>NC_091815.1:40093344-41424177 GCF_041296235.1 Equus asinus
CCGGTGTGGGTCCGCCGGTGGACCGTGAGGTAGCCCTTCTGGCTGTAGGACTTCCCGCAGGCGCCGCACTGGAACGGCTTCTCGCCCGTGTGGCTGCGCCGGTGCACCACGAGCTGCACGTTCTGGTTGAAGGCCTTGCCGCACTCGGCGCAGCGGAAGGGCCTCTCGCCCGTGTGGATCCGCTCGTGCAGGATGAGGGCGGAGGACTTGGTGAAGCGCTTGCCGCACTGCCGGCACTGGTACGCCTTCTCGCCAGTGTGCGTCTTCTGGTGCTCTACCAGGGTCATGCTCTGCGCGAAGGCCTTGCCGCACTCGTAGCACTTGAAGGGCCGCTCGCCCGTGTGCGTGCGGTGGTGGTTGACCAGGTCGGATTTCTTGCGGAAGGCCTTCCCGCACACCCTGCACGGGTGGGGCCTGTCGCCTGTGGGGGCCCGCTGGTGCCCGAGCAGGGACGAGCGCTTGGTGAAGCGCTTGCCGCACACGTCGCAGGCGAAGGGCTTCTCCCCGGTGTGCAGGCGCTGGTGGTCCACCAGGTTGGTGATGAGGGTGAAGGCCTTGCCGCAGTCGCCGCACTTGTAGGGCCGCTCGCCGGTGTGCGTGCGCCGGTGCCCGACCAGCTGCATGTTCTGCACGAAGGCGCGGCCACACTCGGCGCACCGGTACGGCCGCTCGCCCGTGTGGATGCGCTGGTGCACCGTGAGGTTGGCGCGCTGGCTGAAGGCCTTGCCGCACTCAGGGCACGTGAACGGCTTCTCGCCGGTGTGGACGCGCTGGTGCACGGCGAGGGTGGCATTCCTGCGGAAGCGGCGCCCGCACTCGCCGCACGCGAACGGCTTGTCCCGGGCGTGTGCACGCTGGTGCTGTGCCAGCTCAGTGCGCTGCGCAAAAGCCTCGCCGCACTCCCGGCACACGCAGGACTTCCCGCCGCTGGGGGCTTGCCGGGGTCTCTCCAAGCCGGGACACCGCGGGTCACACTGGTGGGGCCCCCTCTCTTCTGGAATTCCTGGCTGGGGGTCTCGGGGTCCGCACTCTGCAGGGGCGCTTCCTGAAGGTGTCCCGGCCTCTCCTGACGCAGAGCGCCAGGGGCAGCCCCCTCCCAGCCCTCCCAGGGCCAGCCTGGGGGGCGCTCCAGCAGGGACAGCCTCCTCTGGGCCGTCTGTCTCAGGCCTGCACTCCAAATCTGAAAGAGACCGAAAACACGAATGTGACTCACGCCACCTGCTCCTGGAGCTGGGAGAGGTGAGGGCTGGGGGTTGGGAAAGCAAAGAGAAGCCCCCTTAGGCACCTCCCAAGGGCTCTAGGCAAGGCCTGCGGCTATGGCCTGAATGTGCCCCCGCCCTCCACCTCCAAATTCCTATGTTGAAATCCTAACCCCTTAGTGATGGTATTAGGAGGTGAGGCCTTTGGGAGGTGATTAGGTCATAGGGGCAGAGCCCTCAACAATGGGATCGGTGCCCTTATAAAAGGGACCCCGCAGAGAACCCCCTCATCGCTTCCTTCATGTGAGGACACCAAGAAAACGGCTATGAACCAGGAGGAAGGTCCTCCACCGAACCCTGCACCTCACCCAGTGAGCTCAGGTTCCGGAAGTTCTCCAGCATCACATCCTTGTACAAGTCCCTCTGAGCTGGCTCCAGCTGCTGCCACTCCTCCTGGGTGAAGTCCACAGCCACGTCTTTGAATGTCACCAACTCCTGCAATCACAAAGATGTCTGGTTCACCCAGGCCACCAGGCTGGGGGGAGCGTGGGAGGCGGGCACGGTGCTGGCTTCAGTGGGTCATCCCTGGAGGACCTTCCCAGCACCATCCGGGCACGTGGTAAGTGCTGTGACTGTGGTGACCATTATCATTACAGGGCTGGGGCTGATTTGGTTTGGGGTTTGAGGGCTGCGTTGGGGTCCCCAAGGCCATCGCCTGGTTTGATGATTCTCTACGAGGACTTGCAGGACTCGGCATAAAGTCATACCCACAGCCACCCCGCCCCAGGTGACAGAGACACAGGCCATGGAGGGGACTAGGGTGGACAGGGGCTCATGGGACTCTCTGGCCACCCAGGCTGAGCCACCCATGAGAGGATGACGGGACAACACTACTCACCAGGGCCTCGTCAGCCAGCAGCTGGGTGGCCATCCCTCCACTGCCTATGGTGACTGGGGGACAAGGGGCTGCTGGGGCTCTAGCAGAGGGAGAGAGAGAGGGGACAGTAAGAGACCAGGCCTAGTTCTGCCTCCTAGATGCACATGTGCGCGCACACACACACACACACACACACAGCAAACACAACTCCCCCCACCGCCCTGCCCTTCTCATCCACAGAAACACACAGAGATGCAGCAGACACACCACCTGGGCTCACAACCCAGACACTAACCCCATTGTGTGGCTGGGCAGGTGGGGAGTGGGGCACTTCTCCAGGCAGGATCAGCCCCAGGCCCACTCTACCTAGACACCCCCGCCAGGCTGTGGACCTAGGAGCCATTCAGGCCCAACTGATCGGGCCCCCGCCACTGCCCCAGGCCCCGCTTACACTTGGGGTCCAGCTCAACTACCAGAGGAAGAGGCCCCCGAGGACAAAGGTCCCGGGACAGGGAAATCAGTCCCAGCTACAAAACGTCCACCACACCCTCAACTGTCCCTTGCTGTGTCAGCTTCCTTGTCTAAGATGTAGGGTGGCCGCCATCCCTGACCCAGCTCATGGGGCTCTAGAGAGAACAAAGGCCTCTCTCCTCTGCGCTGACCCAGGCCTTGCCTGCAACTGTCCTTTGACACTTGTCACCCTGGGCTGGTGAACTGTGAGGCTGCAGGGGCCAGATACCTGGGTTTAAATCCCAGTTCTGCTGCTTACCCACTCTGTGACTTTGGACAAGTGACTCAACCTCTCTGTGCCTCAGTTTCCTCATCTGGAAAATGGGGATAAGGCATCCACCTCACAGGGTCATTATGAGGTTTCAACAAGATAGTGTAAGTAAATCCCTTTACAACACCTGCCGTGTGGTAAGGGATACAGAAATGCTTTATTATTATTGTTACTATTTTTTATTATCACCCTCTGTATATGTGACATTTTCCCCCACTAAACTGGGGTTCCCTTTAGTAGCCTTCATCCCAGCAACTTGCATAGGATTTGGCTCACAATAAACCCCCCTCCTTTTTTTATTGTGGTCAAATACATGTAACATGAAATTTACCATTTTAAAGTGCACAGTTCAGCAGCATTTAGCACATGCACAATATTGTGCAACCATCACCACTGTCTAGTTCCAGAACATTTCCATCACCCCAATGCAGCCCCTCCCCATGTACCCCTCCCCCCAGCCCTTGGCAACTACAAATCTGCTTTCGGTCTCCATGGATTTTTCTGTTCCAGACGTTCCATACAAATGGAATCATACACTATGTGGCCCTCTGTGTCTGGCTTGTTACACTGAGCATGACGTTTTTGAGATTCATCCATGTGGTGGTGCGTATCAGTGCTCTGTTCCTTTCCACGGCTGCATAATACTCCATTGTATGACCATACCACCTTCACTTATCGATTCATCTGCTGATGGATATGTGGGTTGTTCCCACCTTTTGGCTATTGTGAATACGTGTGGCCCAGTATTTATCTAAGTCCCTGTCTTCAGTTCTTGGGGTATACACCTATGAGTAGAGTTGCTGGGTCATGTGGTAATTCTGTGTTCAACTTACTGAGGAATCGCCAAACTGATTTTCCACAGCAACGACAGGCCACTTTACATTACAAAAAGAAATTCTGGAAATACAAAGGTGGAGGGGAACAGGGCCTTTTAGGTCATCTGGGGCCTAGGGTCTGGCCCCACCTCGCTCAGATTCAGGGTCTGGGAACCTGCATTTCTAACTAGTCTCGCTTCCCACTAGTGACCCTGACATGGCTCCAGCTCCCCCTCAAACTCTTGTGATCACAAACCCCAGTTGGTACAAAAAGAAAACTGAGCCCAGCAGCAACCCGTGGGTGTTTATTTCTAAATGATATACAAGCACATGATACCAAACGCCATATGTTCATGATACATAACAGAGAACATCCTGTGTGTAAAATATGTGTACCCTGTATGCATGGGCTACAGCACTAAATACCAAGCACACAGGAATATAAGGTACACACACACACACACAGTATACCATAAGTATATAGGTGCGCACACTCTAAAGACCACACATATGTGTATATGAGCTGTAATCACACACTAAATAGCATAGATACATGCATGTGAGGTGGATATGAACTGAAAGACAACATGTATGTAAGATGTATACACACTAAATGTCATATCCACATGTCGATGAGGTCCAATCACACACAAAATACCACATCAATGTGTATATAAGATATATGTGATCTTATATCTGTGTGCTCTGGTACTAAATACCACGTATACCTGTATGTGACGTGTAATCATGCACACTAGATGCCATAGATACATGTGTGTAAGATATGTGTAAACTGATTACACACATATCACTGTTCTGAATACCACATGCGTGGGCATAGACACTGCACACAACAAATACCGTATATGCATGTCTATGAGGTGGATGAACACTAAATACCAGATACCCTTGTAAATAAGGTGTGTATATAGACACAGTAGGTACCATATATACATGTACATAAGGTGTATATATAGATACTCACATTAAATACCGTAATTACACCTATACACTGTACTACACCAAATACCCTATATATGTACATATGCATACTCTACTATATACCATATTTCATTAACTGTAAGAGCCAATCGATGGAAAGAAACCATGATTTTATCTAAGGAAAAAAAAATCTGCCGATTAAACCACAATATACTATCAGTGGTAAGACATATCCTAATTTCAGAGATGTTAAACTGAAAAAACTCGCATCCTAGAATTAAAGACTAAAGCTGAATTACTCTGCTCAGACTGGGCCGACCTACGAACTCCAGCTCTAACATTCTCTGGCTGTGCCCCACTGGGTGGCCTGGCACACGCCCCACCCCGGAGGCCACTGTCTGGATCCACTCCCCAGTTGTATGGCCCTGGGCAGGTCACTCAAGCTCTCAGTTTCCTCCTCTGTAAGGTTAGGGACATAGTACTGCTGCCTTACGGGGCTGTCGTGAGGATTAAGTGAATCCATGTAGCTAAAGACCTAGAATGGTGCCCAGCACAGGGCTTCCTAAGGGGTTATTAAGTCGCACTGTGGGGGCCTTTTCTTTTTTGTGCCTCAGTTTCCTCACCTGCAAAATGGGGAGAATCATAGTGGGTACCAGGTCGAGCGACTGTGAGGGTTTACTGAGCTAAGAGGGTGTCTCCAACGTCAGTATGCACAGCATCACCCACGGAGCTGGAGGAGCCACGGCCCCGGGGCCCACCCCTGCGAGTCTGCGTCGCCTTTCCGGGGCGGCCCGCGAATCTGCATCTCTGATAGCCCGGGGGACGGGGCCACCGCAGGGGTATACGTGACCGAAGCACCAGCTCAGCGCCCCGCCACTGCCAGGGCGGCGCCGCCGTTACTATTACCAAACAACAGCGAGAACAGGAGCAGCTCCAACGGTGGAGCCCCGCGGGCCACCTTGCATATGTGCTGTCCCCGGACCGACTGTCTAGGCGGGGAAACTGAGGCACGGAGGGGAGGGGATTCAGAGCGCCCTCCGGGGTGCCCCCCGTGATGCGGGGCGCGAGGTCCTCCCCCAGGACGGAAACGCGACCGACCAGAGAACCCGGCGGGCGGCGCGGACTCACCGGTGGCCACCGGTCGGCGGTGGGGCTCTGGCGGCGGTTGGGCCGGCGGGAGCGCGGTCTGCGCCTGCGCGGTCCCGCTGCTCCCGCCCCGCCCCCGCGCAGCGCGAAACCACGCCCACCCCTCGCTCCTGGATGTCTCCGCGCGACTTCAGAGCGAGAGAGGAAGGAGGTGGGAGAAGGAGGTGGGAGGAGGAGGAGGAGGAGGGAGGAGGAGGGAGGAGGGAAGAGGAGAGAGGGAGGGAAGAGAGAGGGGAGAGGAAAGGAAGGAGAGAGGAGAAGGAGGGGAGGCGGGAGAAGAAGAGAGGGAGGGGGAGGCAGGAAGCAAGGAAGAGAGGAAGGAGATGGAGGGGGCGCGGAGGAGGGAGGGAGAGGAAAGTGGGGAGGGGCTTGGAGAGCGGAGTGGTAGGGAAGAGAGGGGAGCGGGGAGAGGAAGGAGAGAGGAGAGGGAGGGGAGGCGCGGATAGGGAGAAGAAGGAGGAGGGGTGGGAGAGAAGAGAGCCGAGGGAAGTAATGAGAGAAATGGAAAGAGGAGGGAAGGGACGTGGGGGAGGAGGGAAAGGGGAGAGAAGGAGGATGAAGGAGAAGGGGGTGGAGGAGAAGAGGGCGGCAGGAAGGACGCGGTAGGAGGAGGGGGAGGAGGAGGGGGGAGGGAGAGGGAGGAGGAAGGGAAGGAAGAAGGGGAGCAGAGAGAGAGGAAAGAGAGAAGGTAGGAGGGGTGGGAGGGAGATTGTGTAGGGAAGAGGGGAGGACCGAGGAGGGGGAAGGAGGGGTAGGGGGAAGATGAGGGGATGGGGAAGGGAAGAAAGGGAAATCGCCTCCACAAGACTGAAAAGAACAAGAAGGTGATTGGTTAGAGCTGGTTGTGAACAGGAACTCTGGCACTGGGTCTGCCCGCGTTCAAATTCCACTGTGTCCTCTGACCGGTGTCCTAACTCTCTGAGTCTCGCTTCCTCGTCTGTACTGAGATTGCGAGTAAGGAAACCTCCCTATCAGGCTGTTGTGTGAGGTACACGAGTAGATTCGCATGAAGTTCTTACAGCAAGGCCTGGGACCTAAAGCAGCGCTATCCAGTGGAACTTTCCGCACTGATGGAAGTGTCCTGTGTCTGCGCCGTCCCATATGGTGGCCACTGCCTACATGTGGCTGTTGAGCACTTGACATGCGGCTAGTGCAACCAAGGAACTGAGTGTCTAGCTGTGTTTAAATTTTCATAGTTACATCTGTCTACTAGCTACTGCATTGGATAAGATAAGCTTTGCTAACTGCAGCTGTGCGTATTCAACATAAGTTTGTTGTTCAAAACTAGCCGGGTCTTTCTGTCCCTCTTTAGTGTATGAATGAGCTGTCTTCCCCAGAAATTCAAGGTTCAAATGTCAAGATTCAGTCTTCAAGGCCAAACACAGGCTGACAGGAAGGTGCCAACCAGCAAGGCCACCTCCCCCTCCCCTACCTAAAACCCCAGATAAAAACCCCTGCCTTTTTCCTTTTGGGGATTGGATCTGAGTTCTAACTCCCATCTCCTCCTCTGGCTGCATTTCAATAATAGTAAACCTCTTTCCTTGCCTGATGCTCATGCCTGACATTTCTGTTATTGGCCCCACTGTGTGGCAGGTAAAAGAACCTGTGTTTATGTTCAGTAACAGATTAACCCTTTGAATTCTCGCCTTGTATCTATAAGATGTGCCCCTCACAATGGAAAACTTTCACAAAAACACCATTACTACTACTATTGTTTATTGAGTGTGTGCTATGTGCCAGGCCCCCTGAGAAACTCTTGACACACATATCATGTCATTTAACTGCAGGAGGAGAGATTTAGGTATAATAAATTTGGGAAAGGCCACAGGACAGGGCCAGCAAGATGGGGATAGCACGTGGTTGTGTTTTTGTCTTTACTTGGATCTGAGCTAGAAAGTTCTGGAGCTCACAAAGAAAGGATGGACAGAGCAGAATTCTCCTCCCCTGACAGCTGTGGCCACCACGCTGGGGGCGCGTGTGTGGTCCTCGGACTGGGGAATCTCACACTACCCCTTCCCATAAGCTGGTTTTTTTCCTTTGCCCCTTTCTCTTCTCTTCCCATCCCCGCTCCATCTTTCCTTTTTCCTTTAAAAATTTTCTCATTTGGATATTAAAAATGGCCACATATTTTTTTTGCAGCTCTGGCTATCAAGAGCTGGACTCTTCCCACTCCTCGAATCTGGGCTGTCCTGTGGCTTGCGCTGACCAATAGAATGTGGCGGAAGTGGTTCTGTCAGATTTTGGAGGTTAGACCTTCCAATTCTGACCAATTCCAATGTGTGCATTTCCCCCACACCACCAAGCAGTTCTTCAGTACCAGCTGGGTATTGGAGACACTATCTACTCAGAGATAGCGTCAGTTAGCAACTAACAGATACACCTTTCCAGAACAGTTTTCCTACTGGCACTTCCACCTCAGGTGGGTAAGAATGTCTGTCTCAATTACTGCCTGGTCCGTCAAGGGGGGAGTGGCTGTGTGCTCCTAACTTTTTTCATCTTCACTACATGGAAGAATCCCAAGGGGAGGGGTGGGTAGAGACTGTCCATTGTTCTCCAGCATCTTGTCTCCACTCCTTCCGTAGTGATAGAACCCTAGGTTTTAGCTGTGTTGCCCAGGCTCCCTTGCAGTTGGTGGTCATGTGACTAGGTTCTGACCAATGATGTGCAAGTGGCAGCATCAAATGAGAGCTCCCTGGAGGTGGACGGCTGCTTTCAGATTCTGGTTTTGCCACTACCCTCGTAAGGAGCCTGGGGAAAGTGACTACATTTCTCTGTGCCTCAGTTTCCTCATCTGTATAATAAGGATAAGGATAGTATCTACCTGATAGTGTTGTTGTGACGATCAAATGAAGTAATACAAGGAAGCATTTAGAGCAGGTCTTGACACATAGGAGGGTCTGTGATGTGTCGTCATTATCATTACAATAATTTCATTATCTCTTCCTAAGGTTGATGTGAGGTTTAAGTGCCACCGTCCTCCGTGCCTATTTTCAGAACAAGTTTCCCTGGGATTTATTGGTCTCCTGAGACCAGGGAGAAATATTAGGAGGAAATTACATCCATCCATCTCCCACCAGCACCACCACCCCAGGGGGCTCGATAGATTTTCCATCTCCTTTATCATAGATACTCATTTACCCAATAAATATTTCCCGAGGCATGAAAATTCATAGGGGGAATTTTCCTTTTGCCAAAATTTCTTTAAAAAGCTGCTTACAGGGAATGTGGATGTTTATTTGTAGGCGATCACCTGCTTTACAGAAAGACTGAGAGGTGGGAAGAAGTGGAGGAGGAGAGGCAGGTATGAAGTTGGCATTTTCTCACTGCCAAAGTCAATGTAGCACAGGGAGGTTGCTGTGAGCAGAAGTGTGTGGAAAGGGGGAGGAGAGATTTGGGGCAAGAAGGAGTGTGTGATTTTTTTCCTTTTCCCCTGAGTGGTGGGGGAGAGGCTGTTCTAAGAAATAAGAAGGTGGATGCCTAATATATGCACACCTAGCGTTTCTGCATCCTCTGATGAGCAGGAATCTCAAGAGATGAGAGACTTCGGGGTGAGCGGGAGTCATTCATTCAACAAATATCTGAGCACCTACTCTGTGCCAGGCTCTGTCCCCAGGACTGGGAATCCAGCAGTGAGTGAACCAAGCCCCTTAGGGAGCCACCACTGCTAATCTCTGAGTGTGATCAGAGGTAATAAGGCGGAGAGGGAAGGGGGAGGCTACTGCAGCTTGGGCAGTCAGGGAACCGTCTCTAAGAAGGTGACATTGGAGCAGAGCCCTGCTCAGAAAAGAGAAGACAGCTGGGTGGTTGTCCGGGGCAAGCAAATTCTCCCCAGTGTCCACTGGAGCCTTGCTTGGAAGATAGGAAGAACTGGCAACACCCAAGGGTCCGTACTTAGAAGGTTGGCTAGTAGGTTAGGATTCAGCTGGGTAGGGGATGGGGAGGAAGGGTTGAATATAGTGATATGGGAGGAGGTCAGAGTCACAGTACTAAATGAAAAAACAAACAACAATTGAGTATTTTTTGTGCACTCTCATTTGTGTTTTTAAAAAGTATATATAGGTATGCTTTTGTATATATAGCTAATATGTATAACCATATATTTATATGTAGAAAAAGTATATGAAGAAACAGTACTACTTCTGTACAGTGGGTAATCTATTGAGACCCTTCCATGAAAGTTGGTAAATAGCTGCTGGCTGAAGCTCCCTGAAGCCCCCTGCTCCTGCTGCCTTGTCCCCTCCTTTGTATCACCAAAAGGATGCTAGCTGTTGGTGATTAAAGTAGTTAGACTGGCTCCTACTTCTGTACAGGTTGCTAATTTATTGACGTGCTTCAGTAGGAGAGAGAGCAGAATGTACTTACTCTATCTTAACTGGAACTAGGACCCTCCTGATGCTTTTTAAATAGTAAGGATGAAATACTTCAAGCCTAAAGGACAGTATAGAGAATAAGACAACTGGCCTCCCACCTATTTACCACTCAGAACTATTTGATTTTTTTAAAGTATGGAGGTACATGATTTTGGTTTTAAAAAGAAATTTTAAGCCACCGTATATCTATGTCAATATTATATCCCAGATCTTTATGCATTCATTTTATCCTAACCCTTTAAAAAATTTACCTAATTTTCCACTTTATTTATTATTCATTTAAGAGCTTATTTGATACAAAACTCGAAAGGGACAAAAGAATCTATGACAAAAAGCAAGGATCTCTTCATCTTCCAACACTGGATTCCCTTCTGGCAACCACAATTATCTGTTTCTTTTGAAGCCGTCAAGAAATGGTGTATGCATTTCACAGACACACATACACACGCATCTCTTCTGATCCTGACAGGGCCAGCCAACAAGGAAATCAGACGGTGGGACTGTCTTTCCCATCACTGGTGGTCTAGATCTGCAGAAGGGTGATGTGGGTTTCCATGGGAATCAACCATCTCTCTGGATAGAAAGAAAAGACAGATTGGCTTCCCAAGAATGGCCCTGGGATCCTCTCTGAGAAGGGGACTCCTGCAGAGACCCAGGGCAAAGACGGAACAAAGTTGGTGCTGCCAGCCATCCCCAGCCCCCTCCCTGGGGAGTGTGCAAGCCCTGGGGTGAGGCTGGGAAGGGGAGGGCTGTCACTCCTGGTGTTGAGAAACCTTCAAAAATAGGCTGCGCCATGGCGTAGGACGGGGGCAGGCTTTAGAGCCAGTCAATCTCCAGCCTGAGTCACGACTCTGCTATTCACTGGCTGTGTGAGCAGGTAATTCGGTTTCATAGCTATCTGAAGGGTGGCTGCTGTGCCAGGCGCTGAGAATCGGGGGTGAGCAAGACAGTTCACATCTCACCTCTCAGAGGGGGACTTACTTACCTTCTCTGAATCCCTCTTTGAAAGTTATTTTATTTCTTGACAGTTAATAAGTCAATACATTTTCTTTGTCAAAGGTCAAAGCATATTGATAAAGCAAGGTTTCCTGCTGATCTCACTTCGTCAACCCCAGTCTCTGCTCTAGAGGTGAGTGACGGTTGTGGATTTGGGGTATGCTGGGAGGGCACTTTTTCTTTTCATTTACTAGCATATCTGTGCCTATAGAAACAGACGTAATTTGTGTGTGCATATCTGGGAATGCATTGATTCTGAGCACACTTTCCTTATCCATAGAATGAGCCTGGCTAATATTACCCATCCTATAGTAACAATGCTGAATGTGTATCAGCCACTTACTATGAGATATGCATTATTGTTATTGAATAAGATGTGATAATTAAATCATATGTATACATCATATTTCATATATATCATATGTCATATATATTTCATTGATGCAAAAGTGCACTTTTTATTTTTTTACATTCTAACGTCTCTGACATTGAACTATGTCTTACAATTGTCAATATCTTTGGATTTTTTCAGTTTTTTTCTTTTTAAGATTCCAACTATTTCTTTTATAAGCAAAATTGTCACATTCATGGCATACCAAAGTCAGGAAGAAAAGTTAGTTTGCGCGCTGAGATTCACCAAATATAACAGGGCCGTCCTGTCTAGTCCTGGTCGCCAAATAATAAGACGTTTCCTGTAAGCCTGTAATCTTAAGCAAAAACATCTGTATCTCTGAGTTTTGTCATGCTGAGATTTGAAGATATGTTATGAACTTTCTGGCTGTGATAATTATTTAATAAAACTACTGGTTTTTCATCATGAATGAACAAATGCAACCTTGATAAACTTGGTAATCTGTGAGCTTTTTCTTTGAAATAACTTTTGTGTTTTAAATTTGGCAAACCTTTACATATGCATCTATGCATCCATAGAAAATATCTGACATTGTTTTATTTGTTGTTGAGTTTTCATGTAAGTGATGTCAGACTACATCTGTGTTTCTGCAAATTGCTTTTCTCCAAGCAATGATGTGTCTTGGAGACCTTTCCGTATCAGTCCACAAAGATCTATTTTGTTCTGTAAAATGAGGATAATAACGTTACCGAACAGACGGCATCTTGGTGAGGACACAACAAGCTATCAATAAGTGTTCCAGTACCTGATTTATCAGATTCTGTGTTTAGAATGTTAACTCTGCAGGAAAGCAGGGGTGGGGAGGGGGCAAGGGCATTTCCTTCTCTAAGCAGACTTGGCAATTCACTGCCTTTTTAGGATTTCACCGCAGGCACCCCAAGTGACTGGATACTTCAAGGTTCTAGACAAGTAGGTGAGTTTTCTCACTTCAAACATCCTTCTTTTTTCCCACAGAATAAACTGAAGAATTTTCAGTGTTAGTGAAACAACAAGGTCTTCGGCAACAAATTGCCCTTGGTTAAATCCTGACTGTGCCATTTACAAGTTGAATTTGGGCTTCTCCCAAGGAGTCTGAAGCTCCCAAATTATCACTGTTTGGAAATAACCTAAATGTCTGCCAGTTGGGATAATGACCACAATAACTAGATGCATCCACACAGTGGGATTAATTTCCTGCAGTTGTTAAAAAGAATGAAGCAGCTTCTTATCCTTGTGGGATGATCTTTACTGACAAGTTTCCCTGGTTAGTGCCATACAACCCTGCCTTCTGGATTGCAGCCAATGGCCTGGAGGAGGGAACAAAGGGTCACCTGCTCATGGAGTGGCCTCATGGCAGACTCTTGCTCAGCAGGGACCCCGTGATCATGATGATTCAACTGGGAAGATCATGGGCTGCTTCCAGCCAACTGATGTGCTTGGTTCAGGTCACTCATCTTTCAATTTAATGAGTTGCCAACATTAAGACATTGGGATATTTTACGTTTACAAACACTACCTTTTATTCATTCAACCCTTCAAAAGAAATTCATAGGACATCTGGTTAAAAAAATGTTCTAGGTGCTGGAGGCTCAGGGATGAATTAGAAACACATAGTCCCTACCTGCATGGAGCTTAAATTCTAGAAGATGAGTCAGACAATAAGCAAGAAAAATATATATAATGTAATGAGCTTCATCTTCTTTAGAGAATTTGGAATATCAAAACCCAGTAGGGGTCCAGCCCCGGTGGCCTCGTGGTTAAGTTCAGTGTGCTCTGCTTCAGCAGCCCACGTTCAGTTCCCAGGAGTGGACCTATACCACTCGTCTGTCAGTGGCCATGCTGTGACATGGGCTCACATACAAAAAAGAGGAAGATTGGCAACAGTTGTTAGCTCAAGGCAAATCTTCCTCAGCAAAAACAAAAAATCCCCTGTGGGCTAACAACTCTATGAAAAGAGAGAAAGTAGGTAAGAGCCGAATTATAGTGACTCTAGCTGATCAAAGAGGTCATGTCAGAGCCTCAAAGTCTCCTGCCATTTGAAGAGGTGTGGAAATCATCCTCTTAGGGGAAGGGGATATGCTTCAGGCATCCTGGGTCTCCCCTACAATGTCCAGCACATAATGAGTGCTTTATGAATGTCTGTCTCTTGAGTGATAGGAGCAGCTGTGGCTTCCCTGGTGACCAGATCTTTGGGAAGAACAAACATGTTAATTCATTCCTTCAGTCAACAATCCCAGAGTGGTTGGATTTTATGCTAGGAACTCAATTCTTGAAAACCTTGCACAATTCAAACCCCACGTAATTCAAGAATAATCCTAACAAAAGATGGTTGGCATGTCTCTTCATCAGCTGAAGTGATACTGAAATAACAAATACACTTTACAATTTACGAGAGTGATCACATTCGAAAGTATGAAGTTTTGAGGGATTTTTAAATCGCAAGGCATCTTGTCATTTCAAAAACTGTCACCCAAAGCTCACAATTTCAAATGTTTATAATTCAAGTTATCATAAAATATAGCCATGCTGTATTTATATAAATCTACATTAATATCCTTCTTGTGACCCCACCTTGCAACATAAAAACTAGGGCCTTACCAATAACTCGCATATACCTATGTAGCTCCTCCCTGTTTCCTTCAACCCAAGGTGACCAACAGCTTGAATCCTGGGCACGTCTATACCTTGTTTTCCTGTTTGTGTGTTATTTTCCTCAGAGATGTTTTGGAAACTCCCTGTTAATAATTCAAGTCAGGTTGTAGCCAGGTCCTGCTGTCTTAAGAGCCAAAGCTGCCTCTTAAAAATGACCCTGCAGTTTTTGCCCTCATCTGCTTTCATCCCACGCTCGCCACAGCCCACAGAGCTTTGTTTCCAGGCAACAGCAAGGCTTTTCCCAGGCGGATGTTTTTTTGTTTTTTGTTTTTTTTTTTTTTTGAAAAAAAGAGGAGCGAGCGAAAGCTCTCAGTTAGTCAGACCAGAGATTCAGCACCACGGACAGCACAGACTGGAACGGTTCAGCACCGCGGACAGGTCTGGCTGAAAGGTTCAGCACCGCGGACAGTACTAGGAGCCTACTTTTGCTGCTGCCTCTCTAGGTGGGTGTGCTCTTCTGAGCCGATTCCTGAGCCCACCCTCCCACCTTACCCCAGAATCTCTGAGTGCTGATATCTGAGTATACAGGCTCTCCTAGAGTTAACCTCAGAAATTCAGGCACCAAATACTTAACATGCCCCAAGGAGAATTCTGGATTTTCTCCATGCACAAAAATACTTGATCCTACTCAAGCTGAGCGCACTCAGCTGCTCAGGCTCAAAGCTCAAAAGTCTTCCTTCATTCCTTCCTTCCTCTCACTCCTCACATCCCATCCATCAGTGAGTTCTCTCAGCTCCATCTCCAAGAGTATATCCTGAATCTGTCCACTGCTGTCTACCCTCATTGCCACCATCTAACTTCAGGCCACCAACATTTCTCACTTGGCTTATTGCAACAAACTAGTCTTCCCATTGTACCTATTGCCCTCTCTAGAGCGTTCCCCACACAGCAGTTTCAGTGATGCCTTAAAAATGTATGTCAGATTATATCACATCCTTCCTCAAAACCCTTCCATGGCTTCCCAACACACCTACAATAACATTAAAAGATATTACTGTGGCTTTCAAAACCCTGAACGCCTCTCTGATCTTGTCTCCCATCACTCCCCCTCTTGCCTGACTACTCTGGCCACATTGTCTCCTTGTTGTTTCTCAGGGTCTTTGCACCTGCTCTTCTCTGGCACAGATTCTTGCATAACTGGCTCCTTTCCACTTTCCAGGTCTTAGCTAAAAATGCCACCTCTTCCAAAAGACCTCCCCTGACCACACCCCTATAAAATGGTCTCACAGTTACTAGAACATTGATCTGTTTCGTGTACTTCATAGAATTTAGCAAAAACTATATTTTACTTTACATTTATTAGTTTACTTGTTTGTTTCCTGTTTCCATCACTAGACTTTAAACTTCATTAAGCCATATACTTTGATTGTGTTGGTCACCCAGAACAGCATCTGCCACATAGCAAGTGTTTAATAAGTATCTGTTGAATGAGTGAATGTGTGTATGAATTCTCAGCTAGTCATGGATTCCAAAGACATGTCAACAGCACTCAATTCCTTGTACAGCAGTGGTCATAAGTGCTGGTCCAGAGTCTGAGGGCTGCATTGCAAGTTCTCAAAACCACCCTCAGGCTTGATGATTCACTAGGAGAATTCACAGGACTCATCACACAGGCACACTCATGGCTATGATTGATTACAGTGAAAGGATATGAAGCACCATCAGCAAAGGGAAAAGTCCTGTGGGCATAACAGTCTTCACCTTTGCTGTGGTCATACGGTAACGAGAGGTTACTTCTCTGCCCCGTGACTTGCCCTGAGGCTATGGCATGAGTGAAGATATGCTACAGCGGGGGGAGGACGAATTGCAGCCAATAATTCAACTGACCCCATCAAGCAGCAGCATCTAGCTCTGGATTTATTAATCTTGATTTTATTTCCATTTTTTTGTTATGGCACATGAACCTGGCTTTCTATTTATGAGTCCTCAAAAGTTCCATTTCCAAAGGTACTTTCAAAAAGGTTTAGAAAATGAATTCATTTAAAATGAAAACATGAGGGGCTGGCCTCATGGCCGAGTGCTTAAGTTCACGAGCTCCGCTTCAGTGGCCCAGGGTTTTGCAGGTTCGGATCCTGGGCGCAGACATGGCACCGGTCATCAGGCCATGCTGAGGCAGCATCCCACATGCCACAACTAGAAGGACCCACAACTAAAAAAAATATACACAACTATGTACTGGGGTGCTTTGGGGAGAAAAATGAAAAAAAATCTTTAAAATGAAAACATGAGATAAATTGCTCTTTGCTTATATACAGATGTTATGTGGAAATGGAAGAAAACTTCAGGTGGTATCCATTGATGCAGACACATGGCAAAAGTTGACAATGGGATATGCAAGAGACTGAAGTTTGAGAAAGATGAGAGTAAGGCATTGGGATTCCAGACACTTTCTCCTTGCTGCTTTCTTCTCTTTCAGTAAGAAATTATCTCCTAAGAAGTCATTCAGTACCCTTCCTGCCCACCAGGACCCTGTCGAAACCCCTCAAACTTGAGTTTATTTTGAGAACAACCCTTAATTATCTGAGCTATCAGGATCACACCTGGAATTTTCCCCCATGTTGAGGACCTGGTGTTCGATAATGATAAGGGTAACACTATGACACTTCTTGAGTACTCAATCTGAATGAGGTGTGTGTATTAACTCACCTGGTGTTCACAATAATCCTATGAGGAAGGAAATATTATTGTTCCCATTTTACAGATTAGGAAACTGAGACCCAGTTAATTCACTTCCCAAAGTTGCACAGCTGGTGCATAGTGGATCTGGGTCTAGAGGTCAAACTCTCAACCTCCCCCCAACCAAGCCTCCATGATCTGGGGCATCTCTCCTCGTCTCCTGCACTAAATGTCTTGTTATCAGAGGAAGTGGCAAGGGTTGAATGAGGAGTCTTACTCTAAAATCCATCTCTCCCCTCTTCACCCTGAACTATCCTTGGAATGGCTGGAAACTCATCTTGTACACATCTAAACAAAGGAAGTTTCCCCAGTCAATTATGTGACATATATGGAAACACCTAAGAAAACCAACCTCAATCCTTCAATATTCTTGCTGTGTGTCCTCTGGACAAATCATTTAACTCTTTTATGTCTTAGTTCCCTTCTGTGTAAAATGGGGATAAGAATACCTACCACTTGGATCTGTTGGAATCAAATGAGACAATGTACATGCGATGCCTTTGCTCGTCATATTTGTTGGATAAATGACAGTTGTTTTGACTGTTTTTCTGAGTGACCAAGATTGTTCAATTGTCTATCCATTTGGAATAGAAATTTAAATCCCTACCTCACACCATTCAAAAAATAATTCTGGAAGGTTCAAACAACTAAACACATGAATCAAGACTGTAAATTATGAGATCATAGAGGAAAGTGTGTCTATGAGAATAGGATGAAGAAGACCATAAAATAATAGTATCTTGGATTTTATCAAAATCCATAACTTCAGGCACCGTGTGAGTAAAGGGAAAAGATAAGTGAGTGACAGACCAGGAGATAACAGGCAAAGGATCAACATCCAGAACATGTAAAGAATGCCTGTAAATCAGTAAGTAAAAGCCATCCAAACCAATAAAATATAGAGAGGGTATAAATGGGCAGTTCACAAAGAAGAAACAAACCGGGTCAGCAAACACGTAATGAAATGAAAAGAAAAGAAGATTACAAAAAGAGACCATTTTCTTTCCACCTATAGCTTTATCAAAAATCTAAAAATTTGATGTAGCTTCCACGAGAGCGATTTGCCAGGTAGTCATTTCGTTGTAAAACCTGAACGACAATCGTAATAACAGTAGCCACCATTAGGCGCTATTCTAAGCACCGTACATGTGTTAATTTCTTACCTTCACAGCAATCCCAGCAGGTGTAAGCATAATTATTCCCTCTTAGAATGGGAAACTGAGACACGGGGGTGATAAGTGACACACCCAAGGACACATGAGTGGCAAATGGCAAAGCCAGACTCTGACCCCAGGAGGTCTGGCCTCAGGGTCCCTGGGCTGCCACACTCCTGCCCCAGCTCCTTCCATCTCCCTTCCACCCCCACTCTCCATCACGGTTATAGACTGGAGAACCACCTGGGGCATGTGAAAGTTGTTGGCCTTAAAAGGCGGGCGTCTGCAGCTGGGGACATGGACATAACCTACGTGCCCATCAGCGGGGGATGGACCGCCCATCCCACTTTGACCAACATCAGGCGGACACAGCACCACACCCCCGCAACCGCAATGCGGGCAAGTGTCACTGTCGCCCCTCCGCTCCCCTTCGCCCTCCCCTGCAGGCACAGGCTCCCTGGGGCAAGGAGGACGGAAAAAGGTCTCTCACTTTCCCCTACGCCCCCCACCTCTCACCCGCAGCCTCCGCGTCTGCGCAGTCGCGGTTGCTGCAGCACCAACTCTGCAGTGCCAGGACAGGGTCTGGTTGGGGAGGGTGAGTCCTTCGAGAGACCTCCGCTGGCGGGAGGGGTCGGGGAAAAGGGACTGGGGGCGCGGGTGGTGATCGGGGACGCGCGCGTGAGTGTGAATGTGTGTGAGTGTGCATGGGGTGAGGGAGCAGAGGCGCTCTAGGGATGCGGGTCTGGGCAGGGGTTCTCCAAGCCCATCGGGTGGGAGAGGGCTGGGTTGGGTCTGGGTTGGGGCTGTTTCTCCGTCCAGCGCGGTCTGTCTACCCGCCCGTGGATTGCGCTTGAATTTCGGCCTCCGCGCTTGGAGCGGAGAACGACCCTGCGTGGAGCGTCCACCCGTGTGTCTGCGCGCCCTGGTGGATCCGCGCGCGCTCTGGCCTTGCGGGGGTCTCGGTGTCTGTGTTCGCCCTCCCCGTGTGTTTAGCACGCTGCGTCCTTGTGCGTGCCCGCGCGTACACCTGCGCATGTGTGCCCTGTGTGTCTGTCTGGGCACGTGTGTGCCACCCTGCAATGGCCAGGAGCGCAGGCGCTGAAGTGAGGTTTTTAGCATCCCCGCCCAGCTCCGACGAGCTGCGTGGCTTTGATCAAGGGCCTTCTCTGTCTGTAAAATGGACTCAGTATCTGCCGCGGAGAACCGGGAAGAGGATTAGACTAGAAAACGGGCGCGGAGTGCTCGCAGTACCCGACATACGGGGAGCTCCTGGAAACAGTGGCTGCCTGTGTTGCTTTGCTGTTATTGTTGTGTGGTCGTTGTTGTTACTGTGTCTCCGTCCTTTTTTTTCCTCAGCGGGTGACCTATTTGCTGTTTCACGCAGAACGCCAAAGCTGTGAGGTGTGAACTCCCTCACACACACGCCCCTGTCACACCCTGTCCTCTCTCCTCCATCCACGGGGATCCAGCCTCTTCTGACCTGGACCCCATGGCTCTCCAACTGTTACCCCTCCTGCCTGCAATTTCTCCTCCTCCTTTGTCTTCTTTCCCCTCAGCCTAAACACATGATTATTTATGTCTTATATTGAAGATAAAACAATAAGCAAACAGAACCCCTCCTAGTTCTCTCTCACTACCTTCTCATCAAGGCCAATATATTTTTTTTCTTGGAAACTGTTGTATATGCTCACAGCGTCCTCTCCTCACTCCTTACACACTCCCCACCCCACACTGAGATTTAAAACTGGCAGCCCCAGGGTGTAACCAGCCCCATGACCTGTGCTATGTGGCTCACATAGTGTCTTCCTTTTAAACATTTGAAATAATCGTTGGCATTTTAAAATGCATAAGATGTCATCTAAAAGTACAGGTTTCCAGTGTTCTCTTGAGAAATTGGAAGTTGGGAGACACTGGGCCCATGTTTTTGCTCGACAAACATTGGCTGGGCCGAATGGGGCAGCTTCTTCAGACAAGGCACCCAATCTCTCCTTTGCCACAATCCCCACTACTCCCTATTGCCTCTCCCCATACCATGCCTCAGTTGCATTTATGTTTTCCTTACAATAGAGAAGAATTTCTCTAGACCATACTTCATTTTCACTTTCAGAAGAGTGAAAGTAAATACCAGATTGGGGGGGGGGGCTCTTGATTTATCTTTTTATCCCTATCTTATCTGTATGATCTGCTGAACACCTGGAGGCATTTGAGTTGAGACCCTTACTGCTAGTGTTTCTGTCTGCTGCTTCCTCTCTGCTCACTTATCTTCCTCCTCCAGGAGAATGGGAACTGCTGAGGGTGTCAGATTCGTCTTCGAATCCCTGGTACTTAGCACAGATCTGGCACAAAGTTCTGGCTCAGAAACAGTTCAAAAAAGTTGTTTCCATTCAAACACTCATGGGTGGCAAATACTCACAGCGTCACACAGGAGGTGATGTCTCAGCTCAGCCTTGAAGCAGGATTTCCAGAAGCCAACACAGAAGAGCAAGGGCATGCCAGGAAGAGGAGAAACCTTTTTGCTCCTCATTCATCAGGGACTTCCTGTGTATGAAACCCCCTGCTGTCTCAGCAGAGAGCTCACAATGACTCTGAGGCAGCTGCCTGTTATTATCACCACCCCACTTTACAGATGAGCAAACTGAAGCTCAGAGAGGTGAAAGTGACCTGCCCAGGTCACACAGCTAATGCGTGGGAGAGCGGAAGTTCCTGCCAGGCCCTTAACCACTCCCCATGCTAGCAACAGTTAGCATCTTATCAACACTCCATTGTTCTTTCTCCTCATTCGTGACTGTTCCTTCATTCTAGCCACCCTCTCTAGCACTGACCTACACTTTTTCCTTTAAATCACCTCCCTCTTTTTTTCCTCTAGCAACTTCATTTTTATACCTGTGGTAGGAAGAATGACGGTTCCCTGAAGATGCACGTCCTCATCCCCAGCACCTGTGAATACAGTGGCGACATGGGGAGCGGGGATTTTGGTTGCAAGTGAGATTAAGGTTGCTAATCAGCTGATGTGAGACGAGGAGATGAGTCTGGATTCTCGGTGGGGAGGGACAGTGTAATCACGAGGGTCCTTATAAGAGGAAGAGGGAGTCCGGAGGGTCAGATGTGGAGGGATGCAGTGTGAGAAAGGCTCGCGTGACCGTTGCTGGCTTTAAAGATGGAGGAAGGGACCACGAGCCAAGGGATGCATGTCCCTCAAGAAGCTGGAAAAGGCAGGGAAATGGGTCCTCCCTTTGGCCTCCAGAAGGAACCCAGCCATGCGGACACCTTTGTTTTATTCCAGTGAGACCCATTTCAGACTTCTGACCCACAGAACTGTAGGGTAATAAATTGGCATTATCTTAAGCCACAAAAGTTGTGGTAACTTGTTGCTGCAACAATAGGAAACTAACACATACCCGAAGAGCTCTTTTAAGTCAGGACATAAAAGTCAGACATAAAAGACCTCACAATGGTGCTGACAGTCCTGCAGAACTGGGTTCAAACAGTGCAAAAAAATACCGACAACGTGGACCCTAGTCCCAGCCAATAAGCCTGCAAAGAGTCAGAATAGAAACTTGCAAATGTCCTGGGGCTGCTCAGCCCTCAGTGTAGAATCTAATTACCACTATGCAGTCAGCTATTTCAGAGAGAGAATTGCTTTTAGGAAAAGATGCACATTTAAAAGTCAGCCTAGAAATGTTCTTATATTTTAGAAGCTTTTGATTTCCAATGACATTTCTATATGATTTTCATCCCTGAATATTTTAATATTTGGAAAATAAAAAACCTGAATCTTCTTTAAAAATATATGCAATGTGCAATTCCCAAAGCCAACATTTATGTACATATATGTTGAAACTGACTTGTGCAACAAACCACAAATACAGTTACATGAAATTGAAACAGTTTGTATTTTTAGTTTTCTTTTCTAGTGAGGTCTAAAATACATGAAATGATGTGCATGGTGTCCAGTTAAATGAAGGCAGAGCTCAGTGAATTTGCACTAATGTCCTCACCCATGGGGTCCCCATTCAGATTCAGATGGAGAAATCTCCAGCACCCCCAAGAAAGCTCCCTGTGCCCCCTCCCAGGGCCGCAGCCCATTCTGACCTCTATCAGTATAGATTCCTTTCACCTGTGCCAGGCTTTTTTTTAAAAAAAATCAATGAAATCTTCTATATTTTCTCCTTTGTGTCTGGCTTTTTCGTTCAGTCTAATGTATATGTTTTCAGATTCGTCTGTGTCGTTGCATGTATCCATTTGTTTGTTCCTTTGTTTGCCACATACTACTCCATTATATGAGTAAACTGCAGTTTACTTTTCTATTCTCTTGTTGATAGGCATCTGGGTTGCTCACATTTTTGTTATGAATACGAGTAGCTTTGACTATGAATATGAACAGCTTTGCATTACAGATACAGCTGAGAGCAACATCTGGGTACAAGCGTTTGTGTGGATATAGCTTTTCATTTCTCTTGGGTGAGCGTCCAGGGTGCGATTGCTGGGTTCAAGGGCACGTATGTGTTCCACTCTCGTAGATGTTGCCAAATAGTTTTCAAAGTGGTAGAGCCAATATACACTCCCCTCAGCACGTGAGTCAGCTCACTTTAAAAATCTCTCTCAATGAATTTCAAAGGGAAGCTTTGTTATAAATGATAAGCCAGGTATCACTTTTTATTTTTGTTTTGTTCTTTTTACAGTTATTGAGGGTAGCCATGAAAATAAACATAGGCAAAGTAAAACAATAAAACAATATCCTTACACCCTGGCTGGATACTTTGCCTGCCTGAGCAGGAAGAGAGAGAGAGAGAGAGAGAGAGAGAGAGAGAGAGACAGGGAGAGATGTTAAAGGCGTATTAGCGCCACACTGAGACTTTCTCCTTGAGGTGATCCGAAGGCTCCAAAGGGTGCTGAAGAGGAGGAAACCATCTCTCCCTGGGATTCAGTGTTGTCTAGTCCCGGGTGTGTCCCAAACCACCCCCTGCGTTGTCCCAGACTGTGGCAGTTGGGAACCTGGGGGTCTGCCCATATGGAAGCATTGAAAGCATTTTGACCAGGGCAGGTCTTGAGGAGGAAGCTGGTGGGGTGGACTGGGGAGTGAGATTAGGGGACAGGATTAGTGGGGTCAAGGGTAGAGTGGACCATAGGGTAGCAGACGAGAAGCAGAGCAGGGGCAGCATTTTCTGAGGCAAGAGCAGGTGAACTTAGTGATTGATCGGGTGTGCGCATGAGGAGGGGGCAGGTCGATGATGATCCCTGCAGAGATTGGCGGGAAGATAGTGGAGCCCTGGTTAAGAGCAAGGGACCCAGTGGGCAGGGCATGCTGGGGATGGAGGGGAATAAGCAGAGGTATGTGAGGAAATGAGTTTAAATTTGAGTTTCGGGGCCTGTGAGACCCTCCCCCCATAAGGAAGACCTACATGATGATTGGCAATGTAGAAGAAAATAACATATTCTGCATACCCATAGCATATATGTTAATTTCTACTATGAAAAAGTTTTATATATACTCACAGGTACAAAGATAGCACCAATGTGCCAGCATCTTTCCACTCCCCAGGCTCAGCAATCATCATCTGCTTGTTTGCTCTGACCTCCTTTTGTCTACTTCTTTTCTTTTTTTTGGTGAGGAAGATTGGCCCTGAGCAACCATCTGTGCCAATCTTCCTCTACTTTATATGTAGGATGACTCCATAGCATGGTTTGATGAGCGGTGTGTAGGTCCACACCCGGGATCCGAACCCATGAACCCCAGGCTGCTGAACCAGAGCGCGTGAACTTCACCACTATGCGACTGGGCCAGCCCTGTCTATCTCTTTTTATCTCATTGCAGAAGTATTTTAAAGCAAATTTTGGCCATCACGTCAATTTACCCCTACATACTACAAAAAGATCTCTAAAAAAATAAGATGGACATTTTTGTATCTATCTATAAGGCCATTTCCACACTCAACAAAATCGATTAAAATACCTTGATATCATTGAATACCCAGACCAGAATCAAATTTCCTTGAGTGTCTTAAAAAATTTTTTTCACAGCAGCTGTCTTTGAATCTGACTCCAAACATGGTCCCATGTGCATCTGATTGTTGAGTTAACTTCTTTTTGAACCCAGAGTATCTGCCCAGTGGTTTTACAATCTGATATAATAATTTCTATTTGTATAAACCTAAGCAAAGACGAAAACCCTTACAAAGCTTTTTCTTTCACATCAAGAGAATTTACTCCTTAAAATAAATCACTGTTCACAAGTGCAGTCAGTGGGTTATATCATGCAAGGTTGGTAATAATACACTATCCTAGAACAAGAACATAAAGCTAGCTTTTGAGTCTCAAGGTAAAGGGTTACATAATCCTAGGTCATTTTAGTTCAGATAGCTTCTTGCAAACAACCTCTCGAATTTCAGGTTGACAAGATATAGAATGAGAATATTAAAGAATATTTAAATTAGATTTTTTAACCCCTACCTGGTAAATGCTGCTTCTTTTTCTTTTTTTATGACAACAGAAGAAAGTCGGGGCTGCAGGGAGCTGGTGGGTAGACTAGGGTCATTCTGCAGCCAGAGGGATTCTTGGGGTCCTCTCTCTTCCTAAAAACTTCTGGTTATATACTTCGTGGCTTGGAACGAGTGTGTGTGAGTACACGCTAACCTCTGGCCCTCACCTTGAAACTCCTTATTCTTGTTCCACTTGTCTCTAGAGCACTTGTCACTATTTGACAGGCTATATGTCTCTCTCCTCCCACTAGAATGTAAGCCCCCAACAGGGCAGGGAGCGTTTTTTTTTTTAAGATTGTTTCTGAGCTAACATCTGTTGCCAATCATTTTTTTTCTTCTTCTTCTTCTCCCTAAACGCCCCCAGTACATAGTTGTATACTATAGTTGTGAGTGCCTCTGGTTGTGCTATGTGGGACGCCACCTCACCATGGCTTGATGAGCGATGCCACGTCTGCGCCCAGGATCTGAACCCACAGAACCCTGGGCCACCAAAGTGCAGCGCGTGAACTTAACCACTCAGCCGCGGGGCCGGCCCCCAGGGAGCTTTGTTTTGATCACTGCTGTATCTCTGGCACCTAGAAATCATGTCTGGCACACAGCTGGCACTCTGTAAATATTTGTTGAGTGACTAAATGCCTGTCAGTCCTCAGGTTCTGACTCCTGTTTTCCGGGGAAGCCAGCAGGACCCTGGAACGGGTGGAGAAGAAGACGCCTGCCTTGGAAGTTCCACCTCCTGGGGAGATGCAGGGTCTCAGGCCTGAGCAACTGCGGGGGCTGCTGGAGCCCGAGAGGACCAAGACGCTGCTGCCTCGGGAGAACAGGGCCTGGGAGAAGCGCGCCTCCATCACCAAAGACTGGGTGGCCGTGGAGGTTGGGGCCTCCAGCTGTGACACTGACGAGAAAGGTGAGGGGGGCAGGGTCCCATGGGAGGTGGGGGAGAAGGTCGTGTCAGAGCCTAGGGAAAGATACAACATTCCTTCTTTCACTCATTCATTCAACAAATATGTATGGAGCCCTGTATCAGTCAGCTTTTGCTGTGCAACAAGTCACCCCAAAACTTAGTGGCTTAAAGCAACAGTCACTTCTCCACTCATGATTCTACAGGTCAGCAATGTGACGTGGCCTCAGGGGACAATTCTCCTGCTGCATTTGCCTGCGTTTGCTCATATGAGCCACATTGTAGCCACAGTAAGCCAGCAGGGCAGCTGGTTGGTCTAAGATGACCTTACTTGCATGTCTGGCTGGTGTCGGCTGCTGGCTGGCTTGATGGTGCTGATGACAGGCCAGGGGTCCCCAGCAAGCTAGCCCAGGCTTATTCTCACAGGGGGAGGTTGCAGAGTTCTTACAAGCAGCAAGAGAGAGAAAGTCCCAAATCACTTTGTTAGCCTCTACTGGCAACCCAAATGCTCAGGGCCATTGGTCAAAGTAAGCCACATGGTCAAGCTGAGACTGAGTGAGGGAGGGGGTTGCCCAAGGGTGTGGACATAGGGAGTGATGAACAAGTTGGAGGCCATTTGGGGCAAAAAGCTACCACAAGCACCTACTATGTGCTGAGGGCCAGGGATCTAACAGTGAACAAGATGGCCCTAGTGGAGCTCAGAGTTTAGTGGAGAAAACAGGCAATTAACAAGTTGAGAAATGAAAAGAAACGTATGTCCGATGAGAGCTATGAAGACAGTAAAACAGGAGGATGAATGCAGAGTGACTTAAGTGTGGTCAGGGAAGGTGAGAGAAGCAGGAGAGTGTGTGACTTGTTCCAAGAGCTGGGGACAGCATCATGTAGCCAGAGCTACACATTCAATGACCCCGCAGTGGCCGCAAGCTTGCTGTGATCGAGGAGAGAGTGGCGAATGGAGCCAGAGAGGAGAGGGAAAAAAGGTAGACATCAGCCGGGGCCAGTGATAGGGCATCTTGCAGACCGCGGTTAGGAGTTTGTATGGTACTTGAATATTAGGAAGGTTTTGAAGAGGAGAAAGACAGATCTCATTTGTATTTCAAAAAGATCCTTCTAAATGAGTGGTTCTCAACTGGGGGCAATGTTACACCTCCCCTCCCTGCCCCTCTCCTGGGGATTTTTGGCCAAGCCTGGAGACAGTTGAAGTTGTCATATCCAGGAAGATGCTCCTGCCATCTAGTGGGTAGAGGCCAGCAATGCTGCTAGACATCCTACAATGTACAGGACAGACCCCCACCACAAGGAATTACGCAGCCCCAAATGTTACTAGCACCGAGGTTGGGAACCACTGAGTCCAGCTGCAGTGAGAATGAATTGCAGGGTTAGGAGGTCAAGGGTGGAAGCTGGGAGCCCAGTTAGGAGACTCCTGCAACTGTCTAGGAGAGAGATGACCCAGCTGGGTGTGGTAGTGGTGGACACAAGATAAGAGGAGAGATTCAGGACACATTTGCTAGGGAGAATCAGAGTTCTTGCTGATGGACGTGGGGGAGGGGAGGACAAGAGAGACGTCAAGGATGACTCCTGGTGTTTTGACACAAACAGCTGGACAAAGGGTGGTGCCATTTGCTGAGGTGTGGACACCTGAAAGACAGTAGTGGGGGCTGGACCTTCTACAAGGTCGGGGTCCTTCTTTCTTCCACAGGAGATAAGCAGGTCTGGAGCAGAGGCATGGGTAATCTGGATGCCAGCTCTGGCTGTGAGGAGGAGGTTTGGGGGCTCCTAGCAGGGCCTGGGTGCAGGAAGGGTGGGAAATGCCGATCTTTGGCCTGACCTCCCAGTTCTACTGGGTTTAGGAGTGAGAAGGATGCCGAAGTTTGAATGTGGGGAGATTTCTCCACCGGTGGCTGAAGCTGAGGAAGTCTCCATCAGCCCTCCATCTTCCCGGTTTAATTCTGTGGTTTTTTCTTTTGCTCCCTCACTTAGTTTTTGCTGGAAGCCTACAGAGGAGGAACTATTTTACCCATTTGACAGTGGAAGGAACAGAGGCTCAGGTGGTGGAGCACATCAGGTGACCCACTTGAAGTCTTCCTGGTACTCAGTGATAGAAACGGGATCAGAATTCAGATCTCGTATTCTTTCCACCCCCGCGAACCACATAGGCTAGAATGTGTGTGTGTGTGATAGGATATAGCAGAAAAGGGATAGGATGCCAGGTGGGAAGAGCAAGCAGAGTCCACCCCAGCTGGCCTGGTCACTCACTCATGGCTCCTTTCTCCTCCACGCCCCCACCCAGACCTGTCTTCTCAAGAGACTGGGCGTCCCCAGGAGTGGAGCTCCTTGGAGGAAGATGATGAGTCAGAGGGCTCCCAGGTAAGTTGGGGGTTCTTTCCTCTTTTGCAAATGCTCTGCCCTGCAGATCTCAGTGGGTTGTCACATTCTCTTCCTCAGCATGGGATTTTCCTGTCCCACAAAATTCTGTTCAGGTTTGTGAGCCCCAAAGGATCTCCCATGGGAAATAGGACCTATTCGTATTTAGTCAGACACAGAATGAAGGGTCTCCATGTGGTGTATGTAACTCCATCCACATATACCCTCAAACTCTTAATTTATCATAAATTAATCATTCATTCATATGTCCACTCATTCATCCACCCAACTTTCATTTGCCTACTCATCCACATACCCATTCCATCCACACCTCCAACCATCCATCCATCCATGCACTTCATCTGTCTACCCACTTATCCATCTACCCATTGGCCCTCCCGTCCACTCACCCTCCCATTTATCCACTCACCCCTCCATCCACTCATCCATCCTTCTACTCCTCAAACATCCACCAACCATTCATTCATCTGTCTGCTCATTCATCTACCTAAACTTTCATTTGCATAATCATCCATATACCCATCCTATCCATCCATTTATTCAGTTATCTATATGCGTATTCATCCACTCATGCATTCATATGCGATCAGTTCATCCATTCAGCCCACCCACTCACCCATCCGTCTATCCACTCATCTATCCACCCTCCCATCCATCCATTTACTCCCTATTGGCCATAGTAAAGATTTGGCTGCTATTCACGCACCTGTATGCCTACTCATCCCTTCATCCACCTCTATCCAACCCCCCATCAACCCATCTGCCAGCCCATTTATTGATCCATCCATCAATGCACCACTAGTCCATCCACTTAACCATCATCCATCCATATATCCATCCATTCACTAACTACCTACTAGGTTTTAATCCAAATACTATGAGTAAAACCAAACAGAATTATCAAGCACATTCCTTGCATTTAGAGACCTACTGTTTTCTCTTGAGGGTAGAAGGCATCAATATGTGAAATAACAACAGTGGTTCTTTTATTTATAAATTTATCTATGTATCAGAAAAATCACATAACTGCTCTCAGCAGCACCGGAGGATCATATGTCAGAAATACAACTCAAGTTGGTTTAAGCCAGAAAAGATGTTTATTGACTCACAGTGGGGGAAGGGAGGCAAACCATGACAGTGCAGAAATGAGTGCTCATGGCTGTGGGATGGCTCAAAGGGGAAGAAGTTAACTCTGTGGGCCAAGAGGCTTCTTCTAGACTGTTCCAGAGAGAAGGAGACAACAGACTTGGGATTTTAGGGATGAGCAAAAATTCCCCAAACAGAGCAGGAGAGGAAACTCCTGAGGAAAATCATATTTTCTTCCTGTCAAGTGAAAGGAACAGCATGTACAAAGGCATGGAAACATGACATAGCAAGGCACATTTGCAGGAACGTTGGAGTTAAGGGGAGGGCAGTGGGAGATGTGCGTGAAAATCTGGCTGGGAGGAGATCATTCATTCATTCCACAACCATTTTTTGAGCCCCACTCCATACCAGGCAGTGTTCAAGGCACTGAGGGTAAATAGTGAATGGGGTAGAAATGGTGCCTGCCTTCACTTGGCTTACTGTCACTGATGTTGACTGAAATAAGCAAAATAAGTAGCTAAACTATAAATTACACTGGATGGGAATAAGTGCCATGGAGAAAAACAGAGCAGGAAGGGGTTTCAGGAGTACAGAGTAGGGTGGGTGTTACTATTTTAAGAAGACTGTCAGGGGAGTCCCTCTGAAAGGAAGATATTGGAGTAAAGATGTGAAGGAGGTGGAGGAGTGAGACTGGCAGACATCTAGAGGGAGGAGGTTCTGGGCAGAGGGGCAAAGCAGGTGCAAACGCCCTGAGGCAGGAGTGTGGCTGGCACATGTGAGGAAAGAAGGGGGGTCAGCGTGGCTGGAGAAGAGGGGGAGAGAGAAGTTGGAGACGACGTCATGGAGGTGACGATAGAGTACGACGTAGGGTCTTGTCTACCATGGTAGAAATTTGGCTTTTACTCTTGAGTAGGGTGGGAGCTGTAGGAGTGCTCTGGACAGGGGAGCGACGTATTTCAACTTACATTTCAACAGGACCCCTCTGGCTGCCGAAATCATGTCATGGAGGTTGGGTGTGTCTCGTAGGCGGTGGAGGCCACTGAAGGGATCTGAGGATCTACAGAAACCGTAGCCCATGTGGAAAGAAAGGGGTTGGATGAGGCGGAGGGAAAGGGAAGGTGTAGGAGCCGATCAGGAAACTCCAGTTAGGAAAAAAATGGGTGAGAATGATGCAGATGAGAGCCTCCACTCACCTCGTGCGTGTTAGGAGCCTGACGCAATTCTAAGGTCTTCTCATTATTGACTCCTTTATTAACCGATAGTCGCTAACTCTCATTATTAGCTCATGAGCCCTGTGAGGTTATTAGCATGGTCTCCCTCCCTTTTAGATAAGGAAACTCGAGCAGGCGGAGGCGCCTAGAGGCCTCTGTGACATCATTCATTCGTTCACTCATTCAGCCCATCCCGGCTCATTCAACCACCATTGACGGAACACACACTTGGGTGGGGCGAGGGTGCCCCTCATGGTCAGATGCTGACCCAGCTGAGCTTTCTGCATGGCCAGAGCCTCCTCCTTTCTGCAGGTGGCCCCCTTCCAAAAAAGAAAGCACATCAGGCCATCCGGGACCAGAGACCTTTCATAATAATAATTGCCAGGCCCCACAGCCCTCACCACGTGGCTACCTCAATTTATTTGATTCTCTTAACAGTTCTTGAGGTAGGATCTGTCCTGATCCCATTTTACAAATGGGGAAACTAAGGCACGGAGAGGTAAAGTAACTTTCCCTAGGTCACTCAGCTTGTGCGTGGTAGAGCTGGGATCTGAATCCAGTATGTCTCTTAACCACTAAGATATCCCAAGAGAGGACTGAGGGTGAGGGATGAGGGCCTCTCCCCATCCCGCTAGTCAGCGGAGTCCCTCCACCTCTCACCAGGAGGAGTGAGTGAATGAGTGGAGTTACTTTTCTGACATTCTCAAGAGGGCAGAAGTTCCCCCTCTGTGGCCCCACAGGAAATCAGGGAGCAGGAAATAGTCCCATCACTCTCATCCCATAAGATACCAGCATGTGTCACAAATGCAAACCTTGTTTAAGTGTATGAGATAAAAAAGAAATACCAACACCCAGAAATGACCCTGGTAAAAGCTGCTGTACAGGCAGAAGTGTCTACAGCATTAAAATCGAGATAGGCACGACCTTTGCGGTGGCTTAGATGAGGGAGGGAGGGAGGGAACATGAGAGGGGGGATCTTGGGGTGCTAGTCACGAGCTGCTTCTTGTTCTGGGTGTTGGTTACACGGGGCATTCCCTCTCTGAAGGTTCATCAAGCTGTACACTTAGGATGCGTGCAATTTTCCCTTTGCATGTCATACTTCTACAGAATGTTTTCTAAAGCTGCCCTATATCCTTCAGGCGTATTTTTCCTAGAAGCTGAGACCGAGCTGGGATTTTTGTGCAAGGCATTTATTGAGGGAGCGTGCTCTCGGGTGAACCTGTCGGGGGTGAGGGAGGCTGGAAAGGGGGAGAAGGAGTGAGGCAGATATATGGGTTTAACTGCAGTCCCGCCTCAACCTGATCCCACATAAGCTCTGGAGTGTGACTAGCACCCCAGTCCTCCTCTGAGCCAATGGGGAGGCCTTTTACGCCACACCGCTGGTTGTGGATGTGTTACAGCCTAGGAAATTCTCCAAGGAGGGGGCTCCCGTTAGCAAAAGGCATTTCTTAGAAGAAGGGGGCCACCACAGACATAAGCACAGACCATGGAGCTGGCAGCCAATAGCCACAGCAGCCGGAGGAGACACAGAGGAGAACCAAGTGAGGGACTGACGGGTCTCTGACATGCGGAGTGCTGTGTGTGTAAAATTGGGGGTTTCAGATGACCTGTACTTATGACATTTCCTTAACTTTATACTCTGCTTTTTAAAATTGAGGCATAGGCATTTCCAATAAACTGCACAGGTCAGTGAGTGTTGACACACATACGTGCCCGTGTAACCAACACCCTGATCAAGCCGCTGAGCGCTGCTGTCAGCATCGACAATTCCCTCATCTTTCTTTCCAGTCTCTCTCCCTCCCCTGCCCTGGAGACAACTGCATTCTAATTTCTGCTCACAGAGATTAGTTTTGCCTGTTGTTGAACTTCACCTAAATAGAATCCTACGGCAAACTACGTGTATTTCCTAACCTGCCCCCCAAAGGAGAATATAGCAAAATTATTATTCTGCCATTTGGTGTTTTCACCAATATATTCTGGATAGCTTTCCATATGGATATATGTTGATCACTTTCATTCTTTTTTAAATTTACTTTTTACAGCTGCTGAATATTCTATAGTATGGTTCTTCACCCATGTCCTCAGCTGGTGAACTGTTAGGTTGTCATTGTTGCTGTCGCCACAGGAGAATGAATATTTGTCCAGTTGGCCTAATTTTCTGTAGCATGGATTATGAGGAACTTTATAGAAACCCACATTCTCTGGTCCTACCCGAGAGCCACCGAATCAGAGACTCCAAGAGTGGAGCCCAAGATACTTGGAAAACCCTCCAGAGGTTTTGGATGCTCTGCCAGGCTTGGGAGCTGCTGATGTGGGTTCTTCCCTCCAGGACGTGAAAGGGAGGTTTGAAATGAGATGGCATCCACAGCGGAGAGCAGGCTAGAGGGAGGAATTGGTTCTTTTCCAAAGACTGGAGACGTGAATTCCATCCATGATTTGTAATATGCTCCAGCATCTTGTAGTATGTGTCCCTCCATTTCTCTTCTTTTACAGGATTTTTTTTAGGTTCACCACTGCCTAGTTTTCCAGATAACTCATTATGTCATGTCCATTCCCAAAATCTCCACGATGTTTTAATAGCAATTGCACTAAACTCAATGCTAATTTGGAGAATTGCCACTGTTAAAAGTTTGTCTTCCCACCCTTCATCATGGTATGGCTTTCTATTCATTCATTCGACAAATATTTACAAGCTTATACTCTGTGTCAGGCACAGGGATACAGCCATGAGCAAACCAAAGTCTTTGCCCTCCTTGGGCCAGGAGAAAACAAAAGTTGAGTAAGGGCCAGGGGTAGTGCTGGGGTCTTCTGGGGGAAGGTGTCAGGGTGTGCTGTTCTAAATAGAGTAGTGTGTGAAGGGTTTTCTAAGGAACTGATGTTTAAACTGAGAGAGGGAAGATATGATGGACAAAGCCTTGAGGATATCTGGGGGGAAAGGCGTTCCAGGCAGGCAGAGGAATCCGTAATGCAAAGGCTTGGAGGCGAGAGTGGCTGGGGCAGAGCGAGCTCAGCCCTTGGTAGGAACACCATGGCTGAGCCACGGAGAGGAAGCTGGGGGTGGCGGTAGCATTGAGATAAGAAACAAGGATGGTGGTGGCTTTGACCAGGGTGGTGATAGGGGAGAGGCTGGAAAGGCTCAGCTGCTGGATGTATTTTGAAGATACAAAGCATTTGCTGATGCGGGTGTTGAGAGAGAGGAGTCAAGGAGCCACAGCTGGAGGCCTGGAAGGGCCTGGGGAGAGACATGGGGAAACTGCACGAGGAGCTTTCTTCGGGTGGGAGATTCTGGACATGTAAAGTTTAAGATGCCCAGCAGGAATCCAAGAGGAGACAGCAAGCAGATAGTGAAATTTATAATTCAAGAATTTAGGACAGGGGTTGGGTCAAGAAATACACACACACACACACACACACACACACACACACACACGAGAGTCATCGGAGGATGTATGGTATTTAAAAGTGGGAGACTATATATCATTTTGAAATCACATCTACCATTGCTATGATATTTCCTCTTCTAGGTCATAGGTCTATTTCTTACTTTATATTATATCTAGTCACTTCATTGCAGTTTTTAATTCAAATAGCTTTTCAGTTGATGTGCTGTTTCATTCCCGGTCCTATAATCCAGATCATTTTCTTGCAGGTAACAATGGTGGCCCCTCCCTTCCCAGTATTTATACTTTCTCTTCTTTTTTCTATTTCAGGGCTTTGTGGAGTGGCCAAAAGCTCCACAGCAAACGACCATCGTCTTGGTCGTGTGTGTCCTTTTTTTGTTCCTGGTTTTAACGGGAATGCCTATGATGTTTCACATTTAACTATAATGGTGGCTATTGTGTCAAAATAGATGCCCTGTGTCATGTTGAGGAAGTGTCCTGGTTAAAATTCAGGAATGGGTATTGGATATTATCAAATACCTTTTAAAACATCCATCAAGATGATTTTTATTTTGTATTTAACCTTTGGCGTGAGGTTTTGCATTACTGTATTTCATGGAACTTAAGACACCATCGATTGCAAAACACCTATTATTTTATATACCACTGAGAAAGTAAAAGATGCTGCTTAATTGTAAGATGTTACCAACTAGAAGATGCATCCTGACCTGCCTTCAGAGAAGGAGAAAAAAACGCACAATTTAGGATGGATGAAATCTGGTAGATTCTTCATATCAAGTCATCTTTGCATTCTTAGGATTGTTGTGCACCAGTCTTTTCAGATACTGAATTCTGTTTCTTGATATTTTGTGTGGGATTCTCGCCTCTATTTTCATATGCAAGATTGGTGCTATCTTTGTCAAGTTTTGGTATCATGGCTAAGATCGCATCTTAGGAGGACTTAAGTAACTTTTAGCCTTTTCTATGCTTTTGAATGGTTTCTCTAGCTTGAGAAGCATCAATTCCTTGACATTTTGAAAGAATTTACCAGTAATCAGGTCCTATATGGAGGGGAAGTTTCAGCTAATTCTTGCATGGCTTTCTCAGTTTCTTTCCATGTTATCAGCTTATTAATATTTTTCACTTCATCAATTTTGATGATTTATAGTGTTCTTTTATCCTCTAGAATATTCTTTTTATTGACCTTTTCAGATTATTAGCTTAATTATGCATACTATTTTATCATTAAACAAAATATCCTCTTTATTTTGTCCTATCCCCTTTCTTCCTTTCGACTTCTGTTTGTGGTTTACCCATTATTAGATTTGTCAAATGTTTATCTAGTTTATTATTATTTTTCTGAAGAGCCAGCATTCAGATTAATTTACGTCCATTATTTCTCTAGTTTGTAATCTGTTTTTCTTTAGTGTAGACTGGTTATTTTTTAGTCATTTCTTCCTTGTCTCAATTTTTGAGTACTTAATTGATTTATATTCTCTTTCCTACAAAATTATTTGCAATAACAGTATAGTTAATAGATAAATGTACTTCTGGTTATAGCCTTGTGCACATCTTTACGTTTGATAGTTCATGTTCCTGTTTATGTTGTTGTCCAAATACTATATTGTACTGTTTCTAAAGAGTGCTTGGAAACTCAGCGATCCGGTTTATTTAAAAAGTTTTCTTTACTGCACTGTGAACAGAGAATGGGGCCTACAACATATCTGCTTCCAAAACCTTTTTAAAAGCTTTTATTGTGGACTAGAACATGGCCTGTGTTTGCACTTGTTTCATAGACATTTAAGATGAATATGTATTTTCTGTCTGTAGAATTCAAAACTCTACATGTCCATTAATCATCTCACATGTCAATTATGTTGCTCAGATTCCTGTGTTTTTTAATTTTGGCCTACCCTGTTTGTCAAAACCCAGTAAGCTTATGTGAAAATCTGTGAGTGCAATTGTTTGTCAATATATTTTTATAATCCTTGCTTTACATATTCCCTACTGTGTAACTTGATGCATATAAGGACAGTACTGTTATGTCTTTGCGATCAAATAACATATGTAAACACCAAGCACAGTGCCAGGTATAGAGTGGCACTCAATAAATGTTGGTTAAAACCTGATTCTGAATCCTTTGTCAAATATAAAATGATCGTCTTTAACCAATCTAATCCTTTTCCTTAAATTTTACCGTCTCATACTGGTTGATATTTCCATCCTGCTCTTTTAAAATTCCTCTGTGTGCATATCTTTTTAGACTCTTTGTGTCATTTTGTTTTAATAGGACTTACCATGGCCCCTCCTAAGTTTGCTGGAGAAGTGAGGGCAGGGCAAAATAGGGGATTGTCTCTTTCTCCATCCTCACTCGGGCTGATTGCATCCAACAAGCCACAACTGGCCCTTCAGAGAGAGGAATACAAGCCTCAGCTGTTACATTTGTTAGGCTTTTATCAGTTGCAAATAAGAGAAGCTCAATTCAAATAAGCAAAGAGGTTAATTGTTGGTTCATGTTACACCAAAGTTTGGGATGAAATTGGCTTAATTTATGGCTGGTTCCCGGTCCTCTCCATTGACCTCACAGTTACACTCCCTTTTGGGGGTGATGTCCCTCTCCTCCACATGGCTGGGGGGATGCTGACCACCACCCCATGATCACCTCTTCCACGTGGCAAAGTGGAACTCAGGGCAGAGTCTCCTCACACACCCCACCTCCCATCGCTGCTCTGCTGCAGGGACCTGGGTGTTGAGATCAGGGACCAAGAGAGGCCCGAGGAAGGAACACGCTGTTGGAGGAATGGCGGAGGATGGCCTATGGCAGGGCAAAGGTGGAGACAGGGAGACAGCTGTGGAGACCATCCTCGTCCTTGATGTCCAGGCCAGAGGGGCTGACAGGGCTGTGATTGGCTCAGACAGTGCCGCGTCTTAATCAAATCTGTGGGATGTTGACAACAATCAGGATAGTGACAAAAATCATATTAGCAGTAGTCATTCATTTGGGCTCTATCATGTCCCAGGAACCTCACAGGCAGACAGATCCCTTTAAACCATGGTTAAGACCATTCATAATCCACCTACTTCAGTGGGTAACAACCCAAGTTCTCACAACGGCTGTCCAGCCCCACAAGAACTGGCCTAGTTTCCATTCCTCCCACTCTCCCTCCCTCAACTCCAGCCACACTGGCCTCCTTGCTGTTTCTCTAACAAGATCATCATGTGCCTGCCTCAGGACGTTTGCACTGGCTCTGGAATATACCTCTGCCAGGAATGCTCTTCCCCCAGAAGCTCACATGGCTCCCTCACCTCCTTCAGCTCTCCGCTCCAGTGTTGCTTCCTTAGAGAGGCCTCCCCTGACCACCCTCGAGTAGCACCTCCCTCTGCAGGTAATTCTCCACTTGTCTTTACAGCCTGTATCAGTATCTGACAAATACCGGTTTAATGCTGTTCTTATCTGGCGTCCTCAAGGGCCGTTCCTCCTCCTCTGGTGACTCTCCCTGGATGGTCTAAGTCCTGGGAACGTGGAGTTGGGGGAGGGGGTTGTGGAGTTCAAGTTCAGCCTCTGTCTCCCCGAACTCCCCGCACACCCACATCAGCTTGCGGGGCCCACCTTTTCTGCTCCCTCCCCCACGCACTTAAAGATGCTCCGCCCCTCCTAGAACAGGACAGGTTGGCCCTAAGGTAGTATCTGCAAACAGTATTTGGTAAACATCCAGGAGGAGGAAATATGTGAAATAAGGTGGCAAATATGGCAAATCTGAAATCAGAGGGAAATAACCCGGGCGCCTGTCGGGCCCGCCACGTGGCCCACAGCTTGTAATTCTCATCTTGAAACCGCGCCGACTCCCAGGATCTGCACTTCCGATTGCGGGAGTGGTTTCGGGTTGCTGGGACTGCCTCACGCCGTCACCAGGAAGCAGCTTCAGCATCCTGGGCTGTGGCGTTCACGGAATGCCAATTCCTTTTCTTCTTTACGTTATCTGTAATCCCTAACTTTCAAAAATTCGGAAACAAATATTTTTGACAACTCCGCCTCCAGGGGCTCAGCTCCTTCCACAGCTGGAGAGACTCAGGGCAGACTCAGCTCTCGGTGCTCCGCTCTGCCCTCAGCAGGGGGGGACTACAAACAAACTGCCGCTTCCTCGGGGGCTGCGGGCTGCATGGGGGTCGATTCTCTCCTCCTCCAGGTCGCAGCTCCCCTTGCAGCAGGAGCGACTCGGGGCAGACTCTCGTCACAAACACCCCACCTCCCAGCCCTGCTCCGCTGCAGGCACAGGAGGTCACAGCCGGCCAACAAGCCAACACGGGAAGCAGCGCCAGAGCAGCGCAAAGACGCCGCTCCCGGAGAATACAGCCCGGCACCTGCGCGCTTGGCGGGGCGTGCGAGCCCCCTGCGCCTGCGCACTAGACCACCCGGCCCCCTCAGTCTTGGCGGAAGGTTTGGGGGTACCGACGCCCCGCCCACGGTCCCGCCCACAGCCGGGCTGACCCCCAGGCTCTCCACGGTCGAGATCCTGCCTTCTTGCTGTCTTGGGTGGCTGAACTCAGCCCCACGTCTGTAAACGAGGATCCCATTTCACTCATTTACCCGTTCCCTCGGCATTCCCTGAGCACCTACTGTATGCAGAGGCCCGGTCTGGGCGAAGGTCAGAGGGAGGAGCCAGACTGTGTGGTCCACGACCCTGAAGGGCTCTAGGGCTGGGGCTGGGCATGTTCAACTATGTATTCACTCAGTCACTCGGTATTTCTTGAGGACCTACTGTGTGCTGAGGCTTGAGCTCGGCAACGTCTGGAGCCCAGGGAGCACCAACTGTGTGGTCCCTGACCCTGAATGCCTCCCAGGGCTGGAGATGTACGATAAGCCATTCAGTCACCGGGCGCTTCCTGAGGACCTATTGGGTGTTGTGGCCTAGGTGATGTCTGGAGCACAGGGAAGACTCAGACACTGTGGTTTCTGACCCTGCAGGACGCCAGAGCCAGGTCAGAGGTTTTTCACTTATTCATTCCTTCACCTGACATTTCCTGAGGACCTACTGTGTGCCAAGGCCTGTGCACGTGATGCCAGAAGTGAAACACGCAGACGGATTGTCTTCTCCCAGGCCCCTCACCAGCTCCCTTGGGAGGGCTGCGTTGAGGGAGCTCGTGGGCAGGGAGGCAGATGTGTCTGTCTCTCCCCACTGCAGGTCTTAGCTTCCCCCCGACTATTCACAGTTATATTAAAGATCAGTTGTGTTATTTTCAAGGCTTGGCACATCATTTTCTGATAGGTTGTCACTTCTTCAAACTTTTTTGGAAAGGCAAGGAAATCTGAGTATGGATTGGACACTGGATGTTAAGAAGTTATTAATTTCGTTAGGTGTGATACTGGTATTGTGGTTCCATAGAAGATATTTTCTTTTTCTTAGAGATGCACCAGCAGTGAGGTGAGATTACGTCTGTAGTTTACTTTGAAATAGACCAGGAAAATATACATACGTATTTTCATGACCTATTTTTAAAAGCAAATATATATTGTAAAATATGGTAACTTTTGATACTTAAAAATTTGTATAGGTATTTATTAAAATTATTTTTTTTAAAGGCATTGAATCTAGGTGGATGTATGGGTGTTTATTGTACTTCACACTTTTCTGTATAATTGAAAAACCACAACAAACTTTTTTTAAAACACGGGGAATTCTTTTTTATGCGGAAGGGGCTGTGTTGTCCTATGACACAGGACAATTTGTCAGTCAACCTTGTAAGAAAGGTGTTCTTAACTCATAATTGAAAAATATTTTTCATTGATTTTTTTTCTGGAGCCAAAGAAACCTCAGCAAGAAGATCAGAACAATCATAAGTGATTCTATTACCTAAGAGACCTCAGATCCAAACGTTGCGAAAGGAGAATGCCCATCCCCTTGCCTAACGAACCAGGGTGCCTCAGAATACGAGTGAACAAAAGCAGGATGGAAAACTGCATGCCACGTGCACCGTCGGTGTACTGTCTACTATACAACTTTATAGCATATTTATGATAGAAACAAACATTCGTATAAACATGTGCTTATATATGCATAGAATAACTATTCCTGCTATGATTTCTCCCACTCATTTTCTCTGATGTCAGAAGCACTGTCTTAAGTCCTAGAGAATCCACATTTCTCCTTCAGATCCTGCTTAGTTAATATGTGAACCTCACTAAGGGGGATGGACCTTTTATTCAATTACATTTATTGAACAAATGCCGACTCAATCATAACATCAATTAAAAGGCCAGCCAGAGACCCACAGAGATGTCTCTGGGTCTACTCTGGAGGGTCACATTTGTAATTCTGAACCAGGGAGGCGCTGGAGGGGAGTCTGGCAGATGTGGGGTCCAGTCCCAGCCCTGTGACTTCCTCCCTGTGTGACCTCGGGCAAGTCACTGAGCTTCTCTGAGCCTTGGTTTCCTCACGGGCAACATGGGGACGATGGGTATCTCCCCCTGGTGCCTTGAGGTTGGAAATGAGGTGTGAAAGTGCTCAGAGGAGTGCCTGGCAGAAGGAGGCCCTGGTAAACGTCAGCCGTTATTCTGCTGCTGGTCCAGCGCGGTGTCCACAAGGTCGCTGCTGCCGACCGGCTTCTCCTCCTGGTGGGGGCTCAGGTGTCGGGTGAGGTGCGGCAGCTGGGCAAAGGCCTCCCGGCCCTGGCTGCATGAGTAGGGCTTCTTGTCGGCGTGCGTCCTCTGGTGTCGGATGAGGGCCGAGGAGAAGCTGAAGGCCTTGCCGCAGCCGCCGCACTCGTAGGGCTTCTCGCCGGTGTGCACGATGTGGTGCTGGATCAGGTAGGAGCGGTTGCTGAAGGCCTTGCCGCACTCGGGGCACGCGTAGGGCCGCTCGCCCGTGTGCGTGCGCCGGTGCAGTGTGAGCGACGAGCCCTGGCCGAAGGCCTTGCCGCAGTCCCCGCAGCGGTAGGGCTTCTCGCCCGTGTGGATCTTCTGGTGCTCGATGAGGGAGGACACGTGGCTGAAGGCGGCGCCGCACTCCAGGCACTTGTAGGGCTTGGCGCCCGTGTGCACGAGGTGGTGCTGCACGAGGTGGGAGCGGTTGCTGAAGGCGCGACCGCAGTCCTGGCACGCGTAGGGCCGCTCGCCCGTGTGCACGCGCCGGTGCTGGCTCAGGTGCGACACCTGCGTGAAGGCCTTCCCGCACTGCGCGCACGCGAACGGCTTCTCGCCCGTGTGGATGCGCCGGTGCTCGGCCAGCGAGGCGCTCTGGCTGAAGGGCGCGCCGCACTCGGGGCACGTGTAGGGCTTCTCGCCCGTGTGCACGCGCCGGTGCTGCGCCAGGTGCGCGATCTGCGTGAAGGCCTTGGCGCACTGGCCGCACGCATAGGGCCGCTCGGCCGTGTGGGTGCGCTGGTGGCGCAGCAGCGCCGAGGAGAAGCGGAAGGCCTTGTGGCACTGCGCGCACGCGAACGGCTTCTCGCCCGTGTGGATGCGCTGGTGCTCGCGCAGGGCCGCGCGGCTGCCGAAGGCCTTGGCACACTGGACGCACGCGAAGGGCCGCTCGCCCGTGTGCACGCGCCGGTGCTGCGCCAGGTGCGCGGGGCGCGCGAAGGCCTTGCCGCAGTCGGCGCAGCGGTGCGGCCGCTCGCCCGTGTGCACGCGCCAGTGCGAGGCCAGGTAGGAGCCCTGGCTGAAGGCCTTGCCGCACTCGGGGCACGCATAGGGCCGCTCGCCAGTGTGCGTACGCCGGTGCAGCGTTAGGTGGACACTCTGGCTGAAGGCCTTGCCGCACTCGCTGCAGGCGAACGGCTTCTCCCTGGTGTGCGTTCTCCGGTGCAGTGTGAACGCCGAGCAGTAGCTGAAGGCCTTGCCGCAGACCTCGCACTCCCACAGCTTCCTACGGCCGCCACCGCGCTCCTCCTCGCTGGCCTCTGTGGTCTTCGGCTTGGGGCTCTTCCTGGGCGGCCCCCGCCTCTGGGGCCTGCTGCCCACCTCGGGGGTGGGGAGTCTCAATCTGGTTCCTGGGATTCCGCCCAGCTCATCGCGCTCCGGGAGGCCGGCCCCGGTGGGGTCCCCCTCGTGGCCCTCGGCTTCTTGCTTCAAACAGCTTTCGTGTCGGCCCTTGAGCTGAGCCCCGTGTTTCCAGGTTTCTCCCAACTCCGATTCCTGGGGGCCGCCCACGGTCAAGAGTCCTTCCATCCCCGCTTCTCAAGCTGCTGCCTCGGTTTCACATCTCTACCAGATCTGAAAGAAAGAAAAAAAACCAAACAGCTTTGTCATTTGTCACAGGGTGGAAAGGCTTAGCACAGGGTGTTGACCTCCGGGCTAGTGACAGCTGGGTCAGGTCACTGTTTGTGGTGGGGCCAGGCTGTGCATCGCAGGATGTTGACCAGCATCCGGGGCCTCCACACTCCAGATGCCAGTAGCACTCTCCCCTCAACCTCCACCCCCACCCCCAGGGTGACAACCAAAAATTTCCCCAGACATTGCAAGTGTCCCCTGGGGGGCAAAACGGTCCCTGGCTGAGAACCACTGACTTAACGGAAGTGAAAACAATTTTAAAGATCTCTGGAAAAAATATGAATCTGTCAGCTCTTAAAGATAGCCTCGTAACGTGTGCTATGGCCCGAGTGGTGCCCCCCAAGTTCATATGTGGAAGCCCTAAGCCCCCAAAGTGCTGGTGTTTGGAGAGGGGGCCTTTGGGAGGTGATTAGCTTTAGCTGAAGTCATGAGGGTGGGGCCCCAGGATGGGGTTAGTGTCCTCAGAAGAAAAGGCAGACAGCAGAGCCCCCTCTCCAGCATGTGAGGACACAGCCGGAGGGCCACAAACCAGGACCCTGACGGTGCCAACGCCCGGATCTTGGACTTCCAGCCTCCTAAACTTCAAGGAAATAAAATTCTGTCACTTAAGCCGCCCAGTCTATGGTATTGATGTGGATTAAGGCTTCCCCAGCTAGAGAAGCCCAAGGTGACCTGGCCTACACGCCAAACTATATGACCCAGTGGACTTTTTTTATGGTATGAATTAGGACCGCCCCAGGGAGAGAAGCCCAGGGCATCCTCACCTACATGCCGATCTATATGGCTAGATTCGTATCTAAAGTTATATGACCGCACAATAACCAGACCCCATCTGCACTGAAATCATTTAATGACTTTTTACATCATCTTTTCTTTTCTCCAGTAAAAATAAGTCACGTACCCATGCCTTATAAAATTAGCCCTAACCCTCAACTCAGGGCAGCAGCAGGAACTCTGACTGCCTGTGGGTCTTGTCCTCACACACCAGCTCTGCCTGCCCATGGGTCCTGTCCCCATGCCAGCGGGGGCAGCAGCAGGAGCTCTGACCGCCCGTGGGTCCTGTCCCCACACACCAGCTCTGCCTGCCCATGGGTCCTGTCCCCATGCCAGCGGGGGCAGCAGCAGCTGCTCTGCCTGCCCATGGGCCCTGTCCCCATGCCAGCGGGGGCAGCAGAAGCGGTGGCAGCAGAAGCTCTGACTGCCCATGGGTCCTGTCCCCATGCTATTCCACACTAGTCTCTAAATAAAAGAGCACTACTGCCAGATCTTGAGAGTCTAAGAAATCTTTCTTTTGACTCCTCGGCTCACCGACCCCGCATCAGTATTTTCTTATGGCAGCCCAAGCTGACCGTCATGCCTAGAGAGACGGTTTTCTTTCCCAGAGGAAATCAGTCTGCTCCCTACACACAGGAAAAAGCAGCCCCCACATTCCGTGCATAATCTGCTACTGGGGGGGAGGATGCCCTGGGAGGACCGCTGGCATCTTCTAGGAAAACTGAAGACGCACATCTGCTGTGGCCCTATAATTACCTCTTCTGGAATGTGAGCAAGAGAAACGTGCACATGTGTGCACTAGCAGCCCTGTCTGAGATTGTCTGTAACTGCCGAAGACTAGAAACAATCCAACCGTCCACTAGCAAAGGGATGGACAAATAAACGGGGGTGTGTTCGCACGAGGGAACATCTCACAGCACGACACGAATGCCCGTCAGCTAGTGCGGCAGCTCAGAGCCTCAAATACACAGTGTCGGCAAACAAGGAAAGATGCACAAGAATTCATCAGGAATGACGCTATTGAGGCCTAAAAACAGGCAAAACTAAGCCATTTATTTTTTAGGGATTATGAACATATGTGGCAAAAGTTCGCTGCTCTGCCCTGGCCTGAGGACTAGCAGCGTGGGCATCGCCTGTGACAGATGCAGAGCTTGGGCCCCTCCCCAGGCCTGGTGACTTGGAACCTGCTTTTCAACAAGAGCCCCAGGGGATTCGTGGGCACAGGAACGTCTGAGAGGCGCTGGTCTCGGCCACTCTGAAGCCAACACAGGATGTTATTACAGTAGCAATGACCACCAGCACTTGTGGAACAGAGCTGTGTGCCCAGCATCCTTAAAGCTCTTGCCATGCATTAGTTCATTTATTCCTCACTGAGGCTCGCAGACGCGGCAGTGCCAGGGCCCACGCCCAGGCTGCCAGACTTCTCCCTCTTCCTCTCACTCCCTGGCTTGAATACACTAATGGCTTCACAAAAGCACATTCCTTTCCAGTCTGCACGGCACCTCTCCAACCTCATCCTGTACAACACTCACGCCTGCCCTGGGCTTGCCCTGTTCCACCCACAGGCCTCCTCGCTGTTCCACAAACGTGCCAGGCACATTCCTACCTCAGGGTCTTTGCACCGGCTGTTCCATCTGCCTGGAATGCTCTTCCCCCAGCACAGGCCTCACTGAGAAGGAGACTTCTGAGCGCAGACCTGATGGAAGTGATGGAGTGAGTGTTCTGGGCTGCAAGCACAGCAGGTGCAAGGGTCCTTGGGCAAGACCATGACTGGGGTCAGAGAGGAAAAGTACAAGGCCGGGGTTGGGGGGCTGGACCAGAGCAACCGAGGCGGAGAGCAGGGCCCTTAAGTGTGGTGGGGGGAGGGTCAGACCGTCGTGCAGGGTCTTGTGCAGCGGAACTCTGCTGATGGGAGTCCCCGTCCACAGGCAGCCCTCAGCCCCGTCAGGCCTGGCTGGGTCCCCAGAGCAGGCAGTGGTACCCACTTGTGGTCTCGGGAGCATCAGGTCCTGTCCATGTCACTCAGGCTGTGGTCCCCACTCTGGCCACTGTGCCTCAGTGGGTCCAGTTGGCATCTGTAGGAGAAAGAAACAGGGACCATGAAGGAAGATGGTGGGGTAGATGCAGGTGCACGGAGCAAAACGCAGGACGTTTTTTCTGTGTGGGGGAAGGGTAGGTGGATTCAGGGCGGGGAGAACCCAGGATGGTCACACACGCAAAGAGGCAGCCAAAGAGACACAGACACGCTCAGAGGCAGACACCCACGTCACGTCACACACAGACACACACACAGAGTCACATGCAAGCACACTTTGGGGGGCAGTTACACCACCCCCGCCCTGCCACACACACCCTTCTGTTGTGGTACACAGTCCTCCCCACACACAAGGAGACAGGCAGACTCGCACACCCTCGTGGCTCCAAGCACACCTATAGTCACCCTTGTGCATTCACACAGGGTCTTGGGCACACGCAGCTGCACACACAACAAGGTCACAACACCACCCTGCTTCACACAGGCAGGTAACGCACTGGGATATCACCACCATGGTGCACCCCAACACACACAGTCACATGCACTGGGCAGAGCTTTGCATGTGCTCAGAGTCACATGTGTGCAGGATCTCCCCATGCACAGAAGCACACACACAGCGACGCCATACCTGCACGGTGTCTCTCACAAACACATCCTGTCACAACCTGCACGGCCCTCCACACACACAGTCATGCTCAGGCACACACAGAATGACACTGGCACACCCAGGCCGCCAGCTCCATGCTGGCAGGCCCATCCTACACAGCTGCACACCCAGACACACACACGTCTCATCGCACACCTCACACCCAGGAGAATTCCACACATGCCCCAAGTCACACATGGGCAGAGGTCCCCAAATGCACAGACACATGCTCAGTTATGCATACTACTTCCCCTTCCTGGGCACACGCCGCCGGGGTCAGGCACGTGCAAACACTCAGTGACACGTGGGGCAGTCTCACACACTGAGTCGCATGAACAAGTAACACACTAGCGAGGGCACAAACTGATGGAGTCACCAACAAGCCAACATGCGGGGATGGACTCACACTCAGCGTCACATGCACAGTTGCACGGGCATGCACATGCAAACACGGTGACACGCGGGGCGGGACTCACATGCACACGCCGCTGGGATCATGAACATACACAGACACACTTGCGCACACTCACTCGCGCATGCGCACGCCACACACGGGCGCCCTCGCCTCCGGAACGGCTTTGAAGGCCCGGAGCGGCTCCTGCCAGCATTGTGGGCACGGGTCAGATTCTCCTCGGTCTCCGGCCCTACCGGGCCCTCGCCGATCCCCGGTGACCCCTCGTCCCGTGGAGGCGCGAATGTGCCATCCGCACAGATCAAGGATGAGCCCACCGCAGACAGGCCCAAGCGCCAGGCCGGCGCGGACTGCGCGTACGCGCCGGCAGAGTTACGGCCCGCGGGCGGCTCCCAAGAACTACAACTCCCAGAAGGCATCGCGCCCCTCGGGCGCCGCCGCTCAGGCCCGCAGCTCCTGGGTCACCGAAACTGCAACTCCCAGAAGGCCTTGCGCCTTCACGCAATGGGACGACGGGTCCCAGCAACCAGAGCGAGGAGGGCGGGACGGCTGGGGGCGGGGCCTGGGTGTGTCCGCCAGGGGAGCGGTGGGCGGGGCCAGCAACATAGGGGCGGGACTCTTCTGCCTCAAGGGGCGGGGCAGAGTCCATAAGCTTAGAAAAAAAGAATCTAAGGATCAGAGAGGCTAAATTACTTACCCCAGGCCACACAGCACAGAAAGGATGGGAGCTGGGGTTTGCAAGCCACAGTTCACCGTTAATTCATGGAAATCGTCTGTCTCAGGAATTTGATGTAATTCCAATCCAGAGCAAAGATGACAAATCCACTGACTTGGGCAAATGAGTATAATAGCTCACATGTACATAGGATTTACTATTGGCCAGTTTCCTACGAGATGCTTCCTATGATGGAATCTTGTTAACTTTCATAAATTCTTTCCTTGGCCATTAGAAAAATGGGCAAAAAAGATTTTTTTGATAATTGGGAAAGCAGAGAAACATGAACACAGAGTGGAAGATAAATGTATCTCACCAAAACCAACACACCCTTCCTTGTGAGACACATGATTTCATGTTCCCCCAGGTTCCTCGTTAAACCACCACACACACTTTCTTTACACGGCAAATTTTTATTTTATATGTAGATCTCAAGAGACGTGTGTTTCCCCTCATCCTTCTGGAAGCTTCTGGCCTCGTCATGGTGAGAACATGCCCAGTGTGTCTCCAAGCCTGGGACTCCTGGAGCAGGGCCTCCCGGCGAATCCACAGACCCATGAGTGTGAGAAGAAAGGATTGTGGGTTTAAGCCACCGAAGTTTTTTTTTCTGGTTTAGGTTTACATCTGAATATAGTCATGTGCTATAGAACGTTTCAGTCAGGAACAGGCCGCACATATGACGGTGGTCCCATAAGATTAGCACCACGGAGCCCCGGTGGGTAGTGGGCTGTACTATCGGGGTTTGTGTAAGGACACTGCATGATGTTTGCACAACGACGGAATCGCCTAGCCATGCATTTCTCAGAACGCAGCACTGTTGTTAAGCGATGCATGACTGTATTTTTAAAATATTGCTCACATATTCTTTACAACCCATGTTGGGAGTTCAGAAAACTGCAGCATTTTTGATCACTAAGAAGCTTCCATCCCCCCACCCTACCCCGGGAAATAAGAAGCAGGAGTTATTCAAACAGAGGAAAGGACCCTTGTACTCAGGCCTATCACGTGGAAAAACATTCTGTTCTGCTTGTTTCATTATTCTGTGCTTTAGAAAGACAGGCGGGACACAGCGGGAGGGCTTCATCCCTGCTCCATGGTGGGGTGTCCTCTGGGGTGGCTTGGACAGTTGGAGATGGCTGGATGACTCAATCGGGGCCGTTGGTCTGGGATCTGGGCTCTTCTCCACATGGTGGCTGTTGGGGCCGGCCGGACATCTCCGTGTGGCCAGCTTGGGCACAGTGGGCTCGGAGTGGTAGGACTTCTACATGGTGGTTCAGGGCTTCAAGAGGAGCGATCCAGGAGCAGACCGCTGAGTGGAGGGGCTGTTTGTTACATGGCAGTTTAGTGGGAATTGCTGACTGCGACAGAGGCAAGGCCAAGAGATGAGGCTGCAGATGTAGGTAATTCAGGTTCCTGTGGGCTGTGCTAAGAGCATCTCCTGAGGGTGGTAGGGGTCACGGCTGTGCTTTTTCTTCTTTTAAAGCTGGAAGAGTCTGCATTTATGACAATATGTGTCCCTGCCTGATGTGAGCACACTCTTCCCTCTAACCCTTCTGGGTGGTTCTTTCCCTGGCCTCGGGTCATTGCTCTGCTAAGTGCTGGAGGGGTCACTCTGCGGCTCTCTGGAGGTCTCTCTCTGCAGCTCCATCCCCTTCGGGGCTCTTCCCACAAACTCCGGCCACCTTGGTCTTCCTGCACTCTCAGCTCCGTCTCTTCCACTCAGGGGTTCACAGGGCCTGGCCCAATTCCTCCCCTGCACCGTGACCTGGAACCTCTCTGAAGACGGTAAGCTGGGCAATCAAAGGGCTCCCTCCTTCACTTCCCACATCTCAGAAATCACTGTCATTTGTAGCCTGATGTCCACTGTCTTAAAAACCAGCGTATTTTCTATTTTGCACATTTTATGGTTATTTCATAAGGGAGAGGAAATCTGGTCCCTGTTACTCCATCTTGGCCAGAAGCAGAAGTCCATGTTCTTAATTAAAATTAGCTTTATTTATTTCTTTATTTTTGGAGGAAGATTAGCCCTGAGCTAACATCTGCTGCCAATCCTCCTCTTTTTGCTGAGGAAGCCTGGCCCTCAGCTAATATCCGTGCCCATCTTCCTCTGCTTTATATGTGGGACGCCTGCCACAGCATGGCTCGACAAACGGTGCCATGTCTGCACCTGGGATCCAAACGGGTGAACCCCAGGCCGCTGAAGCGGAACATGTGCACTTAACGGCTGCACCACCGCGCCGGCCCCAATTAGCTTTATTTTTGATAGAAAACAGCAGCAAGTATGATTTTACTGAAGAAAAGCAGAATAGTCCATATGTATACCAAGAGAAATGTCACTATTTTTTCTTTGGTGGAAAACAGTGATGGTTTTACTACAGTGATTTGCTACCTTCCCCCTGTCCACTCTGCTGAAGTCATTAGAAGGGACATTTTTCTCAAGGGAACAGCTCAAACATTCCTTTCCTTTAAGTAGGATTTTTCAAGCATTTTCTTTATAAAGGTATGTTTACCTGTTATGGGCTGAATTGTGCCCCCTCCCCCAGTGACGTGTTGGAGTCCTAACCTCAGTATCTCAGAATGTGACCTTATTTGGAGATGGGGTCTTTACAGAGGTGACTGAGTTAAAATGAAGTCATTCGGGTGGGTCCGAATCCACTATGTCTGGTGTCCTTATAAGAAGGGGAAATTTGGACACAGAGAAGGAAGATGCGGCAAAAGGATACGGGCAGTGGAGCAGTGGATGTCCATCCACAGTGAGGGAGGGAGCCTGGGACGCATCCTTCCCTCCCAGCCCTTAGAAGGAACCAGCCCTGCCGACACCCTGGTTTCAGACTTTCAGCCTCCAGAGCTGTGCGGCGATGAATTTCTGTTGTGTGAGCCGCCCAGTCTGCGGCGCTTTGTTGCGGCTTCCCCAGCAAAGTAACACGGAGCCTATAAACAACAACCATGTTTTATTTAATTTGCTGTGGGCTGGGTTTGGCTGAGCAGCGGGGCTGGTCTTACCCGGCCCACTCACGCTTCTGCGGCCAGCTGCGGGGCCGACGGGGGCTGGCTCCTTTGAGATGGCCTCAGCTGAGGCGGCTTATTTCTGCTCCACGTGGTCTCTCGTCCTCCAACAGGCCAGCCTGACCTTGTTCACATGCAGCTGGGTAGGATCCCGGGGAGCGAGCCGAATCTGCAAAGCCACCAAATTGTAGGCTCTGCATGAACACGTTTTCACTTTCATGGCATTCTGTTGGCCAAAGCGAACTACAAGTACAGTCCAGACTCGAGGAGTGGAAAAATGGACATGCCGCAAAGGGGGTGGGTTCAAGGAGGGATGGAAAATTAGGGTCATTGTTTTGCGATCTGTCACACACACACACATAAATATGGTGAACTGGATACAGTCTGGGCTCACACACACACTCCTCCTCTATAAAGAATGTGCAAAGATCTTTTAACTACTTCTCAAGTGACGTTACTTCCAGACCTTGCATATCAGGTCGGCCCCTTTCAGACATAATTATTGTCATGTTATGATGTATTCTCAAGTACAACTTTAATCTCTCTGTTCCTTATTGGTAAAAGAAGTCCAAGGTTGGCATGTGCACAAATGCCACCTTACACTTATTGAGCCACTCCTCAGCTGAAGAGCACGTATGAGGTTTCCAGATTCTCACTGTGATGAAAGATGTTGCTGTTAATTTCTAGGTTTTCCCAGTTTAAAAGTGGGTGATGGAAGCAAGCTAAGTGCCCATCAACTGATGATTGGATAAACAAGATATGGTGTATATATACAATGGAATACTACTCAGCCATAGAAAAGGATAAAATTGTCCCATTCACAGCAACATGGATGGACCTCGAGGGAATTATGTTAAGTGAAATAAGCCAGATAGAAAAAAACAATCTCTGTATGACTCCACTCATATGTGGAAGTTAAACATGTAGACCAAGAGAACAGATTAGCGGTTACCAGGGGAAAGGAGGGTGGGGTTGGGAGTGGGCACAAAGGGTGAAGCGGTGCACCTACAACAAGACTGACAAACAATAAGGTACAACTGAAATTTCACAAGGTTGTAAACTATCATAGTCTCAATAAAAAGTTTTAAAAAATGGGTGATAATATAAATAGAATCAGTTAGGGTTCTCCAGAGAAACAGAATCAATAGTATAGATATATAGATCTCTCTACATATGTATTTATATTTGTCATCTGTATCTATCTATCTATCAAGAGCTTGAGATGTCTTTTAAGGAATTGGCTCAGGTGACTGTGGGCAGTGGTAGATCTAAAGATTGTTGGGCTGGCCCGCAGGCTGGAAACTCAGGCAGGAGTTGCCGCTGCAGTCTTGAGACAGAATTCCTTCTCTGGGAAACCTCAGTTTTTGGTCTTAGGGCCTTCAACTGATTGGACAAGGCCCACCCACATTATTGAGGGTAATCTTTACTTCGTGCAAGCTGATTACAGATGTTGACCGCATCTACAAAACGCCTTCACAGAAACACCTGAATTAGCATTTGATTCAGTCGCTGAGTACGAGAGCCTGGACAAGTTGACACATAAAAAATTAGCCATTGCAGGAGTCTCATGGGAAAGTGGGTAGGAGGGGGATGTGTAGAGAGAAGTGGCAGAGAAAGACAGATGAGAAACGTTAGCTCTAAGTATAATTAGAAAAATCACCAATAAGTTCTATTTTCAAAAAAGTTAAAAGGAAATAGGCCAAATGTAAACCACGATAAATACAATTTTGTTCTTCAGTCCCCTCCAAAGAGGCTGCAAAGATACATGCGTCCTCATTTCTCAAAGGAGGTGGAGTGTCGGCTCTATTGATCACGTGAGGGCGCTGTTGCCCCACAGGAAGAAGGGGAAAACCTGCTCGAAGTCTTTCCCTTGAAAATGGAAAAAATAGAAGATTGCAGCGATGGCTCTGCGATCAAGGGGGAGGGCGGGGATGGCACAAAGGTCACTCTAAGCCGACTTGGGATCCTCAGTCCCTTAGGCCCAGGAAAGGCAGTTTTAAGCTCCCTCTGCCTCCGAATAATCCTCGCCAACGGGCTCCTGGAAGCGCAAGGAATACACTTAAAATGCACGCGTTTTTCTGAACGCAATTTTCTAAGAGTGAAAAGGGATCTGACTTTGAAAGGAACACTATGTTCCTGCCCGCTCGCCTCTCGGAGGCCGGGGCCCCGCTTGCGGGGAGCGGAGGAGATAAAGGTTGCCATGACGACGGTGCAGCCCGGGCCAGGAGTGCAGCCGGCGTCCTGACGCGCCTTTATCTTTAACCCTCGCGGCGCTGGTCTGACGGGGTGAGGATGAAGCCGTGGTGAGGAGCCGCCGCGGTTGTGCTGCACAGGACCCAGGTTCCAACCTGATTCCACCACCTCCTAGCTGAATGTCCTTGGGCCAACGATTTAGCCTCCGTGTGCCTCCCCGCTTATGGGGAGGGCAGGGTGGTGTCCCCAGGGATGAAATCCTCCATAGCAATGCGCGCTGCTGTTTTAAAAATTACATTCCAGCCTCTCCTATTTTATTTCATTAAAAATATGCTGGTTATGATGAATGGGATTAATTACATGAGCCTCTGCTATATACCATCCCACGGATTAAAGGCACTGCTTTAGAGACAGCTGAAAAATACAGTAATTAAAAGTGTGGATGATGGAGCTAGACTTCTGTGCTTTGGCTCCTGGCTAGGCCACATTAGCTCTTGTGCCTTAATTTCTCCCATGTGTAAGATGGGGAGAATGCTGGGAACAGCAGCGCCTCTTGCGGGTGTTGTGCAGTTCAGAGAACCCAGAAGGGTGTCTGACCTGGTAAGTGCCATATAGGAACCATGGTGATGATGATGGTGGTGGTGGTGATGGTGCTGATGCTGGGGCCCAATCAGGTTCACCAGATCAGAATTTCTGGGTTTTGGTCTCAGAAATACAATATGTAATGTTTCAGAAGCATCGATACATTGAGATTCCATTTTCTCATCAGTAAAGTGGAGACAATAAATGTACTTCCCTCATAGGGCTATGATGAGAATTGGAGAGCTTATTCATTCATTCAACAAATCTGTCATCCATCTATCTATCTATCTATCTGTCTATCTCTTTAGTACCTACCGTGCCAGAAACTGCTCTAGTCACCAGGGACACATCTCCTAATAAAATAAAAATTCCTGCCTTCCTGAGTCTTCTATTCTGTTGGAAGAAGAAAGACTCTTAATGACTGAATAAGTTAACTATCTAGTATGCTAGAAATTGATAACTACTGGCTTATAATTTGTATGTCAGAAACAATGGCAAGCGTGACACCGAAGTTTTCAACGCTGAGCAACACGAATCATCAAGTTACTGTTAACTGAGGTGGTGGAAATCGTGGGAGAGGCAGACAGGGTGGTGGCACTTTAGGGTCTCTTTGGTGAGGGTGCCACGTTTGAGTTCTCCTATAGATCTCAACTGAAGGTTTCCAGAGGGCAGTTACATAGAGGAGTCTGGGCTTCGTGGGAGGAGACTGGACTAAAGGTCTAAACTTGGGAGTCGCTAGCATAAAAGATGGTATTGAAATTCATTCAGAGGAGGAAATGAGAGGTCCAAGGATGGGTGCCTGGCTCCGGCCAAAGTTAAGATGTAGGAGAAAAGAGAGAATCTGCAGGGGCTGGCCCCGTGGCTGAGTGGTTAAGTTCGCGCGCTCTGCTGCAGGCGGCCCAGTGTTTCGTTGGTTCGAATCCTGGGCGCGGACATGGCACTGCTCATCAAACCACGCTGAGGCAGCGTCCCACATGCCACAACTAGAAGGACCCACAACGAAGAATATACAACTATGTACTGGGGGGGCTTTGGGGAGAAAAAGGAAAAAAATAGAATCTTAAAAAAAAAAAAAAAGAGAGAATCTGCAGAGGAGACTGAGACAGAACAACCAGGTGCAGTGTTCGACAGGCAAGAAAAGAAGTATTTAGGGAGGAAGCATAAATAACCAGGTAAAGTCATGCTTCTGGGCCAAGGAAGACTGAGAATTTCCCACTGGGCCCTGCAGAGCGCAGGGCGCCGTAGACCACAGTAAGAACAGTATTGATGGAGTTGTCCACCCATTCGAGCTGTCTAGAAAACTCTTTTGAGAACTTCATTTTTTAAATCAATTTTTCCAGCTTTATTGAGATATAATTGACATGGAACATTATTTATTTACTTATCTATCTGTTTGGGTTTTTTGTTTATGTATTTATACACAGTCCACAAGTCTTTACTGAGATAAGGAGACAGGGGCTTCTTCATCCCAAATCTTTCCTAAGCTTTTTCATTAAAATATTTTTTCAAAACATTCACTGAATTTTTTTCCTTCTTCTGGCAGTATGTACTCATACTAGAAAATTGGAAATGATAGGAAACTATAAGATGAATCCATCATCCACCGACGTTATGAATTCCACAGGCCCCGGACACGCCACCCACAGGATGCCCTGTCACACGAAATGCACGACATCCCTCAGTAACAGTTATTTGGTTGAGTTGAAATTATCTAGTTGAAATAATGTCATATTTTGTAAACTTTTGATTAGATGTTTTTTAATTTTGCTTTTTAAAACATTTTGAAGTCAATATTTCTTAACATTTCATTTTAAAGATAGAAATAGGGCCATCGCAGAGAATGTGGCTCAGGGACATATTTTTTAAACTATGAGTTTGGTAGGGCTGTCGGACAAAGTGCCACAGACTGGGCAGCTTAAACCACAGAAACCTGTTCTCTCTCAGTTCTGGAGGCCGGAGGTCTGCGATCACGGTGGCAGCGGGCCGGCTCCCTCTGACGGCGCTGGGGAAGGCTCCGTGCCGGGCCTCTCTCCTCGCTGCAGGCGGTTCCTTGGCTTGTGGACGCATAACTCCCATATTCACATGGCATTCTCCCTCTGTACCTGTCTTTGTGACCCCATTTCCCCTTTCCATAAGGACACTGATCATATTGGAGTAGGACCCACCCTTCTCCAGTATGACCTCATCTTAACTAATTATACCCGCAAAGACTCTGGTTGAAATAGGGTCACATTCTGGGGTGCTGGGGGTTAGGACTTCAACACAGGAGTTTTGGGGGGACACAATTCAACCCATATCATTAAAAAAAAGCAATAAGATATATTTGTTAACTGGTGCGAATGATCCAGGAGAGGGACCAGGCTGATGCAGTGGGAGAAAGGAGAGGATTTCTAAAGCTGTGTCCTAGGGGTGGGGAGAAGGGATGGGAGTCACTGCGTGGATGGAGAGCTGGTTGCGATGAGCTCAAAGGAGTGGAAGGCAGGGTTCACAGGACAGACAGTGGCATGTGGGTAGAAAGGACAGTGAGCGCTTGAGCATATTGTCTTCTGGTTGCTTCTCTCTCAGTGGATAATAAAGCAAGCTCACCCAGGAGAGTGAGAATGGGGAGAACATTGCATGGGGGTTGGGTGTGGGGGCACAGAGGGGATGGATGTTCTTCAGGGGGAGCAGGAGAGTGAGGAGCAGGACCAGCTGGGCTGGTTGCCAGGCAACACTCAGAGCCCGCTTGAGAGGAGTCATCATGAATTTAAAGTGACAGTGCCCTAGCTTCCTGGGGCTGCGGTAGCCAAGTCCCACACACAGAGCGCTTAAGTGACAGAAATGGATTCTCCTGCAGTTCTGGAGGCTGGAAGCACGAGATCGAGGTGTCAGCAGTGTTGGCTTCTTCGGTCCCATGCCTCTCTCCTAGCTTCTGGTGGTCTGCGGGCAATCTTTGGCGTTTCTTGGCTTGTCAATGCGTCTCCCCGATCTCTGCCTTCATCCTCATAAGGTGCTCTCCCTGTGTGCATGTGTCTCCGTGTCCAAATTTCTTTTCATAAGGGCACCATTAGGGCTTAAAGCCCACCCTAATGTGCTCATCTTAACTTGACCAGCTACAAAGACCCTACTTCCAAATAAGGTCACCTTCACAGGGGCTGAGGGTTAGGATTCCAACATATCTTTTTTAGGGGTGGAATCCAAGAGGTTTTGCCACAGCCACATTCAGCTGCATGAATTAGAGAACGAAGAAAGTGAAGTGAAGGCACAAGCTTGATTAAATCCCCCAATGGCTTCTTTCTTTCCTCAGAATAAATTCTTTGGTGTCCTGCCAGGCCCTGCTGAGATCCCCAAACCCTTGCTGACTTTATCTACCCCTTGATCACTAGATTCTAGCCAACCAGCCTTTCTTTGTCCCTCCAAAGAACTAACCTCAGGACCTTTGCACCTGCTGTTCCTCCCACTGCTCCTCCTCCGAGTCATTATGTGGTTCTTTCTTGTCTCCATCTAGGCCTCTAATCAGAAGTCACCTCCTCAGGGAAGCCCCCCGTGACTGCCATCCCCAGAGACTCTCAGTGTACCCCCTGCCTTGTCAGTCAGTGGGGAGTGGATGGCCCACACCAGCACGTGCGTCCTCATAGCGAGGAAGAGAGCAGGCAGGCAGAGCTGTGCAGGGTGGGTTTGTCCAGGAGAGCAACAGGAGGCAGAATGTGGAAAAGAGAGTCTAGTGTGTGATGAGGAAGTGAGTCTAGTGATTGACCATGGGAGGTGACCTTGGGATGGGGTGAGGTCAGCGGAAGATGGTTGAGTCAACGGCGTGTCGGTCCCAAAGCGATGAAGGGATTTTTGGTATCAGGCGAAGAGAGGTATTGACTTGGAAGATGGGAGGTGATGATGGAGATGAGATATTTGAGCCCAGGAGATGGATCAACTTCAATTACTGATAATATCAATGCCGATGAGAGTGCATGGCTACGGGTGTTCAGACAGGACATGTCTGGAGGAGCTGCCATCCATATGTAAGTAGTCCAGGGTGTGGCAGGGATCATCTGTATCAGCGTCTCTTCATCTCAGCACCACTGAAAGTTTTGGCCGGATACTTCTTTGCTGCACTGGGGCAGGGCTGTCCAGCGCACTGTATGGTGTTGAGCAGCATCCCTGCATCTCAGCAGCCCCCTCCTGTGGTGACAACCAAAAATGTCCCCTGGGGGCAAAATTGCCCCTGGTTGAGAAACACTCATCTATGTGATATTTAAATCCCCTGGAATTTCAAGGGAAGTGATGTCGGTGAAGATAACCATCCACCTCCACAGATGGCTAAGATCCAAAGGGAGTAAGGGGGCCTTCGTGAGGATGTATGTTCCAACCATGGTTTTTATTTTCTGTATTTCTTTTTTATTTTGCTGAGGGAGATTAGCCCTGAGCTAACATCTTTGCCAATCTTCCTCTGTTTTTTGTATGTCAGTCGCCACCCTAGCATGGCTGATGAGTGGAGTAGGTCCCTGCCTGGGATCCAAACCCGTGAAGCCAGGCTGCTGAAGTAGAGCAGGCCAAATTTAACCACTACACCATGGGGATGGCCCCTATTTTCTGTATTTCTGATTTTTTTTTTTTCTGGGGCATTGCCGACCCTGGAGGGACTGCTCCTCCCAGGGCGGGCCAATTCCTGGAGACGGGAAACAACTCTTCTGAGAGTGTGCCCTCATATGCAAACCAACCCATCCTGAGCCCACGGCCCCCCACCTCCCCTATGGTTTCTCACACTCCCAGGGGCTATCCTCCTGCCCTCATCTCCCAGGGCAGGACCAGACACCCAGGAACAGTCCTTACGCACAGAGCCCGCTGAAATGATACAAACCAGCCCATCGCAAGCCTGCTCAGCCAGCCTTCCCCCTTCCTCCCCACAGAAGCCACAATCAAGAAGCCCCCTCACTCTGCCTGGTGACCCACCTGGTGCTTCCCCATGCGACCCCTCTTGGCATGGCAGGTCCCGCCTCTTGGAAATGTGAGTAACAAACTATCTTTTAACGACAGTCATTTCCAGATCTGTTTACATGTTGGATGTGAAATATTGTGATTCGTGTAATTATGAACCCCATTTGTATGAGCCCCAGGAGAACTCAGACGCATCTCTTCATCTGTGTGTATGTATGTGTGTGTGTGTGAGTGTGAGTGTGTGTGGTTGAAAGAGAGTTTTTGAGACTACTCCATGGACAACCAAACTGGAGTCTCAGGCATTTTCCCTGCCCCATATGTACCTTATTAAGACCCTCCCTAAACCCCAAATGTGCGAGCCAAGAGGGGAAGAGGGAAGCCAGGTCTGAAATCCCTCCTCTGGGAGGTGGCCCAGGACACCTGGCCCTGGATGTTCATAGAGAGAGGATGGGGTGCTGATGAGAGAGACCTGGGCTCAGGGCCAGACAGCCAGGAGACTCCCCTCTCTGAGCTCAGAGTTCTCACTTGTCAAATGCGCACCCTCCTAGGACCACGCTCACAGCAGGAGTGCTGGGCGTGCCTGTGTCATTTCACTCTGCTCTGAGGCACCCGTCTGGGAGGTGAGCTGATGTGACACCCAGCCTCAGTCACTCACCCATCTGTGTCCATGCCAGGGCTGCAGGATCCCACTGAGGCGTGACGCTGACATATGCACAGTCCTGCAGCCTTTCCCGGCCATGTGCACAATGACCAGAATCTGGGGGAAAAGTCTTATTAAATAAAAATCCCAAACAAATATGAACATACTCAGTATAAAAGTATCTCATTTATTTTCTCTATTCTAATTTGAGAGAATACCTCTGAGTTCATCAAGTGCCTGTGTAGTCCCTGGGGGGCGCTCTTGAGTCATGGAAAAGTAAACAGTTTGTTTACTTCAAACCTTCTTATTGTGAAACATAATACGTATAGAAAAAGTACACAGAACAAAATTTTACAATGCAATGGATTATTCAACAGTAATCACATACAACCATACCCATGTCTAGTAAGATAATCTATTTTAGTATTTCAAAGACTCATGCTTCCTTCCATCACTACCCTCGGTCTTCCCCCAAAACACAGGCACAATCCTGGTGTCTGACAGTCTAATTTCGTTTTAGCTGTTTTTGGATTTTATATACATGAATTCATACACTAGATCTTCTTGGGTATCTTGGTCAACACATTTGTGAGATTTAACTATGTTGTTGCATGTAAGTGACATTTGCACATTTTTATTGCTTTTTTTGGGTCAAATTTTTCACACACTCGTTAGTGGACATTTGTGTGGTTCCTGTTTGACGCTGCTGTAAATGTTCTTGTACTTGTCTTGGCGCTCAGGTCCGTGCACGACCATCAAATGCACGTGTGAGAGCGGAATTGCTTTGTCATAGAATTTCGTACGTTAACCTTTAGCAAATACTGATATCGACCCTGATATCAGTTTCCCCACATTAAACCCAGCATATATGGGGTTAAAACCAAAACACCCATTCCCTGCTTACTCTCTGGCTTCGTGGCTCCTGAATCCACCATCCTCCATGGAGACAGACACTGTCAAGGACAAGCACCTGGACTATCTCCTCCCGCAAAGAGATACGGGCTGGTGGGAAAGCTGCTGACCAGCAAGGTCATGAGCTCCCTCCTGTCTGCAAGTGTCTCAAGGCCAAAGACAGGCTGGTGGGAAAGCTCCAACCAGCAAGGCCATATGCTCCCCCTCCCCTACCTAAAGCCCCAAATGAAAACCTTTCCTTTTAGCTTTTCGGGGAGTTTGGGATTTCAGCGTTAGCTGCCCTCTCTCCTTGCTCCGCGCTGTGCAAAAATAAAATTCCTACTTTCTTCCACCACACCCGGTGTCAGAGATTGGCTTGCTGCGCAACAGGTGAGCGAACTCACTTCAGGTTCGGTAACAATACTGCCAAATTTGTCGCCAGAGTTGACCAATTTACATTCCAAGTAATAGTGAATGGGTATTGCCATGTATCTTCCATCCCCAAACTTGGCAGTTAGCGCTGTTTTGACGTTAGCTGTATACAAGGGTTTGTAGTAATATCACATGGGGTTTTCTTTTGCATTTTCCTAGTTGCTGTCGAGTTTGGGGATTTTTCCTTGTACTAATAGCCTTTCATATTCTCCTTTGTGATATGTTAGTTCAAATTTCTTCCCCAATTTTTTTTCTGAAGTTTTTTTCTCTCTTTATAAGAGTTATGTCTGTGTTCAGGATATGAGCTCTTTCTGAAATATATCTGTGACAAATTATTTCCCACACTGGATCTTGACTTTTTTTTTTGAGGGATAGAGTGCTTAGTTTTAACGTAGTCTAACTACTTTAACTAAGTAGTTGAGTTTATCAATTGTGCTGGTTCAGAAGTGTAAACATTCTCCAGAGAAAGGCATCTCATATTATCCTCTAAGACATTTATTTTTTTTCACTTTAGTTTCATCTTTTTCTTTAGAGGGAATCTAATTTTTTAAGTCAATTTTTATTGAGTTTATGATAGTTTACAAACGTGTGAGATTTCAGTTGTACATTATTGTTTGTCAGTCGTGTTGTAGCTGCACCCCTTCACCCTTTGTGCCCACCCCCATCCCCCTTTCCCCTGGTAACCACTAATCTGTTCTCTCTGTCTACATGTTTAAATTCCTCATATGAGTGGAGTCATACAGAGACCATCTTTCTCTATCTGGCTTATTTCACTTAATGCAATACCCTCAAGGTCCATCCATGTTGTTGTGAATGGGACGATTTTATCCTTTTTATGGCTGAGTAGTATTCCATTGTATATATATACACCATATCTTCTTTATCCAATCGTCACTTGATGGGCACTTAGGTTGCTTCCACATCTTGGCTATTTTAAATAATGCTGCAATGAACATGGGGGTGCATGGGACTTTTGGAATTGATGACTTCAAGCTCTTTGGATAGATACCTAGTAGTGGGATGGCTGGGTCATATGGTAGTTCTATTTTTAATCTTTTGAGAAATCTCCATACTGTTTTCCATAGTGGCTGCACCAGTTTGCAGTCCCACCAGCAGTGTATGAGGGTTCCTTTTTCTCCACAACCTCTCCAACATTTGTTACTTTTTGTTTTGCTTATTTTGCCATTCTAATGGGTGTAAGGTGATATCTTAGTGTAGTTTTGATTTGCATTTCCCTGATGATCAGTGATGATGAACATCTTTTCATGTGCTTATTGGCCATCCATATATCTTCTTTGGAGAAATGTCTGTTCATGTCTCCTGCCCATTTTTTTATTGGGTTTGATTTTTTGTTGTTGAGTTGTGTGAGTTCTTTATGTATTACGGAGATTAACTGTTTGTCAGATATATTACTTGCAAATATTTTTTCCCAATTAGTGGGTTGTTTTTTTGTTTCAATCCTGTTTTCCCTTGCCTTGAAGAAGCTCTTTAGTCTGATGAAGTCCCATTTGTTTATTCTTTCTATTGTTTCCCTTGTCTGAGAAGACATGGTGTCCGAAAAAATCCTTTTAATACTGATGGCAAAGAGTGTACTGCCTATATTTTCTTCCAGAAATTTTATGGTTTCAGGTCTTACCTTTAGGTCTTTGATCCGTTTTGAGTTTGTTTTTGTGAATGGTGAAAAGGAATGGTCAATTTTCATTCTTTTACATGTGGCTTTCCAGTTTTCACGGCACCATTTGTTGAAAAGACTTTCTTTTCTCCATTGTATGCCCTCAGCTTCTTTGTCAAAGATTAACTCTCCATAGATGTGTGGTTTTATTTCTGGGCTTTCAATTCTGTTCCATTGATCTGTGCACCTGTTTTTGTACCAGTACCATGCTGTTTTGATTACTGTAGCTTTGTAGTATGTTTTGAAGTCAGGGATTGTGATGCCTCCAGCTGTGTTCTTTTTTCACAGGATTGCTTTAGCAATTCAGGGTCTTTTCTTGCCCCATATGAATTTTAGGGTTCTTTGTTCTATTTCTGTAAAGAATGTCATTGAGATTCTGATTGGGATTGCGTTGAATCTGTAGACTGCTTTAGCTAGTATGGACATTTTAACTATGTTTATTCTTTCAATCCATGTACATAGAATGTCTTTCCATCTCTTTATGTTGTCATCCATTTCTTTCAGGAAAGCCTTGTAGTTTTCGTTGTATAGGTCTTTCACTTCCTTAGTCAAATTCTCCCCAAGGTATTTTATTCTTTTTGTTACGATTGTGAATGGTACTGTGTTCTTTAGTTCTTTTTCTGTTAGTGTATTATTAGAGTATATAAATGCTACTGATTTATGTAAGTTGATTTTATACCCTGCAACTTTGTTGTAGTTGTTGATTATTTCTAAATGTTTTCCAATGGATTCTTTGAGGTTTTCTATATATAAGATCATGTCATCTGCAAACAGCGAGAGTTTCACTTCTTACCTCCCTATTTGGATTCCTTTTATTCCTTTCTCTTGCCTAATTGCTCTGGCCAAAACCTCCAGTACTATGTTGAATAAGAGTGGTGATAGAAGGCATCCTTGTCTCATTCCTGTTTTCAGGGGGATGGTGCTCAGTTTTTGCACATTGAGTATGATGTTGGCTGTGGGTTTGTCATATATGGCCTTTATTATGTTGAGGTAATTTCATTATATCCCCATTTTGTTCAGAGTTTTTATCATAAATGGCTGTTGGATCTTGTCAAATGCTTTCTCTGCATCTATTGAGATGATCATGTGGTTTTTATTCCTCAATTTGTTGATGTCATGTATCACGTTGATTGATTTGCCGTTGTTGAACTATCCCTGTGTCCCTGGTATGAATCCCACTCGATCATGATGTGTGATCCTTTTGATGAATTGCTGAATGTGAGTTGCCAAAATTTTGTTGAGAATTTTTGCATCTATGTTCATCAGCTATATTGGCCTGTAGTTCTCCTTTTTCATGCTGTCCTTGTCAGGCTTTGGTATCAGTGTGATGTTGGCCTTGTAGAATGTGTTAGGAAGTGTTCCATCCTCCCTAATTTTTTGAAATAGCTTGAAAAGCATAGGTATTAAATCTTCTCTGAAAGTTTGGTAGAATTCCCCAGGAAAGCCATCTGGTCCTGGGGTTTTATTCTTTGGGATGCTTTTGATTACTGTTTCAATCTCTTTACTTGTGATTGGTCTGTTCAGATTGTCTGCTTCTTCTTGATTTAGCTTTGGGAGATTGTTAAGAGTCTAAGAATTTATCCATTTCCTCTAGGTTATCCATTTTGTTGGCATATAGTTTTTCGCAGTATTCTCTTATAATCCGTTGTATTTCTGTGCAGTCTGTTATTTCTCCTCTTTCATTTCTGATTTTGTTTGTTTGAGCTTTTTCTCTTTTTTGCTTTGTAAGTCTGGCTAGGGGTTTGTCAATTTTATTTATCTTCTCAAAGAACCAGCTCTTTGTTTCATTGATCCTTTCTACTGCCTTTTTGGTTTCAATAGCATTTATGTCTGCTCTGATTTTTATTATTTCTCTCCTTCTGCTGACTTTGGGCTTTGTTCTTCTTTCTCTAATTCAGTTAGGTGTAATTTGAGATTGTTGATTTGGGATTTTTCTTGTTTGTTAAGATGTGTCTGTATTGCGATCAATTTCCCTCTTAATACAGCTTTTGCTGTATCCCATATGAGTTGGTATGGCATGTTATCATTTTCATTTGTCTCCAGATGTTTTTTGATTTCTTCTTTAATTTCTTCAAGGATCCATTGCATGTTCAATAGCATATTGTTTCATCTCCACATCTTTGTCCCTTTCTCAGCTTTTTTCTTGTAATTAATTTCTAGCTCTATAGTATTATGATTGGAGAAGATGCTTGTTATTATTTCATTTTTTTTTTAATTTATAGAGGCTTGCCTTGTTTCCCAACATATGGTCCATCCTTGAGAATGTTCCATGTGCACTTGAGAAGAATGTGTATTCTGCTGTTTTTGGATGGAGTTTTCTATATATGTCTATTAAGTCCAACTGTTTTAGCTTTTCATTTAATTCCACTGTTTCCATGTTGATTTTCTGTCTGGATGATCTATCCAATGATGTGAGTGGGCTGTTGAGGTCCCCTACTATTATTATGTTATTTTTGATATCTTCTTTTACGTTTGTTAAGAGTTGCTTTATGAACTTTGGAGCTCCTGTGTTGGGTGCATAGATATTTATAAGCATTATTTCTTCTTGATGTAGTGTCCCTTTGATCATTATATACTGACCCTCTATTTCTCTCTTTACCTGCTTTATCTTGAAATCTACTTTGTCTGGTATAAATATTGCGACGCCTGCTTTCTTTTGTTTGCCATTAGCTTGGAGTATCGTCTTCCACCCCTTCACTCGGAGCCTGTATTTGTCATTGGAGCTGAGGTGTGTTTCCTGGAGGCAACAAATTGTTGGATCTTTTTCTTTAATCCATCTTGCCACTCTGTGTCTTTTTATTGGAGAGTTCAATCCATTCACATTGAGGGTGATTATTGATGCATGAGGGCTTAATGCTGTCATTCTGTCACTAATTTTCTGATTTTCCTGCGTTTCCTTTGCTTCTCATCCTGTTTTAGCCTACCCTTTGACTTCTGCAGTTTCTTATGCTGGGTTTCTTAGCTTTTTACTTATTTATTTTTTGTGTCTCTGTTCTGTTTTTTAGTTTAGTGGGTACCCTGAAGTTTGTATTCAGAATCTCGTGTATAACATAGTCCATTTTCTGGTGGTCTCTTATTTCCTTAGCCTAGACTGATTCAGTCCCTTTCCCCCTCCCCTCCATCTCTTATTCCAACTTGTGTTGTGAGTTTGTGGTTAAAGTGACAAGATTGTCTTTGCTTTTGGTGTTTTCCTTCCCTTTATCCTAATGCTATAGTTGAATATTTGCTATCCTATTCTGATTCTATCTATGTGTCTCCCTACTCTGGTTTTGTGACCACTTTCTCCCTTTTTTTCTTTTTTCAGGTATGAGGGCCTTCTTGAGGATTTCTTGTAGAGGGGCTCTCATGGCTACAAAGTCCCTTAGCTTTTGTTTGTCTGGGAAAGATTTAATTTCTCCCTCCTATCTGAAGGATATTTTTTGCTGGATAGAGTATTCTTGGCTGAAGATTTTTATCTTTTAAAGTTTTGAATACGTCATTCCAATCTCTCCTAGCTTGTAAGGTTTCTGCAGAGAAATCTGCTGAAAGTCTGATACAGGTTCCTTGTAGGTTCTTTTCTTCTGCCTTGCTGCCCTGAGTATTCTTTCTTTGTCATTCATTTTTGCCATACTACTATATGACTTGCAGTAGGTCTTTTCACATTGACATATCTAGGAGATCTGAAATCTTCCTCCACACACATTTCTCTCTCATTCCCTAGATTTGGGAAGTTCTCTATTATTTCTTTGAGCAAGCTTTCTGCTCCATTCTCCTTTTCTTTGCCTTCGGGGATATCTATAATTCTTATGTTGCATTTCCTGATTGAGTCAGCTATTTCTTGGAGATTTTCTTCATTTCTTTTTAGTCTTAGTTCTCTCTCTTCCTCTGTCTGGAGCCATTCAACCTGTCTATCTTCGATTATGCTAATTTGCTCCTCTAGGGCGTCCACACGGGCATTCAGGGAATCCATATTTTGTTTTATCTGATCAACTGTATTTTTCATCTCTAGTATTTCTGATTGATTCTTCTTTATAGTTTCAATCTCTTCTGTGAAGTAACTCCAGAACTCGTTGACTTGTTTCTCTACATTTTCCTTTACCTCATTGAGTTTTCTGACTATAGCTATTCTGAATCATTGTCATTTAGTTTATTTATTTCCAAGTCCTCAGGACATAATTCTGTGTTTTTATTGTTTTCCTTCTGGTCTGGAGCTTTTATGAATTGTTTGACGCTAGAAGTACGGTTTTTCTTCAGTGATATTATTCAGTTGCAGTTACAGCCTGTTGCCATTAGGTGGGGTGGGTTGAGAACCGTGTCTTCTGAGCCCTCCGCCTTCAGCCGAGATGGCCGGCACAGCGCCGGTTGGGGTGGCGGCACTTTCTCTTGCCTGCAGACCCAGGTTTCCCAATCAGCTCTCACTATCTGGTCTCCTGGGTCTTGGCTAGATGAGGTCACCCCAGGCAAAAGCTTTCACCCTGTTAGAGGGCTTCCCTCCAGGCTGCAAGGGCACTAGGGAATCCTGGGTGATCCTGCGGACACACATCCCCCCCCCCCCCCCCCGCCCCACTCCTTCCCTCACCCCCGCGATCCCAGTCGTTAGGGGAGGGAGCAAAGATCTCTCTTACCATGTTCCAGCTCCTGCGGGGGGGGGGGGGGGGGGGGGGGGGTGGTGCTCCAGCCTCTCCACCCTCCGTCATTTTGCTGCTGTGGGTTTCCGAGGATTCCTGTGCTATTAGGATATTTTTTGTTGGAATATGGTTGCTCCTTTGTGTTGTATGTTGGAGGGGAGAGAGTCCGGGCAAGCTCACTCTGCCATGATGCTGACGTCACTCTAGAGGGAACCTAATTTGCAGAATAGTTTGAGTCTGAGAAAATCACACATTTTTTCTTAGTAGTAGTGACTTGGACTAAAGCCACTTATTGAAAACGCTGTTCTTTCTTCACTTCTTGACAATGCCATTTTTTCCTATAAATGAAGTAAACCTCCATATGTTGGTCTGTTTCTTTGCTCTCTTGGCTGATTTGTTGGTCAGATTTCCTTACTGTTAATTTTTGTAGGTTTGAGATAAGCATTGCCTTCCATTAGAGTTGGTCCTTTATGTTCCCATGTAAGTTTTAAATTCAGTTGGTCTGGTCACACACACACACACACACTTATAACTGCAAACATATACATAGGTGGGATTTTGATTGGGATGACAAAATCTATAAACTATTACAGGTAAAAATGAAACTTACAGTGATTGACTATTCAAATTCATACCATGCTTCTGTTTATGTAGGTCCTCTTTAATTTCTTCTTTTTATGTAACTTTTGCATAAAAATTGTATGTATTTAAGGCATACAGCAGGATGATTTGATACAATGTATATACATTATGTACTATATATACTGTGTATACTATATAGTGAAATGATTCCTATGGTCATGCTAATTAATATTCCATCTCCTCACAAAGGTACCATTTTTTTGCGTGTGATGAGAGCACCTGAGGTCTACTCTCTCAGCACATTTCCAGTGTTCACCACAGTATTATTAACTATAGTCATCATGCTGTACATTAGACCTCAAGACTTGTTCGTTCCATGTAACTGCAGCTCTGTGCCATTTGACCCACATCTCCCACTCCCCACCTCCCCGCCCCTGGTTATGCCATCCACTCTCTGCTTCTATGTACTTGACATTTTTAGATTCTATGTATAAGTGAGATCGTGTGGTTTTCCCAGAAAGCTTTGCTTTTGCCTTTGTTTCTTTTGGGCCAACAAACAACCAACAGAAACCTACTTTCTCCCTAGAGAGATTTTGAAAACCAGTTAAGGGTCCAAGCCCCTCACTTGCTTTGCACAAGCTGAAGCCCAAGGATAGCAACATGCCTTCTCAAGATTCCAGGTAGGCTGACCAACCTCCTAGTTTGCACAGCACTGAGAAGTTTCTGGGACACAGGACTTTCAGTCCTAAAACATGGACAGGCTGGGGAAAACTGTGGTGTATCAGTCACCCTAAAAGTTGGAGAGGCCTTGGTTACATTTGGCCAATGCACGTCTTTGTCTGTGTTCACACAGATTACAAGGTGGTCTTGCTTATGTCTCATCCCATGACTGTCACAGAATGGCCTTGTCTGATGTCAGTATGTTGTGACATTGTGGATGTTCCACAGGAGAACACCAAGGCCTGGCTGTGAGTGCCAGTCTCTGTGTGTCCAGGGCTGCTTCTCTCTTTCTCACATCAGAGTCACCCACAGTGTTCTCACTCCAAGTCTGTGAGTCCTCTTGGGGCCACAACAACTGGGATCTCACTGTCCATTTCACACATAAGGAGTGTCACCCTCAGAAGGCCCTGTAAATGATCCATGATGTAGCTGGGATCACACCCACATGTCCAGACCGTGAGTTTCCATCTGCAGTCACCTGCACACTCACAGCAGCACAGATGCTGGTGGGAAAGAGGAACCACTCACACTGAAAGTTTCCCCTAATGACTCTGAGGGATCCTGAAAGTTTTCTTTTTTCCAACACTCACATCCAATCTTCTGCTAATGAGCATCGATTCCCCAGGTGGTGCCCAGGAACCTCCAGAGACTGCAAGGGGAAGGGGCTTTCAATTACTCAGCTGTCTCAGCTTCCTCAGTTCTTTCCCTGCCTCTCCATTTCCACAGGGCTTTCAGAAGGCTGTGTGGGAGACTGAAGGGGAAGATAGAGAGAGAGGGAGATGGGACATTATTATTCTCAGGGATACTGCTTGAGAAAGTGCTGGGATCCAAGAATTTGTACATGCGCTGCTAGGAATTATGTTCTTCTTCTCCTCTATGTTCAAGAGCAGCCTGAATCCTGTTTGTGTGTGGTCTCTTCATGGAAGGAAAGGATGAAGTTCCTGGATTAGACCCTTCTAGGTCCAGGTGTGTGGCTGGGTATGGGAGAAGTGTGGGAAGAGGATGTTGCATCCATACATCTTTATCTCTTCATCCATCCATCCATCCATCCACGCACCCATTCATCCATCCACACATCCATTCATTCATCATCCGGCCATGCTTCCATCCTTCCATCTCCAACCTGTTCCCTCTCCCTGGTATGCTCTTCCTTCTCCCTCTTTGCCATGTTGACAGGGTCAATTTTTCTCCCAACATTCTTCCATCAGTTCCTTGGGAAGCATTTTTGTCCTCTCAGATTAGGGCAGGGTCACTTTCACTCATGTCAGAAACTCAAATTCCTACAGGCGCCAGGCAGATACTGTAGTGTTCTCATTGTGCTGTCTCATCCTACACACATATCCCCCTGCATCCCCTTCAAATGACAGTATTCAATTTGGGTGTCAGGTCACAGGAGGAGATAAAGGTATACAGACATTTTCTCCTCCATGTTAAAAAAATTGCTGCATGCCCACTGTTCTTTCCCTCACTGTAGCACACTCACTGCTCCCGTCCCACTTACTGCCTCCATCAAACTTGCTTCCCCCTCATTTTCATTTAACAATGCATTAGAAATCTATTTGTATCAGTATAAAAAGTTGCCTTATTCTGTTCCTTTCTGCATAGTATTTTGTGTTATGGACGGATCATAATTTTTTTTACCTGGTCTCAAATTTATAGATATTGAGATAGTTTTCCATCTTCCGGAATATAAACTAGTACTTAACATTTTTTAAAATTGTGTTTGAAACTAGTCCTATTGATCTCTCATTTTGTGTGTGTGATCATATCCGTATGATGAATTCCTAGAAGTTGCAGGACTTGGTGAAGGATACATGCAGATACAGTTTCTCAGGGAAGGGAGAGCAGTGGGAACAGAGCAAAGTCTTTGGTCGTTCCAGGAGCAGTGGGAGCTCCTGGTTGGTAAGGGAAAAGGTGGGAGAGCTTGTATTTATTCAGTGTTTAGGATGGACTTGGCCAGTCTCCTGCCTCACTGCTCTCCTCTCATTCAGTCCCCCAACTCACATCTACACATGGTGGGGGCAATTCTTCCCAGTTCCCGGATGAGGAGCTGAGACCATGAGCAGTGAAAAGACTTGGTGACAGTGACACCGGCTTCCAGAGCGTGGTGACTCTTCCTGTGAGGTAGGGGCCATGATCAGTCCCCTTGCCAGACCCTTTTCCTTAAGGATGTTCAAATTCTTCACCAAGGACAAAACCCAGCACAATCTGCATACCTTTCCTCCCCAGTCCCCACGATACCCCACTTCAGGGTTGGGGGGTTTGTTTGGTAATTTATTTACATGCTTGTTGGCTATAATCTCGTCTCCACTCCAACTGGAATTATTTTGATTTCAGGCACGTTAACTTCTTTACTGCTTGTCTCTGTACCTGGAACAAAGTCTTGGGAAATGGGTGTTAAACATTTGTTGAAGTAATGTTGAATGAATAAACGGCAGGGCATGCTATTTTTCTTTTAGATTTCCTTTATACCTCACCTTTGTTATTAATATTATTCTTAATATCTAGCTTTAACCTATGCTGAGGGATTTCCCTGCTTGTTAATTATCCTAAGGAAATAATCTTACAAGTGTGCAAAGATGTGTATATAATAATACTTAAGGAAGTATTACTTATTGTAGTTAAAAATGGAAGTAATCTAAAATTTCAAAAGTATGGATTAAATACATAAACCACGACACACCTGTTGATGCCTTGAACTACAACATGATTTGAAAGGATTATGTAAGTCTGATTCATTTATATGGAAATATATCAATGCTAGCTTGGTAAGTGAAGAACAGCAGGTAACAAGATAGGATGAAATATACATTTCTGTTTTGCTTCTGCGTATGCATTTGTGCCTGTGTGTCTCCATGATTTTGTGCAGCCACAAATAGATTGCAAATGAGTTATAGTGAAATTATTAACAGTTGGAAATAGCTGGTAATGGACTCATGGGTTTTGTTCTATCTTTGCAGTATTTTTTTCCATTTCTGCAAGTTTTTAGACATGATTAATTGAACATTGGGGATAATTAATAAAATAAATAGTCGCCTTTATTTTGCATCTACAACATGGCAGCCTCTGTGCTTGGTACTTCTTAAGCATATTGCAAGTAATCCTCCCAACATCCCTGTGAGGAAGATTCTTTAATTATTCTGATTTTACAGATGAACTCAGGATCCTGACTAGGCTTTTACAAGTTTACACAGCAACTGAGTGACAGAGCTAGGATTTAAACTCTGGCAAAAGTGACACCTGAGGATCACCCAGAACTATCTCCATTCTGGGCGTGATTACAGGAATCTATACATATGTTAAAACTCACAGAGCTGCAAAACCAGTGAGTTTTATGTATATTAATTTAAAGCTTAAAAATGTAAGTTAGTTCTCTTAAAGAATTAATAAATGAATGATGTAGGAGGAAAGAAAGCTGTCTGCATATCCCACACTTGAGAGGAAGAAGAGTTCTGTTCCATCATGACACATAAACACAAATGTGGACACCAAGCAGACAGCTCAACAGGCGAATCAGGCCAGAAGGAAAGGTTCTACAGCTTCAGCATGATGGTAAATGGCAGCTGACACACATATTCAGTGTCCCAGAGACTGTGATAAGTAAGCTGGAGAGAGTCCACATCAGAATAGGGCAGGTCCACATCCCGTCTCTAAATGATTTTAAATGTTTTCATTGCTAAATGGGAGCCAATTAAAGAACAAATGTGAGCCAAACTTAGAACACTAGGGTTTTCCAATTTTCCCTTAGGCTGTCAACCTTGTGAGGGCAGAACCTGTTTCCCTTGTTTCCCATTGTAATTCTCTTCCCTGGGATAAAGCCTGGACCTAGTTAGTAGCTGTTCAAGAATGTTTGTTGAATGAGTAAATGAATCCTTTAGAGAAACAACGACTGAATGCATCCCTAAATGGATTCATGAGTGAATGACTCACTTATAAATGAGTGAAGGAAATAATCCACTATCCAGTATGTAAAATAGTCAACAAATGAATAATGCAATCCATCCCACAGCCCCTCAATCCATGAATCAATGAATGATTGTATAATTGAATTAGTCACTGAGTGCTGCTGAATGGTAGAAGGTATTAGGCAACGTTTCCAGGATCGGACACAGGATTGCAGGGTAAAGTGGCAGAAATCTGGACAGCAGTGTGCAGGAGCACATTCATGTTGGTGAATGAAAGAGTCAAACCTTATCTATATGAAGCTGCCAGTTTCTGAACACCCCCTGAAGATGATCCATATTTTCCCACCCAGCTAGAGTTTCAGCAGGAGCATGGACAGCCAGAACAGCACAGAAGAGGTCTACTTCCTTCTGCTTGGGTTCTCCCAGTACCCATGGGCTCAGACCATCTTCTTCTGCCTATTACTCATGTCCTACATCATCACCCTTTTTGGGAACAGCCTCATCTTGCTCCTGATCTACTGTGATACCCGGCTCCATACGCCCATGTACTTCTTCCTCAGCAACCTGTCCTTCCTGGACATGTGCTACACCACATGCAGTGTACCCCAGATGCTCATCAACTGCTTGGCAACCATTCCTGTTATCTCGCTAGGACATTGTTGGGTCCAGATGGCCACAGGACTTTATCTGGGTGGTGTTGAGTGTCTTCTACTAGCTGCCATGGCCTATGATCGCTGTGTGGCCATTGTTGACCCCCTGCGTTACTCTGTGCACATGGGACCCCAGCTTTGTGGCCTGTTGGCTGGGACTTCATGGACTGCAGCCTTCCTTCTGACTGTGGTCCCTGTGCTGACTATGCCCTTGGAGTTCTGTGGTCACCAGGTCATCAATCACTTCTCATGTGAGCTCCCAGCTCTGCTCAAGCTTGCCTGCTCTGACCTGAGGTTCTACGAGTCGTTAGTGGTGGGCACCGGTGCCTTGACCCTGCTGGCTCCTTTTTCCTTCATTGTGGGCTCCTATGGAAGAATCCTGATGGCTGTGATGCGGGTGCAGTCCATGCAGGGCCATGGCAAGGCTTTTTCCACATGTGGCTCACACCTGATTGTCGTGGTCCTCTTTTATGGCACGGCCATCTCCATGTATATGATGCCTCAGAACAAGACCATCCGTGACCGAGACAAGATCATCTCCATCTCCTATGGCGTCCTCACCCCCATGATGAACCCCCTCATCTACAGCCTGCGGAACAAGGACATGAAAGAGGCCTTCAGGAGGCTCTTGGGGAAAAAGATTGACCTTTAAGTTCTGATGTTGAGGGGAAAAGAAATAAACTATTATTTCAGAGTGTCTACTTCTCACTGGGAATAATGAATTATTCTTTTCAACATTTCTATTGAGAGTGTGTTATTCATGCACACACACACACACACACTCACTCACTCACATTTTGAAAGAGTAGTTCTATGCTACTGCCTCTACCAGGAAGAACAGGCAGTAGAACAAAGGAAGAAGTAGGCAGCCAAAGAATGAAGGAGGCTCATGTCCAGTAAGTGCGTGTATACCTCTGAAGTTCTCTGTAGTTGGAGGATAGAAAAACATGAATAGAGGTCCCCTTCACTTGTTGACCTACTCCACTCATGGCTGGTTTCATGCCTCAGTGGCCAGGCTCCAGGAAGAACTGACTGTAGCCTCCTCTGCTGCCTCTAGCTCACCATAAGAAGCCACGAATGGTGTGCGTATTACAAAGGCACTGGTATCGCTCCCTTAGTGGGCTCTGTGGATTTGGACTTTCCTGCCTGGATAGTGTCTCTCTGTCAAGAACTGTGAAAGATCTGGGATTTCACTCTACATATCAACTAGCCTGTTATGCGGATGCTGGTAGAAGACTAGAGAATTCTGAGTCAGAGAGAAAGGACTTGATTACTTGTGGTTTAAGTAGTAGTCAACACTTCATGCTATTTTACATCACTTCTTCATGTCCTCCAAGTTCCGTAGGGGTGACCCAGAGGACCTATGGTGGATGCCATCAATAGAGTTAGTTGTGTTATAAGAGAGGAACACTGAGTTTGGAGGATTTACTGCCTTTATAGTCAGTGGAAGCAAGTGTGCTCTTTCTCTGTGTAGGAGACGTCTTTTCATGCTGCAAGGTTTCTCACTGCCAACACAAGCCTAAAGGTTGTCCTTGGGAAAGAGTCATCTGGTTTGCAGTCCTGGCATTCCCATGAAGAAGCTGCATGGACACTCAGGACCCGGTGATGATTGCTTCTCCCAACACCCTCCCTTCCCTCTCCAGTGCTCTCTAGTGTGGTCCCATTTGGCAAAAGGGGAAAATTGAAGCACATAGAGTGACAGACTAGCCCAAGACCACCACTTGACACTGGTACAGGCAAGATTGAAACCAGTTCATCTGATGTGATGTGCCCTTGCAGCATATCATTGCTGAATATTGCAAGGAAAAGACTAGATATTAAGTCTTCAGCTGGCTGTTGTTCCCTTCTGTCCTGGCCTGGCTGACTCTACACTATCCCCTATGACAGAGGTGTCATACTTTCCCATTTTGCAGAGAATTTTGAAAATCATAATCATAGGTGGCATGTTTAACTACTGCTGTGTACTAAACTCTCCAAATTACTTTACTTGCATTGTTTCCTTGTCCATAAGTTCGATATTATCTTTATAGGAAAGACTGGTACTTTGCACGGAGAAAGCAGGCAACTATCTCCATGGTTAAGCCTTTGACTCAATCTGCCCTACCCCTCTGTTATGTGAGATCTGTCCGTGGTGCTGAAATCACAGTGAGACTATGGTCTCGATGACGGCTAAGGGAGGCAGGTGATGCTAACTGTCTTGTGCAAAGGTGACCTTAAAGCATATTTATGGAGTAAAGTGAAGTCAAGCTCCATTGTTTTTTAAAGAAGAAGAAAAGGCCCCAACGGGGGCATGATGTGCTTTCAGCCACTCATAAAGCCTGGGTATGTATTTATCCCATCACTCCACAGTCACTTCCCTTATACATATGATAGGTGCTGGGTGCTGCAAGAATAGAGCATTTAGATAATGAGAACATGTGGACATGAATATATGATCTCTGAATTCAAAATGCCTTAAGTCTGTGGTGTGTCTGCAGGTACTCAACTGATTATTGCAATGATCATGTTGTTGTTTCCCCAATGGTGCAGAGCAGTGCCTGTGCATAAAATGTGTTGATTGCTAAATAAATGAGCTTTCCATAGACTCTGATAAAAATCTTAGTCTGCGGATGCACAGATAATAAGAAAAGAAGAAAGAGGACAATATGGGAGAAGGAGAGTGAAAATAGGGAGGGGGACAGAAATTCCAAAAGTGGGAGAACAGTACATTCAGATAGAAGGAGATTCTAGGAGAGAAGTAAATAGGAAGAAATAGAGAAAATCAGAGAGAGAAAGGGAGTGGAGGAATTCTAGTGAGATGCAGGAAGTGACAGAGAGTATCAGAAAGACAAAGAAAGGAAACTGAGGTAGGAACAGGGATGTGGTTGCAGATGATGCACACATAATGTTGTCTGTGCATGTTGTTCACTGTACAACCTCTCACACCTCAGAATCAGACTGGACAGTGCCCCCTCATTCCTAATTCCATGTGGATTTGCATATGGTACCTGATTTCTTTACGGCAATCACTGAAAACACGGCTCCACAAATACATGATGTCTTTGAATGGATTGTAGTGAGACTAATGCTGAAAATGTGAGCCATGGGACTTGGTTGTCTGTGTGGCATCTGACAGCTATCTGCTTCTCACAAATTCAAACTATGCAGGGTATCTTGGCACAGAGTCTGGGAACCATGGATTATACTCTTCCTGAGTTTCTCTTCTGGCATGAAAGAGATTATACTGAGGATAGGGTTTTGGAATCTTGCTTTTTTCCTTTAACCACACCTAGCAAACCTTTTTTTTGCTATTGGGTCTTCTTCTACAATATAATATTCAATGGATGACTAGTATTGAAATAGTACTTTTAATAATACTTAATTTTGTTGTATGGCTCCATGAATTTTAACGCTTTGCTAGCTTTGTGTGGCCCCCACCACCAGGATCAGGATTCAGGATGTTTCCACCATCCCAGCATACTCCCTCATGCCTCCCTTTTATAATCACAGCCTCCCTCTCCCCTTTTCCCCATCAACCTCCAAAAGGTCCCCTCCTCCCTACAGTTTTGTGTCTTCCAGATGATCTTATAAGTGGATGAATCACATCTCTCAAATAGGATAGAGTGTCAGGAAGGCGAAGCTCTGGTTGCCATGGGAACCTGCAGCAGAAATGCAGAGTCAGGCAGAGAAAGGATTCAGGAAATGAGCCAGGAAGATACTCACACAGTGATTTCTTGGGGTTTCCACATTCAGGATGACCTCATCCAGATCCCTCCATCTCTCAATTGAGTGGCCGCAGTTTCTTCCATTGTCTCCTGCTCCCTCCACTATCCTTCAGTCCCTTTCAATACTTCCCTCAGCGGCCAACAGAAACCTTCCAGAGTATACGAAGTTATGCACAGTCCTGATTAAAACCCCTAGACACTTCCCTCTTCCCTCAGAATAAACAAAAAGTTCTCTGAAATGCCAGGCCCTGATGAGGTCTTCAAGCCCTTGGTGACTCTGTCTCCCCCTTCATCACTTGGCTCCAGCCACACTGGCCTTTCTCCACCCCTCAAATAGCTGATCTCAGGGCCTTTGCAGGTGTTGCTCCCTCCACTCCACCCCAGGTTTTACATGGGTTATTTCCTGTCTGTATTCAGGGCTCTGATCAAAGGGAACCTCCTCTGGGAAGCCCTCACTGACTGCCATCCCCATAGGCCCTCAAATCACATCCCTGCCTTGTTTCCATCACAATGCTGCCACTGCTTCTCTGTTTTGCTTATTTCATTACCTTCTCTCCCTCCATCGGAATGAAAACTCCGAGGAGCGTGGTACAAAAATGGAGCTAAGTTTCTGGGTTACTGCTGGTGCCATATTTCTTACTGAGAATCAAAAAATTCAAATAGAAAAGATAACAACTATTCCTAATTTCTTATGAAAATTTATTAAACTCTTCTCTTTTGTCGTTACTTTTATGAAGGATATAGGAATCAAGTGACAATGAAGATGAGAGGGTTGGATGTCTGAGGCTAGAATAGTGGGTGTGCAGCAGGTATTGATGGAGGAGGGGCTGAGTGGGGAGCTGGTCCAGTTCCCGGGCAGAGCTAAGAATCTTCTGAGATGAGTCCCCCCAGGACATTAGCATGAGAACAGACAGTGGGGAGTTGATTATCCACACCAGCAAATGTGTCCTCAAGGTGAGGAAGAGAGCATGTAAATTAGACGCGTGCAGGGTACGGCTTGTCCCAGAGAGTAACAGGAAGAAGAACATGAAAAAGTTACTCAAGTGTAGGATGAAGATTGATTCTAGTGATTGGCCCTGGAAAGTGACCTTGGGATGGGGATGAGGTCAGTGGAAAGTGGTTGAATCAATGGGGTGTTGGTCCCAAAGTGATAAAGGGATTTTGGCATCAGAGGAGAAGAAAGAGGGACCTGGAATTTTGGAGGTGATGTTGGCAATGAGATGCTTGAACTGAGGTGATGGAGCGGTGTTGGTTATTGATAAAGAAAATGACAAAGAGAGTGGATGGCTAAGGGCGTTTGGACAAGAGCATTGGAGGAGTGGAGGTCAGGATGTGGATAGCTGGGAGTTGTGGGAAGATCATGGATATTAGCATATCTAATATGCTTGCCTCAGCAGTATTGAGATTTGGGGCTGGACCGTTCTTTGTGTGGGAGAGAGGGCTGTTCTGTGGATGTAGCATGTTGAGAACTTTGCTCTTTTTTACCCAAATGAGCCAGTAGCACCTCCTCCAGTTGTGACAGCCAAAAAAGTCTCCAGATTTTGCTAGATGTCCCCAGGGGGCATCATTGCCCCTGGTTTATAAATATTGATCTACATGTATCTTAAGATCATTTGGAATGTAGAGAGAGGTGGTGTTGGTGAGCTGACCATCCACGCCCACAGGGGTAAATCAAGGAATCAGCGTGGTTCCTGAGGATGTCTGTTCCAACTCAGATTTTATTGTCTGTGTTCTGCTGATAGAACATCTGGGCATTGCTGACCCTGGAGGACTTCTCCTCTCAGGGCAAGTCATCTCCTCGCGAGAGTAAACTACTCACCTGAGAGTGTGCCTTCTTATGCCAACAGTCCAACCCAGATCCCTCACCCCTACCTACCTCCTTTAAGGGGCTCCCACACTCAGGGGTACAATCCACTTGTCCTACTCACCCCAGGGCCATGCACCTGACCCCTAGGCACAGCGTCTATGCTCCTGAACACAGTGAATTATTCAAATCAGCCAATCCCAGCCTGCTTACCCTGTCTTGCCCCGTCCCTGGTGTGGAAACCACAATAGAGGCCCTTGACCACACTCCTCACCTCCCTCTGCTTCCTGACTGACCCTGCTGCTCCCTGTCAGGCCCCTGAGCCATGACGTGTGCCCTCCTTAGGGCCTGTGAGTGACAAACTGTCTGTTCAATGACAGTTGTTCCCTGATCTGTTGGCCTCACATACCTCAGATTCTCTATGAATGCACTATGTTTTAAATCAATGAGGAGGTGACAGTTTCCCTTGAGACATGTGCCAGCACATCTCCCTGTCTAGGAGATTGAGCATCCTTGACTGTAATGCATTGTGTGTCCCTCTGTGTGTGTGTGACTCTGTGTGGTTGTGTTCTTTAGGACTGTGAGTGGTCATGTGTCTGGTATTGCACACGTGATTGTCCCTGACTCTGTGTGTCCATGTGTGATTCTGTGGGACTGCCCATGGGAATGTCTGTGTCTAATCCCGATGGGTCTGCACCATCTGTGTTTCCAAGTCTTTCTGTGTTTGATAAGAAAGTGCTGCATGATTGTGTGTCCTGGGTGAGTGTGTTATATGTCGGTTGTGTGTGAGACCGGCCCAAGTGTGAGGGTGACCCTACATGGGGATAAAGCCCTGTGTGTGAGTTAATGACTGGGAGGTGTGCACTGATTATGTGGGTATGTGAGTGTCACTTGAGTGTGGAGGCAAGTGTGTTAGTTTGCTGGGGTTGCCACACAACAGAAACTTATCATCTCACGGTCCTGGAGGCCTGAGGTCTGAGGTCCAGTGTCAGCAGGTTTGGATTCTCCTGAGGCCTCTTTCATTTGTTTGTGGATGGCTGTCTTCTTGCTCTGTCCCCACACAGTCTTTCCTCTGCGTGAAGTCAAGTTTTGTGTCCAAAATTTGCCTTCTTATAAGGACACCAGTCAGATTGGTCTAGGCCCCCCCCAATGATCTCATTTTAACTTAGTCACCTCTCTAAGAACCAATTTCAGTCACATTCTGAAGCCCAGGGCTTAAGGCTTCAAGATAAAACCTTTGGGAGACCTCAATGCGGCCCATAGCAATGTGTTTGCCCGTGGCTATGTGCCTACTTAGGAGACAGTGTGAGAGAGTCATTGACTTCACATGAGTGTGTGTGAAACTGAGAGATTAATGCACTTATGAACCCCATTTTGCGAGCCCCATGAGAACCCAGACACATCTCTTCACGTGTGCATGTGTGTGTGTGCACACGTGTGTGTGTGGTTGAAGGGGCATTTGGAGACTACTCCATGGACAACCAAACTGGAGTCTCAGTCACTTTTCCTGCCCCATATCTATCCTATTAGGACCCTTCCCAAACCCCAAATGCACAAGCCAAAGGGGGAAGAGAGAAGCCAAGTCTGGAATCCTCCATCTTGGAGGTGGCCCAGGACACCTGGCCCCCGATGTTCACAGAGATAGGATGGGGTGCTTGATGAAGGTGACATGGACTCAGGGTGAGACAGTCAGGAGACTCCGCTCTCTGAGCCCAGTGTTCTCACCTGGCAAATGCACACCCTCCTAGGACCATGCTCACAGCAGGAGTGCTGGGCGTATCTGTGTCATTTCATTCTGCTCTGAGGCACCCGTCCAGGAGGTGAGCGCATGTGACATCCAGCCTCACTGACTCACCCATCTGTGTCCACGCCAGGGCTGCAGGATCCCACAGGAGCATGGTGCTGACGTATGCACAGTCCTGCAGCCTTTCCAGGCCATGTGAGCAATGACTGGAATTTGGTGAAAACCTTTTATTAAACACAACCAAAAAAACCCACAAATAAATACCAATTTTAAACATATTCATTTTTTTTCTTCTAGTTTGAGGCAATGACTATGAGATTGTCCAGTGCCTTTTGCCATCCATAGATGGCGCTCTTGAATCAAGGAAAACCAAGGAAGCATTTCTTTAAAAAATGATTTTAGCTTCTGTATTTTCAATTTTACTAAAATACACAACATAAACATTTACCATTTTAAGCATTTTTAACTAATATCCATCTATCAGAATACGCACGCTTTTTACTATTTATTTTTGAAGTGTGGTAAAAGATTCAGAACATAGAATTTACCATTTTAACCATTTTTTAAAGTATACAGTTCAGTGGCATTAAGTACATTCGCATTGTTTTGCAGCAAACATGGCTGTCCATCTCTAGAACTTTTCAATCATACCACCTGACGCTATATATTCATTAAATAAAAAGTCCCCATTCCTCTGCTTTCAGCCCTGGCACTCTTTGTCCTTGAAGACAGACTTATTTCACCTGGCATTGTGTTCTGAAGGTTCATCCCCGTTGCAGCATGCATCAGGATGCACTTCCTTTTTAAGGCTGAATGATATTCCACTGCATCTATAGAGCACGTTATGCTCATCCACTCGTTGTTGACGGGCACTTGGTTGCTTCCTTCTTTGGCCCCTGTGATTAGTGCTGCTAAAAGCGTAGGGGAACAGCTATCTCTTCTGGACCCTACTTTCAGTTCTTTGGGTGTGTATTCAGAAGTTGAATTACTGGATCACATGGTAGTTCTAGTTTTAATTCTGTGAGGAAATGCTATTCTGTTTTCCACAGAGCTGCACCACCAACAGCACACAAGCGTTCCTGTTTCTTCACTTCACCAAATCTTCCCCAACACTCATTATTTTCTTTCTTTCTTTTTTTCATGGTAGCCATCTCAATGGGTGTGAGGTCATATTTCATTGTGGATTTGATTTGCATTTTTTCAAATGATTAGTGATATTGAGCATCTTTTCACCTGCTTACGGGCCATTAGTTTGCTGTTTTTAAAGGGATTAGATTCTATTGGTCAGGTTAACATCACTGCCCGTCCTGCCCAGGTGTGTCTGTGAAACCACCTTGGAAACATGAAGCAAGAAGTCTACACTTAGGGAAGTGGAAGGAGTGGGAGACAGGCGTGAAAAAGACAAGAGGTGTCATGACCAGGATATTGCAGTCTGAGCAAATGACTCACATAATTCCCATTACAGGGGTGAATCAGGCAGACTGGAGCAGGCAGAGCTCTCAGAGCTGGAAGGAGAGAAGAAGCAACCCTGGTGAAGGAGATCGGGAGGGAAAGTGTTGTTGGCAGAATAACAGCCCCAAAGATGTCCGCAGCCTCATCTCCAGACCTGGGAATGTGTTACCTTACATGGCAAAGGGACTTTGCAAGTGTAATTAAGGTTGTGGGCCTTGAGGTGGGGAGATCATCTTGGACCATCCTAGTGGGTCCATCTATCCACTTAAATCCTTAAAAGCAGAGGCTCTTTCTGAGCTGCAGTCAGAGCGAGATGTGAGGATGGAAGAAAAGCATGAAGAGATGCAACACTGCTGGGTTCAAGTTGGAGGAAGGAGACCTTGAGTGGAGGAATGGGGCAGCCTGGGAAGATGCAAAAGTCAAAGAAATGGACTCTTCCCTAGGACCTCCTGGAGGACTGCATCCCTGCTGCCACATTGAACTTAACCAAGATCATGTCGCACTTATGACTCGCAGGACTATAAGATAATAAATTTCTCTTACACAAAGCCACAAAGTTTGTGATATTTTTTTTACAGCTGTGTTTTAAAGGCTTTATTACCAATACAAGTTTTTTTCTCTGTATTAATGGTTCATCGCTATTGATCACTTTTATTAGATTTTTTTCCCCTCCTACTTCCAAATTCATCCCTGGAGGCTTAAAAATATACTAGATATTAATCCTTTACTTGCCATATTTGTTGCAAATCCCTTCTCCCAGATTTTCATGTGTCTTCATACTGTTTACTCCAAGTCTTGTCATTCATATGTTTTCTCATGCTTTTAGTAAAAATTTTCTCTATGGCTTTTGGATTTTGCAAAAATCAAAGAAAAATATCTTCTCTAAGAAAAACTCTCTTATGCCAAGGTTATAAACATCAGCATATGTTTCTGATGAAAATAATTTTCTTTTTGGTGAGGAAGATTACCCCTAGCTAACATATATGCCAATCTTCCTTTATTTTATATGTGGGACACTGCCACAGCATGGCTCGATGAGCGGTGTGTAGGTCTGCACCCGGTACCTGAACCCGTGAACCTCGGCCTGCCAAAGTGGAGCACACGAACTTAACCACCACACCAGTGGGCTGGCCCCCAAAATCATTTTTTTATTTTTAAAAATGAGATAGTCATACCATCTGGAATTTAATTTTGTAAAGAGTATACCATAAAGCCATAGATTTATTTCCTTCTAAATGGATAGTCTGTTGTTCCTACGGAAGAGGGAATTCTTTTACAGCGGAACTGGAACACTTTATGCTTCTCTGAGGATGCCTATTTATCTGGCCTTGACACTTGGCCAAGATAAGTGTGGCAAGATTTCTGATGTGCTTACTCTGGGATTTCTCTGTCCATTTCAAAGGTAAGAAGTGTGATGCTCAGAAAGGCCCCATAACTAACAGACGTTGTAACTGAGATGGCATCCACACGTCCAAACTGTGAGTTTCCACCTGCAGTCACCTGCACACTCACAGCAGCACAGGTTCTGGTGGGAGGGAGGAATCCACTCTTCTTCCCCTGCCCTGGCTCCATCCTTTCCCACTGTACTTTCAGGACACTGTGGGCTACTGAAAGGGAAGATACAGAGAGAGGGAGAGAGACAGGATGTCCTTATTCTCAGGGATACTGCTTGAGCAAGTGCTCGGATCCAAGACTTTGTACCTGGGCCTCCCTGGGACTTTTTTCTTCTATCCCAACAGCATCCCAAATCCTGCTTCTGTGTGGCTTCTTTTTTACCAAGAAACAAGTACACATTTTATTGTTGAGAAACATTTTCTTAAATAATAGTGTTCACTTCATTCCTTACCGAAACAGCTCTGAGTGACACTTTCCTTGCCAGTCTGCATCTGTAGTGCCTATGTTGTGGCTATGTTCAATATAACAAGAGATATCTTTGGCATTTTCTTCCCGTAGCTTCATAACTTGTGGCACATCTTATACAAAAAAAATGTAGATTTACAGAAAAATATGCATATAAATGACTTATTAATTCCAAAACGTAGTAAATAACATAGCAAAAGCTTTATCAAACCCATTTCACGCACAGCCGGACAGATCTGTTATGCATAATCTCTAATGTATCTGCAGCATTTTATAAATTAGTGCTCTGACGTGAAAAAGGAGGTTTAAAAAAAGCCCCTTTCATAATGTTGATGACTCTAATTTGTCTATCATTGCTTTTCAGAGTCCTTGAATTTATACTCATCACACACATATCACCATTCTTATAAAAGCAGTTATTTTAAGGGAAAAGTTGCAATCATGATATAAGTGACACTCAAAATTTGATGTTATTAGGAGTTGAGTAGAGAACTAACTTTCCCTTTACAAACACAAGTCTGAAACAGGAGCGTCATGCACATCCACGTAGAAACATCAAAGTCAAACCACAGGAAGAGCTTCACTGTGGGGAGTGGTATGGTCACCACCAGGAGGTGTCTCTTGGATCTAGAATGGCCTCTCGTCTCCCAGTGCAACTGCTCCGAGTCTCCTGGAGATTCCAGCCCGTGTCTTTCTTATGCCTTTTCTAGGAGACTTTACAACTATTTCTGGTGCAGCGTTTGGGCGGGCTCTGGGGTGGGCGGGAGACCTTAACTTTGCGGAGGCTGCTCCTCTTGTGAGTGGAGCTGGCGGTGAGGGAGTAGGATCGGCCGTGCATCCTCCTGGTGTTCAGGCCATTGGCCATCAGCCATCGAGAATGATTTGAGGTGGCTTCTTAAGGCCATAGGGAGCGGTAGCTTGTCCATCAGGTGCACAGGCGTGCAAGACACCACTGCTCGGCAGCCTAGGTCCTGCGGGCTCAGTACCTTGCTGGGCCACGAGAGCCGGTCCATCTCATGCCACAGCAGCACGACCCTGGCCAGCTCCGTGAAGGACTCGGTGACGTTGAAATTGCAGAGGGCTGACCTCAAAGAAGATCACGCCCAGGCGCTCCCCGTAGGCCTGGGCCTGCTCTGTGGGGAGCTGCCGCTTAAAAGCCAGATGCAGGCGGATCAAGGATTTTAGGGACACTGGGGGCGGACTCATCGATCTCCTTGATCCACCGGTCGATGCCATCAAAGGACCAGCAGTTTGCGATGTCGTAGACGAGGATCACACCCTGTGCACCCCGCGAACAGGAGCGGAATATGGTACAAAATCTTCCCTGCCCAGACGTGTCCCGGCCGGGTGGCCGTACCGGGACTCGGCCGCGTCGTCCTGCAGGCTCGCCAGGATCTCGCCCTTGCCCACGTCGCTGTCGCCCACCAGCAGGAACTTGAGCAGGAAGTCGCAGGCGCGCACCGGGCTGCCCAAGGCGCTCATCGTGCTGCCGCCGCGCCGGTGCCCATGCCCGGCCAGCGGAAGCGCAAAGGGGGCGGCCCGGCACGCGGGACCCCGCGGACCCGCTGCCCGCGACCGCCGCCTGTGTGTGTGGTTTCTTCATGGAAGAAATAGAGGGAGTTCCTGGATTAGACTCTGCTGGTGGCTAGGTAGGGGAGAAGTGTGGGAAGAGGGTGTTCTACCAGATACAGCTTTATCTCTGCATCCATCCATCCATCCATCCTATCCACCCACCCATTCATCAATCTATGCTGGGAGGTTCTTTGCGACGGGATCATGGTCAGAACACAGCAAGGTCTTTGGTCGTTCCAGGAGCGGCGGGAGCCTCTGGGTTGGTAAAGGGAAAGGTAGGAGAGCTTGTGTTTACTCAGCGTCCAGGACGGACTTGGTCAGCCTTCTGCCTTGCTGCTCTCCTCTCATTCAACCCCCTAACTCACCTCTCCGCATAGTTGGGGCAATTCTTCCCATTTTTAGATGAAGAGCTGAGACCACGGGCAGTGACCGGACTTGGTGATGGTGACACCAGCTTCCAGAACACAGTGACTCTTCATGTGAGGTAGTTGTCACAATCAGCTCCCTCAGGGGACTCTTTTCTCTAAGGATGTCCAGATTCCTCATTGAGGACAAAAAGACCAGCACTGTCTGTATACCTTTTGTCATCAGTTCCCTTGATAAACCACTGCAGGGTTTCAGGGTTTGTTTGTTGATTTATCTACATAGCTGCTGTCTGTATCCTTGGCTCCGCTTATAGTTGGAATAATTTTGATGTCAGGCACATTAACTTCTTTATTACTTGTCCCTATACCTAGAACAGACTCCTAGGAAACAGGTAGTAAACATTTGTCAAAGTAATGAATGAATGAATGAATGGCAGGGCTCGCTATTTTTCTTTTAGATTTCCTTTATATCTCCACTTCGTTCTTAACACGATTTTAAATATCTAGCCTTACCCGGTGCTAGGAGATTTCACTTCTTGATAATTGTCTTAAGGAAATAATCTTACAAGTGTGCTAAGGTGTGCAAAATAATGCTTAAGAAATTATTGTTTACAGTAATCAAAAAAATGGAAAGAATCTAACTGTTCAAAATGAGGGATTAATTACACGAACAATGACACATATCCTAATGCTTTGGAAAATGTCATAACTTGAAAGAAACAAATCTGGTTTATTTCTATGGACTATGTCAGTGCTATCTTGATAAGAGAAAAAGAAGCTAGAAAATAGAATGATGTACATATTTCTGTTTTGCTTCTTATGTGCGTGTGTGCATGGGTGTATGTTCACAGAAAAATATTGCAAATGAGTTATATTAAAAAGTAACAGTGGCTAAATCTGGTAGTGGACCAATGGGTTTTATTTTATTTCTTTATCTTTGCATTAATTTCTATGTCTGAAAATTTTGAATGTAATTAATTGAACATTGAAGAGGTTACTGACATAAGTAGTTGCCTTAATTTATACCTACAATGAGCCAGAGTCTGTGCTTAGTACTTAAACATAATTGCATGTAATCCTCCCAGCATTCCTGGGAGGGAGATTCTTTCTTTCCACTTTACAGATGAGCTCAGGATCCTCAGTGGGTTTTCCAAGTTTTAACAGCTACTGAGACACAGAACTAGGATTTAAACCTGGACAAAAGTGACACCTGAGGTCTTACACAATGCTATCTCCATTCTGATGGTATTAACACAAGTCTATACATGTGACAGAAGTCATGGAACTGTAGACCAAAATATCCAGCGTTATATATATTAGTTTTAAAATTAAAAATTAAGTCATTCAGGATGAAGAAGATGTGTAGTGTATATATATATATATTATACACACACAATGGAATACTACTCAGCCATAAAAAAGACAAAATCGTCCCATGTGCAACAACATGGATGGAACTTGAGGGAATTATGTTAAGTGAGGTAAGCCAGACAGAGAAAGACAGACACCATATGATTTCACTCATATGCGGAGGATAAAGGAACACATGGACAATGAGATCAGATTAGTGGTTTCCAGAGGGGAAAGGGGTTGGGCGTGGTCATAATGGGTAAAGGAGCACACATATATTGTGACTGACAAATAATAATGTATAACTGAGATTTCACAACGTTAAAAACTATTGTGACATTAATAAAAATGTTAAGCTATTCATCTGAAGGATTAATAAATGAAGGAAGGAGCCATCTGCATATCCCACACTTTAGTGGGAAGATAGAAGACTATTTTGAGATCATTACTCATAAACTCAAACATAAATGGGGACCAGCTGGATATATCAACGTGTGAAGCAGGACAGGAGAAAAAGTTCACAGCTTCAGTGAGACATCAAGTGACTGACAGAAGTCTTCAGCGTCCCAGACACTGTAGTAAATAAGCTGGAGAGAATCCTCATCTGAAGAAGGTAGGTCACATCCCAATCTCTAGATGATTCTAAATGTTTTCATTGCTAATAAGTGAGCCAGTTAAGCACAAATGTGAGCCAAACTTAACATACTAGTGTTGCTTTTCCAATTTTCCTTTAGGCTGTCAACTCTATGAGGACAGAGCCTGTTTCCCTTGTTCTCCACTGTAATTCCATTGCTTGGGATAGAGTGTTGACCTAGTTAGTAGCTGCTCAAAAATGTTCGTTGAATGAGTGAGTGAATACATTAAAGAAAGACTCAACTATAAATGAATGAGTGAAAAAAGCAATTAACCAATTTTAAAAGAATCAAGGAATGAGTGACTGAATCCATCCAACAATCCATCAATCCACAAATCAGTGAATGATTAATTGAATGAGTCAATGAGTGCTGCTGAATGGTAGAATCTATTAGGCAACATTCCCAGCATGGGACACAGCAATGGAGGGTAAATGGGTAAGAATCCAGGTAGTAGTTCCCAACACCTTAATGTTGGTGCTTGAAAGACTCAAACGTTATTTATATGAAGTTGCCAGTCTCTGAACACCCCCTGAAGATGATCCATATTTTTCTAAGCGGCTAGTTTCAGCGGGAGCATGGACAGCCAGAACAGCACAGAGGAGGTCTACTTCCTCTGGTTGGGCTCTCCCAGTACCCACGGGCTCAGACCATCTTCTTCTGCCTGTTCCTCACGTCCTCTGTCATCACCCTTTTAAGGAACAGCCTCATCCTGCTCCTGCTCTACTATAATCCCCAGCTCCACACTCCCATGTACTTCTTCCTCAGCAACCTGTCTTCCTGGACGTGTGCTGCACCACATCCAGTGTGCCCAAGATGCTCATCAACTGTTTAGTGACTATTCCTATGATCTCATGAGGACAGTGTTCAGCCTAGATGGCTGCAAAACTTTATCTGAGAGTTGTGGAGTGTCTTCTGTTGGCCACCAATGCCTATGATCACTGTGTGGCCACTGTTGACCCCCTGCACTACTCCCTGTGCACGGGGCCCTAACTTTGTGGCCTGTCGGCTGGGACCTCATGGACTGCAGCCTTTCTTCTGACTGTGGTCCCCGTGCTGACTATGCCCTTGGAGTTCTGTGGTCACCAGGTCATCAATCACTTCTCATGTGAGCTCCTGGCCCTGTTCAAGCTTGCCTGCTCTGACCTGAAGTTCTATGAGCTGTTCATGGTGAGCACTGGTGCCCTGATCCTGCTGGCTCCTTTTGCTTTCATTGTGGGTTCCTATGGAAGGGTCTTGGTGGCTGTGCTGCAGATGTGGCCCATGGAGGGCTGTGGCAAGGCCTTTTCTACATGTGGATCACATCTCATAGTGGTGGCCCTCTTCTAAAGCATGGCCACCTTCATGTATATGATGCCTCAGAATAAGACCATCCATGACTGAGACAAGATCATCTCCATCTCCTATGACATCCTCACCCTCATGATGAACCCCTCATCTACAGCCTGCAGAACAAAGACATGAAAGGGACCTTCAGGAGACACTTGGGGAAAAAGATTAACCTCTAAGATGTGCTGCTGAGGGAAAAAGAAATAAATTAATATTCTGGATTACCTAGTTCAGACTGTGAACTGTGTGTTATTTCTTTGCAAGAGTTCTATGGAGGATAGACACACTTACACATTTATACACACTTACACAGAAACACACAAAAACTCATATTTTAAAAAGTGGTTCTGGGGCCAGCCAAGTGGCGCAGTGGTTAAGTTCACACCTTCCACATTCGCGGCCCGGGATCCACCGGTTCAGATCCCCGGTGTGGACATGGCACCACTCATCAAGCCATGCTGTGGCAGGTGTCCCACATATAAAGTAGAGGAAGATAGGCGTGGATGTTAGCTCAGGGCTAGTCTTCCTCAACAAAAAAAGAGGAAGATTGGCAGCAGATGTTGGCTCAGGGCTGATCTTCCTAAAAAAAAAAAAAGTGGTTCTATACTACTTTCCCTGAGGAAATCAAGCAAGGTCAGTGTGTGTGTGTGTGTGTGTGTGTGTGTGATGTGGACAAGAAGGAAACTGTTCTAGAGATTCTCAATGACTGAATGGGAAAAGGGATGACCAGATGGTGCCCTTCACATATTGACTAGTCTTACAGCCTGTTTCAGGCCACAGAAGCCAGCCCCCAGTAAGAACTGACTGTAGTCTCATCTGCTGCCTCAGTAGCTCACTCTAGGAAGCCACAAATGGTGTGTGCACGTTAGAAGCATTTGTACTGCTGCAAGAGTGGCACCTGCCAACTTGTGCTTTCCTACCTGGGCAGTGTGTTTCTGTCAAGAACTATGAAAGATCTCGGATTTCACTCTAGGTGGTAGAAGATGTTGGTAGAAGACGAGAGACTACTGGGTCAGAGACAAAGGACTTTAGTACTCCAGCTAAAGAATTAGCTAACGCTTCTTGTTTGTTTGTGCCAGTTCTCTATGCTCTCTAAGTCCCACAGGGACAATCACAAAGAGCTTTTGATGGATAACTACGTGTGCAGTGGGATGCATTAAAGGAGAGGAACACTGAGTTTGGAGGATTTACTCTTTGTATTCAGTGGAAGCAAGTCTGCTCTTTCTCTGTGTAGGAGACGTCTTTTCATGCTGCAAGGTTTCTCACTGCCAACACAAGCCTGAGAATTGTCTTTGGGAAAGAGTAGTCAGGTTTGCAGTCCTGGCATTCCCATGAAGAAGCTGCATGGGCACTCAGGACCCAGTGATGATTGCTTCTCCCAACACCCTCCCTTCCCTCTCCAGTGCTCTCTGGTGTGGTCCCATTTGGCAAAAGGGGAAAATTGAAGCACATAGAGTGACAGACTAGCCCAAGACCCACCACTTGACATTGGTACAGGCAAGATTGAAACCAGTTCATCTGATGTGATGTGCCCTTGCAGCATATCATTGCTGAATATTGCAAGGAAAAGACTAGATATTAAGTCTTCAGCTGGCTGTGGTTCCCTTATGTCCTGGCCTGGCTGACTCTACACTATCCCCTATGACAGAGGTGTCATACTTTCCCATTTTGCAGAGAATTTTGAAAATCATAATCATAGGTGGCATGTTTAACTACTGCTGTGTACTAAACTCTCCAAATTACTTTACTTGCATTGTTTCCTTGTCCATAAGTTCGATATTATCTTTATAGGAAAGACTGGTACTTTGCACGGAGAAAGCAGGCAAATATTTCCATGGTTAAGCCCATGACTTAATCTGCCCAGCCCCTCCATTGCCCAAGATCTGTCCGTGGTGCTGAAATCACAGTGAGACTATGGTCTCGATGACGGCTAAGGGAGGCATGTGATGCTAACTGTCTTGTGCAAAGGTGACCTTAAAGCATATTTATGGGGTAAAGTGAGGTCAAGCTCCATAGTTTTTAAAAGAAGAACCGGGGTCATGACATGCCTTCAGCCACACATACAGTCTGGGTATGTATTTATCCCATCACTCCACAGTCACATAGCATACACATGTGAAGGACCCATGCTGGGTGATGAGGCCATAGAGTAGAGATAAAGTATCTGTGATTCCTAAATTCAAAGCATCTACAGTCCATGATGTGTCTATGGTTCTATGGTGTGTGTAGGTACTATGCTGATCACAACATTCACATGCTTGTTTCCTTAATTTTAGAGCAGTGCCTATATAAAAAACTGCGCTGATTGTTAAAAAATTGGGTTTGATGACCCTGAAAAAAATCATACTATTTTTAAGAACAGATGACAAAAAAGAGGAAAAAGGACAATATGGGAGAAGGAGAGTGAAAATATGGTGGGAGAGAAAGTGAAAGAGTGGGAGAAAAGTACCTTCAGATAGAAAGAAATTCTAGGAGAGAAATAGAGAAGTAAATAGAGAAAGTCAGAGAGAGACAGAGAGTAGAAGAAACCAGAGATGCAGATACTGACCAGGTGAGTCAGAGAGACAAAGAGAAATGAAACAGAGTGAGGGACAGAAAGGTAGTGACAGGGAGACAAATAGAGATATTTGCAAAGACTACAGCAGAGAAAGACTAAGGAAAAAAGGCAGAGATATAAAGAACGATGAGACATTGAAGAGGGAGGCAGAGAGAGAACTTCAGAGAAATGGATGGGGAGATATTTAAACAGATCTATGAAAAGGGAAAAGACAGGAAGAGAAGGAAAGAGGGAGGAAAATACAAAAGACAAAGAAATAAGCAAGGTTTCCTCCCAGGCTGCCTTCAATTCTCGCATCCAGAGAGGGTAGGCAGAGGTCCCAGAAGAGCCCAAGAGAGTCTGTGCTCTTGTGCCAAGGCCTCCCCACCAAAACCTCATTAGCAATGGCCAATTAGGGTTCCTTGTGGGAGCTGAGGGTGGTGCCCAGAGCCCTGGCCTGGGGTGTGTGTTTAAAATGGGGAGACTGATAGTTACTTCCTTCAGTCCCTCGTGACAAGGTTCTCCAAGGAACCAGTTAGAATGCTTTAACTCTTCCTGTGATGAGGCCAATTGGACTTCTTGCTACTGTCTCAGCTTCTGAGCCCCAGCACCGTGAATCCCAGACAGAGTGCCCACCGCTAGTCTTGGGCAACCATCTGACTGCTCTGCTATGGGGATGTGGAGCTTCGAAGCTGCCTTACAGTGAAGAAGGAATTAGGAGATTTCTGTGTGGAGGTGAGTCTGTTGCAGGTCATGGATTCCTGGAGAGACTCACATGCAGGCATTTTTGTGCTTCAGAGATCAAAACGTGCAAAATCACTTATGAGTGAGTGTGTTTATGAGGGTGATTTTTCTCCTCAAAGACTGTCGTGACCCAAATGGCACACACTAGCTCTGCATGCACCTCTTCCGTATGGCCTCACCTGCACCCATGACTTCAGTTGGTTTTTAAGTGCTGAGGGCATTTGATCATCCAAAATCTCCATTTCTAGCCATCATCCCTCTCCTGAGCCCCAGAGTCATGCATACAATTGCCTATTGTAGACACTATTTCCCCCCTCCCCCAAAGTCCTAAAAAACAACAATTTCAAGAGACCAAGTTGCCTTCCAAAATGGGAGTATTTGGAGAGCAAGGATTCTTAGCATTCACTACATTCATCAAATTATAAGCACAGCTGCACACGCATAAGACCCCTGTTCACTCAGAGACTAGAACCCACAACTTTTCTCTGATTACCTCAGGTTTTGCAAATCAGAATTGTGCTCTCTGTCGTGCTCCATGTCTTCTAGCTCCTACATGATCTGCCCCGTGCTAGCCTCTCCATCCTCACCCATATTATCTTTCCTTTTACTCACAACACTCTGGCCACTGACCTTCTGTCTGTTAAACCAACCAAGCTACTCCTGCCTCAGGACATTTTCACTTGCTGCTCCTCCACCTTGAATGTTCTTTCTCCAGATCTTCACTTTGTGGATCCTCCTCGTCTTCAGGATATCCACATATCTAACATATGACTCAAGTGTTACATTCACTGGCCTCTGCTTTAAAATAACCCACTTGCTGATCACATTCTATCATATTACACCCTAGTATTTCCTCCATAATGCATAGTCTCTCTATGAAATTACAGGACTGATTAATTGTTAGTTGGTTGGTTATCTCCCTCCTAAGCTGCAATATACATTCCGTGAGAGGAAGGACATCATCTATGAGTTTCTCTAATGAACCCCAGGGCCCAGCACAGTTCCTAACATTTGTTCAGCGGGTGTTCAATAAATGCTTGAGTGGGTGAACAGCAAGGCATAAAGGTCTCTAGAGGCTGATGTATAAGTGGAAGGTGCTGGGGGTGCTGGAAAGATATTCCAAGGGATGAAGGGTCTCGTAGGAGTGTTAAGGAATTTCCACCTTATCCTGGAGGCCAAGGAGACCCATTGAAGATTTTCAAGCAGGGAAGGGACATGATTAATATGTTGCTCAGGAAAATCACTAGTATTGAATCTGGAGATGGGAGACAAGACAGTGGCCACTGCAGCAGACAAGACCAGAGGGGATGCCCTCAATGAGGTGAGGGAAGGATGAGAGAGGATCAGGAAACGGGGGGCTTTCAGCACCATCTGTCTTTATTCTGAGATGAAAACAATTCAGTGTTAGTGAGAGTTATAGTCCTAGGAAATTTGAGAACATTTCTTTAAGTCTTTGAAGAGAAAGTCTGCTAAGCATTTTTTAAAAAAGTCTCCCTTGGTCCTTCCTTCACAAGTCTAAATATATTTAATTCTTTCAGTATTTTTCCTATAACATGGTTTCACAAAGCTTTGAGCACACTGTTCTCCTCAAGGGCCCTAGAATTGGCTCAGGGACCAATCACCTCCAAATTTATATGCAAAATGTTATGCATGGGATATTTCCTGGGGAAAGATCTGTGTCTTTTCCGCACTCTCAAAAGGAGCCCTGATACAAAAGAGATTAAGAACCAGTGTCCTATAATGGCTGGAGCTTGGTGTACGGGGAGATACCAACAACATCAATAAAAGTAATAGATTATAACAGTAATAATCATAACAACAACAATTATAATAGTTACACTCATAGGGCACATTCCATGTGACAGGCAGTTTTCTTAGGGCTTTATGTGTATAAACATTTTTCAGATAAGTGTTTTTTATTTGTAAAGCAAAATATTTAGGCAGGGTTTCACTCTTTTTACTCCAACAGAATTTCTGATTTTCAGAGATTTTATTGACTTTTAAGAAAATTGTACTAAGTCATAAGTGTAAAACTCAACATCTCGCGGAATTTATGATATTAATGTTATGTCAAATATGTACAATTTAATGGGAAGCTAAATGACTATGAGACACTTTTTAATTAGAGATCTGGTATGCACAAATTGAAAATTGTCAGAAGTTAATTTGAGACTGTATCCTCCAACATTAGTTTAAAATGAGAATAAAGTTGATATTGTAGCAATCTAAAGAAACAACTTATTATTAGAGATTTTACCACAGATCTGGAAATCTATCTAGGCCACGTTGAAGATAAATTAAATAACTCTAAAATGAAAGGAAGTATGCCAACTTTGCTCATCATTATATCTCCAGCACCTAACACCAAATCTAGCCTGCAAATTATTCACAAAGTATATTTGCTGAATAAAGAAGAAAGCACGCACACACTCTATATAATTATTCTCTTTCTAAAAAGTTGTAGCAAAGACCTCTTGCTGGCTTCTACATTAATTTCATCAGATCTAGACATACTTCTGTATAGACTCTAAATGCTTCTTTACTTAACAATAATTTCAGCTTTCACGCTACAGAATGCCTAATAGACCAGTCCTAGGTAGGAATTGGAACTCATTACCTATTGAAACAGTAATCAGGTTAGGATTATAATGCTCTTATAACACTCTTTACTTAACCAATATATTCTTCAAATGTTTGTGACTTAGGTATAGTAATTGTCATCACCTTACAAATGAGGAAACTGAGGGTCAGAGAGTCTACACCATTATTCCATGACAAAGGCAGAATCTTCACAGAACCAATCAGTTGCAGAGACCCCCACTCTCAGCCACTGTCCTCCATTCTTTCAACAAATATATACGGGAATTTCCTCATTGAAGGCTCTGGGGTCAGCCCCAGGGATGTGGTCAGCTGGGAACAAGGCCAACAAATTCCCTGTGACTTCTGAAAGATGGGTGCCCTCTATAGACTTCCTAGGAGTGGTCTTCTCCTGGTGGAGGACCAGGCCAGATTTCTCATGTGTTCACTGCCTGCCCTGTGCTTGTCTGTTCCAGGCCCTGTGCTTAGAGAGGAGGAGTGGAGACCAGAGTCATAAGCCCAGCTCTCCCCAGAATGGACTGACAGCAGCCACTGGTACAAAGCAGGAGAAGGAAGGAAAAGGAGGAGGGAGAAGCCAGGGAAAAAGTTGGGAAGGATGTTGAGAGATGAAGGAGAGAGGAAAGCAGGAAGATGAAGGGAAGAATGATGATGCAGAGGAATAGCCTGAGAGGAGGCGAAGAAAGTGACTATCAGAGACAGAGAAATCTGTAGGGAGAGGAGAAAATTGAGAACTGCAAGGAACCATGAGAGTGATAGGGAGGGAAGGAAAGACAAGAGAGCAGAGAGAAGACAGATGTGTGAAAATAAGGGACAGGCAGAGGGAAAGGAAAGAGAAAGACATAGAGACAAATAAAGCTGGAAAGAAGGAAGAAAAAGGAAAAAGAGAAATAGAGACTAAGGAAGGAAGAGAGGGAAGCGGGAGTGAGAGAGGGAAAATGAAAGACCCAACTGGAGGATCCACAGCAGGACACCGCAGAGAAAATAAGACACAGAATAAATAGAAATGGAAGAAAACCATGGAATACAGAAGCAATGAAATAAGGAGAGGAAAGGAGAAATAGAAATGAAAAGATTGTGAGAGATCAAGAGGAAACGGGGGAAGGAGAAGACAACCCCAGAGAGGGGAAGGGAAAGAGGAGTTAGGAAGAGAGAGAGCAAGGAGGTGCTGACCATGGCTCTCTCTTGTGTGGGTCATGAGCTCTTAGAGAAAATTGCCCTCATTCCAGCAAAATGGACAAAGGCAACTCACAATTTAATGTTGGGGGTTTGCAGACTCCTGAAGCATGACTGTGGACTCAGGGTAACTGAGCTTGGTCCATGGAGTGGAAAAAGGGGCTTTCAGAATCTGTGCCTGGTCCATGGAGCAAGATGAGAGGAGTGTAGAGAAAGAAATGAAGGGAGAGCATAAGAGGTGAAAAGAAGGTGGCAGAGAAGGTGGGACTGGGCGGTGTGTAAATGACCCCTGGGCTTATGTTTGGGGATGGGGGTCATGACCCACCGGGGGAATGGGTTCCTGTGACCCCCATGTGTACACACACATGCCCTTGCCACAGGATGAGAAGACCAAAAAGAGAGGTGAAGACAGAAATGGAGGGAAACGGATAAGGGAGAAGAGAGGAAATAAAATAGGAGAGAGAGAGAAGTGGAGAGAGAACAGAATGAGGTTTTACTAAATCTCCCAAGTAATTGATCAAGCAATTCCTGTACGAAACATTACAGAAAAGAGAAAAAGATACAATGCCATCTAGTTTATTTCAGGCATGGATAATTTTTGATTGATAACTGGTCAAAAGATTGATAGTTGACGAAACTTTTGTCAGGCACGGATAATTTTGATCTGATAATTGGTCAAAATAGTACAGGAAACACAGTCTAAAAGTATAATCAATATGAAACAAAAGACCCAAATAAACTTGTAATTAAGCAAAACCAGCATTCTAACAAAATATGTATACAACATGAAACAAGTAAGTTTTATTCCAGGAATGTAAAGATGAAATATTCAATATAACTGGAATGGCATAGAGAGAAGATTATTGGTTCCAAATTGAGAATGTTTAGGTTTGAATCACACCCTGAAAGTTTAAATGGCTGTATTAACTTGGGCAAATTAGTTCACCTCTCTATACCTCAGTTTTCTCATTTATAAGATGGCAATAACAGGAAAATAATAATAACATAGCAATATTAAGAAGAAAACTTACCTCATAGGGTATTTATGAGGATTAAATGTATTAATCCACATAAAAGCTCCTGAATTACTTCCTAGGACATAATTGGTGCTCAAAAACTATTAGATATAACTGTTCGAATGTATATCAGTGTACAGCCATGTGTCACTGAATGACAGGGATACATTCTGAGAAATGCATTGTTAGGCAATTTTATCACTGTGTGAACATCACAGAGTATACTTACACAAACCTAGACAGTATAGCCTGCTACACACCTATGCTCTATGGTACTAATCTTATGGGGCCACCATCGTATATGTGGTCCGTTGTTGACCAAAACGTCGTTATGTGGTGCATGACTCTAATTCACGTTAACAGGATGAAGAATAATGTATGATGATGAAAAGCAATAAATGTCAGAAAAGTATTAGATATAATACAGCATTTACTTATGATCCAAATAAACAAATATCTTAGTAGATTAGAAGAAGGGGTAGCTTTCCTTAATCTGATAAAGGATGTAAAGAAAAGACACCAGTAAACATTAGTTGAATCCTTACAAAGGTCGGGAGAAGGCAAGAATCTCTGTTGTCATGGCCACCATTCAACCCTGTCCTCAAGTTCTCAGCCAATGCAAGAAGACAAGAGAAGGAAATGAGACGAATGTGGATTCAAAAGGCAGAGAGAGGAGAAAAGAATAGAGCTGGATGTGATGGTTAAAAGCCTGGCCTCAACAGTCAGGCAAGACTTGGTTTTTGGTTTGTTTTTTCCTCTGGTTGACATTAACAAAAAATGTGTCTCAGCATTTGTTTCCTCATGTGTAAAATGGGAATAATAATAACACCACTTTCCTTGCAAATAAGTGAGTTAGTGCATACACGGTGCTTAGTGGAATGTGTGGCCCACCCACAGTGTTCAAACAATGGCAGCTGCTGGTATTATCATTGTGAAACAGAAAGCAAGATGTGGATACAGAGAAATATGAGGTAAGAGGCAGAGGAAAGAGGGAACCAGGAGCATAAGAAATGACAGGAAGACCAGAGAAGGATGAAGGGTGTGGGAAGACAGATGGAGAAACAAGAGAGAGGAGAGGAATAAAAATACAATATTGTGAATGAGGCACTGTGCTGGGTGTATCCATTATGCAACCTTCCCAATCCTGTGAGATGGATTTTATGATCATTACTTTATTTATTTTTTATTTTAAAAATTATTTTATTGAGGTCACATTGGTTTATAACATTGTGTAAATTTCAAGTATGCGTTATTATATATCAATTTCTCTGTAGACTGCATTGTGTTCACAGAAAGCCTAGCTTTCATACACCACCATGCACATGTTCCCCTTTACCCCTTTCACCCTCCCCCCATCTCCTTCCCTTCTGGTAACCACTAATCTGTTCTCTGTATCTATCTGTTTGTTTATCTTCCTCATGTGAGTGAAATCATGTGGTATTTGTCTTATTTCACTTAGCATAATATCCTCAAGGTCCATCCATGTTGTTGCAAATGGCACAATTTAATCTTTTTTTATGCCTGAGTAGCATTCCGTTGTATATATATACCACATCTTCCTTATCCATTCATTCATTGATAGACACTTGGCTTGCTTCCAGGTCTTGGCTATTGTGAATAATGCTGGAATGAACACAGTGGTGCATATATCTTTTAGAATTAGTGTTTTCCTATTCTTTGGATAAATACCCAGAAGTGGGATAGCTGGATCATATGGTATTTCTATTTTTAACATTTTGAGAAATGTCCATACTGTTTTCCATAGTGGCTGTACCAGTTTGCATTCCCACCAGCATACACTGATTGCTATCTTAAGAGAGACATAAGTCCTGTTTGGAAAGGTTGGGAGTAACCTGGCTGGCACTGCGCAAAGACAAAGTTGAGACAGAGGAAGGGAGTGTAAGAGGAAAAACATATTGCAAAAAGAAAGGGAAAGAGAATGCAGAGTTTGGTAGGACTAGAGAGATAAGAGGGAGGAGGACGGGAGAGAGACAGAGAAGGGAGGAGGGAGGAGGGAGGAAGAGAGGGAGAGAGAGAAGGAGAGAAAAAGAAACAGAGAGACAGAGAGAGGGAGGGAAGGAGGAGGAGGTAAGAAAGCAAAGAGACAAAGGAAAAAGATCAGTGCCGACACCCCCAGCCCCAGAAGTGGCTGCAGTGGAGCCTCACAGCTACCTCTCTCCCCCAGGATGGGCGCGGCCAACTGGAATGAGACAGGGACCTCGGACTTCGTGCTGCTGGGGCTGTGGACCCCGCCACCCCTGCGGCCCTTGCTGTGGGCCGCCCTCCTGGCGGCCTATCTGGCCACAGTACTGGGCAACGGCGCCCTATTGGGGCTGATCGCACTAGACCAGCGGCTGCACCGGCCCATGTACCGCCTGCTCGCCCACCTGGCGCTGCTGGACACCGCGTATGTGAGCACCACACTCCCGCAGGCGCTGGTGCACATGGTGGCACGCCGAGCAACCCTCTCCCCGGCACGCTGCGGGGCCCAGCTTTACGTGGGGATCTCCCTGGGCAGCTGCGAGACCATTCTCCTGGCTGCCATGGCGCTGGACCGCTGCCTGGCCGTGTGCCAGCCCCTGCGCTACTCGGCCATTATGACACCCCCACGCTGTGCAGCCCTGGCCGCCACCGCGTGGGCGCTGGGCTTTCTATTGTCTGTGCCCAACGCCGTGGCTGCGCTGCGCCTGCCCTTCTGCCCCGGGAGGCCCCCGGTGGACCACTTCTTCTGCGAGCTGCCCGCTGTGCTGAGGACGGCGTGTGCGGACACCACTGCCAATCACATGCTGGTCTATGGCTTGGGCACGCCCATCCTCTTGGTGCCCTTGGCCTTCATCCTTGCCTCCTACGCCTTGATTCTGGTCGCCGTGGGCCAGCTACCCTCCGCCAATAGCCGCTTCAAGGCACTGTCCACCTGCAGCTCTCACCTGGCCGTGGTGGGTCTCTTCTACGGCACGGTGACCGCCATGTACCTGCGCCCCCGGGGATCCAGCGCTCTCCCCGCCAAGTGCCACAAGCTGGTGGCTGTTTTCTATCTTGTCATCACGCCAGTCCTGAACCCGCTCATCTACAGTCTTCGAAACCGCGAGGTGCATGCGGCAGCCCGCTATGCCCTTGCCCGGCTCCGGGGGTCGCGCGCTGTGCTTCGCTGACCTGGAGGAACCGGAAACAGAGCTGGAAGCTCCTCCCAGCTCTGACGCGTAGCTTTGTCATCTTATACACATTCCTTTAGCTCTCTGAATCGCTGAGCGCCTTTTGGTGCATTCTATCTCTATGAATTTCTGTGCATAGGTCAGGGGCCCACCAACATTTCCTATAAAGGATCAGATAGTAACTATTTTCAGTTTTCCCAGCTATATGCTCTCTGTCGCAACTGCTCAGCTACACCATTGTGGCCTGGGAGCAGCCATAGATGATACATGAATGAATGAGTGTGGCTGTGTTCCAAAAAATCCCTTTATTTATGAACACTGAAATTTGAATTTTATATAATGCTCATTGTCAAAAAATATTCTTCTCTTGATTTTCTTTTTGACCATTTAGTAACATGAAAACTGTTTCTAGCTTGAGGGCCATGGCCAACAGGCAGAAGGCCATAGTTTGCTGACCCCCGATAAAGGACAAAAGACTGACCCAATAGAATCATTGTCAGGGTGTAATAAATAAGGTATGTCAGGCATGGATTTTATGGGTTTTGGGGCCCCCAATCCAATGTAAGACATCCATTGTCACACAGACATTATAGGTTACACTTCATATAGAGTTTGTATGTGCCAAGCATTTTTATAAGGGCTTTATGTGTTCAGCTGCAGAATAACCTTATGAGGTTGCTAGCACTGTGACCCTCATTCTATACGTTTAATGGGTGAGAAAACAAAGGCACAAATAAAAGAGGTAACACATATGGCTAGTAAGTGATGAGTGATAGTCAAGTGCAGGCAGTCAGGTTCTAGAGCCATTTGAAACGACATAGACAGACTTAGAGGGCATTGTGCTAAGTGAAATAAGCCAGACAGAGAAAGAAAAATGCTATAAGATCTCACTTAAACGTAGAAGCTAAAATTAAGATGGATATTGACATGGACATAGAAATAGACATACAGATACATCAACATTGAATTCGACATGGACATGAAATAGATATAGATATGGATGTAAGTAGAGAAAAAGGGATATAGATGTAGGTATAGACACAGACACAGGCATGGAGGTATCTGAAACTTCACTTACTCTTATGCCCTGAGATGCTGATATTCTCTGCTCTATTCTATTTTTAACACTGTTTGTGACTTACGGAACTGATTCGCTTTTTATAAAAAACTTAAACAGGCATCTGGCATAAAGTAGGCATTCAACAAATGACAACAGTCATTTGCTTACTCATTCATTCATTCTACAAACACATATTGAGTGCTCACAATATGACAAGAACTATTGCTGGCCCTGGAGCTGAGGCTCTGTGGTTGGGCATGACTAGTGAGCATTTACTGATGGCATGGAAAGAACGAGGCATTGTGCTAATCACTTAGAATCATGATTTATTTTGATCATCAGACACACACACAACACGAGGAGGTAGGTACTATTTTTATGACCCGTTTATGGAAGAGAAAACTGTTGGTGATGATGTTCAAACCCCTTGCCCAAGCACGTGGGGAAAAGTGTGGAGCCCACACATCCACCACCATCATCAATAGCTAGTATTTTCATTTTCTACAATAAGGCCCTTAAAAAGGCTATTTTTACCTTTGTGATTGATTGAACCATGGCGGCCATACAGGAAAGAGCACAAATCATAAGCATAGAGCTTATTTCAGCTCCCCAGACATACCGGCAGGCATGGGGTGTGGGGACGTGGGGCCAGGATGGGGAGATGGGTAGGGGCAAACTTCAGGGGCCCTCAAACATCAGGGTGAAGATTGCGGGTTTCTTATGTGATGACAGGAGCAGACAGAATCCAGTCCATCTGAGATATCCCGGAGGCAGGAGTTCAGAAGGAGCGTGGGATGGAGAAGCCCAGGAAGAGGGAATGTGGTGGAGGCCACAGCCTCTAGGGAAGCAGAGGCTCCACACTCCCCATCTCCCACTGCCTTCACATAGGGCACAAAGGCACGGAGTTGGTAATGAGCAGAATTCTCTGTGGGTCGAGTCCTCAAGGCTTTCATCCTGTGTCCAGAGCCAAAGATTGAAATCTCTGATTCCTGTGATCCCAGCCAGCCCCAGAGCTCCTGGATCAAGGGGGTAATCAGAGCTTTGTCCTTGGTTCCAGACAGACCAAGAAGGAGAAGGTAAGTGGGTCCTTCTTGAAGGAGAAGGGCTCCAGGCTGTGAGGGGAAGAGGTCTGGGGCTCTGCCTGACTGTGTGATGCTGGGACAGCCAAAGTCCCTCTCCAGATAGTGATGCTAATCTGTAACAGTGTTTCATGGCATTATCGTTCTTTGATGGTGATGATGATGATGGTGGTGATGATGATGATGGTGATGATAATGATGGTGGTAATGGTGATGAAGCTGGTGGTGGTAGGAGTAGCGATGAGATGGTAGTGATGAATTTGACAAACACTGCAAACAGTTGTTGAATGCTTACATGGCTTGTACATGATCTCGATGAATTCTCACAACAGTCTTATATGGAATAGACACCATTATTATCACCAGTTTCTAGGCCAGGATACAGAGGCTCAGAGAGGCTTAGTAAGTCACACAGCTAGTAGATGGCAGAGCTTGAGTTTAAGTTTCCATCTGGTTGGCTTTAAAATGGGCTTTCTGAAACATTTGGGGACGCTTGCTCTTTGCCAGGCCTTTCTCTTCCCACCAGGCCTGAGCCGTAGGTATTATTACCTCCCATTTGCAGATGAAGGAATGGAGACCTCGTCAAGATTAAGCACCTTGCCCAAGGTTGCACAGCTTATGTGAGCTCTCACTCTGGGCTATTCTCACCCTGGTGTTTGGTGGGATAGTTAAGCTCTAACTCCATCCTCCCATAGCAAGCATTCCACCATTAGTGCTGTTTGCATTAAACCTCTGTTTAGGGGAGTAACTTGAAAGCAGATGATTCCTTTCCTGTCCAGAGTTGAGCATCCTAGGTGAGTCCGGGGCTGCACAGAAGGTTCTGGGTCATTCTGCATCATATGCTCGAGTCATCCCTGACATGACCAGGGAAGCCCTTGAATATGAGACCAAGGGCATGGATGACCTCGTAGGAAACAACAGTTAGTTATTTTGGCCGAGGTTTGGACACTGGCTGACATGTTGCCCCTATGAGCTGTGGGATCCCTGGCAAGTTACTTAACCTTTCAAGTCTTGGTTCCCAGCACTGTTATATGGGGGTGATAGTACCGAGGACTGCCGTGAGGATTCAGTGCATTAGTAACATGCTTGAAACAACACCTGGTACAAAATAAGTCCTGTCTAAGTGCTTGTTGTGTATAATATTGAGTCCCTCTCTTTCTCTCCCTGGGCATAAGTGCTAGCCCGAACATTTATCTGTGTCATTCCCAAGAGGGCAAAGAAAATGGCAGGGATTTCATAGGTGGAGAGTGTGGATACAATAAATGCTGACAGAGAGTGGAGTGGGGAAGGTTGATGGGGAGGCTGTAGCAATGGTCCAGATGACCCACTAGTGGATCCTGAAATCAATTTATAATGGGTTTCTCAGCCTCGGTTGTGCTGGCATTGTGGGTAGAATCATTCTGTGTTGTTGGGGGGCTATCCTGTGCACTGCAGGATGTCAGCAGCGCCCCTGTCTTCTACCCAATACAAGAGGAAGAGAATTTCTTTAAAAATGTGTGAAGGTTAAGCTAAAACTGTCAGGCATTATTGATTTAGAAAAGAAAATCAAGAGTCCATATGCAGCAGGAAGAGGAACCAATGGCGCTGCCCCTCTCTTCCTCCAAGAGTTATTTGAACTTTCTAGAGATCTGAAAGATAACGCCCCCAGACAGGAATTTGATAAACCGCTGGGTCCTGGGTCAGTATAAACACACTGATACCGTTTATGAGCTGCCGTTGATTTTTCCCACCTGCTAGTGTTTTGTTACTTTTTGCAATGTTGTAAAACAATGTTTCTCAGCCTTATTTGCAGTTCAAACAAAAGAAGGTCCTGGTGTGCATTTCTTCTTAAATAAAAAGCAATTTCTATAGTGGTGTTTCTCAAATTTCTTTTGACAATGAGAACTAGGAAGAAAGACAGTTTACTTTCTGGATAAGCACAGACATAACTGAAATGAGAGTTTCATGAAACATTCTCAACCTTATTATACACCATGATCTCATTTAAAAAAAAACAAGTCTACTCATTAAAAGAATGCCGGTCACATCCTACTAAACTTATTTCATAGTGGATCATGATCCACAAGCCGCATTTTGGAAAGTACTGCTCTGCGGCACAGGAAGGATCTGTGCTCTTCGGACGTCAGGAAACTTAGGGAGAAAACACACCGAGAAGCATCGATGCTCCCTGATGGGCAGCTTGTTCTTAGTTTAGTGAGTCCAGCTGGTGAAGCAAATTGTGACTAAAACTCGCTCCATAAGTGCGTCCTTGAACATGGGCAGGCCCAGCAAGGGTGGAGAGGGGAATGTGGATTTAAGGAACATGGGCTTTTGCCGCTCCACGTGGCTCTGAATCCAATCCTGCCGGTCAATTTCATAAAGAGTTGATGAAATCAGACTTGATAGTCAGTCTAATTTTGCAGTAAATGATGAATGTATTATCTTAATAAAATTTAAAAGAGGTAAGTCTAACGTTCCCCTTGACTTTTACGTCCAATTGCAGTCCTCACCTGTAGGGTAACCTCCATCATTGGTTTGGTGAGTGTCCTTCTTTACATTTATATACATATATATGAGCCTGAAGAAAAATACACAGTATCTGTCCAGATGGCCACTTTTTCATAAGTTATGTCATACCATCCTTCTCACTCTACAACTTGCTTTTAATTTTTTGCATAGTACTTCCTGAATATCTTCCATTTCCTTGTATCCGGATTGCATTCCTTTTTGATGGTTGCATAATATTCCATGTGAATCTGCCATAATTCTGCCACCTTCGAAAAACTTCTCACTGCACTTAGAATAAAATAAATAATGCCCAAATCTCTCATCTTGGCCATAATTCTGAAGAGGAGCATGACATGATATGATTTTTTTTTTAATGAAAGTATCGTCTGGCTGCTTTCATGTTTTTAGATGAAGTGCTGAATGCTTTAGTAGAGTTTTTTCATGCAATCCTCCAAGTGAAGGAAATCCTACTATCACCACTTTACAGACAAGAAAGCAGGTTTAGAGGTGATGACACCTGCCTGAGTTTGCTCACACATGGCAGGGCTTGGAAGAAACCCAAGTTCTCTGTCACTCAAAACCCTCTCCTGCCTCCTAATATCACTGTATCACACTTTCTCATTTACTGGTCAAGTCTCTCTTGCCAGCCTGGTGTTTTTCTTTTCAAACTGCAGGTCATGACCTATTAGTGTATCCTGAAATCAATTTATATCAAGGTTTTTCAACCTCGATTCTTAGAATCTTTCTGGGTGTTGGCAGGGGGTGGGGTGTGGGTGTGGGGAGGGGGTTGTCCAGTGCACTCTAGGGTGTTTAACAGGATCCCGGTCTTCTACCCACCAGATGCCAGCAGCACCCCAGTTGTAAGAACCCAAAATGTCACCACACACTGCCAAATGTCCCTTGGAGGACCAAATTATCCCCAGTTGAGAACTACTGATTTAGATGGTCAAAACTGACATTTAAAAACATGAGACAGAATAGATTTGAACCAAACAGAGTAGAAAATAATGTTTGGGGAGAAAGTGCATATTTTTGTTTACTGTCTACTGGAAAAGAGACTCAACCATTCAATGGACTGAACTTCATTGAACATCTACTGTGTGCCAGGAAGTCCCACGTGCCATGAACACAGCTGCAAACCAGGCAGAAAAGCCCTCAGGGATGTGACGCTGTGAGTGGGGCAGGCAGATGACAGACAAGTGAGCAGATAAACCAGGCCACTTCTGCTGTGCTTTCAGGGATAGACGGTGTCCTAGAGAGTGACCAGGGCATGGACACGTTAGGGGGCAGGTCACTAGGAAGGGACTCTCTGAGGAGGAGGGGCATCTTAGCTGATATTTGTAGGAAGAGAAGAAAACTGTCATGCAAACACCCAGGAGAGAAGCATCTGAAGCGGAGGGCCCTGGGAAAGAAATGGCAGACATTTGGGAAATGAAGTCTTTGAAGCTGGAATTAGAAAGCAAGATCAGAAGGAGATGGGACGGAGAGGTAGCCAGTCCACACAGGACCTTTGTAAAAGAGAAACCGTGATACAAATATCCAGGGAAAGAGCCACTCAAGGGGAGGGAATGGCCAGTGCAAAGGCCCTGAGGCAGGACAAGCCATTGTGGACGGAGCTCAGTGGAGATGAGGTCACAGGGAGGGGAGGGGCAGGCCAGCCAGGGCTTCGTGGGCCTTGGTAAGGGTGTTGATTCTCATTCCACGTTCACTGGGTGTGCAAGGAGGGTTCTGGGTGCGGCATGTTCTGATCTGCCGTTTAATAGGATCTGTCCGCTGCTCGGTGTCGCGTGCGCTGTAGGGGACCGAGGCAAGGCAGGAGCTATTCTCCTCTATACGCTTCTCCTTACGCCTATCCTCTCCCCCAGGCTCTGTGCCTCCCTGGGTGCGGTCCCCACGGCCCCTCTGGGTCCATGACGGTGGCCCTGGGCTCCCCCGGCGCCCCCGCAGCCCCGCCCTGGGCCAACCAGAGCTCGGGCCGCGAGTTCTTCCTGCTGGGCTTCGCGCACGTGCCGGCACTGCGGCCGCTGCTGGCTGCGCTCTTCCTGGCCATGTTCCTGCTCACGCTGCTGGGCAACGCGCTCATCGTGCTGCTGACCGCCCTGGACCCGGCCCTGCGCGCGCCCATGTACTTCTTCCTGCGCCATTTGGCCCTGGCGGAGATCTGCTTCTCGCTGGACATCGTGCCCCAGCTGCTGGTGACCCTGTTGCGGCCCGGGCGGGGAGTGTCACCTGCGGGCTGTGCCCTGCAGCTGCTCCTGGTGCTGTCCTGTGTCACGTCCGAGTGCTTCCTCCTGACCGCCATGGCCTGGGACCGCTACGTGGCCATCTGCAGGCCCCTGTGCTACGGCGCCATCGTGAGCCCACGAGTCTGCCACCTGCTGGCTGCCACGTGCTGGCTGGCTGGAGTCCCCGTGTCACTGGTCTTCACAGTCTGGCTGTTCCACTTCCCCTTCTGTGGACCACGTGGCATCCGCCACTTCTTCTGTGACATCGCCCCTCTGCTGAGCCTGGTTTGTGCGGACACCAGGGTCTTCGAGGCCCACGTGTTGGTGGCCACGGTGCTGATTATGATTGTTCCCTTCTGTCTGATAGCCGTGTCCTACACCAAGATTCTGGCCACTGTCCTCCAGATGCCATCAGCCACTGGCCGCCACAAGGCCCTGTCCACATGTGCCTCCCACCTCATTGTGGTGGTTCTGTTTTATGGCACAACAGGGGTCATCCACTTGCGACCCAAGGCCAGCTACTCCCCAGAGAGCAAGCAGGTGGTGTCCCTCTCCTACACCCTGGTGACCCCCATGCTCAATCCCCTCGTCTACAGCCTTCGGAACAAGGAAGTGAAGGCTGCCTTGGGGCGCGCGTGTGTTCAAAGAAGAGGAATTCGTATTCCATGACCTCTCTGTGATCGCAGAACCATTCATCCAACCGTTTCCTGGACTCTCCTACCTGGAGTGGCCTTTAGGTACCTCAATGTGCATTAACCTGAATTATTTTTGATTCTCCTCATGTGATTCCCTCTTTTGGCAATGGCACCAACACTTCCCTAATGACTGTTTTGAATCCAGCCATCATTCAGGTGCATTCAGTTTGTTGAGTATGATAAGGCTCTGTTCCTGGTAGTGGAGCATGAGCTGTATCCATGTTTGAAAGCATGGTAAGGTGCCAGCCCTGTGACATAGTGGTTAAGTTTGGTGTACTCTGCTTCAGAGGCCTGGATTTGCGGGTTCAATCCTGGGTGTGGACCTACATCACTTGTCAGCCATGCTGTGGCAGTGACCTACATACAAAATAGAGGAAGGTTGGCACAGATGTCAGTTCAGGGCTAATATTCCTCAAGCAAAAAAAGAGAAGATTGGCAATAGATGTTAACTCAGGGCAAATCTTCTTCAGCAAAAATAAACAAATAAATAAATAATAAAAAAATAAAACCATGGTAATAGCACAGTTCCTGTGGAAGTGATGTTGCCGGCTTTAGCAAATATAAATGCAAGACACTTAGTTAAACTTGAATTTCAGATAAACAATAAATAATTTTTGAGTATGTCTCATGCAATATTTTTTGCAATTATTTTTGAGTATAAGAGTGTCCTTCTTTCTCATGGCTGAATAATATTCCATCGTGTATATATACCATGTCTTCTTTATATACCACATCTTTATCCATTCATCTGTTGATGCATGCTTAGGTTGTTTCCGTGTCTTGGCTATTGTGAATAATAAGACAATAAACACAGAAGTGCATATATTTCTTAAATATCCTGTTTTCATTTAATTTGGGTATATACCATGAAGTAGCATTGCTGGATCATATGGTAGTTCTATTTTTAATTTCTTGAGGAATCTCCATACTGTTTTCCAAAATGGCTGCACCAATTTACATTCCCGCCAACAGTGCACAGGGTTCCCTTTTCTCCACATCTTCTCCAGCAGTTATCTCTTGTCTGCTTGATGATAGCCATTCTCATAGGTGTGAGTTGATATCTCATTGTGGTTTGATTTTCATTTCCCTGATGATTAGTGATGTCGAGCACCTTTTCATGTACCTGTTGCCCATTTGTATGTCTTCTTTGGAAAAATGTCTACTCAGTTACAATTTTAAGTCTGTCTGTGTGATGACTTGGTTAATGTCTGTCATTTCCCTACTAAACTGTAAGTTGACCATGTCTAATTCTACTCATTATTTACTCCTCACCACCTGGCACCATGTCTGACACATAGTAGTCACTCAATAAATGTTTGCTGAAAGGATGAATAAAGAATGAATGATATTCAGATATGCTTTTCAGGACTTCCCATCTTTGAGAGGCCTGGGGTCTCCCTCCAGAGTGTCAACAGGGAAGCAAGCGCTGATGTGATGCCCTAAGACAGCTGGGCTGGGAGACACCTGCAGTGATGTGTGCCCATCACCCACTTCCCCTTCTCCTGGCCAATAGCTCCTCTAGTTTTAGGAAAGAGCAGACACTCTGCACTCTAGCTGTTTCAGTTGGCATTGGCCCTTCCATGGAGCCACTACTGTATTTTACCTCTGTGAGCAATTTTTGTTTCTGAGATTAGCAAGGACTCAAGTCAGTCCAGTCAAAATAAGTCTCAATAATTGTGCTGGTCCATCTGGGGCAAGACTTGTTCTCTTTCTGTCATACTTGAGGCTGGGGGATATAGACCTGGACTTGCCAAGAAGCACCTAGAAGTGGTACATCAGGAATAAATGCATATAATTGCAAGAAGATTCATAAAATGGAGAAAGACACCAAGTCCTGACATCGTTGTCGCAGTATCTGAATTTCTTTGTGCCATATTACCCTGGATTTTCAGTTCATGAGTCAATAAATTCCAATTTTTTATCTTAATCAATTTTGAGTTTGATTTTTTGTTTGCAATTGAAAGAGGCAAGATATTAAATCAGTTATCTGAATCCTGAATTTGGTCCGTGCCTAACTCATCCCCCTCCGTGCCCCTTTCAATAGCCCCAACTCATGGCCTTTTCTCAGCTGGACACAGCTACAGCTTGGAATTGATGTTCATCCTTCAAATCCACTTAGCAAAACTGAAGGTCATGCTCACTCCACTCCACATTTCTCCCAGAATAACTTCCTTTATTCCTTCTTCCCTTTCTGCAAGTATTTATGTAGTAGTTCTACTGCTGCGTGCCTTGGATGAAAGATGAATAGGACCGTATCCTGTCTTCAAGGACCTTATGGTGTAGTACTGATTTCCTTATCTGATGCATCTTTAATAAGTCTTCGTTAATAATATTCTCTTCTCTCATTCACTACTGATAGGAGGGTACACCAGAACAAGTTTCTAGGGAGCAACTTGGTAATATCTCTCAACATTGATATTTTATATTTCTTTTGATCCAAAAAAGCCACATCTAGGAATTTACTTACAACTACACTTGCACCAATACATAGAGACATTTGTACATGAATGTTCACTTTAGAATTGTCTATAATGGTAAAAAACATGAATAAACTTAAATTTATACCATTGGGATTGGTAAAATAAATTTTGGTGCCTAATATGCAATGGAATACTATATAACTGTTAAAAATTATGAGAGAGACCTAGATAGTGATATAGAAAGATGAACCATGATATAGGGTTAAACAAAGAAGTTGTAAGAGTATGCATAGCATGATCCCATTTGTAAAAAAAAAAAAAAAAGCACACACATACACACACACGTGTGTGTGTGTGAAAGATATATAACAATTGTTTCTCACATTACCTATGAATAGCTGTCTTGAAATTGGAAAGGGAGTATTCACTTCCATAGGACTCAAACTTCTTATAAAAAGCAAATATTTGTTTCAAAATGTAAACAATTGTAAACTTCCTCCAAGTACATTGACACCTCTTCAATCGTTCGATATCGGTATAAAATCCACACCAAGCCCTCAACTACTAAAGCATGAAGATATTAGCTAAATTTAACACAAAAGATATAGTTATGGGGGAAATATTTTCACACAACTAGTATCTGGCGTTATCAGGATTTTAACCTGAGCCTCCCTCCAAAGCCTTGTTTCTTATGCTTACCTAACCTAGTTGTGATTTGCCTTATGAATACCCATTTTGTTGACCCAGCTTGCTGAACTGAGCTTCTTTACATAGAAACAGGTGCCATAATTCCCGTCACCAGGACACATCAGGTGTTGGAAGCCACTCCCATATCCATGAGCTCCAACTAGGTCTGGGTCCAGCCCTAAAGACCCCTGATCTAAAGACATCTAACTATCCCCAGGCAGCATTGAACAAAAGGTGGTTGGGGCCACAAAAGAATTGAAACCAGAGTCTCAAAGAGATAATTGTACACCCATGTTCATAGCAGTTTTATTCACAATAGCTAAGAGGTGGAAGCAAGTGTCTATCGACAGATAAATGGATAAACAAAATGTGGAGTACACACACAATGGAATATTAGTCAGCCTTAAAAAGGAAAGGAATTCTGGGGCTGGCCCCGTGGCCGAGTGGTTAAGTTCGCGTGCTCCGCTGCAGGCGGCCCAGTGTTTCGTTGGTTCGAATTCTGGGCGCGGACATGGCGCTGCTCATCAAACCACGCTGAGGCAGCGTCCCACATGCCACAACTAGATGGACCCACAACGAAGAATATACAACTATGTACCGGAGGGCTTTGGGGAGAAAAAGGAAAAAAAAAATCTTAATAAAAAAAAAAGGAAAGGAATTCTGATGTATGACACAATGTTGGTGAACCTTGAGGACATTATGCTAAAAGAAATAAGCTAGACTGAAAATGGCAAATACTGTATGATTCCACTCATATGAGGTACCTAGTGTCATCAAATTCATAGAGACAGAAAGTAGAATGGTGGTTTCCAGGGGAGGAAAGAATGAGGAGTTAGTCTTTAGTTGGTACAGAGTTTCAGTTTTGCAAGGTGACAGGAGTCCCGGAGATGGATGGCAGTGATGGTACAACAATGTGAATATACTTAATGTCACTGAACTGTACACTTATAAACATGGCTAAAATGGTAAATTTTATGTTATGTATGCTTACTAATTAAAAATACATTAAAAAACGAGGGTTGGGATCAGTGATAAAGGAGGCCGGTGATAGCTTTCCCAAATAATTCAACCTCAAAGAATGAATAATATTTCTACAGGAGAAAGGGAGACAGGGGATGGGACCCCAGGCAGAAGGATCAGGAAAAGCCAAGATGCAGAAGTATGAAAGGGAACTAAGTGTTCCAGGCATGGGGAGGAGTCAGAGACAGTGCATAATCATAGCAAATGAGGCAGGATAACTTTTTTTGGTACAAATAATGTAGGGCCTGGAATATCATACTAAGAAAATTTTAGTTCATACAGAAGACAAAGTAGAGAGTGCTTTTAAAAAAAATCTTGCATGCGACTTAACATGTGTCTGCCATACATATGGAGTCTTTCTTGACTTATGCTGAGTGGAGATAATCTTAGAAGGCTTCCTGAACCTTCAATTCAGTTACCACATTCTCTTGAAAGTCTTCTAGAAGTCCCCATACTATAGTCTCTTTCTCTCTGCTTCCCCAATTTCTAGCCCACATCTAGTTCCAAATCTGCCTTTACCACAGACTTTGGAGGAAGAAGGAATGTCTAATTTACTTTTGTGTTCCTAGCACACAGAACGCATTCTAGCAAACGGTAGAGTATCAATGAATGCTTATTGATATGACCTAAAGATGAATTCCAACTTGGGAGTGCCTTTGCCCTCTTCCCTCAAGCCCAATTTAGACTCAAAAAAAAAAAAAAATCTTTCCCATCTGTTCTTTATTTCCACAGAGATTAGAGGAGGGAGGTCTCAGAGATCCATAGCTTTGGTTTATGCTGGCTTCTTCTGCTTGCCTTCTTGCTGTGAGGACGGAGGGAACTTGGCAGTGCCCAGACAACACCAGTTCAGAGGATGCAGCGGGTAAAGGTGAATAAAGGTGCGAGAAGGGTCTGGTGAGAACTCCAGCTCAGTACCAAGGACAGCTCCTTCCAGGCTGCCGTGAATTCAAGGAGCTACCCTTGTCTTCTGACCACTGAACCTCTGGCTCCATTCCTGAAAATTCTGTCCCCATCTGAGTGGATGCTCAGGCCATCTGGTCACTGACCAGAGACCCTAAGGAAGGAAGAAGACTAACAGTATCCATTCTGATATATCCATCTCACTTGAGCTATTCAGGTAGGGAGAATGGATAACTCACTTGGGGGGCAAAGGGAAGGGAATATCAACATGAGAAGAAAAGAAATGGTAAGTATATCACATCTACTCGATGCCAGGTGCTTTTCTGAGTGCTTTCCTTGTATTATCTCCATTAACACTCTCAATAACCCTATGATGTAGTTGCAAATACAATTCCTATTTTACAGTTGGAGAACCAGAAGGTCAGCAAGAGTAAGTAAAAATACTCAATTTCATACAAGTAAGCAGTAGAGCATTTGGAGTTAAAGTCCAGGTCCACGTGGTTCTACTGCCTGAATTCTTTCTACTGTACCAAGATGTCTCTCAGGGATGACTGAAAAGGAGTGGCTGGATTGGGAGCTGGATACCTGGGCTGAAGTTCCCAGTTACCTGATTGAACCTGGTCAAAGTGTGGTTACATCTTTATGTCTTTGCTAGTATGGTTCTTTCTTCTGGGTTGCCCATCACTCTGCCCATTTTCTAACCTTCAGGATTCTACCAGTCCTTCAAGTCTCAGTTAAAATATCAGATCCTCCACGAGGCTTTCCCAGTCCTTCCTTCTAGAAGTAAAACTCCTTCATCAAACCTCTACCCTGCCTTGCTGTTTTCATGGCTGCCTCCTCTGTTAGAATGGATTAAATTAATATGCCAGCACTGAAATCCAGTTTGGAGGTCAGGCCAAAGGATAGCTTCACTGTATAGATTCAAACATGTGCAACTTCTTTCACACAGAGGGGCAGCAAAGTCTAGAAGAATGATCACTGGCTTCAGAGTAAGATAGACACAGGTTTGACTGTTGGATTAGCCACTAACTATCTGTGTGACCTTAGTCAAATTTCTTCACCTCTCTAAGCTTTAGTTCCTCTTCTGCAAAATTCAGAGCACAATACTTCACTCACAGAGTAGTTACAACCTGGATAGTGAAACAATGTATATATGATAAATGGTACCTATATTTTGATGGCATACTACTTAATAATAATGGTGAGCATTTATTATTTACCACTTGTGAGAAACTTGGCACATGGCAAGCCTATACGTACTAAAACAATCCCCAAATTGCATGAAAGGAAACCGAAGTTCTGAGGACTTGTAACCGTCCAAAGCTTCACAGCTATAAAGTGGAAGATCTAATATTCAGAGCCAGGCCTATCTGACTCTTCTTTATAATGGAGGTATTACATAATTTGAGATGAAGATAATTACACCTCTCTTTTTTTTTCAGAAAAAGCTATTGAGGGTCAGAAACGTAAAGTAACTTGCCCAAGATTAGCCGATAGGAAAGAGTCAGATAGAAAACTCCTCTGAGTGATCCGTATCTTGTTCATTGCCATATCCCCGTTGTGCAGAGCACAGTGGACAGTACGTTATTGATGCTTGATAAATGTTTGTGAGATGAAGCAAAGATCCTAGTCACTGTGCACTCTGATTTTGGGCCTAATAATTCCAAAGTGACCTTTAAAGTTAAATTGATTGGTTTTTGTGTGAGTAAGCAAAAAAACACCTCTTGGTGTCTAACGTCTGTGAGGTTTGACTCATGAGAGACTTCATAGCAGAGGTAAGTCTGGTGCAGGTGCAAAGAGAGGAATTATTAACAGAAGCAGGATCAGAGAGAAAGTGGATCCTAGAAGAGAAAATTCCACGAGGGGAGGGAAACGCGAAAAGAAGAGGGGAGTTAAGAAATTGTTTAGAACCGAGGGCAGCTTCACCACGCGGTGCTAAAACTGCTTGCCTGGAGTGTCGTATTCAGAACCACGGACAGCTGCCCCGCGGCGGGGACGAATGCTCTCAGGGCAGCTGTGAGGTGCTTGTTTCAGAACTGGGGACAGCTCCAACCACTACTGGACTGAAGAGAATAGACTTCAGTTGAGCATTAAGCATACTAATCTCATTGCCTTATTTAATCTTCTCTGAAATTAGATATGTAATCCAGGGAACCGAGACCCAGAGCAGTGAAGTACCCAGGTGGATATGGCTCCAGAAGGCAGACCTTCATCTCTAAACCAAACTAAATTGAGTACCAACTCCATAATCTACTGAGAGACCTTGAGCAATGCCTTCTACTTTCTAAGGCTCTGATTCTTCATTGGCAAAGTGGGGCTAAGAAAGATTACTCCACAGGGTCATTGGCGTGATGAAGTAGAATCTTATTTACAGCGTCTTTGTCCAGGATCTTAAGCTTTTATAGCTTCAGCCACTTCACATCTGGTATTTTGGGAAACTCAGATCCGTTTTAATTTTGTAATCATAACATCAGACACAACCCTTGCCTCTGTGTAGGTATTTTTGGTTTCCTCCTATAGAAAATGGAGATGTCAAACTGAGTGCCTTCAAATGGCTTTTCCAGCCCTAATATTTCCTTCCTAGAGTGGAAGAATAATTTTCTTTTCCTCTTTGGTCAACATGTTTCAAAAAAATAAAATGAAAATTTCACCCCAAACCCCAAGAGATAAAGGAGAAAATAATGAGTTATGCAGTCAGCCACAACTGGGAAGTTTGAATCTGTATTCTACTATAGATTGAGAGGCCTTGTGGAAACTATTTGACTCTTTGATCATTAGTTACTACATCTGTAAAATGGGAACATTGATTCTCACTTCTCAGTGTTGTGATGTGGATATAATATGAATAAAAATCACCTGATGCAATATTTGGCATTTGGGAAATGCTGATAAGTGAGAATTATTGTTATTGCCAGTCCAGTCTTCACTCTGGCACTGAGGATCCCAGAATTTATTTATGAGCCAACCAGGATGGAGGGAAGTTGACTTGCTCAAAGCCCTCTTAGGGAGAAAGCGGCATGTCAAGGACTCAAAGATATGTCTGTTTTATTGCAAAGAAGATCCTTGTAAAAGGCATAAGACCAGGATTAGAGTCAACCTCATCTGTCCTGTGCAGTTGTGATAGACATAGCTTCGTCTGTCCTCAGGAAGGTTTTGTGAAAGTGATGAGACTTAAGATAGGTCTTAAAGAGGCCGAGGGCATGTTTCATAAACAATGCAAGACATTGATGGGTAGCAAAATCAGACAGAACTGATTTGAAAAATCCCAGGGTTCTCACTTTGTAGTTGTAGCCTCTGGGAACCACAGTTTCTTGGTCTTTAACAATAAGTGAAATGAGAACTACTTTGCATGGTATTGAAAAATGAATGAAATCTTTTGTTAAAAGGACCCAGCCTGGATATAAGTATAAGTAATAAATGTTATCTTTGTCTTTATAACAAGAGATTTTTTTTCTGGGTGTGGGGGGGCGAGATAGAGTTCTCTCCAAAAGGAATCAGGAATCAAAGTTCCACTTGTTTTTCTAGAAAATTACCATAGCTGACTCTCTTCTCTAACAAATGGTGGTAACTTTTATCAGTAAATGTGATCAAATCAATAGAAGAATCTCAGAATAGAGAGATAAGGATTATTCTCTACTCCAAGATACCTAGAAGAACCGCTGAAGTCCACATAGAGTTGTTTTTTTGTAAAATGCAATCTAAAAAGAGACAGATCCAATGTGGTCAAAATTAATAACTCGTTTGTATACAACTTTCCTTTTCATTTTCTTACATAATCTCCACAACATCTCATGGGGGTCAATATCATTATCCTCATTTCACAGAGAAAAAACCTAAGGGCTTGCATAAATCAAAAAATGTACTAAAGTTTGTAATAAGTAGATAAGGCAGTATTTCTGATCCCAAGGTGACTGTTCTTCCAACCACATATCATTGACTCTCTTCAAAATCAATGACCATCAGAGATTGAAGAGAAGGTCACCAAGGAAGAGTCCCAATGCTCCCAGACAACATCCCCTATCATTTGTTGCTTCACCTACTGAGAAATGTGATGCCTAGAAATTCATCTTTGATCCACTATTCCTTGAATAAACACATATTGAGTATCTATCATGTAGCAGGCAACGTACTCCTTTGCTAGGCATTGAGGATAGATTTCAGAGTGAGACAGATCTCATCCCTTCCCTCAGGAGGCTTACAATCCAGTTGGAGAGACATTGAATAACCGAGAAAACACACAGGAAATTTAAAATGATTATAATCACTCTGAAAGGAAGTAGTTGGATACAGGAATAGAAAATAATGGCATAGGGTTTGACAGAGGATTTTCAAGGAAGGCTGATACGAGGACAATACATTGAAAACTTATTGAAGACCATGATAAGGAACATGATGTTTATTCTAAGAACAATGGGGAATCTGTCAAGAGTTTTAAGCAGAGGAGTGACCCTATATGATATATGATTTTGAAAGACCCCACTAGCTGGTACATGAAGAAGGATGGACCATAGAGGACAAGGATAGAGGCAGAGAAACCAGAAAAGAAATTATTTCATTTACTCAGGTGAGATAATGGCTTGGATCTAGGGCAAGGCAAGATGTAGAGAGAGATTTGCAAAATATTTTGTAGATGTATTTTGTTCTTAGATGGAGAGATCTCTGGAGCTGGGCAATATGACCAGGGTCCAGCAGTTTGTCCTGCTGGGTTTGTCCACAAGCTTGGGCATAAGAGATGTTCTGTTTGCTGTCTTCCTCACTCTCTACCTGCTGACCCTGTTGGAGAACACACTCATCATCTACCTCATCTGCAGCCACAGGGAGCTCCACAAGCCCATGTACTTCTTCCTGGGCAACCTGAGCTGCCTGGAGATGTGCTACGTGTCAGTGACCATACCCAGCCTGCTGATGGGGCTGTGGACTGGACCCTGCCATGTGCCCTTCACAGCCTGCATGACCCAACTCTTCTTCTTCATCTCTCTCATCTGTACGGAGTGCACCCTCCTGGCCTCCATGGCCTATGACCGCTATGTGGCCATCTGTCACCCACTCCACTACCCGTTGCTCATGAGGCCCCAGGTTTTCCTGGGCTTGGCCATGACTTCATGGTTTGGTGGGCTCCTGGTCTCAGTGATCAAAACAGCATGTATTGCCAGCCTGTCCTACTGTGGCCCCAATGTCCTCAATCACTTCTTCTGTGATGTCTCCCCTCTGCTTAACTTGTCCTGCACCCATGTGGCCCTGACAGAGCTGGTGGACTTCATTTCTGCCATTGTCATCCTCTGGAGTTCCCTCATCATAGCCATAGCCTCCTATGTGGCCATTGTTAGGGCTGTGCTCCACATGCCATCAGCTGCTGCCCGTTGCAAAGCCTTCTCTACCTGTGCCTCCCACCTCATAGTGGTGGGCATCTTCTACTCAGCCACTATCTTCATCTATGCCCGTCCCAACCGCATAGAAGCCATGGATCTCAACAAGATATTGTCTGTCATCTACACGGTGGTCACGCCTATGTGCAATCCTGTCATCTATTGTCTGCGGAACAAGGAGGTCCAGGCAGCTTTCCATAGAACCATACACTCATCCTGAAGCTGACCAGCTGACCAGGGCATGGGGGAGATCTCAAGCTATCAATACTTTACATTTTTATTGAGATACAATTCACATACCATACATTTCACCCTTTAAAAATGTACAATTCAGTGGTTTTTAGTATATTCACAAAGTTGTGCAACCATCACCACTATCTAATTCCAGAATGTTTTCATCACCACCAAAAGAAACCTGTACACATTAGAAGTCACTCCCAATCCTCCACCCCTCACCCTAAGAAACCATTAATTTTCTTTCTGTCTCCACAGATTTTTTCTGTTTCGGACATTTCACACAAATAGAATCATATAATATGTGGCATTTTGTGTGGCTTCTTTCACTCCGTATAATATTTTTGAGGTTCGTATGTGTTGAAAATTGTATCCGTACTTCATTCTTTTTTATGGCTGAATAATAATCCATTGTATGGATATACCAGGTATTGGTTACCCATTCACCAATTTATGGATATCTGAGTTGTTTCAACTTTTTAGCTGTTAAGAATAATGCTGCTGCAAACATTTGTGTACAACTTTTTGTGTGGATGTATATTTTCATTTGTCTTGAGTGTATGCCTAGGAGTGGGATTGCTAGGTCATATGGTAACTCTGTGTTTGACTTTTTAAAGAACTGTCAGATTATTTCTTAAAGCATTCAATGCCCTGCTTTTAAAATACATGTATGTCAAGGCAAGGAGAGCAGTTATGGATAGTAATTTATAGATGAGATAATGCAAGTGACCAACATATCTAAGAAATATCCTTGATACTCAAGGAAAAATGCTAATTACAATAAGTTATACCATCACTGTATCAGACTGGGAAAATTTAAATGGTTGTTGACATCTAGAGCTGAGTTGTCTTTGGGAAAGTGGGCACTCTTGCTCAAATACTGTGGGTGGTGGCATAAATTTTTAGGACCTTCTTGCAGAGCAACCTGGTATCATCCATCATCTATTGCCTACACTTTGACCCAGCATCTCCGCTTTTGCAATATTTCATAGAAAAATTAAAGCACTGATTTATAAAAATACATGTTCAAGGATATTTATTGCAGCATTGTTTTAATTGGCCTAAACTGGAAAGAGTGAATATTCATCAATAAGATAACAACTGAATAAGTTATGGTACCTTCACATTGTGAAATCTTATGAAGCAATTTAAAAAAAAGAATTGATTCTATTTCTCTATATTGACACGGAAGCCTGATATATTTGTAGGTGAAAAGGAAAAATTTTAAATAAATGTTTAAATATTAAAAATTTAAAGACAAAAATTCAAGACATGTCTACATATGCTTGCATAGAGATTTTTTGGGGATGCACACCCAAAAATTCAAGGAGTGTGTAAACATTTTTTTTTGCAAATTTCAGTAATAATAAAAGTTATTAACTGAAATTGGTACAATGTTTCTGGAGGGCAATTTGGCAAAATGCATAAAAAACCTGAATGTGCATGGTCTTTGACAGCATACCATTTTAAAACATTTTTGCAAGAAAATAACTTAGGATGCTCGCAACAATGTAATTGTGAGAATGTTCACAGCGATTTTGTGCTTTTAATGGAGAACTATTGGGAGAAACCTCTATTCAACAATCTAAGGAGGAGTAGTCAAAATAAACTGCAGCATAGCCACCCAAGGGAATGGTGTCATGAAAAATAACATTCATCAGTTTATTTACTGCCATGAATGTTGTCAATTATATATTGTGATGTGGAAAATTCAGATTATAAAATGACATGTACAGTGTAATTACGTTTTCATTTTTTAAGTGCATGTGTGTATATGTGCGTATAGGAAAGAATTTGGGAATAAATACTATAACATGTTAATGGTGATTGCCATTGTGTGGAAGACCCTGGGAGGCTTTGCTTTTATTTTCACTTTGTTGTATTTTGTTTGTGGTAAGCATGTATTGCTTCTGGAATAAAACTGTGTTTTTCAATATTAAAAAATCACCTTAGTCTCTGTCTTTTGTCAATAAGATAGAGCTGAACTTACTTGACTAGGAATTCAAGATCCCAAACAGTGCTTTAGTTTCGGCCACACTAGACCCAACATTACCTAGACATATACGTCTGGATACCTTTGCAGATGCTGTTCCATCTGCCAGGAATGCCATGATCTTCCTTGTCCTCCCTTTGAATGCAGATACCCTCAAGGCCCAGCTTCCGGTTTCCTTCTTCACAGAGTTCTACATTATTGCCCCGGTTCCTATGCACAAGGCAGTGCTTCTTCTTTTCTTCTGTGGCTCTCATTCACACAGGGTGAAAATACAGATCAGAGCGGGAGGGGTGCAGAGCACAGACTTCATCAGTCTTGCTGAAAATCGGTGAAGAACATTAAGGACTAACTCAACGTCTGTAGAATGAAGGTAAAATGGTAATTTCTGTGTCAAGTGTACGTGAATTTAAAATTAATCAATATTGGCAAATTATTTTACAAAAATGCTGCCTCAGTCTGCATTCCCAGAGCAGTTTTAGAGAATACCTTCCCCCCACATCCAACCAAACCTGAGTTTTCTCAAATGATTTCCTTTTTTTTCCCAATTTACCACGTGTAAGTGCATCTTATTACTTTGATTTTCACTTCTTTAGTAGCGGTGGAGATTGAACACCATTCCATAGATTTTTATTGGACGTTTGTATTACCCCTTTTTGGATGAACTGTTGGGCTATGTGTGCTTGTGGAAATAGTTGAGAATGGGTATCTTTGCAGCTTAACTTTTCCCCATCTTTCATTTGTTTCTTCACGATAAATTCCCCAAGTAGAATTGATGAGTGCAAGGCTTTCAGATTCTCAGATCTTTTTGTATTTATTAGCAAAGTGTCATTCTAAAATGTACCAATCTGTACCCTCATAAGTGACACCAGAATGTGCTTGTTTCCCTTGAGACATTGTCAACATGAATTTTTATTTTTTTAAGTAAAATTTAACAATATGCTAGTCTGATGAGCAAGTCATTCCATAGAAAGTCATTCTTTGAATTTCTATTTTATCTTATGTTTATTTATTCAGTTATAATTGGTGAAAAGTAATACAAGCTTATTGCAAAATATTCAAATATGTAAAATAGAAAATATTGGTCCTCTGTGGTCTCATGCCTGAAAACACAGCTGATAACTGTTTGACATATATCCTTTCTAGGTATATATTAACATAAATAACTATTGCTATTAGTATATTTCTCTTTATTGTTTTACAAAACATTGACATACTCATATACTGCGTTCATTTTTAACTCAACAACATACATCTCCCCACAGCAGTATCTACAGGTCTAGTTTAATCTCCTTAGTGGATACATGTTATTTCATAGTATAGGTATAATGTAACATATTTAAATAATATCCTGTTGATCTGCATTTGAGTTGTTCCCCAAAAAATGGCATTTAGTCCAAATTTCACAATTTTTCAGTAGACATTCTTGTATATATATATATATATTGTATTAGATTATAATATTTTTCAGTTGTCAAGGAGTAAATTTCTGTCTTCTGATTAAATTTGCATTTCTTGGATAACTCGTGAGATGCGCATCTTTTTGCAGGTTATCAGCCACTTACATATTTCCTTCAATAACCTTCCTGTTCATGACCATTTCCCTTATGTTTTTCTCTTGGAGTAGTGATATTTTTCTCATTTATTTTAAAAAAAAGTTTTAAACATTATGTTGCAAATATTTCCCTCCAGGTTTCTATTTGCCTCTGAAATTTGTGTATGTGTTTGTGGCCATGAAAGTTTTAAAATCAGGAACAGAAAACTGCATTGCTGAAGAGACTCAGCGCAGATGGAGGGTTTTCCACAAGGCTGCGTGCACCTCCTTGTTCCGCAGGCAGTAGATGATCGGGCTGCATGTGGGCGTGGCCACCGTGTAGATGACTGACAGCATCTTGTTGAGGTCTGTGGATTCAACGCAGCTGGGTCGGGAATATATGAAGAGGACCATTGAGTAGAAGATGCCCATCACAATCAGATGGGAGGCGCATGTGGAGAGGGCTTTACAGCGGGCAGTAGCTGAAGGCTTGCGAAACACAGCCCTCCCAATGGCCACATAGGAGGCCAGAGCAATTAGTAATGACCCACAGAAGATGAAGATGGCAGAGATGAAATCCACCAGCTCTGTCAGGGCCACATGGGTGCAGGACAGGTTGAGCAGAGGGGAGACATCACAGAAGAAGTGATTGAGGACATTGGGTCCACAGTAGGACAGGCTGGCAATGCATGATGTCTTAACCACTGAGACTAGCGGCCCACCAAGCCATGAGGACATGGCCAAGCCCAGGCAGACCTGGGGTCTCATGAGCAGTGGGTAGTGGAGTGGAAGACAGATGGCCACATAGCGGTCATAGGCCATGGAGGACAGGAGAGTGCACTTGGTACCAATGAGAGACACAAATAAAAAAACCTGAATTATGCAGGCTGTGAAGGGCACATGGTGCAGACTGGATCTCAGTCCCACTAGCAGGCTGGGCATGGTCACTGACACATAGCACATCTCTAGGCAGCTCAGGTTGCCCAGGAAGAAGTACATGGGTTTTTGAAGCTCCCTGTGACTGCAGATGAGGTAGATGATGAGCGTGTTCTCCAGGAGGATCAGTAGGTAGAGGGTCATAAAGATGGCAAATAGGCCAATCCTTACATCTTGGCTGGAAGACAAACCTAGTAGGATAAACTCCTGGACTCTGGACACATTGGCCAATTCCAGAGACCTTTCCATCTAAGTGAAGAAAGAAATAGGTTTGTAGAGACAGTGGTCCATGCAGAAGTAAAATGATAAAAGAGGAAGAGTGCATAGGGTTAGGGGCTCTAGGGCCAATGTAACTTTGTCATGATGGCTGTTGTCAGGAAGACCAGTGAGGAGCAACTGAGAAACTGCAAAACTGGAAACAAAAAACTTACACTGGACTTACTAAATCTGTGATCATCAGCAAGACAATCTTTATGAATCTCAGTTATCTTATCTCTGTAAAATGGAGGTGAAATCTATCCCCATGAGGTCCTTAGTCCTTATGGATATTAAACATGGCAATAGATGAGAAGGTGCTTTATAAAGTGAGGCATGACTGTTATTTCTTTACTTTTGATGACGTTAAGTGGTGTTTTCTAAGTTGGAGGGTTTTTTTCCTTAAAAAAGTTCCTAGGACATCAGGGTTTGTCTACACTATTTTAAATAGAGGAAGACTTGCAATTCCCTTATTCTGAGACATATACCTCTCTTAACTGGATTGAATTTCTGGAGGAAGTTTCCACTGTTTATTAGAGAAAAGTACCAGTAGCAATGATTTTTCTGAAAAGACCAATGAGAAATTTCCTCCCTGAATGTTTCTCAAGATGACTCCTTCCAGAAAGATAATATGTCTTTTTCTTTTTTCTGAGGAAGATTAGCCCTGAGCTAACATCTGTGCTAGTCCTCCTCTGCTTTTATATGTGGGTCGTGACCACAGCATGGCTGAAGAGTGGTGTAGGTCGGTACCCAGGATCCAAACCTGTGAACATGGGATGCCAAAGCAGAATGTGCCAAACCCAACCACTATGCCAAAATGCCTGCCCTTAATATATCTTTTTTATAAGGAAATAAACTACATACGTTGAGTATCACTCACATGCTCCTGCACTGTGCTGCATTTTTTAAACACATGGAGATAATGAATTTTCATGACCCTATGAAAATAAAAGCATTGTTTTACTCATTCATTCACGTGACTGTACTGAAGCTCATAGCCAGTAAGTAACTTATGAATGGGATGAAGTTATAGAAATAGAGGTCCTTTGCCTATTGTTAGTGTTGAGGATTCGACTTGAGTTTTAGGCAAGTGAGATGTGGAGATTATGCTATTTGGACTCAGTTCTGATTTATCATATGTATTCAATAGCAAGTATTTATTGAGTATGTACTCAATAGCAAATATTTATTGAGTATACTATGTAATAGGTGTTTGAAATCAAATAGTGAGCAAAACCAATGTCTGTGAGTTTTGAAATTCATAACGTAGGTAGTGAGGTATAGAGAAGGCAAACATAAAGACAAATATAGAATTTCAGTGGATAAGTGCTAAGGAGAAAGCAAAACAGGATGGTTGGCCATGTCTGGAGGGGAAAAAAATTCATTTTCTTCCATCCATGTGTTGAGCAAAATCCACTTCCCTGTAGCTCCACGTCCATGCCAATGCCTTCTAAGTCTCTTGTTGTGTTCTAGTCTCTATGTTAAACGCTCCCAATGAAAATTAAGTTTAAGGCATAAACAATCAGAATAATAGAATGGAATAAAGCCCAGGAACACATCAAACATATACACAAACTTGATTTATGATGTAATTTGTATTGAAGATGAGTGGGGAAAGGGATGGACTTTGCAACAAATGGTTCTTGAATAATTAATTACCCATACAGAAAAATAAAAAGAGATTGAAACCCTACATCACACCACATGCACAAAAGATCAACTTCAGGTGAATTAAAAACATGAATGTGGAGTGAAAATTCTGGAATTTTAGAAAAAATATGGAAGTATATCTTTATGACCTCGTGGATATAGAAAACAATAACAATAAAGAAAAAGAATTTAAAACTTAACCACTTTAAAATTTTAAAACTCTAATCAACCAAAGAAATTCTGATCACCACAAAAAATTAAAAGAAAAGTCACAAACTGGAAAAAATGTACTGGCAATAAATATGAGGAAAGATCCCTATGGAGGATATACAAAGAAATTGGTAAAGTGACACACAAAATAGTTTTTTCTCAGTAGAAATATGGGCAAAAGTTCTGACTGTACACCTCACCAAAGAATAATTAATTGCTCAAAACCTGGGAGTAGGCTCATCTCATTAGGAGACAAGGAAATAGAAATTAAAACCAAAGTTAGATGGCACTTAATACCCTGGAAATGGCACAAATATAAACATCTGAAAATGTTATGTTTAACAATGAGAATTTTCATTTATGGCTTCTGGAGGTCTGAATTGGTATGATCATTTAAGAAAACAATTTGGCACTATCTAGTAAATTTTACGATGTGAGTATACCCCAGAAATTCTATGTCCAAGCATATAGCCAGAGTAATGTTCACAGCAGCACTGTTTTACTAGCAAAAAAGAAAAAAATACTGTAAATATCCCAAACATCCAATAGTAGAATTGATAAGTAAATTGTGATCTTCTTATATACTGGAACACTATTCTGTAAATAAATGAATGAACCAGAATCACATCTAACGTGATCAATGAAGCAATCTCAGAAACATAATACTGAGCAAAAGAAAGTTACATAAATATGGAAGCAGTATAATTCCACTTATATAAAAGTCAAACTGCGCAAAAATTTTAAGAAACATATAAAGTGTAAAATAAAGTAGGAGAATGATGGACCCCAATTTCAAGATAGTGGTTACTTCTTAGGGAGGAGGGATGGGGTGGGAAGGGCACGAAAGAGGTTTCAAAGATAAACAATCACACTCTTCTTAAAATGGTTAATGAGTACAAGGGACTCACTGCATTGTTACATTGATAACCTACTCCTGTACTGCATATTTTCTGTTTCATCTACTCACTATTTACACAAAAGCCACTTATAAAAATAGCTCCTACGTGTGTTAAAATTCATATAACTTTACACCAAAAAAGTCAATTTTGAACATAAAGTTTAAAAGTTACTTTTTGCACTTCAGCACTGTTTTCCCCCCCTCAGAAGTAACAACTGTTATCAGTTTCTTGTGGGTCCTTCCAGAAATATTGCCAGCACATTCGTGCACTTATATGTATATGTATATGTACCCTCCCTCCTTTAAAACATGGCACAAATCTCACATCGAGTATGAGTACCAAGATCCCTATTAATCCAATACTATGTTATTTCTCTCATGCTTTAATGCCTTCTCCATAATTTGTTTTGGTAAAATTTCCCCTTGAAAATGCTTAATTCTCAACATGTCCAAATTAAGGAAAAATGGTTGTTCCTTCCAAGTCTATTGGTTTAGGCAAAGATAGATGAGATCATTAAGACAGTCCCTTTCAAGTAACAGATGAAAACATGTTGAATAAATGAATGCAATAAATCATTCTCTGTTATTGTTAATGTTAACTAAAATTATAGAGATGCAGTTTAGCCCCCAAAAGTAGATATATTCTTGGCGGGAACTTTCACATTGTCATTTTGGCACAATATCTCATTTTTCACATGAGCACAGTGAGACTCAAAGTTGGTGCTTTAAGTTCTTTTCAGATCAACTTCTGTCTGTTCAGGGTAGACGTTCTTAGTATGGAACAAGGTCACCTGGCTGGTTGGACTGTCCTTACAAGGCTGGTGAGGGGGCTGTCATTTGTCCTTATAAGGAATTCCTGCCACAGCCTCCCGCCACATACCTTCCCTCTGCTGGACTCCCGTTCTTCTCTGGCCTGCGTTATCCCTCGTCCTGCTCCTGCTCTTCTTTCCCCTCTATCTACCCATGTTCTTAACTTAACTTCTTCATGAAGACTCTTTTGAGTTATCTTTCCTCTTTGATAACTTCAGAAGCTCTACAACTTCCCTGATTAGTCTACTGAAGAAATGATAAGTGTATCTTAAAAGGTACTGGATTCTGTGAGGATGCTTCAAAGATTTTGAGCCCATTCCACAAACATCTGTCCACAAACACCTGAATTGCACCTATGATGTGGTTATGGATGACTTAGTTTTTGCCCCCATAGAAAAGTTTATGACTAGCAGCTTGCTAGCTGTGTGACCGTGAGTAAGATCCTTAATGTCTCTAAGCCTGAGTTACCTGTTACTTACGTTGCTACTAATATTCCCATTGGGAATAAAAAGATATACCACACAATAGTAGCTTTAATTTGTTGCCTGTGTTCTACGTACTGGCCGATTTAGACGCGGTATAACATAGTTCAGTGGCCCTCAAGCATTTTTACCATGGCCCACAATAAGAAATACATTTAACATTGTGACCCAGTCACAATCACACACACACACACACACACACACACAACCACATACACAAATGAAACAAAAATTTAACAAAAAACGCTTACCTTTACTCTATGTGAGTCCCTGTGATATTCTTTCTCATGTTCTATGCCATATGATTTTTGGTGCTTGTATTGACCTCATACATTCATTTTATGAACATCAGTTTAAACTACACTGTCATTCAAGTTAAGAGAAGGGCTTTGGAATCAAATAGAAACTGGTTCTGGTCTGGGCTCTCTCTAACTTAGACAAGGACTCTGTATTTCTGAGCCTCAGATCGTCATCTCCAGTGTGGAGATAATAACCCTGACTTCTTCAGGCTGTCATGGAGATTAAGTCCAAAATAGTCTCTGTGGTACCCAGGTAGTGTTTAGCACCCCATAGGTGTCTTCTAGAAGGGAGAACTTTTCTGGTCTTCTCATTTTTATTTCTCAAATCAAATGCTCTTGTTCTCTTACCTGTTAGCTAAAGTGAGACAGGTCTTGCTTTTCCTTCTGAAAGGAGACTCTGGAGGCCACAAATATTCAGCTTCTGCCCCTGGATATCATTGAAGATGCTGGTGACTTGAAGAGTTGGCCAGTGAATTCAAGAACCTCAGAAATGTTTGGAAGAAATTGTCTTTGGTCCTGAGCAATGAGCTCTCACCTGTCTCTCCTCATTTCTCCACCTTCGTGTTCTCTGAGCTTCCAAGAGAATTCTGTTCTTACAGTCAGTTGCAAGCAGAAGGGCCAGTTTAAATGAAAGAGATGGACCTTAGAGGGCTGCCCTAATCTCTGTGGATTTAGAGGAAAAATTGAAGTGAAAATTTTTTATGAAAGTGTACCGGGGCTTGGTAAGGTGAATCAAAGTTAACATTCATTCCAAGGTAGCTCTTATGCAGTTTGGGACCCCTAAGAGGTGCCATGATATGTGTTGGACACTGGGATTACAAAGCTGAATGAAGAGTAATTCCTGTTATCAAGTTGCTCCCAGAATACTGTAGTCTATTGACCCCAAAACAGACATTTATAACATATTATAGTAAGAGATGAGAAACCTGTGTGTGTTCGGAGGAGGCGAACCTGGAGATTTGGGAAGACATTGTAGGTGGGGTGTCTGAGCTCAGTCTCTGAGAAGTGTTACACGTTTACCTCTGTTCGATATAACACGAGAAAGAGGTAGATAGAATATTCTCCCAGCTAATATACACAATTAAAATATCATTTCCTCACTACCTGCTGGATATTTTAGCCCTGTAAGTCAACATTCAACATTAGGCATTCCATGCACGCAACATATCTTTTCCTCTCTAAGCCTTAGAGTCTCCACCAAATAGGTATTGTCCCTATTTCTGCCCAATGCCCGATGAAAATTTGGAGAGAGCACTATCAAATTAAATTTTATTCATTTTCTTTTTCTCTTTTGTGAAATCAAATAAAATAGATAGATTTAAGAGAAATGTGCACATAATTCTAGCATAGCACTTTTCAGGAGCAGTAAAACCATCACTACACTATGCTGCAGTCAGTAAACAATACAGAATATTTCTGAACTAACGGCATGACCCAAATCCTCTCCAGTATGTCTGCCCCTCCCATCTTTTGAGAGAATCAATGTTAAAATACTTTAATATTACATACCTATTCCTATACTCATACACACATACACAAAACAGTGCATCTTGTGCCCACACAGTTCTTCTGCCAAGACGGCCCTTTCCCTTCCTATCTGAATGAAATTTAATTCATCCCTCAAGCTCAATTGAACCTACTTAGTTAAGGTTTCACCCACTTCTTCCTTTTCCAGACACCAAGAACTAATCTTTTTCCCCCGTAGAGAGAGCAGTGTGCTGGAGTGGAAATGGCATGATCCCCAGCAGTTACCCAGAAATTCAGTTGAATGCCTCAACTCCAAACCGAGCTGCAGAAATGTCCTGGCAATTTGGAGCATGAGGACCTGAAATGCAATTCCTTATTTGTAATTCAAAGGCTGCATGACTGTGACTCCTCTGAGTCTCTGTGTTTCCATTTATAAATTGGTGATGATGATGCTCACCTGGAAGAGTTTCATGAAGATTAAACTATTCAATGCCTGTAAACTATTCAATTCATCTTTCACAAATCTTAGTACCTATTAGGTGCTCAGTAAGTAGTAGCTATTGCTATTATTAAAACCTTTAAAATGGAGATGACATACACTTCTTAGAGATGATGTAAAAATTAAATTTATAGAGATGTGTACAGATCTAGCACAGTAATGGATACACATTGAGCAATCAATGAATATTAATAGATTTTTACCTCAACTCTAAAAATTGCATGGCTCCTGACACTAATATAGCTCTTATTACCTTGATTGTAACTACTTACTTACTTTTTTCTCTTACCACGAAACTGTGACCTCAGTGGAGAAGAGACTCTGTCTTCTTTTTCCATATTTTTGCAACGGAATGTTTGTTGATTTGGCAGGAAAAGCCTAAGACCTGGACCCTGATTCTTAGAAGGTTTTTCTTTAATGTGAGTTGTTTTGACTTTGGAATACTTGATCACGAATCACATAGGGATATCTAATGCAAAGGTAGTGGTGGAGGCAATAAGAGTCTAGGAGAAGGATGGCCCGATGTCAAGTCTCCAAGGAATGGATCATAATGAATTTTAAAAGTCCTTTATTAATAAATATTTGCATAGTTTTCCAATTTTGCTACTATAAACATTGCTGCAGTAGATATCCTGGCACACTTGTGTTTGCCCATATATAGGAGTATACCCGTAAGATTCATTTAAGGAAGTAGAATTAATGGGTCAATATGCATTTAAACTTTTTATGTGTATTACAAAATTGCCATCTGAAAATATGGCACTGATTTACATTCCCATAGAAGACATCTGAGAATGATTGCTTTATACTCCCTTAACTATACTTATTTTCCTGATTTTTTTCAATTTTTTACAACTCAGATGAAAAATGACATCATTGTTTTAATATGCATTTGTGTGCTTATCAGTGATGTGGCAGAATCAGGAGACTTCTTCCTCCTTGGCATGCTGGTAAATTACATCTCCAAGCATCCTTTGCATACCACTATGTCCACGTGACTAAATCCTGGCCAATGAAGTGTGGGCAGTAATGATGTATATAAATGCCAGGCCTGGCCCTTCAAACCTTGGATGATGCCTCATTCTCATTTTCTCCCTCTCTCTTTACTTGTCTGGAGAGAAAATATTAAATAGAGAACTCCAAGATTCTAGAGGATAACAATTGCTATAAGAAAGAACTTTGGGGTCCTGGAAAAATGCAGAGAATATAGCACCTCTTCTCAAGCTGCACTGATTTATGATGCAAGTGAGAAATAAACCTTGGTCATGTTGAGATGCTTTGATTTGGGGTAATTTGTTACAGTACTATATTGCACACTGCTTGTGTTGCCCTTCAAGGTCCCTTTAGACTCACCTCTTACTGCTAGAGACTTTGATGAGCTCCACATGGGTGTAACTGGAAAGCGTTTCATCTCCAATCTATGTCAAGTATGTCTTTCAACATGATCAGGGGTACTTTTAACAACACAGCAGAAGAAGCCTCACAGGAACACGCTCAGCATCATGTATGTGCAGTTCATAGGTGTGGAGGTATAAAATACACAATAATGCAAGGAGAGAGAAATAAAAGGTATAAAAATTGGAAATGGAGAAGGAAAACTATCATTATTTGCAGATAACATGACTTTACGTAGAAAATCCTAAGGAATCTATGAAACACATATTAGAGCTAACTCATGAGCTTGTCAAGATTGTAGGATACAAGAAAAATACACAGAAATCAGTTTTGTTTCTAAATACTAGATGTAACAATCGGAAAATAAAATTTACAAAACAATTAAATATACTATAGCACCAAAACCAGTAAATACATGGGAATAAATCTAATGAAAAACATGCATGACCCCCACAGTGAAAAGTCTAAAACATTGCTGACAGAAAGATTTAAAATGCTAAATAAATGGAAAGGCATACCATATTCATGGGTCGGAAGATTCAGTATTGTTTAAAGTGTCAATTCTCCCCAAACTGATCTCTACATTCAATGTAGTCATAATCTAAGCAGGATTTTTTTTATAGAAATAAATAGCTGGTTCTAAAACTTATACAGAATGCAAAAAACCTTTGAGCCTTCAAGATAGTTCTATTTCAAACTATCTTGAGGACTTGAAACTATTTGGAGACCTCGAAATTCCTGACTTTAATACTTGCAATGGTGCTACAATAACCAAGACAATGTCACATTAGTAAAATAATAAACAAATAGATCCACAGAGAGTAAAATAAAGAGCTCAGAAATAGACCCACTTTTGTATGCTCAACCTGATTTTTTACAAAAATGTCAATGAAATTCAATAGAAGAGTCTTTTCAACAACCATGTGGTAAAACTGGGTCCACCATACATAAAAATTATTTTGAGTTGCATTATACACACAAGTGAAATATCAAAAACTATAAACCATAAAGGAGAAAACCAGGACTATATTTGTGACCAGGAAATGGAAAACTTTTCCTAGGATGCAAAAAACAATCATTGCACATTTAAATATTGATCATTCAGACTTCACCAAAATTTATAGCTTCCGTTTATTAAAAGGCACTATTAAGAAAATAGATAGGTAAGCCACAGATTGGAAAAAATATTAATAAAACATTTACATTACCAAGGGCATACATGAAGAATATATAAAGAACTCCTACAACTCAATAGAAAAAAATACACTAATGACCCATAAGTACATGAGAAATTGTTCAATAACCCTGGGCATGAGAGAAATGAAAATTAAAACCACAATGAGATATCCTTACACACCTACTAGAATGGCTAAAATTAAGGATTGACAACATTAAATGTTGATGAGAATGTGGAGCAACCAGAACTCTCATACAGTGCTGATGAGGATATAAAACTGTATACATACTTAAAGATATGTTTTGATAGTTTCTTACAATGTTAAACACACACCTATCTCTCGACCCAGTAATTCTACTGTGAGGTATTTATCCAAGAGAAATGAAGACATGTCCACAAAAGACTTGTAGACAAATGATCGTAGGAGCTTTATTCATAATTGCTGAAAACAACAAAGAACTCAAACTTCCATCAACAGGTGAAGGATAAACAAATGCGATATATTATACATCAGAATGCTACATAGCAATAAAAAAGGGTGAACTGATACACACAAAAATATGGATGTCTCATATTATACTGATCAAAAGAGGTCATACACAAAAGAATATATACTCTGGACTCCGTTTATATGAAGTTCTAGAACAGGCAAGAACTAACCTATGGAAAAATCGGAACAGTGATTACCCCTGGAAGGAGAATTTACAGAGAAAGGGCATGATAAAATAAATAATATGTAATAAATGCCCTGTACATTAATAAGGGTGTGGGTATATGCATCCTTCAAAATATGTTGAATTTAACATCTAAGATTTGTGCATTTCACTTTATATAAATTTTAAAAAGAGGTAAAAACAAACACTGAGCTCTAGTTAGTAGGGCTGATTTCAAAGAAGTATGGGTTAGAAATTCATCAGTTATTTTCCTGAGTCCCAAATTCTAAAATAATGTTCTTGTTCTTAGGAAATATACACTAAAGCTTATGTGAGTGAAGGGGCACAATATCGCTAATCCACTCTCAAATAATTTAGAAAAAATAAGAAATAATTGTGTGTGAGAGAGACAGAGAGATAGAAAGACAGAATACAATAAACAAATGAGGCAAAATATAAATGGTTTGTGATAATACATAAAAGGTATATCAGAGTTTGATGTGTTCCTGAAACTTTCTGTAAGTCTGAAATTATATCAAAATTCAAAGTCAACAAACCAAAAATAAAACTAAAGAAATCCATAGTTATTCATCTTGATTTTTTATTTAATATGTATATCTCACCCATATTTCCACATCAAACATAAAAATGTATTTCTTTTTATTTCATAGCCCAATGTTTATCTCAGAATGCATGTAATAGAAGGTATTTAAGCCATTCACTTTTGATGGACATACAGATTGCTTCTGATTTTTTTCGTTACAAAGATTCAGTAAACATCCTTGTACATGTTTTCTATCTCTCCTTGTGGGAACATACAGACACATTTGGTCAACATTTGTCAGTCTTCTAGGAATAAGATGATGGGATTGTTAGAGTTGGATTTCTTGCTTCACTATCAAAGTCGAGCATCTTGTCATGAAGTTACCGTTCATCTTTGATAACTTGCTTCCTCATGGATATTGCTCAGTCTTCTCATGGGTAATTCAGATTTTGTTATTGATTGATATGAACTCATTGTATATTAGGTGGGAAACATATTTCTTCAGTTTTTCATTTGCCTTTCAACATTATTTATGGTGTTTCATGGCTATGAAAGATTTTCAGTCCAGAGATGAGAGGTCCAATTATCCAAGACCAGGATCAAGGCCAGTGGAGAGTTTTTCGCAGCGCTGCATGGACCTCCTTGTTTCGCAGGCAGTAGATGATGGGGTTGCACATGGGTGTGACCACTGTGTAGATGACTGACAGTACTTTGTTTAGGTCCATGGATTTGATATGGCTGGGGCGACAGTAGATGAAGAGGGCTGCTGAGTAGAAGATGCCCACCACAACCAGGTGGGAGGCACAGGTGGAGAAGGCCTTACGTCGGGCAGCAGCTGAAGGCATGCAGAGCACAGCCACCCCAATGGCTGAGTAGGAGGCCAGAGCTACCAGCAGTGTTCCATAGAAGATGACAATGGCAGAGATGAAGTCCACCAGCTCTGTCAGGGTCACGTGGGTGCAAGACAGGTTGAGCAGAGGGGAGACATCACAGAAAAATTGGTTGAGAAAATTGGGGCCACAGTAGGACAAGGTGGCAATGCATGTTGTCTTGGCCACTGAGACCAGGAGCCCACCAAGCCACGAGGACAAAGCTAAGCTCAGGCAGACCTGGGGCCTCATGAGCAGGATGTAGTGGAGTGGGCGGCAGATGGCCACATAGCGGTCATAGGCCATGGAGGCCAGGAGGGTGCACTCCGTACAGATAAGGGAGACGAAGAAGAAGAGTTGGGTCATGCAGGCTGTGAAGGAGATATTGTAGGGCCCAGTCCAGCAGGCTGGGCATGGTCACTGACACGTAGCACATCTCCAGGTAGCTCAGGTTGCCCAGGAAGAAGTACATGGGCTTGTGGAGCTCACTGTGACTGCAGATGAGATAGATGATGAGTGTGTTCTCCAGGAGGATGAGCAGGTAGAGAGTCAGGAAGATGGCAAACAGGACATCCCTTATGTCTGGCCTTGTGGACAAACCCAGCAAGACAAATTGCTGGACTCTTGTCATGTTGGCCAACTCCAGGGACCTCTCCATCTGCGGAGAGACAAATAAAGTTTGTTCACATTCTGGTTCCTGGAGGGACACAGTAGTAAAAAAACTATCAGTAGGATGTTACAGTGCCTGGAGACTCTAGTGAATTTTCTAGCCCTGCTTCTGTCGGAAATTGAGTGTTAAATAGACAGACGATGTAGGTTCATGAGATAAACTCTGAACATGAGAGCGAATGTCTTGGTTACTCCGGTTGTTCTTAGTAAAGCTACGTCTTCATACAAACAACTCCACCACCTGAAAATTGGGAGGCTAACATTTGCCTCCCATGAGGTTGTTATAATAATATAAGCGAAGCAAAGGACGGCAAACTGCTGTACCAAATAAGAAATTAGAGCTGTTGTTTGAGTTCTGAAGAAAATTTTCTTTTTAAATAAATTTTTCCATTCCTTTATGCTCTACACATGAATTTATGAGTGTTCTGTAAATCTGGAATAGAGCCAGACTGTCATCTCTCTCCTGTAAACGTGTTCCTCTGCTCTTACGTAATTTTATTTTCTAGAATTATATTATGCTGTGGTTCACCAAGTACAATACTCAAGAAAGACAAAGGGGCAGTTTCCTCTCTGAATCACAGAGGGATTCCCACAAAAATTGACGCACCTTTCAGCAGAGGTTTGGAAATGTCATTTATTGTATTCAATCTCTGTGATCATATACACGTATATGTATACTTATGTTATTTCCACACTGTTGTATCTGAGAAAGTTAAGGCCCGCAGAAGAAATTATTGAGGTAAACTGGGGCACTCAATCTAATCATGAAAACTTTTATGATTCATTGAGCTCCTACTGTGAGTGAGTAACCTGCCAAAAAACCACCTTGTTCTATTTCTGGTTCTGTGCCAAAGGGCAGGTATAGGGTGCAGATAGGTAAATTCACTTGCCCAAGATCACTCAGCTGGGAAATGACAGGACTGGGAAGGAAACACAGCTGGGTCAAACTTTGGTGCTGTGCCAATTCCTTTGCACCACATTGTCACAATCAAGCCCAGGGAGGCAGAAAAGTCTTCTACATCTGAGACATGAAGAGCAGAGAGCTGGCAAATAACTCAACTAGACAGTCCTTCTATCAGATATCATTCACAGAATTCATTCAATGACATTTATTGAGCTTCCCCTTATATGCTAGGCACTGAGAATACATGAGTGAGCATACAGAGACCACCTGTGGGGAGCTGACTTCTTGTGAGAAAGAGAGACAACATCAGTTTCTCATGGACCAAGGCTTCCAGGCCACTCTCTGTAATGGTCACTATTTTGCACAACACCAAGTTGCTCCATCAAAGGAAAATACATGATTACACCTGGCGATTCTCCCCTGGACCAACATCCAGGCTGATGATGTCAAGATTCAGCCACCAGGTTTGTGTAGAAGACCCTTAGATGATCTGACAGCCTCCCATTCAATTTTCCTCTATAGAAAAGAGAGAATAGAAATCTCTCTCTGTCTCTGCATTCTTGTAAGTAAAAGGCATTTTATTTTACGCCTTATCTTATAAGACAATACATTTACAGGTAACAAAAAACATTCAAGTAAATGTCGCTCTCAACCTTGTCCATTAGCCCTCCCCACAAGAAAACCACCAAACCAGTTTCTTGGGTGGACCTCAAGAAATGGTTCTTGGGAACACTCTCCTGTGTAGGTATATGGGTCTCGCTAATCATAAAGGGTAACATACTGGACATACTTTCTGCACCTCAAAATTTTTGTTAATAATATATCTTGAAATTAATTCCATATCTGTATGGAGATGACATTTTCTGTTTTAATAGGTGCAGAATAGTTCCTTGGATGGATGCAACATAACTGTAGTTCCATGCTAGGGATCTCCACTGTCCTCCCGAGACATCATAAAGATCATAGAAGGTCTGATTTGCCTATTAATCTCCAGATCCCTGCTCAGTGCCTGGTACATTGATTTTGTTTTGATGAAAGTAAATGGGTCAATGTAAGGATACACGTGAAAAGAGCTTTAACACAAGGCTAGTGCATTTGGGCTTCACCCTATATGTAATGTGCATCCATGGAGGGCATGAGGGCTTTGGATTCATTTAACAAACGCTGATGTCTGCGGGAATATTTTCCAATATTTATTGAGCACCTACTGTATGCCAGCCCCAGTTCTAAGAATGTCCATGTATTAACTCATTTCTTCTTCACAAAAACTCTGGTGAAATAGAACATCTAACACCATCTAACGGAGAAAAGGCTGTGCTGGCCCATCAGTTGGAATATGCCTATTCCAATGAAGTTCAATGTGTATAGATGGGAACAGACTGTATTAAACAAACTCTAAATTTCAGCTTGATTCCAGAGAGTGAGAAGGTGGAGGTGGCACTGGTTACATTAATTCAGGCCACAAGGGAAGTGACCCTGAGGAGATGATATTTGAATAGAGACTTGGAAGATGAGAGGGGTCCAGAAATGCACAGAGTTGAGGCGAACAGAATTGTACACAGAGGGAATAGCAAGTGCAAAGGCCTTTGGTGAGAAGGAATAGCATATTCCATGAATCATGAGGAGGTCCTTGGGGCTTTGCTTAGAAGCAAGAATATCAGAAAGGAGATGAGAATGTAGGGGCGTCCAAGGGCCAGTGCACATAAAGCCTTGGGAATGTAGGATTTTTGCAGTCATTTGCCGCAATTAACAGTGAAGCAAACACTGGAGAATTTTAAGTCCCTTCTTCAATATAATGTTCCAGGCACTCTTGCAAGAATTTGGCGTGTTATTTTATTCTCTCAAATATACTATTAAAAAAAAAAAAAGCTATTGCTACCCTTACTGGGTAAGAAGGATGACAGATTCGGAAAGTCAAAGTTAGTGGCTCAAAGTTAAATGGCAAATAAAGGAAAAAACTTAGAATCATTCTAATCCTTGCACTCTGTTCACTCTTCCTGATTATTATAAACATCTGATTCTAGTATTCTAAATGGCAAACAAATAATAATGGTGGGACTAGTAGTCATAATGATTACTATGTATTCAGCTCTTCCTAAGTGCCAGGTGTGCTAAAAGCTTTTGATCTTTTGCCATAGTATAGATCCTTAGAAGTCACAGAACCTCTATGAGGCCGCTATTATCACCCCAATTCTGCAGATGAGGAATCCACCTCAGAGAAGTAAGAGCACGAACTTAACCACTTGGCCACGGGGCCAGTCCCAGTGTGCCAATTTTTCATAAGAAAGATGCCTACTATGCGCTAGAATGTTAGGGATGAAAGGGGTTTTGAGAGAGATTCTTCCAAGTTATATAAGAGGAAATCCTGAGGAACTTCATGCAGGAAAGGTTTTGTTGTTATCACTTTTTTTCTAGTTACAGAGAATCAGTTTTCTGAGAAGCCAGATGTGTAAAGGTTAGGAAGTGTTTGATCTTAAAGTTTCAGGGAAAGAGTAAGGAATATGAGCTAACTTAATCTGGTACATACATTACTGCATTTATTGTCGGGCTGGGGAACTGATGTCAGAGATGTGAATCCAGCAATGTAAGTTTTCCCAACCATATAGTAGAACTTGCACTCCAACAAATATTTCCTGGATGTAAGTCCAATTACTGTTCTTTTTTGTAGGCTATGGAGTCACACATCAGTCCAAGAAAAGCTCAGCTATACTTCATCCTAGTGATGTGACTTTGGACTCCCTGATCTTTCTGAGCCTCAGTTTCCAAATCAGTACAGTGGGGATATTGCCAGTTTTCCTCATGGAGTTATTGTGAGGATTAAATAAAAAATATAGCCACATATATAGTTAGCGGCTATAAAGTTTCAGACTTTTATCAAAGTTCACACCAATGTCAGTCCTAGGGGTTGAATCTATTCTTTCTCCCGATCAAGGACTCCTCACAGCTGAACATCAGTCCTGTTTGGTGGGGCTGTCCTTGGTGCTGAACCCGGGCTCTTTATGAAATTGTATTTGGCTGCTTGGAGCCACTCTCTCTGCAATCTTAAACAAGACCCCTCACCTAAACCGTTTATGGTTCTTCAAGTGGTGTTGTCATCAATATTGGAGTCATCCTAGGTCGAGCTCTGGATGGTGGAGCTCTCGTTTGTTCTGGAGAAGAACTGCTCATCCTCCCTTCTCCTTCCACCCTTTCCTTCCCCAGAGATTCCTTGCTCAGTCTCCTTCCTGGTTCTGCCTCTGATCATTCTCCTCCCATCTATATCCACTCAACAACCATCTCCTCCACGAATCCTTTTCTGAGTTACCATTCCTGACTGAGGATGTCAAATATACTGAGATATCGCTCAATAATCTGTAGAGGAACCAATATGTGCACCCCCAAAGGGTCACAGAAGCATCCTGAAGTTCAGAACCAGAATATTCAAAGGCTATTCTATCTCAAAAACATTGGTAATCCATGAATTATTTGCCAACAGCTGTGCTAGTTTCAAAGGTGATATAGTGGTGAATAAGAGCTTGTTTCTGCTCCCTAGAGGAATTGGGACCACGATGCTTTCTAACTATATTTTGTATATTTTCTTCTGTATATTATGATGTTTTGACACCTTAAGAAACTTTTCTGGCTGGAGACAGACTGCCACTCCCTGGGCTAGACAATTTTTAGAGATAGCAAAAAAGTCAACCAGGAACATGCCTTTGATATGCAAACTAACCAATCTAGAACCAGACCTCCTCTATCTGTCCCTTGCACCCCAGGAGGCAATATTCCTCTGCCTGAGTCATCCCATGGCCAAGTGCCAGGCAACTAGGGACCAACCCTATAGCCCAAAGCCTGCTGAAATTATACAAACTAGCCAGTCCAAGTTATTTGCTCTATCCTCCCTTGCTTTTCCCTCAGAAACCGAAATAAAGGTAGTGGCCCAAGCATCTTCTGGCTTCTGACCTCCCTGGTGTCTTTCCCACGTGACCTTGCATAGTGATCCTCTTGTCTCTAGGAACTCTGAGTGTAAAACTTTGTTTTTTACTGAGCCTCTACTCTGTCTTCTCTTGTGGCCACACCTGACTAACCATCTCATAGAAGAATATGAGACACTAGCTCTATTATCTTGAGTAGGCTTTAACTTAACCTCTTCATGCTTCAGATGTGTATTATTCAAGTATAGAGAAAGTCATTCCTACCTTGAAATATACAGTTCCTTTTCTGTTTAAGTAAGGGCAATATAGTGTCAGGGTCAAATCTTGGGCTCAGAGTTATACAGAAGTGGGTTTGAATCTTATTGCCCTAAGTGAAACTCAAAATTTCTCTCATGAAAAAACAGACTTTGGTCTGATTGAAGTCTTTAATTCCACTCCATTCCACAAAGATTTTTCAAGTAAGGGCTTTGTAAAAAGAAGCAATGTTCCAGGAGTGGTGGACGTGAATGAACCAGGGTTATGGCATCCAACTGTTTGCACACTGATAATTTTCAAATGTTTCAAGTGGCATGATGAAAACAAAGCCACTGAATTCATTTAAGCCTCCTTTGCCTAACCTGTAATGCCAGAGTAATTGTTCTTTCCTTAGAATTAATCAATTCTATATAATAGTAGCTACCAAATACCAGATCCTTCCAGATGGTAGAACAGACTGATTAAAAGCAAGGATTTTGAAGTCAGATAAACATGAGTAAGGATGTCTCTCCCTTACTAATTGTATTGTATTCAAGAAGCCATTTGACCTATCTATGCCTAGAGACGTGTTAATCTCTAGTAGAGTGTATTAATATAGTCTATAGTGATATAACAACTACTTCTGGGGGCTAAATCAGTTAATATTGATAGTATTTAGAGTTGGTACCAGATATTCCTTGAGTATTCTATAAAAGAAATTCTTCCTGCTGTTCCTTATCTTCACCCCCAAAGAATTTGTGTCCTCACCTGATGGCTGAAGGACACCAGGTACAGATCCTTCCTGCTGATGCTGCACGTGGAGAAGGCTCTGATGCCCACATCGATTGGGCGTCTGCTCAGAGGAGGAGATGCCAAGGAATGGAGGAATTGCTTTTCAGTCCACTTTGGAAGGAGCTGTTCCCGGTCCTGAAAGAGGCATCCACCCCACCCTTGTTTCTCTCTACTGTTCTAGATGCTCTGAGTTACTGAGTTGACTATCCTCACAGTGAGAACGAGGCAGGGAGGCAGGCTTACTGGAGCTCTTGACCTCAGAGACCTCCCGTGGTCTCTGTGGATTTGGAGAAGTGGTGAAGTGGAAAACTTTTTTATTGATGCTCTGCAGAGGCTTAAGGAGAGGAGGAGCCTCAGGCCATCATTCATTGACTTATTTCTTCCCAAATGTCTCGTCTTGTGCTTGGAGCCTGAGGCATGAAGATGAATTAGAAACTGCTCCTGCTGTCAGTTGATCAATTCTGGGTTTTGGGGAGCAGGTTAACATGCAAATGCATGTTCATAATTTGCTCTGAGAAGCTTTAAGGCATCTGAAGATCACAGGAGAGGGCCTTCTGCCTCAATATACTCTTGAAATTTTTCTGTAAGTTTGAAATTATATCAAAATTGAAGGTTAACAAAAAATACAAGATGAAAGAATTTCATACAATGTTTTACTTGATTTTTTATTTAACATATATCCTTGCCAAATTTCCAAGTCAAGACACACAAGTCTGTTTCTTTTTAACAGTCCAATGTTTATTGGAATGAATGTACTGTAATACAGTTAACCCATGTGCTGGATGGACATGTAGGTTGTTTCTGATCTTTTTTCATTACAAAGATGCAATGAATGCCCTTGTACGTTATCTATCTCTACTTGTGGGATCATATAGACACATTTGTGAAATACGTGTCAATTTTAGAGAAATAAAAGTAATTGAATTGTTAAATTTGCATTCCTTGGTGTACTAATAAAGTTAAACATCTTGTCATGTGAGTTATCAATCATTCATCATTCATCCTTGATGACTTGCTTTCTCATGGACATTGTTCACATTTATCTTGGGTAGCTAAGATTTTGTTATTGATTGATAGGAATTTACTGTAGATTAGCTGGAAAATATATTTCTCTGGTATTTCACTTGCCTTTCAATTTTATTTATGGTGTTTTGGGGGCCATGAAAAATTTTCAATCAGAAGATAAGGGGTCTAACTTCCCAAGACCAGGATCAAGGCCAGTGGAGAGTTTTTCGCAGCGCTGCATGGACCTCCTTGTTTTGCAGGCAGTAGATGATGGGGTTGCACATGGGTGTGACCACTGCATAGATGACTGACAGCACCTTGTTTAGGTCCATGGATTTGATACGGCTGGGGCGACAGTAGATGAAGAGGGCTGCTGAGTAGAAGATGCCCACCACAACCAGGTGGGAGGCACAGGTGGAGAAGGCCTTACATCGGGCAGCAGCTGAAGGCATGCGGAGCACAGCCACCCCAATGGCTGAGTAGGAGGCCAGAGCTACCAGCAGTGTTCCACAGAAGATGACAATGGCAGAGATGAAGTCCACCAGCTCTGTCAGGGTCACGTGGGTGCAAGATAGGTTGAGCAGAGGGGAGACATCACAGAAAAATTGGTTGAGAAAATTGGGGCCACAGTAGGACAAGGTGGCAATGCATGTTGTCTTGGCCACTGAGACCAGGAGCCCACCAAGCCACGAGGACAAAGCTAAGCTCAGGCAGACCTGGGGCCTCATGAGCAGGATGTAGTGGAGTGGGCGGCAGATGGCCACATAGCGGTCATAGGCCATGGAGGCCAGGAGGGTGCACTCCGTACAGATAAGGGAGACGAAGAAGAAGAGTTGGGTCATGCAGGCTGTGAAGGAGATATTGTAGGGCCCAGTCCACAGCCCCACCAGCAGGCTGGGCATGGTCACTGACACGTAGCACATCTCCAGGCAGCTCAGGTTGCCCAGGAAGAAGTACATGGGCTTGTGGAGCTCACTGTGACTGCAGATGAGATAGAGGATGAGTGTGTTCTCCAAGAGGGTCAGCAGATAGAGGGTCAGGAAGATGGCAAACAGGACATCTCTTATGTCTGGCCTTGTGGACAAACCCAGCAAGACAAATTGCTGGACTCTTGACATGTTGGCCAACTCCAGGGACTTGTCCATCTTTGGAGAGACAAAATTTCTTGACGTTCTGGTCCCTGCAGAGACATAGTGGTAAAAAAAAAAGTGGGGGTGGGGAAATATGTTCACTGTGCATGAAGATCGTAGGGACTCGGCTAGCCCAACTTCTCTTGGAAATTGACTATTATAGAGAAATGTAGATTCATCAGACAAACTCTGAACATGAGATCTTTGTCTTTACTCTGGTCATCTCCTTAGTAAATCTGTGTCCTCATACAAACAATTCGACCACCTGAAAATTGGGAAAGTAACATTTCCTCCTATCAGATCGTTATAATAAATAAAACAATGAGTGGCAAATTGCAATACCAAATAAGAAATTAGAATTATTCTTATTTTGGTTCTGAAGAAAAGTGCTTTTTTTATATTAGGCTTTTTTCTTTCTTTTTAAACTCTACACAGGAATTTAGGAGTATTCTATAAATCTAGAGTAGAGCAAGACTGTCAGCTTTCTTTTTTGAAAACGTTCCTCTTCTCTTAACGCAAATTTATTTCAAGAATTGTATTAGACTATGAGTCACCAATGATAATGTTCCAAAAGCACAAAGAAGGAAGAATTTCCACAAAATTGACATGCCTTTCAGCAGAAGGTTGGAAACGTCATTTGTTGTACCCAATCTCTGCGAACACACACAGATATAGGCGTTATTTCCTCATTGATATATTTCAGAAAGTTGAGTTTCACAGAGGAAATTATTAATGTAGATTGGGGCACACACTCTCATAACTAACATTTCTATAATTCATAATTAGCACTTATACAGTTCCTATCATGCATCAGTAACCTGCCATAAAACATAGTTATATTTTCTGGTTCTGTGCCACAAAGCAGGCATAGAGCTCAAACAGGTAAATTCACTTGCCCAAGACCAGACAGCCAGGAAGCAAACAGCTGGATCAGACTTCAGTGATGTTTAATTCCGTTGTACCACATCACCACAATCAAGCCTGAACAGTCTTCTACACCTGAGAAGTAGAGTGGAGAGTAAAGAGCTGGCAAATAACCCAACAAGAGAGTCCTTCTGATTATAGAGTGTCATACACAGCGTTCATTCAATGACATTCATTGAGCTTCACTTTATACTCTCAGCACTGGGAATACATGAGTGAACACACAGAGACAGTACCCATCAGTAATGAGCTGACTTCTTGTGAAAAAGAGAGACAATGAACAAGCAAGCCAGTAAAAAGACAAGGAGTTTCAGAAGGGGTTGCTCTTGCCCCTGACACCTTACCCCGTTGACCCTCCCCCTTGAGGTAACCACCAAACCAGTTTCCTGGGTGTACTTCCAGAGATAGTTCTGGTGAACACTCTCGTGTATAGATGCATAGGTCTTGGTACACATAAAGAGTAGCATACTAGACATGCTTTCTCCATCTCGAATTTTCATTAGTAATATAGCTTGAAACTACTCCCACATCAGCACAGAGCTGATCCCAATGATTTTAATAGCTGGAGAATAGTGTCCTGTGTGGATGCAGCATAACAACCAGTTTCATACTAGAGATCTTTTCGGCTCCCCCAGGACGTGATGTCTTGGGGTACACCTGATTTGTGTGCTAATTCCCAGATCCTAGCATAGTGCCTGGTATAATAGTTTCATTGTGATGAGCATAATGCATCACTGGCAGTACTGTAACAGGAAAGACCTTGACCACAAGGACAACAATGCATTTGCGTTTCACCTGCATGTAATGTGGACACAGGGAGTGCATGATGAGGGCTTTGGATCCATTTAACAAACTGTGATGTTTGTGGGCACATTCTCTAACATTTATTGAGCACTCACTGTGTGCCAGACCCAGTACTAAGAATGTCCATGTGTTAACTCATTTCTTCTTCACAAAAACTCTGGTGAAATAGAACATCTAACACCAACTGATGGAGAAAAGGCTGTGCTGGCCCATCAGTGGGAATGTGCCTATTCCAGTGAAGTTCAGTGTCTATAGATGGAAACAGACTTTATTAAACAAAATCTGAATTCCAACCTGATTCCAGAGAGTGAGAAGGTGGAGGTGGTACTGGCTACATTAGTTCAGGCCATGAGGGAAATGACCCTGAAGAGGTGATATTTGAATGGAGGCTTGGAAGATGAGAGGGGTCCAGAAATGCTCAGAAGTGAGGTGAACAGCATTGTACACAGAAGGAATAGCAAGTGCAAAGGCCCTTGGGTGAGAAGGGAATGGCATATACCATGAATCATGAGGAAGTCTTCTAAGTTGGGCTTAGGAGCAAGAAGATCAGGAGATGAGAATGTAGGAGTGTCCAAGAACCAGTGCACATGAAGCCTTGGGAAATTAAGATTTTTACAGTCATTTGCCACAACTAAAAGTGCAGCAATGATCATAGGGTTTATTAAGTTCCTCCTTTAATTTTACAGGCACAGTGCCAGGGATTTTATATGTTATTTTACTCACTTTTCTCAAGGACCCTGTAAAAAATGCTATCATTATCCTTATTGTACTAGGAAGATGGCTGAAGTTCAGAAAGTAATAACAATCTGCTCAAAATCATAATCGCCAAAAAGGGAAATGGGGACAAAACAGAATAATTCTAATCCACACGTGCAGCCATTCTTTCTGAATATTATAACAATCAATATTCTAAATGCTAAATAATAATCACAGTGATAGTAATAACTACTGCGTGTTAAGTTCTTTCTGCGTGCCACACACAGTGCTAAATGCATTCCATGCTTATCTCTTTAAAGTCTCACAAACCTCCATGAAGATGCTGTTACTACTCCAATTGTTCAGGGATAAATCAAGCCCAGAGTAATAAGCAACTTTCCCAAGACACAGAGCAATGACTACTAGAACTGGGATGCAAACTGAGGGCTCTATGAATCCAAATCTTTCCTTTTCTCCACATCTTCTAATGACTTTTTATATCTTTAGTTCTAGTAGAGTTTCCACTTCACATTTAAAAATATTAAATTGGACAAACTAATGATAAAATCAATATTGCCAAATTTTAGTAGAAATATGCCTACTCTGCACAAAAATGTTAGAGATGGAAGATGTTTTGAGAGACAGCCTCTCAAGTTGTCTAAATAGGAAGCTTGAGGAACTTCATTCATGCAAGAATTTGTTGCTTTTATTTTTTTCCTAGTTGAAGAGAATCAGAGTTTTCTGAGAAGCCAGATTTGCAGATTTGTAGATGTTGGGAGATGTTTGATCTTAAGGTTCTATACAAAAGCATAAAGAATATGAGCTAATTTAATCCTCAGGACAAATAAATATTGTGTACATTACTGCACTTATTATATAGGTTGGAAAATTGATGCTCAGGGATGTGAATACACCAATTCATTTTCACAGCCATTAAGTAGAATTTGTACTACAATAAATGGTTCCAGGCTGTAAGTTCAGTCATCTTTTCACAGTCTCTTGAATCAGACACCAGTCCAAGATCCAGAAATAGCTCATTCCAGTGATATGATTTTGGGCTACTCCTTGCATTTTATGAGCATCAGTTTCCAAATCAGTACAATGGAGATACTGCCATTTTTCCTTATAGAGTTATTGAGAGGATAAGATTAGAATTATAGGCACATGTAGTTGGTGGTTGTAAAAGTTCAGACTTTTATGGAAGTTCACACCAGCATCAATCCTGGTTGGGTGGATCTATCTTTCGTCCCTGTAAAGGTCTCACTAGCTGAGCATCAGTCCTGGCTGGCGGGTCTGTCCTTGGTGCTGAACACGGGCTTCCCATGAAATTGGGTTTGGCTACTTGTGGTAATCTCTCTGCAGTCTTAAATAAGACCCCTCACCTAATCAGTTTCTGGTTCCTCATGTCTTCAATGTTAAAAAGAAGCCCTCGCCAGCCTAGGTTTAGTAATGGTTGGCGGAGGCCTCCTTTGTTCTGGAGAAGAACTACCTCATCCTCCATTCTTCCTATATCTTTCCCTTCCGCTGAGATTTCTTGCTTCCCCCAATTTGTGGTTCTGCCTCTGATCTTCATTATTCTCCCTTTTGTTTCCACTCGATACTCACATCCTCCAAGAACCCTTTTGGAGTTACCATTCCTAACTTAAGACTTCAGATGAACCAAGATATCCTTGGATAACCTGTAGTAAAACCAGTAAGTGCACCCCCAAGGGGTCACATTAGCATCCTGAATCCCAGAACTAGATACTCAGAGACTATTTGATCTCAAAAATATTCATTATCCATGAATTATTTGCTAACAGCTATGTGAGGTTTGAAGGAGATATGGTGGTGAATAAGAACTCATTCCTGGTCCCCAGAAGAATTTGGGCCATGATGCTTTCTATATCTGTTGCCTTGAGCATTCTACTTATCCTCTTCTTGTTTCATTTTTATGTTATTCAGAAATATAGATTATCATCTCTCCCTCGAACTTTATAATTTCTCCGCTGGAGGAATAGGGGCAACATAACGTGGTGGTAAAAGCTTGGGCTTAGACTTATACATAAGTGGGTTTGAATCCTGATGTCCTGAATGAAACTCAGAATTTCTCTCATGAGAAAATAGACTCTTGGCTGGTAAAGTCTTTAATATTCTTTAATTCCACTCTATTCCAAAATATTTATTAAGTAAGGGCTTTGTGCAAAGAAGCAGTGCCAACAGTGGTGAATATATCAACATAAATGAACCTCGGTTTCAGCCTCAAAGTGTTTAAGAACTTTCAAGCAGTGTAACTCTATGAAAGTTACTTAATCCATCTAGTCCTCCTTTGCTTATTCTGTAATGTAGGAGTAATTGTTCTTTACTTAGAATTAATAATGCATGTAATAGTAGCTCCTAAATGCAATGCCTCTTTGAGATGGTAGAACATAGTGGTTAAAAACAAAGCCTTGGAAGTCAAACAGCCGTGAGTTACAGGTTATCTCTCCATATTAATTGTACTGTCTTCAGGAAGCCATTTGAGCTATTTTGACTTATGAATTAATATACATTATGGAGATAACTACTAAGAGACAGTAAAATCAGTTGCTATCTCTAAAATATTTAGAGTCGGTACCTGGTATGCCTTGGGTATCCTATCAAAGAAAGTTTCTTTCTGTTGTTCTTTGTCTTCACCCCCAAAGAAGAACATTTGGTTTCCTCATTTGACAGTTGAAGGACAACAGGTACAGATCCTTACTTGCTGATTCTGCACCTGGAAGAGGCTCCATGCACGGATAGATTTAGCTCCTGCCCAAAAGGGGAAATGCCAAGGAATGGAAGAATTGCCTTTCAGCCCATCTTGGAAGGAGCTGTTCTTGGTCCTGAACAAGATAGCCACCCCAACCCCGCCCTTCCTTCTCCCTGTTGTTCTGGATGCTGTAAGTTGCTGATCTGACTATCCTCGTAGTGAGAAGGAGGCAGGGAGGCAGGCTTAAACTGGAGCTCTGGATCTCAGAGACCTCCCCTGGTCTCTGTGGATTTGGAGAAGAGGTGGAGTGGAAAACTCTTTTACTCATGCTTTACAGAGGCTTAATGGGAGGAGTAGCCTCAGAGCCACCCTTAGTTCAGGCCATCACTCATTGACTGATTCTTCCCAAATGCCTGGTCTCATTTTAGGAGCCTGGGGCATAAAGGTGAGTGAGAAACCGTTCCTGTCTTTGGTTGATCAGTTCAGTTTCGGGGAAGACATTAATATGGAGACACACATTCATAACTTGTTCTGAAAAGAGCTAATGCATCTGAGGACCACAGGAGAGGGCCTTCTAGTATATATTGGAGGCTAAGAAAGTGCTTCCCATTGAAAGTAGGGGCATGAACAGATACCGGTACATTTGTGTTCGTAGCAGTATTATTCACAATAGCCAATAAATGAGAGCAACCCAAGTGCACATGGATGGAAGAAGGAATAAACAAAATGTGGTGTATATATATAGACTGGAACATTAGTCATCCTTGAAAGGGAAGGAAATTCTAACATGTGCTACAACATAGATGAACCTTGAAGACGCGCTAAGTGAAATAAGCCAGTCACAAAAAAGACAAATACTGTGTGATGCTCTTATATGAGGTACCTAGAAGAGACAAATTCATAAAGAAATAAAGTAGGGTGGTAGCTGCCAGGGGCTAGGGGAAAGGAGAATTGAGATTTAGTATTTAATGGGTATAGAGCTTCCATTTTTCAAGATGGAAAGAGCTCTGGAGACAAATGGTTATGATGGTTGCACAACAAGGTGAATGTACTTAATGCCAGAGAACTGTACACTTCTCTTGGTTACAATGGTAAATTTTATGTTATGTATATTTTACCACAATTAAAATTAATATATCTTTTATATCCAACCTTAAGATATTTTTGTGACTACTTCCACATCTTTATCCTTGATCGTACAAACAGCTAGAAACCAAAAGTACATTGACTCCGGAGGAACTTGACCCAAACCGTCCTTTCTGAGAAGAGATTGCCTTTTCTCACAATGAATTCCATTAATTTTTAAAGTTTTAAATCAAAATCCACAGTATTTTAAAAATATTTAAGCCTCTCTTTTCTCTAGTCACACAGAATTTGTTCCCTCTTCTGATAAAGCAGTATGGTGTGATGGAATTACCTCTGGAACCATGGTAGGGGATTGGCCAATGTTGGTTAATCATTTACCCTCCAAATGAGGTTAGAAGAATGTTCTGGAGACTTGGAGCTTGACAGACTTGATATTCAGCTCTTGACCCAAATCTCAATAGCTGTAGGACCCTCACAATTTACTCTCTTTCTGAACCTCCCTATAAAATGGGATAACCCTTCCTTCCTCTCGGGGTTATTAAGAGGATAAAATTAGTTAATGCAGGTAAGTCTTTCAGCTCAGTTTAAATTAAATTCTCCCCACATGGAAGCAATATTATTATTCCAATGAGACCGATATAAAGCCAAGACATCTTTTGGAAAATTACATTAGCAAATAGGTGTCACACATCCAGCATGGTAATTTACACTTCGTAGAAACTCAGTACATACTAGTTCATCCCCATCTCAGCGTAATGATAATGGCTCAGTGTGCTGCTATAATATTCTTCACACTAAATTATAATTTTTTAATCTTATGTGTCCTCAACTAAATAGAGTTATTGCTGAAGAGGAAACTTGTCTTTTATTTATGTATCCACGGAGGCAAGCACAGGGCTGGATCCATAGTGAATACTCTGGGAATGTTTGATGATTGGAGGGGGCTCTGCTTCCCACTTCCTAGAAAGTCCTCAATCTCATAGAAAATAGCCTGAACTTTGGGAGGCTTTCTCATGATACATAAGGGGTGGGGGAAATTGGAGGGAAGAATAGGGATCTGGGAGGGTAGTGGCCTGGAACCAAGTGTTTCAAAGGTTTTGGGGAAGTCTTGTCTTCTTTGGTTGTTGGAAGGTGTGAGCCAGGGACCAGGGCTCTGAAGTCAGGGTTTACAACGCCATAAGGGTCTCAAAGTCAGGAGTCATTGTTTTCAAGTAGAACCTGAAACAATGGTTAGAAGGACAAAAAAACCCCAAGGATATCTTCTAGAGAAGAGTGCTGGAAAGTTGACCTTGGCAACCCCTGAGTCCAGGCCAGAGAACTGTAGTGTCAGGCAGGAAACTGAAGCTGGTACTGTATAATTTTAAGTCCTTTGGTTGATAAAAATAGAAGCTAACACTGTGTTACTTAAGCCAATAAAGAAAGTTGTTGGAGACTATGGATTGTTGAAGGACCATATATTGCCAGGATCATGGACCAGGGAAGTTTTGGTAAACCATAAGCCTAAAAGTACCAGGCCCACCACAGAGAAAAATCAGCTCCATTTCAGTCCTTGCTTCACTCAGTAATCCAGTTCTAGGGAGGAAGTGCTGGATTGGCTTAGTTTGAGGATTAATACCCACCACATGGGAAGAGAGTGGAGAATGCAGGGAATAGGCTGGATGTAGCTTCCCAAAGACAAATCCAGGTACAGTTACCTGAAGAAGGGGGAATGAGTGCTGGGCAGGAAAAACAACAGACATCCATGAGAGACGCCCTGTGGTTGAGGAAAGCTATGGCTTAGTGGATACCTGAAGGCTCAGTATTTCACCTTTTCTTCTCCCTAGTTGTACTGGACACTGGGTTGATGGCTAGATGACCACTTCTATAGTCCAAGTGATATATTCCAAGAACTGAGGATCCTAGTCTTGGTCATAACTGTCTCACTGAAGTAGAGTGAGCAGATTTCAGTGGTGAAGACCTCGGAGTTTCAATATAGGAAAGACAGAGTTTGGTTAGATTATAGACCATCTTCCTTTCAGTATCTGTATTTGGATTGTTGCGTTGGTCTTCTTTGTCCCCTCCTTTCCAATGAGGTACACGCTAGGCCAGTAGATCTCCAACTCTACATTGGAGTCATGTGGGGCACTTTTTCTGAACACACATCCCTGGACTCTGTTCTCAGCATTTCTGATTTGGTAGACCAGGGGTGGGGCCCAGGCATCGTCATGCTTCACGACCACTCCAGGTGTTTTTGAACCTCATCTCAAGAAAATGCTGCACACTCCTGAAAGCTCATGGGGATACAGACAATGCCGTCTTATCCAGCACAGCATCCTGAGGGTCTAGAGAAGTGCCTGACACGTAGTTTGTGTTCAATCCACAGTTGTTGTTTGATGCTAATTGAGGAGAAATCACCTAGGAGAGGTGGAAACTTGGCAGACCTGGTTTGATTACGAAGCACAGAAATCCATTCAGCCATGTGCCGTAGTTGTGTTTTTATACTGATTGTCTCATTAGATCTCTGTGATAATCCTGGGTGGTGGCAGGTGGATCAGGGGCTATTCCTCACACCCATTCCTGTTCATAAAGGGTGAAATTGAGCCTCACATGTGAAGAGAGTTGTCCAACAGCCCACATGGAGGGCTGTGGTTCCACACCTGCAATCTAAGTCTTCAAATGCCAAACCCAGCCTCCTGGGAATACTGTTGACTGTTTCTTCCTGAAGACAGACTCTTGTGGTTTTTAATCTGTGAGAATAACTATGGGAATAATGAATGGAGACCGTTAACTGAGCATCTACTGTGTTCCAAGCACTGTGCTGGATGCTTACACACATCCCTCCATTTTATGTTAACACTCATTGTGGGGGGAATGGTTACTAGTCCCACTGCACAGAGGAAAGCTGAGGCTCAGGAAAGTCAAGTCAAGTACCAGTTTGTGCAACCAAGGAAATAGAGATGACAATTCAAACCCATGTCTGTCTTCTAGAAAAAACAGATCCTTTTAAAGGTAGTTTATAAGCTGAAGAGAAGGAACTTCTCCTCTGACACATTTACCCATATTTAAAAAATATATTCTTAAGAGCTTGAGAGAGGAAATAAACTAACTCATGTATAGGGCTAGTTATTAGAGAAGAAATCAGTAAATCATATCACTGAAAGAGACAGAACACCAACCCAAACCAGCTTAAGTAAAAAGCGAATTTAGTGGTTCACATAAGAGGACTTCCCAAGGGTGGAACAAACTTCAGGCATGGCTGGATCCAGAAACTCAACAAAGTTATTAGAACTACATCTTTTCCCTCCCCACCATTGGTTCTGATTTTCTCTGCACTGACTCCATTACCAAGCAGGAACTCCCCTGTTAAAGACCAGATAGTTGCTGGCATCTACAAGCTTACATCTTCACAGCTCCAAGTCTATTGACAAAGAGAAATTTGAACAAAAATCTCAATGTCTGGCATTCTGAAGTAGATGCTAATGTCTCAAATTCCTCACTCCTCCCCATATTTATGTCGTTTGTCACATAACTTCACTATTCCTCCCACAAGTAGACAGAATGTACTTCCTTGTCCCATGACTTTGGATTTGGCCATATGATTTGCATTGGCCAAAGGCATATTATTGGATATGATGTGACCAAAGCTTTGAAAATCCATCGCACAATTGGTCCATCTACCTCAGCTATTGTAATGAGAAAAATCACTCCAGAGCTAGTCCTCTGGACCCAGGAGGACATATGGACCAGAGTGTCCTCCAGCTAAGCTGAGCTTGCATCAGTCAATACTCATTTGCATGAGCAAACCTAGCCAAGATCAGAAGAAGCACCCAGAGGACCCCAGCCTAGATTAGCTAACTCTCAGCTGACTAAAGATCCACAAGAATAAATAACATATTTCAAGACGCTACATTTTAGGCTGATTTTTACACAACATTGTTGTGGCAATTGCTGACTGACACACATTAATTGACTCAAATTAGGTACATTTGTCCACCACTACCAAATAATTGTACTCAGGGACTGTGTGCTTGGTCACGTGACTTTTCTTGGACAGAAAGGTGAAATTAGCACCACCATGACCGAAAGAGGAAAAACTATGATAACCTGGAAAAAAATCAGAGAGCTGCACCACATATTTGCACATATATTCCTGGCAAAAACAGACACTAACAATTCCTGACTCTGAAAAGTGGTCCTGAAGAGGTCATTCATGACATCCAGAGCCCTGGTAACTGCAGCACAGACGCCCCAGGGCAGCCTTCACTTCCTTGTTCCGAAGGCTGTAGACGAGGGGATTGAGCATGGGGGTCACCAGGGTGTAGGAGAGGGACACCACCTGCTTGCTCTCTGGGGAGTAGCTGGCCTTGGGTCGCAAGTGGATGACCCCTGTTGTGCCATAAAACAGAACCACCACAATGAGGTGGGAGGCACATGTGGACAGGGCCTTGTGGCGCCCAGTGGCTGATGGCATCTGGAGGACAGTGGCCAGAATCTTGGTGTAGGACACGGCTATCAGACAGAAGGGAACCATGATGACCAGCACTGTGGCCGCCAACACGTTGGCCTCCAAGACCCTGGTGTCCGCACAAACCAGGCTCAGCAGAGGGGCGATGTCACAGAAGAAGTGGCGGATGCCACGTGGTCCACAGAAGGGGAAGTGGAACAGCCAGACTGTGAAGACCAGTGACACGGGGACTCCAGCCAGCCAGCACGTGGCAGCCAGCAGGTGGCAGAGTCGTGGGCTCACGATGGCGCCATAGCGCAGGGGCCTGCAGATGGCCACGTAGCGGTCCCAGGCCATGGCGGTCAGGAGGAAGCACTCGGACGTGACACAGGACAGCACCAGGAGCAGCTGCAGGGCACAGCCCGCAGGTGACACTCCCCGCCCGGGCCGCAGCAGGGTCACCAGCAGCCGGGGCACGATGTCCAGCGAGAAGCAGATCTCCACCAGGGCCAAATGGCGCAGGAAGAAGTACATGGGCGCGCGCAGGGCCGGGTCCAGGGCGGTCAGCAGCACGATGAGCGCGTTGCCCAGCAGCGTGAGCAGGAACATGGCCAGGAAGAGCGCAGCCAGCAGCGGCCGCAGTGCCGGCACGTGCGCGAAGCCCAGCAGGAAGAACTCGCGGCCCGAGCTCTGGTTGGCCCAGGGCGGGGCTGCGGGGGCGCCGGGGGAGCCCAAGGCCACCGGCATGGACCCAGGTGGGGCGTGGGGACCGCACCCAGGGAGGCACAGAGCCTGGGGGAGAGGAAGACGTAAGGAGAAGGGTAAAGAGGAGAATAGCACCTGCCTCACCTCTGTCCCCAACAGAGGGGGGACAGAGCAGCAGACCTATCCTATTAAAACACAAATCAGATCACACCACATGTGGGACCCTCGTTGCATGCCCAGTGAACGTAGAATGAGATTCAACACCCTTACCAAAGTCCACGAGGCCCTGGCTGGCCTACCCCGCCCACCCCTGTGACCTCATCTCCACTGAGCTCCATGCACAATGACTTGTCCTGCCCCAGGGCCTTTGCACTGGCCATTCCCTCCCCTTGAAATGCTCTTTCCTCGGATATTTATATCACTCTTTCTCTTTTACAGGGTCCTGCCTGGACTGGCTACCTCTTCATCTTCTGATCTTCTCGCAAAGTCCATCTTCAAAGACCTCATTTTCCATATCTACCATTTTTCTCTCACCTCTCACTTTGCGCTTGCACACTTCTGTTCCCACTAAGCTGTTGGTGTTGCTGGACCTTTCTCATCCTCCAGGTCTCAATTCAAATATTTCCTTTTCAGGATCCCCTCCCCTCATAACTAGAAAGAATATGACCTGCCATGCCCTCCACTGTCTGCACAGTCTGGAATTCAGTTGAATTTAGTTTTTGTTCAGTAAAGGCTATTTCCTCCTATAGACTGTGAACACCATGGGAGTAGACACCTTTCCTTCTAATGTCCAGCATGATTTATTCTGCATTATGTGGTACTATAACTTCTCTCTTACAGGAGTTTTTGTGAAGAATAAATGAAATAATACAAGGAAGTCCTTGGCACTAGGGCTGGCCCATAGTAAGTGTTCGGTAAGTGGTGGTAAACACGTCCATGGGGATCAGAGTTTGTTAAATGAATTCAAAACTCTCATCATGTCATTTCTATTCTCCTATTACATGTCAGATGAAGCTTAAATATGCTGTCTTGGCTTTCAGGCCCTCCTGAATGTAGGTGTGGACCCCATTTTCACTCATTTATTTTAGCCAGAGTGTATTCACTACCCCAGGCACTGAGCTGAGATTTGAGGATGAACAGGAAAATCAGGCCTGTTTCCTGACCTCATGATGCCTTGGGGAAATAGAGGGATGCCCTCCTCAGAAGGAGGACATGAAGGCGTTTCTAGAATGACATCCCAACCCCTGGTCCCATGTCTGGCTCTCTTAGATGCTCCATCAACACTTATTGCATGCATTAACCTCTGCCTTGCTCATGATTCTATCCCCAACACAATGCTTGGACCATGGTCAGTGCTGAATAAATATTTATCAAATGGCTGAACATCTGTCTCATACGTAGTTCCATTCCCCAGGGCCTAGATCAGTGTCCAGCACACACAGTAGCAGCTCAAGAATATTTCATGAATAGCCAAGGAGAGGATCTCTTCTCATTCCTCACTGCTCCCCTCCATTTAAACACAGTCTTCTCATAATTTCCCCATCTTCACTCACTGCTCACGCTGGCTGTACCAACTCTTCTCCACATTGCCCCCAAATCATGCCAATCTCAGATCATGTGGTATCTGACTATAAAGCACAGTAATGACAGCTGGAGTCAAGAATTAAGTGTTGAAGCTCTATGTCTGCCATTTATTAACACTGCAAAGCCAGCAAGATGACTATTTTCCTTCAAGCTTCAACTTCTCATCTATGAATGGGTTTTATAGTAAAACAACAACAACAACAACAAGCCTATGTCTCAGGATGGCTAATAAAGAAAATTAAGTCCAGAGAATGTAAGTGTCTTATTCAAAGTCAGGGGGAACCAGCACTTTTAAATTGAATAACTTTCCAAGAGTCACACAACTGGTAAATAGTAGACCAGAGGTTCACACTCAGGCCCTCCCATCTACCAGGTTCATATTCTCACTTCTCAAAGTTGGGGAGGTGATGACAAACCACACCAGACATCTATCAGTGGTCTTACACTGTACTGTCTCCATGGCAACCACCCTGGTTTAGGCTATGAACATCTCTCACGTGAAGGATGTCATAGGCTCATAAATGGTTTCTCTGTTTCTGCTCTTGGTGGCCCCAACCCGTTCCCCATCAGAGCGATGTGAGTGGATGCATTGTGGAAAACGACCAGGGGACTGTATTTCTCCTGAGAATCATAGAACACAGTCCCTGCATCCCAGACTGGAGACTGTATCAGTCTCCTGGTGGACATATTTTGGATTCCTCTTCTGGTACCTGAACCAGCATGGGTCGCCATCATCTCTCCAGGGACCCCAACTGCCTCCATTCTTCTGAAAATTTCTCCCTAGTCTTATTTATTCATCTGATAGTGATTGAGTGTCTCTTCTGGTCCCAGCACTGTGCTAGGTAACTAGGCTTCTCTGCAGAAGACAGACTGTCAGGGGGTGAGAGTGGACCCAGGAGGAGCTTTCAGGAGGCTACAGCAATAGCCCTGGTGAGGGATGAGAGTGACTGAGACTATAGTGGTAGGCGTCTAGATGAGGAGATGCGGACAATTTCAGGATGAAATTTGGAGGTTGAGTCAATAGCATTCCTGATGCATTGGATATGAAGGATGGAGGACAGGGATAAATGAAGGGTAACTCCTGGGGGTTTGGCCAGAGCAGCAGGATAACGTCATTTACTGAGATGGAAAGACCTGGAGATGATCATCTTTGGGGTTTGGGTGAGGAAGATGAGGGTTCAGCTTGGGACATGAGTGTGAGTTCTGTGAGACTCCCCAGTTGGGTGTAACGGAGACTGTTGGACTTACAGGTCTAGGGTTCAGCTGAGAGCTCAGGATGGAGATAAACATTTGGGCATCGTCAGCATAGAGAGATTTTTCAACATCATGGATTGGATGAGCTTACTCAGAGAGACGGTGTTGACTTAACTTCTCCAAACTTCCATCTCTGCCTGTGTGAAAGGGGGAGGGTGTAAGAACCACTGGCCTTAACTGGGTGCTCACTACAACTGTATGTAGTTCTCTTATTGTCATTCTCATTTCCTGTTTGAGGAAACTGAGGGTCAGAGAAATTATGTAACTTTTCCCAAGTAAATGGCAAAGTGAGGATCTGAACCCAGAGTGTCCAGCTCCAGGATAAGCTCTGTCCTATGCAGGCTCTAGACACAGCAGGTAATAAATAACTAATTTACAAGTGAATACATTAGTTCCCTCCCATACCCCTGTCTTATTTACCCAAACCACACAGAACACTCCCTTACTTGCCTCTCTCAGTCCTGGTGGACAAAGTCATCCATGACCATTCGCATTTGCACTTACCCAGTGAGAATTATGTCCTCAACTCCCTTTGAACTGTGGGATCATAAGCAAAGTTCAGACAGAGGTGGGTTCAAATCTGGCCTCCATCCTTTCCTGACCAGGTGATCATGGGCACGGACATTTGCCTCTCTGAATTTCCATTCCCTAGTAAAAAAAACTGGGGGAAAATTTTTTAAAAAAAGACCTGATCCACAGGGTTATGAGAATCCAGTGATGTCAGACTCCAAACAATACTCAGCACCCAGAGGAAATGCCAGCTTGGAAAAACACACCACTGGGAAGTGGAGAGAGAATAGAGGAGGGTTGTGGCTAAGAGGGAAGTTAGTTTTACCATAAAATTTTAATTTTTTTCAAGGAAAATGTGTTCATACACTCTTACTATACTACTCAGTTTCATCTCCTGTAAAATGGGGACAATAATGGTAACTTCTAAATGATGGTGATTAAAAGAGTTAACCCAGACTAATCAATAGAACAGGAGTTGGCATCTAGTAACAGCTCAATGACAGTCATTGTTATTACTAACTATAAAAAGTAAACAATCAGACACCCTTTATTAGCTGTGTGACCTTGGGACAGTTTTGTCCCCTCTCTGAGCCTCTGTTTACACATAAGTTAATTGGAGCTAAGAAGACCTAACCTGCCATGTTGTAAAGGAAAAATATAGTATCTGGGGATATCTGGGCACATCTCAGACATGGTTCCTATATTGTTCTCAACACCGGGAAATCAGTGAGAGGCATGGAGCCCGCTCTATGGCTTTTCATGTGCAAAGGTGCCGAGGCCGATAACTCACTAAACATTTGATGGGCTTTGAGCTACACTCCCTAGAGTATGGATAGGGTCATCAAGTTGTAAAATCTTTGGTTTCTTTGAGTGACCTCACCCACTTCCCTTCTGTGATTCTGGAGCCATGGCTATGACAATATCCCCCACCAAGTAGTTGTCAATCTTTTGCTTGCATATCTCTCATGATGGGAAGTTTATCATCTCCCATGACAGCCCCTCTACCCCAACACTTTAAGAATGGTTACAACAATCTTTCCACTAGCATTCACATACATAGTTTGCAGAGTATAAACTGGAACAAATTCTTTGGAGGGTATAGAGGCAATATCAGCCCACACTAACACTCAGGAATTCCCGTGGCCCTGCAAGGCGACTTCTAGGAATTTATCCTGCTGATAGGTTTGCATGTGCACACAAAGGTCTGTGTGTGAGGTTAGTTGTGGCAGAGAATTGTTTCTAAGACTAGAATATTGGAAGGAACCCAATGTCCATGGTAGGGGACTGGGGAAATGCATTACAGTGTAGTCTCACAATGGAAAACTCTACAGCTCCTCAGTAGTTGCACAGGCAGCAATGGTATTAATACATGAGAAGCAGGTGCAGAACACTGTGGAGAGTATGCTATAATTTCCATGAATGGCAGATGAGATTATATACAATATAATATAGAAATATATATACTTTATGCTTAATAATATAGAAATATATGTACGTATTTGTATATGCAATGTATTCAATGGAGTTTCTGGAAAGACACATAAGATTCTGCCCATAGTGGTTTCCTCTGGTGAGTTTCACTGGGGTGAGTGAGGCAAGAGACATGTGTCATCATATATTCTTGGAACATTTTTAATTTTGTCCATGGCATGTATTCTGCTTCTAAAATTTTTGCTTCTGAAAAATTCTAGACAGTGAAGAAAGAATTAAAGACCTTCAGAAACAAACACACTTGCTGTAAAAATATTTGATTCATTTATATGAGTTATCTAGAGTGGTCAATTCTGTAGAGACAGAAAGTAGAATGGTGGTTGCCAGGGGCTGGAGAGGGAGAGATGGGGAGTTGTTTAATGGGTGCAGAGTTTCAGTTTTACAAGATGAAAAAGTATGGAGGTTGGGTCACAACAATGTGAGTGTACTTACTGTTGAACTGTACACTTAAAAATGGCTCAGATGGTAAATTTATGTTATGTGTATTTTACCATAATTTAATAAAATAAAAATTAAAAAATATATTTGAATAATACAAGATGTCCAAAATAGAAAGACAGTATTCCCCAGAAACCAATTCCTACTTCCAAGTAATAACCAGCATTTACAGCTTGGCTTATATCCTTGAGATTTTTGTTATGGACACAGTGTTTTATATGAATTGATTCCTACTCATTTCATCTAACACTTTGGAATCAGAAAAAAATTAGGTTTATGAAAACTTACCTGTAATTTCCCTACCCATAGATCATCCCTGTGAATGTCTGATGCATTTTCTTCCAATTAGACGTATAAAATAGATTTCATTTTTAAAACAAAATTGCAATTGGTTTTTAATCACATTTTGCATCTTAGTGTATTTCACTCATGGAATATTTTTCCACATTAATAAAAATGTTCATAATCATGATTTTAACGGCTGCATAATATCTCGTAATACAGTGTTGGCAAATAATATTCAACCAATTCTAAGTTACATGAGGAAGTTTTAGTTTCATTTTTGGCCATAAAAGGTGAGTGAAAGTACTTACCTTATAGGCTTGTGGTGAGGATGAATCGAGCTAATGCATTAAGATTCTTAACGTGGGTCCTGGCATATAGAAAACATTTGATAAGTGCTGTCTCATTATAATCATAATTACATGATCAAGTTATATTCAATTTTTTAAATTCTAAAGAATGCTACACTGAACATCTTTGTAGACAATTTATGGGCTTATCTTTCTTTTTTTAACAAGTTATGGTGAACAAGAATTGAGAGGAGAGAAGAAGGAAGAGAGAGATGAAAGAAGGGAAAAGGGCAGGAGAGACAGAGGGAAGGAAGGATGGGAGGGAGGAAGTTAGGAAGGGAGGGAGGGATTGTTTTACGGTTATGCACTGTAAAGTTTTCTTGAAGACTAGCCAATGATCTTCACTTTCAGACGAGAAAAAGTGGAACCCTGAGTGGGTCAGTCTCTGCCCACATGACCCAGCAGTCTTCTTTCCCCATCTCCATGCTCCTACCATCATTCTGTTCTGTAAGGTTATCTTAAAATCATGGATGTGGCAGGAAACTCGAGCCCAGGAATCTTCACCAACTCACAAAGCAAAACGGGGGCATCCACACCTCCCGCCCCGAGTCAGATCCTAGGAAGAACCACCCTTTTCTCCCTGAGTAACCAAAAGATGCTCTGGTCCCAAAGAGGATAAAGATGAAATCTCAGATCTCAGTGTGTCCACAGCTCAGAGGCTTGGCTGAAGGCAGGCTCAATGAGGTATCAACTCCTGGCCAGGGACCTTGAAGATGTCATTCTCCCTGAAGACCTCAGGATCAGGGCTCATTATCTACCCTCTGTGCCTGGTTGAAAGCAGTGGGGAGATGGCCCTTCTGTTCTATTCACTCCCTCCTTCCATCACACAGGTGGAGAAGAGTCGCCTCTCCACAGTGGAAAAGCCCAGTTCCATGAGAAGGTTGTGAACAAATGGGTCCTCTCCTACTCTTCTGGTGGGAGCGCAAGCAGATACAGCTGCTCTGGTGGGCAAGCTGGTAGAATGAAGTTAAAATTAACACGTCTTCCCTAATACAAATCAAATCCACAATGAGATATCAACTCACACCTGTAATGATGTTTATTATCAAAAAGACAAGAGATAACAAATGCTGGCAAGAATGTGGATAAAATATTATTATTAATATCATCATCATCATTAACATTTTGTTATTATTTTTCCAGGAAGAGGAATGAGCAAGCATCAAGATCCTGAGGCAGGTGGGCATTTGGATGAGATTAGGGAAAGGTCAAATGTTATAAAGCCTTGGGAGCCATAGCAAAGTGTCTGTATTTGGGGGGATTTTGTTTCTGTTACAATGAGGAGTGACTGAAGAATTTTAACACAGAAGGGACATGATCTGATTTAGGTTCATTCTGAGTTATTTCTGTGGACCTTATTATGAGAATTAAATAAATTACATATGTGATGCATGTCTCACTGGGGTTGGTACATAGCAGATGCTCAATAAATTGTAATTAATATGTGATTGTTTAACTCCCCCTCTGGCGTGGAGATTCCTTGAGGACAAGGTCTGTGTAATTTATCTCTCTCTCCTCAGTGCCCACTACACAGCCTGGCACAGCCTGGGTGTGTGTCTGTTAGAAGTCTTTGATTGCAAGCAACAGAAACTGACTCTGTCAAGAGCAAAGGAAGCCCAGGCCTCCATGTCTCTATTGGAGGAAGTATTGAGGGGCCCATAAAATCTGCATACTCCTTGCAGGAACTCCCCGTTCTCTCCCTCCCCGCTCCAACATTCAGCTTGCCGTTGGTTTCTGCCTTGGAACTATCAGGACTTAACTCCGTGAGTCCTTTGCCACTCAGTGTATGAAAGTCAGGTCTCCTGCATCATCTCTCATTCTTTGGACTCAAATCCCCTCAGAGATCTGAGGGCAGAGAGGAAAAACATCCAGGAATTCCATATCCCCCTTTCCAGCTTTTATAGTCTGGTATTGTTGAAGCTGCTTCAGCCATGCCTGAAGCCCGATTTTCCCTCTACTGCACCTATCACCATCGAACATGTGACATACATAATTCACCTTGTATATTGTCTGACTTTCTGACCAGAATGTAAGTTCCATGAGGAAAGGGATTCATCTATTTTGTTCATTACTGTATTCCCAGTGCTTAGAATAGTGCTTAACACATAGTAGGCACTCAATAAAGATCTGTTGATGGAATTAATAAATGGCTAACAAAATATTGACTCTATTGGAATTTTATGAGGCAGCTGGTAGAATCTACGGAAAATCCAAATCACTATATCGCAGAAAACACAAAACTGAGGCAATTCCAAGGATCCAAGACCAATGGACTCTCTTCTGGAATCCTTGCAATGTATCAGCTCCAAGCGTTTTCCATCCTTGAGACACAAGAAGGAACGATGGATTGGCCACCCTTGGTCAAAGGAGGACAGGGTGCTGTGGTTGGACATCTCACCAGCCTAAGAAGGGTATTTCTCTGTCTCTGTAATAACGCATCAGCCTCAAGACATCAAGCGTCTTTAAAAAGTGGTTTAAGCGAGAGAATGAGAAGACAAGCCGTTGACTGAGAGGAAATACTGCAAAAAACGTATCTCATATAGGACTGCTACTCAAAATATACAGAGAACTCTTAAAACTCAACAATAAGGAAAAGAACGACCCAATTTAAAAATAAGCACCTCGCCAAAGAAGATATACAGATGGCAAGTAAGCATATGAAAATATGCTCCATATCATATGTCTCAGGGAAATGCAAATTAAAAGAGCAGTCTACCCCTATGCTCCTATCAGAATGACCAAAATTCAGTACACTGACAACAGTAGGTGAATGGATAAACTGCAGTAGCCAGCACTTAAATTATACATATATATATACATTTTGCATGCCTTATGTATGTCAATTTAATTCTCATAACAATATTGTGCGCTGATTATCATCATCACCATTATCATCATCCCCATTTTACAGATGAAGAAAATTGAGTCATGGAGAGGATAATTGGCCCAAAGCTGCACAGCCAGTAAAAGCAGTAGCCAGGATTTACTCCAGAAAAAACATAAGCATTACATTCTGCTGCCTCTTGAAGTGATAATGAGTTTACTACCTCTTAGGGTTGCCAGATAAAACATAGGGCACCTGGTTAAATTTAAATTTCATATAAACAAATTTTCCCTAAAGTATAATTACATGAATGTTTTTAGCATAAGTGTGTCCCAAATATTGCATGAAACATACACATTCTTTTTTTCTTTTTGGTGAGGAAGATTGGCCCTGAGCTAACATCCATTGCCAGTCCTCCTCTTTTTGCTTAAGGAAGATTGTCACTGAGCTAACATCTGTGCCAATCTTCCTCCATTTTGTATGCAGGATGCCACCACAGCATGGCTTGATGAATGGCATGTAGGTCCGCACCTGGGATCCAAACTTGTGAACCTCAAGCCACCGAAGCGGAGTGTGCAAACTCAACCACTATACCACCTGGCCGGCCCCCATATTCTTTTTTAAAAGTTTGTTTATCTGAAACTCCAGTTTAACTGAGTATCCTGTGCTTTTATTTGCTAAATCTAGCAACCCTACTACCTCATATAACAAGATGACCACAGATGGTTATTTCCAGGACTGGTAAATTCAATGTATCAATGATCCCAGTGCTTCACATTCACTACTCTATGAGTCTCTAGGCTTTCCCCTCATAGTTACCAAATGGCTGCCAGTGTCCCAACTATGCCATCCTAACAGGACATCATCCAAAAGCATCAGGGAAGAAGAAAGGGAGGAAGGTAGCTTTTCTTTTTGTCTCCTGTTTGTAACATGGAGGAAAGTCTTTCCTTGGAGCAGCAGCAGACTTCCCATTATATCTCATTGGCCAGACCAAGTCACATGCTCACCCCTAAACCAATCACCAGAAGATGGGGAAAGGGTTATCCTGATTGGCTTATACCAACCCTGATTCATCTCCTAGAGCTGAGCCCCCATTTCCTGAATAAATAGCTTGGAGTACTGCACAAGATCAAGATTCTCTTGGCAAAGAAGTGCCTGCTGCTGCTTCAACTATTATTGCTGCCTAACAAATCACTCCAAACTTAGAGGCATAAAACAACCCTGTTAATATCTTCCTGATTCTTTGGGTCAGGAATTAGGACAGAGCACAGTAGGACAGGTTTGTCTCTGCTCCATGATGTCTGGGACCTCAGGTGAGAAGACCTGAAGCTAAAGGTGATGCTACAACTGGGAGCTGGAATGATCTGGAAGTGCCTCCACTCATATTTTGGCTGTCAGCTGGTTGTCAGCCAGAACCCCTACACGTGGCCTCTCCATGTGAACTAGTGTGGGCTTTTTCACAGCAGGATGCTAGGTTCTGAGAGAAAGGGCGAGGGGGGGAGTGGGGGGGGAGGAGCTGCATCACCTCATATGACACTGGACTATACGTGGTGTCACTTCCTCTGTAGCCACAAGCCCTCTCAGATTCAAAGGAAGGGAACAAACAAAAAGAAATGGTACACTACAGAGTGCCAAGCAAACATCTGTTGTTGGAGAAGAGGAGGAAAGGAGGGAGGCAGATACATAATTGTATGTGACTGCCTATCCTCTCTGCTTTCTTAAACCTTCCTTAGAAGAATCCAGCACAAGCCCAAATGCTAGAAGAAACCCCTCCCAATTCTCTCTTTTTTAATTTTTTTACCGTGGTAACATTGGTTTATACCATTATGTAAAATTGGGGTATACATCATTATATTCCAATTTCTTTATAGATTACATCACGTTTGTCACACAAAGACTAATTACAATCCATCACCATACCCTTTCACCATCCTCTCTCCCTCCTTCCCCTGTGGTAACCACCAATTCAATCTCTGTCTCTATGTGTTTGTTTGTTGTTGTTATGTTCTATTTATGAGTGAGATCATACAGTATTTGACTTTCTCCCTCTCACTTCTTTTGCTTAGCATAATACCCTCAAGGTCCATCCGTGTTGTCACAAACGGCAAGATTTCATCCTTTTTTATGGCTAAGTAGTATTCCATTGTGTATATATACCACATCTTCTTTATCCATTTGTCCCTTCATGAGCACCTAGGTTGCTTCCAAGTCTTGGCTATTGTGAATAATGCTGCAATGAACATAGGGGTGCATGTATCTTTACACATTCGTGTTTTCATGTTCTTTGGATAAATACCCACAAGTGGAATAGCTGGATTGTATAGTACATCTATTCTTAATTTTTTGAGGAATCTCCATACTGTTTTCCATAGTGCCTGCACCAGTTTGCACTCCCACGAACAGTGTATGAGGGTTCCCTATTCTCCACATCCTCTCCAACACTTGTTACTTCCTGTCTTGTTAATTATAGCCATTCTGATGGGTGTGAGGTGATATCTCATTGTAGTTTTGATTTGCATTCCCCTGATAGTCAGTGATGTTGAACATATTTTCATGTGCCTGTTGGCCATCTGTATATCTTCTTTGGAGAAACGTCTGTTCAGATCTTTTGCCCATTTTTTATTTGGGTTGCTAGTTTTTTCATTGTTGGCATGTATGAGTTCTTTTTATATTTTGGATATTAACCCCTTATCATATACCTGGTTTGCAAATATCTTCTCCCAATTGTTAGGTTGTCTTTTTGTTTTGTTGATGGCTTCCTTTGCTGTGCATAAGGTTGTTAGTCTGATGGAGTCCCATTTTTTAATTTTTTCTATTGTTTTCCTTGCCAGGTCAGCATGGTACCTGAAAATACGCTGCTAAGACCAATGTCAAAGAGCATACTGCCTGTGTTTTCTTCTAGAAGTTGCATGGTTTCAGGTCTTACATTCAAGTCTTTGATCCATCTTGAGTTAATTTTTGTGCATTGTGTAAGATAATGGTCTACTTTCATTCTTTAGCATGTGGCTGTCCAGTTTTCCCAACACCATTTATTGAAGAGACTTTCCTTTCTTCATTGTATGTTCTTGCCTCCTTTGTCAAAGACTAGCTGTCCATAGATGTATGGGTTCGTATCTGGGCTCTCAATTCTGTTCCATTGATCAGTGTGTCTGTTTTTGTGCCTGTACCATGCTGTTTTGATTGCTGTAGCTTTGTAGTATATTTTGAAATCAGGGAGTGTGATGCCTCCAGTTTTGTTCTTTTTTCTCAGGATTCTTTTCCTATTCGGGGTCTTTTGTTGTTCCATACATATTTTAGGATTCTTTGTTCTACTTCTGTGAAAAATATCATTGGGACTTTAATAGGGATTGCATTGAATGTACAGATTGCTTTGGGAAGTATGGACATTTTAACTATGTTAATTCTTCCAATCCAAGAGCATGGAATATCTTTCCATTTCTCTGTGTCTTCTTCAATTTCTTTCAACAATGTTTTATAGTTTTCAGTGTACAGGTCTTTCACCTCTTTGGTTAAGTTTATTTGTAGGTATTTTATTCCTTTTGCTGCAATTGGGACAATTGTAAATGGGATTGTATTCTTAATTTCTCTTTCTGCAACTTTGTTGTTAGTGTATAGAAACACAACTGATTTTTGTATGTTTATTTTGTGTCCTGAAGCTTTACTGTATTCATTTATTATTTCTAGAAGTCTTTTGGTGGATTCTTTAAGGTTGTCTGTATGTAAAATCATGTAATCTGAAAATAGTGATAGTTTCACTTCTTCCTTTCCAACTTGGATACCTTTTATTTCTTTTGCTTGCCTGATTGCTCTGGCTAGAACTTCCAATACTATGGTAAATAAGAGTGGTGAAAGTGGGCTTCCTGTTCTGGTCCTATTCTTAGAGGGATAACTTTCAGTTTTTCTCCATTGCTAATGATATTAGCTGTGGGTTTGTCATATATGGCATATATGTGTTGAGGAACTTTCCTTCTACACCCATATTATTCAGAGTTTTTACCACAAATGGATGCTGTGTCTTGTCAAATGCTTTCTCTGCTTCTATTGAGATGATCATGTGATTTTTATTCTTCATTTTGTTAATGTAGTGTATCACATTGTTTGATTTGTGGATGTTGAACCGTCCCTGCATCCCTGGAATAAATCCCACTTGAACATGGTGTATGATCTTTTTAATGTATTGTTGTATTCGATTTACTAGTATTTTGTTGAGAACTCTTGCATCAATGTTCATCAGTGATATTGGCCTGTAATTTTCCTTTTTTGTGTTGTCCTTGTCTGGTTTTGGTGTCAGGGTAATGATGACTCCATAGAATGAGTTAGGAAGCTTCCCTTCCTCATCAATTGTTTCGAAAAGTTTGAGAAGGATAGGGATTAAGTCTTTGAATATTTGCTAGAATTCACCAGGGAAGCTGTCTGGTCCTGGATTTTATTTTGGGGGAGGTTTTTGATTACTGTTTCAATCTCCTTACTGGTGATTAAATGATCAGTCTATTCAAATTCTCTATTTCTTCTTGATTCAATTTTGGAAGGTTGTATGATTCTAAGAATTTATCCATTTCATCCAGATTACCCAATTTGTTGGCGTATAGTTTTTCATAGTATTCTCTTATAATCTTTTGTATTTCTGAGATGTCCACTGTAATTTCTCCTCTTTCATTTCTGATTTTATTTGAGGCTTCTCTCTTTTTCTTGGTGAGTCTAGCTAAAGGCTTGCCAATTTTTTTAATCTTTTCAAAGAACCAGCTCTTAGTTTCATTGATTTTTTTCTTTTCTTTTCTTTTCTTTTCTTTTTTTAGTCTCTATTGCATTTATTTCTGCTCTGATTTTTATTATTTCTTTCCTTCTACTGATTTTGGGCTTTGTTTGTTCTTCTTTTTCCAGTTCCTTTAGGTGCACTGTTAGATTGTTTATTTGGAATTTTTCTTATTTCTTGAAGTAGGCCTGTATTGCTATAAACTTCCCTCTTAGACCCACTTTTGCTGTATCCCAGAAATTTTGGCATGTCGTATTTTCATTTTCATCTGTTTCCAGGAGTTTTTTAAATTTCTCCTTTGATTTCTTCATTGGCCCAGTCATTCAGTAACATTGTTTTAATCTCTACATATTTGTGGCTTTTCCAATTTTCTTGCTGTAGTTGATTTCTGGTTTCATACCATTATGGTCAGAAAAGATGCTTGGTATTATTTTAATCTTCTTAAATTTATTGAGACTTGCTTTGTGGCATAATATGTGACCTATCCTGGAGAATGTTCCATGTACATTTGAAAAGACTGTGTGTTCTGTGGTTTTTTGATGGAATGTTCTATATATATCCACTAAGTCCATCTGGTCTAATGTGTCATTTAAGGCCAATGTTTCCTTATTGATCTTCCACTTGGATGATCTATCCATTGGTGTAAGTGGACTGTTAAAGTCCCCTACTATTATTGTGTTACTATTTCTCCTTTTATGTCTGTTAATAATTGCTTTATATATTTAGGTGCTCCTATGTTGGGTGCTTAGATATTTGCAAGTGTTATATCCTCTTGTTGGATTGTTCCCTTTATCATTGTGTAGTGCCCTTCTTTGTTTCTTGTTACAGTTTTTGTTTTAAAGTCTATTTTGTTTGATATAATTATTGCTACACCAGCTTTCTTTTCATTGCCATTTGCACAGAGTATCTTTTTCCATCACTTCACTTTCAGTTTGTGAGTGTCTTTAGGTCTGAAGTGTGTCTCTTGTATGCAGCATATATATGGGTCTTGTTTCTTTTTATCCATCAGCCACCCTATGCCTTTTGACTGGAGCATTCGGTCCATTGACATTTAAAGTAGCTATTGATAAGCCTGTACTTATTGCCATTTTGTTACTTTTTCCTGGAAGTTTCAATAGTTCTTCTCTGTTCCTTTCTTCTTCTCTTGCTGTCTTCCCTTGTGGTTGGATGCTTTTCTTTAGTTTTCTTTTTGGGTTCCTTTCTCTTAATTTTTGTGTATTTATTATAGGTTTCTGGTTTGTGATTACCATAAGTTTCATATATAATAACCTGTGTGTATAGCAATCTATATTAAGTATGGTCCCTTTAGTTTGACCTCTTTCTAAAAGCTCTACTCTTTTACTCCCCTCCTCCCACATTTTTTTTTAAGATTGGCCCTGAACTAACATCTTTTGCCAGTCTTCCTTCTTTTTTTCTTTTCCTCCCCAAAGCCCCAGTACATAGTTGTATATCTCAGTTGCAGGCCATTCTAGTTCTTCTATGTGGGATGCCACCATAGCATGGCTCGATGAGTGGTGTGTAGGTCAGTGCCCAGGATCCGAACCAGCAAACTCTGGGCTGCAAAAGTGGAGCACACGATCTTAACCACTTGGCAATGGGGAAAGCCCAATTTTATGTTTTTGACATCATATATAACCTCTTTTTATATACTTGTGTATCCATTACCCTCTTATCTTGGAAATAGGGGATTTTAGTACTTCTGTCTTTTGAACTCCATAATACCTTCATAGGTGGCTAATCTGCTACCTTTACCATATACTTGCTTTTACCAGTGATTTAATTGGTTTTTAAAAATAATTTTATTATTCCTACTTGTGGTCCTTTCTTTTCCACTTGAACTCATCCCTTTAGCGTTTCTTGTAAGGCTGGTTTCTTGGTGATAAACTCCTTTAGTTTTTGCTTGTCTGGCAAACTCTTTATTTCTCCTTCCATTCTAAATGGTAACCTTGCTGGGTAGAGTATTCTTGGCTGTAGGTTTTTTCCTTTCAGCACTTTAAATATATTGTGCCACTCCCTTCTAGCCTGTAAGGTGGCTGCTGAGAAGTCAGTTGATAGCCTTATGGGGTTTCCTTTGTATGTAACTTGTTGCCTTTCTCTTGCAGCTTTTAGGACTCTCTATATTTAATTCTTGATATTTTAATTATAATATGTCTTGGTGTGGGCCTCTTTGGATTAATCTAGTTTGGTGCTTTCTTTGCTTCCTGTACCTGGATGTCTGTTTCCTTTTTTAGGTTAGGAAAGTTTTCAGCTATTATTTCTCCAAATAGATTCTCTGTTCCTTTGTCTCTCTCTTCTTCTTTTGGGACATCTATAATATGGATGTTAGTGTGCTTGCTGTTGTCCCAGAGGTCCTGTAGAGTGTCCTCATTCTGTTTAATTCTTTCTTTCTTTCATCTGTTCAGCTTGGGTGATTTCCTTTAGTCTGTTTTCCAGCTTACTGATCCATTCTTCTGTATCATCTACTTTGCTATTGAGTCCCTCTAGTGAAATATTCATTTCCAGTATCGTATTCTTCATTTCTGCTTGGTTCTTTTTTTATATTTTCCAGTTCTTTGTTGAAGTTCTTACTAAATTCATCTCTTCTTCTCCCAAGGTCAATGAGTATCCTTATGATATTAGTTTGCAGTTTTTCCAGTAGATTGTTTATGTCTGTTTTGTTTAGTTCTTTTTCTGAGAATTTGTCCTGTTTCCTTACTTGGAACATATTCCTTTGTCTCCTCATTTTGCCTCTTTCTCTAGGCTTATGTATGTATTAGGTAAGTCAGCTGCATCTCCCAGTCTTGGAGAGGTGGGCTTATGAGGCCCAGCAGTGTGCTTCCCTCTCATCACCAGTCCCCAATGTTCCAGGAGTGTCCCCTGTTTGTGCCTCGTATGTCCTTCTGTTGTTGAAGGTTTGCTCTTGCTGCAGGTCCCCAGGGGACCAGGCTGTCCCCCTGGCTGGCTGGTTGTAATGCTCAGCTCTATGCAGCTGCTATGGTCCCTTTAGTCACTTCATCAGGTATGGGGAGCCCCAGCACAGTTAGCTACAAGGTCTAACAGCACATTCCTGTTGCAGTTTTTCTGTTAAGTGAGTAGGCCCCCAGCATGGCTGGTTGCTAGGCTCAGGGGCTTACAATCGCTGTAGGCCTCTGGCCTGCAAGGCTGTGGTCAGCTCTCTCAGGATTGCAGCTGGGTGGGGCTGGCCCCTGGTGTGGGAGCACCCAATTGTTTCAGGCATTGGAAGGCGGAGCCAATCCCCTATGTGGTTGTTTGAGAAGCAAAAGTCTGCTGCACCAACAAGCCCCACCACCTACAGGCCCACACAGCCTGTCAACACAGTCCTGCCCCAAGTGCACACCCCAAACCACCGAAGGGAACCTAGTCACTCCACTCCAGAGGCCCTAAACACTCCATCAATGCAAGTCTGCCCCTTGCACACACCCTGCCCTGCAGAGGTGGACCCGCTCACCTGGCTGCAGAGGTTCCAGGCACCCCACCAATGTAGGCCCAGAAGTTGCCTGAGGGCTTGCTGTTGGGTGGGGCAATTCCCTAGGGCAGGCTGCCTGCCCTGGCTGAGCTGGCTTAAATCAGCATTCTAGTGGGTGTGGCAGACCTCTGCTAACAGGCCAGGGGAAGAACTCCAATTGCATCTGCCAGCGTCTGTGTCAGCATGCCTGTACTAGGTCACAATAATGGTTGCCACCTGTGTCTCGGTCCCTGGGGAGGTGGCCCCAGCCTGGAGAGGTCTCACCTCTCACTGAGGTGCACCCAGAGCCTATCAAGTGAGTCTCTTATCACCAAAGGACTGTGTGCCTTTCTTTCTGGTGATTTTAGGTTGCTTTTCAAAATGGGTGAATTTGTGCATGGGCCCTTTAAGAGCAGGATTTTTCCCCCTTATGTCTGATAGGTTTTCTAGGGGAATTCCCCATTGTAGTTAACAGCCAGCAAAGCCAGATATTAAGACACTTGCCTTGGTTATGCTGAGTCCAAAAGCTGCTTATTGTGGTAATGCTCCCCTGCTCAGATCCCCAACTCCTCCAGGGAAGGCTTTGTACCTTAAGATTGCTAGCTGCTGGCTATGAAGTGCTGCAGCTAGAAGGTGGGTTTTTTCTCTCCAGAAAGAACTTCTGCGTCTTCTACCTCAGTCAGCACTGCCCCTTGTTGTAAGGGTTCTTTTTATCTAGTTTTCAGTTCTCTCTCAAGGTTAATTGTTCCAAGAGTAGTTGTAAATTTGTTGTGTCCATGGGAGGAGGTGAGTTCAGAGTCTGCCTACACTTCAATCTTGACGTCATCTGCCAATTGTCTCTTACTGAGCCACCACGTGTGTTCCCTGGCATGTCCTCTCCCTTCTTGCAGCAAGTTCAGTAAACTTAACCTTTTTTTGGACAACAGGTTGTTACTGCTGGTCTTTGGTTGGTGGATTTTAATAGTCCCTGTATCTGGGAATGGCAAGATCACCCGTGAAAGCCAGAAAGTTTGGGGTCATTTGTTCTGTTTCACAAGCCTGAGGTCTAAAGCACTATACAAAACTGTTGACATCTTTCCAACACTCTTTCACGTGCACACACAGACACACACATCTCCTTGTGCCACATCTTGAACTCAGTTATGTACTCATTCCTTCAACAAAGATTTTAATTCCCACTATGTTCCAACCTCTGTGCTAAACACAGGCTTCACTGCCCTCAGGATTTTGACATTTGAGGGTTACGGTTTACTAAAAATAATACAATGAGGGGCCGGCCTGGTGGCGCAGCAGTTAAGTTTGCACATTCCACTTTTGCAGCCTGGAGTTCACTGGTTTGGATCCCGGGTGCGGACATGGCACCACTTGTCATGCCATGCTGTGGTAGGCGTCCCATGTGTAAAGTAGAGGAAGATGGGCACGGATGTTAGCTCGGGGCCAGTCTTCCTCAGCAAAAAGAGGAGGATTGGCAGCAGTTAGCTCAGGGCTAATATTCCTCAAAAAAAAGAAAAAAGAGAAAAATAATACAATTATAGGTGGGCATATCAGCTATCTATTGCCCACATAATCTGATTAACAGAATCCATAAAACCCAGTGGCATAACACAAGAAAACTTATTGAGCTCACAAATCTGTGCATCTAACTGGAGGTTCCTCAGGGCTCAGATGGGCTTCCTATTGCATCTGCTATCAGCCATGGGTCAGCTAGGTGGTCTCACTGATTTTTTCTGGGCTGTCACACATATGGGTGTCGGCTGCCTGTCACCTAGTCTGAGATAGACTCATCTAGGACAACTGAGCTGATTTGGCTCTGCTCCACTTGCCTCACCCTCCAGCAGATCAGCCCAGGCATAACTTCATTGCAAAGTCAGAGGAGCAAGAGAAGAGGTGAAACACACTGGGTTTTTTTTTTCAAGTTTTAGCTTGCATCACAGCTGCTAATATCTCATTGGCAAAAGTGAGTCATACAGATGTATTAGTTATCTATTGCTGCATAACAAATCACAGATTTAGCAGTTTAAAACAACACATATCTATTATCTCATAATTCTATGGATCAGGCACAGCATAGGTGGATCCTCTGCTTCGGAGTTTCACAAGACTGCAATAATGATGTCCACCAGGGCTTCAGTCTCAAGCCAAGGCTCGACTGTGGAAGGATTTACTTCCAAGGTCACATGGTCGTTGGTAGTTCAACATAGTTCCTTGTGGGAAGTTAGACTGAGGACCTCAGTTTCTCGCTGGCACTTCATGGTAGACAGAACAATGCCCCCCACCCCACCCCTAAAGATATCCACATACCAATCTCCAGAACCGGTGAATATGTTACCCTACATGGCAAAAGGGACTTTGCAGATGTGGTTAAGGATCTTGAGATGGGAAGGTGATCCTGGATTATCCAGGTGAGTCCAATGCAATCACAAGTGTCCTTATTAGGAAAAAGGGAGGTAGGAGAGTCAGAGAAGATAGGACAGAAGGAGAGATCTGAGTGATGTGATCGCTGGCTTTGAAGACGGAGGAAGGAGTTGTGAATAAAGGAATGTTGGAGGTCTCTAGACGCTAGAAAAGACAAGGAAGTGGATTCTCCCCTAAAGCCCCCAAAAGGGATGCAGTCCTGTGGACACCTTTATTTTACTCCATTGAAATCCTTTTCAGATTTCTGACCACCAGAACTGTAAGATAATAAATGCGTTTTGTTTTAAGTCACCAAGTTTGTGGTAATTTGTTACAGCAGCAATAGGAAAGTAATACATCCTCCCTAGGATGCAGCAGTTGGGGCAATGCGGGATCCCCCAGGGCAGAATTCCACAGACAGAAGGAAAGTCAAGGGCAACATAAGAAAGAGAGTGTAAAGTATCAAATTTGAAGGGCCAGATCAGACTTCAAATGGAAGAGGCTGTGGCAAGATTAGAAGTGGCGACAATTAACGACAGAAAACTCAATTCAAACTGGTTTCCTTAAAAAAAAAAGAAAGAAATGTATTAGTTCACGTAAATGTAACATCTAGAGGTAGAACTAGATTGGTCCTTGATATAAGGTTCAAAATAACATCCACCAAGAACTGCTTTTCTGTTTCTTTTTCTACTCTTCTCTCTGTTTGTAGTTTCCATTCTCAGATTCCTCATGGCTGCACAATGACCATCACCATCTCATAGGTCTACATCCTTCTATATTTAAAACCAGCAGAAGAGAGATGGATCTTTGCTCCAGTAGGTCAACAGAAGCCCTGAGAAGCAACCTGATTGCTTAGCCTTAGTTCACATGCCCACCCCTGAACCAGTGTCTCTGATCCTGATTGGCTGAAGCTGAGCTCACATGTTCATGTTGCCTCAAATCCTCACTCTTCTCTGTTTCCTTTCCTGTCTCTTCATTGTCCTATCTCTCCGTCCTCTCTTCCTCCCCTTTTTTTTTCTTCCCTCTTCTCCTCCATGTTACTTCTCTTTCCTACCTTGTCATCCTCTCTGCCCTTTTTCCTCTATTCTCTTACCTTCCCCTTCTTGGTCTCCAATTACAACCTCTGGTTTTTGGAAGACATTCCTAGTTACCTACCCAACATCCATTTCCCCCTTCTCCCTTCCTAACCAACCCCAGTTTTCCTCAGGCAGTAATGTATCCAGCCCCAGAGGATGAATTTAATTGATCAAAATCTATCACAACAACCTCTTTTCCCTTTAGCCAGTTCATCTAGGGATGATCATGTGGCCCCATTCTTGCCAATGAGATATAAGGGGAAGTTTTCTGGGAGCTCTAGGAAAAGTTTTGCTCCCTAATACATGATGAGAAAGATCATTTGCCTTCTTCTCTGCTTCTGTCCTGCTTTAGATCATTGTCGTGAGGGTTGGTGCCATAGCAGCCCCCAAGGAAAACCATGAACAACCTGCCAAAGATGTAAAACTGGAAAAAGAAGATATTGGGTCCTCGATGGCATTGATGTGCTATCAATCCACCTCTGGAAGCACCTGCGTCTGTATTTCTTCTTAAGTAAGATAAGCACCTGAATTATTTAAGCTAATTTTCTTTGTAGCTTTCTGTTCCTTGCAGGCAAAAGCATCCCAATTGATACAGTGCTAATGAATCAGGAAGGAAGGGGGTGGTAGAAAAAAGGCTCTAGATCTCTGCACCAAAGGCTTGAGTTATTGTTCTATTTACTAACCCACTCTGGGACTCTTCCTTATATGTGGGGTGAAGGGATGAACCGAACAGAGACACTGTCTCCTCTATGACAGGCTGTAAAGGCCAAAACTGCCCTCTCCCCCAGGTCTTCCTGGAAGTCTGATCATGCAGAACATTTAGAGATTCCACACCTGCCAGCCCACTCAGATGGCTGTGTGGAGGTTGGACTGCACAGAGGCAAGCCAGGGTGCAGGGAGGCCAAGTAGGAGGTGATTGCAGGTGTTCAGGCAAGAGGCAGTGATGGCTTGTAGAGTGGTGGATGTGGGAAAAGGTGAAGAGATTTGGGGTGTATTTTGATGGTAAAACTGATGATTTTCTTTCAGGAGCAAATGTGATCAAAACCCGACTCAAATAAGCTTAAGCGGAAAAGGAATTTTCTGGATCTTGTGACTGGGAAGAATGGGGGAGGTGACAGAATCAAAGAAAGGTTGCAAAGGAATGTAACCCTAGAGAGAACAGGGGATCCACACTTCCATATCTCTCCCTCTATCTTTATTCACTTTTCTTCTTTCTATCTCCTTCTCCCACCTCTCCATCTCTTTATCTCCCATGTCTGTCTCTACTTCTATGTGTTAATTAAACTCAATCTCTCATATTCTAGGTATGAAGGAATATGGCTAACATCTCCTCCAACTCTAGCAAAACTTTCATTGTCCCAGAACTCTTCAATCAATCCCAGTAAAGCACTAATGAACTGTGCTTGTGTCATTGCCTGCTCTGAGAACCAGTAAGCATCGCCAAGGGTAGGGGCAGTGGGGGAGGCGGCTGCTGTGATTTGTCAAGTCCTGGCTCTCATGCCCACAACTTCAGCCAGAGGTGGGACAGAATACTGTGATCCAGAGCCCAGTGGGACTACTGAGATTGGGGTAGTTCTCCCACGGACAGAAGGGTGCTGGCAGACACACCCTGTGCTTCAGCACCTTACAGGGAAGCGGGTGGTCCTGAGCCACTAGAACAATTGAGAAGCCACTTTCTGATTGGCCTCTCAAGCTCTGCTAGGGCTAGGCAGCCACGTGCAAACCACTGGACAAACACAGAGTCTCCCAGGGTGCCAATTTCACTGGAATATTTGAAAAATAGAAATACAACTTTTATGTCAAATGAAGTGTGGCTGTATTATGAAACTGTCTGCCCAGGCCTTCACATGGCTGGTTTCTTCTTTTTATTCAATCCTCACCTCAAATGTCACCAGTTCCCCAGAAGGCCTTTCCTGACCACCCTAAAATAGCGATCTCCTCAGCATCTCTGACATCCTGTTTTATTTCCCCTCATTGCTCTGAAAGTGTTTATCTCTGTCCTCTTCCCTAACTAATTCCAAGTCACCCCTGAGTCTCAACTCATACATCACGTTCTCAGGGAGGCTCCCCTACCTCCCCCACTAGTTTAATTCCCTTGGTTTGGGTCTCATATTGTAAGATGTATCTCTCCATTGGAACATCTCTCACAAACACCTTTCACATTTGTTTGTATGATCATTTGATTAATTATCTGCATCACCCAAAAGTGTGTGCAGTCCATGAATATCTTTCCAACATTTTTTCCTGCATGTAAAACTCTTAAAAACATCTTTATTGCCTGTTTTTAAAATTTTTTAATTTAAAAATTTTTCATTTTTATTGAAATATATTTGACACATAACATTTTGTAAATTTAAGGTGTACAACATGTTGATTTGATACGTTATATATCATAATATGATTGCCATTGTAGCGATAGTTAGCACCTCCATCACGTCATATAATTATCAGTTCCAAAATTGTACTATAAAATTTACAAACATGTTTAAACTTTGAAAGTATTTTATAGTGAACACACTCATATACCACCACCTAGATTCTACAATTAACATTTGACTATACTTTTTTTTTATCACATCTATCCCTTTGTCCACCCATCATCTTAATTTTTGCATCTTAATTTTTGATGCATTTCAAAGTAAGTTATGGTAATCAGTATACTCTCTCCCACTAATTCAGCATGCACATTATTAACTAGAGTTCAATGTTCATTTGTGGTTCTTTTCTTTTTCTTTTGGGGATAAAATTTACATACAGTGAAATTCCCAAGTCTTGAAGATGATTTTTGGTAAGGTTTTACAAATGCACATACCTGTGTAACCCAAATCCCTTTCAAGATATAGACTATTACCATCACCCCAAAGAAGTGGAATTTCTGGTTCATGGGATAGGTGTATGACTAAATTTATAAGAAACTGCACCCTTAACAATAGAATACTTAAATAAATTGTGGTATATTCATCCAATGGAATACTATATAGCAATGAGAAAGAACCAACTTCTGCTACAAGCAACAATGTGGATGAATCTACAAACCTAATTTGAGCAAAAGAAGCCAGAAAACATTTTGTGTGATTCCTTTCATATAAAATTTAAAAGCATGAAAACTAATGATGTTAAGAAGAGTATTGTGGTTACCTTTGTGGGATAGTAGAGTCTAGTAATGGGTATGGGGGGTTTCTGGTTACAAGGATGTGTTCATTTGTGAAGCTTCATCAAGCCGCGCCATTATGGTTCATGTACTTTTCTGTATGTAGGAAACACCTCAATAAAAAGTTTGCTAAGAAAAGAACTAGGCTATCTTATTTGAGAATTCATGCACTTCACCACTATGTTATCAAGATAGCAAGTGCCCTACCACTTCTTCAACAGACAAAATGTGAGGAAAACTTGTAGACGGAAATCCTTATGGATTAAAAGAAAGTTAAGAGACAGATATCTATACCAAATTCAGTGGCTGGGATTTATTAGAACACTTATTCAAATAACTGACAATTGGGGAATTTGAACACTGGCTGCATTTTGCCTGATTCCCACCTACACTGTGAGGGCCATTGGTTCCCTCGGTCCACCAATTCAAATGCTAATTGCTTCCACAAACCCCCCACAGACACACTCAGAAATAACATTTAACCAGATATCTGGGTATCCCATGGCCCAGTGAAGTCAACACATAAAATTAAAGTCCATACTTTATTCACATTTGTTATGTTTTTACCTAATATCCTTTTTCTGTTCCAGGATCCCATCTAGGAGACCACATTGCATTTCGTTGCCATGTCTCCTTAGGTTCTGACAGTTCCTCAGACTTTCTTTGTTTTGGTGGCCTTGACAGTTTTGGGGAGGACTGTTCATACATATTGTAGGATGCCTCTCTATTGGAATTTGATGTTTTTCTCATTATTAGGATGCAGTTACGGGATTGGGAGGAAAACCACAGAGGGAAAGTGCCATTTTCATCATAGCATATCAATGGTACATACTATCTACATGATTGATGAGTGTTGATGTTCACCTTGATCACCAAAAGCCTGAAGTGTTTTCAGGCTTCTCCACTGAAAAGCTACTCTTCTTAGGGATTCTTTAGACTGCTCTTCAGTTTGGATTTGCCTTATGTTTTTCTCATGATTAGACTGGTGTTTTGGGGGAGGAACATCACAGAAGTTAAATGCCATTTTCATCACATCACAGTGTATTTTTATCTCCAGCTCTATCTCCCTAAAAGGAGATATGCCCATTGTTACAAATAGAGAGCTCAAGTATTGGTGGTTGGGTCTTTCCCATTAAAAGGAGCACTTCTTAAGAGCAAGGGCCTTGTTTAGCTCATCTGAAAATCTCCAGTACACAGCCTGGACCTGCTTCAAGTAAATGCTCAAGGCATATTTGAAAGGAGGGGGAGGAAGAGTGAAACCATGAAGCTAGTGGCTAGAGCTTACTATCACTCATTCCATTCAACATGTATTTATGGAGCATCTACTATGTCAGACAAGGTTCTACTTGTTGGAGATACAACAATGAGCAAGCCAAATAAAAATCCCTAGATCTTATGCTCTGGTGGAAGGAGGTGAATTATAAACCAGTAAATCATTTCTCAACTGCAGCACTATTAACATTTGGGACCAAAACATTCTTTGCTGTGGGGGTCTGTCCTGTCTATCGCAGGATGTTGAGCAGCATCTCTGGCCTCCACCCACTAGATGCCAGGAGTATCCCCCTTTCCAGTTGTGACAACCAAAAATGTTCCCAGATATTGCCAAGGGTCCCCTGGGGAGCGAAGTCACCCCTGTTGAGAACTGCTATGGTAAAGAAACAAATAAGATCATTTCAGTCATTCAACAAGTTTTCAGTGAGTACGTGCCGCATGCTCGGTACCATTCTTGGCACTGAAGATCCAAAGAGGGAAGCAGACAGTCCATCTTCACCTCAACCACGTGCCCATTTTGTGAAGAGGAAATTTCTTTTCATAGAGCCAAAATGCACATGGCCAAGGAACACCTGCACCAACCAGGCTGAAAAATCTTTCCCTCTCTGGCAACTCTGGGATGTGTTTTCTCAGCACAAAGACAGAACCGCCACCCCTGGGAAAGAAGTGCCTGCCAGATCCTCAGCTTCTTTACTAATGAGTTCAGCAAGTCAAAAAGTTCCTTCACAATTCCCGGGCCAGTCTCAGCTCACCTGTTCCTAACGAGCTCAGAGGCTCTGGTCTCCAGGGGCTATTGGAGGCAAGACAGAGACCAATTACTCCAGTCCCATCTGGCTCTTCCTGCTGCAGACCCCAGGCTCCCAGCACTGGCAGGTGTGGGTGGGGGGACCTCTCTTGGCACTGAGCATGTTAGCAGAGTTCTCATCCTTGGGGAGCCACCAGAAGTTTCAACTTAATGAGGCTTTTCTTAGCTATAAAAGTGTGGGTTGTTATGCTGAGCTAATTGATTTGGGGCTAATGGAATTTTCACCTTGTGTTAGCAGGTGACAGCAACCTCGTGGGACACCAGGACCTTCAGAGGGAGGTTGGTTGGAATCAGAACTATTGTGTTTGCTGCTCTTAGTCAAGTTACTTCACCTCACTGTGGATGTTAAACTTAATATTCAGCCACAGGAGCAACGCTGAAGATGTGTACTCTCCAATTGTAATGATTTCCCGAGTGAAAACGCCCAGTTCTATGGCTCGAATTGACGTCAATATGCCAATGACTCCCCAAAATTTATAACTCCAGCCAGGACATCCCCCTAACCCCTAATCCCACATACCCCTCTCCCACTCAGTTTCTCCACTTGAATGTCTAACAGTCATCTCACAATTAACATGGTAAAGTAGAACCATGACTTTATGTCCCCAAATCTGTTCTTCCTACAATTTTCCCCAGCTCAATAAACAGCATCACCATCCACCCAAGTACTCAGACCAAAAGCCTAAAACTCACCCCCAACACTAAAATGTAATGGTTAAAGCTATGGGGTCCCATGGCTGGGTTCAAATCCCGGCTTCCCCACTTACTCACTCTACAGATTTGAACATAATTTCTCTGTGTCTCAGTTTCCTCATCTGTAAAATGGGAATATATTAGGACCTACCACATAGGGTTATTGTGAGGACCAAAGGGGTGTGTGTGTATAATCATATCTGTATGTGATCATATATGTATATAATCACATATATCACATACATGTGACTGTATATGGCACAGAGTAAGCATGCGTTTGTTATTGCTAGATATTATATTACTATATTGCTTTTATTTTGTGTATTATGTATCATATAACTATTATTTCTCCAGGAACCCATATGCAACCATTGGCAAGAACTTCCAACTCTGTCTTCAAAATATATATATTTATGCCCACCTATCACCATGTCTGTTGTTACCATGCTAGTCCAAGCCACTGTCGTCCTTGACAAGACCCCAGCCAGACCACCTAGACCCCCTGGTTTCACCCTCGCCCCCTTAATGTTTAGTCGGTACAGCACAATTAGAGCAGTCTTCAAAAAACATAATTCAGACCATGTCACACCCTCATCCAAGGCCTCCAGGGGTTTCTTATCATGCTTACTAACCAACCCATACTCCTCACCATGGCCAATGGGACTCACGTGGTCTCCCCACCCAAACGTCTCGCCATGGCCAATGGGATCCATGTGGTCTCCCCACCCATACTCCTCATCATGACCAATGGGATCCACATGGTCTCCCCACCCATACTCCTCACCATGGCCAGTGGGACCCATGTGGCCTCCCCACCCCTACCTCTCCATCCCCTTTCCTGGCCCTCCCCACCTCACTCTGCTCCAGTCACCTCAGGGCTTTCTTTCCAATGCTCAAACATTCCTCCCGACCTCAAGACCTTTGCCCGTGCTGTTCCCTCTGCTGAAATGTTCTTTCCTTGGTTCACTGAATGGTTCATTCCACCACTTACTTCAAGTCTCAGCTCAGCTGTCACCTCCTCGTTAAGCTATCCCTGAGCAGCCAGATTAAAGAAGCACCCTGCTGTCCTTCTGTGACACTTAGCCCACTTTATTTCTCCTCACACACTCCCTGAAACTGGAAAATATATTTATATGTTTATTTACTGTCTGATCCAGAACTAGAATATAATATCCATGATTTAGGAGATCTTGGACCTCCGCCTTCAGCAATCTTTACAGAAGTGTCTAGTACACAGAGGTTCTCAAAAAGTATTTGAAGAATGAGTCAATGATGTAAAAATAAAATGAATAAATGATAAAGTGTAATGAGTTCAATTGCCCCCCCCAAATTCATACATTGAAATTCTACCCCCTACAACCTCAGAATGGGACCGTATTTGGAAATGGGGTCCTTGCAGATGTAGTTAGTTGTGATGAGGTCATCCGGTAATAGAATGGGTCCCTAATGTGATATGAATGGTGTCTTTATAAAAATGAGCCATTTGGAGACAGACACACAAAGGGAAGATGATATGAAGAGACACACGGGGCCAGTCCTGTGGCCGAGTGGTTAAGTTTGCACACTCTGCTTTGGTGGCCCAGGGTTTCGCTGGTTCAGATCCTGGGCACAGACATGGCACCACTCATTATGCCATGCTGAGGTGGCATCCCACATGCTACAACTAGAAGGACCCACAACCAAAATATACAACTATGTACTGGGCGGATTTGGGGAGAAAAAGCAGAAAGAAAAAGAAGATTGGCAACAGTTGTTAGCTCAGGTGCCAATCTTTTAAAAAAGAAAAGAGAGAGAGAGACAGGGACAAGACGGCCATCTACAAGCCAAGGAGAGAGGCCTGGAACAGAACCTTCCTTCAGAGCCCTCAGAAGGAACCAGCCCTGCCCACACCTTCGTCTCAGACTTCCAGCCTCCAGAATTGTGACGAAATACGTTTCTTTTGTTTAAGCCATTCAGCCTGTGGTATTTTGTTACGATAGCCCTAGAAAACGAAAGCACTAAATGAGACCTTTTTGTTCCTGAATGTGTAAACTAACATACAAGGAGTTCTTACAAATTTATGAGATCAAAATGCCAATAAGGGGTCGGCCCATGGCCGAGTGGTTAAGTTCGAGTGCTCCACTTCGGCGGCCCAGGGTTTTGCTGGTCCGGATCCTGGGCACGGACATGACACCACTCATCAGGCCATGCTGAGGTGGCATCCCACACAGCAGAGCCAGAAGGACCCACAACTAGAATATACAACTATGTACTGGGGGGCTTTGGGGAGGAGAAGAAGAAAAAATGATTGGCAACAGATGTTAGCTCAGGTGCCAATCTTTAAATTAAAAAAAAGCCAATAAAACGTGGACAAAGAAGGTGATGTAAGATTCACAAGAGAAATACAAATGGTCAAGGAATATTAAATATGTTACCAAATAGGAAATACGGTATTCCAAATAAATTTAAATAAAACTGAAGCAGTTAAATGCCACGGGGACCAGGGAATGGATCTCAGGAGAGAAGAGGGGAATGAGTGAGAAACAGGAAATCTGAATGGAGCCTGCAGTTTAGGCACAGATAATGGATCAGCGTCAATGTCTTGTTTGGGCAGATGCTCGTGGCTCTGTAAGTTATAACATTAGGGGAAGTAGAGACCAGGTTACATGGGAACTCTGTGCCGTCTTTGTAACAATTCTGTTAATCTAAAATTATTTCAAAATAGAAAGTTAAAATGTTCTTGAAGGATTCAGTAGTAGTACATCGCGGTGAAGCACCTTGGACTCTGGGGGTCAGACTGCCTGGTCTCATGTCATAGCCCTGTCACTTACTAACTGTGTGGCCCTGGACAAGTGTCCTAGTCTCTCTGAGCCTCTATTTCCTCATCTATAAAATAAGAATTAATCATAGTCCTTACCTTACAGACTTGTTGTGAGGATTAAACTAGTTAATACAGATAAAGAGCTCAGAACAGTTTCTGAAAATTAATAAACAGTAGATACATGCTTGCTAGAATTATTTTTATTTTTGCTGATGATATTGGCAAATATTAAAAAATTGACAATGAACATGGTTGGCGAGGATGTGGGTAAATGGGCACTCATTTGCACTGTTGGTGGGAAAGAAATGGGCATTATTTTCTAAAGGGGAAGAGTGATCATTGTTATTAATATTTTAACAGCTGTATTGAAATATAATTTACATACCATGAATTTCATCTGTTTAAATTGTGGAGTTAAATGATTTTTTTAGTATATTTACAGAGTTGTGCAAGCCATCAACATAATCTAATTTTTTATCCTTTTTTTTTTTTTTGAGGAAGATCAGACCTGAGCTAACATCCACTGCCAATCCTCTTTGTGCTGAGGAAGATTGGCCCTGAGCTAACTTCTGTGCCAATCTTCCTCTATTTTATATGTGAGACGCCTGCCACAGCATGGCTTGATGAGCAGTGCGTAAGTCCACACCCAGGATCTGAACCACTGAACCCCAGGCCGCCAAAGAGGAGTATGAGAACTAAACCACTAGGCCATGGGGCCGGTCCCAACATAATCTAATTTTAAGTGTACAGTTCAGTGAGTTCAGTGGTTTTTAGCATTTTCACAAAGTTGTGCAAGCATAACCACTATCTAATTCCAGAATATTTTCCTCACCTGAAAATCAAGCCCTTTTTTCATTAGCCGCCACTCGTGATGCCACTCTCCTCACCTTTCCCTGCTCAGCACCTGCTTCCTTTCTCTATAGATTTGGACATTTCATAAAAATGAAATTTTACAATATGTGGTCTACTGTGTCTGGCTTCTTTGACCCAGGATGTTTTCCAAGTTTGCCTGTCTTGTGGAAGGTGTCAGGACTTCACTCCTCTTCATCGCCAGACAATATTCCCTTGTATGGATACACTACATTTTGTTTATAGTCATTTCTTTGTTTTCATATGCCTATTTTTTAGCACAACAATCAGACTTCTTGGGATCATCTAAAAAGCTATCAACGGGGCCGGCCCAGTGGCGCAGCTGTTAAGTTCCATGTTCTGCTTCTGTGGCCCAGGGTTTGCCAGTTTGGATCCCAGGTGTGAACTTGGCACCGTTTGGCATGTCATCCTTTGGTAGGTGTCCCACATATAAAGTAGAGGAAGATAGGCACGGATGTTAGCTCAGGGCCAGTCTTCCTCAAAAAAAAATTAAAATTAAAAAAATTAAATAAAATAGCTATCGCATTTGCAATGAATGAATAAGGCTTGTACTACTTGCTTAATGTCCATCTCTCCTTGGCTCTTCCTGCCGTATCCCCAGTTCCTATAAGAAACATCAGCACCTAGTTGGTGTTCAGTCGCTGCCTTAAGCTCTATTTGTTCATCTTAGCAGCAGCCTAGTATCCTATTGTGTGAATACACATACACACACCACACGCTCACATATGTGTGTATGCACACACACATGTATTCTAATGTTGATAGACATTTGAATTGTTTCCATCTAGAGCCATTCTGACCAGTGTAACTGTGAAAATTATTTAAATTGTATAATTTTCATTTGTACACAGACACATGCATTCCCCCAGAGTACAGCCCTGTGAGCCCAATTTCTGCATCGTAGGGTACACACATCAAGATCGTCAAAACTCAGAACTCTTAACTCCTTTTGTTCCCTCTCAACTTAAATGTCATCACTCTCTTGTGTTTTTAATCTATGTTGGTTTTTTTTCAGACCCTGTGTGACATTTTTATTACTGTTTTACATAATGTTTGTTCACACCTGGATACGTACTTTCCACTTTCCTCGTCATTCCTTCTTCCAACTTAGACCTTCCATCTTAAATTGCTTTCCTTCTGCCTGAAGTACACCCTTTAGAGTTTCCTCTAGTCTCCTGGCGGCAAATTCTCAGTCTTTTTGTCTGAAAATATTTTTATTTTGCCCTCATTCTTGAGCAATGTTTTTTCTGGGTATATATCAGGCAGGCAGTCTTTCAATACATTAAAGAAATCATTCACTGTCTTTGACTTTCATTTTTGCTATTATCAGTCAGTCTAGTTGCTATTCCCCTGAAGACAACATCTTTTCTCTGACTGGTTTTAAGATGATCTCTTTAACTTTGGTTTTTCTGAATTTTTATTATGATGTTTCTGGGTGTTGATTTCTTTTTCTTTATCATGAAATTCTATCTATTCTTGAGTGTGCATATTGATATCTTCCATCAGTCTGGAAAATTCTCAGCCATTTTTACTTCAAATGTTGCCTCGACCCCTGTATTAGTCAGGGTGTCTCTCTGAGCCAAGTCAAGTTTGCTATAAAATTAACCATCACAACCCATTCTGTCTCTTTTCTCTTGGGCCTTTAATCAATTGTATCTTGGACCGTCTTGCTGAAAACTTCACATCTCTTGCCTTCTCTTTCATATTTCTTTTCAATCTCTTTGTCTCTCTGTGCTGCATTATGTGTAATTTGTGCTAATATCACTTCCAGTTCATAATTCCATTTCTGGCTGTGTTCAATCTGCCGTCAAATAAATCTACTGAGTTTGTATTTCCAGTTTTGTATTTTTTGTGTTTCTACATTCTGTCTGATTCTTTTTCAAGCCATGTGTCATTTTTTATAGGTTCCTGTTTCCTGCAGATAATTCCCACTTTACTGATTATTTCTTCAAACATGGCATAGTGGTCTAATCTGTAACTGGGGATTCCAGTGTCCAGACTGTTTCTGCAGTGTGTTGTTTCTTCTGTATTTCTGCTGTGTGTTGGTTCTCGCTCAGGTTGTCTTGTCTCCTTGTGTGCCTGGTTATCTTCAACTGCTCATAAGTCATTGCCCTTGAAAAAAATTATCTGCGAGTGTTCTCCCAAGGCACGAGACAAACTTGCCCTCCTCCAGAGAAGTTTTCCTTTGCTCTGGTGTATGCTATGATAGGCAGAATTCTAAGAAGGCTCCAAATGACCCACACCTTCGTATAATCCCCTCCCCTTGGGTTTAGGTGAGACACGTGAATATGAGATGTCACTCCCATAATTCTATCACGTCACAGGGCAAACAGGATTATGCAGATGTACTTAAGATCTCTAATCCATTGACTTTGAGTTAATCAAAAGGGAGATTGTGCTAGATGGGCCTGGCCTAACCGAGTGAAATCCTTAAAAGAGATGGATTCTCCTGGTGGCTGCAAAGAAGAAAGAAGAAAATGGACATGTTGCTTAAAAAGAGAGGTGACTTCTAGGAGCTGATGGCCTCAGTCTACAAATGCAAGGAACAGAATTCTGCACAGAAGCTCAGATTTAGATCTGGTTCATCCTCATATGATTTACATGCATGATGTTGCAAAGTGCTATTGAGCTTAGAAACCCCAGAATTACAGCTAAATTTGGAGGCTCCAGAAAAAGAAGGGAAGAGGAAGCTAAATGTGGTGACTGATGGTCTGTAGAAACTAGGTTTTGAGGTAATATTTACAGATTTTTAAAGTTGCTGACATTTTGGCAATGTGTATTATTGCTTTTCAAACCCATTAGTCAGAATTTACAAAGAATAAGAGCCCTAATGCTAGATAAGGCTCTGAACTTCATCCTGCAGTTTGTTTTGCAATAAAATCTTTAAGAGCTGTGAAACATTTGTTTTTCAACAGGAAGTGGTCAAATGTTAGGGATGAAATGTAAAGGCAGTTGCTACTGCTGTGGAATAGATTTATTCCTATGTGTATGAGACCAGGGAAAGAATTTCATAATTCAGCATTTCACTGGTGAGCATCTTTCAAAAACTGCTGTACAATGGACTCGAAACAAAGGGAAAACCCAGCCAAGAGGAGTGAGTTAATGGACACTTTTGTTCATACACAATTGTTTATTGATTTCATCGACTTTGAGTTGCATTTTGAATAGTGCAGGAATGTTAAAAGATTACAGGACATGAAAGTGATGTTTTCGCAAAAAGAAAAAACACTATTTCTTTTCAAATTAATTCTCATGTCTTCGTCAACAGAGCTGTCATAGCAAGTACTATCTTATTTTTCTCCTCATATGAGCTAATGTGAACATTATTTGTGTCCATTTGTGAAATCGTTTACATTTTTATATTAGTGTGCCAAAGTTACAGTAACAGTAATCTTTTGCAATTGAATGTGCACAAATAAAAGCCTTATGAAAAAAGCCTATATTTTGCCAATTCTAGAACTATTCTTCCCCATTTTCTATTTTAACAATAAGCATCCATTTTCGCAAACTTCATTTTAGGCTGAAGAGTGTTGGCTACTCTTTGAAGTGTCTTTTGCAATGTGTTCTACATGAGAAGAGTCTCATCTTTAATGCTCTATTACAAAATCTAAAATGGCAATATTTTTCTTAAGGATTAGAAATAAAAACATACATATTAACATACATATAGGCAACCTGAGAGTAACTTTGTAAATAAGGCAAAACATCTCACGTTGCTAATTTAATATGATGGAGTATATAGTTGTACAATTTTGCATCCAATATCCTTCCTTCAATTTAATGTATTCTGATAACCAACAGGTAACCTCTATCTAATTTAATATTTTGATGGAGGCAGTTAAATATGTTCCTAAATCCAGTTTTCAAAAGAGAAACATCCCACCAACAACTTGGACATGAGAATGTGCTAGTGAGCAGTGGTGCTTCATTTGTTACTTTCATACTTTGTTACTCTGCAAAGATTCTGTTACAAGAAATGGACTGAGACTAGAGACTTTCATCCTAGGATGATATTCTGCATCACTGAGTCTTGGCCAAAATCGACAACGTTTCACTGTTGTAACAAGAACTTCCCACAACTTCCTCTATATATACATTTTTCCAGCCTTATTGAGATATAATTGACATATAACATTGTGTGAGGTGTACAATGTGATGATTTCATACATATGAAATCCTATGAGTATATGTGATACAGGTATTCGTGTATATGTGATAATTTGATACATATATATTATGAAATTATTACAACAAGGTTAGTTAACACCTCCATCACCTCTCATAATTGTGTTTCTGTGTGTTCAGTGAGAACATTTGGGTCTTAGTTGTATATACTTATATACAACTTCCAAGAATATAATACAGTCTTGTGTCGCCTAATGACGGGGACATGTTCCAAGAAATGTGTCGTTAGGCCATTTTGTCATTGTGCAAACATCATAGAGTGTACTTACACAAACCTAGATGGTATAGCCTACTTATAACTGGAAGCCACAGACTTCTTTGTCACAGTAGAATCATAGTACAGTTTAACTTGAACTTCAATTTTTAAAAAATCAGTCTCTATATTTGCTTCACAAACATAGAGAATTCTGATGGACTATTGCAACAAGAATAGCCAAATACCTATCAACAAACTAATATAGGCAGGACTTATGAGGAAAAAATTATATTTTATGGTAAGACAAAAAAGGACACTCGAATCAATGGGATTCATTTAAAGGACCTGGGGTACCTCTTGCTTCCCAGAATGGCTGAGAAGGCTGGATAACCATCTTGGGAAATAGGAAGGAAAGGAGACGAGGTAGACAGATCCACAGGCAAAAATGACAGCTCAGGGGCAGCTTGGTGAGGACATCCCTGTTGCACCTGGAAACCCAAGTGAGCCCCACGGCCACCCCAGAAACTAGAGGGAATCAAAAACGTGTGAAAATATAAAATAGCAGTTCTCAACCTTTTGGTCTCAGAACCCCTTTATACTCTTAAAAAATATTGGTGACCTCAAAGAGCTTTCGTTATATAGGTTATATCTATCCATATTAACTCTATGAGAAATTAAAATTGAGACACTTTAAAAATACTTATTTATCAAGTCATACAAGAATATCAACAATAAAGCCATTACATGTGATCATAAGTAGCATATTTTAAACAAACAACTATATTTCCCAAAACAAAATGCATTTAGTGAGAAGAGCAACATTGTTTTATATATTTTTGGCAATCTCTTTAATATCTGACTGAATAGAAGGCAGCTGGATTCACATATTTGCTTCTGCATCCAAACTGTTGCAATAAGTTGTTTTGTTGAAGTTTATGAAGAAAGCCCAGTTTCATACACATTGTTGTTGGAAAAAATAGAAGTAATTAATAGTCTTTTTAGATAATTATGAATATTCTTCTTTGACACCATATCAACTCATAAAACACTTAATTGCATGTAGAATCTAAAACCACATCAATGAATGTTTATACTGTTACATTAAAATCCATTGGCCCATCGCTCTCTCTCTGAATAGATCCTTACCAGTGTACAACTTTGTAACAGCACGTATTGGTCATTTGGGAGAAAAAGTTGGTTCATCAAATCATGCAGATACTCCAGATGTTGACACTTTTCACTATATAATATCAAAAAATCACATTTGCCAATATCACCGTCAATCTCATCAGCAATACTATAAGAGTTTTGACCTTGAATATTCCCTGAAAGGGTCTTGAGGATATCCAGGGGTCCCAATGCCACATATTGAGAGTAACTTGAACAGAAAAATAGAAGAGAACAGAATGAAGAGCTCAGGAACAAACACAGACAGATGTGGGAATCCTAGTCCATCCTCGTGTGGTAGGCAGCCTCCAACATGGCTCCCAAGGATCTCCACCTCTTGGCATTCCATGGTTGTGTGATCCCTTTCCCTTGAGTGTGGGCTGGACCCAGGGACTTGCTGATCATGAACAGAATAGAAACAAAAGTGATGGGATGTCACTAGCAAGATTAGGTTACAAAATATCATGGCTTCCATATTGGAAACTCTCTTGCTCGCTCTGAGGAAAGCAAGATGTCATGTTGTGAGCTGCTCCATGGAGAGGCCACGTGGCCAAGAACTGATTGTGGTCTCCAGCCAATGGCCAGAGAAGGACTGAGACTCTCAGCCAACAGCCCACAAGGAACTGAATCCTACTAGTAATCATGTAAGTGATCTTGGAGCCCATCCTTCATCAGCCCTATTTTGACTTCAGCCTGTGAGAGACCATGAGCCCACCCATCTAAGCTATGCCTGGATTCCTGACCCACAGAAACCATAAGATAAACTCTTATTGTCTTAAACCACTAAGTTTTGGAGTAATTTATTATGCAGCAATAGATAACTAATATGTCTTGGTTTTGTACTTGGGGAAAAAAGAGTCTTTATTTACATCATACATAAAAAGTAAATTTCAGATAGATTAAAGGGATGAATCAAATTATAAAGCTTGGAAACAAAGGAGAAAATATAGGAGACTATTTTTGTAATGTCCATGTGGGAATTGCTACTTAAGAAAGATATAAAACTTAGAAAGAAAACAATAAGTTGATATGATTATATAAATTGTTAAACTTCAATATGATAAAAACTATTCTAAAGAAAAATGTTTAAGTTGACAGCCTGGGAAAAATTTGTAAAAAGGATCAATACCTGTAATATATAAAAAAATTCATACAAATCAGTAAGGAAAATCAAATAATCCGATAGAAAATTTTATGTACAGAAGAATATGTACAAATGGCCATGCATACAAAAAGATCGTCAGCCTCTCTAGGAACCATGGAAATGTAAATTAAAATAAAAATGAGATGATTTTTGACCATCAGATGGGCGTAAACGTAAAACTGATGTATCCACTTTGGGCCAGAAAGAAAAAAAAGTGATACTCTTATGCACAATTGGAATACATTGATAAAGCTTATTTATGCTGAGTTTGCATAGTTAGCCAGAATTAAAACGTGCAGGCCCTTCAGTTTAGCGACTCCACTTTAATGGAACCTATTCTGATCACATACATGAATAGCGTACGTTTTGCCTCATGGCTAGACGCAAGATCAGAACACAAAGATCAACAGCCTATGTGAAGAGCAGCAATAATCAATTAGAAAACGTCATGGAAAACTAGATCCCATTCACAAGAGCCACAGAAACTCTAAGTTAATGGGAGAAAACAAGTAGTATATAAACGTACACAAAGAAAAGTATTTTAAAAAGTTTTCTGAAAGACATAAAATAAGATGTCCAAGAAGGGTGCAGGGATGCTTATTGCAGAATTGTTTGTCTTGGAAAAAAAAATGTTGCAAACAACCTCAAAGCCCCCGAGCGTGGGGAAGGCCACCTTCATTTCTTTATCTATAGCATGGGACACCCCGCAGCAGTCAAAAAGAATGACCTGTTTCTGTGTGGGATCCCTATTTATTCAACAGAAATAACTCCAGGACATGTTAAACAAAAAATGCACATTGCAGAAGGATGTTTCTCGATAGTAAATGGTATTAATAATGCTCAATAAAACTGACTATTATGGCTTTTGATACTGTCAGAACACCCTGGAAGGTTGTAACCAGGCACATGGCTGATGCCCTGCTTGTCAAAGTCTTGTTTTCAGAGCTTGGAGCCACCATGGGACAGAAGGTCCCCAGAGGTGACCTTGGACAAAGTCCCAAGAACGTAAGAACCAGCCAAGAGGAGATGCTATGGCTCAAAGCCAACTCCAATCAAAGTCAGCCACGTTGGCCCACCCCTAGAGCTTCCCATGCCCGCAGCTCATAAGTGGGGATTCAACCTACAGCAAAGAATCCCGGCTTGACTCTTTATCACCTCCACCCTGGAGGAACCGGCACTCCACCAGCCCGGCTCAGCACCTTCAGGGAGCGGTTGAGACACTCCGCCAGGTAGGTCAGGCTGCTCCAAATTTCCAAGTGGCTTCCATCTCCTACCTGGATGACTGGAGGCAACAGAACAGTGATTAAAACCCATGGCTGTAGGGATAGTCAGCTAGGTTTGAGCCCCAGCACTGCCCTTATGAGCTATGAGACCTTGGGCAAATCGCTGAAACTCTCCGTGCCTCGGTTTTTCTCTCTGTGAAATGGGGTGGGTAACACAGTGCCTGCCTTCTGGTGGACGGGAGGATTAAGCGGTCATGTGAAAAGTGCTCAGGTCAGCGTCAGGCTCTTGGGAAATGATGTTTAAACGCTGATCATTGTTCTGCTGACGCTACAAAGAACTCAGACGAAGTCAGAGATGTAATCTCGGTGCTACTGACATTGGGGGCCAGATCCTTCTTTGCTGTGGGGGCCGTCCTGTGCACTGGTGGATGTTCAGCAGCATCCCTGGTCCCTACCCACTAGATGCCAGTAGCATCTTCCCCAGCCATGACAACCAAAAATGTCTCCAGACACTGCCACATGTCCCCTGCGGGGACACAGTCATCCTTGGTTGAGAACCACTGCTCTAAGTGAGCTCCCCGTGAGTTGGGGCATGTAAGACAAGGCTACGAGACTGAAGGGTGGGAATAATATGGAAGACACTCAGGGTTTCATGAAGAGGCAGTTCCTAAAATCTTATCCTACTCCAGAAGCATTGCTTCTGTGTCACTCATCGGTCAGGCTCATTTCTCCCATTGGCTGATGGCTCGAATCCAGGGTCTCTGCTCCTCTCCACTGTTTCAGACTATGATGTTTGTGGTATTCTGCTTTACATCCATGAAGACATAATACCACGCAGTGCTGAGAAACATACTCATCCATTTGGAGAAAATAATAAAAACACATGGTGTTTTATGTATCAGGAACTGTTCTAAGAGCTACACACTTACTAAGTTCATTTAATCCTCATGACAATCCCATGGGGGTGGGGACGTCATTATTATTCCTATGTGTTACAGATAGAGAACCCAAAGCACAGAGAGGTTAAGTAACTTGCCTAAGGTCACACAGCTAGTAAGTGGCAGGGCTGGGATTTGAACCCAGGCAGCCTCTCTCCAGAGTCTGTACTGTAATCCATGACACAACCCATCTCTTGGCTGTAGGTATCATCTCTGGTACTTACTTCTTTCATGGCAAGATCTTGTCATCAAATGGAAGCTGAGCCGATAATCTGATAACAATTTAATAGATAAACATGGAACTGGCTCCAGCTGGAGGAAAGGGATCACATCCCCACTAGACAAGCTCCCATGCCTTGGTGATCCCTGAGGGCTCCATGGAACAGTTTGGAAATGCTTTGCAAGCCCCTCAGTTTACAGCCAAGAAAGCTGAAACAAGAATGATAATAATACCAACCACAGGGCTGATGGTTACATTCATACATCGCATACCAGGCACCATGCTGCACACCTCAGGGCATGATCTCACGTCCTTTCCAAATGACAGCATGCATGAAAGCCATGTTTGTTTTGTGTGTGTGAATTTTGAAAAATACATGAGTGAGATGAGAAAAGTAAGTCTCGAGAAGGCAAGATGAGTTAGCCAAGGTGTAAGGAATTTGATTTGAGGGAGCAGTCCAAAATTTGCAAAATGCATTCTGTGGGAATTATAATTCTCTATGATGTAACAGATGTTGCCACATTTCTTTTAATCATCTCTTGTTGGAACCTCAATGCACATTTTAGCCTCTCTCTGAGCACAATGTCTGAAAAGTTGCAAGTCTGATGTTTTCTCTCCAGATGCACACTAAAATAAGTAGTGACAATAAGTAACATCCATCCATCCACCCCTTAAAACCATCTCGCACAGGTACCTGCGTCCTGCTGAGGGAACTGCAGTTACAAAGCTTCCCCCTGCCCAGGGTCTTTTGGGGTGCGAGAGGGGAGAAATGGCATTAGTTAAGTGACTGTGTTGCTTTTTCCCCTTTACTTTGGTGTGCAAAGGCACCTCATCTCCATGGCGGGAGAATCTGGTAATAAAAGAAAGAGGGCAGAGGACAGAGGGAGGTAGTGGAATTAACAAATCACCACAAATGTAGTCTCTCAAAACGACACACTTCTTATCTCACACTTTAGAAATCCCAAGTCCGAAATGGATCTCACTGGGCTAAAGTCAAGGTGTCAGCAGTGCTGCTTCCTTCTGGACGCTCCAGGGGAGAAGCCATTTCTTTGTCTCTTCTGGCTTCTCACGGCCCCACATCTGTCTGATCCCTTCTTCTGTCATCATATCTCCTTCTCTGACTCTCTTGCCTCCCTTCCCATCTTCTAAGGACCCTAACGACTCCACTGGCTTCACTCATTAGATGTTTTCTAGGGCTGCCATGGCAAAGCACCACAGACTGAGTGGCTCAGAATAACGGAAAGGCATTCTCTCCCAGCTCTGGAGGCCGGAAGTCTGAGATCAAGGTGTCGGCGGGCCATGCTCCCACTGAGACCTGTAGGGAATCCTTCCTAGGGACTTGCCTAGGGAATTGTAGGGAATCGCCTCTTCTAGCTTCTGGCAGTCTACCAGCAATCTCGGGCATTTCTTGGCTTGCAGCTGCATGACTCCACTCTCCGCCTTCGTCATCACACGGCCTTGTCTCCTGTGTCTCTGTATTAGTGCAGCCGTCTTCTTTTAAGGATACCAGCCATATTCGATTAGGGGCCTATGACCTCATCTTCACTAATTACAGCTGCAGTGACCCGATTCTAGATGAGGTCACACTCTGAGGTACTGGGGCTTAGACCTCAACATACCTTTTTTGGGGGAGTGGGGCTGCAATTCAACTCACGACACCTGGATACTCCAGGATAATCTTCACATCTCAAAATTCTTAACTTAATCACATTTGCAAGGTCCCTTTTGCCATGTGAGTTCACATTTTCACAGGTTTCAGGGGTGGGGGACATAGGCATCCTGGAGGGGGCACTATTCTGCCTACCAAAGGTAGGTTATTTATGGTCCACAAGAGGCCAGCAAGACTCAGCTGGGAGTGCCAGGCCAGTGCCCAGCTGCCAGGGGCTGTCGTTCCACAGCAATGGGAGTGAAAATGGCAGGGGGTGATGGAGTATGAGAAGAGAAAAGGGTGGTAATACTTTCCTTTAAGAAGCTTAAAAACATGTTTTCATGCCTATTTTAGTACACAATCCCAGCAGCCCAGGGACCACAGTGGAAAGGAAGACAAGAAACCCACAAAGTGTGAGGAACCTGACAATAGTAAAGGTCTACCTTTAACGAGGGCTTGCCCTGTGCCAGGTCCTGTTTAAGGATGTTCCTTTCATTATGGCCTGTGACCATCTCAGCACTATGCGATCCCATTCTCCAGAGGAGGAAACTGAGGCTCAGAAAGATTAAAGTATTTGTCTAATGTCACACAGAATCCAAACGCTGGCTGTTTGGTTGCAAAAACATTCTTAAACACTACTTCTGTACTGTGTACCACTTCCTACGTTAGATGCCAGGAAATAAAGCAATGAGTATGAAATGGTCCCTGTGCTCAGGTGGAGGGGGGCTCACAGTCTAGGAGGGAAACAGATTATTAGAAGGCCTTGGGTTGTGTACTATAATTAAGATGCTACGGTATGTAGCAATATACATGGTAAGACCAGAAGTCTTAACTGGTGGCCCCATGTGATATGCACAGTGTTTTACATTTGAATTAACTGCCAGTATATAAAAGTCAGGAGGTTTCACATCAAAAACAACCTGGAATCTGGCTTCTCTTGAGAATATCAGAGAATCTGGCAATGCTTCGTCCACCAACAACAGTGGGCAAGAGTTTAAAGCAGCTGCCTCATTTGAACAGAACATCCATTTTCTTCACAGTCCCCACCATTCTCTATTATTCACTCAGCTGGATTCACTAACTTATGTATCTGTTGGGCCTCTGTAGGTGTTTAACTTTGAGATCTCTAGGAAAGACAAACAATGCACGTGTGTTCAATGAAGAAATATTTGAGCATCCTTTCCAGACTCAGCTCACCCAACTTCTTTATTGCTTCCTCCTAGGTCTTTGTTATTGTCACACTGTTCTCCACATGCACTGCTCCTTGAGCATCCCCAGCAGTTAAGGAACTTTGCCAAAGACAGAACATGAGCAATCTCACGGGTGTGTCCGTCTTCCTTCTCCGGGGCTTCTCAGCTGTCCCTGAGTTACAGCTGCTCAGCACTGCCACCTTCCTTCTCATTTACCTGGCTGCGATTCTGGGGAACCTCTCCATCATGGCTGCCGTGACACTCGACCCCCGCCTGCACACACCCATGTACTTCCTCCTCAAACACCTCTCCCTGGTGGATATCTGCTCCACGTCCACCACCCTGCCCCAGGTCCTGGTGGCCACCATGGTAGGCTCTGGGGAGATTTCCCTCCCGGCATGCGCGTCACAACTCTTTGCCTTTGTCTGCCTTGGGTCCACAGAGTGTTTTCTCATCACCTCCATGGCTTATGATCGTTGTCTGGCCATCTACAGGCCCCTAATGTATGGGGCAGCCATGACCCCCCGGACCTGCGCCTCCCTGGTGGTGGTGGCCTGGGGCAGCGGGATCCTCTTTTCCGCCTTCCACACAGCCAACACCTTCTCCCTGCCCTTCTGTGGCCCCAATGTGATAGACCACTTCTTCTGTGACATCCCCCCACTCATGCGCCTAGCCTGTGCCAATGCAGATGCCCATGAGGCTGTCGGATTTGCAGCCAGCGGCTGCATCATCATGAGCTGCTTTGCCCTCACCATCCTGTCCTACATCCGCATCTTGGCCACAGTGGTTCAGATCCGCTCCTCAGCCAGCCGCTGGAAGGCCTTCTCCACATGCTCTTCCCACCTGGCCACTGTGCTCCTGTTTTATGGCACTGGCAGCTCTGCCTACATGCAGCCCACCGCCTACTACTCCCCACTGCAAGGGCGTGTGGCTGCTGTCTTCTACTCCATCCTCACACCCACCCTGAATCCGCTTATCTACAGCCTGAGGAACAAGGACATGAAGGGTGCCCTGAGGAAGCTCTATCTTCAGGTGCCATCGTAGGACCTGGCATCTGGACATGAGAAGGATTCAGAAATCCACCTTCACAGGATTTTCCTTGTGGTCACAGTGGAGGTCTTAATGCCTCCAGAGACCACCAGGAGCACATGTGTAGCCTAAAACTTGGCAACAAAATTGGATGACAATGAGTCATGCAGGAGGTCCCAATAGATGTCCAGACAAAATGGACACATGTCAAATGTGCATTTAATTTAAGCAAATGGACCTAAATGTAGGCAGGAGAAGACAGAGAGGGAGTGGATAATTTAAATAGTAGACAGTCATTTCATCCAAGATCCCCCTCAATGACCCTGTGTCCTGGAGTTGAGTCCAACAGATAACTCTCTTCTCAGCTCATCTCAGTTTCCTTGGATCTCCCACAAGTTGGTGCATCTTGTCCTACTCAACATAGTTCTAATATTGAATGGTACACATTTTTTGTTTCTATATGTCCTAAATGCAGGCCAATGACTTCATCAGAAGAAGCAGCAACTATTCCAGAAGAAAAATAGGCCATATTGGACTGGCAGAGATATGGTTCGTAGTCTCTTTTTTTTTTTTAAGATTGGCACCTGAGCTAACATCTGTTGCCAATCTTCTTTTTTTTCTTCTCCCCAAAGCTCCCCAGTACATAGTTGTATATTCTAGATGTAGGTCCTTCTGGCTCTGCTATGTAGAACACCGCCTCAGCATGGCCTGATGAGCGGTGCCATGTCTATGCCCAGGATCCAATCTGGCAACACCCTGGGCAGGTGAAGTGGAGTGCACGAACTTAACCACTCGGCCCCAGGGCCAGCCCCTGGTTTGTAGTCTGCATGTAGCTCCTTCCTAAGGGGATGTCAAGGGTAATTTTGTCCTTCTGCAATGTTTACCTGATATTATTGTATTGGTTGGGTTTTGGGTTCTGCTGTTTTAAAGAGACAATAGTGGATTACATAATACAAAAGGTTTATTTCTCTTTCATGTAAACATCTGTGGTTGAAGGTGATCCTGGGTGGCTCTAAGCCACAAAGTCATCCTGAGACCAGGTCCCTCCTCTCTCATTGCTCTACCATCCCCTGAGGTCTCCTTATCCACACAGTAGGAGACGGCTCACTAGCACGTCATTCACAACCCACCTGCAGGATGGGAGATAGAAGTAGAGGGCAAGCAACGTGCTTTTAAGATGTGACCCGGAAGTTGTAAACATCACTTCTGCTGATATCCCATTGGCTGGCACTTAGTCACATGACCACACTGACCTGCAAAGGAGGCTGGGAAATGTTGTCTCCAGCTGGGTTGCCACATGCCCAGATGAAACTCCAAATAAAAGGCGAGAACATTATTTACTAATTGTTGTTGTTGTTGTTGTTAGGAAGATTAGCCCCGAGCTAACATCCGTGCCCATCTTCCTCTACTTTATATGTGGGACGCCTACCACAGCATGGCTTGCCAAGCAGTGCCATGTCCACACCCAGGATCTGAACTGGTGAACCCAGGGCCACTGAAGTGGAATGTGCACACTTAAACGCTGTGCCACTGGGCCAGCCCCTACTAATTTTTTTTTTTTTAAAGATTTTATTTTTTCCTTTTTCTCCCCAAAGCCCCCCGGTACATAGTTGTGTATTCTTCGTTGTGGGTTCCTCTAGTTGTGGCATGTGGGACGCTGCCTCAGCGTGGTCTGACGAGCAGTGCCATGTCCGCGCCCAGGATTCGAACCGACGAAACACTGGGCTGCCTGCAGCGGAGCGTGCGAACTTAACCACTCGGCCACGGGGCCAGCCCCCAGCCCCTACTAATTTTTAATCATTCCTCCCCATCTCATCTCTTGATGAGCCACCATCTATCTTTTTATTCCATCCTATCATCGTGCTTTCAAGTCTTCCTTTATCCCTAGGCCACCTGTACTAGTCACTTTTATATACATTATCTCTATAATTCTATATAATATTGTCTTCATTTTGCAGTTAAGGAAAATAAAATTCAGATAGGTTTGGCAACTTACCCAAAGTTAAGAGGATCAAGAGAGGCCCAATATTTTCACTCCAGAAACACTCAGGGTTCTACTTTTTTGTTTGTTTGTTTGTTTTGAGGAAGATTAGCCCTGAGCTAACTGCAGCCAGTCCTCCTCTTTTTGCTGAGGAAGACTGGCCCTGAGCTAACATCCATGCCCATCTTCCTCTACTTTATATATGGGACGCCTACCACAGCATGGCTTGCCAAGTGGTGCCATGTCTGCACCCAGAATCCGAACAGCAGAACCCCGGGCCCCAAAGCAGAACGTGCGCACTTAACCGCTGCACCACTGGGACAGCCCCAGGATTCTACTTTTAATGACAGAGATTGAATTGTATTTCTCTAGGAATTTAAAAATTTTACCGTGTTGAGATATCTCCTTGGGAAGTTTTAGGAGAGGATTGCAGTGCTACCCACATATCCTTGAGGGTTGAACAGTCCTCCTCTACTTCAGAATACCAACCTCTTGATCAAATGCACAACTTGGGAGAGACATAAACTGGCCAAAAAGAGAGTAAAGGGGCATGTGACCAGCCAGCTAGATCAGACAAGTCTTTGCTGATTACTGGGGTATGCCAGAGCCATCTTAAGTAAGGTAATCATCAATGAGTCACATCCTGGTATAATCCCCTCCCCTTTCATCAATGGTATACGGCAAAGCTGATGGGATGTCACTCCCATAATTACTTGATATCTACTCTCTGAGACAGAAAATATCCAGGTACTTGGTGTATCCCCCAGATCTCTGAGCGGCTGGCTCTCTAGCATCCTTTAGGTCTCAGCTTCAACGTCACCTCCTCAGATGTACCCTCCTTGGCCCTCCCTTCTAAAGAAGATCCCTTCCAGGTCACTCTCAATCCCTTCATCCTGTTTTATTATCTCCAATGCATTTATCATCCTTTTGAATTACCTAAATTATTCAGTTTTTTTATTCTGCCCTGAATCCCCCTCCCTACTCCTTCAAATCTAGTCTCCATGAGGGCAGGGCTCTGTTTTCTTCAGTGCTGTATCCCCTGTGTGTAGCATATTGTCTGGCACACACTAGGTGTTCAGTATTTATTTTTATGAACAAACAAATGTGCAGCAGAACAACAACAACAAAAAATCCAAATCTTCTCTGGTGTAAGCTAGGGTCAGGGGGCTGAGATCTCTGAGCCTTGGTGGTTTATCTCCCTCTACAGCCATTTCGGCAACACCTGTATGGGATCTTCTGGTTTCACAAACTCAGTCCAGACACCTCTTCCTAAATCAGATTAATAAATGCTATTGAATATAAACCACCATTGATTGGAAGATACTCCATTAATTTACATCCCATTAAGAAAGAAAAAGACACTGCCAATCAAACCATGACACGTCATCCATAAAACATATCCTAATGTCCCCTGTTCAAATGTACTGCTCAGCCTTCAGGACAAGGCTCCAACATCAATTCCTGGCCACCCCTCCTGGCCAGCGTGGGTTGTTTTTTCCTTTCTATACTCTCTCTCAACACTCTCATTTCTCCAAAACATGCATTGCAGTTTTAACCAATTGTTTATTTGTTTAAAATCTGTCCCTCACACTAGAATGAATGCTGAATGAAGGGAGAGATTACATCTGCATGTTTACCGTTATCCAAGCTTTCAGTGTGCTGGTAAGCCAGCTCTCTGGAAAAAAAAAAAAAAAACTGTAATATTTGCCAATTTCCACGGTGTAAATAATCTCACCACAGCTGATGCCAATAGCCCAACAACTGGTTTGCGACATTCTTGGATATTTAACAGTTAGGTCTTGTGAGCTGGTACTAGCATGCTCTAGCATACAGTTGACCCAGGATAAAAGAAACTCAATAAATCATTGGTTAGTGAATGAGTGAATTGTTGCTGAATCACGGTGAATGAATATGTAGCAAGTATTTCAAACTTAACCCGTCTACATACAGCTCTTTCTCTCTCCTCCATACTTGTTTTCACCCCACTTCCTGGCATTGCCATCCATCCATCACTCAAGGCAGAAAATTAGCAGGCTTATTGGTTTATCTCTCTCACTCACCTCCCCATTTCCCTCACATCCAGTAGGCCCATGAGTTTTGTCAGTTCCGCTCTCAACGTTTCTTTCAAATTCATCCACTTCACACCATCCCCATGGCCACCATCGTCTCTGGCCTGGCCCACTGCAACAACCTCCTCCTTTGTCTCCCTGCCTTCAGCTATTACCCTCCCGAACCCACCCTCCATCCAGAAGCCACGTGTTCCTGTTAAAAATCATCACCCTGTTGCAGCTTTCCAGTGCCTTTTCATTGCCTTGGGCTCTCCATGGTGGGAACCCCGCTGAGGTCTCCAGCCTCCTTTCCTGCACCCTCCCCTGCATCTTTTATCCGGAGCTATGCTGGCGTTACCTCAGTTCTTCAAACACACCAATCTTCTCCCTGCCTCAGGGCCTTTGCACTTGCTTCATCCTCAGCCTAGAATACCCTTCGCCAAATCTGGGCACAACTGCCCCGTCATAGTTGAGCCTCACTTCAAACGTCATCTCTTTGGAGAGACCTTTCCTAACCTCCCACCAAGTATCATCACCTCCTCCCTCCCTCCCATCGGCCTGATTTATTGCCTTCGGATCCCTTACCATTTTTGGAAATGTCTATATTACTTCGTAGAGTAGGAGACAAGGACTTGGGTACCTGTTGTTTATTTCGGGGAGGGCAGGATCCGGGAGCCAGAAGGAAGTGCGCCTGCGCGCCCGTCTCCGGACAACAATTCCCAGAGTGCCCGGCGCGCGCGAGCCTCAAGCGCGCTTCCGCTTCCGTCCTGGAGATCCGTGCGGAGTGATGTGTGGGTGAGTGTGTCTCCGCGTGCGCGGGTAGTGTGTGCGGTGAGCGGGCGTGTATAGGCGAATGCTTGTGTGTGCTCGAGCGAGAGTGTCTGTGTGCAAGAGACTGGTGTGTGTACGAGTCTGTGAGCCAGGGAGAATGTTCGAGCAAGTGCGTGCAGGTGAGTGTGTGGGAGGGAATGTGATGTCTTTGAGGTGTGTGTATGGGTGAGCGAATCTGCGTGTATATGTGTGTGTGTATGTGTGAATGGGAGCAGGTGCGAGTTTGTGTGGGTGTGTGAGCCCCCCCCCCACCCCCACCCCGGGTGGCTCTTGCGTGTCTGTAGATCGTGAGCCTGACTGGGGCTTCTGTGATGGTATCTCGTGAGTATGGTTTTTTGCTGTTGCTGTGATTCGTGTGTCACTGTGATTTTTGTGGGGATGTGAGTGATTTAGTTCATGAGATTATGTGCGTCGTGTTGGGGGGGTGTGTGTGATTGTGCATCCTGCTTGAAATGTAACCTTGTGAAGCCGAGACTGTGTGGAAGTTTGTGTGTGAAGAGGGCATGTAGTTTGTGATCTTGTGTGTCCATGTGTGGTTGTGTGTTGTTCTGGTGTGTCTGTGATTGAGTGGAAATTTTTGTGGTGTGTACTGTGTGTGTAATTTGGTTTGAGTGTGATTGTGATCTGTGCGTCTGATTTCGTGCTGCTGTTGTTATCTGTCAGCATGTGATGTTTGTTGTGAGGCTAACTAGTAGGTAAGGAAGTGTGTATGGGAGTTTGGGCATGTTTGTGGGGTTGAACCAGTGTGAAGTATCTAAATCCTGTTGGCAAGTCTGTGTGTCCCTCTGCACTTGTGCCTGCAGTGTGTCATTGTCCCAATTGTCTTAAATTTTAAGGTTGCCTGTGAGGTTTTATTTGTGAACGAAGTGTGTCTGTGTGCATGCACATGCGCTCACACCTGCAAGTGTGGAGTGTTGCTGAGGGAGTGGTTTGGTGTGAGGGTTTAGATGGGATTTTGTGTGTCTGAAGTTGTCTCTCAAAGAGTGTTTGTGTGTGTAATTTTGTCTTTGAATGACCAGTCCCTGCATGCCACATGACACTGGGTGTCGAGTACTGAGCGTGTGAGTGTGTATTGGTGCTTGTGTCTGTGTGGGTTATGGGGACACGTGACTGTCATTTGGTGATGGAGGTTTTTGTCAATGCTGGTGTTTGGTGATCGGTGACTTGGGTGGTCCCTGAGGCCATCTGTGTGAGGGCGCGTGTCTGATAGGCCCATGGCCAGTTAGACGGGAGGCTGCAGGCGAGGTGGGTAAGAGCAGGAGCTCTGGGCTCGCTAGAGAGGAGTACTTAGGCTCTTTTCTTCACTGCAGTTGTGCCTGGTGGCCAGGAGGCTCGCGAGAAATCCTTACAGACGAATGGGTTCTAATTCCCTTCTCTTCCTAGTTGTGTGAACTTGGACAGGTCGCTTAATCCCTCTGCACCTCACTTTCAAGCACTAATGAGTAATAAGCTCTCCCTTGGAAGTTGTCTTGAGGACTAAATGAGTCAGTATATGTAGAGGTGTTCCTCTCTGTGTCCTGTGGTCTACATATGTCTCATTTTTGGTGCCTCAGGGTCATTTGTGAGTGACAATGTCAGCTTTTGTCTTTGGGCCTGTCCTCTTTGCTCACGTACGGGTTGCGTCTTGTGTGTCTGTACTTATGAGCAGGCGTGTGGTTGCTCGCACAAGCTCTGGAGTCTGCAGTCGAGGTTCACGTCCCAGCTCCAGCCCTTGCCAGCTTGGTGACCCTAGGTGAGGTACAGAATGTCTCCATGGCTCAGTTTCCTCCTCTGTGTAATAGGGACAAAGATCCTTCTTACTTCCTGGGGTACTTAGAAGGTAAAATAAGCCATCCCTGGCCACTGCCCCCGAGCATGCCATGCCCCTTCAGGAGTCAGCAAGGCCAGGGCGGCCGTGGAGGGAAAGGCCTGCAGGCTGGAGGTCAGAGGCAAGAGCCAGCAGGAGCTCCGGGTGTGCTGAGGTGGGGAAGGTGGACAGAGGCAGTTGCCAAGTGGAAGAGGCCAAGCTCCTGGATCTCGAGGCCGGCTCTGGATGGGATGAGGACGCAGCTGCCAGGTTGGTGGAATGCCCAGGACCCAGGACGCGATGAGGCACTGCCTTTTGTCGTTTGTTCCTTGCTCTGTGCGTGAGGTCTCTGTGCTGGGAAGGCTCCTGTTTCTCTCTGCAAAACCACATTTGCTGAGCCCTGTGTGAGTGGTTTTTTTTTTTGGGGTGTCAGTGTGTGATTGCAATAGTGTGATCCGTATGTCAGTGTGATTTATGATGGGGTACGAGGGTGGGGAGAGTGATTTTGTGCATGAAATTGTGTGATTGTGGTTTTTTCTTTCCAAATGTGGTGTGTCTATGGTTGGACATAAATTTGTGTGTGGCGAGGGTAGGGTGTAGTTCATTATTTTGTGGGTTCTTGTGGGATTTCTGTGTGTGTGGTTGAGTGGGAGTTGGTGTGTGACGGGGAATGTCGTGATGAGTGATTTGCTCTGTCTCTGTTCGCTGGAGTGATTTATGTCCATGATTTTGTGTGAGAGGGGGTGACGGGGGGTAATCTGGTGTGGCTATGGTGATATGTGGTAGTATGTGATGCTGTATGTCTTGTGGGAGGGGCTAACTAGTACCAGCCTGAGGAAGTGAATGATGTATGTGTGTGATTCTGGGGTGTACAAGTGTGACAAGTGTATCTAAACCAGGTGGTCACACTTTAGTGAGCCTGTGTGTGGCTGTGTGTTTCTCTCAAGGTATGTCTGTGGCTAAGGGTTTCATTGTTGCCTCTGTGAGATTTTGAGGGGGTGCCTATGAAGTTTCCCTTGTGGATGAAGTGTGTGTGTATTGGAACTTAATTCTAGTGGGGAAGATGGTCAAGATAAGATAATGTCAGTCACTGATAAGTGCTCTGAAGAAAATACTAGAAGGCAGCAGGACAGAGTGACTTAGGGGCTGGGGGCCATCAGAGTTTGGGTGGTTAGAGACGCCCTCTTGAGAAGGGGACATCTGGGCTCAGCCCTGAATGATGAGAATGACCTAGAGGGAAAGTTAGAGGAAGAGGGAAGAGTGAGGACAAAGGCCCCAAGGCAGGAATGACGTGGGGTGTTGGAGGAACAGTGGGCAGTGAGGTGGTGAGCAGACGAGGGCCATCGTTGCTTTTAGGCCTTGGTGAGGACTTTAGTGGCCAGTGGAGGGTCTGGGGCAGGACAGCGACAGGGTCTGGGTTGCACTTTTAAGTGGTCACTCTGTTCTTGGGAACAGGGGTCAGATCTGAGCGGTGTGCAGCCAGCAGCCTTGACAGTTCTGTGCTCTGCTGCTGTGTGTTTTTCAGCATGTAATGCAACTCCTCTTTGTGCCTCAGTGGCCTCCTTAGTGAAGTAAAATGCTGTTTGTCCCTGTCTCTTCCTGGTTCAGCAGGTGAAATGGTCACTGTCCTAAATCCTTTCACTCTATTAACTGTAACAGCTAGTTACTGCTGCATAACAAAACACCCCAAGACAACAGCTCTTCGTTATTTCTCATCAGCCTGCAGGCCCGCTGGACTGGCCGGTGTGTCTGCAGGTTGGCTGGGCTGCTCTGCTCCTGGCTGGGCTTACCTGGGGAAGCTCTTCCCATGTGTCTCTTACCCTCCTCCTAGCACCAGATACCTTCTCATGGCCATCCCAGTGCATGAGAGGGAGAGTGGAAATTGTTCCACCTCTTGAAGATGACTCGAAACTGACAAACTTTCACTTCCACCTCATTCTCCCATCAGAGAATTCACCCTGGCGAGAAACCCTATCAGTGTAACGAGTGTGTAAAAGCCTTTAGTGATCAGTCCTCCTCCAGTTGACATGAGAGGACCCACAATGGGGAGAAACCTTAGGAATGCAGTGAATGCAGGAAGGCCTTTAGCTGGGCCTCATCCCTTACTCTCTATCCGAGAACTCATACAGGCGAGAACCCCTACAAGTGCCCCAACTGTAGGAAACCTTTCCAGTACAGGTCCTCCCTCATCGAGCACCGGGAAATCCACACAGAGAAACCCTACAAATGCAGTGACTGAAGAGGCTGTCAGCTACAGCGCCTCCCTCAGCATCCATCAGAGAACTCAAACGGGAGAATCCCTGTGTGTGTAAGGAATGTGGGGACACCTTGAAGTACTGCTCCTCCCTGACCATGCACTAGCGGATCCATGGTGTCAGGACGCCCTGTGAGCATAAGGGATGCCTGAAAGCCTTTGGTCGTGGTTATCCCGTAAAGTACAGAGGATCCCTGCCAGGGAGAAATCCTACAGACACAGTGAAGGTGAGGAGTCCTTTTGTGGCAACTAACTTCCGAGAGTTCTTACTAGAACATACCATGCATGTGGAACCTTCAGATTTCATTTGGCCCAAGATATCTGAGACATTACATTGTACATTAATCATGGAGATATGGGTCAACGGTCCCCAAGACCACCTCCAAGTTTGGTGACTCACTAGAAGGACTCAAGAGAACTCAGCGTATAGTTGTACTCATGGCTAAGAGTTATCACAGTGAAAGGATACAAAGCAAAACCAGCAAGTGGGTAAAGGCGCCTGGGGTGAAAGGTGAAGTCGAGGAAGCCAGGCACACACTTCCAGGAATCCTCTCCCATTGGAGTCACACAGGACATACAATTTCTCCAGCAGTGAGTTGTGACAACACTGCTCTCCTGACTCCTCCTCCAACATACTAAGCTATTTTCTGACCTCAGGACCTTTGCTCATGCTGTTCCTTCTGTCCAGAACACTCTCCTTTCCTAATGTTCCGTGGCTGACTTTTCCTCATCCTTTGGTCTCTGCTTCCAGAAGGCTTCTCTTGGACCACCCAGTCTAAAACTAGCCCTCCTGCTGGCACTCCTCTACCCGTTACCCTGTTTTCTTTTTCTTTGTAACACGTGCCACCTTGTTTTGCTTATTACCTTTCTCCGTATGACACACTAAAGTTTGAGAAATACTGGTTTCAGGAAAGGGTTGAAAACTCAGGTGCCTACGGGGCCAGGCACTTTGTGCAAATGCGTTAATGCCTTTAGATCAAGCTTACCTCTCTGATTCCATCACAGGCCCCATTCACACATTTGCACAAAGGGGCAACCCTTGCCTTAAGCCAGTGTTTTTGAAATTTTAGCTTTCAACAGAATCCCCTGGAGGGCCTGTTAAAACACAGGGTGCTGGGTCCCACTCCCCAAATTTCTGACTCAGTAGATCTGGCTGGAGCCTCAAAATTTGCATTTTTTTTCTCCTTCTTCCCAAAGGCCCTGCAGTACATAGTTGTATACTCTAGTTGTGAGTGCCTTGGTTGTGCTATGTGGGACACCGCCTCAGCATGGCCTGATGAGTGGTGCCATGTCTGCGCCCAGGATCCAAACCGGCAAAACCCTGGGCCACCAAAGCGGAGCGTGAGAACTTAACCACTCAGCCACAAGGCTGGCCCTGAGAATTTACATTTCTAACATGTCCCCAAGTGTACTAGTTTCCTGTGGCCGCTGTAAAAAATTACCACAGACTGAGTAGCTTAAAACAACAGAAATGTCTTCTGTTACAGTCCTGGAGGCCAAGTCCGAAATCAGTATCACTGGGCCGAAGTCAAGGTGCTGGCAGGGCCGCACTCCCTCTGGAGGCTGTAGGGGAGACTCCTTCTGTGCCTCTTCAGCTTCTGGTGGCTGCTGGCATTCCTTGGGTTGTGGCTACATCATCTCATTCTTCAAATCTCTTTCACATTGCCACCTCCTCTGTGTGTGTGAAATCTCCCCCTGCTTCCCTCTTATAAAGATACATGTAATGGCATTAGGGCCCACCTGGATAATCTCCATCTTGAGATCCTGTTACTGAGCTTGCTCTACTCACTTCAACCTGAGCCAATCAATCACAATGAGTTAGGGATGAAGAAAGAAAGTTTAATTAGATTGGATTAGCTGGCAAATTGGAAGACAGGTGACTATGTCTCAAAAACTTATCTTCAAAAATTACAGAATCTTGGGGCTGCCCCAGTGGCGCAGTGGTTAAGTGCTCACGTTCCACTTCTGTGGCCCCAGGTTTACTGGTTCGGATCCTGGGTGCAGATATGGCACCGCTTGGCAAGCCATGCTGTGGCGGCGTCCCACATATAAAGTGGAGGAAGATGGGCATGGATGTTAGCTCAGGGCCAGTCTTCCTCAGCAAAAAGGGAGGATTGGCAGCAGATATTAGCTCAAGGCTAATCTTCCTCAAAAAAACAAAACAAACAAACAACAATTAACAGAATCTTGAGGTAGTTATATAGGGAAAATGGGCATTGAGGAGGGGGTCCAGGGATGTTGGGCTCCAGATATGACGGGCTCCCAGCATCACATTGTTCCATTCTTCTGTCAGCTGTGATGGACAACTTATAGGTGTGTTTCCTGCCTATGGTCAGCATGTTCCTGGAGAGAAACTCAGAACAAAGTTTTAATTTATCAAGCTGTCTGGGAGTACAAATGTAAGTGGAGCCCATAAATCAGGAAAGCATGTGAAGTTTTTAGAGTACGTGCAGAGCAGTGAGTAGTCAGAGGAGGGGCTGGGGCCATTTAGTATAACGAGATGGCCTTACTTACAATCCTTAACTTATTCACACATGAAGAGACCCTTTTTCCAATTAAGGTCACATTTACAGGTTCCAGGGTTTAGGAACTGATCTCTCAGGGGCCATCATTAGCCCACTATGCCAGCCAACAGGGATGCTGCTGGCCCAAGGAGCACACATGGAGAAGCACTGCCTTAAACCACAGGCTAGATAATAGCATGTCTTCAGAGTCACAGAGGCCTGGGCTTGGAATCAATTCTGACACCACCAATTCCTAGCTATGCACTCTTGAGCAATTTGCTACCTCTGCCAACCTGTTCACTCTCTGTCCCCACCTAGTTGGGCATGGGGGTTAGAAACCATGTAAGCACCTAGCAGAGAATCTGGCCCATTGCAATTCAGATGCCTCCAAATGGGGCCTACGGACCAGTCATAGCTCATAAATGCTTTATGGTTCTGAGATGGCATTTTTAAAAATTAGTTGTCCACATTAAAATATTGGGAGACTTCACATAAAAATTGAGTATTCCAGATTCTCTTGAAAAATCAAAAGATCTGGTAAGAAGAGTTCCTTTGGTTAGGATTAGTCCCCTTCCTCTTCACCATATTCTCTATCCTACCCACCTGGCTCCCTTAGGTGCATGAGTTTGCATCCTATAAAGGGATTCATTGCAGCTCAAGTCCTTTCTTCTCTTTATTCTAAATCTTTTTACCTGAAAGGCTGAAGTGGGCCAGGTGCCATGGCAATGGGTGCTGTACTTCCCTTCTGCAAGGTCCCACCTGCTTATCAGATGGCCTGGGCACCAGCCCTGGACCCAGAGCTTCCCAGCTGGAACTGTCAATGGGAGGAGAGATTCCAGGGTGGGGGCATGACTGACCCCTCTGAGGTGGTGTTCATGTGTGTGTGTGCACATGCATGTTGCACACGTACCCACCCACACTGCTAGGCTTCTCTGCATTTTCCTGGAGAGAAAGTCCCCGGCTTTCATCAACATTTCAAGATCATCTGTTGCCCCCAACTGGTTATAGAAGCCTGGGGTTTGGCTGGCTTGAATGCATGCAGTGAGACAATATTGAAGTGACCCCATCTCTGGGATGCTGGCTTTTCATGAGAAATACAACAAAAAAAAGAAAAACCCTATACAAGAAAACCCACAAGTGCAACAATATGTAGGAATAACTCAGGAAAACTTGTGCTTATGAGAAGAAATTATAACTTTACTGATTGATAAAAAAAGCTTGAATACATGAAAGGACAATATCATATTCCTAGATGCTAAGATTAAGTGTAACAATGTTAATTCTGCCTAATTCATTTATAAGTTCACATCAATAATCATCAAAAGGCTGTTTTTAATTGATAAATTTTCATCTGGAATAACAAAATTATACATTTTTTCATATAAATATACATACACATATGCTTTTTTAAGGTACAATGATGGAAAACTCATTAAATATAAAGCTATAAAAATTTTAAACGAACATAGCTCCAATAAAATAGGGCAACAAGCCAGTGAAACAAAGTAAATGGTCCAGATAGAGATCCTACACTAATATATTTATAATATATTATGACTATGAATCATTTACTGATAATTCATGTTGGGGCAATTAACAATGGGGGAAATCTTGATCCTCTCTTCACACACACCGAAGTAAATTCAAGAATGGTTAAAGCATATTAAAAAAATAAAATAATGAAAACTGCAGAATAAAACTATTGTTTAGAGAAGGTTAGATTTTGTAGGCTTGGGAAGGAAAACAGAAGAATTGAGCTATATAAAAGTGAAAGCTTGTCAAAAAAATAATTCAAAGAAAATGCCAAACAAACTGGGAAAAACATTTATGGCCAAAATGAAGACAAAAAACTAATATCTGTATTATATAAAGAGATTGTTCAAATGGACAGGAAAATATTAAAGCCACATAGACAACACAAAAAGGAAATATAATTGCTTAACAAGCTTAGAGGAAAATGTTAACCTCCTTAAAAGTCAAATTAATACAAGTAAAATTAGATGCCCTTTCCCCTATTAAATTAAAATTAAAGATGAAAAATGCTCTCAATACATGATGCCAGTGAGGACATGTAGAACACAGAGCAGCATGTTTTACCGGCAGCAGAGCAAAGTGGTGTAACATTTTCAAAGGAGCTTGGATGTATGTATCAAGAACCTTAAAACAGTTATACCCCTTGTGACCCAGTGATTCTCCTTTGGCTAAGTCTATCTTAAGGAAAAGAATTCTAAATTTGGAAAAACATTTAAGCACCAAAATGTTCATTAAGTATCATTTACAATTATGAAGAATGAGAAGTAAAACATTCAAAGAGAGAGGGCCACACATACAAAGCTCTGAGTATACTAAGGACAGACGAGGGGGCCAGAGCAGTGTGTAAGTGTAAGACTGGATGGAAAAATAAGATATGCTGTTGCACGTGTGGAATGATCACAGCTATATGAAAACTACCTATGAACACCTTTAAGTAAGTAATATAGTCACATTGGTGAAAACGCACAGAGGTACCAGGAAAAGTAGACCTTTTTCCCACTACTCTCCAGAGGCAACCATTTTCGTAAATCTGGCAATAATTTTAAATTATAAGAAAATAAACTAAAATGTTAATGGTGTTTGTGGTATATTGGGAGGGGGGTACAGACAGAGGGATAGAGAGATCTTATACCTTTCGATAAAACAAATGAAAGAAACTGTCTTTAATAAGCCATTACTTTAAAATGAAAAACATTAATCTTTCAGAAATGCATACTTTAAAAAAAGGAAAGTCAGTTCATGTCAATAGAACAAGCATGAAGACACAACAGCTAAAGAGGTAAAAGGCCTAGATTGTACACAAAGAAGTTTAAAAGCATGTGGGAGGAAATCCATTAGTAAGCAAAGATCACTGGGCGTATCAAATAGGCAAACTTTTTGTTGGTTTGTCTTGAATGATAAACATCCAATGCTGGTACAGTTGTCCAAATGTTTATTTATACCAGGGGTAGCAAAGACATTTCTTTGCATATACAAACTTGGCTCAGCTTGTCTGGTATGCCTTGAGTGCCGTGCTGAGAAAGATTCTGAGCCTGTCGTCAGGTGCACTGGACCCAGAGAGAGCCTAAGTGATTAGCAAAACCTGTCACTGACTGAGGTGGGAGGACAGGTTGCCACCTATTTCACGCCCCTGGCCCTCCCTTTGCTGGGGGCTGCAAACGGCATGGCCCCTCCAGAAACAAAGGCAGTGGGATCTTTCAAGAGCCATGGAAATGTTTATCACATCTGATCTAGTAATACCACTTTTTGGAGATCTATCTTAAGAAAACAACTAACAATACCTTATGCTTTGTTAATCAAATATTTATTTAAAAATTGTCATTACAAAATAAGTGAGAAAAAGAGAAACTTCAAATTTGTGACACATATATGAAAAACCCATACACATAGAAAAACTTATCTGTACAGAGAATACTAAAGTATGACAAAACGTGGTTGTATTCTGATGTGTAACTCTGGTTTACAATTCTGAAGTTTAATAACTGTCACTAAGAAAACTTTAAAAAGTAAAGGAAAAATATATGAAAACAAAATATTCCATAAGAGCAGCTGGTTCCTGAGTCCTACCGTACAAGGCGCTGTTGGGCTCTTTCACAGATGAGCTCCAGGCCTCTCAACAGTTCCAGAAGGAGGCCCTGTTAGCACAGTTCCTAAGAAAACAAGGTTTACTCAGCTTCTAAGGAGGGGCTGAGATTTGGCCTGGCTCCAAAGCCCACACTCTCCCTTTTCTGTCAAGGGGCTCGTCTACCCACAAACATAACTACAATCCTGGGCCTGTACTCATCGAGTGTCTAGGACTATTAGGAAGTTTACTAGCCTCCTTTGCTTTCCAAAGTTTTCTTTAATATGCATAGTATTATTTGTTTCGTGAGGAAAATAAACCTAATAAAACTACGTTAAAATTAGGGTTCTAACAAACTATTCCATCTGTGGCTCTTTCCAGGCCTGACTTCAGACCTTTTACTTCCTAAGATGGGTTATCAGAGCCAGTTCTTCAAGGTGTGGGGGAGAGTTGAGTAGTTTAGTTGTACTCTAGAGAAAAAATAAGCATGACTTTTAGACCACGTGGGGATGAGGCCGGGGTGTTTCGAAAGCCTTCAAGATACACATACCTTTTGACCCAGAAATTTGACTGCTGGGAATCTCCCCTTAGGAAACGTGACCGTATGCAAAGACATCGGAGCGAACCGGTAACGGAAATGCTGAGACCCAAGAGATAACGAGGAAGCACGACTGCAGCAGCAACGCACATGCAAGAGAGAAATTACAAGAGACCCCGTTTCCAGCCCTAGGCGGCTAGTGAAATAAATGAGGACATAGCTATGCAACCAAGTACTAGGCAGTCCTGAAGGACGAAAATTGCGGGGTGCATTTATGGATATGGCAAGATGTTCATGATACATCAGAATCAAAACTACAGCCTTCTAAACAGTGTTAGTGGGATGATTCTATTTCATAAAAATGTATCATTTTTTTTCTAAATTTATATAGATCTATGCATAGGAAGAAAAATGCCTGGACAATTTTAACCCTTTTAGCAACAAGTGTATCTGGGAGAGAGAAATACAAATATTCAAAGAAAAAACAAACGTTATTTTCTAATCTTCTTCAAGGAATGTGTATTACTTACATAATCACAAAAAAGAAAGCTTAAAACATGAAGGTTTCTAAATTTAAAAAAGAAGGAACCTGAATATAAGAGCAGTACCCAATCTGTCAGATGTGTTAGGAACTGGGGGGGGGGGGGAGCAGGAAGCAGAAAAGCATTCTCCTTGGAGCCCACCAAGCTAGCAGCAAGCTGAAAGCCAAACTAACAGGCTGAAGTACCGCCAGTGCCGTCAGCTCAAGTGTAGCTTGTAAAATACGGAGGCAGCAGCTTGTGCATCTTCTATATGTTCCAGATAGTCTACGGGTGACAAGTTAACTATCCACGTTGTCACCACTGCCATTTGTGGCACAAAAGAAGCATCAGAACAAAGTCTAGTCTGATCCTCCCTGACTTTCTCTAGTTAAGGCTCCTCAAGATGCCTGAAGCCCCAGCCCAGGGTCCTCAACAAAAAGCCCACACCCAAACCCCTCAAGGAGTCTCTGCCACCTCCTAATTCAAGTGTCTGAAAACCAGGGTGGAGTGATGGAGGGGGCCATGTAGAGAAAAGTCTACAAGAGGTAATGAAGAAGGAGCTAAAGCAGCTGGCCCAGGAAGAATCCAGTGACGGTGAAAACTGAAACCTCACTGCCTGTGACTGGTGCAGTGGCTTGGAGAATGACTTTAAAAGGCTGGGCCTTTGGGAAGGGCCAACACTGTGCCCTGACGGGTTATGATATAAACCACACAAAACCATCAATGAGCTGTTCTTGCAGGGAAGTTGAAGCTGAATCTAATTATTAAGTCTCCAGAGTTTAGAGCTAACTTTCATTTATAGAAAATACAGAGGAGAGAGGAACAAGCTTAAGGATACCACAGGAAGCAAGCAGATATATTCAGAATGGGGGCGATTCCATACAACAACTGATCCAGTTTCTTCCAGTATTACTTGCATAATCACACAAAGCTTTAAAAAGAAAAATGAGTGCAAGAATGATAGCTGCCAGGGCTAGGAGGAGGAGGCAATGGGGAGTTACTGTTTAATGGGTATAGAGTTTTAGTTTTGCAAGATGAAAAAGTCCTAGGGAATCTGTTGCACAAGAATGTGACTACACTAAACTATTGGACTATACACTTAAAAATGTTTGAGACGGTAAATTTTATGTTATATGTTTTTTACCACAATTAAAAATAATTGTTTTTAAAAATGGATGCTCCTAAATTTAAAAAAATTAAACCTTAATGTACGAGTAGTACCATAACTCTTAGACATATTAGGAATTGGGCAGGGGAAGGAGGAAGTATATTTCTACATTATCCTCGGGTCACACAAGGCATTTAAAAAAGGTGAGAGGAGACTGCTTTAGATTAAGAGAGACTCAAGAGATCAGACAACCAAATGCAACCTGCGGACTATGTTTGGATCTAGATTGAAATAAGCCAACTGTAAAAGGACATCTTGAAGCTGATCAGGGAAACCTGATTACGGCCTGGGTAAAACCCTTTGAGGTGATTTAGAAAGATGTATTGAAGTTTAAAAAAATAGAGATGAGACAATTGAAAGAAAATGTATCAGGTAAATAACAATCCAGATAGAAGGTAGATTTAGCAAAAATGGTGAAGAGAGAAATGAAATGACTGAGATCGATAAGGGCCTGAGTTAACCTATGACCCTGGGGAAAGAAGCAGATTTCATGAGACAGTGATGAGGGAGAAACCATCATAAACGCATGACAAGGGTTCCTAGGTGTGAAGGGAGAGAAATAAAGGAGGGCATAGGAAATTATAAGTTTTCAGAAAAGGATGAAAACTTGTTGAAAAGGCACAGGAGCCAACTTGAGCCAATGGCGAGAAGTGGAACAATGTGAACAACAAAATAAATAATGTCAGTATGAACTATAGTCCATGGAATAAAATAAATATCCATGAATCCATACTGATATAAATTACTGAATAAATAAATAGATAACTCTTCCTCACAGGAGAATTCTATAAATGTAGAAGGAATGAGGGAAATGAAACATTGCCATTACAATACCACAGAGTAATAAAGGCTGTAGGCAAGATCCTCTCGGCTAGATGCCAGAATTTAGTGGGTAAGTCTGAGGAGAAACTGGATATTTGCATGGTCTCAAAGTTTCTCCTGCAAGATATTTATTAATTACAAAAAGAAATAAATAGTAGCTTTATAGTAGAAAAATCCAGCAGATACCACTTTAAATCAAGGCATCAACATTAATTAACATCACCAACATTAAGACCTATTGTCATCATGTCCCCTTGTGGTAGTGGTGGCAGGATCAGAAACCACTTTACGGTGGGTTGGAGAGTAGACTGTGGTGAGAAAATAGGGCCAGCCAATGAGGACTGTTTCCTCAAGAACTTTGAAATGAAGAGGAGGGGTTGTGTAGTGGCACTCATTTGGCTGGTGTAGGTTCTGACCAGTCATGTTTGTTTTGCATTTCATGACTTTGGAGCCACACATCAGAGATCAACTTCAAAAGTGACTGGATGAGAAAAAGTACAGCAGTGAATGACAATAGCAACAACCCACCCTTCCAGAAGAGGAATCAGGTTCCGAGACTCCAGGTCCAACCTGTTACCACGTCTTTGTATTTGACCACCATTCAAGTCAGTGATGGAAAACTTTTAGCATTATAGCAATAAGGTATGAAAGAGAGTTATAGTGCAATTCAGGGCTGATCCCTTTAAAAAGTAAAGTATGGGAGCCAGCCTGGTGGCATAGTGGTTAAGTTCGGGAACTCTGCTTTTGCAGCCCAGGGTTCGCGAGTTCGGAGCCCAGGCGAAGACCTACACATTGTTCATCAAGCCATGCTGTAGCGCCGTCCCACACACAAAACAGAGGAAGATTGGCACAAATGTTAGCTCAGCGACAATCTTCCTCAAACAAAAAGAGGAAGACTGGCTACAGATGTTAGCTCAGAGCAATCTTCCTCACCACCCCCACCAAAAAAAGTGAAATATGCTCAGCACAGATTAGGATTTGGGGTAAAGTTTGCTGTGCTGATGAGGCCAGAACCTAAGAAAGCAGAAATACTGCTTTCAAACGGGGTTTTTTAAAAGGAGGGAAAAAGGAAAATAAGAAACCCCAACCCCTCAAACAACTACAAAAAATACTCCTCTACTCGATCAGTAACGGCTTTACAATCTACAAGAACAATTACAAGAAAGTGTTTAGCAAAAATATACTTCCCTGAATTAGTGTCTCAAAAAGTCACCATCTAATCTTAAATCGCAAGAGAAATGCCTATCAGAACTTCACGCTCTTTAAGAAAGCTTTCTGAACCCCTGATACTACAAGTGTCCTCATCTGACTTAACATGAAACACTGCCAGGATTACTAACGAGGAAGATGGCTGCAGTAGGTATAGGGCTGTAGCTTTTCTTCAGTGAGCATATGGCATGGCAGGAATTTAAAAAAGTGGGTTCAGTTCCTGCTCCATCACTTACAACCTTAGATAAATCAACTGACAACTTAGAGTTTCAAATTTGCCTTCTCTGTAAAAACGGAATAAATAGCCTCACTAGTACACTGCAGCATTCCTTAAGGATCAAATAAGAGAACATACATGGCAATGTTTTGTAAACTATGAGGTACGATGTAAATATATTACCAATTATATCAGCTTTGTGGATGAATCGATATAGGCACACCTGGAAAATCTTTTTACCATGCCCTGTGCTGATACATCTCTTGTGGTGAAAATATTTCATGTAAACATTTCTATAAAAACCCAGGCAATAGATTGCCACTCTGGAGCCCAACAGCCAGTTACAGGTGTGTTGTCGGGATGTCAAAATCAAGGTTCTCCATTCTACAAATACCACCAAAGGAGAGAAAAATCTATCAGCTTCTTTCCTATGCAACAAAAACACTCTTTGTAAGGCTTTTTGGCCTGTGTGACTGCTGACACGTGTTCAATCTCCCTTTGCAAAAAACTGTTCTACACTCTTGCAACTATTCACTGTTTTTGACCACACTATGATGAATTTTCAAGTCGTTAATGAGGTGTGAGGGCTGGTGGATGGCTTTCTCATATTCATAGCTCTCAGAGGGTCTCTCTCCAGGATGAAGCCAAATATGTTGAGAATGTTCTCTTACTGGAGGTTTTTCAGTAGTAATTGCGCTCGACAGGTTTCTCTTGAGAATGGAGTTGATAATGTTGAGTGAGGTATGAAGGTAGGCTGAAACACTTCGCACACAGCTGACACTGGTAAGGCCTCTCTTGAGCATGAATTCGATAGTGTTGAATGAGATGTGAACTCTGACTGAAGGCTTTGCCACAGTCACAACACTGACAGGCTCTTTCTCCAACATAGTCATGTTTCCGCTGATAGCGAATTAAATATGTCTTGTTGTGGGGCAACTCAGGTGGAAGGGCTTTTGCTGCCTCATGGGCTTTGACATGTTGAAAAAGATGCACATGCTGGAGAAAGGCTTTGCCACACTGAAAACATTCATAGTACTCCTCCTGCCTATGAATTCTTACACGGCCACAGATATTTGCACGCTGAATGAAAGACTTTCCACCTTCATTGCATCCAGAGGACTTCTCACTAGGATGAGTCCTCTGGTGTCTGGTGAGGTGTGGCATGAGGTAGAAGGCTTCTCCACACTGTTTACATTCAAACGGTTTCTTCCCAGTATGGATCCGCTCATGTATCTCACGGGCTGTTTTGGTACTAAAGGTTCTTTCACAAAATTCACATCTGTGGTATTTGTTGTCTTGGAGGAAAGGCTTATTGTCCACTGGCTGGGAACTGGTGTAAATTCTAGGAGTAGCACATTCCTGGGGATCCTTTCCTAGAGGAGCCTCTGACTGTTTAGTAGGATTTGAACTTCTCTCAAATTCATCACTGCCATGGCTTCTTTCCTGAGTGAGGGTCTTGGGGTCACTCACTGTTAAAGGACTCAAAAATTTCTCCTGGTTGACCTGGTGTGATTCTGATGGATCATCAGGAGAAGACTCTCCTACATAGACAGGCCAGAAGTTACCTACCTCCAAACCCTCCGTTCCTGCCCCCAAGGATGACTTTTGTACAGGCAGGCTTTGCTCTGGAGTTACATCTTTGGTTTCCAGTTTTTTCTCCCAATCTAAAAGAAATGTAAAAGTTCCTCTATTCTTTCTACTCAGAGAGACACATCATTATAGGAGAAACAGAATAAAGAGACCAAAGATAACAGGACAGATCTATGGAGGTTTGACCATTTTCTGGGAACCTAAGGAGAGAATTGGAAAAGGATGGAAAGGAGAGTAAGCAAGGAAGGTTGAGGAAGAGGCAGAAAAGAGACCACCCAGGAGGACTGAAGGTTGGCAAAGATGCCAAAGACACAGACAAGAGAATGAGGAAACCAGAGAAAGAGCTGGGACTGGGATCTGTCAGCATTTTCCAGACCATGTTTAGTAGATCACTAGTGTTCTAAAAAACAAATAGCTGGGGCCATAAAGGGATTCCATTGTCAAATCAATTTGGGAAATCTTGTACAATACAAGTCAAGCAGGTTTCACTCCTGTAGGAGTCTTCAGAACCTTCACTGGCGTCTTGAATCCCAAAGAGGGAAGGTACAGAATGTAGCGTTTCTCAAACTGATCTCACCATGGAACACATTTTGTGTTTTTTTTTTTAAGAATGCCTATTATCATAGTTCAGAAAGACCACTGAGGAAACACTGGAGTCAACAGGTCAACAACCTCTCACTCAGAATAAAGCAAAAAAATTCTAACTCTCTTCTTGGCTTCCAATCGCTTGTCTACACTGCCAACCAACTAATTCCCTTCAATTCAACATTTATTAAATGCCTACTTTGTGCAAGGTATTACCCAACCAGATTGTCATGAGAAGTGTAAAAAAGACGCTAATCTGACTATAAATGACTACAGGAGAAGAGACGAGGGGATTGATTCCACTGAGGAACAGGAAAGTTTAGCAGAGAGGATGGCATTTGGGCTCAGTAAGCGGTGAAGGGGGTGGCAAGCTTATAAAACATCCTGAGCAAAGATACTGAACTGTGAGTATCCAGGCCTGGGGAGCCAGAAACACAGGGTTTTACTTGGAATATCTGGGAGAGATGAGGCTGGAATATGAATTTCAGGTCAGCCTGGGAGGGATTTAAATGTCTTGCTAAAAGTTTGGATTTTCTTTTGAGAGTGGTAAGAAGCTGGTCAAGTCTGTGCTTTATAAAGGCAACTCCCTGAGTGGGAAAGAAACTGAAGCCAAGAAAATCAAGTATAAGATTGTGGCTTGGAAGAGACAACGATGAACACAGTGGTCGCATCCTGGCAGATGGTGGGAAGAGGTGAGCAGAGTCCAGGAGAAACAGCAGAACCAGAATATAGCTTAGGCAGTCAACAGGAGAAGAGAGATAAGTGGACCCATCATGATGGATTAGATCTCTTAGGAAATTATCTTTGAAGACTCAAGCATGGAAGACTATGAGACAGCCCAGTCCTTCCTGGTTCCTCTGCTTTCCTCGCCCTGCCTTACTTCTGATGTCTCAGTAGGTTCTGCCAGTTCTCCTTTCAGAGAATACCTCAAACCTGAGCACTCTGCAATCACAGCACCAGCCTCCGTCAGCTTTAGCCTACTGAACTCCAACAGGCTCCCAACCGGTTTCTCTGATGGTCTGCCTAAAGCTCATTTTCCATAGAACAGTGCTGCCCAATAGAACTCCCTGCTATGATGTAAATGGTCTATATTTTTTCTGTGTGATACAGTAGTCACTAGACACAGGCAGCTCACGAACACTTGAAATGTGTCTAGTGTGACTGAGAAACTAAACTTTAAATTTTATGTAATTTTAATTAGTGTAAATTTAAGTAACCACATGTGACTAGTGGTCAATAACACTAACTCATTCTTGGCTAAAAACCTTCCAATATCTTTTTCACATCTCACTTGGAATGACATCCATATTCCTTAACATATCCCTTCATGGGCTGGCCTGTATCTGTCTCCGTGACCTCATCTCCTACCCTGAGTGCACTTCACTCAGGCCACACTGCCCTTCTTCCTGTTTCTCAAACATCCAAGCTCATTCCAAACTTGAGGCCTTTGTATTTGCTGTTCCCCCTGCCTACAACACTCCTCCTCAAGGTTTTTTATGTGGTTCCCCCTTTAGTTTCATTCAAATCTTCCTCAGTGAGGCCTTGCCTACCTTTTTTTTTTTTTTTTTTAAAGATTGGCACCTGAGCTAACAACTGTTGCCAATCTTCTTCTTTTTTTTTTCTGCTTTTTCTTCCCCAAATCCCCCCAGTACAGAGTTGCATATTCTAGTTGTGGGTTCTTCTAGTTGTGGCAGGTGGGACATCGCCTCAGCATGGCTTGATGAGCGGTGCCATGTCCGCACCCAGGATCCCAGCCAGCGAAACCCTGGGCCACTGAAGCGGAACATGTGAACTTAACTACTCGGCCCCAGGGCTGGCCCCCTGAGTATCCCATTTTAAGCAGTCTCCTATATGCCACTTTGTCTGCTTTATACAGATTCTACCATTTGTTTGTTTATCACTTACCATCCCCATTAGAATGCAAACTCCACAAAGGGAGGGATTTTGTCTGTCTTGTTCATTACTGAATCCACAGAACTTACGACAGTGGCTGGCCTACCACAGAAGTTCAATAAATATCTGTGGAATGACTGACCAAATGAAAGAATGAATGAACAAACTACAGTACAGAAGAGAAGACAATGAAAGAAACAAAGACAGGGAGAGGAGTCCTCTTGGTAGGTCCCTGAATTTTGTTTGAGCATTCACTTCACCCACCCAGGAAAAGGCAGGGAGGACAGTGTTAACTAGCACTAGAGTGAGCACAGCTACAGGTTCAGCAATGAGATGTGACCCAAAATGGAACAATGAAAAGTGAGGAGAGTTGTGTCAAGGGCTTCTGGGAAAGAGCTTCCTCGTTCTTGAGAATGATTCTTTGATACACCTGCTCTCCCATTCTCTCTTTGGACAGGAACAAGAAAGCACATCTAGGATTTGTTGGCAGAGTGAAAAGAGAAAATGAAACTAGGTCTTTGATGACATCACTGAGCCCTTAAATCCAACCACCCTCAAAGCCCAGTTGACCAGTGCTGTAAACTAATAATCCCTCTATGGCTTAGTTTGGAAGTGATTTTCTGTTAACTGTAATTGAAGGACAATGATGATGCTGACTGACATACACAGTGACATAATTCAAAGAAAGAGATTTCATAGAGATGGTAAATATTATAATATTGTAGCCATAGAGTTTGGAGAAGAGAAAGTCTAGAAGGTTCTGTTCTTGAGCCCTAAGGATGTAGGAGCTTTGGGGGAAGTTGTAGAACTGTGTGTGTGTGTGTTGGCAGAGGTAGGGAGATGGAAACCAGATTTCAGGGGTTAAGGAGGGAAAGGGAAGGAACCTTTTGGGTATCAAAAAGTCTGAGGAGCTGACATGAGGGAAAGGGGGAGGCAGCTGGAAAGAGACAGGGTATCACACCAAAGGTTTTTTGCTTGTCTCAGTTAAAGAGGAAAGACCTATGATTTCTAACTGTGAAGGGAAAGGCACAAATGAATGGAAGGTCTGGAACACTGGAGAAGAGGGAACCCGGCCTTCGTGCAGCTGGGCAGGAGAGGACTCACACTGCAGGAAGAGATAAGCTTCGGAGAGGAGATGAAGGGAAGTGCTGAGCACACGAGGTGGGGAAGCCATGTGAGGCCCTGAGGAGAGACCACCTACTGGCCTTCTCCCTGACCTGAGTGGGCTCTGAGGAAGCTCCCTGACTAACAGCTCCCGGCCCCACCCCAAGTGACTGCGGTTGTCTTTCCATGATTCCAGTCTCCATGGGCCTCCCCCTCACTACCCACCTTGACATATTGTGTTGCTGTCTTCCTCCATCACACGTGACTCTTCCTCTTCCAGCCGTGAGATAAGGTCGGGTTTAGGGAACTGGTACCCTGTTGAAGAAGGAGACTCATAACCTGGGGGTTTTGTCCTGCACCCACAGCAACTCCCAGGCTGGGCTCTAAAGACTCTGAGATAATAAGGAAGATGCAAATTCACACAGAAGAAAAATGAAGGTTGTTTCCAACGATTTTGCCCCCAGGAGACATTTGGCAACGTTGGGAGACATTTTTGATTGTTACAACTGCAAGGGGAGAAGGGAGTGCTACTGGTGTCCAGTACGTAGAGGCCAGGAATGCTGCTAAACATCCTGCAATGCACAGTTCAGCCTCCCACAGCAAAGAATGATCTGGTCCAAATGTCAAAAGTGCTGTGGTTGGAAAACTCTGCTCTAGAGTAAAAACTGAAGAGGGTACTTGAGGGCCGTGTGCCAGGCTCTCTACTTCAGCATGGGCATTCTGGCGATGTAGGTGCTCAAAAACTGAACATATGGTTCTTTTCCTCCTGTGATAACCTTCGTTCCCTTGGTCTTAAAATGCTTCTTCTCCCCTTCCCTTAGTTCAATGTTTCCCAAACTTCACTCATTTGCATACCACCTGCTATGGTCTGAATGTTTGTATCCCCCCAAAATGCATGTTGAAATCCTAGTGCCTAATGTGATAGTATTAGGGAATGTGGCCTTTGGGAGGTGCTTAGGTCATGAGCGGGGAGCCCTCACGAGTGGGATTAGTGCTCTTAGAAAACAGATCCCACAGAGTGCCCTAGCCCCTTCCAACACATGAGGACACTAGAAGTCTGCGACCCAGAAGAGGACCCTCACCCAACAGTTCTGGCACTGTGGTCTTGGACTTCCAACCTCCAGAATTGTGAGAAATAAATTTCTGTTGTTTAGAAGCCAGCCAGCCTGTGGTATTCTATTATAGCAGCCCAAATCGACTAAGATATTACCTTATTACTTACTTGTTTATTGTCTCTCTCACCCTACTAGAATGTAACATCCATGAGAACAGGAATTCTCATCCATTTTGTAACCCCAAGCCTATAACAGTACCTAGCACATTGTGAGTTCACTGACTAATGAATGACTCTCACCTTTTAGCCCTATATATGTGCCCTTTATAGTAGTATTTAGTATTTATTTAAGATTTTTCTCTAGATCACCTCTCTTTTTAACTTAAATGCACTTAACTTAAATGGAACCTTTATATCAACCCTGTAATAGAAACTACTGTCATTAAAAAAAAAACCTGAAGGTAACATAGCAATAGATACAACAGCAACTAAGGTTATTGAGCACTAGCTATCTTCAGTTGACTATCTAAGGCTCGGAGCCTGAAGTCTGATCTCTCCTTGCTAAAATGAATAATCAACAAGATGCAGAGACATGCTATCACCCAAGTGATATTCTCTACCTGATGTAATCAGAAGGTTTGGAAGAAAATTAGAAGGAGTTGCTTTCTCACCAAGTGATTGAAGGATTATTTCATGCTGTCCATGTACCACCTAAAATAATCTATAGAACGCACTATACTCATTCCACACTTGCAAAGACAACGTCCTAGGTGACATGTAAGATCTTTATTAACCCAAAACCTTCAGTGTTGTAAGAAGCCAAGGGCTCACAAGAAAATGGACACGCCTCCAGGTCATTGCACGAGGGCTGAAAAGATAAAACTGATTTATTCCCTCTCTCCATACTCTCCCTTCTATTTTAAGTCATAAAATGTGGTAACCGAGAGAAGAGTGTAGAATACGTTGAAAAAGACATTTCTTTGTGAGCAATAAAAGTCATAGTTCAAATTACACACCACTGTGCCAGGTTTGAAGTAAAGCGCTCCATTTCCCCATGCAGGTCTCTGAATTCACAGGGATAAAAGAGCACCAGCTTATGGTGGGAATAGTGTTTGGTTGCGATTGTGTTTTTCATGAGACCTCAGGCCCCAGAAAAGCCACTGAAAAGAGGATCCTGACACTGACAACAAAAACATTTAGCTTGTGGGGAGAGGTAAACAACTCTGGATTTTGAAGAGAGACGGACAATCTGACTCTCAAACCTCAAGGCCAGTAGAAGACTTTCAAGCTCCTGGAATTGTCAGCAATTCCTTCAGCCATTCAAAAAACATCATTGCAAGACACCTATTGTACCAAGACCTGATGAAGCAAACCCCTGTTGGACAGCACAGCAGAGCTGAAGGGGGCAGATTCTGGAGTCAAACCGCTTGAGGTCAAATCCAAGCTCTGCCACTTTGTACCTGTGTGACTTTAGACAAGTAATTGAACTTCTCCATGACTCAGTTTGCTCACCTGTAAAATGGCAATAGTAACAACAACAACAAATATACCTCCCTGTCATAGAACCAGTATAAAGACTAAAGGAGGTGCTTGCCCCGTGGCCGAGAGATTAAGTTCGCGCCCTCCACTTCGGCAGCCCAGGGTTTCACTGGTTCGGATCCTGGGCATGGACATGGCACCACTCACCAGGCCATGTTGAGGCGGCGTCCCACATAGCACAACCAGAGGCACTCACAACTAGAATATACAACTATGTACTAGGGGTTTTGGGAAGAAAAAGAAGGAAAAAAGATTGGCAACAGATGTTAGCTCATGTGCCAATCTTTAAAAAAAAAAGACTAAAGGTGTTAAGATATGTAAAGGGCTTAGACTAGTGCCTGACATATATTAACTGCTCAATAAATGTTAGCTATATTACAAGTAACAGTGAGTGTGATACTAAAATATTGTCTCTGATTTGCGTTGAGACTCATCAACATGGTGAACCATTGTTACTGATGGGAAGACAGAAAAGAGTTGAGAACCATCTCCCCAGAGGGCAGAAACTGAGTTCCATGGAGAAGGCAGACTTACCCAGGGAGACCAGGTTCCTGTAATTCTCCAGCATCACCTCCCGATAGAGGTTCCTCTGAGCAGCAGTAAGGCAGCTTAATTCTTCTGGGCTGAAGTCCACAACCACATCCTCGAAAGTCACCAACTCCTAAAACACCAGAAAACTCCCAAATGATTGAAATCCAGAAGTCATCCCAGGGAGCGGGGAAGGAGCCAGATGAGAGGGCTGACCACGGAAGTTGACATTCAGACCAGTAGAAAGCTTCTAATCCACGTGTTCTAACCCGGAGGCTACAGGGACCTGGCAATGTACCTTTCTTTGTCTTGTAGTCTGAGAAGGGGGAACATTTCTGAGACAGTTCCTGCTGCTAATGGCTACAGAGTTGGATTGGAGGAAAAAGATCTTTTTCAGCCACTTTATAAAGAAAGAATGAATGCCCATAATTAAAAGCTGAGCAGTATACCTCAGCGTCTAGAATCAGAGCGAGTTGGGTTTAAGTCCTGGCTCTGGTTCTTTCTTACAAGTGAGTGTGGGTAGGTGATTGTGACTTATCCATAAAATGCAAAGAGCTCATAAATATGAAGAGATATTTATTATTATTAATAAACAAGGAAATGCAAATAAAAATGACAGAGTACCATTTTATACCCATTCAACTGACAAAAATTAAGAAGACTGCCAATACCAAATGTTATCTAGAATGTGGACCCACAGGATCTCTTATAAGATGCTAAGGGAAATGTAAATCAGTAAACCACTTTGGACCCAGAAATTGTATTCATAGGAATATTTGCTTGTGTGTACTTGGAGACATATATGTTCATAACAGTGCTGTTTGTCACATCCAAAACCTGGAAACAACCCAAAGTCCATTTATAGTAGAAGAAACAAATATATCACAGTACAGTCATACAATGGAATAATATTCCAGCAATACAAACTAATTAACTATAGTTACATGCACCAATCTTGGTAACCTGAGGTTGAACTTAAAAAGCAGATATTAGAAGACTATATAATACTATGATACCCATTTTATTAATATATATCTTCTGTGTTTTCAGGAAACATTATGCAGACCAATGAACATTTCATTTAAACTAGAAGTCACCTACCGGCTGCCCAGGTCCTACAGAGGGGTTTGTTTGGCTCACATGAGTTTTATATTCTTTTTTAAAATTCATATTAGCTGCCAACACCAAAAAATTTGTAGATTCAACATTATTAACTGGAACTTTGGTTTCTCTTTAAAAAACTGGACGATCAGGGGACCCAGGCCCACATTCTCACATGGTACCATCAGCTGAAGCTGAGTCAAAGCTGCCCCTTAAATGGGGCAGGCACTCCCATTTGTCACAATCCAACCATTTATAAATTCCTTATTTATATTACCTCAGCAGCTCCTGTGGGCATCTCCACTTGGGATTCTTGACATGGACACTGCAAGGACAGAGGGCTACTGTCAGGAGCAGATCTTCTAGAACAGTGTTTCTCAACCTTTTTTCCTTATCTCCCTCTTAAGGAACCTTTTAAGACAATTTTTTTCCTAATCGCCACCCCCCATGAATTTTATTCTGGTTCTAAAGGAAGTGCAGCATATTAATTTCATCAATTGTCTTTAACGTTTCAAAATGTGATTTAACAAGAACATTAAGGAGCACATTCTTGAAAAAAGGAAAATCTCACAACAGTTTCATGTCCTTATATTAGCTGCCATTCATTTCATATATAAACAAGCACAGTAATAGTGCAAATGAGGGTTGTTTTGAATAAGCCAAAAGGGGAGATAAAATGGAATACTAAACAAATTTTAAAAAACAATTCATTCAAAAGATAGGAAAAGAGGAAACATGTTAAAGAAATAGTATGTGGGATAGTGATAACTGCAATAGAGAAAAATAAAGCAAAGAAGGGAGATATAAAAAGTCAGAAGAAAATTTTAGATGAAATAGCCAGGGAAAGGCTCAGTCAGGTGATACTTATAGAAAGAGTTAAAGAAAATGAGGGTTTGGTTTAATTAAATAGAGAAGGTCTGGAAATCAGGAAGGTGAGATGAGATGCCCATACTGGATAACCAAGTCAGAAGAAAGCCTGACTCACAGGAGATCCAGCAGATGGCAGACTGTCAAACATCTTTGTGTCCTTTCGGTCTTCTTCGGTGTTCTTTTCTGCAAGGACAGAGTCCTGAGCGAGAAAACCTAGAAGAGAGAAAGGAATGTCATGGATGGAATTGAGTCCAGTCTGGCAGCACCTACAGACACAGAGAGTGGCCTGTCACTCCCATGCCACCCCATCCTGCCACGGGAGGTAGCAGCAGTCTGAGACTTTCTGTGATAAGAGAAAGACCATAAAAATCTTTTTTCAGCTCAATATAGTAAGTTCCAAAAAAGAGCTCTGGTCATTTCCAGCTCTAAATCCCAGTGGCTCCCCCCTGCCTTCCAAATAAAGTGGATGTTCTCTCTGTATCAGTGGTTCCCAGCATCACCATCCACTCAATCACCAAGGAACCTCAGTTTCTCAACAGTAAAAAGGAAATAATAATACCTATACTTCAAAGGGCTCTTGTAAGGATTAAACATTACATGTGTAAAGCATACAGTAGGCATTTAAAAAAAAAAGGCAGCTCTTATTATTAAGCTTTTCCTATATCTTTTTCACTCACTGACCTAGAAGACAGCCACCACATTCCCCACAGAAACCTGAATCTTGAAGGCCACCCTTGCCTGTAGTCTCTTCCCAAGTGCACCTTTCATTAATCTGTTGTTTCTTTCTATCCTAGGGAGCTCTCTTTCCTTTGCCGCCAACTACAGCTCTGTCAATAGCTCTGTGCCTTTGGCCAAGTCTTTACCCTGGGACAATATCCCCTATGTCCACCTGAGGCAGTGTAACACCATGATTAATGCTGGAACCAGCCACCCAGGTCTGAATCCTGGCTATGGCCATTACTAATCGTGGAGCCATGGGCAAGGTACTCAACCTCTTTGTGCCTCTGTCTTCTCATCTACAGATCAAGAAGTAATACCTACTTCAAGAGCTATTAAGAGAAGTAAATAAATTAATATGTATAAAACATTAATACTATAAAACCTAGAATATAGTACATTGTAAATGCTCAACATATTCACTATTAGCATCTTCAAAAGTCTTTTTAAGGAATTCAGGTGCACAGAACTGGATTAATCATAATCTTTAATTCAGGATATGATATCAGCACTGAGCCATGCACGACCCTCACATTTATTTTAAATTTATTCATTTATATTTTTAAGTATAATCAAGGCCTGTGAATTCACTACCCAACCCCAAAACTAGAACATTTCCAATAACTTACATCTACCCATATGCCTTTTCCTGTCCACACTCTAGCCTTCTCTCCAGAAATAACTATGGTCTTGGATTCATATTTATTGTTCCCTTGCCTTTTTCTTTCTCTCTCTCTCTCTTTGTATATATATACCCAAACAATACTTTATTTTTAGTTTGTAATCATTTTTATTCAAGGAACTATAAGGAGTAAATGGCTTTCTCTCATTACTGAAATGTCCTTAGTTCCAATCTAGTAACTTGAGTTCCCAAGAAACCAGCCAAATTTTGGCAGAGGTTAAACTTCCAGACCTTGTTATCTCCCACATTTTATGCCCTCTTTTTCGTTTTGCTGTGTGCATTGACTTGTGTTGATACTAAAATTTAGGCCGGATAAGAAATGTGGGGGGAGAGGAACAAAGCTGGAGAGAAAGCGTACTCTCAGAGAAATAATAAATATTAAAAGCAAAAGCCAAACCCAAAATTTCCTTCATCTACAGGAGGCAGATTAGACTGGATTATAAAATTAATTCTTTCATTCATTTGACAAAGCTTTATTCAGCTCCTATTACACACCAGGCATACAGCAGATGTTCAAACAACCAGTTGCTTCCTTCCTCTCTCACCTTTCTCCTCATACGCTTGGATCAAGTTGGCCACCAGAGTTCCTGCCTCCTTGCTGTTCTTGGGCTGTTTCGACCTCACCCATGTCTGAACCTCCTCTGGCAGGGTGTTCAGAAACTGCTCCAGCACCAGTTGCTCCATCATCTCCTCCTTGGTGTGGGTCTCTGGCTGCAGCCATTGCCAGCAGAGCTCCTGGATTTGGTTCACAGCTTGGTGAGGTCCGGTCATTGACAGGTACTGAAAATGCCTAAACTTTTCGTGAGAAACTTTCAGAACCCCTGGGTTCCTTATGGGGATGGTTTCTGGATTCTCTTCTTGATCATGTAGATGAAAGAGCTGGGGATTCCTCAAGATATCCAAAACCTCTGTCATCGGCAGCATCTTTAGAGCTTGGCCCTTTGCAGGATGGAGATCCTTTACTAGGCAGGTTGCTCCAGAATACACTGTTGTACAAGACGGTGGGCAAAGTTGTATCAGGTGAAGAAAGGATACAGAAACCTCACGACCTGCAGAAATTACACAGAGACTTAACAAATGGCCTGTACAGTTAGGACTGGACAGTGGGGTGGAGGTGATTTGAGGCAAACGGAGTTAGCTCATTTCACACAAATCACTCAATACACGATCACAGAAATCTACACATCTACAGACGTGATGCTCCCTCACTCCCATTCCCAGGTCTGGAAAGTCCACAGGCACAGGGTACAAATATTTCAGAAATGGCATTGAAGGAAAAAGAGACTTGAACTCCAAGCCACAATGAACTGAACTAATTTGATGAACTACAGAAGAAAGAATTTCCTTTCAAAAAAGAAATGAGCTAAGAGGCCAGCCTCATGGCTGAGCAGTTAAGTTCGCACACACCGCTTTGGCAGCCCAGGGTTTCTCCAGTTCGGATCCTGGGCGCGGACATGGCACCGCTTATCAAGCCATGCTGAGGAGGCATCCTACATGCCACAACTGGATGGACGCTCAACTAAAAATACAAAACTATGTACCAGGGGGCTTTGGGGAGAAAAAGGAAAAATAAAATATTTTTAAAATAAATAAATAAATGAGTTAAAATTACTGTGTATTATACAGAATGAGGAAAGATCTTTACAATACCTATATATCCTACAAAAGACTGGATTCATATGCAAAATATATAAAGAACTCACACAAACCAGAAAGAAAAAGGCAGACAAAACAACAGCAAAAAGGTTAAAAGATTTGAGCAGGTATTGCACAAAATAAGAAAGCTAAGTGACCAATAAACGTATAAAACGGGGCTCAACTTCATTAGTTATCAGAGAAATCTGAACTAAAACCACGATGAGTATCACTACACACTCCCCAGAATGTTCAAAATGAAAAAATCAGACAAGAGTAAGTCTTCGAGAGGAAACAGAGCCACCATAGAATGGTATATTCATACACTGGAACTCTAAACAAAAGTGAGAATATGGATGTATCTTGCTGTTGAGTGAAAGACACCAGGCTCAAAAAAAAGTCCACATTATATGATTCCATTTATATAAAGGTCAAAAACAGGCAAAACAAATCTAAGGTGTTAGCCAGAATAGTGGTTACTGTTGGGACGGGGGCAGGGGGAACAGTGATAATGACTGTGGGGGGACAGCATAAGGGGCTCCTGAAAAGCTGGTAATGTTCTATTTCTTAATCTAGCAGCCTAAGACATGGACAGTGTGTTCCTTTTGTGAAAACTGAGCTCTATACTAATGGTTTATGACCTTTTCTGTATGCACAATACATTTCACTAAAAAAGTGTTTAGCTGTGTTATAGTTGTGGGGAAACATCTAGGTTATAATGTTAAGTGAAAAAAAGCAGGAAACAAACTGTACCTAGAATATATGCTTAACCATATGAAGCAAAGGAAAAAACACTGGAAAGTAAACCAAAATACTACACCAGGGGTTATCTATGAGCAGGGAGATTACACTTCCCCCCTCAAAGCTATGTTCTAATTTCAAAATGTTCTACAATGAACTTCCATTTCTTCTATAACCAGGAAAATAAAAAATAATTTTCTTCTACAAAAGCTGTATTCACTCTACGAAACCACAAACAAAATTGCCATTTGGGGGAGACTTTGCTATTTTCCTCCCCACTAAAACACATCTGTTATTTCTATGACATAATTTAACCATTTTTCTGTTTGAAAGCATTTTGGGGTTTCATTACTATAAATTATAATGCAATGACCATCACTGGAACTATTTTTCCACATCCCTGATACTTCCCTTCAAGGCTAGATTTCTCAAAATAAAATTACCTGGACAAAGGGTATGAACTAAAAAGTTCTTAAAACTATCTGCCAAGTTTTCCTCCCAAAGGCTTCCACCAATTTCCTCTTCCAATCTCAATATATAAGACTAGATACTCACCTTGCAAGTCAATAGGGCCAGCTTCATGGGAATGCAACCAGTGCAGTCACATAGGGCCCCATGCTCAGAAAGGCCTCAAGCTTAGTTGAATGCTCTGTTGTTGCTGTCTTGAGATTTTCTATATTTTAAACAAGGGACCCCATGTTTTCATTTTGCACTAGGCCCTGCAAATTATGTAACTAATTCTGCCAGCCAACAACACTATCATTCTTCAAAAATCTGTTGCTGGGGCCAGCCAAGTGGCGCAGCGGTTAGGTGTGCACCTTCTGCTTCAATGGCCTGAGGTTCGTCAGTTCAGTTCCTGGGTGTGGACATGGCACTGCTTGGCAAGCCATGCTGTGGTAGGCGTCCCATGTATAAAGTAGAGGAAGATGGGCACGGATGTCAGCTCAGGGCCAGTCTTCCTCAGAAAAGAGGAGGAGGATTGGCAGCAGTTAGGTCAGGGCTGATCTTCTTCAAAAATAAAATCTGTTGCCAATTAGACAGATGAAAAATATCTTCTTATTCTTTAATTTTGCATTTCCTTCAGTTAATAATAAAGCTCAGTATTTTTTTCAGATTTTATTATTTTTATCAATTTATTAAAATTGTTCCTATCCTTTGCACTTTTTCCACCAGGGTGTTTCTGTTGCTGTTTGGCAAAGGCTCTATATAAAGAATATTCCTCATCCTACTTGCTTAAAAAAAAAATTCCAGCTATGCCACACCTTCTCTTTAGCCTTTGTAGAATTTTAATATTTTAAAGTTCAAATTATCACTATCCATTCAGAGACCAGCTAAATAATCCAATTATATTTAAACATTCCACTTTAATTCTTTAACTGGAATCTAGTCTGGGGTAGGGTGTGCGAAGAGTATAATTTTTTTCTAAAAACTTTCCCTGCACTACCAATTATTAAATTTGCTATCCCTTCCTTCTTGGGAAAGGAGATGCCCCTTTGAATTAAATTTCTAAGTCTGCAGCCTCCAGGGAAGGATCCTGAAAAAGTGGTAGTGGAAATGACTCTGAAATCCTGCCAGCCTGCCTGCCTAGACTAGGGAAGTCCAAGGCAAGCGTAGGGAGTCACAATCCTTTCTCCCTGCCCAGAAAGGGAAAGTTTGACCTTGAACGGTCAAGGCCCTCTAGGCCCTCTAGGCCACAAGCACTGAAAGGAGGCTCATGGCCCTGCCTCCTCAGAGGGCAACCTGAGCACCAGTCCCTTTCTCTTTTTCATAAATTCTTAACTGTGCTTTCCTTAAATTTTTATCTCTTGGATCTCAGCCTTATCTTAATCCTACATTCCTCATCATCCAAGTTTTAACCACTTACCTCAGTGGATCTAGGCACCTTTTTATTTTCTTCTTGACATTTTTTTCATTCAACCTTTATTTTCTAACTCTCAATACCACTAAAACCATTTGGGCAGAAGCTTCCCTAATGTCAACAAATTGTTTAATGACTTCAAGTTATTTTCAATGGCCATTGGTCTATCGAAGTTTTCTTTTTTTTAAATCCAATTTTTTAAAAGTACTTTTCCAGAAAAATCATCCATTTGCTTGAAACAAATATATTAACACGATTGAGCATAGTACTCTCAGAACACTAAATCGCCTAAGTATGCAACTTTATCCTTTCTTATCAATGATATTGCTTTATTACTAGTTTATCTTTTTAAATTATTCCTATTATTTTTTTTCTTTATTGCCATTTTCTCCCTCTCATCCCTAGTACCTGCTGCTAGTTCCTATCCTATTATTTTTGTTTTCTCATGTATTAATTTCATGTATCTTTATTATGTTCTTACTCCCGGTTTCTTTAGAGTTTTATCAGTTTTTTTGTTTGTTCACTTGTTTGCCGGTTTGTTTGGAGGACTTTGGGAACCTCCTGAAACAAATGCATAATTTATTTTCATTCTTTCCTGACTACTGAAAGCTGTTACTTTCGGTTATATATCAAAATTTAGGAATGTCAGCACTTTTATTTTCATTATTTTCTTCATAGTTCATAATCATACTTCTGATTTCTCCACTGACCAAAAAGTTCCTTAAAAAAATATAATTTCACTTTCACTTTAAACATTCATTATTAAACATTTGACATATGGGAAGTAAACAGTTTCTGTATTCTGAAACACTGGCCATCTCCACTAAATGATGTGAAAACCTGGGCAATTAGCATCTCTCTGAATTTAGCTTTCCTCATTTGCAAAAATGAGGGACAAGAAGGAAAACCTTCTTTCCTGTGCTGTTGCAAGGTTTAAAAAAGGCGGCAGCTGAAAATCACGACGCACACCACCCTGAAGAATCTCGTTTTTAATCTACAATTAAGAAAAATGCTTTACAGTAAGACACATTATGTAATTTAATACAAAAATCATAGGAATGGGTTTTTTTGAGGGGGGGAGGAAGACTGGCCCTGTGCTAACACCTGTTGCCAATCCTCCTCTTTTTCCTTCTTCTCCCCAAAGCCCCCCGGTACACAGTTGTGTATGTTAGTTGCAGGTCCTTCTGGTTGTGGCATGTGGGACGCCGCCTCAGCGTGGCCTGATGAGCGGCGCCATGTCCGCGCCCAGGATCCGAACCTGCCACACGCCGGGCCGCCGAAGCGGAGCGCGCGAACTGAACCACTGGGCGAGGGGCCGGCCCCTGAGTCGTACGAAGTGGGAAACACACAGGGCAGCAAGCTTCCCGGAAAGGGGCAAGGTGGCGTCACCGTCTCCTCAGACAGCGCCTTCCGGGTCCCCGCCCAGGGTCCTCCTGGGCACAGGGGCAAGTCCTGCTACCGAGCGCTGAGCAAAGCAGCTCACGGCAAATACTCTCCAAGACTAGAAGCGCCGGAGGCCCCGGGCGCGGCGGCCGGCCGGATCTGGGCGGCGAGCCTCTGAGGGGAGGCCGCGCTCCGCCCAGCTCAGCGCCCGCGGCTCCTCAGCCCCGCGGCCGAGCTCGGGGACCGCCCGGGTCCCCACCCTCGCCGCCCCCGGGCTGCCGCGTCGTCCCCCCGAAGCAGGGCCTCGTCGTTCAGCGCGGAGGCTCCCATGCGGCGCTGCAGCCTGGCCGCCCGCCGTGGCGTAGCCTCACGCGCCCTCACCGCGTCCGCCGGCCGCCGCCCCTCGCGCCCTGAGGCCAGCCCAGGCTGCCCGCGCGCCCGACCCCGCCCGCGCGTCCCCTCCGGCCACGTCGCGGCCCGAGCTGTCCGCGCGCAGCACACACGCTCGCCCTGACTCCCGCGTGCGCTCACCTCGCGGGCCCGACGTCCCGGCCTGAGAGAACCAGCTCCGCCTTAGACTTCGCGCCCAAAGCCGCAGCGCATGCGCCGTGCCGGCTCTGCGCATGCGCTCTGCGGGGTGGCAGGAGCGCGGCCCGAAATCCAGGCCGCTCCCGGCGAGTTCCGCTGGAGGGCGCACGAGAACGTGGCTGCCTGGGGAGGGGGCGGGGCCGGAGGAACTGGGCGCTGTGGGGGCTTTCTTCCGTAAAATGCTCTAATTAGCTTTTTGAATACTTAATACATAGTTTAAAATTTTTCAAGCAAATGAAAAACATGCAGTGAAAAGTCTTCCTCTCAGCATGTGTGCCACCCACCAAATTTTTATGCCATAAACCACATACACACAGGTAACCACTGTAATTATTTTGTGTCCTTCCACAGTGTTTTTATGCATCTGTGGGTACATATAAACATATGTGTATATACATATGCATATTATACACACATGCACATACGTACATATGTGTGTGACTATCCCTGAGATATATACTCATTGTATACATTGTATATATTCATTATATATTCATATTATGTACATTGATATATGTTATATACATAATATGTTATATATCTATACTATCGTATATATTCTGTATACATTATATCTAATATAAATGAGTATATTTTAAAATATAATATTTCTATAAATATGTTCAAATATTTTTAATGTAACAATCTATAATGTGTATTTTTGTATACACCATGACATATAATGTAATATATGTAATTATATAACATAACATATATTGTTACAATACATAGATTCACTACCATATATAATTATATATCTTAATAAATATGACTTTTATGTTTGCATAAATACTCGTATTCTCTTTTCCTCCCTTTTTTATACAAAAGGTAGCACACTTTACACACTGTTCTGTGCCTTAATTTCTTTTTACATGCCAGTATATCTTGGAGAGCTTTTCATATCAGTACAAATACAACTGCTAATCACATATTACTGATAATTAACCTATAATGTAACCAGGTACAAAGGCCACAGGGATGTGTTTTAACATGTTTCAGCAGGTTCTCAAATCTGACATGAAACTTTGATGACATTAGAATGAGTTATTTTTCAGGAACCAAAAGGGATGAGGAGACTGAAACTCTTCATTAAGGGAGGAAATAATGTCGGGCCCTGAGGGCAGAACAGAACATGAGAAGTCTGGAGAATGAATGCCAGAGATGCCTGACCCTCTCTTCCTGTTCTTCCCTCCTCCCCACATAACTGCCTTAAGATTTTGTGTTTGCTTAAGATGGTCTTTGGGATATGAGTCCACCATCTCCCAGTTTTGCTGGCTAATAGAACCAACTCCTTTCTCAACCACCAATTTGTCTTGCAATTAATTGGCATCAGGTTTCAGGGAGCAAAACAAGCTACACAAAGAGAGTTTTTGAACAGCTGTTTGGATTCTGTTACACAGTTATGACCTAATTTATTTAACTGTCTCCTGATTTCCGGACCGTTGAGTTGTTTTCAGACCTTTGCCACTGCAATCAGTGTTGAGTGCACAACCTTGACCTTCAGCAGTTCTACTCCTGTATAAATCTACTGGTAAGATAAATCCCCTTAAGCAGAATTGCTGAGGCAAAGGCACATGCATGTGTCATTTTGATAGAGATTTTGAAATTGCCTTCCATAGACACTGTTGCATCTTAGACCCTCTGGAAACTGGTAAAAGAAATCTTAACTAAATTGGAGTCCAGCAGGCCTGTAGGGGGAGCTCTCACACCCTAGCAGACATCATCAATTACACCAAACAAGATGTATGGCTTGCATCTATGACAGGAAGTACAAGTACTTTACTACTGAAGGAAGACTTCTCTCCCCATGGAGCAACAGCCCAGCCGAGGAGAAATGCTGCAGCCCAGCCAATGAGAAGCCGTTGCTGCCCTGAACTATTACTTGCCCCCAAAGGACTTTCCTTTAGAACAACCTTTTTCTCTGTAAAAGCAGCTCCCCTCCTTTGTTTTCTGGACTTACCTATGGTTTGCCATAGTCTTTGCATCCTGAATTGTAATTCTTTTAGCTGTTCCTGAATAAACTCGTTTTGAGGGTAAAATAGGCAAATTTGCATTTAAGTTGACAACCCCACCAGTCTGTGTTAGTGTATCTGCATTCCCACTGTTATGCTTTTTCGAATTTTCCAAAATGGGGGTTGAGAAATGGTCTCAGGGTAGTTCTAGTTTACGTTTCTCTTTTCATGAGCCAGGTAGAACATGCTTTCCTGTGTTTAGGAGCCATTTGTATTTAACTAAAGCACATTTATCAAGGGCTCAACATATGTGGGCATAGTGAACTGAGACACGTGCAATAAATATTTTATGCATGATGATGATGATGATGATGACATAGTGGTTAAGATTTCTTGAACATGCTGTATGCCACTTCCTGTTCTAAGCCTTCACAAAAATGTAATCACCCCTTCCCAAAGCCCTGTTAGGTAGGTAGTATTATCATTGCCATCTTACAGATGACAACACTGAGGCATGAAAGAGTTAAGTAACCAAGTAAATGGAGCAAACCAATTTGCCCCAGGAAGCACAAGGCTGGTACTGGGTAGTACAGTTTGTTGGGGATGGGGACCAAGTTCGTTGGATGGATCCAGTCCTCACACTCAGCCCATTTCCTGAATGAGGAAACTCAAGCTCAGACAAATGGCCCAAAGCCACAGGCAGATCAGGCTGGAAGAAGACACAAACTCAGGTCTGTCCCTGACCTGATCATCCAGGGGCTCAGCCCCAGTGAGAGAGGGAAGCCCTGGATAGACAGAGCCCTGACCTTCCCGAAGGGCCCCGAATGAGTCATGGCCAGGCTGCAATTTGCAGACATGGAATCAGAGGCCCAGAGAAGCCAAGGACCCCGAACTGATGAGTCTGGGATTATTTTGAAAACTTAATTGATTTTGTGGATATCAACTAACTGATTCTCAAATTTATATGGAGAGACAAAACATCAAGAGCAGCCAACACAATACTGAAAGAGAAGAGCAAAGTTGGAGGACTGATGCTACCTGACTTTAAGACTTACTATAAAGCTATAGTAATCAAGATAGTGTGGTATTGGTGAAAGAGTAAACAGATCAGTGGAACAGAATAGAGTCCAGAAATAGACCCACACAAATGTAGTCAACTGATCTCTAACAAAGGAGCAAAGGCAATACAATGGAGAAAACATAGTCTTTTCAACAAATGGTGCTGGAACAACTGGACATTGGCAGGCGAAAAAGTGATTCCAGACAGACCTTATACCTGTCAACCTTAAAAATAAAACAGCCAGTTATTTTACCAGAACAATGAGTATATTCCGGAGTTGCCAAAGGATTGTAATTCAGGATGTGCATGCTATGGCAGACAGTAGGCAAATTCAGCAAACAAGGGAGAGGACCATTATTTTATAGAGAAAAAGGAGGAAATTGGGAGGGGCTGCTTTGAATTAAAGTCCATTGGAGGAAAGCAAGAGTTCAGGGTAGTGATGGTTTCTCACTGGCTGAGTTGCTGGGGAAGTCGATTTCTGTTTGGGATGCACTGTACATTTCTTCCAGTAATTAATGATTCTTTCCTGTTGAAGACTTCTCTTGGGGTCTAATTGACTCTTTCCTGTAATTGACCTTGAGTGGTACCGCATGGGAGCTCCCCCTTCTAGCCCTTAAATGAGGTTTCTTTTTATTAATTTTCACACACCCTTCACAAAAATTAACTCAAAATAGATCACAAACCTAAATGTAAAACCAAAATTATGGAACTCTTAGAAGAAAACATAAGAGAAAACTTAGATGACTCAGGGTTCGGCTTTTTAGATACACACACCACACCCTGGCAGAGTCAAGCCCAGCCTCCTAAAGTCCTGGTGTGGGCCATCCCCCCAAGTTTCCCACCTCTGGGTGTACTTTATCTGGAAACCCACGATTAAGGGGTCATTTAAACTCTCTGAGCCTTAGTTTGGCCCTCTGGGAAAAAGAAAGGACAGTAAGTTATTACATATCAGGTTAAATACACGTGCAGGGGAGGAAAAAGTTTTCCTTAACTCTCCTAGGGTCCTTGGCTGGGCCTGAAAATTAAACTGACAAAGACAGATTAACAGGAGAAAAGCTTACAAGTTTATTTAATGAGTTTTATGTGACATGGGAGCCTTCATAAGGAAATGAAGACCCAAAGAAACAGTTATACCCAAGTATTTTCTGCTAGGTTTGATGAAGAGTGGACAGTCGTGGAGGAATGTGACAGGTTACGGAGTAGGAGGTAACTGTCAAAAACTGGGGGAAACTTAGCAAGCCTCGTTTGTTAGGATTCAGGGTGGCATCCCTTTGTTCTCAGAGATGAGGATGCTCCTTTCCTCCTGGTATAAGGAGCGCACCTCTCACATGAGGGCTTTGTGACCTCTTTCAGGGAAGCAGGTGCGGAGGTCAGAGTGACCTTCCTGCTTCTGGTGTTTCCTCAAACTCTTTCAGTTTCAATATGCCAGGTGCCATATTTTGGGGTGTGGTATCCTGAACCCCATCTCATGTCAAATGATTAAAAAGTGTCTGAGACCAGCTCAGGCACGTTACATGCTGGCTACAATTTTACTGTTATTAGAGGATGAGGGGTGGGAGGCCTCTTCCTCCACCTCCTCTCCTGGGCTCCTGCTTCCCCACATCACTGTCCCTGTCTTTGGGGTCTTCAACCTGGCCTCAGACATCAGGCCTCCCCCTGCACCCCTCCCCACGAGTCCAGCCCCTGGTTCTGGGCCAGTCGTTCCAGGAAAAGACACATCCATCCGCAGGTCACAGAAGCTCAAGCATCAGAGCGGCAGAGGCACAAGGGCCTGGCCTCCTGGACAGGGGTGGCTGGTCGGGGTGCTGGGTCCTGCAGGATCAGCACGCACACACACACAGTGACCCCCAGGCATGCAGTGACCCCCCTCACAATGTTGAGTATTCTCACCACTAAAATAAAATACAGTAAAACAACTATGTGAGGTGAAGGAAATGTTAATTAGCTTGATGATGGCAATCCCTTCACAATACATACTTATATAAAACATCACATAGTAGACTTTAAATATATACAATTTTTATTGGTCATTTATACTTCAAAAGCTGGAAATGATACCAAGTAAGGGCTCGATCTGCTTGCCGCAAGATAAACAGCCAAGCAGACGGTGGTAGAGAAAAAACTTTAATAAGCGATAAGCTAGCATATCAGAAGATGGTGGACTATCATCCTAAAAAACCCATCTTAAAGGGATGTGATTTGGAAACGACTTATATAAGCCAGATGGGGGGGGAGGGGGGGCGAGTGTCAGGAGTGTCAGGTGATGGATGACGGCAGAAAGTCGGGCACCTCTCCACAGCGGATCTGCTGGATGCAACATTCCTGAGGAATCTGAGAAAACCTCAGTTCCTTCTTTATCTGGGACAGAAGGAACAGTTTGGGCAGAGGACATAAATTTTCTGCTAACGAGTTATTCTTTCTACTGGTTGCAGATTAGTTTGCCTACATGCAGTTCTAAGCATTTTTCCAAACCACACTGTGAGAATCAGACAGGGAGGGGGAATGTGGCCTTGGGGGCTGAAGTTCAGAGTCCTCTGTGCAGGGGCAATTGTCTTTCATATTTCTTATGACATGTGAAGCTTAGATTGGTCACTGTAGCTTCTCAACGCTCCTGTGAGATGCTTAGTCAGGCGGAGGGCTGTCAGCAAGCTCCTTGATTATCCACAGGCCTGGTCCTCCTGCTGTTCTGCAAGGCAAGCTCAGAAACTTTGGTTACTTTGTTTCCCACATTAACCTTATGGGTACAAGACAGGTTTCAGCCTAACCCCGGGACATTTTAACTCCTTTGTCCTTGGTTTCAGAAATATAAATCAATAAAATCTGCTTTTCTGGGGAAAAAAAGACACACAATGACACCTAGGCATGTGGTGACCTCCTTTACTGACTCCCACACACCCTCATTCTTACTCACAATGGCATATTTTCAAAAACTCCAAGACACCTCCAGGCCATCCCAGGCCTACTTAAAAAACTGAGAACCACTTGCAGATCTACTAACATACAAATGTTCAGAAACACATCCATATACACTCAGCAACATCCAGGCATACACACACACACACTTGCATATGCATTCACTCCTGGAATTCAAGGGACTCCCTCAACCTTGCAGGCCTTTTTGGAAACACTCAGTCTCCCCCTTACACAAAAATGTGCAGATGCACACAGCTTCAAAAACCAGGCATACCCATGAGTCACACACACAGACGACAGACCCAAATACAAGGTTGAGTACAACCTTGTTAGAAACACATATTTCATAAACTCTGAGGACATCGGGACATACAGACACAAACACATCTGCACACATACACTCCAGGGAAACGCTGAGACACCCACTCACTCAGTGGGCAGGCCTATTTGTCAATACTGAGACCCCTCCTCACACACCCCTGCAGACACACACAGAAACTCCCAGTCCTTCCAAGACATGCAGACCCCCTCTCACAGACACCCAGGTTCCACCCTCATTCTCACCTGGGGACCCATCCCCCAGAAGCTGCCGCTCTCTGGGGCCTGCCGGCAGCATCTCACAACACCCACGGCCCAGCAGGTGCACGCAGACTCAAAAGCCTGTTTCCAAACACCCTTCTTTCTTCATATGCGTCCTCTACCGACCCCCAAACGCCTTTTGAGGGGCTCCCGCTGCCACAAGCCACCCAAACTGGCTTCAGGACTCCCCTTAAAAAATCACTGTCCTATGTTGTAGCCAGCCAAGCTGTAAACAACTCGTTCAGGGCTAAGTGGCTGCTCTGATTCCCCAGCGTCCTGGAGCCCTCCCCAATAGCCCCTGCCTCCCTCTTCTAACTAGCAAGTCCCAAGGCCCGACCCTCCTGCCGCTGAAGCCGTCTGGACCTGCACAAGCCCCCTCCCCGCATCAGGGCCAGCCCCTACTTCCTCCCGCCCCACTCCTGTCTTCTCTCCTCCCTCTGGCTGGAGAATTCCACGCGATAGGGACTCGACTCACATCTCAGAAGCTGCCTGATTACTGTCGGCCGCCCTCACGTGCTGCCCGAATGGTCAGCTGGGCTCCGCACCCCGCGCCCCCGCTGCGCCAGCCCGCCGCTGCCTGGGGCTCATTTTGCGCCCCTGCCCTGAATGCGGACGGTCCCATCCCAGCTACAGCCACCGCAGCATCCTCCCCGCCCACAGCTCACGGGACAGACAGGGAGCGACAGAACCGGCGCTCAGAGGAGCTCCTGGCCGCCCCCCCCCCCCCCCAGCCCCTGCACGTGTTAGTGTCGGTCGCCTGAAAGCGAAGAGAAATATATAGCCCACGGTTAACATAAGGGAAGCCATCTTCTAGAGGGAGCCATGTTAGGACCATAAATGAGCCCGATCCACAGGACACCCCCCTCCTTGTGAGCAGTACTCGTTTGCACGTAGCCTAGATAAGTGCACAGCTGCTTGTGAGAAATATGCATGCTCTGCTATTTTTCTTGGTTTATACTTGGATCTTATATTTAGTCTTGGCTTATACTTCGACCTCCCTATTTCGATAAGGCAATGACTTTGTTCTCTAAGTTTTCCCAGGGATGTAACGACCTCCAGGAAAAAGCCTTCTGCTGGTATCCGTCACTGGTGACAAGAGGAGGAATGATCTGGAGTCTCAAGGACTACAATACCAGATGGTCCACATCCCAAGACACTGCTGCCCCCCCTCCTCCTTCAGCCCATTGGGTCTATATAACTGCTTCAAAATTTTGTAGTTTTAAGATGGTTCTTTAGGACGCTAGTCCGCCACCTTCCCCCTTCATAGCAAGCTGTAATAAAAGGACCCTCTCTCTCCCACCACCTGGCCTCTGGACTGCTGACTTGGCTGTGCCGCCAGTAGCAGGCCCCTTTTGGCGGGTACACACATACACACGCAGGTCAGGTAATTAAAACAGCTCTTGAGAAGGCGCATAGGCAGTTTACGCGCCGGCTACAATTTTATTGTTATTAGGGGCTGGGGACCTGGGGGTGTCTTCTTCCACCTTCTCTTCGGCCCCCAGCTTCCCTTGTCACTGGGGTCTTCCTAGTGGGCCTCAGAATCAGTCTTCTACCCCAGAGCCGCTGCCCCCTGCCCAGCCCCTGGTTCTGGGCCAGGCCTTCCAGGGGAAGGGAAACCACCACTGAAGAAGATCCACAGGTCACAGAGCTTCACGCTTCGGAGCAGCCGAGGCACAATGGCCTGGCTACCCAGATTAGGGGTGGTTGTGGGAAGAGGGCTGGGTGTGTAGGATCATCAGACACACAATGACACCCCGCACGCAGTGACCTCCCCTCATTGACTCACACACACACACTCCTACCCACATGGCATACTTTCAAAACCTCAGAAACACCCCCTAGGCCTCACAGGCCTTTTAAGAAATGTAAGGCTCAGTAGCAGACGCAGAGCACACAAAAATGCAGATACACAGCTCAAAACAACTAGCACACCCCGGAACAGACACACACAATTTTGTTAGAAACACATTTTCAGATACACATGGAGAACACCGAGGATTACAGACACAAACATCTGCCGACACACACTCCAGGGAAACTCTGACACCACCCACTCAGGCGGGCAGCCCTATTTGTCAATACTGAGACCCCTCCTCACACACTCAGGCGTGGACACACACACACACACACACACACACTCAGGACACACACATCTGCAAACGCACACCCTGAAACTCCAAGTCACCCTCCTAGACACGAGATCCTTGCTCGCTGACATCCCAGGTCCCACGCTCATCCTCACCGGGGGCCCATCCCCCAGAGGCTGCCCCCCATGTGCGCCCACCCAGCATCTTTCAGCCCCACCCACAGCCGGGCACGCACACGCATACCCACTGGAGGCTACAAGCCTGTTTCCCAGCGCTCTTCTCTTTCGTGAATCTTCATACCCGTCCTCCGCGGACCCCTAAATACCTCCTGAGGGGCTCCTCTGAGCTCCATGCCCCCCAAACTGCCATCACTGTTCCCCCCAAAAATCATTCTCCTGTGCCCCAGCCAACCAAGTCAGTGACTGGTTCCCCTGACCCCTCCAGTGTCCTGGAGCCCTCTCTAATACCTTCTGCCTCCCTCATCAGGCTACCATGCCCCAAGACCCAAGCCTCTTGCCTCTTAAAAGCCCTCCAGATCCATCCCCAAGCCCTCCAGCCCGTCCTGAAGGGAGCCTCTTCAGTCCCCTCCTTCGGGCCAGCCCCATCCTCCTCTGTCCCCTCCTGTCTTCTCTCCTCTCAGTGACCTAAGAAATCCATGCAACCTAAAGTCGACCCCCAACTCAGAAACAGTCAGAGAGCTGCTGCCCGCCCACAGGGGTGATGCCTGCATTCTCAGCTTGGCTCCACAGCACACCTGCCACACTACTGTGCTGTCCTCAGCCCTGCCTCTTGCCCCACAGCAGCAGGAATGCTCTCTATTCTGTTTCATTGTCTATATGTCTGTTTTTATGCCAGTATCATACTGTTTTTATTACTGTAGATTTGTAATATATTTTTAAATCAGGTAGTGTGATGCTTCCAGCATTGTTTTTCTTGCTCAAGATTATATTGGCTATTTGGGTCTTTTGTAGTTCCACATGAATTTTAGGATTTTTTTTTCTATTTCTGTTAAAATACTATTAGAATTTTGATAGGGATTGCATTGAATCTGAAGACTGCTTTGGGTAGAATGCACATTTAAAAAATATTATTTCTTCCAACCCATGAACATGGGATATCTTTCCATTTATTTGTCTTCAATGCCTTTCATCAATCTTTTACAGTTTTCAGTGTATAGCTCTTTTCCTTATGTTAAATTTATTCCTATTTTATTCTTTTTGATGGTACTGTAAATGGAATTGTTTCTTAATTTCTTTTTCAGACAATTTGTTATTAATGTATGGAAATGCTGATTTTTGCATGTTGATTTTGTATCCTGCAGCTGTATTGAACTCATGTATTAGTTCCAACAGTTTTCTTCTATTTCTATTAAAATACTATTGGCAATTTGATAAAGAGCCAGAAGTAAAGGCATGCATCTTCAGTCAACTTTTCTTCAACAAAGGTGCCAAGAACAGACAATGAGGCATGGATACTTTCTTCAACAAATGATGCTGGAGGTGACATCAGCACCATGGCAGAGTAAGTTGCTCCCTTAGTCTCTCCCCCCAAGTTAGAACCAAACAGACATTCATTAAACAACAGAGGATTCTGTATTAAGCACAATAGGACATCTGAGAGGTCCACACAGCCATACATCTGAAGACAGGGGTACTGGATCCCCAAGAAGCAGTGGAAGGAGGTGAGAGGATCCCTTCTCCTCAGTGGCAGTGATCTAGGTTGCAGGTCCTCACACAGCAGCCACATGCAACTGTAAGAGGAGGTCGGGGGTGGGGGCATGCAGACAAGCCTGCCAGCAAACACTTTTGCTTTTGGAGTTGCAGCCTGGCCTGTGGGAATGCTCCACACTAAGTGGCGTGGCTCAGCTACTGCATGGGTGCTCCCACCAAGCACAGCAGCCCAGATGAACCATCCATGACAGCAGAGTAGGCCCACATGTGCAAAAGAAAGTGCTCCTCCCCTCCTAGTGCACCAACTCGGCAAGTCCCCAGCCAAGGCAGCAGTTCTGCACCAGAGCATGTGTGTTCTGCACCTGTGTGTGCATGTGTGACCTGCCTAGTGGCTGTGGCCAGAGGGGAAATGCAGATGAGCCCTACTGGCACAACTTCCTGCAGATGCCGTGGGTTCAGAAAAACCAGCTCTCGCACACCCCCAGAGGTGGCAGGTGGAATCTGCAACCTGATACTACTACAAATATCTCAGCAAAGGATCAGTGCATCAAACACCATGAAAAATTACAGTAACACTTCAGAGCAGAAGGAAAATGATAAGTATCCAGAAACCAATCCTGAAGTCACAGAAATTTACAATCTAAATGACAGAGAATTCAAAATAGTTGAATTCTATAAAGAAACTCATTGAGTTACAAGAAATCTCAGAAAGAAAGTTCAATGAACTCAGGAATAAAATTAATGAGCAGAAGGAATACTTCACCAAAGAGATTGAAACTCTAAAGAAAACCAAACAGAAATTCTGGAGATGAAGAGCACAATGAATGAGTTTAAAAAAAAAAAAAACAATCTAGAAACCTTAAGAAACAGAGTTGATGTTATGGAGGACAGAGTTAGTGATTTAGAGGACAGAAATATAGAAATGCTTCAGGCGGAGGAGGAGTGAGAATTAAGATTTTTAAAAAAATGAAGAAATTCTTCAAGAAATATCCGACTCAATTATGAAATGCAACATAAGGATTCTAGGTATTCCAGAGGGAGAAAGGAGCAGAGAGTTTGTTCAGAGAAATAATAGCTGAGAACTCCCCAAACCTGGGGAAGGAGCTGGATTTACAAGTAAATTAAGCCAATAGAACTCCTAACTACATCAATGCAAAAAGACATTTTCCAAGGCATATAATAGTAAAACTGGCAAAAGTAAATGACAAAGAAAAAATATTAAGGGAAACCAGGCAGAAAAGAATACTCTAAAAAGGAACCCCTATCAGGCTTTCAGGAGATTTCTCAGGAGAAACCTTACAGGCCAGGAGGGAGTGGAATGACACATTCAAAATACTGAAACACAAAAACTTTCAGCCAAGAATACTCTATCCAGTGAAACTATCCTTCAGATACAATGGAGAAATAAAAGCTTTCCCAGATAAACAAAAGCTGAGGGAGTTCATCGCCACTAGACCTCCCTTACGAGAAATGATCAAGGGAGCCTTCATACCTGAAACAAAAAGGCAAAGGTTTACAAAGCATTGAGCAAGGAGATAAATAGACACACAAAATCTGAAAATTGCAGTTCTCTATCAGAACAGGTTAGCAAACACTTAATTATAACATAAAAGACACAGGGAAGGACAGCATAAAAAATAACTATAAACACTTCAGTTTAGTCACAAACTCACAACACAAAACAGAATAAGTTGTGACAAGAATAACTTAGAAGAGGAGGAGGAAAGGGATGGAACCTGCTTAGGCTAATGGAGATAAGAAGCTATCAGAAAATGGACTATCTCATCTATGATATCTTTTATACAAAACGAAAAATCAGAGGAGAGACAAAAATCATAAGTAAAAATAAAACTGAGAAAACCATCACAGAAAACCACCAAACTGAAATAACAGTCAGAAATACAGGGAAGGGGCCAGCCCCATGGCTGAATGGTCGAGTTTGCACACTCCACTTTGGCGGCCTAGGGTTTTGCCAGCTCAGGTCCTGGGTGTGGGTGTGGTGCTGCTTGTTGGGCTGTGCTGGGGTGGCATCCCACATAGCACAACCAGAGACACTCACAACTAGAATACACAGCTGTGTACTGGGGGGCTTTGGGGAGAAAAAGAAGAAGAAGTAAAAAAGAAATACAAGGGAAGAGAAACAAGGGAAACACAGAACAACCAGAAAACCAGAGAAAAAAATGGCAGTATTAAGCCTTTGTATATCAATAATCAATCTAAATGAAAACAGATTGAATTATCCAATCAAAAGACACAGAGCGGCTAGATGGATTATAAAACAAGACCCAATAATATGCTTCCTTCAGGAGACACATCTCAGCTCTAAAGACACACACATGCTCAGAGTGAAGGGATGGAAGACAATACTCCAAGCTAATGGCAAACAAAAGAAAGCAGGTGTTGCCATACCAATATCACACAAAGCAGACTTCAAGATAAAAATGGCAATGAGAGACAAAGAAGGGCAGTATATAATGATAAAAGGGACATTCCACCAAGAGGACATAACACTTATGAATATTTATGCACTTAACACAAGAACATCAAAATATATAAAGCAACTATTAACAGACCTAAAGGGAGAAATTAACAGCAACACACTAATGGTAGGTGACCTCAACACCTCACTTACATCAATGGATAGATAATCCAGACAGAAAGTCAACAAGGAAACCTTGACCTTAAGTGAAAAACTAGGCCAGTTGGACTTCATAGATATATACAGAACATTCCATCCCCCAAAAAGCAGGGAATACACATTGTTCTCAAGTGCACATGGAACATTCTCAAGGAGAGATCATATGTTGGGAAAGAAGGCAAGCCTCAATAAATTTAAGAAGATTGAAATCATATCAAGCATCTTTTCTGATCACAATGCTATGAAACTAGAAAACAATTACAAAAACACAGCTGGGAAAGTCACAAATATGTGGAGACTAAACAATATGCTACTGAACAACCATTAGATCAATGAAGAAATCAAAGGGAAAATTAAAAAATACATGAAGACAAACGAAAATACATCATACCAACTCTTATGGGATGCAGCAAATGCAATTCTAAGCAGGAAACTCATAGCAATACAGGCTCACCTTAACAAACAAGAAAAATCACAAATAAGTAATCTTAAACTACACCTAACAGAATTAGAAAAAGAAGAATAAATGAAGCCCAAAGTCAGCAGAAGGCGGAAAATAATAAAAATTAGAGCAGAAATAATTGAAATAAAGACACAAAAAAACACAAAACAGTAGAAAGGGTCAATGAAACCAATAACTGGTTCTTTGAAAAGATAAACAAAATTGACAAACCTTTAGCCAGACTCACTAAGAAAAAAAGAGAAGGCTCAAATAAATAAAATTAGAAATTAAAGAGGAGAAATTACAATGTATACCGCAGAAATACAAAGGATTATAAGAGAATATTGTGAAAACTACATGTCAACAAGTTGGGTAACCTTGAAGAAATGGATAAATTCTTAGACTCATACAATCACCCAAAACTGAGTCAAGAAGAAATAGAGAAACTGAATAGACCAGTAACAAGTAAAGAGATCGAAGCAGTAATCAAAAACCTCCCAAAAAGCAAAAGTCCAGGACCAGAAGGCTTCTTTGGAGAATTCTACCAAACATTCAAAGAAGATTTAATACCTATCCTTCTCAAACTATTCGAAAAAAAACTGAAGAAGACAGAATGGTTCCTAACTCATTCTGTGAGGCCAACATCACCCTGATACCAAAACCAGATAAGGACAACACAAAGAAGGAAAATTACAGGCCAATATCACTGATGAACCTAGATGCAAAAATCCTCAACAAAATATTGGCAAACCAAATAGAGAAATACATTAAAAGGATCATACACCATGATCAAGTGGGATTTATATCCCACCTGGGATATAGGGACACAGGGATGGTTCAACATCTGCAAATCAATCAATGTGACATACAATGTTAACAAAATGAGGAATAAAAATCACATGATCATCTCAATAGATGCAGAGAAAGCATTTGACAAGATCCAACATCCATTTATGATTAAAAAAAAAACTCTAAAAAAATGTGCATAGGAGGAAAGTACCTCAACATAATAAAGGCCATATATGAAAAACCCACAGCCAACATCATTTTCAATAGTGAAAAACTGAAAGCCATCCTCCAAGAGCAGGGACAAGAGTGCCCACTCTCACCACTCCTATTCAACATAGTACTAGAGGTTTGGGCCAGAGTAATTAGGCAAGAAAAATAAATTAAAAGTTATAAAAAATTGGAAAGGAAGAAGCAAAACTCTTGCTGTTTGCAGACAACATGATTTTATATATATAAAATCCTAAAGAATCCATCAGAAAACTGTTAGAAAGAATCAACAACTACAGCAAAGTTGCAGGATACAAAATCAACTTACAAAAATCAGCTGCATTTCTATACACTAGTAACAAACTAGCAGAAAGAGAATTCAAGGATACTATCCCATTTATAATCAAAACAAAAAGAATAAAATATCTAGGAATAAATTTAACCAAGGAGGTGACAGACCTATACACTGAAAACTATAAGACATTTTTGAAAGAAACTGAAGAGGACATAAAGAAATGGAAAGATAGTCCATGCTCATGGATTGGAAGAATATAGTTAAAAAGTCTATATTACCTAAGGCAATCTACAGATTCAGTGCAATCACAGTCAGAATCCCAATGACATTAGTCACAGAAATAGAACAAAGAATCCTAAAATGTATACGGAACAACAAAAGACCCTGAATAGCCAAAGGAATCCTGAGAAAAAAGAAGAAAGCTGGAGGCATCGTAATCCCTGACTCCCAAATATACTACTAAGTCATAATAATCAAAACAGCATGGAATCAGCCTCGGAAGAGGGGCGGAGCAAAATGGTGGGGTGAGCTGACCGGAGATTCTCTCCTCTCCAAAATACAACAAAAGATTGGAAGAACTGAATTTCAGAGAATAAACATAATGCCAGCTCGCTAGAGACCTACAATACCAAGCAGGCAGAGATCATAAATTTGCAGACGGCCTCGGAGGTGCTGGAACCGTAGGAGAGAACATCGCTCCCTCCCCTAGAGTCTGCGATCGCTGCGGCGCGGGTCGGGAAGGAGCGGGGGAGGGGCCGCGCGACTGGGGGATCATCCAGGACTCCTGCCGCTGGTTCAGTGGAGACCCGCTGACGGGGGAAAGCTTCCGTCGGCGCCGGGACCCTATAAATCAAGGGCCTTGGGAGACCAAAGAACAGAACTGATCTGAACCCAGACGGGCGCGTGTGAGTAACAGCCCCTCCCCCCCAGCGAAGCCAGTGGGCGCAGCCATCTTGCCCCAAGGCGGAGAGCTCATAACACGCGGCTCTCGACCCCCATCTAGTGCCGACAGGCTGTAACTGCAACTGAATTCTACCACCATGCGAAAAAACCGCTCCTCTACCATCCAGCAATTTATAAAAGCCCCAGACCAGAAGGAAAACAATAAAAACATAGAATTAAGTACTGAGGACTTGGAATTAGGTAAACTAAGTGATAATGAGTTCAGAGCAGCTATAATCAAAAAACTCAATGAGGTAGAGAGAAAGATAGAGAAACAAGCCAAGTTCTGGAGTTACTTTACAAAAGAGATTGAAATCATAAAGAAGAATCAAACAGAATTACTTGCGATGAAAAACACAATGGACCAGATAAAACAGAATACGGATTCCCTGAATGCCCGTGTAGACAACATAGAGGAGAAAATTAGCATAATCGAAGATAGACAGGCTGAATGGCGCCAGACAGAGGAAGAAAGAGAACTAAGAATTAAAAAAAAAAATGAGGAAAATCTCTGAGAGATAATGGATTCAATGAGGAGTAAGAACATAAGGATCATAGGAATTCCCGAGAATATGGAAAAGGAAAATGGAGCAGAAAGTGTGCTTAACGAAATTATTGAAGAGAACTTCCCAAATCTAGGGATCGACGGAGAAATGTGTGTAGAGGAGGGTTTTAGATCTCCTAGATTTGTCAATGTAAAAAGAGCTACCCCACGGCACATAGTAGTAAAGTTGGCAAAAAGGAATGATAAGGAAAGAATACTCAGGGAAGTAAGGAAAAAAAAGAGAATAACCTATAAAGGAGCCCCTATCAGACTGTCAGCGGATTTTTCTACAGAAACCCTACAAGCTAGGAGAGAATGGAGTGACATATTCAAAGCCTTAAAGGATAAAAATCTTCAGCCAAGAATACTCTATCCAGCAAGAATTTCCTCCAGATATAAGGGAGAAATTAAATCTTTTCCAGACAAACAAAAGTTAAGGGAATTTGTAACTAAAAGCCCTCCATTACAAGAAATCCTCAAGAAGGCTCTCATACCTGAAAAAAGAAAAAAGGGAGAAAGGGGACACAATCCACAGACTAGGGAGACCGATGGATAGAACCAGAACAGGATAGCAAATATTCAATTATAGCATTAGGGTAAAGGTAAGGAAACTACCCAAACAAGGACGATCTTAGCACTCTAACTACCGATTAATAAGACGAGTTGGAATAAAAAATAAAAATAATTATTTAGGAGGGGAAGAGCAAAGGGTCTAAATCAGTATTGGTCAAGTAAGTAAGAGACCACCAGAGAATATATTATACACGAGATTCTAAATACAAACTTCAAGGTAGACACTAAAATAAAGTACAGAACAGAGTCACAAATCATAAATAAGGAAAAATCTAAGAAACCCAGCATAAGAAATTGCAGTATTAAATGGGTAGTCTAAAGCAAGCAGGAAAACAAGATAATGAGTGACAGATTAATAGCACTAAGTCCACATGCATCAATAATCACTCTCAATGTGAATGGATTGAACTCTCCAATAAAAAGACACAGAGTGGCAAAATGGATTAAAGAACACGATCCAACAATTTGTTGCCTCCAGGAAACACACCTCAGCCCCAAGGACAAACACAGACTCAGGGTGAAGGGGTGGAGGACAATACTTCAAGCAAATAGCAAGGAAAAACAGGCAGGTGTTGCAATTCTCATATCAGACCAAGTGGGTTTCAAGATAAGACAGGTAGAGAGAGACAGAGAGGGACGATATATAATGATCAAAGGGACACTTCATCAAGAAGAAATAACGCTTATAAATATCTATGCACCCAACACAGGAGCACCAAGATTCATAAAGCAACTATTAACAGACCTAAAGGAAGATGTTAAAAACAACACAATAATAGTAGGGGACCTCAACACCCCACTCACATCAATGGACAGATCATCCAGACAGAAAATCAACAAGGAAATAGTGGAGCTGAATGAAAAACTAAAACAATTGGACTTAATAGACATATATAGATCACTTCACCCTGAAAGAGCTGAATACACATTCTTCTCAAGTGCACATGGAACATTCTCTAGGATAGACCATATGTTGGGAAACAAGGCAAGCCTCTACAAATTTAAAAAATTGAAATAATAACAAGCATCTTCTCAGATCATAGTGCTATAAGGCTAGAAATTAATTACAAGAAAAAAGCTGAGAAAGGCACAAAGATGTGGAGACTAAACAACACACTACTGAACAAGCAATGGATCATTGAAGAAATTAAAGAAGAAATAAAAAAATACTTGGAAACAAATGAAAATGATAGCATGCCATACCAACTCATATGGGATACAGCAAAAAGCTGTATTAAGAGGAAAACTCATCGCAATACAGGCACATCTTAACAAACAAGAAAAATCCCAAATAAGCAACCTTAAAGCACACCTAACTGAACTAGAGAAAAAAGAACAAATGAAGCCCAAAGTCAGCAGAAGGAGAGAAATAATAAAAATCAGAGCAGAAATAAATACTATTGAAATGAAAAAGGCAGTAGAAAGGATCAATGAGACAAAGAGCTGGTTTTTTGAGAAGATAAATAAAATTGACAAACCACTAGCCAGCCTTACAAAGAAAAAAAGGGAGAAAGCTCAAATAAACAAAATAAGAAATGAGTGAGGAGAAATAACAACAGACTCTGCAGAAATACAACAGATTATAAGAGAATACTACAAAAAACTATATGCCAACAGAATGGATAACCTAGAGGAAATGGATAAATTCTTGGACTCCTACAATCTCCCAAAGCTCACTCAAGAAGAGGCAGACAATTTGAACAGACCAATCACAAGGAAAGAGATTGAAACAGCAATCAAAAACATCCCAAAGAATAAAACCCCAGGACCAGATGGCTTTCCTGGGGAATTCTACCAAACTTTCAGAGAGGATTTAATACTTATCCTTTTCAAGCTATTCCAAACAATTAGGGAAGATGGAACACTTCCTAACACATTCTATGAGGCCAACATCACGCTGATACCAAAACCTGACAAGGACACCACGAAAAAAGAGAACTACAGGCCAATATCACTGATGAACATAGATGCAAAAATTCTAAACAAAATTTTGGCAACCAGAATTCAGCAAGTCATCAAAAGAATCATACATCATGATCAGGTGGGATTCATACCAGGGACACAGGGATGGTTCAACATCCGCAAATCAATCAACGTGATACAGCACATCAACAAACTGAGGAATAAAAACCACATGATCATCTCAATAGATGCAGAGAAGGCATTTGACAAGATCCAAGAGCCATTTATGATAAAAACTCTGAACAAAATGGGCATAGAAGGAAACTACCTCAACATAATAAAGGCCATATACGACAAACCCATAGCCAACATCATACTCAATGGGAAAAAACTGAGCACCATCCCCCTGAAAACAGGAACGAGACAAGGATGCCCTCTATCACCACTCTTATTTGACATAGTCCTGGAGGTCCTGGCCAGAGCAATCAGGCAAGAAAAGGGAATAAAAGGAATCCAAATAGGGAGGGAAGAAGTGAAACTCTCGCTGTTTGCAGACGACATGATCTTATATATAGAAAACCCCAAGGAATCCATTGGAAAACTGTTAGAAGTAATCAACAACTACAGCAAAGTTGCAGGGTATAAAATCAATTTGCATAAATCAGTAGCATTTCTATCCTCCAGTAATGAACCAACAGAAAAAGAACTCAAGAATACAATACCATTCACAATCGCGACAAAAAGAATAAAATATCTCGGGGTAAATTTAACTAAGGAAGTGAAGGACCTATATAATGAAAATGACAAGGCCTTTCTGAGAGAATTGGATGACGACATAAGGAGATGGAAAGACATTCCATGTACATGGATTGGAAGAATAAACATAGTTAAAATGTCCGTTCTACCTAAAGCAATCCAAAGATTCAACGCCATCCCAATCAGAATCCCAATGACATTCTTTACAGAATTAGAACAAAGAATCCTAAAATTCATATGGGGCAACAAAAGACCCCGAATTTCTAAAGCAATCCTGAGAAAAAAGAACAAAACGGGAGGCATCACAATCCCTGACTTCAAAACATACTACAAAGCTACCAGTAATCAAAACAGCATGGTACTGGTACAAAAACAGGTGCAAAGATCAATGGAACAGAATTGAAAGCCCAGAAATAAAACCACACATCTATGGACAGCTTATCTTTGACAAAGGAGCTGAGGGCATACAATGGAGAAAAGAAAGTCTTTTCAACAAATGGTGCTGGGAAAACTGGAAAGCCACATGTAAAAGAATGAAAATTGACCGTTCTTTTTCACCATTCACCAAAATAAACTTAAAATGGATCAAAGACCTAAAGGTGAGACCTGAAACCATAAGGCTTCTGGAAGAAAATGTAGGCAGTACACTCTTTGACATCAGTATTAAAAGGATCTTTTCGGACACCATGTCTTCTCAGACAAGGGAAACAATAGAAAGAATAAACAAATGGGACTTCATCAGATTAAAGAGCTTCTTCAAGGCAAATGAAAACAGGATTGAAACAAAAAAACAACCCACTAACTGGGAAAAAATATTTGCAAGTCATATATCTGACAAAGGCTTAATATCCATAATATATAAAGAACTCTTGCAACTCAACAACAAAACATCAAACAACCCAATCAAAAAATGGGCTGGAGACATGAACAGACATTTCTCCAAAGAAGATACACTGATGGCCAATAGGCACATGAAAAGATGCTCATCATCGCTGATCATCAGGGAAATGCAAATCAAAACTACACTAAGATATCACCTTACACCCGTTAGAATGACAAAAATATCTCAAACTAATAGCAACAAATGTTGGAGAGGTTGTGCAGAAAAAGGAACCCTCATCCACTGCTGGTGGGAATGCAAACTGGTGCAGCCACTATGGAAAACAGTATGGAGATTCCTCAAAAAATTAAAAATAGAACTACCATATGATCCAGCCATCCCACTACTGGGTATTTATCCAAAGAGTTTGAAGTCAGCAATCCCAAAAGTCCTATGCACCCCAATGTTTATTGCAGCACTGTTTACAATAGCGAAGACGTGGAAGCAACCTAAGTGTCCTGCAACAGACAAATGGATAAAGAAGATGTGGTACATATATACAATGGAATACTACTCAGCTGCAAAACAGAACAAAATCATTCCATTTGCAATAACATGGACAGACCTTGAGAGAATTATGTTAAGTGAAATAAGCCAGTGAGAGAAGGACAATCTGTGTATGACTCCACTCATATGAGGAATTTAAAATTATGGACTAAGAACAGTTTAGTGGATAACAGGGGAAAGGTGGGGTGGGGGGTGGGCACAAAGGGTGAAGTGGTGCACCTACAACATGACTGACAAACATTAATGTACAACTGAAATTTCACAAGATTGTAACCTATCAATAACTCAATAAAAAAAAAAAACAGCATGGTAGTGGCACAAAAACAGAGATATAGATCAATAGAACAGAATCGAAAGCCCAGAAGCAAAACCTAAGGACAGCTAATCTTCAACAAAGAAGCCAAGAAGATACAATCGAGAAAGGAAAGTCTCTTCAATAAATGCTGTTGGGAAAACTGGACAGCCACATGCAAAAGAATGAAAGTAGATCATTATCTTTCCCCATACACAAAAAATAACTCAAAATGGATTAAAGGCTTGAATGTGAGACCTCAAACCATAAAACTCTTGGAAGAAAACATAGGCAGTACACTCTTTGACATCAGTCTTAGCAGCATCTTTTCGAATACCATGTCCACTCGGGCAAGGGAAACAAAAGAAAAAATAAACAAATGGGAATACCTCAGACTAAAGAGCTTCTGCAAGGCAAAGGACACCAGGAACAAAACGAAAAGACAACCCACCAACTGGGAGAAAATATTTGCAAATCATATATCCAACAATGGGTTAATTTCCAAAATACATAAAGAACTCATACAACTCAACAACAAAAAAACAAAAAGCTCAATCAAAAATGGGCAGAAGATATGAAGAGACATTTTACAAAGAAGATATACAGATGGCAAACAGGCACATGAAAAGATGTTCAACTTCAGTAATTATTAGGGAAATGCAAGTCAAAACTACACTGAGATATCACCTTACACCTGTTAGAATGGCTATAACTACCAAGACAAAAAATATCAAATGTTGGAGAGGATGTGGAACAAAGGGAACCCTCATACACTGCTGGTGGAAATGCAAACTGGTACAGCCACTATGGAATTCAGTATGGAGATTTCTCAAAAATTAAAAATAGAAATACCATACAATCCAGCTATCACACTACTGGGTATTTATCCAAAGAACTTGAAATCAACAATTCAAAGAGATTTATGCACCCCTATGTTCAATGCAGCATTATTCACAACAGCCAAGACATCTAAGCAACCCAAGTGCCCAACCACCAATGAATGGATAAAGATGTAGTATATATAGCCAATAGAATACTACTCACCTATAAAAAAGACAAAATATCCCATTTGCAACAACATGGATGGACTTTGAGTGTATTATGTTAAGAGAAATAAGCCAGACAGAGAAAGACAAACACTGCATGGTTTTGCTCATATGTGGAAGATAGACAAACACATGAATAGCATGGATAGCAGTGACAGCACTGTTTAGCAGATCAGTGTTTACCAGAAGGGGTGTGGGTTGAGGCGTGCGCGAAAAGGGTAAAGGGACACATATATATGGTGATGAATAAAAATTAGACTATTGGTGGTGAGTATGATGCAGACTATACAGAAACTGATAAATAATAATGTACACCTGAAATTACACAATGTTATAAACCATTATGACCTCAATAAAATAATTCTTAAAAATAAACAAATGTTTAAAAAATAAATGATGCTGGAATAACTGGATGTCCAAATGCAAAAGAATAAAATTGGACCCTTCTCTCACACCATATACAAAAATCAATTCAAAATGAACTAAAGACTTAAACATAAGACCTGAAACCATAAAATTACTGGAGGAAAACATAAGGGAAAAGCTCTTTGACATTGGTTTTGGCAATGGTCTTTTGGATGTGACACCAGAAGTACAAGCGACAAAAGCAAAAATAGACAAGGGGGATTGCATCAAATTAAAAAGCCACATAGCAAAGGAAACAATAGGAAGAGCTAAGAGAACCTGTGCAATGGGAGAAAATATTTGCAAACTATACATCTGATAAGGGGTTAATATCCAAAATATATAAGTAACTTATAGAACTCAATGGCAAAAAAATAAACAACCCAATTAAAAAATGGGCAGAGGATCCAAATAGACATTCCTCTAAAGAAAACAAACAAATGGCCAACAGGTATATGAAAAGATGTTTGACATCACTAATTATTAGGGAAATGCAAATCAAAACCACAATGAGATATCATCTCATACCTGTTAAAATGTGTATTATCAAAAAGACAAAAGATAAGTGTTGGCGAGGATGTGGAGAAAAGGGAACCCTTTTACACTGTTGGTGGGAATGTAAATTGATACAGCCACTATAGAAAACAGTGTGGAAAGAAATACTACATGATCTCACTTATATGTGGAATCTAAGAAAGTTGAACTCAGAAGCAGAAAGTAGAATGGTGGTCACCAGTGGCTGGGAGGTATGGGACATGTGGGGATGTTGGCCAGAGGATACAAATTTTCAGTTATGCAGGATGAATAAATTATGGAGTTCTAATGTACAGCATGGTGTCTATAGTTAATAATACTGTACTATATACTTGAAATTTGCTAAGAGAGTAGATCTTAAGCGTTCTCACTACAAAAATAATGGTAACCATGTGAAGTGATGGATATGTTATTTATCTTGATTGTGGTAATCGTTTCACAACGTGTATATATATATTAAAACATAATGTTGTACACCTTAAATATATACAATTTTTATTTGTCAATTATCTCTCTGTAAAGCTGGAAATGAACAAACAAACAAAAAGGAAATTAACACAGTGGGTGTCTGGAGGTGTAGCTGTGGTAATAACAGCAAAAATAACTACCATTTATGGAAGAGTAGCCAGGCTACATGCATTCCTTCCTTGAGCCACAAAAACAACCCCATTCTACAAACTAGGAAACCGAGGCCAGGAGGTTCAAAATATGTGTCCAAGGCAATAGAGTTGGCCAGTGGCAAAGCTGGGATCCAATTCCAGGAAGTCTGGATTCTGCCCAAGTACCCGAGTGCTCATTTAACTAACATTTACTGAGTACCTACTACGTATGTGAGACACCAACATAGGTGCTGAGAATACAGCAGGGAACCAAACAGATATAAATCCCCGACCTCGTGGCCTTTCCTTGCTAATGCAAAAGAGAGACAACAAAAAATAAGTGAGGTAAGTAGTGAATCAGGTGGTAGAAAGTATTACTATGGAGAAATATCAAACAGGACGTATGCGGTCGGGTAGGGGGTGTGTTTGGGAAGGGCTGCAATTTCAGGATGCCCAAGGGAAGTATTCCTAAAAAGATGACATTTGAGCAAAGCTCTGAAGGAGCCCAACAAAGAAGACATATTGATATCTGGAAGGGATGTGTTTTGGGCAGGGGGAACAGGCAAGTACAAAGGCCCGGAGATGGGGACATGTGTGATGTGTTTGAATAGCATGGAAGACAGTGGCTGGAGCCCAGGGCAGGGAAAAGATAAGCCTAGGAGGCCTTTTGGGGGTTCAGTCTGGGAAGGCCCCTCCCCTAGATCCAGGCGGCTGGGTGGAGGCGGGCATCCCTTCAGGTCCAGGCCAGGTCACTGCCTGGAGAGGTCTGTGCCTCTCACCCAAGGGGACACTGCCCAGAGTGGGGGCGGGGAGGGACCTCTGTTCCCTCTCTCACAGGTCGATTAGATGGTAGTTGCAGACCACTGGGACTCCCTGCCCCCAACGGTTTGAGAGGGTGGGGACAGAGGAGAACCTGAGCTCTGGAGTCACTGAGTCACCAGCCCCACCCCCCACCATGCCCAAGACCCAGAACACTTCCTTCCTGGGTGTGGGGATATATTGCTAGGTAGGTTTGATGTTCTGCTATACATGTCTGAAATTCTTAATAATTTCTGAACATGGGATCCCACATTTTAATTTTGCACTGGGCAACCAAAATTATGCAGTTGGTCCCGGATAGATATTATTATCACCTCTCTTTTGCGGGAAATGAAAACTCAGAGCTGTTAGGAGCAGTTAGGAAATTGGAAGCAGGGATTCAAACCCAGACTCAGCTTGGTTTGAAGGTGGATGCTGTCAAGCACTGGTCTAGGCAACACTTGGCCTTAGGAGACCCATCCAGAAGGACAGCACCTCCCCCTCTCATTCCAGAAAACAAAGCAGGCAAGATCCCATCCCTTTCCTCTTTTCCAAATTAAGGGAGTGGGTGTAGAATAATGGCTCCCCAAAGGTGTCCACACCCTAATCCCCAGAACCTATGAATATGTTACGTTCCGTGGCAAAAAGGACTTTTACTTCTTCCTTTCCAATTTGGATTCCTTTTCTTTCTTTTTTTGCCTGATTGCTCTATCTACGACTTCCAAAATGTTGAACAAAAGTAGCGAGAGTGGGCATCCTTGTCTTGTTTCTGACCTTAGAGGGAAAGCTTTTAGCCTTTCACTGTTGAATATGTGGTAAGCTGGGGGCTTGTCATAAATGGCCTTTATTATGTTGAGGTTGAACTATCCGTGCAACTCAGGGATAAATCCCACTTGATCGTGTATGATCTTTTTACTGTGCTGTTGAATTCAGTTTGCTAGCATTTTCTTGAGGATTTTTGCATCTCTGTTCATCAGGGATATTGACCTTCAGTTTCCTTTTCTTGTAGTGTCCTCCTCCGCCCCCTCCTCCTTCCCCTTCTTCTGTCTCTTCCTCTCCCCCCTCCTCCTCCCTCTCCTTCTCTTCTTCTTCTTTTTAAATTGTTCCTCTTTGTTGATATTCTCATTTTGTCCATGTATCATTCTCCTAATTTCATTTAGTTGTCTATCCATGTTCTCTTGTAACTCACTGAGCTTTTCAAAGATGATTATTTTGAATTCTTCTTAGACAATTCATAGGTTTCCATTTCTTTCAGGTTGGTTACTGGAGATTTGTTTCTTTCCTTTGATTGTGTTGTGTTTTCTTGATTATTCACGTTCCCCTGTAGGTTTGCTTTGTTGTCTGTGCATTTGAGGAAGCAGCTACCTTTCCCAGTCCTCATGGGCTGGTTTTGACTGCGAGAGATCTTCACTGTCCAGCAATTCTCGATTTGATGCAGATAGAGACCAACTCCTCAGGGAGCCCCAGTTGAGCCTCCAGATACATGACTGTAACTGCATGCATGACCCTGGGCAAGACAGCAGAACATCCCATCTGGACCCAACCCAGACTGCAGAAGTGTGAGCAAATACCTGACTGTTGGTTGCTATTTTAAGTCATTAAGCTTTGGAATTGTTACATGACAAGACATAACCAAAATAAGCAGTAACCGGCCAACCTCAGTTATCACCATCATCCTCTTTTTGCCTATTTGTCTAGTGGTAAGAGGAACACCAGAAAGCTAGAGGACAGTCTCAGCATCCAGTTCTACGGAACTATTGTATCTCCTGCTGGAAAAATTGCCTTGGGTGGTAAAACTTCTAAATCAACAGAGTTCCTGGTGGCAGGAATAGAAAGCTAGAATTTTCAGAGCAGGTAATTCAATATAATGGAAAGAAGTACACCTCTGTTTCAATTCTTTGCTCCTGGAGTTTTGTGTTCCAACCATGGACACATTGTAGGTTTGGGGCATATATCACATCTGGCAAAACAGCTTTCCAATGTCAGAAGGTGATATCTCTCATTGAAGACCACAGCTGAGTTTTTCTTAGGATATATCACTGTTTTATAGAAATTATGGGGGGTAGGGGTGGGATATGTCAGTGGGAAGAGAATTCCTTGGTTACCAGCAATGTATTGTCCTTTACTGTGGTATAGTGATTGCACTAATGACCCCAATTCTTCACTCCTGCCTGTATCTATACCCTTTGTCATGTGGCTTTAGAATTCCTCTGCTAAAGGTGGAGTATATTCCCCACCCCAGGTGACTTGCTTTGGCCAATAGAATGAGGTGAAAGTGACAGTATACCAGTTCCAAGTCTAGGCCTCAAGAGGCCTTGTGTATTTTCACTTGTTCTCTTGCACTTCTGCCATCACCATAAGGAGGTGGTCCACTAGTCTCAGGAGGATGAGAGATGCAGATGAGAGCCTCCCACCCCTAGCTATAACTAGCCAACATTAGCTGACAGCCAACCAATCCCCAGGGATCTGAATGAGCCCACTCAAGGTAAGCAGAGCCACCTAGCTAATCCTGAGTTGACCCTAGATGCGTGAGAAATAAACGCATATTGTGTGTCATTGAGGGTTGTGTTTACTTGTTATGCAGCATTATCGTGATTGATAACTGCTACATGTGGTACATAAGTGCTATGCGAAGCATCCAGTAAGCCCACAGATGTTGAGAAGAGACTAGTGGGCAGGGAAGGAAAAATCTAAATCCAGAACAAGTCTCTGTTCCACTGAGGATAAAACATTGCCCTATGATGCAAGGGGCTCGGTGTGATCACCTGCCCCAGACGTCTGGCTGGTGTTGGGGGTGGATATAGTACAAGTTCTGGCTTCTTCGTCACTCATGCCTTCCCAGGGTAGGAATGACTTAAACCAAGTGAAAAATATGGAAGGTCTAACTAAGAGATGCATAGCCCAGTTCTCAGGAGTTGGCTTGCCTGTAGCCAGCATGACATCATAATTGCTCTTCACCTTGCAATGTTACAGTCCCCAAGAATGTGTTTTTTAGATGCAACATCCACTAGTCCTTGTAAGGTTTGTTTGTCAACAAATGGATTGTTTATGTAAAAAGCTGAAGGGCCCTTTTCAGCAGGCTAGGTGGAAGGCAGGAGTGTTATATATAGCACAGTCCTTCCTCAAGGGTCCCTGGACTCTCCTTTAAGTGGCCTCTCTATAAACTGATTCAGGAGGTTGTGACTCTAGTATAGTGGCCCTAGTCTAACACTTTCAGACCTAGACTTTGGCTTACTTTGTTATATAAGTCACTTTGGGGACATCACAGCCAAGAATCTGTGTCAGAACTCCCCCCAGGATCTGATTACACCAGGCACGCTTCCTATGAGAAGTGGCCCCCTTTTCAATACCCAGCTTCCTCCCATTGCCATGGAGATATCTTTCAACTGCTGCCCCCTCACCCCCACCCCAGGCAGCCCCTTCAACTTGCCCTTGTGTGGGAATGAAGTGGTAAAATAAGGAGTATTTCAAAGGGTCTGGAGCTTCAGAGTCATCTCAATCTTCCCAAGTCTCCTAGATACCACCACTCTGATCACTAGGTTCCTGTTTCCCTAGGGCTGCCTAAACTGTGCATATTAGGAAGAAGGCAAGACTATGGATTTAAGTGATAAGTCAGTGACCTTCAGGATCAAGGTGTTTGTGAAAACCCTACTGGACCACCAGTCTTGACATTCTTCAGTCTTTGGATTTGTCTATGCCAGCAGCTGTCAAGGAAACAGCAGCTTCGCCCCAGGAAACAGATGACTCCGATGACTGACCATAGCAATAAGTAGGTATTTTATTGCCACATGCCTTGGTCTTCTAGTTTCCCATCCCAAGGCCCAATATTGAATTCAAAGTATCCCACATTTCTCTCAGGGTTTATCTCCAACTCATTCCCTGGTATCAATTTCTGTATCAGTTATGGCTCTTTTTGGTTGCAAATAACAAACTCTGGCCAAGTAAAGCAAATAAGGAATAGATTGGAAGGACACTGGGTAACTCAGAGAATCAAAGGGAGAACTCAACAATCAAGCCTCCCGAAGGACAGTTACCTGAACACTATGGCTATCTCTGTAGCAGGAACTAATAATGGTCAGCACTGCCACTGGAATGACTTCTGTGTGTCCTCCTTCTTGGGGAGCCCGACTGGCAGCAGGCTCAGCCTTTGGTTGGGGAAGGGCAGGGTACTGTGGCTTTCCCCCAAGAAATGAGTGGTCCCCAAAAAGTGGAAGGGATTTGGTGCTGGTGAAAAGAGCAAAAACCACACCAATAACAAGGCCAGCTCATGTGGAAGGGGGGTTATTTTAACGATGCAGGAGTTGTTAGGGCCCCAAGGGTAGGCAGTTCAGCTAGGATCCATAGGCACTGGGGTGGGTGAGGCACCAGGAACCAAGCTTCCCTGTGGTCATGTGGCCTTACTGTGGGTCTGTCTGTTCATCAGCACATCCAGCCCCAACCTATATGACCATCCAGGAAGGCCTTAATCTAAGTCTGACTGGACCCTGGGAACCCGTGAGCATGTCAGCTGACGCTGGGGAGGGGTCAGATCTCATGGACTAAACACGGTGGTAGGGGCACAGTCGCCCCTACAACTGAGGTGTGGGTGGAGGAAGGAATTCTCCAAGAGTCTAAGTGCTGGTCAGGCAACACCAAATGACCCTCACTTCATTCCCTTCCTCTACTTCCTTTCATAATATACTCTTCAAGAAATCAACCTTAAAGAACTGACTCTCTTACTCTGACCTACCTGATGCCCCTTGATCACAGAAAAACCATCAAAGCCGTGCAAAGAGATGCCACAAGAGAGAACTGTAATTCAACGGGCTTTCGTTTTAATATAAAGTTCTAAGAATTTGAAAGAATGCAGCACTCTGCCACTCTGTCAAGTTCCAGAGTAGTAAGAATCAAAATGATGACATTTTTTATCATAAGAGTAGAATCCAATCACTTCAGTGACGTGCAGAGGATTAGAAGGGTGTCAAGTATGTGATCATCTCCTTTGTGCCATGGAGTCAGGGACACAGCAATCCCAAACTGGGTACCTGCAACCTTCAACGGTAGCCAACTGAGATCCAGTCAGCAACCTGGCCGAAATCTATGAACATGATGGAATTACAAGCGTGTTTAAAAATTATCTCCCAATTGATCTAGAATGACAATCTGCCAAACTGCCTGAGATGTTCCTGGTGGTGAAGTTAGATTAAAACAAGGGAAATTACTCTCATGAGAAGCACCTTTGAACCTTGAGGGAGAGTTAAGAGACTCTAAACCATAGTATTAACATTATGTTAAGGGATCATCCTTGTTTGTGCTTTTTTGTTTGGGAGAATCTCATATTTAAGGATTTAATTTTTCCTTTTTCTCCCCAAAGCCCCCCAGTACACAGTTGTGTATTTTTAGTTGTGGGTCCTTCTAGTTGTGGCATATGGGACGCTGCCTCAGCATGGCTTGACAAGTGGTGCCATGTCCATGCCCAGGATCCGAACTGGTAAAACCCTGGGCTGTGGAAGTGGAGCGTGTGAACTTAACCACTCGGCCACAGGGCCGGCCCCAGAATCTCATATTTAAATGAGATTAAAATTAAAAATGCCGACTCAAGTCACTGAAATATACATGTGGCTATTATCAAGTTTAAAAACACTATTGGAATATATTTTAATTTCATAAGTACAGTTAAAAATGTGGAATCATGTAGTATTAAAAGACCTCTTAAAAGTAATTGTTAAAATATGCAATACATAAAAATGGAATAAGATTTCTAAGGCAAACTTAAAGGCTTAAGTGTTTGGATTTATAATTTTAACAAAAAACTGTATTTAACAACCCCACACACTTAAAATGGACAAAAGAAGAGAAATATCTTATTTTTAACTTTATTTTTATTGTTGACACTATTACAGATAGATAGAACGACCACAACCATATTAACAAACCAAAAACCTGTGCACAGAAACAAGATGAAGAAAACATATCAAGATGTTAACCACAGTCTCTGGATGATGAAAATATGGGCGAGTTTCTCTTCTATGCTTCTGCAACTTCAAAGTTTCTATAATGAACACGTACTGTGTTTATAATGGAAATATATGTAATAAAGGTGGATTACCAAAACACTATGATGAAGACCATTCAAGGAAACCGAGACAAAATATTTAACCATAATCCCACAACAACCACACAACTATTTCTTAATTGTTTTCCACATTCCTTCCCATCTTTGACTCTATGCATACTTATCATTAACGCCCTCATAACACAGACTGGTGCACAGATCGAGATGTTAACAGCAGTTGTTGTTGGGTGTTGGGAATATGGGTGAATTTCTTTTCTTCTACCTTACTGAATTTCCAAAGTTTGCTATGAGTATGTATTATAGTTGTAATGGAAAAATACATACATAAGATTTAATACCAAAACACCAAAGATCATTCAGGGAATTTGAGACAAAATATTTAACCATAATCCCACAATGACAACACTATTTTAATTATTTTCCATTTTTTTTTCATTTTAGAATTTATGCATACATATTTAACACTGTTATAATCACAAGCTTGTGCACTAAAACAAGACGGAGGAAATCGATCAAGATGTTAACAGTAGTTGTTGGGTGTTGGGAATATGGGTAACTTTTTTTTCTTTTTTAATTTACTGTATTTTCCAATTTTTCTTCTGGGTACATATTATGCTTGTAATAGAAACAAACATAATAAACTTTGTTACCAGAACACTATTATAAGGAGCATCTGAAAACATTAAGATGAAAGCGTTTAATCATAATTTCACAAAGGTAACATAACAGCTATTCTGAATACACATTTTGACATAGTTATAATCATAAACCTGTGCACAGAAACAAGAATAAACAACATATTGAACAGTATATCTGTCTTTGGATGGTGGGAACATGGATTTTTTTCCTCCACTTTTCTGTATTTTCCACATGTCTGCTAATGAGTTCGAATTATGTTCACAATGGAAACGTGATTATAAACTTTTTAGTAACACTACCATAAAGAACATCCAAGGAATTTAAGAAAATAACGCTCAACTATAAGCCTACAACAACAACACAACAGCTTTTGACTATAAGCATACATTTTTAAACAGTTATAATTGTAGTATAAATATAATTCTGTGTCCTGCTTTTTCCACTTAATATTCTGTAAATATATTTCCACGTTGCTACATAACTCTTCATGATTATCATTTTTAAACAGCTGCATGAGTCCACAATACGTTCACTTATCTTTCTCCTATTGTTTGGGATTTAAGTTGTTCCTGATTTTTCACTAACCTAAGGTTGGAACAGACACCCTGGCATTTGGCAAGCTACTTTCTGAAAAGGTTCCACCAACTAATACCACCAACAGTGATGAACCCAAGTTCACCCCAACGACGTCAACACGGGCTCCCATCTCAAGAGCCCTGGTCTGATCTGGGGCCCCACTGCTCCTGTTTCCCAGATGTCTGTCCCAACCTCAGGTCTTTCTATGCAGCTGGCCCTCATCTACACCATGCCATCAAAAAGGCCCCTTCTAAACTGCCCAGAACATGCTGCTCAATTGATTCCTTCTCACCAGCCTGGCCTTCCAATCCCTGCTTCCGATGTCGCCTTCTGTCTGCTTCCTCACCCTCCTTGGGCTGGTGACGGATTAGGACTCCCTTCTTTGGCTTACTCATTTCTGCCTCACTCTCAGCCATACAGCCTCGCTCGACTTTGGCATTCCCTGCAGTCTGACACACGCTCCCCGAGCCCTAACTGTGCGGATCCAGGAGAGTGAGATTTAGACACATTCCAGGGATTTTAATTTTGCTTGCTCAAATTAACTGCTCTTATCTCTGCTCACTTAATCTACAGATTTGTTTTTAAAATTTTTTTTATTTTTATATATTTTTTTCCAGCCAACTCAAAGCCAAAAAATTTGGGAGGGGAAGCAAAAGGAACACAGGTGGTGCACAGAACAGGACACAGGAAACCTCAAGCTATGAGGCCACTTTGTGAGTAAGTAGAAACCCGAGGAAATCAGACAGACACAGCACTCTAATGGATAGCTCAGAAGTACTTAGGAGGGCTCAGAGGGGAAGGAACGGACAGTAACAAAACAAATTAAGGCTGCTGGGGAACCTGAGTCCATGTTAAGCTTGGGTTGACTGTAAAGAAAGCTTTTTTTAAAAAAAACTTTTTAAATGCAAGTTAGACATGGGGTTGAGGGTCAGAGAGGTAAACACGAGAATTCAGCTGAGCGACAGAAAGCTCTAGGGAAACTAGCTCCTGGGCACCCAGGACGCAAACTGACTTGTGGCAGTACATACTATCAAAGCCACGTTCTACTTGTCACTTAAGGCAGGAAGCGCATAAAGCAAGTGATGAAAGTCGTCAGCCTGCAGCCATATTTACAACCCGAGAGCCTCTCCCCGGGGTTCTCAACCTTTATGAGGCACTACTGTGATCTAGTGATGGTTGCAGCCCACTCTTTAAAGGCAAAGACGTAAGATTTACAGGGAAAAGCTTCGGCTTTTGTGAATTCACTGTTGAACACATCAAGTTGGTTAAAAAAAAAAAAGCAAAACTTGTTAATATTTTTGCATGAGAATCACCGCAAGGTACAATGTGGCAACTGATCAATTTGGGTCACAAAAGGCCAATCCACATGTAAAGGCTTACACAGCATTAGGTTCCAAAGTGTTGGTGTAGACAAAAGGGCTGAAAAGGAAGCTCAAAGTACTTCTCTTTTCAAACAGCAAAGAGTAATCAACATTTTATCTTTCATGCCTACACCTGGACAGGAATATTTAAGAGTAAGGAACAACACACAGTCAATTACTTAAAAAGATACTGATGGGGTTCAAATAACGCACAATAAATCTTTCTCAGGATCTAAGATACTTACAAATATATTCTAATTTGTTGCTCTCTTCCTCCTCCTCCAAAAAAAAAAATCAAAGAGTACCAGGTAAGGTACTTCTGCACAGTAAACTGTAACTATGTATATTAAATCAAAATATACGTGATTACTGTAATGCTAAGATTTGCTATTTTATATACGTCTCAGGAAACATTATATATAGGCTACAGGAGTTGATTGGGGCAATTTCTGTAGTGTTGAAAACCACGAAGGTTTTCCCTCAGTGTGATTACTCAAAGGGAAGGTAAGATGTGCTATGGCTTTCCCACATGCACACTAGATGTTTGATGGGGGAGAGCTAAGACAGAAGGAATCTCCACCTTCGGTTTCTTTTCAGTTTGAGTTGTCTGATGTTAAAAGTCAGGTGTAGACACGCCAAGGTATGTTTCCTTTTGACATTATTATGAGGTGGTTCGAATTCTCTGTGGTTTAGTAAGGGTCAAGTTCTAAGTGAAGGTTTTCTAAACTTTACACTTGTGTTCTCAGCCGGTATGGGTATTCTGGTGCCTAGCAAGGGACAGGCGATCATTGAAGAGTTGCCCGCAGACATCACATTTGAAGTACTTGTCATCAGCCCTGTCGTTGTCACTAGTGCTGGTGCTGGCATGTTCAGTGTAGTGTGAGCTTTCCCCATAGACATTTCCAGGCTCAAATATTATCACTCTGGCATGGGTTTTCAGGTGCTCGCCGTAGGCTGAAGTGGAAGCAAAGGTTTCTCCACATTCCCCGCAGTCATAGTATGGTTCTTCAACCTGAATCTCTTGATCTTCACCTTCTTCTTCTGGGTCTTCGATCCCTGCCCCATCTGGCTCATCGGCGTCTCCCTCTGGCTCTTCAGCTCTTTCTTCTGGGTCTTCTATCCCTGCACCATCCGGTTCATCAGCATCCACGTTGGGCTGTTCGGCCTCTCCATTGGGCTGTTCAGCCTCCCCATTCGGCTCTGCAGCCTCCCCGTCTGGCCCTTCAGCTTCTCCATTGGGCTCAGCAGCCTCCACATTGGGCTCGGCGGCCTCTACCTCAGGCTCAGCAGCCTCCACCTCTGGCTCAGCTGCTTCTACATTTGACCCCTGGATCCTCAGAACTTCTCTTGGAACCAGGACATTGGCTTCAACTTCCTGGGCTGCTGCTGCTGCTTCTTCTTCTTCAAGATGAAGCTTCTGATGTTTAGTGAGAACTGTGCTATGAATAAAGGACTTCCCACAATCCTTGCACTCATAGAATGGTGAATCTCTTTTGGGGGGCTCAGCAATAAATGACGTGTGAAGAAAGGTGACCCCATAATCATAGGGCTCATCTTTCTCATGAATTCTCATGTGATCCCTAAGGTCTGACTGATTGAGGAAGGATTCTCCACATGTTTTACATTCATAGTGTTTCTCTTCGGTTTGACTTCTCTGAAACTCAGTGAGGGCTAAGCCTGGACTGACAGCCTCTTCATTTCTCTGGCCCTGCTCTGGTAAATCCTCTCCAGTATGAATTCTCATATGTTCGTTAAGGACAGAGCCATGAATGAAGTCTCGTCCACACACACAGCATTGAAGGGATGTCCCTGTAGGAGGATTCTTCTGTGAGGCGCGAGGCCTGCGTGGGTTAATGATCAAGGGTTGCATAAAAGGCTCATCATACCTCCTATGTCCAAAAAATTGATCTTGCTCATGGATTTTCTGATGCTCAAAAAGGAATGAGCTATGAACAAAAGATTCCCCACATGCCGGGCATTCAAAGAGCTGGTCTCCAATGGAATCTTTCTGATATTCGCTGACAGAATGGGTGTGAATTACAGAATGCGTGTACTCACAACTGTCGATGAGGTACTCTCTGCCATGAACTTTCTGATGGTCCTTAAGGTCTGCGCGATCTGCGAAGCCCAGCCCACAGTCCTTACATCCATAGATTGTGTCTTCAGACTCATCTTGCTCATCCAGCTCATCCTGCTCATCTGGTTTGTCCTGCTGAGGCTCTCCCTGCTGAGGCCCATCAAGGCCTACACCCTGAATGACAGATCCTCCAAACAGGTTACCACCATGGAACTCCTCTCGGGCATAGATTTTCTGATGTGCACGGAGTTCTTCAGTGGTAGCAAAGGACTGCCCACACTCCTTACATTTCTTGCGCACTTGCTGTTCAGCATAACTTGTCTCTGATGGCTGTTCAGCAGGATTCATCTGTGCTGGCTGTTCAGCATAACTTGTCTGCGCTGGCTGTTCAGCATAACTCGTCTGAGGGTCAGTAGAGGCTAAACTACGAATAACAGATCGTTCATAGTTTTTACTTCCAGATGGCTTCTTTCTATCATGAATCTTCTGATGCTCAGTGAGGTCAGAGTTACGAACAAAGGACTCTCCACACACCGGACACTCATAGAATTTCTCTCTAGGGCGAAATGTTTGATTTTCACCAAAGCTTAGGGAGTGAATTACAGAGGTCTCATAGTTCCTACGCTCAATGTTTTTCTTCTTAGCACGAGCCTTCTGATGTTCGCGGACATTTGAGTTGACAACAGATGATTCGCCATCCTTCTTAAATTCACTGGATTCCTCTCCAGTAAGACTCTTCTGAGGTTTGGTATGGGACATACTGTGTATGACAGAGTCCTTGTAGCTGTTATTCTTATCCCCTTCATAAGGGTTCTGTCTGGCAGGAGTTTTTTGTTGCTTATCATGAAGGTCTGAGACATAAATGGAGGATTCTGCCTTCTCATTACATTCAATGAGTTCATTTCCGTCGCAACTTTTGGGAGGTCTGAAAGTGGCTAAGCTATGGATAACAGATCTCTCATATTTCTTTCTGTCGGAGGTATTCTCTCCAGCATAGACTTTCTGATGTTTGGTAACATTTGAGCTCTGAATGACAGACTCTGCAATCACTTTCAATTTATTGGGCCCTGCAGCACTGTGACTTTTCTGAGCTTCAGCAGAGGCTAAGCTATGGATAACAGATCTCTCATATGGTTTCCCCTCAGAGACATTGTCTTTAATGGGAAATGTCTGGTTGTCATCAGGGTTAGAGCTAATGGTGAATGCCTTCTCGTCTTCCTCATTTTCAGGTGGTCTTGTTATAGTATGACTCTTCTGAGATTCAGTGAAGGACATACCATGAAAGACAGACTTCTCATACCCCCTGCCTTCATAGAGGTGCTTTCGAGAATGAATTTTCTGATGCACATTGAGGTCTGAGCTTTTCCTAAAGGCATCTCCACCATCTTTAAAGTCATAGAACTTCTCTTTTGAGTAAGTTTTCTGACGCCTTTTAAGGGACTGACCAGGAATAAAGGTTTCCTCACACACTTTACCCTTCTTTTCAAATAGGTTCCCTCTAGTATGGATCTTCTGATGTTCTTTCAGGGATGAGCTGTGGCGGAAGGTCTCCCCACACACCTTACATTCGTACATTTTCTCTTTACCATACATTTTCTGAAGCTCACTAAGGGTTGGGCTGAGTTTAAAGGCCTCCCCACGATCATTATCTTTGTCGTTTCTACCATGGATTTTCTGGTGGTCAATCAGGGCAGAACTATGAAGGAAGGTTTCCTTACACACCTTACATTCATAGAATTTATCTTTTCCATATATTTTCTGAAGCTCACTAAAGGTCGGGCTAGGCATGAAGGGCTCCTCATACTCCTCATCCTTACATTCTGAGAAATACTCTCTAGCATGAATTTTCCGATGTTCAGCAAGAGCGGCACTCTTATTGAAGGTTTCCCCACACTCCTTACATTCAAAGCGTTTCCCTCCAGCCTGACTTTTCTGAACCTCACTGACAGCCACGCTATGAATAAAGGATTCACCATACTCATAGAGATTCTCTCTAGTGTGCATGATCTGATGTTCGACAAATTCAGAAATCACACTGAAAGGCCTCCCACACTCATCACACACATAGGGCATTACCCCAAAATCAAGCGGCTGCGATTCAGTGAAAGAGGGGGAGCTAAGACTGCTCATGCTCATGGCTTTTCTCATATCATTACATTCAAAGGGTCTCTTCCTTGGATAGCCCTTCTGATCATGAATTGAGCCCTGCCCATCTGTGTCAAAATGATAGCGCCTTTTTCTTTCAAGAACTCTCTTTCTGGAAACAAGGTGTGAGTTAAAATTAAAGCCTCCCCCAAAAGCATTCCCTTCATAGCCCCTCTCCTGAATCACTGATTCCCTCTTGTTGAATGAAACTTCTTTCCAACCATTGTCTGGCCTTCTGGGGAATCTCTGTGACCGATCATTAGATTCCCTCGCCCTTCCTGATTTGGAGTTGCGCGAAACATCCTTGATGAACTTTTCCATTATCACCCCATGGGAAGATTCATCTTCACAAATTCCGCGACGATGAGTTGACTTTTTGGTTTCAGGCATAGTTTTCAGACCTGAAAAGAAACCCCAAATATAAATACTCCCTGGTCCCCATACCTGTGCAAAATAACAGTGGGACTTCTGTGATGGTGGTGTGAATGTAAAATATAAAAGGTTTGTCAATATGTATACCTAGATCCCAATGCATTTATTAAAGTGGCCACTACACATGATTTGCCTAGTGCCTACCTCGACTGGTGCTTGGGTAGGCATTTCTCTTTGACCTCGACGAATGCCCTTGTGTCATGTGGGAGTGGCCATCGTCTTCGGCAAGCTGAACCCCTGTTCACAAGAATAGTACAACAGCTCAGCTCATACTCCAGTTGGGGACCAGGAATTATCACCATAAATTGATGTCCTTCTCTCAGCCACTAAATATGAAGAAGCCCACATCTAACTCTTTGGATGTCTTCTATTTACAATCTTATTTCCTTAGTATTCATTCCTTAGTCCATTCTAGTCTGAATTTTAATTAATTCTCCTGACGGTACTTGGAAATTTGTATGACAACCTCCACATGTCCCTAAATTCAGGGCATCCTATTGGGTCTTCACCTTCTCATAACCACCTGTTAAATCTTGACATCCTCTTTTTTACTGGCTTCCATGGTTTTCCTCCTATCTATTGACTGCTTTCTCCACCTGTTCTCCAAACACCAAAGCTCCTCAAGGCTCCACCGCCTTACACAATACTCTCGTACAGCTCTCTCCCCCCAGTGCCAAACCTGCATAGCCAACTGCCTACTATGACTTGAGTTAGACATCTTCTAGGAGTCCCAACTGGAACTCAGTATCCCATCCTAAATGTGTATTTAAAAATCTCCCCTGTCACCACTCTTGAAAAAGCACCAACTCTGTGGCAAGCGCCATCTCCCTGTTCTCCCCAACTCCATACAGTATATTCTTCATCCAATGACAGAGTGATTTCTTAAAAACACAGATCTCATCATTTACTACTCTGCTTAAATCTTTCAAAGGCTTTTCGTTACCCTTAAGCACAAACATATTAACACGGACTCTAATATCCTGAAAAGAATAAGGTGACAAAATGCTCTAATGAGTGGATTTGGAGTGACTGAGAAGCAGCTGCTTACCCAGTGAGAGCAGCTTCCTGTAGTTCTCCATGTTATCTTGAATTGGGTTCTGAGGCTTCCTGTCCTCAGTAAGGTCCACAACGTCCTGGTAGGACACTGCATCCTAAAAGAGCAAACACAGATCTCTCAGTGGAGTTTGTTCCCACCAGCATCCAAAGAGAGAAGAACGCTGGCGAAAAGGGAGCTACACATACAAAGCTGTGTAGAAAGTGCTCACAGCATTTGGGGCTCGGAGTGATCCAAGTCAAGTTTTACTAGGGACCTACTTTGTACCTACCTTGGCGCTATACTCTGAGGAAGATCCAAAAGACGTATGACACATATTCCTTGCCCTCATGCAGCTTATAATTTGGTTGGAGAGAAAAGACTCATGAAACAATTAGAGAACAATAAACAATAAAGTGGGGTACAGATAATTAGTGCTAGGTGGGTTTAGCAGAAGGACAGTTCAGGGTGAGCTGGACTAGTGAGCAGAGGTTTTGTAGAGGGCCTAGCAGGGGCCCTGAAGTGCTGGGTAAGCCTTAACAGGGAGGGGGGTGGGGTGGTGGGGAAACTTCAATAGGCCAAATATCAACCACACATGGCAGAGCCGGGAACAAAAAGGAAATGCGTTTCACAGACCTCTGGTCAGGAAGTGGGACTGAAGCCTCTCTCCCTGGTCCGTGTCCTACGCACACCTCCACTGCACAAAATGGCTACACTGTGGGCTCTTTTAGGTGTGTGGAAGTTCCAAATAACCCAGGAGTAACTTTAAGCACTCAGTATCTTCATTTTTATAGCTGCCTGTTCTGCTTTACTGGATACTTCCCTAAAAAGAATTTAAAACTCCCTGCATTTTGCAGGAGTCTTCTACACAGGATCTTACAGGACCTCTTCTTGTTGCTGCACTGTAACATCCCTGGCTTCAGGGACTTGTGGTCTGAGGTACTATGGGCCTGGAGACAGACTTGAGGAGGGAGATGGCACTGTGGGAAGCCCACAGGCTTTGGAGCCAGAGAAAACTCTAGGATCAAAGGAGGACTGCACCATTTGTAAGCTGTGCAACCTCAGAACAGAAATCTTTCTGAGCCTCACATTCTTCATCTGTAAAATGGAGAGAAGGGCATCAGCCTGCCTTGAAAAATTGTGGGTGAGGATTTTCTGCAATGTAATGTGTTGTGTAAATATTAACAAAAGCTATGTAAAGAAAATGTAAATTATTATTACGACACTATCAAGTAAAGATATTTTAGTATTAAATTTACTAAAGTTCCATTGCTGGAAAATGGCATGGACATTATAGCCATGTGGAAATGTAGCAGAAAAAGACAGTGCTTGCACAATTAAGTGCATCTCCTAATGAGCGAGATAAATAGGCACAGGAATTGGGATTTAAGAGGAAAGCCTCATTTAGGCAACTGCCAACGTCCAGTGATTAAAAAGCAAAACCAGTAACTAAAACTAAACAGTTTCAAAAATGAAACTCTTTCTAAATTAGGGCTGAGAAAATCTAGGACAACAAACAAGATACAAAAGCTCAGGAAGCATTGCAAAATCGGTACAACTACCGCACCATAAAGCTAAACCACATCCTTTCTCTTGCTCTCCTCCTGGAGAGCCAGAGCTCCACTGAGTTCAGGGGCGCACCAGTGCTTCCTGAGGCTGTGGCTCTGGCGGATTAGAATGAAGCAAAGACGGCGGGAAGCACAGCTGCTGTGTGAGCTCAGGGGGGAGCCGACCAGAGCTCCTATCTTCAGGGCTGGCAGAACTCAAATAAGGTCAAGAACTTGCGGGGCTGAGAGAGTCAGAGGGGTCACCATCCCTAGCATTGACAGACCCCAAGGACAATGGCAAAAGGGGAGGAGTGTTTTTCATATCTTTCTCTCTATTTGCCTAATCTGAGTAAAATAAATGTACATTAAATTTTGAACTATGTTGTTCCTATGGGAAAAAGAATGATGCTTTGATTTACAATTCACTTAATCAATGCAAATTGGTAGCTCTAAAGCAGTTGTTCACTTTGTACTTGTAATCAACAATGATATCTAAATTTGCACCAGCTGCAACCAAGTTCCACTTGAATGAATGGGAGTCTGGAGAACAGAGCTAGCACAGTTTCATTTCTACAACATGACCTATACATGCGAACAATTATGCAAAAAGATGATGAGAATTTTCTGTTTTGCACACCCCCAAAATGTAATTTATACCTTCTGCTGCTGCTATTTCTACCATACTGAGTCAGTAGGAATCAGTGACTTCCAGGCTTACGGACACAGGGCCAACTCTTTACAGTGCCAAGGAAGGGCATTTAAAGGGCTAAACAAAGAAGAAATCTGACTACCAATGTCCTATCATCTTCATTTCATAAAACAGTATTTTGACACCTCAAAAATAAGGACACTCGCATTTCTCATTTCTCCACAGGTCAATAAAAACTCAGTCACCAGCTCAGAGGGCAGTGTTCAGAAAGCACTAATATCATGGCTGACCACCTTCGCGGGCAGCAAATGCAGACCAAAGAGGCTCCTTGTTCAAAATCAAGTTTAAGAAAGTTTCTACGATTTATATTTTTATCTGGATTCCTAAAATTTTGGCCAATTTGGCTTCACCAAATAAGAAACCAAAATTAGTGACAAACTAAGTGTGTCACAAACTTAGGGTATTTCCCTGTGACAACAAAGACATAACCCCCATTCAGGCTAGAGGACCTGGGTCACCTTTGGCCCTGCCCAATTTATTCCACATGCTCTCCCCAGTCAGTTACTGCTGCTGCAGAATCTCTGCTTTCAACATCTGGACACCACCCAACCCTCCTTCTCATACACAACTGCAGTCCTTGCTTGCCTCCTGGACAGAGGACAAATGACAGTTTTCAGGGCAGAATTCAACGCCCTCCATCATCTGACCCTACCTTATAAATCTCAATGCAGGAACGATTATTAACACATCCTGGTGTATGGGGAACAGACTCAAGCTCTCTGTTCAGCTACAGGACACTGCGCCCAAGCCCAGCTATGCTTCCAGGCAGCCTTACACCTCCTGCCCTTTTTGTTGTAGCCAGTCTGGCCTGGCTTCAGCTCCTTCTCCAGGGCCTTTTCCTGGGCTCTCTCAAATGCCTAGGATCCCCTCATCCCAACCTTTGCCTGGCCAATGCTCCTGCCTTTCAGGCATCAGGTGTTAAGTGCCTTAAAGACATTTCCTTTCAAATCCCAACAAGACCTCTCTGACAATTTCTTGTTAACCCTCTATCTTTCCTTAAGAGCACTTTGAACAGTCAGCAGTCACATACAATACCTGTATACAGACAGATTTGTGTGACTGTTGGATGCCCTTCGCTGTTATAAGGCTGAAAGCTTCCAGGGCAGGGACTCTAACTGTCCTGGTCACCACTGTCCTCCCCAGGGCCTGACCTCGTGCACATACTTAATTGTAAAGGGAGATGCAGGCTCGGTGCACTGGGCTCCTCCTTCCTTCCAAAGCCCTGTGCATGCTGTGGCCCTCCTCTACACTGTCATGTCACAAGTGACCCTCCTCCTTAAGGGTCAGCTCAAATCCCACATCCTTTCTCCCTTCACCAATTTCCCTAGCACATACTGCCTCTTAAAATGATGGCCATAACTGTTGGCATTTAGGGTGTGCCTACCATGTACCAGGCATCATGTTAAGCACTTCATATATACATTCAAATCTCACTCACTCGGCACAGTAGCCCTGGTGAGGCAACCACCACACCCATTTTACAGATGAGGAAACTGAGGTTCAGCTTAGTTAAGTAAATGGTCCGAGGCCACACAGCCAGCAGGTGGCAGAGCTGGGCTTCAGACCCAGCTCCTGTCAGCTCCGGAGCCTTTGCTCTCTCTTGCCAGTCTGCTCCGGGGATTTGTAACTTTCCTGGCTCTCTACTGAGGGCCAGAAAGAGCTCCAGAATCGTTCTGCTTCCCTGGCCCAGTAGGAACAGCCAATGTGACCAACCTACCAAATGACACAAATGCTGAGTGGGAAAGAGTTCCCCTGACTGTGTGGATGAATCAGAAAATAGGCAGCAGTCTCCCCGGCCACTTGTCACCTCTGGGGACAGGCCCGGGCTCCTTGCAGGAAGTATCTGGGGCTCTCCCCACAACCCAGTTGGGATTCTAGGGGACAGATGAACACAGCCTCTTGGGAAAGAAAGGCATCTCTGCCCTGAAAGGAAGATAGCCTTTCCAGAAAGAGAGGAAACCAAAGCATACCTGGGATCTGGACTCATACTCCATCACAGAGTCCCTGCGTTTGTGCTCTCTCTCGGTAATGAAAGTTGTTTTCTCCATCAAAGGAAGGGAAAGATCCCGTTGAGGAAGTCCTGGGAGGAGAAAAGGCATCATGAAGGAAGAAGGCCCAGTGCAAAGTTGACACGCAGCACAGAGCAGGTTAGAGCAGACGACTTACTGCCTCTGGGATTCCTGGTGTACGGCCAGCGGTCTCGAGGCTCGAGGTCTCTTCTTCTGGCCCTCAGCCCCCGCCCCCGCTCCCGGGTGTCCCGCTCCCAGACTCGGTCTCGGTCTCGGTCCCAGTCCCGGTCCCGGTCCCAGTCCCAGTCCCAGTCCCGATCTCGGCCACGGTTCCAGTCCTGGTCCCAGTCCCGGTCCCGGTCACCTGAGAAAGGCAGACATCCGAGGGATTAACAAAGGGCTCTAACCCACACGTTCCCCCTTAACGTGCACACACACCCCTTTGGAAAGGAGCACTATCCTTGCTCCTCCTTTAGGGAAATGAATGGATCCCAAAATGAGGTCTGCAGATTCCCAAGTGTGATCAGGACTCTTCCGGTCACCCTAAACCTGGAACATTGTTTCTGGAGGCTTGCTACAAACCAAGCTCCAAAGCTTTAGTTGAGAAGCCAGCTCCCCCTTCAGACACTTCTGCTGGTTTCCCAGTTTCTACATGGTCACGTCCACATTCACAATGGACTTCAAAGCATCCACTGTCTGGCCTGCCCTGGCCAATCTTCGTGAGCACATTACCCGACTCCAAAGAAACATAACACACGCCCTCTCCAAAGCCAATGCTGTTTTTGAAAAAGTTCACTGATGAACCTTTAACAAATAAAATAGCTTTAGAGGCAAAGGGGTGATGAACTGTGCCTCTCCTTGGGGGCTGTGGGCATAGCTTGAAACAGCTTGCGGCAAATTTCAAATAACTTTAAATATCTTCTCTCATCGTTTAAAAAAATTGCATTCCACTCCAACTCACTGGTCTGCTTTGATATAAAGACATCTTATTACATCACCAATTAATTTACGTCCCCCCTAGACCTCTGACCAGCAGCAGCCACCCTGGAGAAGTGGCGCTGTCTCCAGGGAGGTCTCCATGACCACCTGCCTCTATGCATGCGGCACACTGAGGGGAAACGCGCCCCAAGGGTGGCACAAGTGCCAGTTACTCACTGCCGTAGGAGTAGATGGAGCGTGGGGGTGGGGACTCTGCCACCTTTCGGGTCATGCTGTCTTCACTGTGGACGTCACTGTTGTCGTCGTCTGAGAGGACACCAGACACCGACTTAACACTTTATCATCTCTTGCCTGTGTTCTCGTGACAGTCCCCCAGTGGTGTCTATCCCTGCCCCCTACCCACAATCTCTCCTCTGAGAGAAGTTGGAGTGATCTGATCCTCTCCCTCCTCAGCTTCCCCTCACTCCTGGGCGAGGACCATGGCTGCGACTGCTCCTACCTCACCTCCAAACACCAGTAGCCAAGTCAACTTTCTGGGCACCACACCCTTAGGTTTCACAAAAAGGGGCCTGGGGCAGGGGCGTGAGGCACTTAGAGATTCTCTTCCTAACGAACCCCTTTTACTGAAGTGTCATCTTTCCCTCTCGCACCTCGGGGTGGTAGTTCTTAACCGGGGTGATTTATCTCCCCAGAAGACATCTGGCAATGCGATGTTTAGTTGTCACAGCTGGGAAGGGGGGGTGGAAGTGGCATCGTGTGGGCAGAGAGAGGCCAGGGGTGCCACTTAACGTCCTAGGACAGGACAGCCCCCGCATGAAGAGGATAATCCAGCCTAGAGCACTAGCAGTGCTGAGGCTGACACCCTAGGGAGCTCATGGCCACCCCAGTGACCTCTGTCACCTTTTACAAAGTCTCACCTTCTGGTTCATACATCTCCGTGTAATTTTCCAGCAGAGTAACTAGCTTCTCGCAGTTCTCTGGCTTTTTTGCTCGCACCCAAGGCTTGATCTTTTCTGGAAGGATGGTCAGGTACTGCTCAAGGACCAAGATCTCGACAATCTCCTCCTTGGAGCGAGTCTCCGGCTGTAACCAATCGAGGCAGAGGTTTCGGAGTTTGATCAGGGTCTTCCGAGGCCCAACAAATTCCACGTAGAAGAAATTCCGAAACCTCTGATGAAAGAATTCAGAGTCAGTTGTGCCTTCTCTTATGATGGCATCCGGCTCCTTAGTCAAGTCACTGTCTAGCTCATACAGATGGGGGGCCCAAGACTTCTTGGGTTTGGTGGCAGACAAGTACTTTGGAGGCAGCATTTCTCTAAGTAAAATTTTCACTGGAGGAACCAAACATGAGTCAACAGGAGAGACGGCAGCAGCCTGTGACAGTCAGTACTCAGGGACCTGTAGATCGTAAGGAGATATACACATGTCCCAGAAGTTGAGGACCAGGCAGCAGTGTGGGGCTGCCCTATGAGGGGCATCAACAATGCTTTGTGAACAGGCTAAGAGGGGAAGAGACGCATCAATCCCCCCCGCCCAACAGACACGTTACACAGGACACAAAGTTTGCCTAGCACAGGAGTTACAAGCATGACCTCTGGGCACCACACTGACCTGCTTGAGGAGTTAGCTCTGCTACTAACCGGTTCTGTGACCCAGGGCAACTTATTCAATGTCCCAGAGTCTGTCCCCTTATCTGTAAAAGGGGAACAATGGACTTACGTCTCTTTTAGAACTGAGAAGCTTAAATAAGCTAATGTACCTAAATGGCCTAACTACCCAATGCCCGGCAGGTAGGAAGTACTCACAGCGCTCCGATGCCAATGCTTCCCTTAGCAAAAATGGAATGGGGGAATGGGGGCCAATCCTGGCATTTCTGCTCATTTCTTCCCTTAACAGAATTGTTACAACATTACACAACATGTACAAGATAGAAAACCACATAAAAACGCTAACGGTGCTCAGCTCTGGGTAATGTGATCGCAAGTGCTCTTATTTTCTCCTCACCAATTAATTTCTCGGCACCTGCGCTACTGTATAAAATATGGCTATTTAAATTAAAATTCAATACAATTACAATTCAGCTCCTCAGTCACACTAGCCACATTTCCAGTGCCAGTGGCCACCCTACTGGACAGAAGTGCATCTCCATCGTAGTGGGAAGTTCCACTGGCCAGAGAGGCTGTGCCATGCCTGAGTTTGCGGGATGCTCAGGACCCTCCCTCAGCAGTGCACGTCCTTCCAAAGAGCATCTGTCCCAAAACCCAGCCTCGGGCTCCTGCTAACACCACTTCCTCTGGCATCCTTCCTGAGACTCAAGCATTTATCACATTCATTTCTGAGTATTTGAGGTAATTTGCCTATCCCCCCCACAGTAAACTGTAAATTCTAGTGGAGGGATCAGAGGTGAACTTTTCCATCACCGTATCCCTTGATGTCTGATACCAAGTCAGGTCTCAACAATGATACAGCATGTTGAAAATAACATTTTCAAAACCAAGGTAAAACTGGTTTTAAACACAGACAGAGGATAGAACAGATATTTTTCCAAAGAAGATACACAGGTGGCCAATAGGCATATGAAAAGACATTCAAAGTTGCTATTAGAGAAATACAAATCGAAACTATAATGAGCTATCGCCTCATCCCCATCAGAATGGCTATAATTAACAAGACAAGAAGTAAGTGTTGGAGAAGATGTGGAGAAAAGGGAACCCTCATACACTGCTGGTGGGAATGCAAACTGTTGCAGCCACTATGGCAAACAGTATGGAGATTTCTCAAAAAATTAAAAATAGAGCTACCATATGATCCAGCTATCCCACTATGGGTATTTATCCAAAGAACATGAAATAATTCAAAAAGATATAGGCACCCTTATGTTCACTGTAGCATTATTCACTATAGCCAAGAGGTGGAAGCAACCCAAGTGCCCACCAATGGATAAATGGATAAAGAAGATGTGGTGTATATACAATGGAATACTACTCAGCCATAAAAAAGATAAAACCATACCATTTGTGACAATGAGGGTATTATGCCAAGCAAAATAAGTCAGACAGAGAAAGACAAATACTGTTATTATTTCACTTGTATGTGGAAGATAACAAAAAAACACACAGATAAGGAGAACAGATTGGTGGTTACCAGAGGGGAAGCGGGTAGGGGAGGGTGAAAGGGGTAAAGGGGCACATATGTATACAGATGGATGGAAACTAGATGATTGGTGGTGAACATGATGCAGTCTATACAAAAACTGATATATAACAATATACACCTGAAATTTACACAGTCATAAGCCAACATGACCTCAATAAAATAATTAAAAATAAAACAAAAAAAGGAAAAGAGAGAAAAAACTCCAGTCCCTGAGATGATACTAGCCCAACCTCTCAGAGGCAACAAGACACTCTCGGGTGTGTAAATCACCTGTTTGGGAATAGGATCCTTTCTGGAACTTCAGAATAGGCAGCTATCCACAGGAACAGAGTCAAAATGCCAAGGACCTGCAGACATTTTAAAAAAAGAAATACATGGACAAATAAACATGGAAGAAATGTAAAAAGAGTGTCAGAGGATTAATTCTCCAAATGGCTGTGGACTCAGATGGCTTTAGGGGTGAGGCCTAATATACTACCTTCAAGACAAGGCCAATTCCCATGTCATATAAATCAACCAGAGATGAGAAATAGAAAGCTTTCAAATTTTCTTTATGAAACCAGCATAATTAAAAACCCCAAGACAAAGACACAGCACTAAAAAACCACAGCCCAAACTCACTCATGAAAGCAGACATCAAAGTCTTAACACTATTACTACTGAACATGATTCTAGAGTTCCAGCAAATTACAAGAAGACAAGAAAAACAAATCTGAGACATAAAGAAAGACAAATACAAAACTATCATTCCCTTATGTAAGACTATCCACTCAGATACTGCAAATCAATGGAAAACAGGCTTTATAATAATTTAATAAGGAAATCACTTATCATAGACAGGTAATAATTGGAGACACACAGGATAATCATGGAAGACGTATGGATCTGGCATATTAAAGCCCCAAATCCTCCCTCAAATTAATCTACATTATCTAATGGAATTTCAAAGAATATTAATGCTGGGGAACTTGACAACAGTTCTAAAGTTGACCTGAAAGAATTCCATTTGGATCAATATTTTGAAAATTCGTAATCAAAAGGGCAACAAACCATACATAAAATTTAGGAAATATTTTAACATAACCTCAGTATAAAAAAAGTTCGTCTATACTACGATGCCTAAAGGCAGAAAAATAACATAAAAATAACAAATGATGGTCCTGTTTATATCATGAAAGCCAAAGAAAGAAAACAACAAAAAAAACTACTTGCAATTTATGACAAAAAGACTGATTGATTTGAGAACTGTGACATGAGTTTACCACACAGGATTGAGTATTCTGTAGTCTATGAAAGTGGCACTTAAAAATAGTAAGGAATATACGGATTATTTCAATAAATAGTAACAGGAAAACTAGCCAATCATTCACTTAGGGGAAAGGGTCATACTATATATAAAAATGCTAAAATTAAAATTAAAATAAAATAAAGGATTAAATTTTATAATCGTGGAGCAGGGAAAGGCTCTTCTAACCTGACAATAAAATCAGGAGATATTAAGGACAACTTTGACTTTATATATATATATATTTTTCTCTATTATGTTAATTTTCCTCCCCAATAGTGACATATTTGAAGCATAACGCACCAGGAGGTGTAAAACTATATGAACCGTGGACTTAAAGAGTTTGCTAGCCAATCAACAGTTTTTCTAAGCAAATATGAATAAGCAAACCTGATTTGGGAGCAGTGAAACTCCAGGGAGGAAAGACAAAATGATTTTAGGAGCAACTTTCCATAAAATGTCCATGAGCAAAGTATTTACCATGTTATAAAAAACCCTTCCAAAGCACCGGGCAGAGATGGAGGCTTCCTACTCATTAGTAACATGACCCTTTGAGCGTCCATAAGTATCCTGTCATAAGGTAGATGCCAACTTCTACACCAAAAATTCACTCATTCTTTTACTCAAAAAACTCAGGAGTGAAAAATATGATATCCATTAAAGCAGCTCAAGACTTTCTGGCCAGGTCAACAAAACAGCACCTGGTCAGTAAGAGCACTGAAAGATGAAAGATTTTTAACACAAAAACCTTAAAAAAAAAATCAGATTCTAACCACTCCTTCCCACAAAGGTAGAGAAAATTTGAGAGTAAACAAGAGCCTTGCAAACAGAATCAGCATCAAGATGGACAATGTGTGTATCTGTGTGAAGAAGAAATTGGCACATTCCTCTACTGCTTGTGGCAATGGAAATTTTATGAAGGGCGATCTGGCTACCTACCAAAATGAAAAATATACATATCCTGTTCTATAAATTCTACTTCTATGAATTTATCCCAGAGATATGCAATGATATATATGCGAGAATATTTTCATTGAAGTACTGTTGATAACGGACAAAATTTGGTATATTCATATGATTATGAAACCTTTTACAATAATGAGGCAATTGTAAATAAATGGACATGAGACGATCTCTAAGATAGTTAAGTGCAAAACGGGACAAAACAATGTGTACAGCACCCAAAGTGACTATAAAAACCGATGCAGTTCCTTAAACAGAAGATTTCTGGAAGGATATATAAGACACTATTAATAGTGATTAATAGTGATTGCCTCTCGGGAAGGGAACTGGGGGCCAGGGAAAGAAGGGCAACTTACTTTTTCATTGTATATTCTCCTTTTGTTTTTATTTTTTTTTACCATGAGCATGTATTACCCAGTCAAAAGAATAAATTCAAAGTCAAAACAAAACAATAAACAAAAGCACTAATAGAGGCCTTTAGAGATTGCCCTGCCCACTGAGTGGGTGCAGGCAGCACTACTAACATCTTAAAACTTTGGGGGCTCCCCTCCCCATCTCACCTCTGCTTGAGCCCAAGGTCATACCCTAAACTGGCAATTTGCAGATGACAAGACAGGCAATTTTGAAAACCTCAAAGATTCAACTTTGAAACTTCTCAGACTCAAAAAATGCTTATGGAAATTGCAGCTGCAAGTTGAATATATTCCTCAGATCTCCAGCAACTAGTAGTACCTAACTGTGACACCATCCCCATCCTAGTGATTCCACTTCTGAAATCTAACTGACAGACCTATCTGCGCACGTGCACAAAGACACAGTTCACAAGAGTGTTCACAGAGGCACTGTTTACAACAGCAAGAACAGGGACAGGTAGGAGAATGCTCGAGCAGAATTCCAACACCAGAGACCGCTGGAGGACCACTACATATTAGACATCAAAGTAAAGATGGGTACGAAGTTTCTACACTATAAAACCAACCAATATAAAAACAAGCAAGAAAAAGAAGGGGAAAAATATTTTGCAAGAGATGATAGTTAATATTTGAAATGTAAAACACCCTCAGAAAGCAGTAAGAAGGGCCAGCCCAGTGGCACAGCAGTTAAGTTCACACGTTCTGCTTCGGCAGCCTTCCCCAGTGCAGATCTACACATTGCTTGTCAAGCCATGCTGCGGCAGGTGTCCTGCATACAAAGTAGAGGAAGATGGGCACAGATGTTACCTCAGGGCCAGTCTTCCTCAGCAAAAAGAGGAGGATTGGCAGCAGATGTTAGCTCAGAGCTAATCTTCCTCAAAAAAAAAAAGCAGTAAGAAAAAGATAAATGGCCCAACACAAAAATAAAGAACATTAATACACTTCATAAAATTAGTAATATTAGAGTCAATATTTACATCAGAAATCAAAGAAATGTAAAATATTACAAAGAATACTTTCTTGGCCTGTCAAATGGGCAAATATTTCCAAAATAAAAATCAATGTTGCTGAGAAGCTGGCTGGTGCAGGCATGAACCACATTTCAAGATTTCATTTTGGCATGTGTTTTTAAAACATTTAAAATGCTTATTCCTTTTGATGAGCAAGTCTCCATTTAAGGATAAAGATAGTCAAGACGGTAAAATGTCAGTAAGGAAAAAAAGAGCTAAAAAGTCGGCTGCCCACTATAATTAAGTCCCTGTCTGTACATCTAATTTCCGATTTATAAGGGTAAAACCTTTAGCACTAAAAAGCTGCTGCAGTAAGTGAGGGCAGATGACACCATTTTACACGTGGAGCTGTGGGAAGAGAGGAGCACGTGTCAGAGAAGTGCATGTTCTGTTAGTGTGTTGTTATATGACACAGAACCCGTCAGAGCAACCAAGAGTGAAGCTCAGGGAAAGGAAACACTGGTCAACAGTCTCCTCCCAAGGTTACTTGACACAAGCATTTAATAAATCCAATCTAGAAAAGTCTTAATAGCCCATGACTATAAAAGGCTATTCCAGGAACATAACGATGATATCCCACTTGGGTGGACTGTTATAGATAACGGATTAAAGGGAGAAGAGGAGCCCACGAGCATCATTACATCTTAAAAAGTATTTGCAAACTTCAACAGCGTGTCTTTATACATTCTTAGCAAAGTGTAAGACTAGGAGACCATCTAAACACAAAAAAGATTTATCTCAAATAAATACCAGCGAATAGATTAAATACTGAAGGCATTCCAAGCAAAGGTGGAGACAAGGAAGGGAAGCCCTCAACACTACTCTGGAAGTCCTAGCTAAGGCAACCGAGGGAGAAGAAATGAAAGGCAGAGACGCGGAAAAAGGATTACGTTGAACTGAAAAATCTTGTCAGTAAATATAGCAAGAAAAAAATCTAATTAATAGCAAAATAAATAAATTCAACAAAGTATCTGCAACTCCAAACAAAATTTTTTAAACGTATAGAAGAACATAAAACAAGTACCAAATAAATGAAGACATATGTTTTTTGATGAGAACATGGAAATTGTCAATCCTCCCCGAACATAAATTAAAATCCAAGAAAAAGGTGGGAGCTTTGACAAACAAAGAATCCAGTTCCTCTAGAAGAATTAATGTGTAAGAATATCAAGATACTTCAGAATAAGAAGGTATACATGTGATGGGGGGCAGGGTGCTGTCTGTAAAATGACCCAAACATATGAACACATAAAGTATTCTTTCTGACATGATATGGGTGCAAGGACAGACAAACTAACGGAACAGAAAACAGTCCAGAAACTGATTTGTGTGAAAGTTTATACAAACATGGGAATTTAGTTTATAATACAGGAAGGTTTTCAAATCAAGAAAAGCATTAACTGTGTAAATACAAACCAGGTGCTTTCTTAGGACTAGATGATAAAGGGTAATTTTAACAAAAGTGACAAGAGGAGATAGCCAATACTTTAATTTCTAACCAGTTATTCAAGTATGCATTTCCAAGAAAGCTGGAGTAGGTCTTTGACACTAGGAAAGACCAATAAAACCAGTGCAGGCATCTGGCCTCCCTCCAGGAAATTCTGTGTTTCAACTACACATTGCCAGAAAACTGAGGCCAATGACAAACTTACTTTGTTCTCTCTAAAATAAATCACTGCACTCAAAAGATAGCATGCCTCCAAAAATTTCATCAAACAAGAAGGAATGAAAACAGATAAAATCTTTAATAGAATGTTACGTAGCATTAAGTCACACTTCCAAGAAATTTTATAGCTTTATTTTCCGATTACAAGCATAAAAGATAGTACAACATTCAAACATTACAGAATATTTAATGTAGAAACTGCAAGCCACATCCAACTGGTCAAATGTGTTGCCATACCAAACCTTTTTAAATCTCTCTATATAGTAACATCATCTTTTTACCAAAATGATATCACACCACGAGTTCTGCGTGTGTATGTGCACTTATAAACCTCATAATTTGTGATGATCTCTTTCCATACCAGTACCTATAGATTTACACCATTCTTTCTAAAGGCCACATAGTAATCCATTCTATGGATACACCAGTTTATTTAAACGATGGAAATGACTAACATAAAAAAAATGTTTAAAGTGTTAAAATATTAGGGTATAAAATTGTACAGCACATGTGGCATTCTAACTGCAAATATACCCACTTATATGTTCATAGAAAAAATGAGAATATCCACACAATGGAATATAAGGCAATTTTTAGAAAGCAAAGCTATAGATGGAGATGTAATTATAAGGAAATTCTTGCATATACTGTTAAATAGCTGCAAAACAGTCTGTATACACACAGAGACACACCCATATAAATGGAGACTGAAAATGTGATGAACACATTATACGAGCTCTCCACATGGCACATCACACCCTCCCCCATCCAACTATTGTCTAACACCCCACACTGCACTCTCAGAGCTTGAGTTTGAAATGTTAATGAATTGTACATGATCTCATTTATGTTAAAAAAAAAACTACATAAGTACTTAAATGTATGGAAGTATGTATAAAATAAATTAGAAGAAAACTTCCATATAAACTTGTATAAGGACATTCATAAAATGGAGGAAATCTATATTAATTTGTATAAAGACTATAAATAGGGAAAATCAGAAAAAAATAAATGATTAACAAAAGACCCCTCCATTTCTTTTTGCATTTTAATTTAGAATGTTATTTTCACAATCAGAAAAAAAACTTGAATATAAAATTTGGAAGCAAATTCAACTGCTGTTTATCTTTCCTTTTCCCTTCTGCTTCTTACTGCTCATCAGCATCCCCTCCCCAGGACAGGGGCCCCTGCTCACTCTGGCTACCTCCTCCCCACTCTGGCCACCCTGCAGTGCTCCTGCAGAGTCCACTTACAATCTACACACCCCTGTTGGGCCAATGCACCACTGACAGGGCTCCACACCCAGATCCTGACCTGAGGCCTCTCCCCTCTCTCAGTTCAAACTGAATTCTGGCCACATGGCAAACCCATCACCTTTGTTTCCTGGCTTGGAGGTGGGCTCTCACACACCCCTCGTTACTAACGCTTCAACATCTTCCTCTGCTCTCTCTCTGGAGCAGGAATCCTACCATGAGTCAGGTAGTAGCCAAGGGCAGGATTTTAAAAGGTCTGACCACATTAGGAGGACTGGGGTGAAAGGAGGGACACACAGGGACCAGGCCTGACTGTGGTCGTAGGGGCTGAGGGAGGCCACTAATTCCAAGGGGAGAGAAGGAGAGGAGACAAATGATGGGAACCAGTAATAAGTCTCATTCTCCAAACTGGGCAGAGGGGCTTATGGGTTTCTAGCTGTTCTTCAACCTCCAAATCTGTTCTTAAACACATGAGACATCTAAGCATCATGCCCACCGTAAGCACCATATGCAGAGTAAGTTTCATGCGTGAGCTAGACTGTCTAAAACATAGGACAGTGGTGCTGCCTGCTGGACAACAGTGTTGCCACCGTGGTCTATGTGGCAGTATTGATGCCATTCTTTGAATATGGTATAGCACTTTACTTCTATTTCATAAAAACGAATAGAAAACAAAAGTAAAGACCTCAGAATTGATGTAACTGAAACAAAGACAGATTCACCAGGCATTCTTGCCACACGTAGGGGGTCTTTGGCCTCAATCAAAGGATCAGCGGGTCGAGTGTTCAACTGAACTGGAAAGAACTCAGTTAAAGAACACATATCAGAGGCAGGCAATGTGGCTGGGACGTGTGAGGAGAGAAAGAAATTCTGTGACTCCACTGTTCGACCTCGGGCTCCCCATATCCCATCAGTTGTGAGAGAAGCTCCACAACATCTTCTTCAACCCCACTGCTACTTACTTACTTTGGTCCCTCATCACGGTAACCTACATCAGCCCCCTTACTCGTTCTACCTACCTCATCAAAGGGGGCTGGAATTGAGAACTTTAAAAGTCAGGAACCGAGGAAGTTACTTTCTTCGTTGCTCAGGGACAGCATGGTGTGCAGTCTCTTCTCTCTTCTCGTTTGCTCCATTCTCCTGTCTCTTTCTGCAGACCGACATTCTCTACTTCAGCACGCACATGGAGTAAGATGTTGTCCCAGCCCCAGTTCTACCTCACCTCCCAGGTTAAGTACCCATCACTGACAGACCCATCACTCTGTGCCTCCATTCACCCAAACTCACCCAGTCTACAAGTGCATGCCACAGTTCGATGCCTTCTGGGGCAGTGGTTCTTAACCTTGGGGATGTCAAAAAGTCACCTGAGGCACTTACGAAAAATGCGCCTGCCTTTCCAGGTGGGACAACTCATGAGGTCTGTGGTTCTCTAGGAAAGAGGCATTCCAACAAGCAGCCCAGGAGCTGTACTTTGAGAATCACTCCTCTAGGCTTGGGTGTCCAACCTGGTCCAGTTAACCATGAACAGGAACAAATGGACAAGATGGGCTCTTGCGCTAACAATTGTATATGGGAATGTGAGCAAGGAGTAAATGACCATTAGCCCTACCACACCAGCCACAACCTCTACCCTCTGCTCTGTTAGGTGGCTCCACTCAGATAACCGCCACATTAGCCTGGGCTTACCTCTATCACATAAGCCTAGCACTTACCACACTCAGCAACATTTCCTTTTTGTTGTCATTCTTGAGGGGTCTCCTCAAAAATTTAGAACAAAAGGAAACATTATCTAAGAGTTTCTATGATCCGTCCCCAAATGGCTGAAGACAAATAAAGCCACTACAAAGAGACAAAACGTCTTCTGAGCCAGTATGACTTATATGACCATAGTCTCATATCAATAACTGGCTGATCAGATTTTTTTAAAGTGGGGATGGTATCAAAAGGCAGGCCACAAAGCATGGTTCATCTAACCATCTATGAGAGAGAGACAGCGAGCAAGGGAGAAAGAAGGCACTACTCAGCTCAGACCTAATTTAAATGGAGATGGGCTGGGGGGCAGGTGGCGGGGAGGCTCTGTAGATAGCGGGCTTCTGGTATCCTAGTAACCCTAGCAAGAGCTTCACAGCAACCAAATGGTGGCACCAGGCAACCTTACAGGCCAGCGTTATTAAAACTCGCCGGCATCCTCTAGTGCTGATTCCATACTCACCAAGCTACCTTCTCATTATGGTTTCCTTTCCCATGTAGGTCTGCCTACAGGGAGAGAATGTGCTGATCATACACACTTTTGAGTATTTGGGTCCCTGCTGTAGTGATCTCCCATCATAAATCAATAAACCAAAATTGAGAGAACAAGAACATCCTATTTCAGTCACACTTATTTTCCAACATAAACCAGTAAGTCGGTATGGCTTACATAAGTCTGAGCTTCATTAATGTGGACCTACCAACAAAAGATGAGTCCTTAGGTGAAGTAAGGTTTCTGAGTCTCCACAGGCTTGAGCACCAGACACTGGATACCTGGAGCATTCAATGAGGCCAGGAATAAACCAACTTATCCCCCAAGGGCCTACTTGGGACAGCATGTCAGCCCTATTCCAGGTGGTAATACACCATCAGCATAGTCACCTGTCTTGGTAAGCATGTTTTCTCACTCTCCATTTAATAGGAGCTGTCCTTCAGCAGACACTGAAGCCAGGGATAATGTCACTCACTTCCAAAGACCCAAAGGCTAATCCTAAAGCATAATCCTGTCCCAGATCAGGCACAGTGTCAATGCCTGCTGAGAGAATGAACAACCTTTGGTGATTTTGCTCACTTCCCTACATAACGTGATTCACTGAGTCTGGTCTGAATCAGTCAGCAAGCCATGAACAAAGAGTACAAGTCCTATTGAGTCTCTCTCCTCAGTATCTCTCAAATCCATCCCCTTCACTTATCCCCCTGCCATGACCCTAATCCAAGCTACTCTCTCTCACCCAGACTGGAGGTGATCTCCCCACACTCACTATTTCTACTCTCCCCTTCTAAACCCTGAAACAAGATGAAACTTTTAAAACACAAATCTGATTATCGAGTTACTTCCATGATTAAAATACCTCAATGGCTTTCCATGGTGCTTCAGATAAAGCCCAAACTTACCAGTGATTGCAAGGCCTTCTACACTGCAGCCCTGATTTACCTTTTTCCCACCTCAGTCAAATGCTACTCCATCATTTCCTTTGCTCTAAGCATCCTAGACTTGCGGCTGTTCTCTCTGGATCCCTCAGGAACGTCCCTGTCCCCTGGTTTAAGACTACTCTTCCTATGACATATGACACAATGTCATCTACCACCTTTCAAGGCTCAGCCTTAATGTCCCTGACTTCCTCAGGCAGGAACTTTATGGCCTCTCCCAGAATAAGTTAACTGTCTGCAGTGAATGTTCTCTTTCAAAGGCATGAATCACACAATAATTTTTTCAGTGTCTTTCATTACCCAATAGACTATGAGCTCCAGGAAAACACGTCCTTTCCCACTTGGGGCCATGTTTGATAGATGAATCTCTCATGCTTCTTTAATCACCCAATAAGGAAGAAAGAGCAGGCCTGAATGATTAGCTGAGTACTGAGAAAAGAGGACACTGAAAAAGATGTCTTGAGGCCAAGGAGAATTTCTGGCAAAGAAACAATCCACCAGAAAAGTCGTGTATTCTCAGAGAGCACAAACGGTGCTTGTGTGGAGATGTGGAACACGTGTGCAATAGGAAAGTGTCAGGATGCAGAAGGATGTGCTCACTCCACGGATGGGTGTGGCACTGTGAAAAGGGAATTCAGCTCACCTGGACCCAGTCACCTAATGTTTGGACCTAGTCCCTCTTCCTCTTGCCAGTCGTCTCCAAGGAGGGTGGAAGCTCAAGAAGGCAGAGCTGAGGAAGGAAAAGAAAACATGAGACACCAAATTTACTTTGCAGTTATTGGATTCTTCAGGCTGGAAATGACTCCACAACAGCTGCATCTTTGTCTCCTACAGCGGCAGAGGTCAAATGAGACTAGGAAAAACAGCTTTCCCTCCCAGGATGCAAGGGCCATGGGCACTACCCCCTGAGGCATATATTGTACCCTGAGCTGTAATCACAGCCTTTTCCCAAAGAGGTTCTGTCAATGGGTGTGCAACTCAATCCTAGGTGTCTTAGAACCTTGTCTACCAAGCAGAGCAAAATAGTAAAGACATGGGGCTTTGAATAAAGAAATCAATTCAAGAACCCCATTTCCTACTTATTGTCTATGTGGTTCTGGCCATTCCTCTAAAGGTAAGAGGGACATGTTACAGGTAAAAAGTGGAGGGAAAAAATGGCTAAGGAGGTACTAGTGTTTACTGTTATTTACATGCCATGTACAGTGCTTAGCACCTTACTTTTATTGTCTCTGTTACTCCGCACCACAACACTATTCTCTAGTTCTCATTTCAAAGAAAAGCAGAGGCTCAGAGAACTCAATCTCACAGCTCATGGCAAACTATTATAGATCAACCTAATATCATTTTGAAAAACATTACTACATCTACTCATGTTTTCCACAGAGACCACATGGAGTAATGACATAGGTACACCTTAAAAAGGTAAATTGAAACTCCAGTTCTGCCATTTAATAGCCAGTGATGCAGGGCCAGAAATTTAACTCTTCTGTAAATTTAAGTAATATGAAAAGACTAACTTACTTTAGGACCTTAATACAATTATCATTACTAGGTGATGGTATCATTACTTAATCTTACATAATATTTTAAAGGTTATCAACAAGTTCCAAATAGATTAACAATACATATTTCAAGTCTCACTGTGCCCAAGAGCATGCGTTCAATCAACTGGAGGTCCCTGGGGGAAGTTATCTTCATGATTACGGCTCTGATTTATGTCAGTACTATCAGTCACTGGCGAGTCAATACTTAATTAGGTTTCTTCCACAACCCAGTTGGGAAAGAGGAATCCACTGCGTCACTTTCCCTACTTCCAAAAAGAGAAAAGGAGAAAGAGGGGTAGGGACTTAAAAGCTCCTTCGGTGGAGCTTCCACCAGAAGGGGCCCCCTGGAATCCAGGGTGAATGTAAACAAACACGGCAAAAGCGGTGAGTTAGGAGCTGGCAACCGGTCCCCTAGCAGACAGCGCCACAGGTGGCTCTGCGCAGGCGCTGCCCTCACCCCTCCCCCAAAAGGAAGCCCTGCCCCTCCACCCCGCCCCGCCCAGTACTTGCCCAGAGAGCCTCCTCCTCTCCATTATGTCCCACGCCACGCCCCCTCACAACCATCTACAGCTCTGAACTCTCTAACCCACAGCCTTCAGGCCGGCCTTTTACTTTACATAAACGCCCTACCAACCTCAGGGCCTCCAAAACCCACATCGTATACCCACAGCCTGCCTCCTCCATTTCTCATTTAACATCCTGCCCTTCCCAAAGGCTATTAAAATTCCTGAATTACCGGCCCACCCGGTGGCCCAGCGGTTAAGTGCACACGTTCCGCTTTGGCAGTCTGGGGCGGCAGGCCAGATCCCAGGTGCGGACATGGCACCGCTTGGCACGCTATGCTCCGTGGTAGGCGTCCCCCATATAATGTAGAGGAAGATGGGCATGGATGTTAGCTCCGGACCAGTCTTCCTCAGCAAAAAAAAAAAAAGAAAAAAAAGAAAAAATAGAGGATTGGCAGCAGACGTTAGCTCAGGGCTAATCTTCCTCAAAAGAAAACAAAAATTCCTGAATTACGAACCCCACTTTTTCTGCTAACTGACCCCTGGAACCACGCAGCTGAACCTTGTCCCCACATTGCCCCAAGACTTGGCCTTGGCGCCCCCTGGAGGAAACAGAATACCACTGGACACGTCGAAGCCCCCAAGATGGCGAAGCCGGACAAGTGGGCGCCTGCGCAACACGCTAGCAAAGCCGCGGGGGCAGGCTCACCGTCTCCAAGGACACCGAAGTCCCCCAGCCTGCCTCCCTCAGTCCCACTGTGGCTCAGGGTGGGGCATGCGCAGCAAACCTCAGTCCCCTTTCCCCGCCCAGCAAACGTGGGCTGGGCTCTGCAGCCCCCGTCAGTCACTCTGACCACGACAACCCCTCCCTCAGGCCCACCCCCTGCAGCTCCGTCATTCGGGATGGCACCTGTGCTGGAAGCCTCAGAGGCCACCTACTGACCAGCAAGCACAGCGCTAGCGTGGGCAGGGTCTGCACTCACCACTCACTCAGGCCAAGGCAGCCCCTCCCTCGGACCCCTGTAGCTCCACTGTGATTCAAGACAGCGCTCGCAGTAAGCCGCGGCTGCCACCTGTTGGCCAACCAACACAATGCTGAAGAAGGCAGGGCTCTGTAGCCCCTCCCTTGGGCCCGCCCCCTGAGCTCCACTGTCATTCAAGTGGCGCCTGCGCAGGAAGCCGCGGCTGCCACCTGTTGGCCAACCAACACAATGCTGAAGAAGGCAGGGCTCTGTAGCCCCTCCCTTGGGCCCGCCCCCTGAGCTCCACTGTCATTCAAGTGGCGCCTGCGCAGGAAGCCGCGGCTGCCACCTGTTGGCCAACCAACACAATGCTGAAGAAGGCAGGGCTCTGTAGCCCCTCCCTTGGGCCCGCCCCCTGAGCTCCACTGTCATTCAAGTGGCGCCTGCGCAGGAAGCCGCGGCTGCCACCTGTTGGCCAACCAACACAATGCTGAAGAAGGCAGGGCTCTGAAGCCCCTCCCTTGGGCCCGCCCCCTGAGCTCCACTGTCATTCAAGTGGCGCCTGCGCAGGAAGCCGCGGCTGCCACCTGTTGGCCAACCAACACAATGCTAAAGAAGGCAGGGCTCTGAAGCCCCTCCCTTGGGCCCGCCCCCTGAGCTCCGCTGTCATTCAAGTGGCGCCTGCGCAGTAAGCCGCGGCTGCCACCTGTTGGCCAACCAACACAATGCTGAAGAAGGCAGGGCTCTGTAGCCCCTCCCTTGGGCCCGCCCCCTGAGCTCCACTGTCATTCAAGTGGCGCTTGCGCAGGAAGCCTCGGCTGCCACCTACTGGCCAACACAGCACTAGAATGGGCGGGGCTCTGCAGCCCCCGTCAGTCACTCAGGACAGCCCCTCCCTCAGATCCGCCCCCTACAGTACAACCATCATTCAAGAGGGTACCTGCGCAGTAAGCTTCAGCCGCCACCCGCTAGGCCAACAGCGCTAGATGGGAAAGGGTATGCAGTCCCCCGTCAGTCATTCGAACCACGAGCGTTCCTTCATGGGCCCCGCCCCTGCAGCTCCATGTCATTCATGATGACACTTGCGCAGTAGGCTTGCTGCTACCGATAAGCCAACCAACCGCTACAGTGGGCAGGGTTCTGCAGCCCTCTTATCAATCATTCAAGCGCGACAGCCCCTCCCCTGGGCCAGCCCCCTGCAGCTCCACTGTCATTCACAATGGTGCCTCCTCAAGCGAGCCTCTGCTGCCACCTATCGGCCAACATTCTTAGTGCCAGAGTGGGTGGGGCTCTGCAGCGCTTCAGGCCCAGGAAAGACGTTGGCCCCACCCCTCAGCCCTGCTGACAGGGCGCCTGCGCAACAGCCCTCGGCTGCCCCCAACGCCCCCAGCGCCCCCAGCCAAGGATGAAGCCAGACACATGGTAGGGTGAAAACAGCCTCGAGAAGGCAACGACAGGGGAAGGGGTGAGGCTCTCAGCCCTCTGACCCAGCCAAGGAGGAACAGCGGGCACAGTGACAGCCTGCAGCCCTGTCCCTGAGGACAAAAAGTGCCACAGCAGCGGCAGCCGCGGCAAATCTGGGCACAGCGCCTGCTTCACCACACACGGGATTCTCCAGGAGATAACATATTATCTTTTCTTAGCCAGGGCGGTAAGACAGCCCCCAGTCACTAGCCAAGGCCCAATCTCAGAAGTCCGAGTTCAGACCCCATGCTAGGCCAGGTGGCACCATCGCGGCAAGTGTTTGCGGCCAGACCCGCGACCAGCAAAGAAGGTGCGCGGCAGGCAGGACCCGCAGCTTGCAAGGGACACTGCAGCGCTCGGCCCCGCCCATGAGGCCACCCAGCCAAGACGGCGCCTGCGCAGCTGGCCACGGCCGCCCCAATCGAAGGTGGTACCGAGGTAGGAGGGGCTCAATCAGATGGTCAGTGCCCACGGACCTGCAGACACCACAGCCCTTGGCCCCGCCCCAGCGCGCAGCCAGCCAATCAGGACAGGGCCTGTGAAGCAACCCTTACCCGCCCAGCCAAAGATGGCGCCGGGGTGGGTGGGGCTCCCAGCCCGCCACGCCCAGAGCAAATACCCGCAGGCACGACCTTAGCCCCGCCCCAGCACGCATCTAGCCAATCAGGACAGCGCCAGCGAAGCACCCCTTAGCCACCCATGCCAAAGATGGCGCCGGGGTGGGCGGGACACCCAGCCTACCACGCCCAGAGAAAATACCCGCAGGCACCACGGCCCTCGGCCCGCCCCTGCCACCGCCACTGCGGCAAACAAGCCCCGCCCCCAAAGGCTGGCATGGATGCGGGGGTGGCCGGGGGACCGGCCAATCGGGGACCCCGAGGGATGGGGTGAGCACTCTGCAGCCCCCAGACCCAGATGACAAAAGCGGGGCGTCCGAAATCACGCTAGCCCGCGCATTAGCATCGGGCCACTCCTCCCGCCACCTTCTGCAGCACCCACCCGAGCGGGCTTACCGCAACAGGAGCCCGTGGCAGTGCTACCCTCGACTGCGGGCTGATGGACAGCCGTCCATCCCCGTCCCCACCTCCACCCAGGAAAAAAGGCGCGGCAGCCCCCAGACTCCGTGGCCCCTCAGCGGGGCGGCCCGCCCCCGAGACCCTGGCCAGCCGTGTAAGATGGCGCCGCTGCGGCAAGCGCGACATGCCTCGCTGACTCTCTGGGGACCCCCGTTTGGCCGCCCGAGGGCCGGACCTGCGGCATGTGACTGCCGTCCCGCCCTGCACACCGTCCAGACGCAGAGGTGCGAGGCCCGGGGCGGTCGGACTCACCTCACCTCACCGCACCGCACCTCACCGCCCGACCGCCCGGCCGGCCCAGAGCAGCGTGCGCGCCGTCTAGCGCGCCCACATGGCCCCAGGCGCCCGGCGGCGCCACCAGCCCAGGGTGGACATGTCGCTGCCCCTCTCCGACCTCGTCCTCCAGCAGCTCCCGGGCGTCTGCGCCGAGCCGCTGCCCGCGACTCCTTGTCAGGATCTCCGCAGAGGCGGGGCTCTGGCGCGGGCCAATCAGCGGCTGTGCTGGCCGCCCTGGGCCCCCCTTGCCACGCCCCCTGGCCCTGCCAATCAGGCCACGGTTGCCGTGGCAACAGCTTGGCGCCAAAGCAGGAGGTTGACGTCAACTGAGCTGAGGCGAGGGGCCCCAAAAAGGGGTCTAGAAAAAGGGGGGGGCGAGTGAGTGGCTGTGAGCGACCCCCAAACAAAGAAAGGGGGTGATGTGAAGAAAGGCCCACTAACAACACCCAAACGCAAAACCACCGAAGAAAAAGACATACATTTGTCTAAAAAATGAAAATCCGGCGGGCAAAAACATGTATGTCGAAGTCTAAAGACAAACGAGAAAGTAAGAGACAAGACTTTCCGCCTGGGACACATGAAAGACACGGGGCTAACTTCATTAATAAACGAAGAGCTCTTAAGATAAAGACCAAACCAAGCCAGAAAAATGGGCAGAAGGGAAGGAAACTGGCAATTCACAGGAAAATACAAATGGCTGAGACCTAAGAGAGAAAAATCACGACCTGACTCAACGGAGTGCAAAACGGAGAGCCCGGGCAAGCGCGGGGGACGGGCGTTCTCCACGAGGAGAGCCGCCGTCCACGCAGCCCCTGCAAGCGCGCCGCAGGCGGTGGTACAGAGCGGGACCGCGGGCGACAGAAGCAGAGCGGACCTGGGGTGACTCACTCACAGGCTAGCGCGGTGTGGGGCTAAGACACACCAGGACTGTGTAATAGTTAGTGAAACGCACGAGGTGCTGAAGGGGGTAGAAATGAACTGGTAAGTGTTTTTGTTTGTTTGTTAAGGATGAACACATTTTCAGGTAAAACTTCTGAAAAAGTATACAAGAAATTGTTAACTGGTTACCTCTAGGGAAAAGGGATGGGGGGAAAGAGGATGAAGGAAAGATTTTTCCCTTCTCAAGTTCACACTGTTTGCATCTCCTCGAAAGAAGTTATGTATTTCTTTTCTAGTAGTAAAATCAATGAATTATAAAAAGCTCGTTAATGTACCCTCCCTTGATCCAATATTCCACTCTCGAGGAAATAATCAGAGATGTACAGAAGATAATATGCAAGCATATTCACGGAGCATGTTTTATTAGAAAAATGTCCTCTGCAGAAGAATTAAATTGTATTCTGGTAAATCCATACATTGCAATTTTATGTGGCCAGTAAAAAAGTATGATTTTAACTTTAAAGGAAAAAATTCATAAAATACAATTAATTACAAAAATCAAGTTACCTAAGAGCACATAGAATATGATACCCAAAATTAAATTTTATATTTATACTTAGTAAGTGTAAATATAAATCAGTGGTTGCTTGCTACATTGTGAAGCTACCGGTTTGGGTTAGGGGACGTCTAAACTTCCCAAGTCTTCAACACCCTCTTCTCACCGAGTAGTGCCACAGAAACATAAAAGCAATGAAAACCTTGTGTTTGCTACACACCTTCAGAACATATTCTCCACCAGCCTCTATAGAAATTCTAGAAGTACCAGTGAAAGTGAATGTAGTACCACCCTTGGGTGAGAGGTTTTCAAACCTGGCTACCTGTTCCGATCAGCTGGGGAGTGTTAAACACTGAATGTACAGGGTCCCACAGACCTGTGTTTGTTTCGGAGCTCCCCAGGTGAACCTAATATTTGGTTATGGTTTTGGAGGTGATCTGAACACATTCTGTGGACCCCATCCCCTCTCTCCTTCTCAATCCTCTGTCTGAAATACAAGTGTCTCTCTGGATCCTGGATCATTCATTCGTATCACATACCACATGCTCTGAGAGCTCCTCCAACTAGTACCCCTTTTCTCAGCACTCTCTCCCCCAACCAAAAAACACCCCTCTTGACAGAGTGGTCTTCTGTCACAAACTCAATGGCCTTACCACACATTCTCTCCCTCTACTATACAATACAGGCTTCCACCCCTTCCACACCCCTAAAACTGCTTGGCAATTTCCACAATGCCCTATGCGGCTAGGAATCCTGTTCTGAATCTCACTTGATCTTTCAGTAACATTCAACATTCTCATTAGAACAAACAAACAGTGATGATAAACAAAAACCCATGCTAGCTTGTTTTCAGGATCACTACACTATCTTGGTTTTGCCCCCATGTCAATGGCCTCTTATCCGTCATCTTAGGCAGCTTCTGCTCTGTTCAACATCTAAATGCTCAGAACTCAGTCGCTAAACTTCTCCATCCACATCCACTCCCTAGGTAGCAGTCTCACTTAGTATCATGGTTTTAATACCACCTACATGCCAACGGCTCCCAAATTTAAATCTTCTGCCACAGAACTCTCCACAGAAGCCCAGTCTCGTATATCCAACTGTCTGCTTGGGAGCTTACTGCTCCACCTGGATGTCTAACAGGCAACTCTAACCATTTAAAACAAGTATTAATTTCCCTTTTCCCCATTTCTATAAACAGCACCAGCTGCAGTAGCCAAAAACCTCACAATTTTTCTTGATTCCTCTTTTCCTTACCACCAATATCCAGTTCACCAGCAAATCCTGCTGACTCTACATCCAAGACACATCCCAAATTTGTCCCAAGAGTTCCCTCCGCATGGTATCCTAATCACTCTCATTTCCCCTAGATATTAGCCTACTCACTTGACCACCTGTTTCCACTCCAAACTCCTCCAATACTCTCTACACAGTGTCCAGGGTGATCTTCTTTAAAGGCAAATAAGACGGCATGTTCCAGCTTGTATTACCTCCTGTCCCCTACCCCAATCATGCTTCAATATAAGTCTAAAATCCGTACCATAAACAAGGTTAAAAGAAAAGCCATCAATATCTCTCGTCATAGAAGAGTGTTAAATATTGGTGCTGTAAAATTTAAGTCTCTTCCTTCAGATTTATGCTTTTTATACCTTGAGAAATCCCTCCCCACACTGAAGTCATAAAGATATTCTAATAGCCTTAAGTTTAAGTTTCTTTACATTTACTTTTGTATATGTTCTGTGGTAGGGATCTCATTTTTCTCTCGACATATTTCTATATATGAGTGGGCCTGTTCCTCAGTTCTCTAGTCTGTCCCACTGGCCCATGTGTCTATTTCTGTGTGTTAACATATCATAGTAACTATTACAGCTTTACAGTAGCTTGATATCTGAAAGGGCAGCTGCTGTGCCTTGTTTTTCAAAAGTTCTCTGGCTATTCTTAGCCCTCTATCTTCAAATAACTTTTAGAATTAGCTTGTCAAGTTTGATGAAATATTCTCTAGGGATCTCAACTGACATTTTCTTAAATCCATAGAGCAATTTAGAGAAAAGTGAAAACCTTGTATCAAGGCCTCCCACCTTTAACTCTGGTCTATGCTGCCCATTTATTCATGTCTTCTACAGCCATGAACTGTATACTGTAAATTTTGTTTCTATAAAGGTCCTATTTGACTTTAGGGGGTCTTTTCTCTTATTACTTATCTAATTGGTTATTTTTGGATTACAACAGTGGTATAGCATTTTTTTAATAACTTCAGATTTACGGAAAAGTTGCAAAGACAGTATGAAGATTCCTTACCCAGTTTCCCCTGATGTTAACATCTAACATAATTTTGGTACATGGTCAAAATGAATAAATTAACATTAATACAAAACTATATAACTACAGACTTTATTTGGATTTCATCCATTTTTCCATAAATGTCTTCCTTTCTGTCCCAGGATCCCATCCAGGACATCACATTACACTCAGTTGTTATGTCTCGTTAGGCAACTTCGGGCTGTGACAGCTTTTCAGTATTCCTTGTTTCTCATGACTTTAGCAGCTCTGAGGGGCACCAGTCAGATATTTTGTAGACTGTCTCTCAACTTGAGTTTGTCTGATATTTTCTCATGATTTATCTTGGGTTATGAGTTTTTGAGAAGAATTATCTGCTATTGCTTTTTACATGTTGATTTTGTATCCAGTGAACTTGCTGACCTTGCTTGTTAGTTCTAATAGTTTATCTATTAGACAAAAAGATTTTCCTGGATTTTTTTTAATGTTAATATCTTTCTTAACAACAATTTTTTACACTGATTGACAAACATACCTCATTTCATTATCATAATGCATTGGTTAAGACCTCTGGGGTGATATGGAATAAGTCTTGTTCTAGACCTGAAAAGGGCATACTTCTTATCTTTCATCATCAAGTAAAAATGCTCACAACAAGCTTTTTTGTAGAAGCTCTTTACTGAGGGTTAAGGAAATTCCCTTAAGCTCTAGTTTTCTAAAACTTTTATCACGAACAAGTTTAATTTTATATAATGCCTTTTCTACATCTATTGGGAATTATACTTTAGTATTTTGTATAATCTGTTAATGCGGAGAATTAAGGCAAATATTCTGATGCTGAAACATGTCTGCATTCCTAAGCTCTACTGGACCGTGATTACGAGGGTCTGATTTATATACACATACAACTGGATACAACTGGGTTATATTTTACTTTTGTTTTTTGCATCTAAGCTCTAACTTTATTATACTATCCTTGTCTGGTTTCAGTATCAAGGTTATATGCTAAGTCTCATAAAATGACTTGCTGCTTATATTCTCCACAAGTTTATAAAAAATAAAGAGTCTGATTTTTCAAAGTCTAGTATAACTCACTGTAAAGTTATCTAAATATGATTATCTTTTGCATGGAATATTCTGGACTGTTTCCTTAGTTTGGGACTTATGGTCTTGAGTCAATTTTGGTCATTTATACTTTCCGAGGAGATTGTCCATTTCACTTAAATTTATTAGCATATAATTATTCACAGTATTCTTTTGATTTTTAATCTCTTCTTCATTGGTAATTATGCCCCCTTTTCTGTTACCCATATCATTCCATCTATTCTTGTTTTCTTCAGTTTTCCTAAAGATTTGACAATTTTATGTCTTTTAAAGTGTCTTTTGGTTTTTTGACCATATTCTTTCTTCTTTTCCATTTAATTAATCTGTTTTTTATTTTCCTTCTACTTATTTGGGTTTCTTTTCCTAGAGTCTTGACTTGCATATTTAACTCATTAACTTTTACTCTTTAATTTTTAACAGAAACATTTAACACTATGACTTTCCCTGCAAGTACCACTTGAACCTCATTCCATGTATTTCATTGTTGTTCAGTACTGTATACATTGTTTCCATTAGATTTCCTCTTAGTGACATAAAGTAATGTGTTTAGGTTTTGCGATTCTTTAAAAATCTTTTGATTATAGATTTCTAATTTAACTGCATTACAGCCAAATGATACGGCCTGTATGTTGCTATTTGATATTTGTTCAAACTTCCTTTGTGATCTTAGGATATAATCAATTTTTAATTGTTTAACGTGTTAGAAAAGAATGCACATTCTCTAATTGTTAGGTACCAATTTCTATGTAAGATCAAGCTTATTAATTGTGTGGTTACATTTTCAGTATCCTTACTAATTTTCTGTCTGCTTGATGTACCATTTCTAAATAGTTTTAATAAAATCTCCCATTATGCCTATGGTTTTATCCATTGCTTATGGTCATTCTTTTAGTTTTTGCTTTATATATTTCAAGGCCATGTTTTTACGTAGAAACATGTCCATGATTTCCTCTGTTAAACTGGACATCAAAGAAATTAATCTGGTCATCTGCTTGTAACAGTGAGTTAATCTGTTTGCATTTTTAATTTCTGACATATCTGCTTAATGGATATGCCTTTTCATCTGCTTATTTTCTCCTTTCCTGCCTTCCACTGAGTTGATCAAGTTCTTTTTATTATTCTTTTTTCCCTCTGCTACTTTAGAAACTTTCAATTATATTTCAGTTACTTTATTGTCTATCTTTAAATTCCTAATTTATACACAAAGTACATATTTTTTTGACAGAGTATAAAACAATAAAGGATCCTGGCATACCTTAGCAATTCACTGAATTTCCTATTCCCACCTTCCTGGTTACTGTCTAGAATTTTAGCTATACCTTTTTTAAACAAACCAAAAACCATTTTTACAATCAATGATTAATTATATTTACTGATATTTTGAGAATTTATTCACTCATTCTTGTTTCTTTAAATTTCACTCCTTCCCTCCTTCACTGTTTTTCTCTCATTGTACTAAATCCTTAAGTCTTTTAGTTAGTGTATAAGGTAGTCTATCTATTTGTATTTCTAAAAATGGCTTTAAAAGACATTTTTGGATGACAATTTATCTAGGTATGGAATTCTAAGGTGACCCTTATCTTCTCTCATTTTGAAGATATTATTCTGTTGTCTTTCCACATCTAACATTGCTGATGAGAAGGTCTGCTGTCAACCTAAATGTTCCCAATAACATTGGTCTTTCCCTCTGCAGCTTTTAGAATAGGTATTATGTATAGATTTATTTTTGTTCATCCTGCTCAGGACTTGTGTGACCACTGAAGGTCTTTCTTCCATTCTGAGAATTCTTGGCCAATATGTCTTGGCCAATATAGCTTTTCTGGCATTTCGACTCTTCTTCTCAACCTATTAGACTATATTGGCCCTTCTTAATCTATCCTTGATTTATCTTAACTTCTTTATTTTTCATATTCTTTTCTAGGTTGCTTTATGAGTAATTCTTCTTTTTAACTGCATCTCATATAGTGTTTCCCTTGATGTGTTTTACAATGGCTATATTTTTTTCCATGTCTAAGATTTTTAATTGGTACTTTTTTATATCCACCTTTCTCAAATGGATGAACATTTTATGAATACTATTCTTTATCTTTCAAGAATCTTAAAAAGTCACACTAAAACTGTCTAATTTAAATTGCATTTTGTCAGGAATTCATGTCCTGTTGATTTTGTTCTCTGGCTTACCGTAAGTTTTCCTAAGTTTAACGTAGTGCTTTGCAATCTTAGTTTCTAACTGTTTCTCCTATGGGATATTTTTTTCCCCTCCTCTCTGAATTTCTCTTTCCTCCATATCTAACTTTTTTTTTTTCAGTTGTCTCTGCCTTGCCCCTGAGAAACTCAGTCCTGAGACACGTCTTATATTGTCAACTGGGGGCTCTGTGCCATGTGACAGAGGGGTGCATTAGTCAGTAAGCAAGATTTGAGCTTAGACTGGCCCTTTCTGCATGGCCATGTTTTTACCTCCTGCCACCACTCCTAATATAAGCTGGAGCCCTGAGTAACCATCACTGGTTTTTTCAGTCTCATTTCACGTCAGGAGAATCCACCCTCACCTCTGTTTAACACAATCGGTCTGGGGCCTCACTATGCATGAGATGCTTCTGGACCTCGTTACTCCACAGCAGTCAAACTTTAACTACCTCTGCCTATTTCAAGATCAGAAGTCCAGCAGGTTTATGTCTTCAACCCCACATATCCTTGTGTTTTTCTGTTCAGTTTTTGATCCACATAGATGTCATAAACATCTCTATCATTGCAAGTTTATATTAAAAAGAGGTTGAAATGTAAATGCAAAGACCCACAGCACCATCTTGAATCAAAAATAGTATCTTCTAAATCATCTATAGCAGTTCTCACTTCTTTCCCAAGTGTACGATGGAGTTCTCCTGAGGCTCTATGACATGTGATATTGTGACAGATTGAATGCTAAAGCCGATGAGAATCTAGATGTTTTCATTTTAGCCAGATTTGCAAAGATATAAAACAATGCCACTCTTCTCCGTAATCTTTTGTTTTGGGAATTAAGTCATTTTTCATTTAAAAATCTTGCTTATATTAACATGTTATGGATTTACTACTGTTACTTCAAAATGAATTAACATACGTTTAAAACTTTAATTTCCAAAAGTGTATTGATAGGTATAATCTACATACACACAAGTTCCTTGGAGTCCTCAATCATTTTCAAGGGTGTAAATGGGTCTTGAGACAAAAAAGTTTGAAAACCTCTGGTCTAGAATAAATCTGTAATAAATTGGGCTATCTGGGTACTATGACCCCATGGATTAGCACAGAGCTTCATACATAGAAGTCTCTCAATAAATGCTTATTCATCCATTCTTTCAACAAATAGTTGAGTGCCTACAACATAGAAGACCCATGCTAGGCCAGGGTCATGGTTCATTGCAAATGGAATTGAAATGACACCTGCCCTAATTCATTTATTTGAGAAATATGTCTTTGAGCTCCAGTCTAGCTGGGATGATGCATACAATGAGTAAGTTAACAAAATAAACCTTTAAAAATTGTGGCAAGGGCTTTGAAGAAAAAAACCACAATGCTGAAGTGAGGAGGGGTGTGTTTGTGTGGTGGTTACATAGAGTAGTCAGAGAAGGCTTCTCTGAGAATGAGAAGCTAAGACTAAATTGTGAAAAACAGCCAGCCCGGGGAAGAACAAGGGGAAGAACATTCTAGACAGACAAAATAGCAATATACAAAGACTATAATGGAAAAAAATAGAAAAGATACCAGAATGGCTGGAGGATAGTAAGAATGAGGTCGAGGAGGATAAAATGAGGTTGTACAGGTATACAAGAGCCAGCTCTTTAGGAACTGTAGGCCAAGACAAAGATCTTGAATTTCATCCTCAATGTGATGGGGAGCAATTAAAGACTTTTAAATAAGGTCTGACATCATTGTAAGATGATTCCCGCTGCTGTGTGGAGAACTGGGGGACGACAGAGAGGAAAGAGAAGCAGCAGGAAGACCAGTTAGGAGGCAGCCATCTGAGCAAAGGATGCCAGTGCTCTGAACTAGCACAGTGGCAGTGGGGACAGGAGAAATGAACAAATACAAGATGTAGTTTGAAGACAAAATAGACAAATCTTGGTGATAATCTGTGTATATGTGGTAAAGAATATCAGAAATGATTCCTCCATTTCTGGTTTGGGCAACTGGGTAGATGGAAGTGTTATTTGGTAAGTCTTTGAGTCACAGGTTTGGGTAGGGAAAGAGCATAAAATCAAGAGCTCTCTTTTAGATATGTTATATCTGAAATGCTTACACTCAAGCAAGTGGAGATGCTGGGTAGGGATCCTGCAGAGGTCTCTGCTAGAGCTTTCACTCTGGAAGGCCTCGGCAGAGAGCTGGTTTGCTGCACAAACAGTTAGGTTAAAATAAACACTACTTTACAAAATAAAGAAACCAGTTCTTCGGTATTTAGGACTCTTGTGTATTCATTCAGTGCTGGATAGGTCAATATCTTAGTATACAAATTTGTATAGAGTTCCTCAGTAATGCAAATCTAACCAATTTTTCTTAAGGGTAAACTTACCTTTATTTTTTAACCCTCTTGTAGAATTTCAGGACAACACAAAATCAAACATTCAGATTAAAGGCAACCAACTCTTTCACAAAAACTGCTCCAAAATCCAAATATTAAAAGAACTGTTCCCCCAAACAATTACATATAAGATTAAAAACAGGCAGAGGACAACCCTATCACAAATCTGATGTTATAAAAGGAAAATATATCAAGTCTGGCAGACAGTGTTAAGGTTCAAAACTACAAGAGTTCCCGTATGCCAGAGGGCTCACCTACCCAATGTTCTGCTCACAGGTCCCTGTCCAAGAGGACAGTGGGCACCTTCTCTCATAGGAAGCAAAAGCATCCAGAAGTCAAGTTATCACGTGCTAATCAAAATACTTATTTAGAAAATGCAGGGTTATTCACATATGTCTTTCTCAAATTGGAAAGTTTACCAGCCAGAAAGCTCTACTCCTGTACTGGCAAAATGGTAGATGCTCATTTATTCAACCATTCAATAAACAGGTATTGAGTACTGACTACATCCAAGACACTAAGGATACAATGATCAACAAAGAAGATGCAGTGTCTGCCTTCATGGGACATATAGTCCAAGGATGAAGCCAAACAAATAATCAAACAAGTACTCTGAATGCCAAACAGTAAATGTGATGAAGATACACTGTACTATACGAATATACAATCAGAGAGTCTGACCTGGACCAGATGCTGAGGAAGGAGATTCTACGCCTAATGAGCAGCATGTACAAAAGTTAGGTGGCAGAGAGGAATATGGAGAGCCATGGAGCTAGAATATGGACTGGCATGCAGCAAAGCCTGGAGAGAGAAGTCAGACCTTGCACAGCCCTGTACGCCATTTAAGGACTGGAGATCTCTGACAATCACAACCTTTAGCACGTTACAGGAACTCCTCCTAGGGGTGACCAGCACTCAAATCCCATCCAAGTCTCCTGAAAAATGTATGGCACGATTTTCACACATACTCACATGTCAACACCTCAGGACATGGCTAGAACAATATGGAGAAGTGATTTGGCTTCCAGAATGCAGATCATCAGGCCAAGAAGATCATGCGTTCTTGTCTGGTTGGTTTTGCCAAAGGCCCACCACAAGATACATCTAAAGAAAATAGGAAAAAGACAATCACTGAGATAAAAGTAAAACATGAATGAGAAAGCAGAAAAACAGCTGGAGATAAGAGATACAGATTTTTAAAATTCCATATATTACATATAATAGAAAATTCCACAGCCATAGAAAAGAATGAAAAGTATCTCATGATCTCCAAGATACACTGTTCAGTGAAAAGCCAAGGTGTTGAACACTGAACACAGTATGCTTCATTTGTTAAATAAAAAGGGAAACGTGTGTGTGTGTGTATGTATATATACACATTTGCTTCTACATGCATGGAATAACTTTGGAAAGATTATTCACAAAACTTAGTAACACTGATTACCTACAGGGAAGGAAACTGGTGGCTGGGAGATGAGATGTGGGAAGGATGTTTTCACTGTATAATACCCTTTTCTCCGTTTTGAATTTTAAACCACAAAAATATATTACCTATTAAAAGTTAAAGCAAACGTGCTAATATTAAATAAGATTTAGATGAATACATATGAAAATTTTAATGAAAAGGAACATTTTCAAGGAAAATAAAAATTACCAAAACTGACTACCAGAAGAATAGGAAAAAAAAGTTAGGAAATATCTTACAAGGAACTCCTATGTTAAGACTCTCCAGTACATTTTAATAATCTAGCACAGGAATTTTCAACCCCACAAGCTCTATGAGAGTACAAACGAATATTCATTGAACACTTCCTTTGTGCTAGATACTGCATCAAGCATTACATATATCTGCACCCTTACAATACCTCTGAGAAAGGTGTCCTCATCACCTGTTTGACATATAAGGAATCTGAACCTCACGGAGTCTCACTCAAACTTGCATACCCAGTAAATGACTCCAGAGGTCAGACTCTTTGGCCACTGTGCCACATAATTCTATGCTAACAAATTGGAAAACCTTAAAGAAATGCATCATTTTCTAGGGAAGCAGAATTTCCTTGAAATCTCAGTTTGACTGGAAGTGTCCTTCAAATGCCCAAGGAACGAATTATTCTTAGGTTGCACAAATTGTTCCAGGGCATTAAAAAAGACAGAAGGCTTGCCAAGTCATTTAACCAAATTAGAAGAGTAGCTTTCAAGAACATACTTCTCACAATGAATATCTCAGAATAGCTACCTTTATGAGGCACTTGCTCTGTGTGAGGCACTGAGTTAAGTGCTTTACAAACCATCTGGGTGCTGCTTGGAAAAGAGTCTGACAGTTCCTTAAAAGGTCAAACAGAGTTACCACAGGACCCAGGAATTCCATTTCTAGAAAACATATGTTCACATAAAAACTTGTACATGAATGTCATATACATAATACAGCAGCATTATCATAATAGCCAAAAAGTGGAAACAACTAAAATGCCCATTAGCTGATGAATGGATAAATAAAATGTGGTATATCTATGCAACAGAATATTTGGCAATTAAAAAGAATGAAATACTAATCCATGCTATAGCATGGATGAACTTTGAAAATATTATGCTAAGTGAACGAAGCCAGTCATAAAAGCCCACATATTGTATGGTTCCATTTACATGAAACGTCTACAATAGGCAAATGTGTAGAGACAGAAAGTGAATGGTTGCCTAGGGCTGGGGGAGAGGGGAATGGAGAGTGAGGGTTTCTTTTTAGGGTAATGAAGATATTCTAAATTGATTGTGGTGATGGTTACACAACTCTGTGAATATACTAAATACCACTGAATTGTACGCTTTGGTCGAACTGTATGGTATATGAATTATATCTGGATAAAGTTGTTATTAAAAAAGATATATCTGGTTGAATTTTCCCAATAATCTTAATGAAATTGGAACTAACATACATGTTTTATAGATGAGAAATCTGCAGCTCAGAGAGGACATCATCTACTCAAGGTCATAATCTAACCGGTTGAGAGAGCCAGGATTCAAACCTAGATCTTTCTGTCTACACTGCTTACTACTTCCCAACATAATCCTATGCGAACAGTGAAAGTCTTAAAAAAAAATGGCCCCCTTTTTTGAGAAAAACTTTTGACTAATGAGTTCACAAGGGCAATGTCCTAAGAACAAATAATTCCTATAATACTGTTAAGCATTCCAAACCTAGATTAAGAGAGAACGCTGCCCATTTAAGAACCTAGCAAATGGTCTTCAATCTCAAATGGGTCTTACTTTAAGAGTGCCCTGGGGGATAATAAAAGTAATAGCTGTCGTTTGCTAAACGTTTACAGTGGGCAAGGCCTGGCACCAAGCACTTTATGTGCATTATGTTTAATCCTCATAACAACTCTGCGAGGTAGATACTATGATTACCCAAGCTCTACAGAGGAGAGGCGAGCCTCGAGGGGATAGTATCTCGTCCCAGGTTACATGCCAGGAGGTGGAAGAATCAACAATCAAACCCAAATCTGTCAGACAGCTGAGCTCTCAACCACCACTGGGTATATTTCTAGGCTAGTAAATTGGAAAGCCATAATGAAATGGATCATTCTTGAAAGGTAGGCAGATAAAAACTTAGCAAATGTCAAGGGCGTGCTTTCTTCAAAAAGTGCTCTAAGCCCTTGCCCTTTAAGGCCAACTTTTTTCATACTTCCAAGGAACAAATAATTCCTATGCTTTATAAATTGTACCACTTCAGCGAAAAGAGGCAAGTCTTTCATTATAACAACACAGCACAAGGCTTTTCAACCCCAAATATATCCTATTTTGAAGTAATAACAGCTAATATTAATTGAGAATTTATATTTGCCAGGAATTTTTTAAAGCACTTTATAAAGTGTTAATTTATTTAAACTTCAAGACAACTGTGTGAAGTAGGTATTTCAGGGATGAGGAAAAGGAGGCACAGAGATGTTGGGTGACCAGCCCAAAGTCATGTGGCTAATAAGTGGCCAGGATTTAAACCCAGGTCATCTAGTTCCACCTTCTAGCACATATTCTATTTGACTCTCAAAACAGAACATGAGACAGCTAATACGTGATTCACTAGGCTTCCAAAACTGTGCAAGACCTGTCACATATGCATTGTCCGAACCTAAGAACCCGAGGTAGGTATGTTAGTATAATGCCTGCTTGCGAGGTGAAGAACATGAGGCTCAGAGCGCTGGGTAACGCGCCCAAATACATCCAATTAATACATATCAGAACCAAGTCTTTCTGACTCCAGGTCACACCACTAGTCACTATGTCACGAAATTCTATGGTAGGCATCAGCCAACTACAGCCTACAGGCCAAATCCAACCTGCTGTATGTTTTCGTACAGTCCACACACAAAACGGTTGAATTAAAAAGTGGTTACACGGTTGAAAAAAAATCAAAAGAATAATATTTCATGGTGAACAAAAATTACATGAAACCCAAATTTCAATGCCCATCAATAAAGTTTTACCGGACACAGCCACACCCATGTTTACATACTATCTACGGCTGCTTTCACACTACAACTGATGACTTGGTTAATTTCGACAGACACCATATATCCCACAAATGCTGAAATATCTACTATTTGGCCCTTTACATAAAAGGTTAACTAACCCTCTATAGTCTTAAGTATTAAATTTAAAACTCTTAGTGAAATGGAGGGGGAGTGTATAAAAAGTACACTCCAAAAGGAAGAAAAGCATGGCTTTAAAGGGTGACTGGAGTAGGAATGGAAACTTCCTTGCAACTTTCAAGGAACAAATAATTTCTCTGTTCCACAATGTGTTCCAAAACCTAGAAAACAGTGGAGGGCTTTCCAGTTCCTTTTAATTAACTGGTTCACAGAGGTTTACAATCCTTAAACTGTTTTAATTGGAAAGAACTCTGCATAATGAAAATAACAACAGCTGACAGTTCTGGAATGTTCCCTCTGCTGCCAGGTGCTGTGCTAAGTAAAAGATTTCCATTTAACCCTCTGGACAACCAGGGAAGGTAGGGTGCCATTATTATCCAATTCTGTGGGTGTAAGTGGGGTTTCAGAGGTTAAGCACATTGCCCACGACACCAAAGTTGGTAAGAGCTCAGGCCTCTAACCCTTACCACCACACCATTTAACTTTAACCTAATAAATCTACAAATATTATGGAAACACATAATTTCATGAGAAAATATAAAGTACTAAAACTATAAAAAAAAAAATCTTGGAGGGGGGGATATAAACTTCCTATGAACTCCCAGGAAGGAGATAATTGTGCCACAGACTGATCTGAGTCACAAAAAACAGGTTTCTCCAGTTTTATACCCCAGGCCAGTGAGTTGCAATAGCATCCATCTTTTGACCCATTACCCTCTCCCCTCTCAAAATAGAATCCCTGCAAGATAATGATAGCGAACATTTTTAGCTGGACCATCTGACAGACGCTATTCTAAGACGTTCCACGCAATAATTCATCCAACCTAGAACAGCTGGATAACTGCAAACTGAGATACAGAGACTGAACGGTTGTCCAAAGTCTCACAGCTAGCGAGTGACAGGGCCTGAACCCAAAGCCAAAACAGCATCCTTAACAGACTCCCCGTGATTCTACGGGAGCAAACATGAAAATCCTAATAGAACACGCTCGACGCCGGGAAAACACAAATCAGCAAAACCGAGCCAAACTGAAGGCGGGCGTAAAGAGGCAGCGGCGTTCCTAAGCTGCCCGCACGGAGCCGGCCGTCTTCACGGTTCACCGCAGCGCCCAGCAGTGCAGTTCTGAACCCAAACGATCCTCCTTCGAAAGCGGCAGACGAGCTCCTGACCAAGGCCACTGCGCGACGAGCCTCAAGGCTCACGCTCGCCGTCAGAAGCCAGCCGCACAAGATCACGTGCCGCCCGATTCCGCGTTCGCGCAACGTCCAAGAAGGGAAAACCGCAGCCAGATTCGTGGCCACCGGGGGAGGAGCCAGGCCGACTACACAAGGCCTGAGGGGGCTTTAGGGGGCCGGGGACGACGGAAACGCTGTGACTGGGCGCCGACGAGGGCTGCACGACGCCGCGAACGTGCGCAAAGCGCCGAGCTGTGCACTCACCAGACGCAGGGTTCCAGCGTGAAGCCCGCACCTCGAGAGGCTGGCCGCCCCAGCCGCCGTGCGGCCGGTTCCTGGACCCAGCGCCTCGCCTCCCCAGGCCTCCTCCGGGCGAAGGCAGCGCGGGGCCTCGGAAACCCCAAGTTCGAGAGAAGACCCGTGCCGAACGGGCGTGGGGGCGGCCCCCGACTTCGGCAGCTGCTCCCGTAAGGCTTCGCGCTCCCGAAAAGCCCGGCGGGCCAGGCAGCAGCCCCGGCAACAGACACGGCGCGGGAGCGAGGCCGCACGGGCACCGGGGAACGCCTGACTTCCGACGGGCTGGGTCCAGCGCAACGCCTGACGGGGCCGCCAGGGCGGCGGTCTGGAGGACACCGCGATGGCTGCCGCCGGGGAGGGGAAGCCCACGTCCTGAAGAAGCCCCGCGGCGCCAGGCGCGACCGCGCTGACCTCAGGAGCAGAAAAGAGACGCCAAGAGGGAGGGCGCATCGCCCCACGCCATGGCCCAATATAACAACGGGCCGCGAGGCCCTCTGCGCATGCGCCCCGGGCCTGCCTTCCCCTCTAGGCCCAAACCAGCCGTTGGAGTTCCCGGTATTCACCCACGCCTGTGGACTAGTCGCCAGGTTCCTCTGTAGAGGATAGCCAGCAGGACCATGGCCTCCATTTAGAACGGTCTTAGAGCCCCCGGTCTCTTAACTCGTGCCCTGCTCACGCAGGAATACAGGAGAAAGACACAGCAACAAGCACATCCGGGTCAGTGAGTACGCACTTAGTGCGCACGCGTTGTGAGGGCCGTGCGCAAAGGCGCCTGGGAAACCGTCAGTAAACGAGGCGCCTGGAGCCACAGCTCCGTGTAGCGCGTGCTTTAGCTTTACCCCATGTCCATAATAGACCTCGGTGAAACGTGTATTCGGACCCATTGCTTTTCTGTCATGACCTAGGCCATGAGATAATCCTTTAAAAATGAATTTCAGTTTCCGAATTCTATTAGATCATATTTTGAATAGATTTCATTATGTTCTGGGAAAAAGATATATGATTCTGTAAGTAGAATGAAAGGCCTGAGAGGGCACGCACTTGGTGCAAGGATCCACTGCGCCTTAAAGGTGCCTGGCCCGGAATGGGTGCTCAATGAATATTTCTGAAATGACTGACTGAAGGCTGTATAAGGGGATGCTGTGTCCTGAGTTAGAATTAGTAAGTGAATCATCTGCTAGAGTAGCTGATAAAACCAACTTTTCGTTTGTCACACAGTAGCCTACTGTGAGGAGCAGGGTTGCCAGATTTAGGAAATAAAAATACGGGATAACCCAGTTAAATTGAATTTCAGGTAACTTTTTGGCGTTATGATGTCCCATTTGGGCATACTGGGTTTCTTAGATTTTGTCTGGCACCCTAGTGAGGAGGCAAAAAGGGGAGGGAAGATGATTTCAGTAGTCTTAGACAACTGGCGAAGGAAAAAAAATAGGGTATCTGGAATTTATAAATAAGCACCTCCAAACAATTATGAAGCAAATCTGAAGACCACACTTGAGAAATTTTGATTTATGAAGCGCCTGGCCCTGCGCTGTGGATTGTATTTACATTGTCTTGATGGAAACCTCCTATGCAGTAGGATAATTATTTTACAAATGAGGAGAGAGTCTCAGAGATGGGAGGTCACTTGTCCAAGTTACCACATTTCCATTCAGTCACCCCAAAAGTATTTATTGAGAACTGACTGTGTGCTGGTCCGCTCTTTTGATTCCACACAGTCTGCCTCCCGAGCTGGAAAATTCCGGTCTCTTCCCATTGTTCCTCAGCCTCCCTCCCCTTCCCCACTCCAGCTGCAGTTTCCATGGTAACAGACTGAACCTGCCTCTCTAACTAACAGAAGCTAAGAGCTCTTGAAGGGGAACAGACCAGAACCATTGACGTCAACCTAGCCTGGCTGGGGGATGGGGAGGACTGCCTGAAGCCTTAAAGCCTCCTCCATCAGTGGGTTATACAAGACTTTTTTATGTGTTCAAATCTGTCCTTGGATGTGGTCTCTGCAGAAGAGCAGACAATTGGCTATGTGAACCTCTGCAGACTCTGCGAAGTCATAGGTTTTCAGTTCAGAAGCTGCTGCAAGTACCAGGGACATTAATACTATGCATCCTTACCATTTATGATTTCATTTAGTCTATCATTCAACCAATAATGATTGGAAGGAGGTGGCTTTCTATGTATCAGATGGTGCTATATTCTGAAGATAATTGCTGTCAAACATTCATGGCCTCTACCTTCTGTTCCTTAGAGTCCAGTGGGAGAGACATTTATTTATTTGTTTATTCTTCAGTAAATTTTGAGAACTCATTATGTGTGAGGCATATATTAGAGTCTGGGGGATATAGAGGTGAGTTAAAAAGAAAAAAAAACGTGTGCTGTGTGGAAATGACCCTGGTGGGCTCGAGGTCAGATATTAATCAGATAATCACAAACACAGCAGATATTTACTGAGTAGCTTCTATGGTGCCAGGCACTCTTTTAGGCAAAGGGGCTATAGCAGTGAACAAAACAGATTTGGTATCTGTTCTCATGGAGCTTACATTCTGGTGGAAAGAGGGGAAAAATATGTAAATGAATCCATTAGTATCCTTTCATTTATAACAAATAGGGTATTCAACACAAATTGACGTGAATAAAAATTATTGAAATAAGAATTTATTGGCCTAAGTAATTGAAAATGCCAGAGGTAGAGTTGGTCTCATCAATATTTATAAACACAGTATACGTTATTGCAGACCTCTGTAGGTTTTTGACGAGTACGCCTTCTCCCTGCTTCTTGCCACAGAAGCACTCTTTTCAATGGGGAACTGGTTAGCATCTGACCCAGGCCTGATAAATTACTCTATTCCATTGCTGTGCCCATGGTGATTGGTTCAGGGATGAGCCCATGGACTCCCATGGGCTGTTCAGAGACTTACCTGGGACTTTCCCCTGGGAGCTATCAGGAATGATATTCTCTTTTTTACTGAGATGCTAAACTGGTCAGAAGTGTGCAGGGCCTAGGACCATGTTGTCTGCCTATCAGGGAGTAAAGCAAGAGAGTTAGAGCTCCCCACTGTCTCTTCTGGTACTTATATTAGATAATGTGTGTAATGTGCTTAGCACAAAGTAAGCTCTCAACGAAACTTGGCCAGTGTTGTTAGTGATTTACAAAGGGAGTAGTGAGAAAAAATTCTTTGTATGGACTGGAAGACTGTGGTTTTGTTGACCACTTCAGAATAAAGGTAAAGCAGGAGGTCTCTTCAAGAGCTTGGAATGAAAACAAATGGAGATACACAATGCAGAGGAATATTTCCTCCAGGCCGCAACGAAGTTTTATGAGCTATCCAGTATTCACTGCAGAATACAATTCTCTGGATTTAGAATTCTTGAACCAACCTATTCAAACGTTGATTGATACTACTTAGTCTGTTTGGGCTGCTATAACAAAATTACAATAAACTGGATGGCTTACAAACAACAAACATTTAGTTTTCAAATCTGGAGGCTGGAAAGTTCACGATCGTGATGCTGGTAGATATGGTGTTTGGTGAGGGCCCACTTCCTGGTTCATAGACAGCCACCTTTTAGCTGTTTCCTCACATGGCTGAAGGGGCAAGGGATCTCTCTGGGGTCTCTTTTATAAGGGCACTAATCATTCTTGAGGATTCCAACCCTCATGACCTAATTACCTCCAAAAGGCCCCTTCTCCTAATACCATCACCTTGGGGGTTAGGATTTCAACATATGAATTTTGGGGGGACACAAATATTCAGTCTATAGCAGACGCCTTCCCTGGGTAAGAGTCTACAGAAGAGAAGATACGTAAGATATGATCCCAGCCATTAAGGACTTCACATTCAACCAGGGTAGCAGAGAAGGCAAGAACCAGTGACAGTTCAGGTCCTCTGAACTTCTATGACATTCTCCATTTATAAGGCTGGAGGAAAATGAGGCGAGCCTTATCTGCACAATTGTTTACGTAAGAAATATTTTTGACCATGTATCATATATACCAAGCGTGGCGCTAGGTGCTAGAGATATTGTATTGAACTAACTTGATGCCTTTTTTTATTGGAACTTATAATCTACTGGAGTGATCAGCAAATTTTTAGTAAAAAACAAGATAATAAATGTTTTAGGCTTTGTGGACCATACAATCTCTGTTGTAACTGTGCAATCTGCCATTTTCACATGAATGAACATGGATTTCACATGAATGAACATGGCTGTGTTCCATTTTGTTAGGGATACTGAAATTTGAAATTCATGTGATTTTCCCATGTCACAAAATATTCTTCTTATTTTGATTTGTTTTCAATCATTTATAAATATTAAAACCATTCTTAGCTCATGGGCCATACAAAAACAGGCAGTAGGCCGGATTTGACCCATGGGCCATAGTTTGCCAACTCTGGACTCATGGGAAACAGACAAATAAATAATCAATTGATTGCATTGTTGCAAATTGTTCCTGGCTTACTGGGTTTACCACTCCTTTCATAAAGTGTCTAGTCTTTCCTGGATGGAGAGAGGAATGGACAATGGACAGATATTGTGGTTACAATGTTATAAACACTCTGGTTTGAGCACACACCATCTCATATCTTGCTGGCCTAATTTCTGCCTTCCCGATGCACCCTCTCACTGGACGTCTATGTACCAGCCTGGGAAGTTGATGTCCTTGAGAACCTACTATTACTGGGCAAGAAAAGAGGAGAAAATAATGAACGAGTGAATGATTCAAGGCTGAACTCTGTCTCAGAATGTTAGATAACCTCTGTTGGTTTTATAATGTGTTGTGCATTGAGATTCATCCTTTGAAATAGATGGTAAAAACCTTAATGTTGGGTCCATCAGGGCTCTGTCCTAGACTGGTTCTTCTCCATCTACACTAGGTCCCTGGGAAATCTTACCTACCCACATGGCTTCAGGTTGCCTTTCTCGTCTCTATTCTTAACCACAAACTCTCGTCTGGGCTCCTAAACTGTATATCCACTTATGACCTGGACATTCCACCCAGCTGGATCTGACATCTCAAATTCAAGAAAATTCAAAACTGATCTCATTGAGCCCATCCTCCACCTCTACCCCCCAAATCCACTTTTTCTACTTTTCTCAAACTCACAAAATGGTGCCACCAACTGTGTAGACCAGGACTCTGGATGATGTCCTTGACTCTTCTCTCTTCCTCAACTCCAGCATCAAATCCATCAGTCCTCTCTCCAAAATATATCTTTAGCTTACCCTCCCCGCTCCTAAGTCCCTCTTGATTCTTGCTACTTCTCTTTGACACAGTCCAACCTCCCTGGGCAATGCCTTATTTCTTTTGTGTAGGTAAGGATATTAGTTTCCTAGGGCTGCCATAATGAAGTATCACAAACTGAGTGACTTAAACAACAAAAATTTATTCTCTCACAGTTCTGGAGGCCAGATGTCTGAGACAAAGGTGTTGGCAAAATTGATTTTTTTCTGAAGGCTGTGAAGGAGAATCTATTTCACGCCTCTCTCCTAACTTCTGGTTGTTTGCTGGCAATCTTTGGCGTGCCTTGTAGAACGCCAGTCAACGCAGGCTTGTAGATGTATCGCCCTGATCTCTTGCTGTGTGCATGTGTCTGTGTCCAGATTTCTCCTTTTCATGAGGTCACCAGTCATATTGGATTAGAGGCCCACCCATCTGCAGTGTGACTCATCTTAACTAATTGCATATGCAATGACCCTGTTTTCAAATAAGACCACGTTCTGAGGTGCCGATCCATGTATGAATCTGGGCAGGAGTACAATTCACCCCAGAACAGCAGCAAGGGTGCCAGCCTCTTTGCTGGTCTCCCTGCATTCACTTTTCCTTCCCCAACCTGGGCAAGGGTGAACTTTCTGAAATGCAGACAGCACCAAGAGCCTGCTGTGAGTTTGAGGGCTCATCTGAGCCCATTTTTTCTGTATTCCAGAAAAAAGGCAGAGCCACCTCAGACCTCTTCTGCCCTCCTTCTGGTGGTGAAGATGGAGGCCTTGAGAAGGATGGAGCCGGATAGGTGAGCCTTGCGGCTGGGGTCAATATCTGTTCTCACATGTCTCCTTTCTCCTCTCCCAGCTCTTTCTGTCTCAAGGACCAGTTCTCCCTTCAGAGGGGAGCAGAGAGGAAGAGGGGAGGAGATGGCCCCCATGTACTCCCAACACTATTGGACTGGATTGGTCTTTTTCTCTTTCAGGCCAACCCAGGGCCACTGTGATGAGTCCAGTGGTGGCCCCCAAAAGATACACCCTCTTCCAAATCCATAGAACCTGTGAATGTGACCTCATTTGGGCAAAAAGTCTTTGCTGATGTGATTGTTAAGGATCTTGGCATGAGGTCATCCTGGATCACCTGAGTGGACCCTACATCCAATGACAAGCGTCTTTATAAGAGTGAGGCAGAGAGAGATTAAATAGACAGAAGAGGAGGTGATGTGGAAGTGGAGGCAGGGTGCATTCACTGGGCAATTTGACCAGGGTGGGACTCTCAACCCACCCCTGATTCAGACCTTTGGAAATCTCTTATCCACCAGGTGTTGGGATGGGAAGAGGAAACACCTGAGTCACTTTCCTGCGCTGGCCGGGGCACGATGCTTCACTTTGGCTCAGATGGGAGGAGGAGCCTAGCAGCCAGTGGGCTCTACACATGTCTGAATCATGGTGAGGGCTCCCAACTGCCCGGGAGGGTTTGCTCTCACCCCTCAACTATCCCTCTGCTGAAGGGAACATGGCATTCATGACAAAGGAAAAATACCAGGAGAGGTCATGAGAGAGACCACAGAAGGAAGAAACACTATATTTTAGTAACTTCAGTGCACATTTTTTGCTGTTTTTTGAACAATTTTCATTTTGCACTAGGTCCCACAAACTATGTAGCCAGCCCTGCTTTCAGGAATTGACCTCTTTCCCCCCAGAGGGTAGACACACTCGGCTCTACCTCCTTCTAGAACTCCTCTGCCCAGAAATGTACATTTAAACATGATCCTGGTCTTGCAGACAACTCGCCATCCACACGTACTGAACTGCAGTTCCTCTCGGGCCAGGGCAGAAACCTGGGTGTTGTCCTTGTCAGTCTTCTCTCTACACCTGACATATCCCATCGGTCGTCAGCCCTGCTGATTCTGCCTCCTGAAATAGCTGTTTCTTCAGACCTGATCTCATTGTTTCCAGGATGGTGAAGGCCACCACTCCCTCAGCTTGGATCCCTGCAATCACATCCTACCTCCCTTGCATTTTTGTCCCCTCGAATCCACTCTCCATCTTTTTAAGATGAAAATTTGACCATGCCATTCCTCTATGTAAAATCCTCCATAAGATTCCTGCGGTTCTTTAGCAGAAGACCCAACTCCTTACCAAGGCTTGCATGGAGCGGAGACTCCAAGTTCTGTTTGGAAGGTCCATGGAGTAGCAGTTGGCTTAAAAAAGTGGGTGATCATGGGGCATGCCTGAATGTGTCTGGAAGCTACATTTGCAGCACCTTGTGAATGATTCCGTCATACTACGATTCCAAAAAACAGGTAATGTTCATGAGTATGTACTTATGTTTTGGTGTGTGTGTGAGTATGTGTGAGTACATGTATACCGTGATAGAAACACATTGAGGTGACAGATAGTAACAGTGAAAATATTCCCATTATCTTATGATTACATTCAGGACATGTTTTAGAATTTAGTTCAATGGACAATAATAAGGCCCTTTCTCTGTGCCAGTCACTGTGAAAGGAATTCAGGACACTGAACTGCTTTATCAGAACATGAGAGGAGAAGATTATCAGCCCCCCAAAATGGGAATAAAACTGGTGAAAAGTAAGATAATCGGTGAAACAGACTATTACCAGCAACATCTTTTTCTGGTTTGGAAATGTGGACAGAAAATGGATGTGGTGTGCCTCTTCTAAGCAAAGCTTTTGTTCCCTCCCCTCCATACCCACACACCCCATAGACTGCAGTGCATCCATTGCTTTGCCCCCACCTCGCATTTGGCTCAGGAATCAAAGGAACATTCTGAGGTGGGACGTTGGCTAGGACCCTGTGGACGCTCAGCCTGTGTGAACTCTGAAACTCCCTTTTTTCAGGGAGCACAAGCTTCAACCAGAAAGTTCCCTCCCACCTATCTCCAAATTTCTTTACCTATTCAAAGACTGATCCTCTCTCATCATCTTAAAACCTCTCGACTGGGTCTGTTTGTATGTGTCCCATGACCATGTCTGTGTTGCCACCATGTCTCTCTGAGCAACTGCCACCATCTTCTAAATGTTCTCCCTCCTCGATCCAGTCACCTTCCGCCCATTCCACACAGCAACCAGAGTGACTTCCCCTTGCCCTTACAACAAATTCCAAGTCTCTAACCTGGACCACATGAATGTTTATGACCTGACTCTTGGTCCTGGACTTCCACTTCATCGTCATACTCACCTCCCAGCTCTCCACACTTGAGTCATAATGACTTTTCTTTCTGTTCTTTGTGGAGCCCACATTCTCTCTAAAGATCTGTGTGTACTTGTTGCTCCCATGCCTTGTTCTTCATCTTCTGTTTTGTATTAACTGCATTTCTAGCTTCTGTAAACCTGATGCTTTAACTCTGCCCTGTGTGTATACGCTGGACACACCTTTTTGGGACAACCCCATAACATGCTTGCCTCACCTTGCCTTGGCCTCCTGCCTCCCTGATTGCAGCCTCCCGCCTGCTTGGGAGGAATCCTCTTCCTCAGGGCATGCTCGTCAAATACAAACCAATCCATCCAGAATTTACACATCCCTAACTACTCCTTTATCAGCCTTTCATGCTCTGGGCCACCATTCCTCTGCGCTTAGCCCCCAAAGCCAGGTACCAGATGACCAGAGACAGCCCCTCTACTCCAGAGGCCATGAAATTATTCAGACTAGAAAATCCCAATCCTGCTTACTCTGCCTTCCTATTCCTTCTTGCAGAAACCACAATCAAGGACCTTGCCCACATTTCCCCTGGCTCCCTCTGCCCCCTGACCAACCCTGGTGCTTTCCCATGTAGCCCTGCATGGCCTGGTGTCCTCCCTCATCTTGGGAATTGTGAGTAACCAACTATCTTTTTAATGACGGTCATCTTCTGATCTGTCAGCCTTGCTATACCTCAGGTTTTCTATTCGTATACTATATTTTAGAAGACATTCTCTCACCAGTTCCTTGTAATACCCATACCCCTGAAACTGCTGTGCTCAAAATCCACCATGTTGTCAGCTCCAATGGTCACTTCCCTGTCCTCAGGTTACATGGCTTCACCATGGCAATCACCACAGTTGGCCTCTTCCTCGTTCTTAAAACCTTTTCTTCTAGTGCCTCCTTTGATCCTCCATTCTCCTGGTTTCCTGACTCCACATTCTCATTCCTACTCCTCCTCTTCTGCTTTTAGGTATCAAAGCTGAAGATGTGCACATCCTTTGACTGGCCATTCTCATTCAAGGAGCCTAGATGACTACTCCCAGGAATGCACACTGAGCAAGGAGTAACAATTATTTCCAACATTTATTGAGTGGCTACTCTATGCCCATCATGTTCTAGGTACTAGGATGCATTTAGATGAGCAATTCAGATCACGTTCCTTTTTTCACGGAGCCAACAGTCTTGTGGGGCTGTAATCATAACACAAGTTGAGAGTAAGAAAGTTCCCACAAGCTTAGGAAAAGACAGATTGGTCTGCAGCCAGGGAAACAAGTAGCCATCAGAGTCAGTTTTAAACCTGTTCAACTGATCAATGACAGCTCGCCTCAGCAAACCCGCTTTTGCAAGCCAAACAATCAGTGTCAGCACTTTGCTTTGGAAAGTCAGCTGGTGAAAGAGCCCATCAAGGATGGACTCACTCTGATAAACACGCCTCTGAGTGCCAACCAATTAACAAGGGTCTCACTTGAGAGACCACAGTTCTACAGATGATGTTGACCTGTTTATGTCTCTGAAGGCCTGCCAACCCCTGAACTCCAAACCCTGTATAAAATCAGTCCATCCTGCACAGGGAGACTGCCTGACTAGTATAGCTCTCCCTTCTTATGGTAAAAAATAAACTCAGCACTGTCCTTTTATTTCAGATATTGAGTTGTATTAGTCTACTAGGACCACCATAACAAAGTACCACAGACTGAGCAGCTTAAACCACAGGAATTTATTGTCTCACAATTCTGGAAACTAGAAGTCTGAGATCAAGGTGTCACTAGGAGTGGTTCCTTCTGAAGCCTCTGTCCTTGGCTTGTAGACAGCCTCCTTCTCCCTAGGCCCTCACACGGTCTTCCCTTACCTGTGTATGTCCAAATTTCCTCTTCTTTTAAGGACGCCTGTCATTGTATTAGGGCCCACCCTAGGGACCTCATTTTACCTTATCTACCTCTTTAAAGGCCCTATCTCCAAATACAGTCACATTCTGAGGGGTTAGAACTTCAGCATAGGAATTGGGGGAGGTGTAATTCAGTCCATAACAGAGTAGCAGTCTCATTGTGTTTTGACAAAGTGAATACACAACTATGGGTATGGTTATAGATTATTTCTGCATTTCTGAGCTCTCTGTGCTTTCCTGGGAACACATTTGTTTCCTCCAATGGGAGATACAAAGTCCTTATTATCCCTGGTTTTTGGATACATTCCAGTGAGTTCTCCATATGAGCCAAATTCATTTCACGTAAATTCTCTATATTCTGGAGTGTCCACTCATTGTTTGCCTGGCACTCACATCTGGGACAATATCAACTTGAAGAATCCCTGTAAGGAGTGGATTTCTTGTTCTCAGGGAGTAAAACTTTGCCTGGTCATTAACCTCCAAAGTCTCTGGGAATCGAAGTCCCACCTACACATCCCTTGGGGAAAGGGAATGCCTGTCACAGTTGTAAGGCAGAAGCATGGATGTCAACACAACACTCTGCTGGCCAGTCTCCATAGACCACAAGCCAAGAAGTCCTGTCGATGATGCACCTCCTCCTTCAGACCAGTTCTCTTTACCTCCTTTGCTGGCCCCCCTGGTCTATGCCACCCTCATCTTTCTCATGGATTACTCCATTGATCCGCTGGTTGCATCCCTGCTTCCATTCCTGCTACCCTCCAATCGATCCCTCACACAAATAAGATTTTACCACTCCCTTGCTTCAAACCAACCAATACCTCCTCATTGCTATTAGAAAAAAATCTAAGCTCCTTTATGAAAAGCCATTAGGCTTAAAAGCAGTGGGAGCTCTAGAATTGCCACCATGGAGGGCTTAGGGAAACAATTTAGTTACATAGGAGGGGAGAGGCTATTCGACTTTTCTTGAAGCTGCGTTTGTACTGTTTTTCTAACTGTGATACAATATAACTCATCACAAAAGCAGATGATGGCTATGAATATTGCTCTGTGTGTGTGTGTGTGTGTGTGTGTGTGTTTAGGTATCTATAGAGCTGGGTTTCTCAACCTCAGCACTACTGGCATTTGGAGCCAGATCATTCTTTGCCTTGGGGGGCTGTCCTGTGGTTGTAGGATGTTGAGCAGCCTCCCTGGTCTCCACCCACTAGATGCCAGGAACACTACCCATCCCCAGGTATACCACCAAAATTGTCTCCAGACCTTGCCAAATGTCTTCTGGGGGCCCAAATTTCCCGCCCGACCCTCCCCCTCATTGAGAGCCACTGCTTTAGAGTGAGGTGATAAAGTAATAAAAGTGAAATTCTTTTCATTGCTTTATAGTTAAACTTGGTTTTTCTTCAGCTTGAGAAGCATCTTTTATAGACCTACTTTGTGCTGGGTGGTATGAAATACACTCAGCAAATTAGAAAAAGTGGGTGTAAGACAATCAGTACCCTGAATTTAGGGGGAAACTAGGAACCAGGGATTATTTGCAAAACAGATGGCTGGTCCTTACACCTTTTTACCTTATAGAAATGGACATTCTCCAGAATACTGGGCACGTTGTGCCTTTCTAAGAAAGTTAATTATTAGACATTGATGTATGCATAGGTTGGAGTCCAGTTGGCGTTCAGCTCATGGATCAGGGGAAATTCCATAGAAGGTTGTTGACCTGAAATTTTCATCTGGACACTGGGTCTTGTGTTAATGTTCTAGTGAGATTTCCAGACATAAATTTCTCGCCTAACTGCTGCGTTTTTTCTATCCCTGCCGTCAAAATTGCTCTTAAGTCTCCTAACTTCTCTCCATTCCCACCATCCTAATTTAGAACCAGCTGCCATGTTCTCTCTAGCAAAGGCAACACTAGATTCCCATGGAAGCATCCTCTCTTAGCCCCTCACAGCTATTCTCCAATCAGCCATCAGAAAATAGTGAAAACACAGATTGTGTCTCTCCCAGCTTAACCCCTTACATGGCAAACTAATTCCCCAACCACCTCACATCAGCATCAAATCAAATCAAAACAAACAAACAAAAAAGACAATAACAAGTGTTGACAAAGATATGGAGAAATTGGAACCCTTGTACAAGCAGTCTCAAAAAGACAAATACCGTATGAATCCACTTAGATGATGTCCCTAAAGTAGTCAAATTTATAAAGACAGAAAGTAGAATGGTGAGTGCCAGGGGTTGAGGGGAGGGGAGAATGGAGAATTATTGTTTAACAGAAACAGAGTTTCAGTTTTGCAAGATGAAAAGAATTCCAGAGATAGACGGTGGTGATGGTTGTACAACATTTTGAGTGTATTTTATACCACTGAACTGTACAATTAAAAATGGTTAAGATGTTTAATTTTATGTTATGTATATTTTACTATAATTTTTTAAAATTGAAACAAAAAGACGTAGGCTTCAGTCATCTAAAACCTTGACTAGGGTGATAAGATCTACATCCAGGATGGCTCAGTCAAGTGCCTGGCAAGTGGCTGCTGGGTGTTGTCGGGAAGCATTAGTTCCTCCCCAACATGATGGCTCCATAGGACTGCTTGAGTGTCCTTACAGCATGGCGGCCAGCTTCCTCCAGAGTTTCTGATCCAAGAAAGAACTAAGCAGAAGTTGCCATGTCTTTTATGATTTGGCTTCAGAAGTGACACACTGTCATTTCTGCAATGTGCTGTTGATTACACAGGTCATCCCTGCTTAGTGTGGGAGAGCACATCACAAGGAGGTGAAGACCATTGAACACTGTCTTGGAGGCTGGCTACTACAATCAGTAGTGGTGAAAGAGGGGTGTGGAAGTGAATTCTTGGAAGTAGATTCTTCCCCAAAGCCTCCAGATAAAAACACAGCCATGCCTACACCTTGATTTCAGCTTCGTTGAGACCCCAAGCAAAGAATGCAGTTGAGCCTGCCTGGACTTCTGACCTATAGAATTGTGAGATGATAAATGGTCGTTGCTTTAAGCCACAAAGTTTGTGCTAATTTGTTACCCAGCAATAGAACACTAATACAGAGTTATTGTCAGAGTGGACCATGGAATCTAAATTGGTCAAGGAGGGACATGAAGTCAGGTTAGTAGACTGAATGTGCCAGTAAGGTCACAGAACTACATGTGTGAATTGTGTGTGTGGTTGGGGAGAGGGAAGATCTGAAGGGACAGGGGATAGTGATGAGAACAAAGACTATCTGATACCAAGATTTTAGGCACAATGCAGTTTCTGATGATGACAAAGTCTGGGTAGGTAGGTAGGTAGAATAAATGGATGGATGGATGGATGGATGGATGGGTGGATGGGTGGATGGATGGATAGAAGGGTAGGTAGATACATAGATAAATAGATAGATAGATAGATAGATAGATACATAGATACATAGATACATAGATACATAGATAGATAGGCATAGGAAAAAAAGAACGGAATAAATACCCCTAAACCTTAAGAGTAGTTATCCCTATGTTGTCTGATTGTAGAGAAGAATTTTTTTTCAATATATATATTTTTTTCTTTTGAGGAAGATTAGCCCTGAGCTAACTGCTGCCAATCCTCCTCTTTTTTCTGAGGAAGGCTGGCCCTGAGCCAACATCCGTGCCCACCTTCCTCTACTTTATTATGTGGGACGCCTACCTCAGCATGGCTTGCCAAGCGGTGCCATGTCCGCACCTGGGATCCGAACCGGCGAACCCCAGGCCACCGAAGCAGAACATGCAAACTTAACCGATGAGCCACCGGGCTGCCCCTAGAGAAGAATTTTTTAACTTCTGTCAAGAATCTTCGACTATTTCTTCCTATTGACCAAATATTTCTACTTCTGGGATTCTCCATAAGGAAAGAAGCAGCAAGGCACAAAACAATGTGTGTACAAGGACTTTCCAGCTCTTTTTACATTTATGAAAAACTGGAAATGAGCTGAAAGTCTAATAATTTCTGAAGAGCAAATACTTTCTGGTGTATCCATATGATGAAAATTTAAGGTGTCATTACAAATCCTGTCTCTAAAGAAGGTTTAATGGGAATAGGGACAATGCTGATGAGATAATGTTAAATGACAAAAGGGAAATACATATAATGCAGAATGGAAAGCCCATAAAGGCAGGGAATTTCATGTTTTGTTCGCTGCTGTGTCCCTGGCACCTAAAACAGTGCTTTGCACATAATAGGCACTCGGTTAAAAATGGTTGAATGAATGAATGGTATGCTCACAATTTCATTAAAAGTGTTTTTCGTGAATATATTTGTGTTGAAAAAAATGGATGAAAATACCCCACAATGTCTCCAGAATTCATCTCTGGTTCTTCTGCTTATAGGTGATTTTAATTTTTTTCCTTTAATATTTTTTCTTTAATCTCTAAAGTAGCCACAGTGAGCATATATGCCTTTTAGCGTAAGAATAAACAAATCTTATTTAAAAGAGTGAACCAGAGGACAGGCTAGCCAGGATGGTGTATTCCTTTCAAAGCCAGAACAACTGTGGCAGATTGAGTCTGGGCTCTGTTACGTCAGTTCTTCCTGCCTCTGACCCTCTCCACCCCCGCAGCTGTCATCTGATCCAAGGACACAGCTACAGGCTCAGCAAATGGAGAAACACGTGGCGATCCCTCGAGGAGATCCCTGCCCAGCAATGGCTAGCCGTTTCTGTTCAAATGTAGTCCCATTTTTAGGGAAGGGAGTCCTTGCTCAGCCACATAGTATGCAAGGCAAGAACCTGGGAGACCTCCGTGACTTTACCATCCCCACATCTTGCACATTAAGTCATGCCCAAATGTCCTTCTGGATGTCTTTCAAAACGTTCCTCTTCTGTCTCCATGGACATACCTTTGGTCCGGGTCACTCTGTGTCACCCTGGATTTGGCAGTGATCTCCTAACCTGTCTGCCCCTGTCCCACTCTGGCTTCTGATACACTCTGTGCCTGCAGCCAGAGGGACCTCCTCAAGAGAAAAATCTCAGCACAACACCCTCTCTGCTGAACACCTGTCAGTGCCCTTACGGTGAAGACGGCTCTCCTTCGAGACTCTTCCTTGTTGGAAGCTCCGATCAACCCAGCCTCTGCCCACCAACCTTGCTCTCTTGTAGCTCCTCCTACTCAAGGAGTCTCACATCTCTGAGCCCTTGTGGAATGGATATCTTATGATATAAGCCTCTCTGAGCCCTTATGAATGGGTATCATTATGGTTTTTACCTTAAATGAGATAACACATATAGAGTTCTTGGCAGATGCTGGGTACACAGTGGGTCCCAAGAAAGTAGGATTCCCCCCAAGACCCTTTTCTAGGAACAGCTCAGTATCTCCCAGGACCCTTCTGAGTGCCAGGCACTATGCTGGGGCAACAGTAATGTGCAAGGCAGACTGGGCCTCTGTCCAGCAATTCCACTTCTGGATATATACCCAAAAGAATTGAAAGCAGGGTCTCAAAGAGATATTTGCACACCCATGTTCTTAGCAACATTATTCACAGTAGCCCAAGGTAGAAGCAACCCAAGTGTCCAATGATGAAAATGGGTAAACCAAATGTGGTATATCAATACAGTGGAACATTATTCAGCCTTCTAAAGGAAGGAAATTCTGACACATGCTACAACATGAATGGACCTTGAGGGCATTATGCTAAGTGAAATAAGCCAGTCATAAAAAGGTAAACATGATTCCACTTCTCTGAGGTCCCTAAAGTAGTCAAATTCATAGAATCAGAAAGTACAAGGGTGGTTGCCAGGGGCTGGAGTAGGGGAGAATGAGGAACGGTTTTTAATGGGTTTAGAGTTTCAGTTTTGTGAGATGAAAAGACTTCTGGAGATGAATGATGGTCATGATTGCACAACAATGTGAATATACTTGACACTACTGAACTCTGCACTTAAAAGTGATTAAGATGGTAAATTTTATGTTACATTATTTCAACATAAAAAAAAAAAAAACTGGATCTCTACTTGCCTTGCTTGTCACACACACTTCTTAGAGGCCACACTTAATGGCCAGTCTTGGAGCTGTGGATCTCTTGCCCCAAAACACCTCACTTCCCGGTGCCTCTCCTTCCTGGTTCTGTCTGCCTTTTTCAGGACACTTCCTCCAAGAGGCCTTTTCCGACCTTTCCCAGAAGAAGGGAAGTAGTGGGCTTGTGCTGGCTTTCACAGGCTCACAAGAGCCAGTTGTGTTCATCTCTTCCCAACTCCACATTCAGTGACATCACATTGTTAGCTTGAAATCAGCCGCAGTGGGAGTATTTACACCAAGAAAATCAGCAAATGCTACAAATCATTTTTTTGTTCCCCTGGAGAGCCAGTTGTTAAAATTTCCCAACCCACCACTGGCTGGTTTCCTGTGCTGCTCAAGCATCCCATCCTTCCCTGATAATAACCTCCAGCTCATTCATTTGCTGTTGCAATGTCTCTCATTCCTATTAGACTAAAAACTTCGCTAAGACAGGGGCCAGCCATGCAGCTGATGAGTGGTGGAACTGGGTGGGTGAAGGGATCTCCTTCACCCTGCCCCCTGCTAGGGGACATTTTCTGGTTAAACGATTCATCCCGATGATGGCCACCATAACTTTAGTCTGCCTCTCTGGAAATTGACAACACAGTAATGACTATAGAAATAATGGTTGTAACTGCTATTATGCATTGCAATATTCCTATAGCCTTTCACCCTTAAAGAACACTTACCTTACCCAAAGTAACCTCTTCCCACCTTCCACTTCACACACAATGCTCCAGCCACACTGGGTTCCTTTCCACCCAACGTTGTTCTCTCCAGGGTCTTCACACTCGTTCTTCCTCTTCTTAGTATGTTCTTCCCACTGACCTTCACCTGGCTTCTAATCTAGGCTTTGGCTTCAATGTCACCTCTTTAGAATGTCCTTTTCTGAGAACTCCAGCTGGAATAGCCCCTTACACCCTCCAACAATGTCTGTCACCCCATCAGTGGCCCCATCTCCATAATTAACACTCATTCTTTGACGTTGGTAACTGATGTCTTCTCTAAGTTACGTATGAAGTGATGTACAAACCAGCTTCAAGATCCTTCCTCCCCACCCTTCTGAAGCCTCTCCTGTGGAGGAATTTCAGAGGAATCAGCAGGTTACCTGTCTTATTATCTCCATTAATTTGTTTTAATTCTAGTGAAAAACACATAAAATTTACCATCTTACCATTTGTAAGTGTTAGAATTTAACGCTACACTTCAGTAGTGTTGAATATATTCACTGTTGAGTGGGAAACAGATCTCCAGAGCTTTTTCATCTTGCAAATCTGAAATTCTATATCAGTTAAAAACAACTCCCCATTTCCCCCCTCCCTCCAGCCCCTGGTAACAACCATTCTACTTTCTATTTCTATTAATTTGAATACTCTAGGTACCTCGTAGAAGTGAAGTCACACGATATTTGTCTTTTAGTGATTGGCTTCTTTCACTTACCATACTGTCCTCAAGGTTCATCCATGTAGTAGCGTGAGAGAGGATTTCTTTCCCTTTTAAGGCTGAATAATATTCCATTGTATGAATAGACCACATTTTGCTTATCCCTTCATTCACTAATGGACACTTAGGTTGCTTCCGCCTCTTAGCTATTGTGAATAGTGCTGCTATGAACATGGATGTACAAATATCTCTATCAGATTCTGCTTTCAGTTCTTTTGGATATACACCCAGGAGTGGGATTGCTTGATCATAAGGTAGTTCTATTTTTATTTTTTGAGGAATCTCCATACTGTTTTCCATAGCAGCTGCACTATTTTATGATCCCACCAAGAGTGTACAAAGAGTTCCAGTTTCTCCACATCCTTGGTAACACTTGCTATTTTCTTTCTTTTTGTAATAGCCATCCTAATGGGTGAGGTTGTATCTCATTGTGGTTTTGATTTGCATTCTCTGATGATTAATAACTTTGAGCATCTTTTCATGTACTTATTGGCCATTTGTACATCATCTTTGGAGAAATGTCTACTGAAGTCCTTTGCCCATTTTTTAAACTGGTTTATTTATTTATTTTTTGTCGAGTTTAGAAGTCCTTTACACATTCTGGATATTAACCCCTTATCAACCAGGTCATTTGCAAATACTTCCTCCCATTCCATAGGTCTCCCTTTTATGTTGTTGATAGTTTCTTTTGATGCACAAACATTTTTAAGGAAGTTGGAGTCCCACTTGTCTCCTTTTGCCTCTGTTACCTGAGTGTTTGGTGTCATATCCCAGAAATCATTGCCTATCTCCATTCATTTTAACAATTATCTTGACTTTGTTTGCCAGAGTCCTCACTCTCTACCCCACCCCTTCCAGGAGCAAAAGAACATATCATCATGAGCTCCCCTGACTCCCCAGGCTTTAGCCTGGCGCCTTGGGACATAGGCATGCAAAATACTTGCTGAATGAGTGAGTGCTCCTTTGGGTTGGTTCTCATAGAATTTTATTTATAGTCTGCACCTGACTGTCTCAGGCAGGGTCTCTGAATTCCTCTGGTTGGCACCACGGAGGAAGAATGGGGGCTTCCAGAGGGGACCCACCTGTCACTGTCCTGTAGTATGGCATCTAAGGGACAGTCTACAGCTCCTGGTTCCCCTGAGGGCTCTGCCCCAGGCTGGGACCTGGGAGCCATCTTGCTGTTTGATTTGCAGGGTGAATGGGATGAGAGCCTTCTGTCCCTCCCTCCCTGCTCCCTCCTCTGGAATGCAGGAGCCTGAGGCCTTCTGGGGGCTTAGGGAAGGCTGAGGCTGAGTGAGGCTTGGCAGAAAGATGCAGGAAGTTCTGGTTCTAGCCTGAATCCTCACCAAAGCTGGAGACAAGCTTTACTGGGTCACCTCCCCTAGAAGGAGATGTAAGTGGAGGCTGGGTCTCTGTGTACCCCGTTCCTGGATATGGAAATATTTACAGGGTCGATGCTTGCCCCCTTCCTGAATATGGAAACATTTATAGGGTCAAGGCCTCCCTCATTCCTGGATATGGAAACAGTAACACTTTCTTTCTCTTCCTAGCCAGGCTGTACTCCCTAGACCTTACTGGCACAGAAATCCTGTCACTTGGGTGTCGGGCAGGGGGCTCAGGCAACCGCCCTCTGCTGAGGCGGAAGACCAGGGGTCAGGGTAACAAGCTTTCTTCCCAGCTTTTGCAAGGGCCTCCAGCCCCAGCTGGAGGGATTAAGGAGAGGAGGCTCCTGGCGTCCCTCAGTCTGGAGTGGCTGCCTGGGAGTGTCCCAGGAGAGACTGAGCGGGCCAGAGGGCTGGAGGCTCCCAAATCCGTCGGATGCCTGAAGGTTATTAGAGCTGTGGCCTTCAAATGAGGTTGCTGGAAGCTTGGAGGCACACAGGCCCCTCGACGGGGAAGAAAGGCAGATTGTTTAAGAGAAGCAATTTCCCAGAGAGCTGCCCTGGGGTCTCCTTTCTCCAGGGCCCTTCTACCGCTTCACAAATGAATAGCATGCCTCTCCCTTACGCCCCTAATCTCACAAGGCATTATTCTGGGGCCTAAGACAACCCTCAGGATCCCAAACCTAGAGACAATTAGAAATACTGTTTAAAGCCTAAGGGAGCAAAAATGCCAGAATTTGCTTCTGACAGATCAAGGTTAATGTGTTAAGTAAAAGGTATATATTGGAAATAATGCAGTGTCTTCTGTTTTCCAGGACATTTATCTGGACATGCAGGAGAAAGGCTTTCATTACCTTTTGGTGAAGGATGGTTGCGTATTGTAGCTCTATCTTCGACATTCAATAAATATTCAATTCATTGTTAATCGTGTCTTTGCTGGTTTATTCCTACCAAGCATTAGTTCACAGGATAAACTGAAATGGGGACCGTGTTGTAGATTATACAATAAGTGATGGACAAACTACCATAAGATTATTATATATTATTAGTATTTATCATTATATAATTTTATATAAGATTGTTATATTCATATATAATTATATATATGATTATTATATATGTTTTACATAAGATTATTATAATATAACAATAATGTACAATAAGTGAAGGATATGTTCCTTTTGTAAGCCCTACACTTCCCTGATAACTTTCTTCTTGAATTTCATGAAATATTGACTCGTTCTAGCAATAAGTAACAATTGAATACTGTCTCATTCTAGCAATAAGTAACATTCATCCAAGAGAAGTACGTGAGCTCAGTGTTCTCACAGTGTGTGCTCACAATAACCGTTTCGTTAGATGCTTTCAGAGGTCATTTTTTTCATGCAGGGAAACTGAGTCATGAAGGGGAGAGGTAATTTGTGCAATAGCTGGTGCACAGCAGAGCCGGGATTTGAACCCAGGTGGTTTGGGAGGGATAGTCCTGGTTCTCAACCACTGCACAGCACGGCGTCGCTCCTGAAGAGCTGCACCAGTTGAAGCCAAGTGTTCAAGGTATAGCAATTTGGTGCTCCACTTGGTGCCAGGACCTTCTTTCCATATACTGTTTGAGTCAAAAGGGAGCTGCCACATTCTTCCAACACTGCCTTCATCCCCACACCTGGGCTCTAGCAGTCTTCCTCCCCCTGTTGCTATGTAAGAACTGCTCTGCTGCTCTCCAAGGCCACGCTCTCCACTTGGGTCCTATTCTTCTCCTGCTCAAGAGCATCATTCTAGCGTTCTCCCCCTCCCCTGCAACACCAAATTTTCCTCCTTCACTAGAACATTCCCGTCAGGCCACAGACATGCTATAACAAGTCCCATCCTAAAAAGTAGCCCTTTCCCCTTATCTGTATTCAGTTCTGTAGCATTTCTTTTCTCGCCCTTAGAGCTAACTCTGCAGTCCCTCTCTCTACTTCCACATCACTCTTTCTCTCTTAACCCCATTCCAACCAAGCTTCCACCTACACTGCCCTACTGAAAGGCCAACAATAACCTCCATGTTGACAAATCCAGTAGTTGAGTTTCAGCTCTCATAACTACTTGACAGTTTATCATCCCCTCCTTAATCGAGTCAAGATGCAGCACTGAATTGGCTTCACCAGACCTCCATGACCATGCCCCCTCCGGCTTTCATCCTGGTTACTACCAGCCTCCAGGATGGCCCCCAATCATCCTCACCTCCTGGAATTCATTTCCTTGTGGCCTTATGTGGATGATGTGCCCATCCCTGAACCAATCACTGAGGCCTGAAGGATATGCTGCTCTCCGTGGCTAGACCTGGGTCCTGTGCCCACTCCTAGAGTGAGCAGGGTGGGGATCAGCCCCACCTGAACCATAGGAAATAAGAGTGAGAGGAGAGCTTGTCCCAGAAGAGGTGTAGTGAATGCTTGGCAGGCAAAGACAACATAAAGTGTTGGAGATTTGGTGGCTGTTATAAGAAGAGCAAGGATTGCAGTGTGTTCAGATATTGAGATACACATCAGCTTGATTCAGACCCGCGCTCATGTTTTCCTCTTCACTCACACATCTCTAGTGGAAGAGCAGATGTTTCTGCTCGCTTCTTTCTATGCATCATTCAGCAAGTGAAGGCTATTCATAGTTTACACTTATTTGGGGCTGACTGAACGTGGGCCACGGTTTTGTGTACTTTGCACAGATTTTCTTACTGCATCCTCTCCACAATCCTACGAGGTCATACTCTTTTTTTTTTTTATCCTCACCTCCGCTTCACAGATGAAGAAACTGAGGCACAGAGAAGTTGAGTCACTTGTTTACAGGCACACAGCAGGTAATTTATGGAGCCAGAATTGGAGTTGAGGCAGTGTGACTCCAGATCCCATCTCTTAACCACCATACGTTATGCTGTGTCTCTGGGATTCAATTTGTTTTGAACAGAATTCTCATCCAGCATGGCATATTGGGCAGAAACGTCCCTTTACAGAAAGTTCCTTTGAAGAGCAGCAATTCGTCCATAAAATCAATTTAAGTATGTGTGGAGGTGCATCATTGTGATGGTCGCTCCCTCTGGGGGTCCCATAGGACTTTCCTGGTTGCAAGGGAAGGAAGCCCAATTTAGTTCACCTTAAGCCTTTCCCCACAAATGAGGGTTTTCAATCGGCACATGTGGCCACTCAGTAGAATGACAGGGCGCAGCTGGTCTAAAAGTTGCGGATGACAGAAACAACTCAAACTAGTTCAGGCAAGGAGGGGGAATTTCTTGGCTCTAGTAACCACATCCTAGAGAGGCAAGGGGTGTAGCTGTCCCCAGGGTGATGGAATGCAGCCAGCAGCTGTCTCTCTACCACTTGAGTCTGCATGTTGGCAGCGTGCTGTCACGCAAGGCTTCCCCATGAGGTCAGAACCGTGCTATTCCTAGGCTATCCATCTGTGAGGAGGCGTCTTGCTTCCCTAGTCCTTAGAAGAAGATTCTTTTTTTTGTTGTTGTTAAAGATTAGCCCTAAGTTAACATCTGTTGTCAATCTTTTTTTTTTCCCTTCTTCTCTCCAAAGCCCCCTAGTACATAGCTGTATATTCTAGTTGTGAGTGCCTCTGGTTGTGCTATGTGGGATGCCACCTCAGCGTGGCCTGTTGAGCAGTGCCATGTCCACGCCCAGAATGCAAACCGGTGAAACCCTGGGCTGCCAAAGCGGAGCGTGTGAATTTAACCACTCAGCCACGGGGCCGGCCCCTAGAAGAGGATTCTTAACTGGCCTGGCTTGGCCCACATGCTCACCCTGTGGCCAGGGCACACAGAATACTACAATAGGCCACTTTGGTGGGAATATGGGAAGAAGAGAAGCAGTCCCCAAAATAAGGGGCGGGGTTTGTATCCCCAAAGAAACATAGATCAAATCATGAATTCCCACCTTGGGCACCAAATCTTGTTCATGGGATCTCAGGACCTCCTTCCTGGAGGAAGTAACCTGTGTGATGAGGCTTCAAAACTGAGCAGGAACTTGTTGCAAAGAGGAGAATGGGAGGAAGGAGCTTTTGGGTTGAGAGTGGATATGTACAAAAGCCTAGGGGTGGAAGAGTTGAGGGACCCAGAAGTAGTCTATTCTAACTAGTGTAGAGGCAGCAGTGGTGGGGTAAGGTGAAGAATGGCTGCAGAGGAGACCCTGGGAGCCTCGCAGAGCCTGAACTTGATCTGGAAGGCACTGGTACGCTTTGGATGGGTGTAGTGGACATGAGATTTTTCTTACCCAGTACTCATTCTATTACCAACAAATCCCCTTTTCCCCTGGGAGAATCCCCTCTCCAACCCTCTCAGTGCATGGGGCTTCTGTGAGGCTGGCCTTTCTCCTCTGCTCCTGTAACCTCTACTTGGTCAATAGAAGCCACTGTAGTTGGCTCCAGGATGGACATGTGACTCAATCTGGGCCAATGAGGGACAGCTCTAGGAGTTTTACTGGAAGTGTTGGGGATTATTGCTGCTAGGGAAATCAGAACCTAGAGATGGATCTCTGGATGAAAGCTTTTGAGGACTTGGGTCCATCTATGCCTGAAGCCAAACACCCCTGGGCTTTTCAGTGGTCTAATTCAGTAAACAACTTTTATTTTTTTTTCTTTATCAATTAATATTTCTTTCTCTTGTCACTGAAGAAGTGTTTCTTTCTTTTCTTTTTTTTTTTTTTTTTTGAGGAAAATTAGCCCTGATCTAACGTCTGCTGCCAATCTTCCTATTTTTGCTGAGGAAGATTGGCCCCTGAGCTAACATCTGTGCCCATCTTCCTCTTCTTTATATGTTGGACGCCTGCCACAGCATGGCTTGACAAGTGGTGCATGGTCTGCACCCAGGATTCGAACTGGTGAACCCTGGGCCACTGAAGCAGAACGTACGAACTTAACCACTGTGCCACTGGGTTGACCCCAAGAAGTGTTTTTAAGGAGGAGAGGACAGAGTTAGATTTGTGTTTTGGAAGGACCTCCTTCCTAAGATTGGAAAATAGTATGGAGAGAGCAAGTGTGGAGAATTAACGGTGGGGTGGACTGGAGTTCTGTTGCCTGAGAGATGTGTCAGTATGAAAGATGGTAAATGGGTGCATAAGAATGGAAAATATGAGAGAGGTTGGGAGTCACATTTGTGGGGTAGACTCCACAAGACATGGCAACTCTTTGGATATGGAGAATGGAAAAGAGAGATGAGTCAGGTGATGACAAGCTTTGAAACTGAGTGGTGACCAGGGCTTAGGATAAACGTTTTATCTGTGTCACACATATTTCAGATGTAAGTGACAGGAAAGGAAACCCAAATTGGCAGAAACAAAATAAGCGGGAATGTATTGGCTCAATCTCTGTAAAATTCAAAGCACTTCAGGTACAGCTGGATCTAGCATTTCAAATGATGTCTTCAAGATGTGATCTTTATGTCTCAGCCTCTGGGACCTGTTTTCTTCTGATCTGGCTTCATTCTGCCATAGGTTCACCCCTCAAGGTGGTATAGACAGCCCCAGGCATGGGTGCCACCAGCTGTACAACCCCAGTGGAAACACACCTCTATCCCAGTAGTTCCACTAAAGCTCCAGGCCCACCTACGAGTCAACTCCTGAGATGTTGATTGGCCAGATCTGGGACGTGTGTCCTTTCTGGATCTGGAGGTGATGCCATCTTCTCTCACACTGCAAGGGCTGAGAGTGGGGATGGCCTGGCTCCCCACATAAAATAGAAAACTTATGACCAGAATAAAGGGGAACGGATGTTGGTTTGGACAGGTTCCCACCTCAATGAGTATGAGATAATTTTCTGAGTAATGCAGAGCAGGGTGAGTGATTAATTTGGGATCTACAGAATGTGGGTGTGTTGGGGGAGGGTGCATCTTCAGGCATTGAGGATCTGGGGCTGAGGGCAGGACTTAGCTGCTATTTTTTTTTTTTTCCCTGAGGAAGACTCACCCTGAGCTAACCTCCGTTGCCCATCTTCCTCTATTTTGTATGTGGGTCACTGCCCCAGCACGGCCACGAGTGGTGTAGGTCTGCCGCAGCAGAGCACACCAAACTTAACCACTAGGCCCCCATTTAGCTGCTATTTTAGATGGAGCAGTTGGAGAAAGCCTCTTTGAGGAGATGATATTTAGCCCAAGCCCCAGAATGAGAAGGAGCCAGCCCTGATCTGAGGGGAAGGTGGCTTGGAAGTGGGAAAAGTAAAGACCAGTGAGCCCAGAGTGTGGTGGGCAATGGGGAGCTGGGAGGCAGGACCCTGTGGGCCTGGTAAACTCCTCACTGAATGCTAGCGCTGGAAGCCCCAGCAAAGTCGTAAGCAGCATCAGTAGCGTATGATGTCAAGGAAGCTACAGGGTGACCAGAAGGAGGGCGGACCAATGGTAAGTGTGTTAAAAAGAAGGGAAGGAGGGAAGAGAAGCAGAACATTCCTGCATCATTGTCCCACTCTGTTGAGGCAGTCTCCATAAGTTGAATGTTCAACACAACCCAACCAAGACTGATATTATTGCCCTCAGTTTACTCACCAGAAACCTGTGCTCAGAAGAATTACCCCAGCATCCCAAAGCCACAATGCAATGAGTATCTAAGCCAGGATATGTGTGAGTAGGAAGACCTTCTCCCAGATGCTGGTCCCAGAAGCGCCAGCTTTATGTTACGAATTTCACAGACTCCACGTAGCCTATGGCCAAGTTGGGTCTCACTGAGCCCACGTTGCAAGGAAGGAAACCAAAGACCCTGGAAGTCCGATCCCCTGGCCGGGATTACCTGGGAGGGGAATACCCCTCAGCTGAAGCTCCCTGAGATGAAAGGGTTAAAACTTTCAGCCCATTTGTCTTGGGACCTCAGCTTGTATCCCACCCTGGAATTTTCCTCTGAGCTACAGGCCAGCTGCCAAGTCATATATACATTGCTGGGTAGCCAAGCAACCCAGTGCTTTTTCTGGGAAGGCTCACAATGCGGTCACTGTTTTGTGGACGCCAGGTTCCAGATGGAAGAAAGACTTTAATCCCCAGCTTCGCGGCTGTTTGGCACATTTCACTCCTGAGATCCAGCTTTGGCCAGTTCTCACCCTGATTCTCCAGTACGGCCATTTTGTCACTTTCTGTTTCTGGATGTTTCTGATGTAAGCTTTAATCCTGTATAGGTTGGTCTGTGTGGAGTGGGAAATTGGAGAGAAGACTGGGGGGAAATTGAGACACAGTAGGGACAGCACCTACGTGTTAGGATGAAGAAGACATGGAAGCAAAGTGATAAATGGGCAAATGAGAGAAGAAAGAGAAAAGGCCGAGAAAGCTGGGGAGAGAAGCTTAGCTTCTTGGGTGACAAGGGAATGCAAATCCAGATAACATGATGCCAGACTTAACTTTCAGACTAATCAAAAAATTAGAATATCGATAAGTGCATGCTCTCATGCGGGGTGAGGTGAGGGAAGGTTTAAGGGCATGCCCTCTTGGAGCAGATTCTGTAGGACATAATCAGTATTTTGAATACGCACAACCCCAACCCAGAAAACATATTTCCAGTTACTAATCCTACAGAAGTCCTCACAGAAGCACACGTTTTAGTTGGGAATTGCACACTTGGAGATCCTCTGTCTGTTCATGGATGTAGGAACGGTGAAACAAAGGGTCTTGGGCCCGTACTGTAGAATCCCGAGTGGCTGTCCAAACATTTGATGCAGACTTGTGCGTTTGGGCACAGAAAGGTGCGTGGGCATACCGTGGGGTCGAGAGGAGACAAAAAGTCAGGTTGGTGAGCAATATGTAGAGTAGGAACTTGATCCTGTTAAAAAATGTGCGTATGGGGGCTGGCCCCGTGGCCGAGTGGTTAAGTTTGCGCGCTCCGCTGCGGGCGGCCCAGTGTTTCGTTGGTTTGAATCCTGGGCGTGGACATGACACTGCTCATCAAACCACGCTGAGGCAGCGTCCCACATGCCACACCTGGAAGGATCCACAACGAAGAATATACAACTATGTACTGGGGGGCTTTGGGGAGAAAAAGGAAAAAGAAATAAAATCTTTAGAAAAAAAAAATGTGTGTATGTTTTTCTACATTTACTTATGCTTTTGTCCACACAAAATTTCTAGAAGGAAAAACAAAATATTAATAGTAGTTAGCACTGTGGGATAAAAGTTGTGCAGGATGGACTGTTGGTTCAAAAAACAAAAGAGGGCAAGTTGTCATATGATGTGTAGAATATTTAATTCCTATAAGAAAGAAACTACGTGTGTGAACACATATGTGCACACACATGCACACACATGAACACACATATATACTCTTTTGTACAAAAAATTTCAAAAGGTGAAAAACAGGAAAACATTAATAGTGACTGGCCCTGTGGAAACGAGAGGGATTGTCTCTGTTTTGCTTTCTACATTTCTGTATAATTTGGAGTCTCTCAAAGATTGTGTACTATTTTTTCAATTTAAAAAAAAACTCTAAAAATACCTTTAAGAAACTATCATAGTCATACCAGTCTAACATAAGTATTTTTGTCAATTTTCTATGACTCTCTCTATATATATATATTTGCATATATATACACACACCCTTAGGTTTTATACACCCACGTATATATTTATATGAATAAAACAGGTATATATATACATACATGTATAATATTTTATAGACAGATAGACAAGTAGGTAGACGGAGCTAGCTATGGATATAGATGTATAAAATGTTAAACACGTTCATGTATTTGAAGGCTCCTTATGTCCAGGCACTGTGCTGATGGGCAGCCTTGGGTACCAGAGAGGAGGATGGGTTGGTGATGGTAAGTGGAGGTTCAGGAAGGCTTTGGGAGGCTACTGGCTGCTACAGGTACCCAAGTCAGGGGCAGTGGTTCAGCCTGAACTGTGAGCAGTGAGGATGGGGAGATGGGGATGGGGAGACACGGGTAGATCTGAGAGAGATTCAGACTCTGAGTGAGGGCACAGCTCAAGGTGTGGGGCTGGGAGGAGAGACATTTCAAGCCAGAAGCAAGGGGATTTGGCTGCCCCCTGGATGAGGGAGGAGCAGGAGAGGAAGAGACCAAAGATGAGCCTGTGATGGAGGCGCTGGTGATAGGAACATCCGAGAGGCTGCTCTGGTTTGGGGTGAAGGGAGGGAGGGCTGATGTTGGTCTGAGGTTTGTTGAGTGCAAGGGCAAACAGGCTGAGAGTTGAGAAGGAAACAGTACAATGGCTCCTCAAAAAGTCAAACACAGAATTACCATATGATCCAAAACTTTCAGTTCAGGGTCTATACCCAAAATAATGGAAAGCAGGGATTCAAAGAGAAATTTGTATACCCATGTTTATGGCAGCATTATTTGCAATAGGCAAAAGGTGGAAGCAGCCCAAGTGTCCATCGATGAGTGAATGGGTAAACAAAACATGGTCCATCTAGACAATGAAATATTATTCTGAAGAAGAAAGCAATTCTGAGATATGCTACAATGTAGATGAACCTTGAGGACATTGTGCTGAGTGAAGTAGGCCCGTCACAAAAGACTAATACTGGATTATTCCTTTTATACGAGATGTCTAAAGTAGCCAAATTCACAGAGACAGAAAAGAACAGTGGTTGCCACAGGCTGGAAGGAGGGGGATGGGCCATTATTTTTTATGGGTACGGAGTTTCAGTTTCAGGAGATGAAAAGAGTTCCATGGACGGATGGTGATGATTGAAGACTGATGTAAATGTACTTAATGTCACTGAACTGTGCGTTTAAACATGGTTAAGATGGTCAGTTTTGTGTTGTGTGTATTTTCCCACAATTAAAATTTCAAAAGAAAAGTTGAGGAAGGAGGTCTGGCCACACGCGGAGGTCAGGAGTCATTCGATTGCCTCCCGGGACAAAGCTTTTGCCAAAACCTTCACCAAAATCAAGATAGTGAACACATCTACCACCCTCAAAAGTTTCTTTTTGCCCCTTTGCAATCTTTCCCCTGGTGCTCCCCCAACCCTTCTCCCTAAGAAAACATCAGTCTACTTTGTGCCACTATATTTAGTTTGCATTTTCAGAGTTTTATATACACAGATGCATATAGTATGTACTCATTTCTTATCTGGCTTTTTAAACTCAGTTTAATTGTTTCGGGATAATAATATGTTGCGCAGGTCTCAGCGGTCCATTCCTTTTTGTGGCTGTGTAGTATTCTATTGTATGGATGCACCACAATTTGTTTATCCATTCTGCTGTTGATGGATATTTGGGTTGTTGCCAGTTTGGGGCTATTACAAATCAAGTTGCTATGAGAATTTGTGTACAAGTCTTTGTATGGACATAAGTTGCCTTTTCTCTCGGGTAAATACCTAGGAGTGGAGTGGCTGGCTCATGTGGTATGTGTATCTTTATGTCCTTCTTCGTGGTTCACAGGACCCTGATTTAGTTTGGGTGTCAATGTACCAAATCATTTTTTAGTAGAAGTATATCCCAAATAGGGCATGCATTTGTTTATCTGAAATTCAAATTTAACTGGGTGTCCTGTATTTTTATTTGCTAAATTTGGCAATTCTGTCCCTCTCTCACTTCTCTGAGGTCTCTGCTCAAATGTCACCTCCCCAGAGGGTTCTTCACTGACTCCATCCCCACCCTGTGCTTACACAGCTGCCCCTGCACATTTTCTAGCACCTTGTCCAGCTCCCTTCACTTCTCACCGCTTGACACTGGATATGAATTTGTACGTTCATTTCCTATTTCCCCAACTACAGCATCAGCAACACAAGGGTAGGGATTTTGACTGCTTGTTCACTGTTTTATCCCCAATACTTAGAACAGTGCCTGGCACATAGTAGACATTCAAACAGTATGTAATAGAATAAATCTAAAGCCCAGCTTCCTCTTGCTACACCAAAGTCCACAGCCCCCGCTGGCAGTTTTAAACTAAGAACAACCGAAGGCTGCCAAGATCATGTGCACACATGTGTATCCAGGCAGCTGCGTCCAAGGACGTGATTAACTGCTAAGCCCCCCAGGATCTATGCATTACTTGGTCAGCACATTCTCTTCCCAGGAAAGCGGCTAGAAGCCTAATGATGTTATGTAATCCTCACCACACCCCATGTGAAACAAGTCCTCTAATCATTTCAGTTTACAGATGAAGGATTTGAAGCACAGAGCTGTTCAAGACAGATCAAGGTTGGACATGAGGTTGGCTTTGTTTTATGGAGTGGATGGTAACCAGGACCCAAAATAGGAGTCAAGAGGAGAAGTCCGTTTGTGGGTGGAGGGATGGAGGCAGTGACCCGTGTGTAAGACATCTGAGAGTCTCAGTCAGTGGTGTTTGGGGACTGGGTTTGAGGAGAAAGAGCTGGGCTAGAGTTGTAACACGCTGCTGGTGGCTGGGCTGTGGCCTTAGCTGAGTTCTCTCTGAAGAAGGTTAACAAGGAAGGTGAATGAGAACCCTCCACACCCTTTGTGGAATGCCTGAGTTCTATTGGAAGCGATACTGGTTCAGGCTGATCTCAGCTGTGTGCATGAGAAAAACCTACCATGATGACCTAAATGAGTAAGGGCTTTGTTTTTCTTCCATAACTGAGGATGGATTGTTAGGACTCAATGACTTTATCAAAGACTCAGGCTCTTATTCTCTTTCTTCCTCACCTTTCATAGCATAAGGCTGTCTTCCTTATGTTCACAAGATGGCTGCTGCATTTCCAGGCATCACATCCATGTTCCAGGCAGAAAGAAGAGGGAAAGGCCAAATGCCTTCTCCTCACAAAACTTTGCTTTTTATTCAAGAACAGATGCAAAAACGATTTTTGCCCATGTCTCATTGGACAGAGCTGGCTCACCTGCCCCACTCATGTGGCTGCAAGGGATTTTTGGGTAGATGGATATTTTTAACTGAGCACATTGTCACACTGAACAAAATCAGAGTTTGTTATTATTTTTTTAAAAAGGAGTAGAATGGATATTGAGTAGGCGACCAGAGCTCCTGGTACAGTCAGTGATGAAGTGGGAGGAGAATTTAGGAAAGAATGGATTCGGAAAAGGATCACAGAAGCCACAAGAGTCTCTGGAACGAGGGCTGAAGACACTTTCATCGTAGGAGTCAAGATCTGGAAGAGAGTAGAGAAGGGAATTGAAACACCTCTCTTCTTTATCAAATGCCTGTTGTGAGCCAGACACCATGTGAAGCTTGTCTCCTAACTGGTCTTCTGGAACCCTCACCACCATCCGTTGATGTTGACATTATCATCCTCTTTTTACAGATGGCAGAGTGAAGTCTTAGAGGAGTTAACTAACTCTTGTCACTGTTGCAATTTCTGGAAACCTTTCATTTATTTCTTTGAATAGGTAGTAAACATAATTGACACAAGGATCAAAAAAGTAGAAAAGAATGTCCATTGAATAGTGAATTTTCATTCCCAATCATGTATCTCACCTACCTAGTTCACCTCCCCAGAGACAATCAGCATTAACAATTACAGTCCATCTTCGTTGTTCACAGATTCCATATTTGCAAATTTGCCTACTCGTGAAAAACGTATTTTGAACCCCCAAACCAATGCTCACTGAGTTTTCACTGTAATTCACGGACGTGTGCACATGGTGAAAAGTCTGGACGTTCCCAGCTGAGGTGAAACAAGGTGATGCTGCTCTCGCTCCTGTTTCAGCTCCCCTGCTGTGGAAAATAAGTGTCCTTTTAGCAGTCTACTTAGTGCCACATTTTTCGCATTTTTGTGATTTTTATTCATCATTTGCTTGTTAAAATGGCTGCCAACCATAGTGGTGAAGCGCCGTCCAGTGTTCTCAAGCACAAGAAGGCTGCAATGTGCCTTACGGAGAAAATACACGTTTTAGAAAAACTTTGTTCTGGCACGAGTTGTAGCTCTTTTGGCCATGAGTTCACATTTACAAATCAATGATATATACTAAATAAGATGCTTTTAAACAGAAATGCACATAAAATGAGGTTATGTGTGAATTGCTTGGTGAAAATGCTGTGGTTCAGGGTTGCCTAATTCAGTGTTCACAGTGACTTTATAGAACAAAACCACCACAAATGATGAGAATCGACTGTATTTGTGTATCCTTCCCGAGATGTTCTGAGAATGTACCAACTTATCTCTCTCTTTCTACATATTTATTCCTTTTCTTCCCCCCACATAAATGTGTGCACATTATACACACTGTTCTGCATGTTGATTTTTCGTGTGTGTGAGGAAGATTTGCCCTGAGCTAATATCCATTGCCAATCCTCTTTTTTTGCTTGAGGAAGATTAGCCCTGGGCTAACATTTGTGCCAGTCCTCCTCTACTTTGTATGTGGGGTGCCTCCACAGCATGGCTGATGAGTGGAGTAGATCCACACCCAAGAGCTGAAGCTGCGAACCCTGGGCCACAGAAGCAGAGCACATGGAACTTCAACCACTAGGCCATGGGGCCAGTCCCAGTCTGCATGTTGATTTTTAAACCTAGGGATATATCTTGGTGACTGTTCTCTGTCACTTTGGGTCTTCCAAGAAGTAGACACCAAAGCAGTCTTAGACATATAAGAGATTTATTAGGGGAAAGACCTGTGAGGGGAAATCGAGAAGGGAGCTTGAGGAATCCAGCAGAGCTGTTGAATTGCAGAGTGCACCACCTGGGGCCACTGACCTACGGTGCACTCTGAGGTGCGAGACCCGAGAAACGCGTGTTCATGACCGCCACATCCTCTGTTGCTGCATGTCGAGCTGCCCCCTTTTTTTTTAATGACTAGAAAAGATTCCGCTGAATGGATTTATCCAAGTTGACTGAACCAGTCCTAATTAGTGGGCACGGGGGAGTTTCTAATCTCTTGCTATTACAAACAACGCTGTGGTGAAAAACCATGCACATGAGTCCTTTGCAAATGTCTGCAATCTGAAAACTCAGAGGAATCATCGTGTCAAAGCATATGTGAATTCGTAACTTTAATAGATGTCACCAAATTGCTTTTCAGAGTTTGAACCAGTCACAGGCGCCCATCTCCAAACCACCACGCACGAGAGTGGCTGACTCCCCACACTTTCGCTGAGGCAGTATGTGACCAAGTTTTTTCTTTGCCTGACTGCTGGGTGGGAAGTGGTATGCTGAGGTTTTACTTTGGTTTTCTTTCACCACGGCTGGGGTTGACCATCTTTCCTCAGGTGTAAGAGGCATTCATGTTTCTTTTCTGTGGACAGCTGGTATTTAAATTTGTTTGAGTGATCAGCTGTTCATTACATGCCCCTGCATTTGAATTCAGACTTGGAGGACACGGGCTGTTCCTGGTCCTACTCCCTGAGGTGCCCCAGCATCTAGAGCAGTGCCTGACCCAGAGCTTGGTTGTTGCATGGACAAGGCTCATGGCTGGTAAATTGTGGTGCTGGAAACGGGCCCCAGATGGCTGCCTTTGGTATTGGGAACACACTGCCAGGCACAGGGTATTAGGCGGTTTATATCCAACATCACTTTCATCTCTCATTGCTTTTGCCTGGACTGTTTCCCCATCTCATCAATGACGAAACCACAGCTCTGAAAACAGCAAGGAGTCTCAATCTCAAGATCGCATGACTCCTGAGGAGAGGAACGTGGATTTGAGCTAAGGATGAGCGGATTGGAAAGTTGGTGCAAATCAAGACAGACCAGTTTGATTTTTAACACATGGCCCCATTTCCAGAGGCAAATTCAGCTCATCAACCCACCATGGGATTTTCCTCTAGGCTGAAAAGCCAGGTTTGATTCCAAGAAATATATACATTGCAGTGTAATTAAGCAAGGGAACTGTGTTCTTGGAGCCACAGAGCCATGTGGTCAGTGTTTGGGAGACATCCACTTCCTGACCGTAAACAGATGTAAACCCACCATCTGTTCTGCAGTGACTTCCCTGGACCTGTTTTCGGTCAGTTTCTCTCTCTAATTTTCAGGTTTTGACAACCTTGTTTTCTTATTCTTTCCTTTTTTAAAAATGACATAAACCAGTATTTGCTTTTATTTTTTCATGTGCCAGGTTTGATTATTTTGAGTTAATTTATATGCCTTCATTTGTTCCATAAGAGTAAAAAGCAAACCTTTTTCCTGGTTGTTTATCATCAGTCACAATGAATAAGAACTTAGAAAATAGTATTGATTTTGTCCTTTACTGGTGGAGGGTCACTTTTTTTTAGAAAAGAAAATTGATATGCAGGAGATAGGTAAGATGTGATGATTTACTCTTAAATTTCTGTTAACTCTGGATAATTGCATTTGTCTTTCTTCTTTAGAACTTCAAAAAGTCCGTTTGGGTGAATTCTTGTGGGAGAGTCGTGTGTTACGGAGTCTGTTGTTGGAGTTTGTAGTCTATCAGCATTTGACGCTTTAGGGGAGAAAACAGGGAGGTTTTGGAAGCCTCTTCTTGTCCACGCTGTGAGCTCCTGGGTGTGTGCTAACGACTGAGGATGGGATCAATTAGACTCAGTCTTGAGCTACCATTCAAAGCAGCTTTATAAAACTTGAAAAGCTGGGGATTTTTAAAAAACCTTTCTCTTTTATTGTTTTTATTTTTAATTACTGAAGTATTAGGTGTTTTTATAAAGAAAATTAATTTCCCTTTGACGTTCCAAGTCGATGTTAAAAGACTTGTTGTGTGTTCTTCTATATCTTTCTTTCTGCTTCTATAGCTGCCTCATGTCCTGATGTGTTTTTTCAAATTATTTACTTAAAACTACTCCTAATCTTCTCTACCCACCCTCTCTATTTGTCATCTTGCACACTCCTTGCTGATCCCTACCCAGATGCAATCAGGGCACACATGGTTTATCCAGCCTGTGTCATTTCATAGGGCACCACGGGCAGGCGTCCATCAACCTCCTTCATTTCTGCCATCAGTCAATTTTTATTACATGCCTACTATGTTCCAGGCCAGTGCTTTCTAAGTTTCTGGAAGATTGCATCCCCTGAGTGTCAGTCCTGACCACTGAATCAATTCTGTCCTCAATCACCCACTTGGAAATTTTTACAGTGTGGATTGGATCACAACCCACATTGGCATCTGATGTCTATTATAACTCAGTGCCCCAATGCAAACTTTTCATTTAATACCTCTTCTGGGGAAACCAATGCCTCCCCAAATGAACTTACTGAATGCCTATTCGCTGAAAGCCAATTTTCCAAATATTTGAATGTTTAAAACTTCCAAATTTATTGTTTTATCCCATGGTTTTTCTTAGAAAATCAATTTGAAACATTTCACTTATTTAACAAATATTTTTGGAAATTTACTATATACCAGGTGCACTTCTGGTGTTGAGATTAAAATAGTGACTAAGAGAGTTCTCATCCTTACGGAGCTTCCAGCCACGTGGAGGATACAGGCAGGAAGCACACACGTAAGCACATAGCACATTAGTGCTGCAGATCCTGCATCAGTGGTCAGAAAAACACACAGTGTGAGGTAGTGAGAAAAGGCAGACAATCAACAGTATAACATAACATAACATATGTAATATCATAACATATGATATAATGTAATATGTAAAGATATGGTATATAATAATACAATATATAATGTAATATGATATAATATGTAATATAATAAAATGTAATATATAATATTATAGTATATAATAATACAACGTATAATATAATAATGTGATACAACATACTGTTATATGTAATGTGATAACGTGTCATAATGTATATAATATGCTACAATAGGACATGTAATATAATAATATAGTCTGATACAAGGTAACGTGTAATAACATAGTACATAATAATACAACAATGTAACATGGTATGTCAGCTAGTGAGAGAAGTAAAGCAGGTTGAGGGGTAGAGAGAGGGGAGGAAAACTGTTTATGGGCACAGTCAGGAAGGCTCTCTAAGTAGGTGGCGACTGAGCTGAGCCCTGAAGGATGTGATCAGTTCTAATGTGGCAACATTTGCAAGACGAGCAGCGGGAACAGCAAGTGAAAAGGCTCTACGTGGAGACGCAGTGTGTGTTCAAGAAAAGGAAGGGAGTTTGGTGTGGTGGGAATGGAGTGAGCAAAGCAGACAGTGTGGAGACATCAGACCAGATTGGAGAGCAGCAACCCATCACGTGGGACTTTGTAGGCACCCGTGAGGAGTCTGGACTTTATTTCTGAGTGTGAAGCGTTTGGATCTTGTTGTGGGCACGATGAGAAGCCCTTGGATGGTTTACCAAGCGTGGCCCTGCCTCATTTGCATTTTGGGGAGGCTGCTGTGGCTATGGTGTGGTGAGGCACTGGCAGGGGAATCATGGAGGTAGGGAGAGCACTTTCGAGGCTTCTGTGGTGGGCTAGGCGAGAGACGGCGGCACCTTGGACTGGGAGGACGTCTCCTTCTTGGAGGAGGTGAACACTGGTTGGAAGCTGGATATATTTAAAAGGAAAAGTCAACAAGATGGGGTCTTGGTTGCATTTGGGAGAGTGAAGGAAAGAGCAGAAGTCAATGATGACTTCTGGGCAGGAGACCCAACAACTGGCTGAATGGGGCAGATCGGGAGAAGAGCAGGGTGTGTCAGTCACCTCAGGCTGCTGTGACAAAATACCATTGACTGGGTGACTTAAACAACAATTATTTCTCACAGTTCTGGAGGCAGGAAGTCCAAGATCAACGTGCCAGTAGACTGGGTTCCTGGCTTGCAGACGGTCACCTTCTGGCTGTGTCCTCAGATGGCAGAGAGAAAGGGAGCGAGCTCTGACCTCTGTTTCTTTTCTTATAAGGGCACTAACTCCATCATGGGGGCCCTGCCCTCATCACCTCATCTAAATCTAATTACCTTCCAAAGGCCCACCTCCATCACGCTGGGGTTAGGGCTTCCACATAGGAATTTGAGGGGGAGGGACACGCACATTCAGTCCATCACACAGGGCCAGGAAGAAGGCAAGGGTCCTGTTTGGGTTCTATCAGTTTTGAGGTGTGTATGAGATACGCAACATCGGCAGGTATGATAAGTTGGTTGTGTGAGTCTGGAGCTCAGTGGAGAGCTGGGATAAAGATGCAAGTTAGTTTCCTAGGACTGCCATAACAAATCGCCACAAACCTGATGGCTTAAAACAACAGAAGGTAGGGGCCAGCCCAGTGGTGCAGCAGCTAAGTTTGCATGCTCTGCTTCAGTAGCGTGGGGTTTGCAGGTTTGGACCCGGGGCGTGGACCTGTGCACTGCTTATCAAGCCATGCTGTGACAGGGATACCACATATAAAGTAGAGGAACATAGGCACAGATGTTAGCTCAGGGCAAATCTTCCTTAGCAAAAAAAGAAGAGGATTTGTGGCAGATGTTAGTTCAGGGCTAATCTTCCTCAAAAACAACAACAACAACAACAACAAAAGTCAATTTTCTCGTGGTTCTGAAGGCCAGAAGTCCAAAATCAAGGTGTTGGTTCCCTATGGAGGCTCTGCCTCGTGCCTCTCTCCCAGTCTCGGGGTTTGCTGTCAATCCTTGCATTCCTTGGCTTGTGGCTGCATTCCTCCAGATCTCTGCCTCGGTCGTGACAAGGCATTCATCTCTGGGTGTCCTTTCCTTTTTTTATAAGGCCACCAGTTACTGGGTTTAGGGCCCACCCTAATCTGGTATGACCTCATCTTAACAAATTACATCTGCAGAGACCCCATTTCCAAACAAGTTCACCTTCTGAGGGTCCACTTGGATGTGAACTTTGGCGGCCGCTACTTAACTCAGTACAGTAAGTAATAGACATGATACTGAACATGATTGGACTGGAGAGACCACCCAGTGCGTGAGCGCAGGCAGAGAAAAGGGTTGAGGGCTGAGGATGAGCTCCACACCCTGCAATGGGTTGAGGTGATGAAAAGAAGGATATGGCAGAGAAGCCTGAGCAGAGGTGCTGGCTGACTTAGGAGGAAAACCTGGAGATGCAGGGCAGGTAAAGCAGGTGAAGAAAAGGCTTCAGGGAGGAGGACGGGTCCCTGGCTCTCACGTCCAGGCAGAAGACTGGATTAGATGAAGACCGAGAGCCAACACTGGTTTTAGCAAAATGGAGGATCCTGGTGAACTTGGCAAGAGTGGGTCAGTGTGGGTTGGGGACAGAAGCCCAATACCAGTGGATTGAGGAGAGAATGGACGGGACAAACGGGGGCAGGAATGGAAAGAGGTTTTGGGTGTGCTCTGCCTATAAAGGGGCAGAGAGATGGGGCAGTAGCTGGAGGGACTGGGGGTCTAGAAAGCGCTGTTTCTAAGATGGGAGCTATCCAGGCAGTCTGCAGGTTGGTGGGAAGGAGGCAGTACAGAGGGAACGGGACGGTTGGTACAGGAGAGAGAAGTGTCAAAGCAACGTCCCTGAGCAGGGGACAAGTGACGGATGGGACATTGTTGTGATGGGGGAGGAGCTGGAAAGAGAATTTGCCAAACTGTCTGTTTGGCAAATTATGGACTCATTGTAAACTGATTTCTACTAAATATTTATAAACGTGACACCAAATTGCGCTATGGGGGATGGTGTTAATGGACTATGAGGGTAAGTTTTTCTTTCGTGTTTCAGTTTCGTTTCAGGTGAAACTAATTTTGGTTTTGCTATAGTTTTTGTTTCAGTCTTTGTTTATCTCCTCTTGGTAGCCTGATTTGCAAATCCAGCTCAATTCCACATCAGATTCGGGTGTAATTCTCATTTTAGGCATGGGACATCTCTCAGGTGTTTCAAACTTGTTGAAAACTGTTAGCTGACCACGCTGGGTAACATACGTACATGTTAAGAGGATTTCAAAAGGCAAGAGACAGTCACGAAAATAGATTGGATGATAGAAACCTGTTGGATCATTTGTACCATCCTTGACGTTTAAGACTCACAGAATACTCCTAGTTGAAATACCCAGAAATTCTCATTTGAAGATATAAAACTCCTCAGAACACACTAGACTTCAGTTTGGCCGCAATGAAATAGCTGCAGCCAATGTAAGTCTGAAGTAGAATTGTCCTAAACCGAAACTAAAACCTCAAACGGAATCATTCAAACGTCACAGATGTCTCCAGGAGCTCACTTCCAAATGGGATCGCTGTAACTGTCAGAAAGCGTTAGAAGAAACACACTTTCTGTCCTTGTTGTTAATTGGATGAATCCAGTAAATTTGGCCATTTAGGGAATTAACCATATAGCAAAAATGGTCATTTGGAGAACTGATTTTCAGTGAATTGACTTAAAGCTGATAATGTCTAAAAACTACATGTCCCGTATCTGAGTGTTGGTTTTATAGTTGTCTTTAAAATGTTGCAATGCATCGTCTCATACATTCTTCTCTATGTGTGAAATAAGGAAAGAAAACAAGGAAAGAAATTCCCATGGCTTGTAAGGAATGGAGACAGGATTTGAATTAAAGTTGTTTGGGAAGAAGTTGATGGGCATAGAAACAGGGTATTTAGATTAAAAAGAAAAAAAAAGGTCTCCTTGCCAGATGCTGTCTCAGCACTTGCTCTGCCATGGAATCTTGCCCCAGGCGAAAAGCAAGCTTCCGTTCCAACAATGTACACATTCCAGTGAAGTCGGGCAGGGGAGCGCCGTGCTCGAGTACACAGCCCCACGTGCCTGGCTTTCAGGAGTCTCCCTGTGCCCTGTGGTGAACAGACTTTAAATACATCAGCCATTTGCACATCCAACCCATGGAAACTTTTTTCCCAAATTTTTTTCTTTGTTGATTTTCATGTTCTGACAACCTTATCTTTTCTTTTTTAAATAAATAAGTAGAAACCTGTGTTTGTTTTTATTTACTCATGGGCTACCTTCAGTGGTTCTCAGATTAATTTCTATACCTTCATGTGTTCCATAAAAGAAAAAGCTTCTCCTTTTGTTTCTTCTGGTTTCGATCACAAAAGTTAAGAACTTCCTAGATAGAATTTTATTTTATTCTTTAACAGGGAGAAGTTTAGTCTAGAAAAAACACCCTGGTTTTTCAAGCGGATGGACACAGCAAAGACAGCTAACACACTGGGGTTGGTAAAATTTGATTATTTCTTCTTAAAATCTGATAAATAGAAAGCCATCTGACAACTCCAGATGTGTTTCTCTGTTTAGGAGCTCTAACAGAGTAGATTCCCATGAGTTTTCAGCTTTTATGGCCTTTCAAATATTTCAGGACCTACTTTTGTACTAGGAAGACACGAAGGATGTTAGACACACCCCGTGTTTGTGCTGTGGGGCCCCCTTTGAATTGTACTAACAAATTCCAAATGAAGCTGTGGAGAAAACACCAGAAGAAATTAGCTCAGTCTTTTTTATTTAAGGCCAGTTGGCTCCATGTGTAAATACATACATTCTTAACTTTTAAAAAAAAACCCTCAGAATAAATGTGTGCTTGTCGTAACAGAACAACCAAATGGAGATCTCTAGAAACCACGCTGCGCCCAGGCCTCCTCCCCAGCCGCCCCGGATGTAACAGCTCGAGAGGGTTTTGTGTTTCCTCCCACTTTCTGTGGAGTCATGCAGCAGCCTCATTTTCTCATATTCTAATTCTTTGCTTACACCTAATTTTGTGTCAATCAAAAGTAATAACAATGTTTCTTTTGGAAATAATCGTTATCAGCTCGGCATAAAAGTTTTCCATTTTAAATGTTTCCTTCAGTTTTTAACTCGTATCTTTACAGAGTTACAGTTACTGCTGACGTTCACTGAAAATTATCCCCAGCCGGCCTGGGCTGACTGCTAACAGGCGGTCTTTCATTTCTCCCTCCCAAGCAAATGCTGGAGGCGGAGTTTATAATCTTTGATAGACGAGGAAGGTAAGGTCCTGAGCATGAAGTGGCTTACCTAGTTACACAGCTGAAATATGGTAAAATATTACACAGACACAAAATTGAGTGTTTTGCTCGGTTGTTTCAGTCTGTTTTAATTTTAGTTTTTCTGAATAATAGCTCATAAGCATGTTTCCATTTTTAAATTCTCGACTAATCTCTTCATTTAAAAAAAATAATGACTATAGGACTACCACGTGCTAGGTACGGGATCTAATCAATACAATGGCTACGTGGCTATTAAGGGGTACCAGAATACGCCACCCCAAATATACCACTTTGGCATTTGGATTATTTTGAGTGAAAGTCCGTGGAGAACCAGCAGATGCAAGAAAAACTGTAAAGTCAGGCGCAATTTTCCTTTTGTAAAGGAAATTTACATTTGTAGAGATGTCTCCTCTCGAGACTCTTACTCACTCCTATCAACAGACCTCAAGGTGCATAACAAACCTTCCTGAATAACCCATGTTGGCCCGACTTTTCCCAGGACTTGCTTCCCCCACCCAGAAGCCCCAAACCTCTTTTCCTTGGTTATTTAAACCCAAGCTCTAACCACTTCTCTGGCTCACTCATTCATGTCCGGGTGCTTCCATGTGTAGATGCAGGAGGCACAGTTCATAAACTCTGGTTTGTTTTTCTCTCGGGAACCTGTCTTTGGCCAGTCTCTCATTAAAGGGCCCAGCTGGAGAACCTAAGATGGGTAGAGGAAGAGATTTTTTTCCTCGCCTACGCTACAAAGTAGAGGTTCCTCTGACTTTGGACACTGAGAGTGTTTCTGGTGCATTGCTATCAGGAAAAATGCTCGGCACAGGCACTATCCAATATGGTGGCCACCAGCCACAGGTGGTTCTTGGGCACAAGAAATGTGGCGTCTCAGAATTGATAAGCTCAACTCAAAGGATAAAGTGCACGCTAGATTCCAAAGACCTATGATGGCAAAAATAATGTAAAATATCCCACACAAGTCCTGTCCCCAGGACAGGCGATCACCATAGATAACTCTGGGTCTTGGTAGACTGTGAGGGTCCTTGCTAAGCCCATTCTTGTCAAAGTTCTGTCTACCAAACATTTGTTTTTCCATCTCCATGTGAATTGTCTTCCTCCCCTTTAAAGTCCTAAACCACTACCCCCAACATCCTCCTTTGTTGGTCACTGGAAATGGTATTTAAGGTGGCGGCTTTGGCCGTTCTAGCTGAGTTGTTCAGTTTTCCTGGGTTTCTCCCATATATATGTGTTATTAAACTTTGATTCTCTCTTGTTGTTCAGTCTCATGTCAATTTAATTCTTAGGCCAGCCAGAAGAACCCAGAGGGTAGAGGAATTTTCTTCCTCCCCTACAATGACATATTGAAATGATACCACTTTGGAGACAATGGGTTAAACAAAATAGTATTAAAATTAGTCTGACCTGTTTATTTTTATTTTTGTGAATGTAACTACTAGAAACTTTAAAATTGCATATGTGGTTGGCATTGTCTTTCCTCTGGACAGCACAGCTCTGGCTTCTGATTTCTGTTATATTTTTCTCCCAAGAATAAACATCCTAGATAGGGGTTGCCATGCTGACATCCAGAGATATCACTATAGAATTGGGATATGTTGCCACCTTACTTTCTGGAAGAAGACATTGCTAATCAGTAACATTAACCCCAGTGTATGAGAGCACCAGTTTCAGAGCCTTCTTGCCTGCATAAGGTTTCTTACCTTTTTTAGTTTTTATTGATTTGAGTTCTTCCAACAAGAGATAGAGCTCATCTTCATGGGAGACCATTTCAATGGTTTGGAGTAGATTCATAGAATTGTGCAACCATCAACATAGCCATTTTTAGAACATTTTCATCATCACAAAGACAGACTCTATATCTTTATCTCTCACCCCCCTATCTTCCCATACCCTCCAACTTGAAGAATCACTAATCTACTGTCTGTCTTTATAGATTTGCCCATTCTGGACCTTCATACAAGTGCAGTCATACAGTATGTGGTATTTTTGACTGGCTTCTTTCACTTAGAGTGATGTTTTTGAGCTTCACCCTCATTGTAGTGTGTATCGTTTTTATGGCTGAATAGTACTCCATTGTATGGATAGACCACATTTTGATTATCCATTCATCCATTCAAAAACGTTTGGGTTCTTCCCACCCTGTGGTTATTGTGAATAGTGCTGCCATGAGCATGAATGTGCACGTTTCTGCTTGAACTTCTATTTTCAATTATTTCAAGTATCAACCTTTTTAAGAGAGAAAGGAAATGAGGAACACACACATGCCCGTACGAGCATGCCCCTTGTCTGTGAAAGCCAGGATCTGAAAATTAAGCAGATTGGATTCTCACAAGTAATATCCATGTATGCAACCCACCCCCCCCCCCCGCCCCCGATTCATGCAATATTTGCTAAGTGAGCATGTCGTTTGCACTGGGCCATGGATATGAGGTGAACAAGGTAGAGAAGGGCCCTAGCTCCATGAAGCAGACCCTCCAGTGGGGAAGGCCAATGATAAACACCCAGTGAGTCATGAGGAATATGATTTAAGATGGTGATGAGAGCTGTGAAGGAAATGACACAGTGGATAAGGGAGGGGGCTGGGGCCACTTTGCATGGGGGAGGAGCCAGGGACAGTCTCTCTGGGCAGTGGCTGACCTCTGGGGCGAGGCTTGGATGCTGAGAAGGAGGCAGGTATATGTGCGTGTGTGTTTCTGTGTGTGTTTGTGTGTGACTCTGTGTGTGTCTGTATTTGTGTGTCTGTTGTGTGTGTCTGTCAGTTATGTGTGTTCTGGGGGAGAGTACCTTACAGGGTGTTGTACTTGTAGAGCCTTGTAGGTCTCAGCAAAGAACATGTTCTTGGCCCTAAAGCAATGGGGACCCACTGGCCCAGCTTCCCCTTAGAAGCCTGGTGCTGCCTGTGGGATGGGGTACAGGGGAGGGGCGGAAGTGGGGCTGCCATAATCCTCAGGAGGAGAGAGGTGGGTTTCTGGGTGCATGAGAAGCTGGCAGACACGAGGTGAGCAGAGGAGAGAAGAGTCGCAGGCCCTGAGTGTGGAGCTGTGGGGCTCTCTGAGGCAATCTCCTCAACCCAGCTGCTCCTCCTCCCTCTCTGGGTGGGCCTGGGTCACTGAGGAGGCAAAGCTGGGGAGGAGAAAGGCGAATTGTGGAAGCAAGCTTCACTGGGCACCATGGTCTTACTCCACCACCCATCTCTACCCTTCCCCAGACCCCATCCACACTCCCAACCCCCTCCCTTCTCCCTGGGACAGGGCTCCCCAAGCTGCCAACTGGAACCTCACCTACCCAGGGCCCTGGCCAGATCTGAGTGTTACTACAGGGTTACTGCTGTCTGTAACATAGAACTTTGCCCCTTGGGGACCCTCTGGCTGTGATTTCCCCTGTAGACACTCAACAGAGACTCCGGTCATGGGTGAGCTCTCCACTGCCACCCTCCCATTCACTCCATGTTGCCAAATCCAGCTGTAACTTCTGTCATCTTACTCAACTTCTCAGCAGTGCTGGAAAAACTTCACCATTCTCTCATTGTTAAAGAACTCTTCACACCTTTCTTCTATGGCCCCCTCCTCGTTATCTTCCAATCTCCTTGGATCTTTTTGCTCATGGACCTGGACTGGGTCCTTCTCCTTAACCTGACCTCTCGATGTGGGTATTCTTAAGGGCTTTTGAGGGCTCTGTTTGTATCTACATTTATATCCTAGATCAGACCTCACCCACATGCTCTCCATCTCATCTGTCCAACTGCCTACTTGACATCTTGAATTCTGTTAAGCATGAGAGGCTGTGGTAGTCAGAGTCCAAGATGGCCCTGAATATCCTTGCCCCTGGTATTCCTGCACTCATGGAGTCTCCTCCTCCCTGACCTTTGGGACTGTGGAATCCTGTGGAAGCAACAGTATGACTTCTGAAGCGAGGTCACAAAGTGCACTCCAGCATCTGCTTTGGTTCTTTGGATCACTTGCTCTGGAGGAAACCAGCCGCCATCTTGTGAGGATATGCAAGCACCTCTATGAAGAAGCTCAGGTGGAGAGGAACTGAACTCTCCCACCAAGAGCCAGCTCTAACTCATCATGTGTGAGAGTGAGCCACCTTGGAAGCAGACCCTACAGCGCCAGTCAAGCCCTCAGATAACTGCAGACTCATGAGAGATCGCAAGCCAGAGGCCACCCAGCCAAGCTGGTCCCAAATCCCTGACCTAAAGAAACTGTGAGAGATGATAAATGATTGTGGTTGTTTAAAACCATTAAGTTTTGGGGTAGTTTGTTTTGCTGCAGTGGATAACTTATACACAGACCTACCACATTTAAAGTGGAACTCTTTAGTCCCTGCCCTCCAACCAAAATTACATATCTATCCCACTTCTGCATCACAGTCTGTCTGATTTCTCTGCCACCCTCCTGGTTTCTCTTGTTAGGAATCCATGAATAATTCCAGTTTGACCACTTTTCCTTTCCTTTCTCCACTAACTAATACGAGTGTGGTCAGTTCTACTTTCAAAGTGGTATCCATCAACTTCTCTCCATCTTCATGGGTCCATCCTAGTCTGAGAACCCATCATCTCTCACCTGGACAAACACAAACGTAAGTGCTTTCCCTGCTTCCCATCTTGGGTTTTCTCTGCAATCCATGCTCCATACTACAGTGAGAGGGAAGGCTTTTATCCATATCTTCGATCAGGTTATCCCTCTAAATTAAAACTTTCCAGTGGCTTTCCATCACTCTGAAGATAAAAGCCAACTTCCTCATGAGTGCTGGAAGCCCTTCTTCTCTACTCTCTGCTTGCTTGGAATGCCCCAGTCCTAAGGGTGGTTTTCAATTCCCTAAACACCCCAAGCTACTCCCTGACTCTTGTACATGTTGTTTCCTCTGCCTGGAATACTCAACCCAATTTCTTTCCATATTTAACATAACTGGCTCCCTGTTATCCTTCCAGTTTTGGCTTATCTGAAACCACTTCCTCTCTCTGTTGCCTTCCATAATCATCTAAGCTAAAAAAAAAAAAATCCCACATGTTGTCTGCTGTGTCTGCCTCCTGTGTATGGCTCTTATAAAACTTAGCACAATTTTTACTTATTTTATTTATTGGTCCATTCCCTTGTCTTTTGTTTCTCTCTCTTGTTAAAAGTAATTTCCCTGCACCAGTGTCAGTCAGGATAGAGTCATAATGCTGTGGTACACACAACTCCCAAACTTTACTGGCTTGAAATGCAAAGGTTGATTCCTTATTCACTCTGTATGCCCATCTTGGGTCAACAGAAAACATTCCTCATTAGAGTCACTCAGGATCCCAGGTTGATGATGCATCTACCATCTCAGGGTCTACTTCCTAGAGAATCCAATCTGTAACACTAGGACTGCCAACCAGGACAACTATACATGACCTCTCCATGTGGCTTGGGCTTCCCCACAACATGGTGGCCTCAGAGTCATGAGACTTTTTACGTGGTGGCTAAGGATTCCAAGAATGAGAGTGCCAGTAATCAAGGCAGGAGATGCATTGCTTTTTATGAACCAGCTCAGAAATCACATAGCATTACTTCACACTCTATCATTCAAAGCAGTTACTAGCCCATCCAGGTTCAAAAGGAGGGGAAGTAGACTCCACCTCTTGTTGGAAACAATGTTATGGCCACTCTGTAGTGGAGCTTGTGAAGTGGAAGATGTTTTGTAAAACACAGTCTGCCATGGCCCTCATCTCTTCTGGCTCTCTCTCTGACTCACGAAGCTCCAGCTACACTCATCACTTTTTCAATTTCCTTAAATGCTCAAAGTTCTTTTCTACCTCTAGGCTGTTGTTCCTTCTGTTCCTTCTGCCTGGAGCACTTTTCCCCAACACTTGAATGCTTTCTGGCTTCCTCACCCTCCATGAGGTTTCATCCCATCAGAGAAGGTTTCCCTGGCCTCCAGGGTAGGGCCTCCACCCTCTTGATAATATCTTTCTCACATACTGATTTGTTTCTCTCATAATGCTTACATAATTTCTACTATTTTATTGATTATTTCCTTTGCTATTTCAAACACACAAAAAATATAGAAAATAATATAGCAAACAGAACACCTAGATTTACCAAAACTTTACATTCTGCCATTGTTGTTTCAGAATATTTTTAAAAAAGGAATTAGACACAAATGTAATTGAGGGTCCTCGCACTCTCCTAGAAATCCATCCACCTCTCTCCATCATCTGTATCTGAAATTTATAATTCCTATGCATGTTTTTAGATTCTTCCTATGTAAATAACTATTGTTGCCAAAAATGATAAGTGGTAGTTTGGAGTGTTCCACACTGTGTAAATGGCACTTTTCTGCAACTAGGTCCTAATGCTCTTTCTTTTTATTTTTAGGATTATGTTATCTTGTGTAGCTCTTCTCTGTTCACAAAGGGGAATCACAATCTTCCAATGTATGAATTCACCCTATTTATGGATCCAGTCTCCTCCTGAGGACATTTAGAAGGGTTCTGGGTTTCACTATTGCCAATGAAGCCACATATCCCCAGGGTCTAGCACAGCCCGCTGAATGCAGTTGGCACTCGAATAAGATTTAGCACAAGTGAACATCGCAATGAACATCCTGCTTTGTGTCTCCTTGCCCACTTTGGGAGGGTTTCTCTAGAGAATGTTTCTCAGCATGTAATTGCTGAGGGGTTAGAAATGCGCTCTTTAACCTTTCTAGATATTATCAAAGTGCATTCTCAAGTGGAAGTTTCTTTGTGTCTGTTTCTTCCACTAAAGTGGAAGTTTCTGGAATGCAGGAAACTTGTCATCCCTTTTGCATTTGGTTCTCTGGTTCCTGCATTTCCATTCTGAGGGTTTGGTTTTTTTTTTTTTCCTTTTTTTGACCTCCTGGCACTCTGTGTGCTTAGTGCCTAAATATATATGCTTTCAATATTTATTTGGTGATATTTTTACTCAGTTGTCCATTAAATCACATTCATGATGGGGTTTCCCCTACCCCGATTTCTCAGTGTTTGTGGAGAAAATCTTGTTGTTTTCTTTTATATTCATGGGCTTCTTAAGTTTAACAGGACGTTCCCCACCACTATGATTATAAAACTATTCACCTGTGTTGTCTTGTGGTGAAGCGAGCAAAGGAGCTCTCTACCAGCTCAAACTCTTCCTTCCATCCTCAACTCAATGTCCTTCAGCAATCACTCCTACGAGCAAGATCTGGACCAAAAACTGAACACAAAAGAGGGTTTAGTTGGAGGTTCTAAGAAAAAGCAAACCACCTCTGAAAACTAGCTCTCAGGATGTCAGCATGGTCCCGGTTGCCAAATAAAACCCCAAAGCAGCCACCCACTTTGGAAGTTCTCCTGATTAATGACCTACAAATGCCTGGCTCGAGTCCAAGCTCTATATACATTAACATCCAACTCAGAAAGGAAATGGTTTTCCCAGAAACAGCACAACATGGCCAGTAATCTGGGGACATCCATTTCTAAACCATAAAAATGTTTAACATGAGACATCTGTTTCTAGATTATATCCCTGGGTTGTGTTTGCAACAGGGTTTTCTCGGGTAGAAACCTTGTGTCCTCCTTTTGAGATGAGTTAAGCACTTGTTCCAAATGCCCATCATGGCCCACGGCCCACAGTTTTCCTTCCGTATCAAGGTTTTAAATGTTGGCACATAATGACAATCTACTTCCAGGCATGTTGGTTGAACAAAATTACATAAACATTGGAAAAACTCAAATGGTGAGTAAATTTTCACTCTTATTCCTTCACATCTAACTTTATAAATCTCTACATACATGCATTCAAATGAGTTGTCTGCTCTTCACCAATAGCTACCGTGTGTAGCAGCAAACATCACTGTACCGCTGATGCAATGATGATGTGTTTACCCCTGCAAGGCAAGTCCCACAACCTTCCAAACTCCAACCAGACTGTCCCTCCCAAGCCTCTTGTATGTGGAAATTCCGGAGTTCCATCTGCTTATGGATCCTCATAAAGAGTTGATTATGTATCTAAATGGCAATGGAATCTGCTGAGATGTTCTAAGGGTGGAACATGACCAGATTTTCCTTTGACAAATCTACCCTGATGCTTGTGAAGAAAATTAATTGAAGACTAAGGATGGTAGATGGAGGAGACCAATGAAGAGAGGGCTGCAGGATGCAGGAGAGAGGTGATGGAGTTATGGACGAGACGGCGCAGTCAGGGGGATGGAGAGGTGTGTCTATAAATACAGTTTTACTGGAATGCAGCCACACTCATTCGTTACATAGCATCTCTGGCTGCTTTCACACTCCAATGGCAGAGTTGAGTAGTTGAGTCAAAGACCGTATCACCCACAAAGCCTAAAATATTTACTATGAGGTTCTTTACAGAAAAAGTTTGTCCACCCCACATATAGAGTCTAATGGTTCAGAACTCTGTGTGGAGCCAGCTTTGAGGAAAATTCCACAGATCCTGCTTCCGAGATAGCTAGCACCCCCAAATTCCTCTAAAGAGAAAACCTGGGGTCACCATGGCTTGTAGGCTGCCATGAGGAGGGTGGGATTTATCCTAAGAGCAACAGGAATCATCCGAAAGGGTCAGCAGTGGGTGGAGTGGCTGTGTTTTCCTTTGAGAAGGAAGAAGAGTTAGGGTTGTTTTTGCAGTAACTTGAGAGAGAGATAAACAGCGGGCTGATGAAAAACCTGTTTCTGGGCAGAATTAACAAGACTTGGGGATCAATTTGCTACAGGGCTGTGGAGGGGGAAGTCAGCATTGATGTTTATGTTTTTTCGAGGACAAAAGAGGGACAGTTCTCAGGTGTGGTGAGTGAAATAAAATATATTACTAGAGTTAATTTTAACTGCTTCTTTTTTCCTTTTAAAAACTTGACTACAACAAAATTTTAACTTCTATATATGGCTTGAATTATACTTCTATTGGACAGAGTTGGTGTAAAAAGAGTCATGACCTGACTTTCTGATCTACTGGGTTACCTGTAAATGATGCGACCAAGTTTGAAATGCGTTGAGCTTGAAGTCTTTTAAAAAAAAATTTATGGAAGTGAAATTCACATATTGTAAAATTAAGCATTTTAAAGAGATCAATTCAGTGGCACTTAGGGCACTCACAATGTTGTGCAGCCACCACCTCTATGTAGTTCCAAAATATTTTCATCACCCCAAAAGGAAACCCTGAACCCACTCAGCAGTCGCCCTTCAACCCGGCTCCCTCCCAGTCCTTGGCACTTGAGTGTGTGAGGAATTTAGAAAGAGGTTTGGGATGGGGAGAGAAATTGGAGGCATGAGTAGGCACATGTGAGCCTGGCAGGGAGAGTGTGGAGAAAGAATACTCCTGGACTTAGGTGTAGAAAATAGCCAGAGACCTGAAGACTCCCCCACATTAAGGTCTTTCCTATCTGATGGGAAATAATGGGGAAAACATTACCAACCGACAGGGGTTAATCACTACTGCAGACCAGTCGTTCTCAAGTGTGACGAGCATCAGACACACCTGGAGGTTTCTTTAAAGTCTGGGATGGGCCAGAAAATTTGGATTTCTAACAAGTTCCCAGATGACACTGATGCTGCTGGCCCCAAACCAGATAGTGCTTTGTCCGTATTTCACGTTCTCCCCATTTATTCCTTCATCCTCCTCGTTCATCTTCCACCTTTGCTCCAGGACAATTAAATTCTCCAAATCATGCTTTTCTCATTTGGGCAGGATTTTCAATGGACAAGAAGATTTGGTCTCAAATGAAATTGATCCTGAAAAGGGAGCCCGAGAGGAGCCCAGTGGGGTGGATGGTGGGCATCAGTCCTCCAGAATCCTCCCCATCCCCCACCAGGCAATATTATTGTCAGGAACTGCTTTGTTCACCAGCTCTGCTCTGTACCTGCAGCACTGGGCAAGCTTATCTGTTGCCGTGGAAACTGCTGCCTAGCGTGGGAGGGGGAACAGTGGAACCAGCAGAAACCTTCAGAGACTGGAATTTTCCAGGCTCTAGAGGTAAACATGTGTAGCTTAAAAAAAAAAAAAAAAAATCCCAGCATGTAGTTGTCATCTCCGTGTTTGTTCAGTGGAACAAGCTCTTCACTGAGGGGCAGAAATCCAGGGAGTGGGCATTTGATTCCAGCTCATTTAGCTGCCCTTGCTAATCGAATTATGGCTGGTAGAACTCAAAATGCTACCTAAGAGCTGTAAATATGCAAAGATAGACGATCATTTCAAACAACTGCAAAGAAGAAAATATCACTGGGAGACGTGACTGACAACTTGAAGGTGTTAAATCCGTGGCATCATTTTGTGATGTTCTTCCACTATGCAATCATCATGTTCTTGAGATGTATTCATTCTGAGATTTGGAGCTTTGATTCATGCATTTAAATGGCTACATAGTATACTATGATGTGAATACACTCTTTTTTATGTATCCATTCTCTCGTTGGTGAACATTTAGATTCCACACCCCTCCCCTCCAGGTTTTTGTTCTTACAAGTAACACTTGTAGAAGAAGGAGAAGTTGGCACAGGACAAGTATTTGTCAGATAAATAACTGTTGCAATGTCCGTTTTGGTATTTGTCTCCTTGTTCTTGTTTGGAGAGTTTCTCCAGGGTATTTGTCTGGGAATGGAATTAGTGGCTGCCAGGGAATTTATGGTTTCAACTTATCTATGCATTCCCAGATTGCTCTCTCCATGGGTATAAGTTTTCTCTTTCTCTCATTAAAAAGAAACCATCAGGGCAGAGACTTTGTCTATCTTTGGTCTCCATTGTGTCCCAAGGAGCTTTCAGAGTGTCCAGTAGATATTTACTAATACCCAATGTGATTTCTAAATAAACAATGAGTATATAAATGATGAGTGAATGCATTATTTTTGCTCAAAATTGGGATTGTGGCAATGTGAGTTTTTATCCTTTTTCATATAATGTGCTCTCTTGACATTAAATATTCTTAAAATACACATATATTTGTTTCTAAAGAGTTTACTCTGGACATCCTTGGGGATATGTTGCATGCACTCGTTTTCAGTTTCTTGCAATCGCAGACAATGTGTCATAACCCCCAAGTGGCTGAGTGGCTTTTGTGGAGGTTCAGATGGGCCAGGGTGATTGCCAGAAGTGGAATTATTGGATCAAAGGATACGTGCATTTTGAACTTTTATAATCATTGCCAAAATGTTTGCCAGAAAGGATGAACCATCCCACCCTCCCACAGCCAGCCTGTGAAGATGTCCAGCGCTTCACCCTCTGGTCAACCTTGGCTAGATCAATTCTTGCATTCTTGTCTGCCTGATGGGGGAAAATGACACCTCATTTTGGTTTCAAAGTCTGGGTTTTGGAACACCAGAGAGGTGTTTTTTTCACATTTGACCAGGAGTAGATCCAGATTTAGTGGGAACTGAAGCTTTAAATTTGGGGGACCCTCTTTGGGGAAAAGAAAACAAATGACAAGTACGAAAACTTGGTAGAAAAGTGAAAATTTATTTAGAGTGAGTACAGAAATCACAACTCACTCAAAATACCGCTAAATTGCTCAACTGCCATAAAATATCAGAAAGTCAGAAAATGATATAAAATGTTTTATTAACTCCTTGACGTACCTCTACAATACATTTTCTTTCTTTCTTTTTTTTTTTTTGACTCGTACTCATTCATTACCTTTTCTTATGAAAATAACTTTGTAACATAACGTTTGTTAGAGAGACTAGGAAGATAATGTAGCCTTTGCTCCAGGCTGGTTGAACAAAAAGACAGATACTATATGATCCACTTCCACGAGGTCCCTAGGGCAGTCAAATTCATAGAGACAAAAAGTAGGAGAGTGAGTGCCAGGGGGTGGAGGGAAGAGAGAATGGAGACTTATTGTATAACGGGGACAGAGTTTTAGTTTTGCAAGATGAGAAGGTTCTGGAAGTTGGTTGCACAACAGTGTGAACGTACTTAACACAACTGGATTGTACACTAAAAAATAGTTAAGATGGTAAATTTTATGTCACTTGTATTTTACCACAATTAAAAATTTTTGAAAAATGAGATGAGCCTGAAGAGAAAATGTATAACTGTTGCAAAACAAAGAGATAGTCAACCACCTCCGACCCTGGGCAGACAGTGCTTGCTGCGCCACGATTAAGGGAACGGCTGGCGCATGGTGCATTCCTGCAGCTTCATCAGTGCTTGTAAAGAGAGTTGCTGCTTTTTACTTTCAAATTTCAGAACAGCTGCAACTCATAGACCGACAGAGAATGCTGCTCACGGTGCATTACCATCGCTCAGAATTTGTTTTACTTTGTTGAATAACCTCTCAAGTAGATGGTTTTCAACAGGCAGAAAAGCTTCCCACAAAATCTTTCATAAGTTTTTCCGTTATGACAAACCCAAGTAGATTGCCGTCGGATCGGTCACATTCCATGTAGAATCTTAAAACTGGATTGTATTTGGCATCTGCCTTAGAGTGTTTGATTTGCTACTTTGCTTTGTAAACATTTTCCCCATTATTTTCATTAATTCTTTAGATACAATTTTGTTTAAATATGGCACATTTGTGTTCTCACTTTGGCTTTTTGCCCTAAGTGCACGTGATGAGAATAATAACTCCCAAGAAATCTTTGTTATTTGAAGAGTAAATATTCCTGCTTGTCTCGTCTAGTGCATTTTTATGTGAATAATGTATCATCCGCGGAGAGCACAGCCTTCTGCGCTCTGTGTAAAGCCTTCACTGCGTTGGAGCGTTCTCGATATATTTATCCAGTTTGAAAACCTGCCTGATGTAAGTATTACTGTTGTGGTTGAAACATTTTACAAACAAAGCAACGACAGGCAAACCTCAGTGTTCAAAAACAGGAGCCCAATCTCATAGCAGAAAATTTACTGTAATTGTATATTCAGTGCATCCTTTGTAAATATTATCGAGATCACACTTTTGGGGGAAAAAACCCCAAACCAGCTTTTCAACAGTGTTGAATGGAATATTGCTCAATACAACAGGTCACAGAGAAAGCTCATGGTCCTTATCAAAATGAACAACCTCCTTGCATAGTCTTTGGTGACCTGAAAATTGTGTTTTTCATTTGCTAATATGTCCATTTTCCTTCTGTTTTTAATTTCCTCTTTGGAAGAGTCCAGGTTCTTGTAATGAGAAAAAAAGTGTTTTCTGCATTCATTTTCATTATCTGTATCTTTCTGGCTGTCACGACCATTTTCCTTATCATCATGATTTCGTCTAACAGCGTTTTCAGTTATCTCCATATTTTGAAGTCCCTGGCAGTCTCCTTTCTTTCAGACTGACATTTGGCTTCCAGCAACATACTTCCTTTTTTGGCATATCTGAATTCTGATGTACTTGATAATTCTGAGAAAACAACCCCACAAATTTGATGTGAAATTAAATCATACACAAGAGCAGTTCCAATGCTTTTTAAAATTGCCATTACATTGTATCGGGTGGTGCTGAAAAATTGTGCAATCAGATTACTCTTCCACTATCATAACTGAGGAATTGACAGAATGATGAACATGCATAGGAATTGTGCCATCGAAGCATTTGCTTCTTCAGTTCACTTCTCTGCATCAGAGGGAATGTTATGTGACATTTTGCCTGGTACCACTAGACAGTCTCAGGACCTGATGCATCAGACGTACAGCTACACATCTTCACAAGCTATCTTCCTCCCTGTTTGTTCATCAGGTTTGACCCAAGCCAAACAGAGATTCTGCTAAAATCTATGACATGCTTCCCCAAGATGTTACAATCATATTGAGTTAATTGCTGACAGAGAAGACCTTGGGTCTTGACTAGGCGTTAACGATAACTGAATCCTCCCCCTACAAATTGTATACTTCTCATGTTTAGAAGAATTTTCCACAGACCAGCTTCTGCTTTGTATATTTCAAACCTCGTTTCTTCCCCACAGTTCTCACGTTCCTGGCACCCCGCACTGCAAGACATGTTCACGGCGTGGTAAGCATCTCTGTGCGTTGACGTATGGCTAGCACAATGTAGTATTTCTGGAGCAATTCTTACATCAGAGTGGTTACCAATAACTTTAGAGTTATTTATAACATATTCTTGTATCTGACATATAACTATATATAGTTATGTAGATATAACCTTATCTATAGCTATATATGACACCTTATAATAACTAACAACACAGTAATAAGGTTGCCAGATAAAATTTGAATTTCAGATAAACAATGAACACTTTTTTAGTATAACTATATCCTATATTATATGTCCCAAATATTGCATGGAACATACTTATATTAAAAGTTATTCTTTGTTTATCTGAAATAAAAAATTGGCTGGGTAGCCTGCATTTTTATTTGCTAAATCTCACAACCCTACACATGCGTTTATGCCACTAAGCCTACCCCCGACTCAACTTGCTCTTAGCTAGGTCTCCAAAATGCCCACAGTAGCCTCAATGCCATATGACATAAGGGTTGTTTTTTCTTAAGAAGGGGAAGTCAAAGTAGAAACAGATGGTGATTTCCACTAATTACATTTAAAATATCTCACTTTTGCAAACTTTACAGAAACAAATTGCTAGACTTTTGGAAAATGAGAGAGGAGGCTTGAAGCCTGACCTTCATCAGAATTGGACAGACTGTGAATGGACCCTTCGAGCCCCTGCCTTTTTTCTATTTTGGTGTTTGTAGTGGGTTGAATAGTGTCCTCCCCAAAATTCATGGCCACCCAGGACCTCAGAATGTGACCTTATTTGGAAATAGGGTCTTTGCAGATGTAATTAGTTAAGCATCTTGAGATGAAATAATCCTGGATTTAAGGTTGGCCCTAAATCCAAAGACCGTGTCCTCAGGAGAGAAAGCACAGGGAGATCTGGACACACAGAGACACAGAGGAGAAGATGAGCTGAAGATGGAGGCAGAGACTGGAATGACGCATCTGAAAGAGAAGAAAGGCCAGAAGCCCAGAAGTCAAAGTGGCAGGAAAGACGCTCCCCCAGAGCCTTCGGAGGGAGCGTGGTCCAGCCGACCCCTCGATCTTGGACTTTTGGTCTCCAGAACTGCGAGAGAGTCAACTTCTGTTGTTTTAAGCAAACCAGTCTGTGGTACTTTGTCACGGCAGCTCTAGAGGATGAACACAATGTGAAACTATTTCTTGGAGCTGGCCCGGTGGCACAGCGGTTAAGTGCGCACGTTCCACTTTGGCAGCCTGGGGTTCACCAGTTCGAATCGCGGGTGTGGACATGGCAGTGCATGGCAAGCCATGCTGTGGCAGGCGTCCCACATATAAAGTAGAGGAAGATGGGCACGGATGTTGTTAGCTCAGGGCCAGTCTTCCTCAGCAAAAAGAGGAGGATTGGCAGATGTTAGCTCAGGACTAACCTTTCCGGGGGAGGGGGAAACACAACTATTTCTCATTGATCTGTGAGTGAAATTTACATCACTAGCAATCAGTGACAGTGGTTTGATTGTCACATGTGTTGGGAAAGTTTTATCTGGTTAGTCATTTGAATATTTCTCATGGCAGACATACTAGTTTGCTAGGGCTGCCATAACAAAGTACCACAGACTGAGGGATTAAAATAACAGACATTTATTGCCCCACAGCTCTGGAGTCTGGAAGTCCGAGACTGAGGAGTCAGCAGGATTAGATCCTTCTGGAGCCTCTGGCCTAGGCTTCTAGATGGCTATCTTATTGTGTCTCTTCATGGTCGTCTTTCTGTAACTGTGTCCTAAATTCCTTCTTCTTCTACAGACACCAGTCCTATTGGATTAGGACCCACCCTAATTATCTCATTTTAACTTAATTGCCTCTGTAAAGACCCTATCTCCAAATAGGGTCACGTTCTGAGGTACTGGGGTTAAGATGGCAACACATGAATTTTGGAGGCATACAATTCAACCCATGACAGCGGGATTTTCAATTTTGTGTTGTCAGACTGAGTGAAGTTGTTTCTTATGTCTGTTGGCTTTTATAGTTTGTTTAGTGAGGTCTCTTCCATCTCAAGATTAGAAGAACATTTACCCGTGTTTTCCTGTGCTGAGCCGTGGCCCCTCTTTCCTCCCCCGAACATGGCCCTCCCACCCCTCCCCTCCACTGCAGCAGAGCGCCGAGGCCCAGGGGCTAGAGCAGGGTGGGCCAGACCGGAAGGGAAAAGAGGGCTCACATGGGACAGGAAGCCCACAATCCTGAGAAGAAGCGATTGAATGTCAACCCTCGGCCCACACGCCAAGTCAAACAACCCCCTCTGAAATTTTCCCCATGGTTCATGACCCAAATGCTGGGCTGGATTCCGGCAGCGTATACATTCCCATCCCAGTCAGGAAGGGCCTGGTCTTCTCAGGAACAGTTCAACGTGGCCCCTATCCTGGAGATGGCCTTTTTTTTTTAACGATATTTTTTTCACAATATTTAATACCAGGCATCTGAGTGCAGTTTAGACCCCTGGGCCCTCTCGTTAATGAGTTTTCTGTGATGTTAACTTGAGTTTGTCACGGCGCCTGGCATGCCACAAGTACTTGTGTGTGCACATTTCTAATTATGACTCAGCATGTTAAGCTATTCACCCATAGGCGCATTTGACCAAATCCAGCAATACTTTGAAACCAACACTAAGTGAGAATTCTACTTTTGTTAAACCATTTTTATATATAAATGTATAAACACATACGTTCAGATTTCTCTGGTTTTTGCTTCTGGCTGGGAAGGGATTCCCTTGTTATATTGAGGTGGGTCTGTTGGTGGGAGAAGAGAATCCCTCTGGCAGGTGGCTGGGGCTGGGTCATTTAATTCCTGGGGACAGCAGTGGCTGGTTGAGGTGTGTTCAGGGATGGTGACGGCTGTACCCTCACCAGAATAATTTTATGGTTGCTCGTGACTTTTGTCTGGCTTATAGAACCTCCCTTCTGCCACACTTAAAATGTAGTTTTTATTATTATTATTCATGCATGAGAAAGCAAATAAATTCCTCCTGTTTCCCCAGGTGCAAAAGGCCAGCGAGACAGATCAGCATTTCTTGAGAGCTTACTGTGCGCTCATCATATTGCATCCCCTAATTGGTTCACTTAAGCCTCAACATCACCCTAAGGAGTGCACTGCTCTCATAAGAAAGGTTTAATGCAAGTGTCGCCAACCAGAGCCAGCACACAGTAGGTGCACTATTAATATGAATCACATAAACAATCTTAATAATTTTACCACTTAGTTAATACACTCCAGAGTCAGTACCCTGCAGCCTCTGACCTTGCATCCTTTCCAACCTCAGCTCGCATCTCTCTTTCTTTAGCTCTCTTCACTCCAGCTGGCTCCCCTTGAATATGTAAGCGTGCTCCTGCCTCAGGGCCTTTGCACTGGCTGTGCCCTCTGCCTGGAAGCCTTTTCCCTTGTGGCTTGCTCCCTCCCTTCTTTCTCATCTCCCCTCAGGTCTGCCACCCTGGTGAGATTGTCCCTGATCTCCCTACCTGAAACGTCACCCCTCATTTCACCCTCCATCCCATGACCCCGATTTAGTTTTTATCTGAGGACTCATCCCTCTAACATCATTTCATATATTTGTTTCCAGCCCACCTCCTCTGTAAGAATACAAATTCCAAGAGATCAAAGACTTCTGTTTCTAGATTCGGCAAATCCCCAATCTCTAGCGCGTGACAGCAATGCTGTGAACACTTGTACAGGAAATAATGAATGAAATGAAGTTTTTTGAATGAAACAATGTCTCTCTCTTACTGTCTCAGGGCAGAGGCTCTGCCTCTTGGCAGAGGCAATTGTTTTTGCAGTTCCCGCTCCTAGCCCTGAGCTGGGCAAATTGGAAGAACCCAATCCATTTTTACCATGTGAACAAATGCGTGAGTGTACGAATGGCACAATAGATAATGCTTGTATTCCTGGAGCTGGTAGGAGATTTGTGATTTCCAACAGGGTATGCTGAGACCCCAGGAAGCCAATTTTGTTTTCCTCTGCAAAGACCCTGTCTGATGATCCCATTTTTTCATGCGCAAATGCTGTGTATGAGGTCTTGATGGGGAGGCACTGTCAACTGGACCCTGCCACCACCCCTCCCTCCCCTACCTGAGCCATTTTCTTTTAGTTGCTCTGCTCCATTCATCCCTCAAGAGCTTTGAAGCCATGGCAGCAGTGGCAGGCTCAGGCTGTTGCCATGGAAACTGGAGCCAGCGTGGGCGGAGCAGCCCGGCTGTGGAAATGGAGAAGGAGCCTCAGAGTCTGGAATTCCAAGCTCAAAAGGTGGATGCTTGTGGCTTCCAAAACATCTCAGTGCATTCTAGACCTGGGCTGTCCAACGTGGGAGCCACTGGCCCTACCAGCTACTGAGCACTTGAAATGTGGCTGGTGCGAATGCAAATGTGCTGTCATTGCAAAATATACACTGGATTTTGAGGAGTTAGTGCAAAAAAATTTTTTTTGAAATACTTCATTAAAATTTTTGTACTGATTAATTTCACCTATTTTATTATTTTTGATTTTTTAAAATAAAAGTGGCTACTAGAAAACACAGAATTATACATGTGGCCCGCATTTGTGCCTGTTATACTGTATTTCTATTGGATAGTGCTCTTCTGGAGTACGCATAAGTGAATAAATGGATGAATGAATGATCTTTGATCAAAACTGGGATGATTATTCATATACTATTTCCCATCCTGCTTTTTTCCTCAAACAAGTTACTTCTTAAATAGTTAATTAAATATCTTACCTGTAAGGTTTACAGACATAATTATCAGTAGTGAATTAAATTGGGAGTTAATTACAGGTCTTTGACCCAGACACTAAAATATCATTTATATTTTTAAAAGGGAGCCACCCCTCCTGCCGGTAAAGTGCTACGTTGTTACTGCAGCCGGCATCCTTGTGCGCACATTCTGTGCACCAGCTTCTGATAGCTGGCCCTTGTTCACAATGCGGGTAATGGCTGCCACTAGATGGGCCAACCTGCCTGAGTTTACTGTTGATTAGATTCCCAAAAGCAGGGCAGCTGAGTTAAAGGCGGTTCACGTGCACATGACGCTTTGATACGTGCACTAACATGCTTCCCGGAAGGCTGTGTCCACCCTGTTCTACCGGCCTCGTCTAGACGCGTCCATTTCTCCCAACTCTTCCCAACTACGGCCGTCACTGCTTTGTTCGCCTTTGTCAGAGCAGTGACATTTCATTTTGGTTTTGACTTCCAGGTTTTTTTTTTTAAAGACGTAAAATACACATAACATAAAATTTACCATCTTAACCCCTTTGAAGTGCACAGCTCGGTGGTATGAAGCACATTCACATTGCTGTGCCACCGTCACCTCCATCCATCTCTGGAACTCTTTTCATCTTGCAAAACTGAAACTCTCTCCCCATTAAACACTAACTTCCCATTGCCCCTTCCTCCGGCCCCTGGCACCCACCTTTCTACTTTCCATCTCTGTGAATTTGACTACTCTAGGGTCCTCACAGAAGTAGACTCATACAGTGTTTGTCCTTTTGTGACTGACTTATTTCAGTGACCATCACGTCCTCAAGCTTCACCCGCATTGCAGCATGTCAGAATTTCCTCCCTTTTTAAGGCTGAGTAATATTCCATCGTATGTACACACCGTATTTTGTTTATTCATCCATTAGTTGATGGCCACTTGGGTTGCTTCCCCCTTTGGGCTATTGTGAGTATTGACTTCTAGTTTTGCATCACAAGGAAGTTGGAGCAACTTTTCGTGTTTCTCAAAACTTTTGCATTTTCTCTCATGAACTGCCTGTTCTGGCCCCTTTCCACTTTCCTATTTTGATGTTCAACTTTTCCCTCTTGACCTGTTAGTACTCTTTGCATATGAGTGATAGAATTCCTTTGATTTTATATGATGCAATGATTTCCCACAGTTGGTTATTAAACCTTATTTGTGATTGGGGTTTTCATGTTCTTACATTTTTAGTGTTTATGTAATCAGGTTAAATACTCTTTCATTCTGTGTTTGTTGATGTTGGATTGTCTTGAATAAGGCATCTCCCACCCCACGGCTACAAAAATATTCTCCTGTATTGTATTATGTTGGGCTCAGAAAAGAACCCTCCCCCGTGCAGACACTGTCCCCTCCCTCCACCCAGAAATTCCAGTCCTTATGAAGGTCCCGGGATCTCAGTGTTACAGGAAGGATTTCGGCCAGATCTGAATTCAGTTGGGAGGCCCATGTCTAATTAGAAACTTGTGGTCCTGGAAAAGAAGTAGTTTGGATGTTGCTTCCTGGCCCAAACATCAGATTATGTTTTAGTTCAAAGACTCGCCGTGGTTCATTAGCTCAGTGCTCGGCTGGAAACCAAACAGTACATACGTTGCCTCCCTGGCAGGAAGCAGTTGGATTTCTTGGAAACAACTCAACGTTAGCCTCTGTTCTCAAGACATGGGTTTCCAAATCATGAATATATTTAACACTCGCCATCTCCTTTCCAGACTATATTCTTCCATGTTCTTCTGTCTTAGCTTTTCTCTTAGGTTTCTGAGGTAAAACCTCAGCTTCCTCGTTTTCTGATGGACTGTCTTGGGTCCTGGCCCCAAATGGCGCTTGTGTGTGCACATAGCAGGTTTTAATACACAATAGCCATCTGGTTCCAGATGTGCTTGGTTAAACCAAATTATACAGTGCACTGAAATCATGGGTGCATCAATGAAGAGAATTTTGCTTCTGTTCCTTTGTGTACACACACACACCCCCTCTTTCTCTCTCACAGGCAGACACACGCATGAATATACGTGCATGTATTCAAAGAAATCATTTGCCTTTTCCTAAAGGCAGTGTGTAAGAGTCAAAACATCATGCAAAAGAATCTTTTAGGCAACCCTAGAGGCAGCCCCTCCCCAGCCGGAGTGCATCCCACCTCTCTCAGTGTTTTTTGAAATTTGTGGAGTTAAAGTCCAAACACACATCCAGTATGAAATGTGGATGGAATTCAGGAGGGAGACCTGGATTGGGGGGATAGACGTGGGGTCTTTAGGATGAGTAGAGCTGGGGAGAGGATGACATTGCTCAGCAAATGTAAAGAGAGAGGGAAGGGCCCAGTGCTTCTGTCAAAGGTTCCAGGAACTCCACATGGAGGTCTTTCCTACCCAACAGGAAGGTGTGAAATGATCAAGCAAATATTAGCCCAGAGTCCTACCCGATAGACTACAGCAGAGCCTCTCCAGCTTTACTGGGCCCACGAACCATCTGGGAAATCTTACAGAAGTGCAGATTCTGACTTAGTAGGTGTATTAGTCTGCTTGGGCCGCCATCACAACATACCAGAGACGGGGCGGCTCCAACAACAGACTTGGATTTCTCACAGCTCTGGAGGCTGGAAGTGCAAGACAAGGTGCCAGCAGGGTTGGTTTCTGGTGAGCCCTCTCTCTCAGGCTTGCAGAAGGCGCCTTCTCACTGTGTCATGTGGCCTTTCTTCTGTGCATGCTTGGGGAGAGAGAGAGAGATCTCTGGTGTCTCTTCCTCTTTTTATATGGCCATAGCCCTTTTGGATTAGGGCCCCATCTATATGACCTTATTTAATCTTAATTACCTCCTCACAGGCCCTGTCCTCAAATACACTCACATCGGGGGTTAGGGCTTCAACAGATGAATTTGGGGGGACACAATTCAGTCCAAGACAATAGGTCTCGGGTGGGGAGCTGAGATCCTGCATTGCTACAAAGCCCCCAGGGGATGCCCATGCTGGTCTATGGACCACCTGAGCAGTAAGGGTACAGATAAATCATCCTCAAAATGTTAATATGGACCAGGTAAGCATCATCTGGGAACCTGTTAGAAATGCACATTCTTGGGCCCCACAACCACATCAGAACTCCAGGTGACTCTGATGCGCCCATCAGCCTGTATCTCTCATCCCCCTAATTCGTCCTCCCACCTTCACCTCAGGAACATCAGCTTCCCCAAGTCATGATTTTCTCCAGGTGGATGGCATTTTCAGCCCACAAGAAGTTGAAAATGAGGATGCAGACACCTGGGTTCAGATGAAATTGATTCTGAAAAGGCACAAGCCCCTGTTGGAGGGACAGTGGGTTCCAGCCCCCCGCCGGAGTCCTTGCCTTCTCCTCACTGGAGTATTTCATGGTCAGGAGCTCTGCTCTGCTCCCCCCTTTACCTGCTGTGGGTGAGTGAGGCAGGATCAGCCTGTTGTCATAGAAACCTCAGCTCGTAGGCGTTGGGGCTGATGAAAGAGCTTCTGAGACTGGAATTTTCCATCCCTGCAAGGGCAAATAAACAAGGTTCAAAAAAATATCCCGACACAGAGTCATCATATCATCTATGTCTTTTTGAACGAACAGCTAAGTATATCCTGCCCCTGCCATAAGTCTACCTGTAACAGACAGTTCTCATTGCAGGGCAGACCTCAGGTGAACGTTAGATTCCAGGAAACTGTGCTCATTTCATTCTCCATATTATTTCAACTCAGTTAGCAGGTAAATAAGAAATATGACCAAGAAAGGAAACATGATACATTCAGACAGTGGTAGGGCAGTGAAGAAAATTAACCCGAACGATGATATGGACCATGACTGCATGTGGGGTGTTAGACCAATAGTGTTGTGGGTGTGAGGTCAATGGCGTCATCCTACCATGTGCTGTCATTGTTCCGCATCCTATTCTTGAGCTTTATCCATGTTGATAGAGAAAACGTGTGTTCTCTCACTTGTGTAGTGCAGCAGTCATTGTGTGAACACGTGATCATTCGTTATCCACTCTCCTCCTGATGGGCATTTAGGCTGCCCCCCATCCTGATTTTTAAATTTTTTGTTTGTGACACCACAACCACTCTTGCATGCCTCACACAGTGCCCGGCACATCGTCATTACTGGATAAATAAATATTGAATGAATGAAGGTTGCAAGGAACGTTCTTGTACTGTTGCCTTGCCCACGTGGTGGAGAATTTCTCCAGGTCATATTGGTAGAGGTGGAACCGTAGGGGAAACACATGTTTTGTTTTTAGATAGCACAAAATTTCTCTCTGAGGAGGTATTTTCTGTGTTTTCTCTCGGCAGCTCCATAAGCAAGGACTTGCCTTGTTTTTGTTCTGTGCAGTATCCCCAGGGCCTCACAGTAGGTCTGGCACATAGTAGGCCCTCAGTTTGTATGTTTCAAATATTCATGAGTGAATAAATGGATTATTATTTGCTTAAAATTGGCATTGAAGTAGACAGCTATATATTCAGCCTACTTTTTCATTGAATGTGTTGTCATGATATTAAACACTCCTCAAAAAACAAGGTCTGTTTTAGGAGGAAAGAGTTGATTTCATTTGATGACCACATGTTGCATCATGATTGCAAGTGAATACCTACATGCACCCGTTGTATACACTTATTGACAACCTCTTGCTCTCACAAAGACGTGATAACCGCTCTATGGGTCTCTGAATGTTCATGAATGTCCACGACAGCCAATTCCCAGAAATAGACTTGGTAGGTCAAAGCACACACACTTTTTAACTTTGGTACCAATCACCAAGCGCATACTCAGGCACCAGCATTTGAGAAGGTCCATTTAACTACAGTCTCCCAAACTTTAGTATTATTTTTTTTTCAACTTAGTCTAAAATGACAACTCGTTTTGGCTTAGATGTCTGTTTTGGTATTAAAAGTATGGTGGAATATCTTTTTCTTCCTGTTGCTTGCATATGCAAACATTCTCTTGTAAATTGTCACTTCACTTTCTTTGCCCATTTTTCTATTCTGGAGTGCAACCTTTCCTCTGACTTGACTCTCTATTAGCGAAATGAAGTCCTTGACTATCATCTCTATTTCTACGTGTTTGACCTGGGGTGGCCATTTAAGTCTTGTTTGTGGTGCAGGTTCTTCCCATATGTACATTTTCAATTTTTGTGGAGTCAGATTTATAGATTTGTTATTTTATGTTCATTGACTTTTGTGTCACATTTGGTAAATCCTCCTTCATCCCATAGCTTCAAAAATACTGTCGTCAGTTTTCCTGCCATGACTGCAAACTGGAGGCCGCAAGTCCTCTGCCCAGCCCCAAAGCTGCTCTCCCTGCTCAGACCACACTCTAGGCCTGAACTGTCCAGTGGAGTGGCCACAGTCACGTGTGGCTATTAGACATTTTAAATTTGGCTAGTGTGTGCCACGCAGTGGGTTTCAAAGACTTGATATGATAAAGGATGTAAAATACCTCATTAACGATTTGTATATTGATTACATGTTGAAACAAAATTTTTGATATATTGGGCTAAAGGAAATATATTTTTAAACTAATTCCATCTATTTCTTCTAACAGATAATAGAAAATTAAGATAGATAGTGAATAGTAATGGCTATAGAAAATAGAGATGGCTAACAGAACCCTCAAAAACACACACTTGGCTCGAGTTGTAATCCTACAGTGTTGCCCTAGGGCCCTTCGTGGAGGCCTCAGCTGCCACAGGAAGGATTTGGGCCCGACCTAAATAAATAGGACAGCGGCTTAGACGGTGAGACCTTTCTGACTGGGGACTCTTAGTCCTCGAGAAGTAGTTCAATGTCAACATCTGGCCTAGTTGCCAGATAAAACCTCAGTTCTACAACCCACCATGGAATTTTCTCCTGATTAATGAGCTAAATGCTGAAGTGGAATCCAAGCAATATATACATTGCCATCCAACTCAGGAAGGGACCGGCTTTCTCGGAAAGAGCACAACCCAGCCAGTGTTCTGAGGACCTCCATTTCCAAACCAGAAAAATATTAAATACTAGCTGTCTGTTTGGCAGGCTGTGTGCCTGATTTCCATTATTCATCAATTCCTTTCTCCCTTTCATTTTCCGGGGGGGGATACCCCTCCCGCTGATTTTCAGGTTCCCGTTGTGAGGGTCTGTCAGGGGTCCCGTGTGCAGACAGCGGTAGGGTGTGGATAGGTGATATTGTGAAGCGTATGCCAGCCGACTCCCACTGAGTAACATTCTGTCATACGTTCAGAGCAAGGCTAGATAAATGAGAAAAATTCACTTCTTTATTTTTTAATAACAGCTCTATTGAGATATTGTTCACAGGCTATACAATTTACCCGTTTAAAGTGTATAATTCAATGGCTTTTAGTATATTCACAGAGTTGTGCAACCACCACCACAATCAGTTTCAGGACATTTTTATCACTTCAGAAAGAAATCTCATATCCATTAGCAATCACTCCCCATTTCCTCCCAACTCCCTCCAGCTCTAGGTAAGATGCTAAACTACTTTCTGTCTCTGTGGAGTTTCCTATTCTGATTCATACAACAGATGACTTTTTGTGTATGACTTCTACTTAGCTTAATGTTTACAAGTTCATCCATGTTTTAACGTGTATCAGTACTTAACTCCTCTTTATGACTGAATAATGTTGCATCCTATGGATATACTATGACAAATTGAAATGGCAAGCAACAGGATATATTGGAGTATATGAGAAAGCCATTTGGTGTAAACCTAATTCGGCCTGACTTTGTTTTTTCCAAAAGGGCCTGACCGTGGCCATTGAGCACGCATTGTATAGCTGCTTTAAAACATTTCCTATGGCAAGAACAAATGGCCTTAAGATAAAGGTGCAACTTCCCCCAACATTGGCATTTCCTTAGGGATAAGCATCTTTCCTCAGGCTAGGAACTGATTGCTGTGCTCACCTTTGACCACCCAGCTCCAGACAACGGAACTGCCACCCTGCTGTGTTCACCGAGACAGCAGACCTACCTGCTGTTTCCATCAATCACTGTGCCGACAGAGCAGTCTCGCGACTACTGTAAAAGGGACATTTCAATCCTATGTGAAACATCCTCTCTGGGGGTACATAACCACTCTGTGCACCCCACTTCTTCAGTGCCCTTTCCTCCTTTGGGAAGAAAGGCCCTGGGCCATGGTCCTCAGATTTTAGCTCAAAATAAACTCTCCCAAATTTTCATTTATAGATTGGTTATGGATTATTTTTGGTGACAACTGCATTTTATTTATCTGTTCATAAATTGGTGGACATTTGGGTTGTTTTCACTTTTTGGCTATTATGAATAATGCTGCTATGAACATTTATGTACAAGTTGTTACATGGACTTCTGTTTTCATTTCTCTTGAGACCTAGAGGTGGAATTGCTGGGTTGTAGGGTACCTTTATGTTTAACCTTTGGAGGAACTGCCAGACTGTTTTGCAAAGCAGCTGCACTGTTTGACACCCTCGTCAGTGTTAATGAGTGTTCCAATTTCTCTACGTCCTTGCCAACACTTGTTATAATCTGCCTTTTTGGTTATCACCATCCCAGTAGAGACGAAGCGGTATCTCATTGTGGTTTTGATTTGAACTTCCTTGGTGGGTATTGATTTGAACATCTTTTCCTGTGCTTATTGGCCATTTATATATCTTCTTTGAAGAAATGTCAATTGAGAGCCTTTGCTCATTTGTCATCCTGCACTCATCCATTTTTGGAACAACTGGTCTACCTGGGATAGGTTGAATTTTGAATTTATGTGGATGCAATGGAATCAGAGAAAATAGAAAGAGTACAAGAGTGATTTAGGTGGTAACCAGAGAAGTCATTTGGAGACCCTTGACTAGACCTGCGAATGGATGAGGTTTGTGTACAAGATAAGGTCAATTTTCAACTTTGTAGAGACTGAAGTGCTCAAACCAATCCAGCTCAGAAAGACTCCCAGCTAAGGATGCAATGCGGAAAGGTCACTCTGACCTCGAGGAAGGAGGCAGGAGGGAAAAGGAAAGGCAGAGAGATAGCAGAGGAGCTGGCCGTGGCCACTGCCATGCCTAGAAATAAGAGATTTAGTTAATTCTTCTAATGTGCTTTTCTTAATTTATTTATAAATGATCCACACAGAAAAATGTTATGTGTAACATAAAAATAAAACTTGGAACATTTCCAGGGGATACGATAAAAAAATAAAAATGGAAGTTCCAATCATTTATTTCTGCACATGACCTCTTTTGAGACCACTGATCTAAGCGCCAGCCTATGGAGCTAGGCCAGGGTGATGGCAGGGTTCTAGGAGGGGATGGGAAGGGTCTGGGAATTATTTAGGAGTGAGTGGAAGGGCTAAAGATATATTTTGGAGAGCGATTTGATCTGATGTACTGATTGATGGACTTGGTTTCTCATTGTTAATGAGATATATGGATGGAGTTGAGATGGAAATGTCAAACCTTGTCTGATTTAGAATGTACCTGCAGCTCCAGAGCAAGGTCTCGGCTGTGGGTAGAGGGGTTGGGAATAATGGAGAAGAAAATTGTTAAGTGTAACCTGGGGAGAGGAGAAGATAGCTGTAAGGAGAAAGAACAGCCAAGAGCCAACACACAGTCCTAAAAACTCAACCTGAAGACCTGGGTCTGGCTGAAGAGCCTCCCAGCCTGGGTCTGCACCCTTCCTCGAGAGTCTGGGGTCTACCCCACATCCTCTCAACAGCTTCCTTTCCTGCTGAAGCCAGCCACAGTTTGCTCCTGTTGATGCAAGAATTCTTAAACAAAACACAGTGGCTCACACGCCCTATGGTATCCCTCTCTCTAAGGACCTCATCTAAGAACATGTTTTAAGGTATACCTTAAACCATGATGATGAAGACGGCAGGCTTGAGCCCCCTCCCTCTGTCTGCCCCCAGAGCACTAATCTGCTGTGATCCGCAGATTCAAGCTCCAACTGTTGCCATGGAAACCCAGGCTGCAAAGAATAACATTTTCCAGGCTCTGGAGTCAGCTGTCTGTGGGTTCAAGATCCCAGCCTAGCATACAGCAGGCAGTTAATCCATGTTTGTAGAAGGAGGGAATTTTTGTCTCCCCACCCCCACCACAGCCCAGCATTCTATGCTATAAGAATAATCTCATCGTGGAACAAAGATTTGTGAAGTTTGAAGGTAAAACAAAAAATCCTTCAGGTTTACTGAGGCGTGATTTGCAAATACCACGATTACCCATTTTTAGTACACAGTTTGATATATTTCAGTAATGGCGCCCAGTCATGTGACAACCATCACAGTCAAGACACAGAAGATTTAATTACTCCACTAAGTCCCCTACGTCTTTTGCCTGAGAGCCCCTCTCTCCAGCCCCAGCACCAGGCACCCTTGGATCTGCTGTCGGTCACTATGGTTTTGCTTTTCTAGATTTTGATGTAAGTGGAATCATGCAATATTTTGTGTTCGACTTTTTTTTACACCCAGCGTGTTTTCGAGATTCATCCATGTTGTTACATGTATTAATGTTTTGTTTAGTAATATCAATTATTAAATAATTAATATTTTGTTCCTTCTTATTTCTCAGTAGTAGTCCCTACTAAGGACTAGCACCATTTATTTATCTATTTTCCTGTTGATGGATAGCAATAGCTTACTTCCAATTTTTGGCTGTTATGAACAATGCTGCTATCAACATCCAACCTTTCTATCAACCTTTCACGATTTCTCCCAGGTATTTGCAAACCAAAAATATTGGTTCTATTTTTTCATTCTTGACCATTGGATAGAGAGAAAATGACCTCTCCTTTTGATTTTGCTGTTCAATCTTTGGATTACAAATGTGATGGGCCATCTTCCATCTCCCTTTGCATCTGACTTTCTCTTTTATGTTTGATTCTTGCCTATTTTTCTATTTTGATGTTCAACTTTGTCTCACTGACTTGTATTTACAAATTGTAGACTAGTGTATAATGCTTTGACCGTCATGCATACTGCAGCAATTTCCCACGATTTTCATATTTTCCATCTGGTTTACATTGTTCCCCATTCCACATGTAAATTTCCAACTGTTGTGGAGTCACATTTATCAAAATTTTTGTTTATGTGTTTGAATTTTATCATTCTAGCTGTGTTGCCTCCCCCATCCCAAGATTATAGAAATATTCATGCGTGCTGCCTTGCCATGAGAGAGAAAAGGAGACAGTTGGCCCTTCTCCAGCCCAAACACTGCCCTCCCACCCCCGCTCAGAAGGAAGCTCTAGACCTACAGGGAGGCTCCCCTCCCACTGGTCCAGGAGGAATTTGGGCCAAACATGAATAGAAAAGCGGGTCAGGAGGGAATGACATTTCTGACTGGATACCCACGGTCCCTGAGAAGAAGCAGTTAGAATGTCAACTGCCAGATAAAACTTCAGTTCAACAACCCGCCATGGAATTTCCTCCTTGATTCCTAAGCTAACTGTCTGGCTGGAATCCAAGCAACAGAGATGTTGCCATATGAACTCAGGAAAGGACCAGTTTTCTCAGAAACAGCACAGACCTGGCCAGCGTTGTGGAGCCCTCTATTTCCAAACCATAAAAACACCTCATTCTGGTTGTCATGTTGCAGATTATATCCCTCGTCCTGTCAGTAATCATCTAGGGGCAGTTTTTTGGGGGGAATGTGGAGTAGAAATCTTTCCCTTCGTTATTTTCTGGTTCCACTGATGTTCAGCTATGATTCCAGGCTAATCCTAAATATGTTTACGAAATTCAATTTCTGTAATTAGTTCAATTCAAAACCAAATCAGTAAAACTTACCTTTATTGCTTCACCTTACTGCTTATGTCTAAATTAACACACACCTCTCTCTCTTCACAGAGTTTGTCTGCCTTTTTGCAAAACTATTATGCATTCTATTATATTATAACTTTTATTCCTATTTTGCATAATGGTTAATAACTTTGTGGAAACACAGCCTCACAGCAAAGAACTCACTGCTTCCTGGTATGGGTTTAATTGTCTTTCCTGAATTCAGATGGAGTTCTAACTCCCAGCACTCCAGAATGTAACCTTACTTGGAGATAGGGTCTTTACAGAGGTAATCAAGTTAAAATGTGGTTATTAGAGTGGGTACTAATCCAATATGACTACTGTCCTTATACGAAGAGGAAATTTGGGCACAGACATATACAGAGGGAAGACCATGTGAAGACACAGGGAGAAGACATCTTGACCAAGCCAAGGAGAGAGGCCTGGAACATACCTTCCCTCACTACCCTCAGAAGAAGCCAGCTCTGCTGACACCTTGATTTTGGACATCTACCCTCCAGAATTGTGAGACAATATATTTCTGTTGTTTAAGCTGCCCTGTCTGTGGCACTTTGTTATGGTGGTCCTCCCAAATTTATACTGTAGGGGAGCAGATTTTACCACCCAAAAATGTGTCTCTTTGGCTTGATTAACTTTAAGAACAAAAGACTCAGGAATAAACTTAGGCCTTACCCCAACTGCCTAAAAGAATTTAAGGTGGAAGGCCTGTTCCAGGAAGGAGCTATCACCGTAGAGAACTGTAGCATAATATGAACTAGGTGTGGTAGACAAGGAGGAACATAGCAAGGCCCGTTTGATCAAAGTCCTCCCCATGTCACATTGTCTCTGCGAGGCATGGCAAACATTTGTTTATCAAACATTTGCGAATTTGCCTTCCTCCCCTTGAAGTCCGAAATCACTACCCCCAACATATTCCTTTGTCTTTAGCTAAAGGTGATATTTAAGATCGTGGCTTCAGCCATTTTGGTGAGTAACCCAGTTTTCCTGGGTTTCTCCCATGTATATGTGTTATTAAACTGTTTGATTTTCTCCTGTTATTCTGTCTCATGTCAGTTTAATTCTTAGACCAGCCAGAAGGACCTAGACGTAGAGGAATATTTCTTCCTCCCCTACAGTTAGTGATAAGGATGCGAGAAAACGTACCCAGCTGTGTGCTGCTCACTCCAGGACTCTTGCAGCTGAGAGACCCTGGACCTCTGACAACAGCTTGCAGAAGGTAAGAGTTCTTACCATGTCAGTCTCCTGGATCTCTGCCTGCAGGATCCAATGGAAGCGAGAATGGTGAGTTTTTTCCTTTTCTAAATTTAGATTAGCAGGAGAAAATATTCGTGAAACAAGTTTCTTGGACTCAGTGACTCTCTTTTGGGGAAATTTTGTTTATTGATCCTCCTCCTCCCACAGATGGTGGCTGTTTTCCTTTGTCTCTGTCTTTTGTGTCATTTGTCATAAAAAGGAAAATTCATAGGGCAGGACACAGGCATAGGCCCTATGTGCCTGTTGTCCAGGCCAGCCCCAAAGTCTGGTGACAAACTTTGCTGTGGGTTACTATGCACATGAGGTAAATGCTGTTGCGAAGGGACATCTTGGAAGACAAAGCCACAAACTTGGTGGGCACGGATGGAGCACTTAAGAGCCATTAGGGCACTAGCCACCTCAAGGAGACTCCTGTGATAGAATAACTTGGTCACAGAACAGGTTAGATTAACACTTACCAGAAAATTTCCATGCTGTACTACAGGTACTCTTAAACAACACACAATCCCCAAACCCGCAGCACATTCCTCTTAGGTATTAGTTTGGCTCCAAGAGACCCAAGGCTTAGCTAAAGCTGTTAATGTGCAAATAAGATGAGTTTTTTTTTCTTTTTGTCTCATTCTATGTCTTGAGAACTTGGCTTTGTGACCTCTCTGGTCTCTGCCATCTGGAGGAAGCATGTACTGGCGTGCATCTTGGCAACCAGTCAAATAGACTGGAGTTCTGAGATGCACTCTCTTTGTCCTACTGTGTCAACACTCAGGGGAGTTTGTCATAAGGGATCCCAGTCCATAACAGCCCTTTGTCATCTCAACCTTGGTTGCTTGTTAGTGATGGAAAAAAACCCATTCCAGCAGCACCTGCCCCATGTCACAGATTAGCAGGTTTGTGACTGGAGGCCTCCCACATTCCAGTGGGAGACCAGAGACACCGTTTTCGACACCATCCTTGCCACCTGTCCAACAAAGCCCTTTGCTTTCTTAACTAATTGTATTTGGGACTGAACTTTCTGGATGTTGTGAAGGCTGCCTCTTTTGCTGATGTCCCCACATCCATGGTTAAGCCATAAAAGGCTTATTAGCTGGAGTCACTGTTAAGATCCTGCTCCTCAATAGCCAGACAATGGATCCTTTAAATTGGGAAAACTTCTAAACTGGGAAAATTTTTAGAGAACTCTCATCATAAACAGCTGTTTTACTGATGCCTATGGAAAAAGCAAATTAAAAAGAAACACAAAGAAATAAGACTAGCCTTAAGAACTTAATCAAATTTGGGGTCTCAGCTTCCTCTCATGGTCTTATAGATGCTAATGAAAGCATTAAGTTAATTAACAAGAGAATGGGAAGAAGCTAGGGGAGAGTCAAGGAACTCTTCCCAACTAGATAGAAACTTTTAAAAGGGTTTTTAGGAAATAAGGTAAACAAAGCAAACACTGAAAGAGAGGGAAGCAGAGGAATCAGAAAGGGAAGAGTCATGGGACTCATGCCAGCAAGATGGAACTCTTCAGATGATTATTAACAAATGGCATGAATGAAATGGACATTGATGGAGTTAAAACAAAGCTTTTAATACAGCACTACCTGTATTGGGTGGACCAAAGCGACTCCTTCCTAGTTCCCCCAACGTTAAAGGGCCCCAAACAAGTCTGTTCTATTTACCTAGTTTGGAGAAATTTTAAAAGCCGGAAAGCAGAGATTACTGTGAGAAACCTGACCAACAATTGCTTGAGGCAAGACTTAGGCCAGTTAATCAAGTTAAAGATTGACAAAGGGCCAGGGTCCCTTGGCTCAACCCCTCTCTGGGGACTGAAAGCCTTTTGCACAGAAATGGGTAAAATGACCGGAAGATGGAAAGGAGAAATTTCTGAGACTCTTTGATGTAGGAAACTCCTGAGCTGTGGCACCAAAACACTTTGGTGGGACCCTGACTCGGGCTACATTTAGATTGAGAAAAGATAAAAGTGTCAGGGTTGATAGGATTATAAAGGTTGGAATGCTTGAGCTAGTATCATATGAAGAGGTTATGTCAACTTTGCCTGAGTGTTTTATGGGAATGGATGTTATGTCTGGCCGGGAATGCTTCCCTTGCCCAGTATTTTAAGACTGAAACTCGTTGATGGGGTCCTAATGGAAGCTATGGTTAGAAGTACAAGAGTTGATGGAATTAGATGGAAGTTTGTAGGAAAATTGGTGTATTTGAATGGGCTTTACATCAAGCGATTGCATCTCTTTTGCCTGATTGTATTATAGATTGTATTACAGGAATGGACATTGTGTCTCACTGGGGAAAGTTTTCCCTGCCGGATATTGTAAAACAGAGGATATAAATCTGCCCTTCAGGCAATGTTAATTAAACCTGCTAAAGGAAGTCAATAGGGTTGCCTGAACCACACAGTGTGAAATGAAAACTAGAGGTTGATATTCGGGGGCTAATGGGTTGGATAATGGAAAACTGCCAAAGGTAAATTGGTTACCAATTTATTAAGGTTAAACTGTGCACTCAGAAAGAAGGCTTTTATTAAACTCTTTTTGTAGACTTCTTAAAGGTGTGGTACATTGTCCTGAAGTTTTAGAACATAAAATCTTTTGATTTACCTCTTAGTTAAAACCTCCATGATATAAAGAAGCATATTAAAGAAAGTGTAGTTGGATGAGCAGATCAGCCTTTTGATATCATTCAGGCTACAACCCAAGTATCTAAGAAAGTTAAAGCAACTATCTTTGCCTTACAAATCTCTACACAATCAGAAATATAGATACAGCCCACAATTGCCTCAGACTGACCCTGGTTAGCTCAATTGATACAACCTAAAAAAGGGGGGGGGGGAGGAAGTATTTGGAAAACAAGAAAATCTTAAATGTCCTCTCCACAAATATCAGTAAAAAATTTAACACGTGAACTTAACTCTTTCCAACTGCTAAAACAAAATTTGGATCCAATTATTCTTTTTATAAACTAGCGCGTTTTGTATTGTACCTGATTCATAGCAAAAATTTAACAAAAGCTACAGGGTCTCTGTCTGTGTCTGCCTGTGTGTCCATTTATGTCTATATGTATATGTTGTAAATGTGAGATATTTTTCTTTTTCCCAATGGCATAGCCAAAATTAAGAGCTCTATTTAATTAACTTAAAGTAAGCACTTATATAAATTATTTCTAAATGTAATAGAAACTAACCCAAATGTTTTTTAACATGATATAAAATAATCTTTAGTAAATAAAAGCTTATTTAAGTTTGTTGATTTGATTAAAATACGCATATCCTTAACGTTATTGGCACTGGAGATGATACAGACATGCAGCCTGGGTTTACCCGTCAAATAAGCTCACGTTATGTCTGTTACAAATTTCTTAGCAAAAATAATAACTTAGAATGATAGCTAATTTTGTCTGAAGTTTTACCCATGAAGTTTTCTTGGGTAATCTAAACCTATTTGTTGGGAGCAAGTGATTTAAATAGATGTAAATGAGATAAGAATTTATAGATAAACTTTTTAGCAATAATTATATTTTATGGTATATGTACTTAAAGTAGCTTTTAAAATCTCTTTGGTAACTGGAAACTTTGAAGTTTTTCTAGGTTAAATGAAAAGATGGAAAAGTCATTGAATATCAAGATCATTTTCAAATAAGATAAAATACTGAAACATTAATTACTAAGCACATTTAAGTTTATTTACTTTTTGTCTTCTTGTTACAGAGAAACTAAAGTTATTTAGGTCTATTAGTAAACATGTCTTATGCTTATTGAAAAATTGTACTATGAAGTAGCATATATTTCTACAAATTATGAAAAGTATTTATAAATTTGCCAAGCTACAGAAAACTAATACAGAAGACAGTTCATAATTGTTTACTTCTTTATTTTTCACTAGAAATTAAGGGTTTTGTTTGTTTGTTTTCTTTTGTGTTGTTTCTGCTTTTTTCTCCCCGAATCCCCCCAGTACATAGTTGTATATTTCAGTTGTGGGTCCTTCTAGTTGTAGCATGTGGGACACTGCCTCAGCGTGGCCTGACCAGCAGAGCCATGTCTGTGCCCAGGATCCAAACCAGCGAAACCCTGGGCTGCCAAAGCAGAGCACGTGCACTTAACCGCTCGGCCGTGGGGCCGGCCCCAAATTAAGGTTTTTAAAGGTTAAAAATTCTAACATGAAGATGCATTTTGTTAAGGGAAATGAGAGTAATTTGTCTAAACCAGAACTGCTGGTTATGAAGGACAAAACTAAATGTTTACAAAAGGCTGAAGAAAGAGAGAGAAAGAAAAATTTGCTTTGGGTAGTCAAGTTGGCTAAAAGTTGAATTGTTATTGTAAGGGCTTTAAAATTAAGTTTTAATATCAATAGTGTACTTATTTAAGACTAGAACTTAATTTTCTCTCATTTAGTAAAAGGAAAGTGTCTTTACCTTTTTCAGTGGTCTACCTAGAAGATGAAGAGTCTATGTTTTATCAAAATAATTTCCTATATTTGCTGTCTTTATCAGGTCCTTGATTACTTAGGGAAACCAAGTCTTCCTAATGTTGAAAGAGCTAAGTTTTGCTAACAGCCACGTAACCTTCTGCATTTGCTTTTAAAATATTTTATTGTCAGTTGGGTTAAATAGATAATTAAGTATTGTTTTATATTGATCTGTAATCCTATTTAGTCAAATGTCCAAACCTTTTGTATCTTTCACAAACTTCTCAAAGTCAGGTTCTAAAAATGAAGTTTTTCTTTTTTGAGGAAGATTAGCCCTGAGCTAACTACTGCCAATCCTCCTCTTTTTGCTGAGGAAGACTGGCCCTGAGCTAACATCCATGCCCATCTTCCCCTACTTTATACGTGGGACACCTACCACAGCATGGCATTTTGCCAAGCAGTGCCATGTCCCAGTGAACCTTGGGCTGCTGAGAAGCAGAACGTGCAAACTTAACCACTGCACCACCAGGCTGGACCCTGAAGTCTTTCTGACCTGGAAGAAACTTTAGGGTTTTTCTGGAGGGCTCCTGGGACATTCCAAAATTTTGTTAAGCTAGTTAGGCTTGTTTGATATGTTAAATTATGTGGGAAGCATTGTCAAATAAGTGATGCTAAGCCTCCTTTATGGATATTCTTATGCACATATGTCCTTAATATAAACGTTCTATAAATTGTATGAAGGTTTTTCTGATGTGCCCTTGTTTAGTGTTATCAGTCATAATTCTAATTATTACCTTAAGATGTTATATATTACAGAAATAACCAAATTTCTTTGTCAATTGCATTATAATGAAACTTTTTTAAGTCTTTTGTCATTTGCAGACAGTTATTGTTTTACTCTGATACTTTTGCAGATATGTTTCATCTTCTGAGAGATTCATGGAAAGGACTCTGACACTTATCCTAGAATACAGGTTTCTGATAAACTTTCAAATCATAAAACTGAACTGGTTAAGAAATTACAGAACTCAGGGCTGGCCCCGTGGCCGAGTGGTTAAGTTTGCACACTCCGCTGCAGGCGGCCCAGTGTTTTGTTGGTTCGAATCCTGGGTGCGGACATGGCACTATTCATCAAACCACGCTGAGGCAGCGTCCCACATGCTACAACTAGAAGGACCCACAACGAAGAATATGCAACTATGTACCAGGGGGCTTTGGGGAGAAAAAGGAAAAAATAAAATTAAAAAAAAAAGAAATTACAGAACTCTAATGGAGAAACTGGTAACTTCATAAAACTGATAACAAAAGATCAAGATCAAGAGTTGATTACGTGGGACTGAATGAATTGATGAGGATGGTTATAATTTTTATGACTGTTTGTACTATTGTTGATTCTTTTAATGTCTTGTTTTTCTAGACTTAAGCAAATCCTTTTGTCTTTTCTCTTAAGCTAACTATGGCTTATAGCAATTTGATAAATTACATATTTGTAAGCAGATTTGAAACTTTCATCTTTTTCTTCCTCACTGTTCCCTCCAGAATTTGGAAACTTTTAGTGAATGAAAAGACTGATTCAGTGAGATGGAATAGTCTACCAACTAAGCTTATGGACTGTGAAACTTCTTGGTGAAGTTTCAAAGGTAATACTGTAAGGGAGCAGAATTTGCTACCCCAAAATGTGTTTCTTGGACTAGATTATTTTTAAGAATAAAAGACTTAGGAAGGAACTCTAACCTTCTGCCTAACTGCCTAAAAGAATTTAAGATAGAAGGCCTGTTCCAGGAAGGAGCTATCAGCACAGATAACTATAGTATAATATGAACTAGGTGTGATAGACAGGGAGGAACCTAGCAAGGCCCATTTGATCAAAGTCCTCCCCATGTCACATTGCCTCTGCAAGGCATGGCAAACACTCATTTACCAAACGTTTGTTTTTCCATCTCCATGTGAATTGCCTTTCTCCCCTTTGAAGTCCCAAACCACTACCCGCAACAATCTCCTTTGTCTTTAGCTGAAGATGATATTTAAGGTGGTGGCTTTGCCCATTTTGGTGAGTTACTCAGTTTTCCTGGGTCTCTCCCATGTATACATGTTATCAAACTGTTTGACTTTTTCCCTCTTATTCTGTCTTATCTCAGTTTCTTTGTTAGATCAGCCACAAGAACATAGAAGGATAGAGGAATATTTCTTCCTCCCTTACAATACACTCCCCCAATCAGAGTGCCTCCAACCCCTCCTATGTAGAAATTCTGGAGCTTAGACTGCTTGCAGATCATGGTAAGGAATCGAATCTTTATCTAAAGAGTAACAGGAATCCATTGACAGGTTTTAACCCAAGAAGGGGACATGGGCATCTTTTTTCTTTTTTTTTTTTTAAGAAAGTTGGTTCCAATGTGGATTAAAAGCCAGGATTGGTGGGTGGAGGAGACCAACGAAGGGACAACTGTGTGCTGGGTCACAGGAAAGAGAGGATGGAGGCCCAGATGAGGAGGAGCAAAGGGGAAGATGGGAGGCAGAGCTGATTCAGTTGATAGACAGGAGGTGGATTTGACAGGCCTGGTAACTGACAGGATGTGGTAGGGGGAGCAAAGAGTTGGGAACTCAATGGCTTGTTTTATGCATGCACTTGGCCAGGATCTAGTCCCCAGTTATTCAGTCAAACTCGAATCCAGGTATTACTGTGAAAGTATTTTGTAGGTGTGGTTATCATCTACAATCTGTTGACTTTAAGTAGGAGATTTTCCTCAAGAATGTAGGTGGGCCTCATCTGATCAGTTGAAAGGCCTGAAGAACAAACACTGAGGTTACACTGAGGTTTCCCTGAGGAAGAAGAAATTCTGCCTCAAGACTGCGCATCAGCTCCTGCCTGAGCATTCAACCTGCCTGGCAAATCTCAGACTTGCTGGACTCCATAATCATGGGAGCCAATTGATTGAAATGTCTCTTAAAAAAAATCCCAAACATATAAGTCCTATAGATTTACTCTGTCTTTCTATGTGTACACACACAAAAACACACAAACGTGGATACTTGTTAGGGCTGCCTTAACACACTGCCACAGGCTGCGTGGCTTAAACAACAGAAATTAATTTTCTCGCTGTTCTGGAAGCTAGAAGTCAGAGGTCAAGGTGCTGGCAGGGTTGGTTTCTTCTGAGGCCTCTCTCTTTGGCTTGCAGATGGCTGTCTTCTTGCTGTGTCCTCATCTGGTCATCCCTCTGTGTGTCTCTGTGTCTGAATCTCCTCTTTTTATAAGGACACAGCCATTTTGGGTTAAGGCCCATCTTAGTGACCTCATTTTACCTTAGTTTCCTCTTTAAAGGCCCTGTCTCAAAATGCAGTCACATTCTGAGGTCCTGGGGGTAAGAACCTCAACATGAATTTTGGGGGACACTACCAGTCCGCCCACACACTACTGATTCTGTCTCTCTGACTCATACTGGAACATCTACCATTTCTGCTCAGAGACTGGGCTGCAGCCTCCCTCCCTGAGAAAGGAAAGGATTTGAAAGTATAATGGGTTTGACTTAGCTGGGGAGAGGCCTCCTAGGAAGAGGAAAGAGCCCGACCGCCTCTGTGAAGGGAAAGTGTTTTTCTGACAATTCCCTCTTGCAGAGGAAAACAGAATGCCCAACCTCACTCTGATCTGTCCCTGTGTGCCTCCTTAATTCCCTCGAAAGAACTGCTGGAAGTCGAATTACTGGGTCAAAGGGGATGAAAGGTCCCCGTGATTTGCTCGCATTCCTGAATTTCATTCCAAGTCAGGCGGCTGGGCTGGAAGCCCTGCTTATCCATTGCTGCATTTCTGTTTAGCCATTTTCTCTGCATAGGTGGGCCTATCAATTTTTACTTGAGACTAAAGCTATCTATATTTTTGCAGTTTATCATCCAGTTTTTTCACTCATGAAGATGTCCCTATGACGTAAAAGGTTTCTTCAGAATTTTGGTCACATTTTCAAAAGGAAAGGAATTTGTTTTTTTCTCTTCATTATAACAGTGCTAAGTTCTGTTCCCGTATTTTATAGGCCATTCTCGTATTTTATAGTCTCGTTGACAATTATTTCATCTCACAAACAGGCTGTAATATTCCCTCTCAGTCTGCGTCTTTGTGCATTGGGCTGCATTAATTAGGAATCAGTCCATTGAATTGGATTAACACAAAGACCAAAGCAGGCATGTTATGACCTTGATACATGCAGTACTGGCAACCTGTCTGTCAGGAAGCTTGCACTGGCTGGTTGGTGGAGAAGGGATGGTGGAGGAGGAAGGGTGGGAGGTGGGAGGCAGGGAAGATGCTGTGAGAATCACCCAGGAGAGAGGGGAAGAAGTGGCTGAGATAGCCACCCAAGAATCTGGCTGTAGAAACTTGGGCCGGCATGGCGGCAGGGATATGGTCAGGAGAGGATAGAAGGAGAGGCCAACATTTTAAATGGGAATAGAAAATGGGAGTCAAGTAATGGTGGGAAATCTTTTTCCCTGGAGTGAAGCTGTTGGAATGTTATTATCCCAGGGACCAGATGAAACCTCATGCAGCAACCCACGCTGGAATGGTCTCTGATTGATGAGCTTCACTCCTGAGTGCAGTGGAAGGTATGTATATAAACGTATATCTTATACATAAATATATATATATATTTTTCATGTATATAAGGAATGAGAGAGTTTCTTTCCAAAAGATGCACGTTATAGCCTCTGTTCTGGAGATATGCATTTCTAAAGCATAAATATATTTTCTTTTATGCTTATTTCTCTTGTAACTGCTCCAAAATTTTAATAATAGAGAAAAGGAAAGAATGGTACAACGAAGACTGAGACATCCACCCTGCGTTCAGTGATTGCTTTGCTGATCACGTTCACCTGTCTGTTTATCTCTCATTTTGGGGACAGAACTTGTCAAGTCAACTTCAGACTTCAAGCCCTTTACCTGCACGCTCAGTGTGTGCCCTCCAATAACAGGAACCATCTCTTGTATAAGTACAATGCCATCAACTCCACTGGACAAAACTAATGACATCCCTCTACACAAATACATCTTACATATCAGCCAGTTCATGGGAGAAAGTAGGCGTAAGTCCCATTTTTACCAAGTTTTTCTTTATTGGTGGGAAGGCTGATAATTCCACATGCACACATCTAAATAAATGGGTGTTTTATTCCAAAGGGCTGTCACAGGTCTGGTACACAGTAAACGCCCAATAAACACTTGCCAACTGAATTCTGTGACACATCGCCAGCGCGCTAAAGCAATGTGAAGAACACCCATTATTAATCTGTGCTCGTGCACGTCGCACGTTAGTGTACATGCCCTCCCCCTCACCACACTCACACACACGTTTGCAGGCATCGCAGAGCCTGCCGGCTTAGGGTTTAGAACTCCTTACAAACCGACCCTCCAGAGAAGTCCTGGAGAGCCTGCTCCCAACACCTCCCTGCGCCTCCCTCTGGCCCTGCCTCTAGATGAATTCTGAAGCTTCTGCTTGCTGCAGCGCTTGGCGTGGAGTGGGGCTTTTGTCCTAAAGACAGCAGGTGCAGGAATCAGGCTGTTTTTAATAAATGAAAAATTGAACAGAGAGGCTGGAAAAACGGTGCAACAGAGTCAAAAATTGTGTGCTTAAGATATGAAGAGTGCAAACATGTCCAAAAGACCAAAGTTGAAGACCAAAAGGAAGGTGTGAACAAGGCTTGGGAAGAAGCTGCCAGGAAAAGAGAAAATTCAAGTTGTAAATAATTATGAAAACATGTTCCACTTAGAGTCTGACAAACCTGATATAAAAATCACAAAGAGAAGAGGAGGTGCCGCTTTCTACCATTCAAACAGAAAAGGATGGAAAAAACGTTAGTGTGTAGAATGGATAATGGCACGGCGTGTGAAAGCCTGTGTTGGTGCAACGAGTGTGGACGCCCTTCGATGGGGCCTTTCCCCATCTGGGAACTGGGTCTTCAGCAGAACTGAAAAGGAACCCGACACACCAACAGGGTCCATTCTGGGAAAACCAGCACAGGCAAGGGCCCTGGCCACAAAGACTTTCAGTTTAGTGGGAAGAACAGATGGAAAACAAAGTACAAAAGAGACACACGGGCAATTTGACGCTATCTAGAAAAGTGGGAGATGTGCACTGTCTGTAACCAGTGGTTCTCAGCTGAGGATGGTTTCTACCTGTCCAACCCATGGGGATGTTTGCTTAGAGACACATTTGGTTGTCACAACTAGGGGCAGGAGGTGCTACTGGCATTTAGTGAATAGTAACCAGGGATGCTGCTAAACCTCCTACAGTGCACGGGACACCTCCCCCCCAAAAAAGAATAACTGACCCAAAATGTCACCATGTTGAGATTGAAGAAGCTACTTTATAGCCCAGCAATTCTGCTCCTGGATATTTGCCCAAGGGAACGCCCGCCTAGTCCCACAAGGACTCAAGTACAAAAATGCTCGTTGCAATATTTATTCACTCAACGTGTATCTATCAACTGTCATCTCTGTGTCAGGAACTGCGCTGGAGATGGGGGCTGTTCAGATTCTTTGTTGTGGAGAACAAGAGGGATAGATGACTCAAATGTCTATTGACAGGGGAACGGATAAATAAATTGTGTTGCTTTCATACAGTGGAATATGACGGAGCAGACTAAAGGATAAGAGCCACATGTCTCCGTACAGATCGGTCTCAGCTGCTGAGATGAGCTTCGCTGATGGAAAGCCGTCCAGTCGCCAGCCTCGCTCCCAGGCAGATTTGTCCCATTGCATTCATAGCTGCACCAAAGTGTCTTCTTTTTCAGTGAGTTCACAGCTTTTTATTAGTATTTTGAGTTCCTATAAAATCCAGTGAACAAGAGGCACTGAGTGAGTGTAGTTGCCGCTGCAATCAAATGTCCCCTCACAGATGTCAGCCCCACAGAGAGCAGAGAAATTTCCCAAGACGTCTGTAGACTGGGGTGGGAGCAGCAAGGGCACAATTATTCATTTTTTCAACAAACTTTTACTGTGCACCTTCAGTGTGCTTGCCCAGCATCTTGAACACCCTCCCCCCCCCCCCCACACACACACATACACAGTCTGATATCAGAGCCTGGAAAATTCCAGCTCCTCTCCTTTCTCGCTCCAGCTGCAGTTCCCATGGCAACAGCTGAGCCTCCTTCTGTACAACAGGTATTGCTCTTAAGAAGGAGCGGGTAGCTGGGCGATGGGAAGCCTCAAACCCTCAGTCCTCCAGCAGTGGCGATGCTGGACTCCGTGCCCCTTCAAACACATCCCTCAATGGGAGCTTTGCACGAGAGCTCGGAATTGGCTGTGAGGGGCTCCCCGGACCCGGTTGGAAATCACACACATCATTTAAGCACCAGTGACATCAGCATTATCTTTTCTTCCACTTGCTTATTTATTCATTTATTCAACAAATATGGATTGACTGTTCTGGGAGCTGATGATAACAGGAAAAAATAAAAAATGGAAAAGTCATGCTCTTGGCTCTGAGTGTTGAGCGGTGAGTGCCATTTATTCCTTCAAACAAGATTTTTTTAGGTTCATTCAGCAAAAGTTTAATGGAAGCTTAGGGCCAGCCCATAGCTTAGTGGTTAGGTCTGCGCACTCCACTTCAGTGGCCCAGGGTTTCATGGGTTCGGATCCTGGGCACGTACATGGCACCACTCATCAGGCCACGCTGAGGTGGCGTCCCACATAGCACAACAAGAGGGACCTACAAACAGAATATAGTGTGTACTGGGGGGACTTTGGGAAAGAAGAAGAAGAAGGGAAAAAAAGAAAAGTTTCTGCAAGCAGCACTGCATGCAGGGGGGCCCGTGAGGTTTAGGGGACACACGGGAAGATCATCCAAATCCCTGACTCGTGGAGCGTATAGTCTAGCAGGGGAGAGAAATGTTAAAGCAATGTAGATTTTTGTTCTCTCCTGTGCCCTAGCAGATTGCCTGACACATAGGAGAATCTTGAAACACTTTTAGATTGAGAATAAATGAACAAATGAATGTTTAGCTTGAAATTGGGACCCAGGTGCCTTTATTCATTTAACAGGATGTCAGAGCATCAAAATTCCTTTCTTGGACGCATGGGCAATCGGATGGATGTCGAACACCCTAGAATTTGTCTGAGTCGCAGGAAGGAAGATGACGTTGGGGCAGGGAGAGAGCCGGTGGCCTTCAATTTCCTGCTCACCACCAGAAAGCTTGGGTGAATATTTTTATAATTTGGCTGGAGAAAGGCTCAGTAAATGCAAATCTAGAACTTAAAACCATACAAAGAAAAAGATGGCTTAATCGGTCTCCACGAGAGCTGAAAGAGTAGGGACAGAAGAAAAAAGTATAAACCAGAGTAAAGAGGCAAAATGAGTAAAACCACTTGCAGTTTAATGATAAAGAAACTCTATCTTTTATACACCCATTGTGTTTATAAGGCATGAATTAAAAATATGGGGCGAAATGAACTTCAAAACACATATGTGGACAGAAAGACTTTTTTTTCAGGAAGATTAGCCCTGAGCTAACATCTGCCACCAATCCTCCTCCTTTTTGCTGAGGAAGATTGGCCCTGAGCTAACATCCATGTCCATCTTCCTCTATTTCATATGTGGGACGCCTGCCACAGCAGGGCTTAGTTAAGTGGTACGTAGGTCCACACCCAGGATCCAAACCAGTGAACCCTGGGCTGCTGAAGTGGAACGTGTGAACTTAACCACTGTGCCACCGGGCCAACACCAGAAAGACTTTAAAAGAGAAAATTGAAATGTTCAAAAAAATACAAAATGGCATTCCAACCTCTTTGTACTCTAAAAAAAAAAATGGATATGAAAACCAAACTGGCACGTCATTTATCCCATTGTCAAATGGACACAGGTGAAAATATAGATGAGCAGAGCTGGTGATTGTGTGAAAAATGGATGCCTTTCCAGGCTAGTGAGGAGACTGTGAATTGCTCTAATCTTTCCAGCAAGTTCTTTTGGCAATGGGCATCAGTGTTTATTAAGTGCATGCTCTTTAACCCAGCAAATCCAATTCTGGGAACATACCCCACGCAGACACTCACAAAAGTACACACACCCACACAGTCTTGCTGGGGGAGCAGTGGTGATCAATTGAAAAGTGCACAGAATGTGTGTTTGAAGTGCCGTATTGCGCAGGATTCTACTGTCCAAAAACAAATTCTTTGCTTGATAAAGAAACTGTGTTCTGAAGGATATTTAATGTTACGATTTCATGTTAAATAAACATAAATGGGATTAAAAACCTGTATATGCGTTGTTATCCAAATTTGAGCAAATATAATCCATTTACTCGTCCATTTATTCACCTTCTAGAAATATCTATTGAATACCTGCTATGTGCCAGACACTCCATCACGGACTGAGGATACAGTAGAGATAAAAAAAGATAGAATGCATCTGTTATCATAGTGCATCCATTTCAGTGGATGAAAAAGACAATATAAATCCAGGACTGTTTTTTTTTGTTTGTTTTGGTGAGGAAGATTGGCTCTGAGCTAACATCTGTATCAATCTTTCTATACTTTTTGTATGTGGGATGCCACCACAGCATGGCTTAATGAGCAGTGGATAGGTCTGTGCCTGGGCTCTGGGCCCATGAAGTTGGCCACCAAATTGGAGCATATGAACTGAACCATTATGCCACCAGGCTGGCCCCAAATCCAGGACCATTTTTGAGAGTAATTTGACAAGATCTAGAGAAGCTGGTGATGCGCCTTCCCTTATCATTCAGAAAATCCATTTTGAGATTTGTGCCCTGGAAGAAACTCTCACACATGTGGCAAGGACACAAGTTCAAGCATGTTCATTGCAACGTTCATTCATTGGACAAATGTTTATTGAGCAGAAACTATGTTATTAGGTGCTGCTCTGGGCACTAGAGACATCCAGAAGTGCTTATAACAGCAAGAAAAAAAACTGGGTACAATCTAAATGTCCACCAACAAGAGAATGGGCGAATTAATTGAGGTCTGTTCATACAATGGAATATGATGAGCAGTTTAAAAGGAAAAAGGAGAGAATGGGCACAAGCCACAGAATGATTCATTGATCTAAGACCCCCACCCTGTCTTTCCCAGCTCCCCGTTTAATGTTCTTTGTGGCCCTCACAATTGTCTGAAATGGTTTCTCTCCTCTCTTCGTTTGCCACCTTCAGCTGGCAGTATTTTGGATTCAATGAACAGAATTCACCTTGGAAGCTGGGCGGCATGTGTGTGGTTCTCCCTGGAACACGCAGCACTGAGGAGAACATTTCCTTGGTTCAGATAGGCTAGGGGGCGGGGTGCAGAGCCATGCATTTTCTCGACCAACTTTTAGGAAGCACCTGCTTCAAGGGATTTTGATCCCCAAACAGCCTAACTTCAGAACTGGAAATTTCCAGCTTCTGCTCATCCGGCCCCTCCCATTCCTCAATGCAGCTATGGTTTCCATGGCAACTGGCTGAGCCTGCCTTGTCACGCACATCAGGTGACAGCCCTTGAGGGAAAACAGATAACAAGTAAGCAACAAAGACCAAGGCTGGTGTGGGGTGATGGGGCGGCAGGGCATCGGCCCACCTGCTGCCTCCTCCCCACCGCAAGGTCAGGCCCATCTGTTGTGTCCATTCATGCCCAACCTTAGTGGGGTTACTGCAGGAGAAAATTAAACTGATGCTTTGGGTTGCTGCAGGCTGTATAAGAACTCATATTGATCAAGCCCACTTGGTGCCTGACACCTTCCCTGAAGCCAGAGACGCAACAGTGAGAAAAAACAAGCGGTCTCTGCCCCAAGACCCTCATGCCCAAGACATGTGTTCATCTGACACACGTGTTTATCATTGGACAAATAGGTACAGAGGGCCCACCGTGAGCCAGGTGACAGACCAGGGGTGTGGATGCAGCAGAACTAGACAGTCAAAAATCCCTGCTTTGGAGCTTTCACTCTAGTTGGGTCACAGTCGGCAAACAGGAGAACACAAAAAATCACAACGCCACGAGAAAGACAAAGCAAAGGACATTGGGGAATGGGAGCAGGAGTGATGGGGAGGCAAGTTTAGCAAGAGGCCCCTGGAAGAGATGGGAATCGAGCAGCTGTACAAGGGAAGGGAGTGGGGAAACAATCCAGGCAGTTGACCAGCAAAAGCGAGAGCTGGAGGGAAGGACCTGTTGGGACCTTCTAGGGGAATCCAGCAACCCCTGAGCAGCATGAGCAAAGAGAAGGTGAGAGGTGCAGTCAGCAATGGTGGAAGGTCAGGCCAGGCTGGGAAGCACTTCCGATTTTATTAATTAGCCTTTGTAAGTATTAATAGAGACAAGGTTGTTTGCATTCATTGTGTTCATCAACGACACAAGTCTGGAAGCATCCACGTGGCTCAAAGTCCACCGGGAGGGAGAGGAGTTACTCCGATAAGCACCCAGAAGTGACTTCAGAAGGATGAATAATTTCCCTGGTGACCACTCTGGGCTGTGTGGCCGTGGTGCTGGATATTGGGCACTTAGAAGTGAATGAGATGAGAGCAAGAGGGTGGCATGTGTCAGCGTGACCATCATGGGTAGGGACACAAAGAGAGGCATTAGGGGTGGGTTTGGGATGGGGGCATCAGGTTTAGGGTCATCAATATCAAAGTTGGGAAGGGAGCTGAAGCGGCGACAGTGATGGTAGTAACAACAGTCCTGACAACATATTTAACCTGATGGCTAATTGTTCTGGGCACATGCTTGTGCCTCCATTTCATTCCTCGTAACAATCGTGCAAGGCGAGTGATACTTTCACCCCATTTTACACACGAATCCGTGAGGCACTGAGGAGGACGGGAGGCTGTTTGGTGTCATGGTTAAACATGGGGGCACTGGAGTCAGATTTGCTCAGTTCTAATGCATCAAGCATAATCGTCCTGGGCCTCAGTTTCTTCATCTGGACGAGAGGGCCTTGTAGCTCATGGAACGCACTTTGGATTTTATTGATAAGCCACTGTCTAAGTATTAATATAGATACTATTATTTATCTATATTAACGAGGGTTATAAGAAAAATGGAGGCTGTAAGAACTCCTGACTCACAGATGGGTGTGAGATTAAATTTCACATACAAGTCTATGGTTTGCATGCTGTAAGTGCTCAATAAATACTAGTAAGGGTTTGCAGTAGGAGGTGGAAGAAGACCTTACTTGCCTTTCTAAAGATTGGAATTTGGGTAGGGAGGCCACAGGGCTCCAGTGTAGGGTTGTGCAGGCTGTTCACTGCACAAGGCTGATATTCAAGGGGCAAGTGGGGCTTGAAATCCTGACCAGGCTCGCTCACCAAGCTGCGCCTCGTGGCATGAGGCTGCACCACCCAGAGAACGGGCATCATTTTGAATTTTTGCCTGTTTACTGCTTTCTCCTCAAACTCCGCTTCCTCTTCCCCACCACTGAAACAGGAGCACAAGGTGATGGAGACCCTTTGCACAACGGAAAGTTCAGCATGTACACCACGACTGGGGTAAAGCGGGGACTCCAAGTTCATTGAAACAGTGGTTGCTGCAAACACCAAATGACAGAAGGAGAAATGATAGATTGCCAGATTTTCTTGACAAGTCTGTATCTCCTGTTTCTTTGATCACACCTGGAGTGAAAATCCTTTGTGCTGGGAAATCAGTGACTCCATATGCTGGCAGCAGGGCAGGAAGTGGAGACAGTCTTGTTGTTGAGAAGTTCGTTGCAGTGTATCAATGTTCTTAAAGCACAAGCTCTCTGGGTCACATCCCCTCTTTAGAAGTTTAGCCGTCATGCATTCCGGGAGAAGGGCGCAAGGATGCGGGCGCAAGGGTGCTTCCTGTGGCATTTTTGTGAAATGGAGAAATGGGAAGGGAGGGTAGGAAATGCATTGAGAATCGAGCATTTGTAGAGCTATTTAAGGAAATAAAACTCTGTCCTTTCTACAAATGAAATTAAGAATTTTGAGGAATCTTTAACAAAGTAGAGAAAGACCCATGAGTGAAAACAAAAGATGATTAAAAAAAAAAATCAGGGGTTAGCAAACTCTCTCTATAAAGGGCCAGATAGTAAATATTTTAGACTTCGAACACTATGTGTCTCTGTGGAGTCAATTTCTCCCCCTCTTCTTCCTCCTCCTTTTTCTCTCCTTCTAACAATCCTTTTAAAATGTAAAAATCATTCTTAGTATGCTGGCTGCCAGAGTTTGCCAACTCTTGAACTGGAGTCCAATCCCAATTTCCTGTAAATTTTAGGTGCACATATATGCATATTTAAAAGGCCAGAAAGATATATAGCAAAATAAGAACAGTGACTATCTCTAGGCTGTTTGAATGTGACGTCAAATTTGATATATTAGATTAAAACTCTTAAAACTTTGTATTCCCTCTGACCCAATAATTCTATGTCCGATTCCTCCCCCCGCCCCTGCCCTTAAGGATTTCATAAGCCATAGTGCCGGGCTATTCATTCTATCTTTCTGTAGAATAGTGAAATGTTGGAAATCCTATTCTCTCTTCCCAGAGGGAGGCTGCCTTGTTTTTTTGTAAACTCTTCAGAGGAGGTTCTTCACAGAAAAATCAACATCCAGCATGTATGTAAATGTTTCTCTTCTCAGGAAAAGAAGCTCCTGACCACCCAGCTCCCTGAGACAGAAACCAGGAATACACTCTGCCACATCCTGGACATCTCGTCACCAGGGGCTGTCCATTGTATGTCCCAGGTGCCTCCTGAGTCAGCTCCCACCTCTCCATCTCCACATAGGGCATCTTCTCCCTCCTGGATCCCTGAACCCTCTATGTGACTTTTCAGAGGACTCTCAGAGGACAGACTGGAATTTCTTATGGGAAAACCTAAACCGTGGCCCTGCCTCGCCTACACCACCTCAAGGACTTCCCTTTGCATTTTATATAAATACTCAAATTCTTCTCATCATCTGCAAGCTATTGGAGCTCTAGAATTTCTACATGGGAGGAATTTCTATAAGGCAGCCATTGAGCTAGACTGAGGAGGCTTTGGGGCTTGTCTGGAAGGTGTGTTTGCAAAATATTGCCACCAGTTGCAGAAAGAAAGAGAGAAAGAAAGAAAAAAGGAAGAAAGGAAGGAAAGAAGGAAGGGAGAGAGAGAGACAGAACAGGGATCCTTTTCAATATGCTTCTGTAAGTGAGTTTACATACACAGAAAGTAAGTTTACAAAATCACAAAGACTTTTCTCCCTTATTATATCTCAAGTCTTATTCATAGACATCTCAGTTATTATAATTATTCTGGTTTTACTTTAATTTAATGCAATACAGAATTTTGGAAGTGGCCATAAATGCTTGATGCCTGCGAGGTCCCAATGAATTTGCTCATCACAAGAACTAAAACCATTAGGATATTAGAGTCAAGATTTTAACCCCAGAAATGTAGAGAGAAGCCCATTTGCAATTGGCTCCAGGGGCGTAATCTGCAAAGCAGATAGCTGGTATTAAATATGTTTACAGTATGGGGATGAATGTCTCCAGAATACTGGCTACATTTCACTGTTTCCAAGAAAGCCATTCCCTTCCCGAGTTAGAAGGCAATATAGAGAGAGCCTGGCTCCAGTCTGGCATTGAGCTCATTAATCTGGGAAAATTCCGAAGTAGGTTGATTTATCTGGCACTTAGACTGAATGTTGACATAATTAGAGCTTCGTCCAAAGGGCCATGAGATTCCCGGAGAAATTCTCTCCCATATGAACTGTCTTTTCAGTTTAATTCTGGCTCAGATTCTTCTACGAGCAACTGGAGCCAGGACCTTGTTGAAGAACAGAGCTTGCCTAGGAGCGTAGAGCACATTAGTGGTCTCCTTGTCTCAGCTCAAAGGAGATTCTGTGTGTAAATATTCTTATCATCATGGATAGGATGGGCTTGTTAACGTGTCACAAAGCACACAAGCATGAAAGAGAAGATACATAAATCTGACCACATAAAAGCAATGAGATACCACCTCACACCCATTAGGATGGTCACTATAAAAAAAAGCCAAACACTGAGGAGTATGAGAAGAAATTGGAAGCCTTGTGCACTTTCGGTAGGAATGTAAAATGGCGCAGCCACTACAGAAAGCAGTATGGTGGTCCCACAAAAAAGTAAAAATAGAACTACTATATGATCGCGTATTCTGCTTCTGCATCTATACCTAAAAGAATTGAAAGCAGGGTCTTAAAGAGACATTTGTACACCCATGTTCACAGCAGCATTATTCACAATAGCCAAGAGGTGGAAGCAACCCAAGTGCCCATCAGTTGATGAACAGATGATCACAATGTGGTCTATCCACACAATGGAATATTATTTAGTTTAAAAAGGAAGGAAATTCTGACACATGCTACAGCATGGATGAACCTTGAGGACATTGTGCTGAGTGAAATAAGCTGGACACAGAAAGACAAGTCCTGTATGAGTTCACTTATTTGAGGTGCCTAGTCATCAAATTCATAGAGATGTGAATCCATAGTTTCTAGCAGGATTCTGGTTGCCGTGGACTAAGGGAGGTGGAAATAGGGGATTGTTGTTTAATGGGGAGAGAGTTTCAGTTTTGCAAGATGAAAAGAGTTCTGGAGATGGATGGTGGTGATGGTTGCACAACAATGTGAATATGCTTCACCTGAACCATAACTTTAAAAATGGTTAAGATGGTAAATTTTATGTCGTGTTTTTTACCACACTTAAAAAAAATAGTATATATGTATATACACCAGGGAAATCCACAAGTTAAAAAGGTTGAAAGAAAAACCCCAACAGTTTAACTTCATCGTTGCAGGCGTGATAGTCAAAGGAATCTTTATTACTCATGTATGAATTGTGTTTCAAGTCAGTAAGAAAAAGTAGAACACCAAAATGGAAAAACAGGACAAAGGATCTGCAAAGGTCTTCACAAAGCAACCTATTCCAACATTCGAGCAACATTACTGGAGGTCTCACCTCACTTGGGATCCAAAAACTGAAGGCCAAAACCAAGCTGAGACACAGTTTCCACCACATCCGGGGGGCAAAGATGAGAATACGGACCACACACACAGTCCATACGGGGATGGGGAGGCAGGCTCATTTCTACATGCCAGCAGTAGGTACGTGAGGGACCATCCACTGTGTCGAGCATTTTTGGCAATGTATACCAAAATCTACAATATGTTCACCCTTTGACCCAGCAGTGTCACTTCTGGAATTCACAAGGGCACTAATCCCTACCTTCTGGTCATTACAGCAACATTTATGAGACAATTAACTAAAATAAGTGATGTAATGGCTTATAGTCAAAATAAGAAAGCTCTTTCCTATAAAACATCTTGCATTTTTGAGGAATACTCAATGCCATGTGTATTGGGGTCCCCAAGACCATCCCTAGTTCCGTGATCCACTAGAAGGACTCAGGACTCACAAGTAGTCCCGCTCACAATTCAGTCCATAGCACGGCTGCCTCGCCTCGTTTCATTTTTCTCATTGGACAGTAACTGACATTGCTCCCTTCCTCCATTTATCACCAGCACTTAGTCATTCCTGTTTTGAGTATCACTCACCAAAATTCGCCTAGCAAGGAGCATTAGTGAATGCAGTTCTCCCCAGAACCAAATACTCTTGCCTTACAAGGAGAAAACATTTCTCATGACACAGACTGGGGGTTGGGGGGCAGCGGCAGGGTCAAATGTATTTTGTATTTTGGTCTCTCCACAAACTAGTATTGTGTGGCATGTGCTAGGACGTTCTTGAACCCACACTCATTTACCTCTGGAGCCTGGACGTTTCCACACCCTGAACCTCTCTCGTGCACTCTCTCTGCAATTCTGCAGCCCCCTCCCCTCTCCCGCCTGCTGCCCTCTGCAGTTCCCATGACCACAGGATGTGTGGCCTTTGTCTTGCACACCAGGACATGTCCTTTCCTGCAATTAAATTGCACCCTTGGATGTTTATAGAATGTCACATAATCAGCCTTGCTCTGTCAGACATTGCAAGTCTCCTGCCAGCACTGAGATGCAAGGATTATCTACTGTAATCATTCACTCACTCTCTGTTGATTTTAACCCAATGGTAATGGCAGATCCTCTTCTGGGACGTGGGGACATAGCAGTGGTTTTCTACTAGGGGCAGTTTTGCTCTCCAAGGAGGCATTTGGAGATATTTTGGTTGCCACAACTAAAGGGGGTGGGTGCTATTAGCATTTAGTGCTTAGAGGCCTGGGATGCTGCCAACATCCTACAATGAGCAGGACAGCGACCACCCCGTCCCCCCAGCAAAGAATTATCTGGCCTCTACTGTCAGTAGTGCCAAGTTGAGAAACCCCAGGATAAAATGACGTATAAGAACCTTCCCTGAAAATCCTCATGGCACTTAGGTTCTAAGGGAGGAGACAGACCAGAAACAAAACGTGGTTCGTGTGCTGTGATAAAGAACGAAAGGGGTAGTGGGAGAGAAAGTGACTGGGGTGAAAGTGATGGAGTGGTCAAAGAAGGCCTCTCGAGGGTTGTGATAATGAGGAGAGAGATGAATAAAGGAAGGGAGCAAGTTGTGGGAAAAGAACATTCCAGGGAGAAGGTACAGCACAGGCCCTGCAAAGGCCCTGAGGTAGAAAAACACGATGCATTCCAGGAAGGACAAGGAGACCAGAGTGGCTGGAGAGCTGTCAGGAAGAGAGAGGAAGAGAAGGTGGTAGGAGGTAGGGGTTGGATTAAGAAGGGCCTTGTAGATGGTAAGAATTTGGGATTCATAATTTAGCAGTTAAAATTATTAATATTTGTAGTGTTGTCAATATGAATTGAACATTTACTTTATGCCAGGTTTTCTCTAGGACACTGGAGATGACCTGGGACACATGGAGACATGACCGCTGCCCTCTTGCAGCTCAGAGAGAGATCGAACAGTCACACAAAAGCAAACTTGAGGAAGAACAAATATTTGCTCCGAGACTTCTCTGGGCTGTGTGGCCACTGGGCCGGGGGCTGGGCCATGCTCATGACAGGGGCCTCGGGTAGTGTGGAAGCCAAGGGGAGAGGCAGAAATGGACACATTTTGGACAGTGGAGCTATTCACCGAGATGAAGAATCCCTGTATTTTTAGAATCGGCTGTTTCAGATTTGGTTGGGGCCAAAGATGCTGATACATCATCATCATTAAATTACTATCATTATTGTAAAATAGCTAACATTTATTATGCTTATTGTGTGCCAGGCACTATGCTGAGTGCTTTCTGTTGACTCCTCATGACGTATTGAAAAGGAGGGTGACTTTACCTCCCGCGTTACAGAGGAGGCCCGAGGGACGGAGAGAAGGGGGGGTCATCTCGAGTTCCCTCTGATGACGAGTTAGACTCCGCTGGGCGGGATACGTCACCCCACAGCTCCCGAAACCCCCGAGCCCCACTGCCCTCACTTGAAATAGAGAGGGTCTGACTCTCAGGGTTCCCATGAGCACCAAAGGCACAAAAGAATCGTAGCCACACAGCAAACTCAATAAATAACAGCACGAAACACTCAGTCATCAAGATTAATAATATTTTAATGCAATATTTGAAAAAAATAATGGAAAAAAACCCCATGATGAACAAAATATTAAAATTTTAAGGACAGACAGAATCTGACAGTACCGTGCTCCACTGTATGGGAGCCTGAGGCAAAGGAAAAATATACAGTGTTCCATCCGTGCTTTGATGTATTTTTTAAGTGTATTTTTAGAGGGTAATTTTTTCCAGAAATAGATTTTGAAAATGTTATTGATGAGTTTGCTTACATTAAATCCAGGAAAATAAAATTATAATAAATTCTGGGGTTTTTTCTTTTGTATATCTAAAATATTTAAACATAAGATAATGTTATGAGCTTTAATACACCTACTTTTCAATTTTTCAATGTTTTTTTCAATGACTTTAATGTTCTGGGGCAAAAAATGGGCCATTAAATATTTGCATAGTGACACATACGCAAAGGCTCCCATTTTTCCTTTGCCTCGGCCTTCAATATGGCTCAGCCCACACTGGACTTTACTTAAATTTTTGATATTTTGTCTTTCCATCATGGCTTTTTATTTTTGTGTTAGTTTTGATTTTTTAAAAATATTGCGTTAAAATACTGTTTATCTTGAGGACTGAGTTTTTGGTACCTCCTTAAGCTCGCCTCGTCCCCGTCACAGCTCTGTCTTTGAGAATGTGACCTGTGAGCCGAGATGTGAGAAAGAATCAACCATGGGAATTGTGGAGAAAGAAAATTCTTATTAGAGAAAAGGTAAAAAGTCTAGGTCCTGGGGTAGAGAAAGTTTTCAGGGACAGCGAGGAGGCCAGGGTGGCAAGAGGTTGGTGACCAAGGGATAAGGGCTCGGCAATGAGAGAAGCAGACAGGGGCCAGGACACCATTGACCTTGTAGGCCAATGGTAAGTAGCTTTCCTTTCATTCTGTGTAAGTTGTGGCACCCCTGAAAGGGGTTAAGCTGGAGTGGGCGGTGGATGAGGAGAGGGTGACATGATCTGATTTGTTTGCAAAGGTCTAGGGCTTGCCTCATAGAAGATGGGCTATCTGTGGAACTGGAATGACCTCTGTCATCAGGATGTCACAGTTATCTAGGAGAACTGATAGCCCCTGGACCAAGGTGGACACAAATAGATCGAATCCTGCTATGCCTTGCAGGTTGAGCTGAGACAGGATTTGTGGTGGCGTGGTTATGTGGTGTGATGGAATAAAAAAATGGAGAATGACTTGTACATTTTGAATTTGGGCTCGTGGGTAGAGGGTGGTGCCGTTGACAGAGGTTGGGAAGCCTCGGGTGAGGAGCAGATTTTGAGAGGAACTGAAGATTCGTGTTAGACACATTAGCTTAAGGTGTCAACCTGACATTCATGGGGAGATGTCAAGGAGGCAGGAGTTCAGATAAAAAATTAAAGCTGGAGATACAAATCAGCTTGGAGGTGTTTTTTGTAAATGGGGATCTGGATGAAGTCAACTTGGGAAAGAGTAGAGATGGTGTAGAAGCTGGCTGCCAGGGTGGTCCCTAGTGACTTGTGCCTCTTGGTACTCACACCACTGTGTAGTTCCCTCCCATGATGGATAGCGCTGACCTGAGTAACCAGAATGCAGAATGTCGATGTGTGGTTTCCAAGGCTAAGTAATAAAAGGCTTTGCATTTTCCTTCATGCTCCCCCTTGGCTCTCTCACTCCGGGAGGAACCAGTCACCGCGTCGTGTGGGCACTTAAGCAGCTGCACGTGGTGAGGAAACAAAGCCTTCTGCCAACAGCCAGCATAACTTGCCAGGCAGATGAGGGAGCCACCTTGAAAGAGGATCATCCAGCCCCAGCCAAGCCTCCAGATGACTGCAACTCTGGTCTACATCTTAACAGCAGTCTCAGGAGGGACTCAGCCACAGCCGCTCAGCCAAGCAGTTCTCGATTCCCTGAGTCACAGGCACCGGGTGATAAAATAAACGGTTGTTGTTCCAAATTGCTGCTTGTTATGTAGCAGTAAGTGACTCCTGCAGATAGGGAAGGTGGACGTGGACCCAGTCCCGGAGCCCTCTAATACTTAGAGGAAGAGCAGAGGAGGCGAGCACCTGGTGAAATAAGACAAAGATGAGAGGGAGTTTAGTGTCCCTGAAGGTAACAGGAGGAGGCAGTGAGCAGCTCCAAGTCTGATAACAGAGGAAGTGGAAGCATCCATTGGATTTACGAATGTGGAGTCGTTGACACCTTGACAAGAGCAGCTTCTTGGAGTGACGTGGTAAAAACCTGGTTGGTGTTGGGTGGAAAGAGGACGGGAAGCAAGAAATGAGCCAAGGGCCACCACGTGTACAGATGACCATTCAGAGAAAACACATGCTGTGCACACACGCACGGGGCAGCAGTTACAAAGTACAGCTTAAATGCCTCTAAATACTTCACAGTTACATATGGGACATATTTGGGGAATTCTGTTTAACAGGAATTTGCTGAGCACACGCTGTTGCTATTCTATGAGAGTGTTTTGGAGGAGGCCTTAGACTCACATCTTAAATACAAGACTTTGCTGTTCGTAAGAAATTCGGTGCGGGAAGGAAGGAGAGGCCTGGGGGCCGGAGGCTGGAGCCTTCACACCCTGCTCGGTTAGCACGTCGGAATGAGGAGCTTTCTTCCATGTCTCGGTGCTCACAGATCCCCCCCCCCCCCACACACACACACACAAACACAGAGCCAGTTCCAGGAACTGCTGTGCTATCTGCAGGGCAGAGAGGGCCTTGAACTCGCAGGTCAACAAACCTTCAAACTGTAAACTGAAAATGTATACTTGAAAAGAGGCCAAATGTACATTTGGGAACAAGAGAAGTCACAGTATGTCTTTTTTCATGAGATCAAAAAGTGAGAGCGACATCAAAGACCTACAATGGAGCAATGAACTAGCTTCAAGGGAGTGAAACATGAAGGATGTGTTTGTTCATTGAGATGTTTTTCAGATGGGGGACATGAAGTGCTGTTGGTAAGGAAGGGCTGCTTTTCTCGTTAGCAGATGTCTAGGATACCAAGTCTGTCCACGCATAGAGTTTTAGACTGTGAGAGGACTTGTGTATGTATCTATCCATGCCCACAACATCAGGTTACAAAGTACAAAACTGCACAGACACACACACATTGATAGTTATGATGGTGATTATTTACAATAGGCAGCATGCATAAGAGTTGAGATGATACAATGCGGGTTCAAGACAAATCCCTCAGCCCTGCCTGTACCAAGGTCGCCACCCAGGTAGGAATGCAGGACTTTGGTGTTAATCCTGTCAGCAGTGGGAATCCATTAGAGGCGGGTTTCAACATGCAAGGATTCTAGCAAAGGCACAGGGCATTCAGGGGACCACTAAGGAAGCTGTTACAACAGTCAGAGCCAAGAGATGCTGGTAGCTTGTACTGGGGTGGTGGCCAGGACATCAGGGAGGTGGGTCAGCTTGAGGAGATGTTCTGCAGGCTGTCTTGTCAGGATCCATGATGATCGTTAAATACGGAGCATGGAGGGGAGAAGCCGAGGTGGAGACCACGTTCTGCCTTGCACCAGTGGGTTGAAGGTGCTTCTCTTCCCTGGAACATGTGTCCTGCTCAGATGTGTGTGATGGGGCTGTGCTCCAGAGGAAGGGTCTACTCTTTCCAGCGGACAGAAAGGCCGCTTGCATTTGGCAGAGACTCAAAGGCAGGCAGAGGAATGAGAAAACTCTATAGTGGAGAAAGGGCAGGCTTCAGGGGAGCCCTGACTGGAGGCTGTTGGCACCAGGAAGCAGGAGGTGGACTAACGAGTAGCCGGGCACCCTATGTGATTGGTTAGTAGAGTGTAATTGGCTTTCTCTGATTGGTATTAAGTTGGAAGTGGGGACAAAAATTAGGGAAGCTGCCAATTATTCATCAAGTTCTGGCCCTTTTGTGCTGATGGTTCCAGGGGTTATTTTTGCCTTCCTGGATTGTTACTAGAAATAGTGGTCTGACTTACAGTGGGCTGGCTTCCTGGACTGGTTATTGTAGATAATGGGTTGGTATGCTGAGCAAGCTGCTGTAGGTTGTGGGTTAGAGTTTTTTCTCTTTTTTTCAATTTTTTTTTCAGTTTTGAAGCATAGTTGACAAATAAAATTGTAAGATATTTAAAGTGTACATCGTGACGATTTGATGCATATAGACATTGTGAAAGGATTCCTGCCATCTAGTTCATTAACTCGTCCATCATAGAGTTTCATTTTTATATATGGTCTGGCCATTGTCCATTTGTTTATTCAGCCCCCTCGCAGATGTAATCAAGATAAAATGAGGTCAGATGGGATTAGAGTGAGCCCTAATGCGATGGCCTGTTTCCTTATCAGAAGAGGGAAATTTGGATGCAGACACACAGAGGGAAGATGGCCACATGAGGGTGGGGGCAGAGATGGAGCGAGCGATGCTGCTACAAGCCCAAGAATGCCAAGGATCGCCAGCTATTGCCAGAAGCTAGAAGAGGCAAGGAAGGATTCCTCTCCCAGACGCTGCAGGGAGAGCCCGGCCCTGCTAACACCTTGATTTCAGATGTCCAGCCTCCAGAATCTGAAAGAATATATTCATGTTCTTTTTTTTTTTTTTTTAAAGATTTTTTTTATTTTTTCCTTTTTCTCCCCAAAGCCCCCCGGTACATAGTTGTGTATTCTTCATCGTGGGTTCTTCTAGTTGTGGCATGTGGGACGCTGCCTCAGCGTGGTCTGATGAGCAGTGCCATGTCCGCACCCAGGATTCAAACTAACGAAACACTGGGCCGCCTGCTACGGAGTGCGCGAACTTAACCACTCGGCCACGGGGCCAGCCCCATATTCATGTTCTTTTAAACCACTCATTTTGTGATAATTTCCCCAGGACACAGAGTGGCTAGTGTTCTGAGGATACATAGTATTAAAGCATAACCCTGCGTGAGACCCTAGGCATCTGTTTAGACTGGATATTTTTTTTAATTTAAAAATAGTTTTGGTAGCACAAGAGGGTGCCTCAATTCAAGTACAGATCACAGGCCTGGGACATAGTGGGTGCTTAATACAACCTTGTCAAACTGAATTCCATCAGATATTCCCCAGGGGTTCCACGCAGAAGGAGAGTTAGTGTTTGGATGCTAAGGCTTAATGCAAACCCCCGGACACTGCTTCCAACAAGGCTGCCACTCCAAACCTCTCCTAAGAAGAAATTCTAGAGCTACCACCGATTACAGGCCACGAGAAGGAGCGGGATTTTCATTCTAAGAAAAATAACCATCCATCGGAGAGTTGGACATGGGAGTGAGAAGGTCAGATTTTCCTTTGAAAAGGAAGGAGTCCCTTTGAAAAGTGATTGCAGTATTTCAACTAAGAAACAGGGGCAGGAATTCTCTGATTACAGAGCTATTTATGGAGAGGAACTTCTGGAGAAGGAGAGTGATTAGATGTGGGGGCCGAGGAGTGGGGGCAGTCTGGCTGATGTCCTGGAAAGCAGGGAGTAGATGCTGGTTCCCATCCTTGAGGCCAGGATCGTATCTAGAAGTATTTGGATGGGGAGAGGTGTTTGAGAAGGAGGGAAAGCCAAGTGCAACTGGTGTGGGGACGGTGAGCCAAAGAGTCGAAAGAAAAATTTCTTGGACTCTCAAGGTCTGGCAGTGGTGCTCTTTTATTTAGAGAATAGTACGGAATAGCATGAGGACAGGACCCATGGGCAGTCAGAGCTCCTGCTGCTGCCCTGAGTTGAGGGTTAGGGCTAAATTTATAAGGCACGGGTATGTGACTTATTTTTACTGGAAAAAAGAAAAGATGATGTAAAAAGTCATTAAATGGTTTCAGGGCAGATGGGGTCTGGTTATTGTGCGGTCGTATAACTTTAGATACGCATCTGGTCATATAGATCGGCTTGTAGGTGAGGATGCCCTGGGCTTCTCTCCCTGGGGGGCAGCCTTAATCCACATCACAATCACTCTATGCTTGGAGAGAAGGCAATTCCAGTAAGGAAAGAATAACCAAGTCACACAGATGCCTGGACATCTCTCCCTCTCAAAACCCCAATCTCCCTTTAAAAAAGGAGTAGAGGGGCCGGCTCCATGGCCGAGTGGTTAAGTTCACACTCTGCTTCGGCGGCCCAGGGTTTGGATCCCGGGCATGGACATGGCACCGCTCATTAGGCCATGTTGAAGTGGCGTCCCACGTGCCACAACTAGAAGGACCCATAGCTAAAATATACAACTATGTACCAGGGGATTTGGGGAGAAAAAAGCAGAGGGGAAAGAAAAAAAAAGGACTAGAGTCCTGAGAAGACAGCTGGGGAGAGGGCAGGATTAGGATCCCACAGGAAGGAGTGGTCTAAGACCAAGAAGCAGGCTTTCTCCTGCTTAGTAGAGAAAAAACAGAGCTGGATCTTGCTTTAAATATAGATTTTATGGTTATTCAGGAACTGTAGGGCCAACAGATCAGGAGATGGCTGTTCATCGAGAAGATAGTCGGTTAGTCACAGTTCCCAAGAGGAGGCGACATGCCATGCAGGGCCACATGAGGAAGCACCAGGGTCCCCAGGAGGCAGAAAGGGAGGGAGGAATGTGGGGAGGAGCCTTTACTGTGGTTTCCAAGGGAAGGAATGGGTGAGGCTTAGGATTGGCTAATTTGAATAATTTCAGTGGGCTCTAGAGATAGCGGCTGTCCCTGATTGTCAGGTACCTGCCCTGGGGGGGATTAGGGCAGATGGATAGTGGTCCAAAGTGTAAGAGCCTGATGGAGGGGTGGTGGGGGTATGGGGTCTGGATTGGCTGGTTTATCTATGAAGACCACACTCACAAGTGAGTTGTTTACTATCTCTAGGCATCGGCTAGCCCTGGGAGCCGCAGTTCCTCCCGGTCAGCAAGGCTCCAAGATGTCAAAGCAGCAAATAAAAACTAGAAAACATGGTTATTGCAAAGCCTAATAAATAATGACCGTAAATGCAACACTGCATGGAGACTGCTATCTTGCTGCCATTTTCAGTCTATACATCTGACATATTTCTTTTATTCTTTAAGCCAGACTGAGTTGCATTTCTTGTCTCTTGGAGCCTGACACAGCCTGACAGATTTGTTTCTATATTTTAAACATCTCCCACCTTACTGAGGGTCAACTCCACAAAAACAGAGACTGGTGCTTGGTTATTCTTTTCCACTGTCTCCCTGGAGTCTGGAATTGTTCCTGGCACTCAGTAAATGCCCACTCAATGTCTACTGTTGTTGAGACATGGTCTGTGAGATTAACGTCCAGCCCACAACACCCCTGGCGTGTGTTTTGCTCACCACGGAATCCTCTGTCCTGAACACAGTGCCTGGCATAGAGTGGGCCCTAGGGAGGTACTTATGGAGTAAATGACTGAATTGATGTATTTTAAGCTCTATGAAAGCAAAGACTGGGTCTGTTTTTTTCTCCTCGTTTTACTTCCAATGCCCAGCAGATTGTAGACACACAGCAAATAGTGTTGAGGGAATGAGTGTATCAACAAATGATTAAACGAATGAAGAATGACTGGATGGTAGGAGACAGATGATATTTATGCCACTGGCACCTGCAACAAGCATTCACTAAAAACTCATGATGACAGAGAATCTGCAGAAGCTCCAGAGCCAACTTCCCGCCCGTCTGCAAAGACTCCATCAAAGCAAGCAGTCTGGTGGGCGTGAAAGTTGTGCGTGATTGCTGGTGGGAATGTAAAATTGCACAGCTGCTGTGGAAAACAGTGTGGTGATTCCTCAAAAAATTAAAAATAGAATTGCCATATGATCCAGCAATACCACTTCAGGCTATATGTCCAAAAGACTTGAAAACAGCGCCTCAAAGAGGTATGTGTACACCCACGTTCACAGCAGCACTATTCACAAGAGCCAAAAGGTGGAAGGAATGCAAGTGTCCATGGATGGATGAATAGATAAGCAAAATGTTGTACCCCAATACAATGGAATATTATTCAGTCTTAAAAAGGAAGGAAATTGTGACACATGCTACAACATGGATGAACCTTGAGGATATCATGCTCAGTGAAATAAGCCAGTCACAAAAGGACAACTGTATGGTTCCACTCATATGAGGTCACTAGAGCAGTCAAATTCATCGAGACAGAAAGCAGAATGGTGGTTGCCAGGAGATGGGCCATGAGGATGGGGAGTTAGTGTTTAATGAGTACAGAGTTTCAGTTTGGGAAGATGAGAAAGTTCTGGAGATAGATGGTGGTGATGGTCACACAACAATGTGAATGCGTTTAATGCCACTGAAGTGTACACTTAAAGATGGTGAACATAGTAAATTTTACGATATTCTTAGCCTAAAAACAAAGAGCCAACATGAGAGGCAGAGAGGTGTTTATTTTGTGTTCAAAGAATTGCAATCCGGGGAGCACAGATTCAGGTAGAAACTCAAATAGTATCCTGCCAGGGAGTAAAAGTCAGAGGCAATTAAAGGCAGGGAAGGGAGGTTTGCATTACAAAGAATGTTAATTGGAGTTGCAGGCGGAAAGCTAATCTTGGCTAAACATAATTGATGGCTAAGGTTAGTTAGTGGGAGGCAGAAGTCCGTGACTTTGACGAGCTGCAGGTTTCTTGCAGCATTACTCGGTTCAAAAGTTCACGTTCTGCCCGAGGAGGACGTGCACCAGACCCGTTTCCTTCATGGCTTCCCAGCTCCATTTCAAAGCCCTTAGATCTAAGGGAATCCATTTTGTTTCACATTTCACAACATGTCTATTTTACCACAATTAAAAGAAATTGTTTTTAAATGTGCATGAACCACTGATGAGATGTCTGTATCTTTAAGAGTCTTCTCCATCCCCCGTCCTGGTCGGTCTGACATCAGTGGTTCTTCCACCTCCCCTCAGGAATCTTTACCGGGTTTTGCATCAGAATTGGGTTTAGGCTGTTGCCATGGAAACTGCAGCCGGCATTGGGAAGGGGAGGGGTCTGCGAAGGAGCAGAGAGGGCCTTGCAGGCTGGAATTTTCCAGGCTCTGAGCTCACACTGTGTGTTTGCTTTGCAATAAATGAATGAATAAAAATATGGGTCTTTGTCCCCAATAAAATGGTTGCCTTTCCTTTCTCACTAAGGTAATACACACACAGTGTTCAGCCCAGAACCAGAGCCTGTAGGAGGCTGGTTTTCTCCACGGGTCCTCATCAGATTGTCACTTGCCTGTGGAGCTTGTGAAATAGATTCGCATCTAAGGTAGTCTCTCCACTTAATTTTCTTTGAGTATAAGCCTTTGGAAAAGGAACAAAATCAGGACCACTCTCCTCCTTAGTGATGAAGATTTTAGGCTGGTTAATTTTAAAAAACTGCAGATGAGAAGCAGGCTCTGAGGACTGGAATTTGCTTGCTCTTTGAGAGATATTTGCATTTGTGAAGGAAGGGGGGATGACCTTGTGGGGACCTGAAATTGGCCACCCCAGGATATGTCTCTTTGGCATCGGGATTGTTTTGGGCTGATTGCTTTCGATAAACTGGGACAGGGAAGGGGGCTCTGGGGAATGGAACTTGCCCTTGTTGGGACACATTTACGTTTGTAAGGTAAATCTCTATCTGTAAAAGGTGCCTCCCTCTCTGTGCCAGGAAGAAGAAGGGAGATGACCTTTTCCCTAGAAACTCTTAATGGGGAAGGCAAGAACTTAAAGTTGGTTGCTGTCTGGCAATCTCATGTAACTGATTTAGGGTGGTGGCTTCCAACCTTTCTAACCTTTACTTAATCCGATTTGATTCTTGTCTAAAAGTCATGGGATCACCCAACGACCAGACCCCACCTGCACTGATACCATTTTAACTTTTTTTCGTGTTCTTTCCTTTGTCTTGTAAAGAGATGACGCACATACCCATGCCTTATAAAATTAGCCCTAACCCTCAACTCGGGGCAGCAGCAGCAGCAGCTCTGACTGCCCATGGGCCCTGTCCCCATGCTATTCCACACTATTCTCCAAATAAAAGAGCACTACTGCCAGATCTTAAGAGTCTAAGAAATCTTTCTTTCGACTCCTCGGCTCACCGACCCCGCATCACTTAGCATGTTGACTTCTAAAAGCAGGTTTTGTACCACTGAAATTCGAGTCAAGTACAGTTTTTGGCTAATTGTTTTAGTTTAACAGTGACCCCTAACTATGGACAAAAATGCACCTCTTTTTAAAGGCATTGTTCATCCGTTCCATTGATGGATGTCTCAGATATCTATCACTGCCTAACAAATCATCACGAACTGAGACCCTTGAAACTACACTTACTGTCTCAGTTTTGGGGCATCTCTCAAGGTGTCAGCTGGCCAACCTCCACTTCCAAAGGTTCTCCTGATTAGTGAGCTAAATGCCCAATTGCACTCAGAGCTTTATATACCTTACCATCAATCAAAGGGATTTAACAGTTTTCTTGGAAGCAACTCAACATAACTAATGATTTTGAGACACTCATTTCCAATATATTAAAAGGTGTCAAATGTTAACAGTCTTTTTTGGCAGATGGCATCTCTGGAACACACTTATCAGGTTTCCTTCCAATTTTAGGGCACCCAGTCCTGCTCCTCTCATTGTGGCCCACGGTTGTGAATACCAATCATTGTGCCGGGCATACAGTAAGCACTCAATTAATGTCTGTTGAACTGAACACCTGAAATACATCCCCATTGTAACTCTGAAGCAACCAGGAGAATTTTACTCAGTCACACTGCAGTTGAATTATGTGTGTGCACACACATATTCCTAGGTATCGCTCACTGTCTGTAAAAGGCATGATTGCGTCACCACTATGAAATCCACGTGATTGCATCTTAAAGTTGCCGTCCATACTCTCCTCTCGCAGCAATGCTGTCATCTCTAAATTTCTTCCATGCTGAAATTTGCAGCCTCCATTGCCTGTAGGATATGGCGCAGAGTGGTTCTTATCCTGTGACCAAAGGGAATCCATGGATTTTTTTTTCAGGGAGCAAAATGGTCAAGTTTTCCTTTGAGAACACGTAGGGAGGGAAGAAGGCCACCTGGGAGGCAAAAGAGAAAGTGAGGAGATGGACAACGTGGCCTGATCTAGAAGGTATTTTGGAGGAAGGAGTGTCAGGACTTGGTGACTGTGTTTGGAGGGGCGTGGAGGGGAAAGGCAAAATTTACACCCAGGTTTCAACCTTGTGTAAAAGATGGAACCTGGGCAGTCAACTACCCCACTGTGACCCCACCCCAGCAGCTGCTGACATGTTTCCTTCCCTCAGTGAGAACAGCTTGCTCCCCTCCCCTGTGTTATTCCCTACCTCCATCCTCTGCCCTTGTTTGGTTCCTAACATTTCTCACCCCCTGACTTTTTCTCTATTTCTCCCACTAGAATGAAGCCTCCAGGAGGCATGGCCCTTGGCCCATAGTCACCAAATCCTGTGTGTAGCACCTAGCCCGTAGTGGAAGCCCTAAACACATGTTGAAGGAGTAAGTGAATTTCTTGGAGTAAATGAATGAACGACCCTCCAGATTGCCTAAGGCCTAGGAGGGTCAAGATGGTACCTGGTTTTGCTTCCCTTTTTAGTCCCTATGATACTGGCTCAACACAAGACTGACATAAGGGAAGCCATATTGTAGAAAAGAAACCATGTTGTAACTTTGAATGAACTTTGATTAACTAACTCAGACATGTTCTGAAGATTTCATGGCCCCTCCCAGCTGCAATAAATTGACAACTTAGTCTTTTGAGCTCCTTAGGACTGTGATGACCCCTGGGCAGAGAGTCTAGGCTGATACCATCATCAAGGACAACTGAAAGGGTATTGCTCTGTTCTCTGATGTATATCTGGTCAAACAAAGGACTATCAGGAACTAAGACCAGAGGTCTGCCTGGATGGAGGCTCACTGGGATTAGGTCTATTTTTCAGGGACTGTTAAAATTTGGGTTATCTATACTTCTTATCCTTCTGGTCAGATATTTGACTATATAATATACCTTTAGATGTTGTTCCAAAACTGTTGAGCAAGCATAAAATTCTAATAATGCAAAATGTCAACCTGAAGCCGGGAATAAGAGAATATTTCCAAACAAGTGCTAAACAGTTTCCTTCCTCTAACCGAGATCTACACCCCAATTCAGCAAGAAGTAGCTAGATCGGCCATCACCCAGAATCCCTTGAGAATGAGGAATGACCAGAGAATGGGGGATTGAAACTGGCAAACAGTTAGCCATTGATGGTTAAGTAGCTAGGAACTAAAGATTTTTTTTCCTTTTTGCAATTATTGATTATAGCTTTTAGCTGTTTAACCCGCCCGTTGTTAACTGTGCTGCTTAGGCAATGTGCTACCTGACTCCCACTAGCCTCCTATAGATGACATCTCCCTGGAGCCTGGGTCACCATGGTAATGGGTGAGTAAGATGTTTTTCAGCAATTAGAACCCCTTTGTCCGCTCCAGGGCAGTTGAGACCACCAACTCATCAACTGGGCCCTTGCATATGTCTGATAAGCGACCTTTTGATGTCAAGAGGCTAAAAACTCCATCCTCAGATCGTGCTGATGCTGCCATTTTGTGAGCATGGGTCCTGTGAAGAGGCATGAAGACTGACTACGCTGGCACAGATCATCAATTACCTCACGTCCCGTCACCTCTAATCACCTACCTCCACATTTCAGACCACTTTGCCCCAATCCCATAAATATCCCTGAGCCCTCATTTTCAGGGAAGTGGATTTGAGACATTCTCTTGCTTCCTCACGTGGCTGCCTTGTGATTAAACTCTCTCTCTGTTGCAATCTCATTGTCTGGGTGTTTGGCTTTCTGGGCAGCAGGCAAAAACGAACCTGGTGCAGTAACACCTATGCCTAGGACAGGACAGTGCCTGGCACACAATGGACCCAGTCAGTATTTATTGACTGACTCAATGAGTGTGTGATGAGACCAGTAATGTTAATGCTGCAGGGCCTTACAGTTGATTAGTGGTTCCTAAAAAACAAAGTCTGCAGAGCCAGGGTGGCCATTCCTCCCTCCCTCACCGTTCTGCAATATTCCTTTGCATTTTAATGTGCATTAAAGATTTACTTGAACCACTGCTGTTTGGCCACCAGCCTGAGAGTTTATGATAATCCTCCCACCCCCGCCCTGGGACCCTGGCTGGAAATGGGATAATCTAGCCTGTTCTCCTTGAATGGTGATTGGGGGAGGCTGTTGCCATGGAAACTGCAGCTGGAGTTGGGGTGCTGAAGGGGACTGAGTAGGGATCCAGAAAGCCTTGGAGACTGGAATGTTCCATGGTTTGGGTAAAGATTGTGTGTGATTTAATAATCATGGTCTAGCATACAGTAGAGACTTAATGTGACTAGAGAAGTAACTGTGCCTCAAGGAGTGACCCTGTGAGTCGGGGAGGGGACTCACACACCTCATTTCTACCTGTACTCGGAAAATTTTCTTCTCATTTTGGGGGTGGAAATCTATATAGTCAGCATTTGGATTTATCCGTCCTCCCAATTACCCATCCACTCATCCTCTCGCTCGCCCGCCCGCCCACCCATCCATCCACCTGTCTGCCCGCTTGTATTAATTGTGTTTTTATTTTCTGTGTCTTACCGTGTTTTGACTTCTCTTGGTGGGAGGGGGAGGGACTGACAGACCCAGGGGGAGACTGCCCCTCCCAGAGCTACCTAATGCCTGAAGATAGCAACTTGCCTGCAAGCAAGTCTTTCATTTGCAAACCAGCCCGTCCTCAGCCTATAGCCCAAACCATCTCCTTTATCAGACTCTCTCACACCAAACCCCTAATCTTCCTGCCATAAATCATCACAGGGCCATCCCTACAGCCAAAGCCCACTGGAATTATTCAAATTAGCCAACCCTAAACTGTCCACCCTCCCCTGCATTCCCGTGGAAGCCCCAAGAAAGCATCCGGCCTAGACTTTCCCCTCCTTCCTGTCTCCTGCCTCCTGTCCACCCTGGTGCTTTCTCTGTGGCCCTGTCTGGCTTGCCCTCTTCTTTTGGGAATGTAAGTAATAAAAATCTTTCAATGGTATTAACCTCTCTATAGTCCCTCAGTGACCCACATAAATTAAATTCCCATGAGTACAAATGAGAACATTTTCCAACACCCGCCCACTACCCACTGACCTGCTAAGACCTTTACTCTGGTCTTCCCAAGATATTCCCTGGACTTTTTCCCTCCTCCATGCAGATCTTGGCTCAAATACCACTGCCTCTGACCATCAGATCTAGACCAGCCCCCTCCCTTTCAATCTTTATTCTCCTTTTCTCCAAAGCCCTTACCTTCCCTGGCATCATAATATTACTAATTGTCTCACGTGGTAACCCACGCGCCACGGCAATGTCTATCTGCTTCCAGCTATGGGGCACACACAGGCCCTCATCACGAGTCAGCGGGTGAATGGACACAACAGATAATGCTCACAACAGTGGCTCTTTTTGACACTTGTGATTTCTTTAGGAGTCTACAGAGACCCAAATAGTACATTTTTGACCCTGCCCCAAAATGTATTTTTTTAAAAAATCAACTTATTGACGTACAGTTTACATAAAACAAAATGCACCCATTGTCAGCATATGACTAATGGATTTTGACAAATGCATGCACCTGTAATCAACCCCACAATCAAGATGTAGGAAAGTTCAAGGATGCATTTTAATAAAAAGTAAAAAGCCCCAGAGTCACTGGTCACTTTAAGATGGACTCCACCCCACCACTGCCAGCTCTGGGAGGGGTTCTGTTTCTCTCTCTTCTCTCTAGCATAGTGTCTGGCACAAGGTGGACCCACAGTGAATATTTGTAGGATAAATGACGGAATGGAAGCATCTCCAAAGTGGCCCTGAAAGCTTATTAACATGTTACCTTATGTATACACAGAGGATACCTAGGGTAAAATGAGTAACTCGAAGAAGTGGTTTAGAACTCAGGCTTAAATACCATCTTAATAGGGGAAGGGGGGATGAAGACAGCTTAAGGGAGAGTAAACGATTTTTAGGAAAGAGGAATAGGTCCTTAGAACGATAGACAGGAGATGTGGCACTTTGTGACAAAGTGTATCCAGGTATGGTGTCTACTTCTAGTCTCCCCTCTTGTGATCAGATTCGATCTTCTCTGATGGATGAAAATCCCCAAGGAGGGGACTTGTGACAATTGAGCTCCTTTTGGAGGATCTGTCTTTAGGCAGATGAGGGGAGTGCAGAGAAAGCCTCTCCCTGCATTTGCTGTTTTTCAAGTGTTTACAGCTCAAAATAATTAATATACCAAACTGGCATTATCTGGAGTAGCACGTTCTGAACTCCTACAGCATATTTGGAGTAGCATATTCTGCTTTCCTTCAACATCATGTCTTTTTTCTCACCATTACGTTCCCAAGGTCTGGCACATTGACTTAACATAGTAGGCATTCAATAAATATTTGTTGAATGAATAAGTGAAAGAATGGATGAAAATGTGATGAGAATAGTCAATATTTATGTCACTGGCCCTGCTGATGTGAAAATGTGGGGCTATGAGGCCCAGAGTCAATTTTTTGCCCTTTTGCAAAGACACTGTCAAACGGCAAGCACGGAGAGGGTGGGTGAACCAGTGGTGGGGAGACTGCAGGCTGAGATCCTCCCCAGGTCTCCCCATCCCTCACCCAGGCTGGCTGGACCACAGTCACGCCAGCCATTCTCTCCTCAGGGCTCTTTGGTTCCTTAGCAACGCAGGCAAACTCAATGTGTTACCATGGAAACTTCTGTTAGGACGAAGAAGAAGAGGAGGTGGCTGAAAATCAGCAGAGAGACCCTCAGAGGATGGAATATTCTGGAATCTTGTATCAGACTGAGTGTATGTTTAAAATTCCAGCCTAGAATCCTCTAGTCTCTCATTCACTATTTGCGAATAAATAAAAATCTGGGTTCTTCCCTTTTGCACTACTGGTGGGAGTGTAAAATGGTGCAGCTGCTATGGAGGATAGTGTGGCCGTTCCTCAAAAAATTAAACGTAGAATTACCTTATAACTCAACAATTCCTTTTCTGGGAATACACCCAAAAGAAATGAAAGCAGGGACTTGCAGAGATGCTTGTGTGCTTAATGTTCACAGCAGCAGGATTCGCAATAGCTGAATGGAATAAGCAGCCCAACTGTCCATCGATAGACAAATGGATAAACAAAGTGTGGAATATTATTCAGCCTTAAAAAGGAAGAAAATTCTGACACATGCTACAACATGGATGAACCTGAAGATATTATGCTAAGTGAAATAAGCCAATCACAAAAGGACAAATACTGCGTGACTCCATTTATATGAGGCGCCTGGAGTAATCAAATTCATGGGCACGGAAAGTAAACGGTGGTTGCCAAGGGCTGGGGGAGGGGAAACAGAGAGTCACTCCTTATCAGGTACAGAGTTTCGGTTTTGCAAACTGAAAAGAGTTCCATGGATGGATGGTGGTGATGGCTGCACAACAATATGAATGTACTTAATGCTACTGAACAGTACACTTAAAATGGTTAAGGTGGTAAATTTTACGTTACGTGCATTTTACCACAATTTAAAAAATAAATATTAAAAAATGTAGGTTCTTGGGCAGGTGTTTCTATCTTTCTGAGCCCTTTATTCATTGAATTGCTTATTTATAAAATCACCATGTTAATCGGTTCTACCTTGTAGGATAATGCAAACAACATTCAACACGTGGTCCAGCATCTTGTAAACTGGAGTTTGACAAAGGGTGGTTATCGGACCAGCTACAATGGGATCACTTTAGAGAACTTTCCCTCAAAAGGAAGATTCCACTTGTCACAGGTTTTCTTCTGGCGCCGGTAACCGCCTCCTGCCGGTTGCTTCCTTTGGAGGAGGCATCTCCTCACCACCTGAGCACACTGTCTTCTCACACTGAGGTTTGTGCCAACTTGTTTGTGTAGACACACTGTATGCACAGATTTCTGGCTTTGGATGGTAACGCGGTTGCAAAGAGCATCCTGACCAGGTTAGAGCTTGGGCTCTGGGAGCCATCAAATCCCAGCCCTGCCATTTACTAGCTGCACAATGTGGGACAGATGGTCCAAGTTCTGTGCCTCAGTGTGCTCATGTCAAAACTAGGGAATAATATCATCCACCTTATAGGGTTATTGAGAGAATTTACTATAAAGAATTTACAACTGTGCCTGGTCCATCATTTTAGATAGTACAATTGTCCATTTCTGCTCATTCATTTCTCTGAAGCCATTGATCTTTCTTTGGCTCAGGAAATGACAACGCCATCCCCCAAAAAGTATGTTCACTCTATTTCCATCACCATCACCCTAGTGCAAGCTGAACACCCGTGCTTGTCTTGCTCATCTGCGGATGCCCAGCACAGCAGGGAGAAGGCGCTGAATGCAGATTTGACGTTCTCGAGAGGTGCTTACTTTTCCCTGATCTGATTCATCTGGGTGTCTCCTCATAACCGTGAGCTCCGGGGAGGCAGGCAGCGTGTCTGCTTTGCTGCAGCAGTGCCAAATCCTCGTAGTGGGGACTCAAGCAATAATACTGGGATCGATATTAATAATTTATTAATAAAATTCAAAATTCGTATTTTATTTGATTTTGTGAGGACTTGCGTAACCTGGCTGCCACCTGGACCTTCCTCCTCACAGTCCCTCCGTCCCTCAGTGGTCGCCATGGATTCTGTGCACCTGCAGGTTGCCGCCTCAGGAAATTTGTACATGCTCTTCCCTCTGCCAAGACCTCTCTTCACCTAGAGAATCTCATGTTTACTTGCCCCTCGTTGGGCTTTTTGCTCAGATATTGCCACTTCCTTAGCACACATCTGAAACAGTCCTTCTCCTGCGTATTAACATCTTCCAGCTCCCTGCTTTATTTTCCTCCACAGGCGGAGCCCACCCTGACGCTACATTAATGCTTGGGTTCGCTGTGTGTCTCCTGCACCAACGCAGCCTCAATGAGCATGGGGGCTGGCTCAACTCATTCCCCACCATTTCTCCGAATCTAGCGTGACACCTGCCTCCCAGAAGATCCTCAACATCTTTGTTAAATAAAGGACCAAACTTTTGGAGTGAATGAATCTGTCTCCCACCAGAACAAAGCACAGGGGAGCAGAGGCTGTGGCCACAGACGAGGGCTTGGCACAGAAGGCTCCATCAATATTTATGGAACAGCCTGATGAATTCTGAGGGTAGATGACGCTGTTTATCACTGGAGGCTGCAGGAGATGCATGATCTCTAACTGACTCTTCAGAGACCTCACACAAGTGTTTTTGTTCTTCTGCAAACCCCCACTTAAAGGCACCCAAAGATGTGCAGAGACCGCTATGGGGTGATTGCAGACTTGAGCCTCTTCTCAAGTCCGCAACCTTGAGACTTGAGATTGCAGTCCCAAGTCTTGCAGTCTCAAGATTGTGAATCCCCCTCCCAAGGCCACCACAGCCTCTCAATGAGATTAGTCAACCCACGTGGCTTGCTCCTCCGCAAACCTCCCCCCGCCCCCATTGTTGATCTGTCCTTAGCAATAGAAGGAGGCTCTCACCATCACCATGGAAACCGCAGCCAAGTAGGGAAGGACAGGGCCTGAGGAAGGGGCCCAGGGAGCCCAGAAAAGTGGAATTTTCCAGGCTTTGGAGTTGGTTATAAATCGTGACCTGGCACACAGTGGGCCTTTCTTAAATATTTATTGATAGAATGAATGACTGAGCCTCAAGCACATGGTGGGGAGTCCTCCACCCCTACCGCCCATTCTTATCTCAGATGAGAGAATCAGCCCCTTTGTTGGGCAGCTCCCAGTAAGCTGAGAGTTGGAACCAGTGATGCTGCATTCACTGAGTCTTCTCTTATTTTCAATTTTCATCTTGGTGACATTCAGAACCATAACAGTCAAGTGGTAACACTTAGGGAGCACGGACCCCCAGCTAAGGGCTTGCTGTGAATGGGTTGTGTGTGTCCCCGAAACTCATGTTAAAGCCCTAAGCCTCAGTGGGACGGTATTTAGAGGGGCTCTTTGGGAGGTGATTAGATCATGCGGGTGGAGCCCCCACGATGGGATTAGTGCCTTTATGAGAAGAGACACGGAGAGAGGTCTCTCTCTCCACCATGCGAGGCCGCAGGGAGAGGCTAGTAAAATAGAGCTTCTCCTCAGAACTCAGCGGTGCTGGTACCCGACCCGGGCCTCCCCAGCCTCCGGAACCGTGAGAAATAAATTCCTGTGGTCGAAGCCGCCTGGTCTGTGGCCTTCTGTGACGGCAGCCGCAGCTCAGCTCGGCGGAAGCTAAGCTCCCGGCTCTTACTTGCAGCGCACACCCGACACCGCCACGCCGAATTCCCTGTATGTTGCCGTGTAACTGAGGATGAGAATGGTTGCTAAGGACACAGCACAATGGTCAGTGTCCTGGAGACCCGCGCGTTTGCAAACCCTAGACTAAATGCTAGCCATCTGTTTTGCAAATTATTTCCTGGGGTTGCATTTTTTTTACCAGCGTTTCTCCGCTTTCTTCTCTGCCGGTACCTCCTCCACGAGGCCTCCCTCGGACCACCCCGCTCAGCGTTGGTCTTCTTGCATCGTCTTTATTTCTACCACCTTTTACCACGAAAAAAATCTAACCTAAAATGCCATGGCTTTTCTCCCCCTAACAGTAAGCTAATCTATTTGAATTAGTCCAATGTTTATTGGGAATAACTCACATTTGCCTTTTTTGAGACTATGGATTTTAAGGTGCAAATTATTTCAGGCATCGTTATTAAAAAAAAAATGCTGTCTACTAAATTATGGTAAAAATGTTAAAATCTGAAAAATAGGTCTTCGAATAAATGAGATCCCTCTCCTTTTTTTTTTTTCCACAGTTTTTACTTCTTTCTTTTTTTCTCATCTGGGATGTCACTGTGACTTGGGTGCTTACGTTTCTTTGCCTGCCAGTCCGTCTTCGGAGCTCACGGAGGGGCCTGATGCTTGGGAGGAAGTCGCTACATAGTTGTTGAACCAATAAACGAATGAAGGAATGAATTTGCTTCTGAAAAACTGGGGTCGTAATGTTTTTATATTGTTTGGCTTCCTGTCTGTCTCTCTTTTTTTTAAGCTTAAGTTATGACATAAACACATCCCAGATCATTAGCTGGCCATGTACTCAGTAAGCATTTAATTAACATTTGTGCTTATTATTAGCATTATTTTTGTCGTTACTATTATTTAAGGTTGCCAGATTTAGCAAATAAAAATACGGGATGCCAGTTAAATTTGAATTTCAGATAAACCATTTTTTTTGACAGTGCATAATTTGTCACCATTGCTAAAATGAAAATATGTACGATGCAGAATTTTACAGAATCAAAGTTTACAGAAGTATTTCTCAAAGACCATTGCCCAAAATGACAGAGTGATGTCCTTTCATTTATTCTAAAACATTTTTTTTCATATTTTTAACATCTTTGTCGTAATTTAGAAGATGGTAGTTTTCTGTTCTAATCGTTCCTAAAATAATTCACATTTTAAAATCTCTAGCCGCAAACAAAACAAAAACAAATGAATTTGCTTCTGCAGTCTCTGCTCCCAGCACAAAACCTCATTTTAAATGTCGTCAGAGTCCAGGAATGCCATGATTTAAGAATGAAAGCTTTACTAGAGAGAAGATGTAAATATACCAAGCAATTTTCTTTTACAGAGTAATAACATTTAAAATATATATAACATTTTTAAAAGAAGGATTGATAAGTGGTAATCCAATTATGGTAACTAGATAATTCTGTAATAAATTAATTTATAATTTTTTTCTGAAAACAGAGGGCTGCTTGTTTTAATCACAGTAAATTTTTTTAAGTATAAAGAAATTTCTTTACATTTCCCCACCAATGACAATTCATATATTTTGTAATGACCGTGAAAACAAACAAACAAAAAAACCCCAAAGGATATCTGCTATGAATCAAATCTGAGTAATTTAGAAAAAAAATCTGTATTATGTTTTTACTTTCGTAATTTTAAATGATAGTGGCAACCTTGCTGCCTGTGTCACGGGCATCCTGCAGATTCACAAAAGGGGCGATCTTTATGTTCAGATAAACGCGAAATTCAAATCATAGTATTTCCAAAGCGCAGAGACTAATGTCACATGTTACCAAGAATAGGAAATATACTTCGCAACACCAGCCACTTATTTTTCAAACTCCAAGCCATCCGCACAAGAGCTTTTAGCCTCAGAATAACGAAAGAGGCGAGTCGGTGTCCTGAGACGGCAGACAGCTGAGGAAGGCAAAGACGATTTTGTTTCTTTCAAAACAGCAATGCAGTATTTCAAAGTTTACATTTTCGAGTTTAAAGTGCATTAAATATAACAGCACATCTGGAAACTAAATTGTGCAAATTTGACATCTCACAGCTGGAAACACTTAGGAAAAACGAGGTTTGCCGTTCTTCGTGGAAGGTGTGCGGATTAACAGGGAAGGACACACTGAATGAGCCTGGAGGTTGCTGCACCCCCAAGATGCGTCTTTATAAGCAATTCTTCAAGATTCAAAAAAAAAGTTCTTTTAAAATAAGATTTTCCTGACTAAAAATGCACACCCTCGAGTTAGAAATGTCGGTGTACGCCTCTTGTACCGGCCAGAAGGCTCTGCCCACTCTCCAGGTACCTTTCTCATCCTCCCCCCTCTCTCTCGCCAAGTCCCTTTGCCTCCTGTGAGCACCTCAGGCCCTCCTGTGTCGGAGAGATTCAGGCCAGCCATGCCCCCGGCCCCCTCCACGGACACTTGGGACGATGAGCGGAAACCTCCTCGCCCCTCCATGACACAGGCTTCCTGCTGCTCGGCTCCGGAGGAAGGCGGGGAGGGAGGCTCAGGCGGCAGCCAGGGCGCAGTGCAACCTGAGCCACAGGGAGTGGGCCCTCCGCCGTCCCCCTTCCCGTGGGAGTGAGCAAAGGGGGAAGGAGGGAGAGGTGGGTCTGTCTTGCCTCATTCAAGAGACACCCCTGAATTTCCCCTGCTGTGAGTCTCAAGGAATTCAGAGACCCTGCCTGTAACAACCAGGGGCTCGCAGAGTGCTCTGAGAAGCTTTCACTTCATTCATTCATTCATGCAACTGATATTCCCAGCTCTAGGTGCTGGGAATACAGTGCTAAAAAGACAGGAAAAATTCCCTGCTTTCACGGGGTTTATGCTCCAGTCGCTGAGCAGTCAATCAGTAGCGAAACAAATACGTGAAAGAGTAATTTCTGACAGCAGTCCCTGCGGAGAACGAAAAGTGAGCTGCTGGGATGTTGACTGGAGGGGTGCCTTCAGCTAAGACAGTGGGAGTGGAGCGGGGAATTTCTCCAAGGAGGTGACAGTTCAGTTAAGGCTCAAAGGTCAAGAAGAATCCCGCCATGGGGAGCTCCAGACAGAGTGAGAGTGGAGGAGCCGTGGGTGCAAAGGCTCAGGGGCAGGAATGGGCTTTGTGTGTCTGAAGACCGATGCGTATAGAGAGCAGAGTTTAAACCAAGGACTGTTAGAAGATGCGGCTGGACAGATTGGCTGGAAAAGAGAGGCTGTCTGTATATTTATTGGATTTACTAGCAAAAAATTTTTTATTTAATAAAGATCTCTCCGTGAGACTCTAACAGATACAAGAGCGGCTTTGCTTTTCCGGGGCTGCCGTAACAAACCACCCAGACCGGGCGGCTCAACAACAGGGCATGGATCGTCTCTCAGTTCTGGAGGCCGGGAGTCTGGGATCACGGTGCGGCCAGGGCTGGTTTCTCCTGAGGCCTCTCTCTTGGGCTTGCAGACAACTGTCTCCTCCCTGTGTCCCCGCTTGGTCATCCCTCTGTGCGTGTCTGTGTCCTGATCTCCTCTTCTTGCAAAGACACACACCCATGGGATTAGGGCCCGGCCACAGGACCTGTTTTCACTTAATTGCCTCCTTAAAACCCTGTCTCTAAATACAGTCGCATTCTGAAGTACTGGGGGTTAGGACTTCGACCTGTGCATCTTTGAAGGGGGGACACGGTTCAGTCCGTGAGCGGCAGAGCTGGCTTGTCTTTGGTGATCCTTTGTTGTTCATGCCTTGAGCCTTTCCTGGCGCATGGGGCCTCAAGTGATGTGTATGGACCTAGCGGGTGAGTGGACAGTCTTCACATCGCTGGCACGAGGACAGAGTGTGATTTCTAACCATTGGTGGAGACCCGTGCAGCCAGTCCCTGCCCTTCTGCAGATCCAGGTTCAAGGACGTGCTTCAATGCGCCCCAAAGTAGTGCGTGCGCCCTGGTGGGGACACCGCAGGCTTGTCTTTGTCTCCAGGGCCTCCTTTTACCCCTCCACCCTGTCCCCCCCAAGGAGCCCCCACCTGGGTGGACCACAGAGGCTGTCGCCATGGAAACTTCAGCAGGATGAGGAAGGGGAGGGAACTGAGAAATGAGGGAGCCTCCGAGACTGGAATTTTCCAAAATGTAGTGTTCAAACCCTCAGCCAGGCACACAGGAGGTGCTTAAAAAATGCTTGCTGAAAGAAGACAAGCGTGTCTCTCGAGGCATTTCCCATCCCAAGTGCGTCCCCAGTGAACTCCTCATCACAAGGCAGGGCTCCCGGAGCAGCTGCTGCGGATCCGGGGGAACCGTGTTCTCACGACTTCTCTGTTCATCGAAATTTACTGGCAGAACTGGGAATTGAAACTCAAAGCATTTAGCAGTTTCAGCATTGACTCGGTGCCAGGCAGCTGTTTAGGACCACGTGCATGTGTTCTGTTCCATTCTCACAACAGCCATGGGTGTGTCCTGGGAAGCTGGAGGGGAAGCTTCTGGAAATTGTAAGCAGGGAGTGGTGGAGTAGACGGGTAGGAGATCTGCTGTACAGTGTAGTGCCAACAGCCAACAACATGGTGTCACAGACTTAAAACCTGCTGAGAGCTTATGCGAAGTGCCCTCACCACACACACACACACAGCCACACACAATAATAGCGGCATAGAAGGAAACTTTGGGAGGTGAGGGGTGTTTATGGCTTTGATGGTGGTGGTGGTAGTTTCCTGAGCATATACTCATCCCCAAGTTCACCGAGTTATAGACATTAAATATGTACAACTTTTTACATGTCAAAAAAAACACAGGTGACAGAGGCAGGCAAACCTCCTATAGTGTCCCTCACCTCCCATCTCCTCCCCCATGACCTCAGCTGAGTCATCTCCCCTCTCTGAGCCTATTTCTACCTCAGACACAGACAACGAGGCCAAGTGCCCCATCTTACAGGGCTGTTGGAAAATGAACTTACGCCTGTGAAAAGGCTTAGAATTGTGGCGGACACATATTCTTCTGATGTCCTGTCAGAGAGCTGTTAGTACGTCAAGTTTGCACAAACATGCACTCCTGTTTTCGGGAGAGCAGCCCAAACCTCAAGACCGTCCTTCCTTCCCCTCCTGCTCCTGCAGCCCCTCCCTTCCATGCCTAGCCCTCCCCGCAACTGCCCAACCTGGACAGCGAGAGGGAATCAGGCCAGACCTTCTAAGGCCCTAAGACCCCTCTTCTCCCCAAGGTGGCCCTGCCGGCTGCCCTGGGGCCGGCACAGGGGGCCAGCGTCTCAGGTAACTGGATTCTGCTCTGTGTGGTCTGAGGCCCTTTGCGCCCAAATATCTTTCTCTAAAACCTGAGATGCAGTGTGATGGGGGACTGGTCTAAACCCTTCCCATCCTGGGCTCATCGGCAGAGTTCAGACGTCACTGCAGACTGCGGACGCTGGAGCACAAGAGCTGACTGGGAAATTTGTAGGGATTTTGCGAGACGTTTAAGCACATCCTTCAGTAAATATTAAATTACATGCACTTAAAATTAAATAAATTACATTGAAAACAAAAGTAATACTCAAAATGCATCCTTTCCTAATTATTTTACTGGTGTCTGTGTTGTTGAGGAAATTCACACCTATTGCGTCTGTATGGTAGAGATACCACAGAATGGTGCACTGTGGGCTTCTCTCCACCTCTCATCTAGTCTAGGTTACAGCTACTCGGTTCTGCTGTCACAGCACATGGAGCCACAGACAACACACAAACGATGGGTGTGTCTGTGTTCCGTACAGCTGTAATTTACAAAAACAGGTGGCAGGCCGGGTTGGCCGACCCCTGCGCTAGACTGTCAACCATCTTGGCCTGAAGGATCAGGCTCCTCTCTCTCTCTCTCTCTGAGCAAATCTCCACCCACTTTCTCCATCCGCCCTCCCCTCCAGCCACACTGGTCTCACTGGTCCTGAAGCCCGGCACCCATCCAGCCCCGGGGCTTTTCAAGGTGTCAATAGCTCTATCTGGACTGCTCTTCTCCCTGATATTCCCATGACCTGCTCCCTCCCTCCATTCAGGTGTAAATATCACCACCTCCAAGAAGCCCTACTTGACCACCTGATCTAAAATCTGCTCTCTATACCTTTTGATTCTGACTTATTTTCCGTCACAGCACTTGCCTCACCTGAAATCTTACTCCATGTTAACATATGACCTGCCCTGCTCGCCCCCGCTCCTCCCCCTGAATTTGAGTCTAGGGGACCAGGGCTTCGTCTTTTGGTTCTTTGCTGCATTCACCACGCTTAGTTCAGAGTCCACCACAGGCACATTTTCATTAAATGCTGTTTGAAGGAAAGGATGGGCAAATGAATGAATGAGAGTATGGAAAGCTGTCTCTCCTAATAGTGTCGCGGCTCCAGGAGGGACTTGGTCTTTTTTGCTCATCATTTTATTCTCCACACCTAGAGTGCAGTCCAGTACACAGAGGGGCTCAATCAATCCTTCTGATCCATTGGTATTCTGGGAACACGAAATGCTGGTGCCTAGAAGATATTCAGGATTCCTATCCACATCCACAGAAGCTCCTGACCATTTCCCCATCTGCAGGGCCACTGCGGGTGACGCATTTCAACGTGCACAAAAGATGCGCAAGAACTGCTGACGCAAAGACTCTGTCGGGCTGCCCAGGCCCTCCCCAGCTGGACTGCTGTGACGTCCATCCCTCTCCCCACTTGGTACCCCCTCACAGGGGCTCCCACCTTCTCCTGAAGGATGCAGGAGCTCAGGCTGTTGCCGTGGAAACTCCAGCCTGCGTCAGAAGCGAGGGGCTGGGGAAGGTACAGAGAGAGCCGCAGAGAGTGGAATTTTCCAGGCTCTGCAGTAAGACTGTGGATTCAAAATTCAAGGCCCCATTCAATCCACCGACCTCATCTACGTCTCTGCTGACCCCAGTTCTCTCTCAGCGTCCATCACCCGCCAGGCTTCCCTTCGCTCTGTGAGTCAGGAGCTCTGGGTCCATCCTTCCTCTTACTCCCTTGGACTTTCTTCTCTCTCTCTCTCCTTCCTACTCCTCAGGCAAAAACCAAGCCTGGATGACTCCAGCTCCCACACTCCAAGCCCCCTCAATTTTTTTATTGTTGCAAAATGAACACACAATTTAATCTCTTAACCATTTTTAAGTGTACAGGTCAGTGGTAATAAATACATTCATACTGTTGTGCAACCATGACCACCATCCATCTCCAGAACTCTTTTCATCTTGCAAAACTGAAACCGTGTCCCCATTAAACAGTAATCCCCCATTCCCCCTCCCCCAGTCCTTGGCAACCACTATTCTACTTTCTTCTTTTTTGTGTGTAAGGAAGATTGGCTCTGAGCTAACATCTGTGCTAGTCTTCCTGTATTTTATGTGGGACATAAAATAGCACGGCTTCATGAGTGGTGCCAGGTCCCGGCCCAGGATCTGAACCTACAAACCGCAGGAGGCCAAAGTGGAGCGAGTAAACTTCACCACCACACCACCGGGCTGGCCCCACTCTTCTACTTTCTGTCTCTGTGAATTTGACTACTCTCTAGGGACCTCATAGAAGTGTTACTCATACAATATTTGTCCTTTTGTGACTGACTTATTTCATTGACCATAATGTCCTCAAGGTCCATCCATGCTGCAGCATATGTCAGAATTTCCTTCCTCTTTAAGGCTGAATAATATTCTGTTGTATGTGTGCGCCACATTTTGCTTATCTGTCCATTCGTCAGTGGACACTTGAGTTGCTTCCACCTTTTAGCTATTGTGAATAGTGCTGCTATGAACATGGGTGCGCAAATACCATTTGAAGACCCTCCTTTTATTTATTTATTTATTTTTTAAAGATTGGCACCTGAGCTAACAACTGTTGCCAATCTTTTTTTTTCTGCTTTATCTCCCCCAAATCCCCCACAATACATAGCTATATATCTTAGTTGCAGGTTCTTCTAGCTGTGGCATGTGGGACGCCACCTCAATGTGGCCTGACGAGTGGTGCCCTGTCCGCGCCCAGGATCCAAACTGGCGAAACCCTGGGCCACCACAGCGGAGCACACAAACTTAACCACTCGGCCACGGGGGCTGGCCCCGAGACCCTCCTTTTAATTCTTCTGGGTATGTACCCAGAAGTGGAGCTGTGGGATCATATGGTAACTCTATTTTTAATTTTTTTAGGAACGACCACACTGTTTTCCACAGCAGCTTACCCTCATCCCTCAATTTTAACCACAATAAACAACTTGAGTGGGATAGATTTCCGGCTCCACTCGTGGTAGCTTTTTAGGCAATCTCCTGTGGGCCTGGCACTGTTCCCATGGTTCCTGATGTTGAATCTACTCAATAATCATAGAGATCATGACTTATGTTTACTTTAATAAATAATGCTACAGCACTTAGCTCTCTGAATCCTTACTTCCTTAGTGGCCACTTGAGAGACGTTCTAATATTATCCCAATGTTACACGTAAGGAAAGGGAGGGACGGAGAAGTCAGTCAGTTGTGGCGATTCACACAGCTAGTAAGTGGCAAAGCTGGGATTTGAACCCAGGCAGCCAGACTCCCCAGTCTGAGCTCTTAACCCCTGGGCTGTGCCCTTGCTTGGTACATCTCTCAGGGCTGCCTACGCTCGGATGCCCATTTTAGAGAGGAGGAAAGTGAGGCACCAGCCTATGATGTTAGACATGAGTTAACCACTCTCTGATTCCACATTCCTCACCTATTTTAGTAACAAGATTTTCAACACAGAGCAACCCAGGAGGTTTAGCAGTGATGTGGTATGTATATTGTAAAGCATTCACAAGAAATAGATCATTTTAAAGGGTGAAGATAAAAAATAGAAAGCATTCTAGGCCTTTTTTCACAATGCCCCATTTTGGATAGCATTGGTCTAGGCAAGAGATGGTGGTGCCTTAGATTAGGGGGTGGCAGTGGAGACTGGGAAATCTGGGAGGATTTGAAAGATACACAGGTAAGAGGTGTCATGGTGAAGATCTATCTTGGGGATTCTTGACCTGTTGCTGGTGGGCTACATTTGTTGACAATTAGATCAGTTCTGAATTTGCACCGTTCTTCCTGAATGTCATCAGGGGAACGTCCAGTTGAGAGGTGGATAGATGTTTCCAGAGCTCATGAGGGAGGTCTTGGCTGAGGAGGGAGATTCAGGGGTTCCATCAATGCAGAGGGTCGCTGGAGATCACAGAACTGTACACTGCACAACTCCGTGGGCACCATCCACGTAGATGACGCTGTGAGCGAGAATCTCACTGAGGGAGAGGGAGGAGCATTCGGACGTTGATGATGAAAATGTTACCCAGCCCCACAGGTGTTTGCATGCAAAGAGGAGGCCACAAGAGGGACGTCTAGAATTCAGAATTGACCATTGGAGTAGAAAAAAGTATCCATTTTATTTATAGCATCCATCTAACCAACATTCATTCATCTAAATACCCATCCATCTGCCCACTCATCCATCCATCCTTTGCTCATCAATCCCTACATTCACCCACCCATTAATCCATCCACTCATCTATCCAACCATCCATCCATTGATCCATCAATTCAACAAAGAAAGGAAATAAATCTCTAAGAAAAAATTGTGAACTCCTTAGTGATAAATTTAATTACGCGTTTACTCACTAAATGTAAGCTAACGGGCAGTGCACGACTCTCCCCAGCTCCTCTCTGAATTCACTTCCATCAACTTTCTTCCTTGCTCACTTTCCATCACATATCCTGGCCTCCTTGCTGTTGTTCAAGCAGGACAATCATGCTCCACCTTCAGATGTTTCCAGGTGCTGTTCTCTCTGCCCAGAGAGTTACTTCCTTAATAATTCGAAGACTTGTGCCCAACCTTCATTCAGACCTACTCAAATACCACCACCTCCAGGAAGACCTCCTTGATCAGCTGATCTAAAAGAGTCCTCTCCTTCACTCTCCCCCTCCTCACTCTGCTTACACTTTACAGAACTTATCCCATCTGTTGTTTGTTACATTTCTTGACTGATATTCTCACATAGATGAAAGCTCCATAAGGGAGGAATTTGTCTTGGTTTCTAGTTTATTCATGACCTTTAGCTCAGTGCTGACCCACAGTGGGACCTCCATAAGTACTTGCAGAATAAACATATAGTTTGTGAGGTGAAGGAACGAATGATCTACCAGAGGTCAGAAATCAGGCCTTAATTCTCACTGTTTTATTTTCCAGGGCTAGAACAGAGCAAGTAAAAGAGAAAGAGGCTCAGTGAGTGTATATGCCTAATTCTCTACATTCACACGCAATATAGACATGTCCTAAATAAATGAATGGCGAGAACCCAAACAGCTATGTCATTGATGCTTAAGATGGATTCATAATTTCTGAGCGGGTGGAGGCTCCGGCAACTGCTTCCCGCCCCCTGACCCCGACCCCGATTTCTGCAAAGATGGTGCCAGTGACGCATTTCAGTGTGCGCAAAGTATGCAGACGCACAACTGATTCGGAGACTGCGCCAGCAGGCCTCATCCTCCCCCGGTGGCGCGAGTCTGACGTCCACCCCTCCGCTCCATCCCCAGTTCAGGAGCCCCCACCTCTGCAATGAGGAGGCTCAGGCTGTCGCCATGGAAACCGTCGCTGCAGTGGGGAGATGAAGGATGGAGAAGGGGCGGAGAGAGCCCTTTGGGGACCAGAATGTCCTCATCCCTGCAGTTAGTGTGTGTGCGGAATCGAAATCTCAGCCTGGCACACAGTAGTCCCTCCATACAGGTGGGAAAGCCAGTGTCGGAGCCTCCAGAAATCCCTGGGATTCCATCCATGGGAGTTGAATCTACTCTTTTCTGGCTCCATTTCTGGAAGGCATTTATATCCCAAGTCTTCGGATCTGGGGATGGTGGGATGCATTTAGTCCTCTCTCCAGCGAAGTGTGTAACAGAAACTAAAAGAGGAACTATCGCTTGCGCTCAGGAAGGAGCGCTGACCGCGTGCCCTGCGCTGCGGTCGCCTCCCCTGGGTGCAGCCCCAGCACAGTGCAGCGGTGAGGAGAGAGTTCTTAACACCCCGGTAACCGGAGAGGACCCCACACCCCAGGGTCGGGCACATGCAACTGAGCTCCGCAAGAGCACAGGAGACAGTCAATGAAGGCCAGGGTGAGGCTGTTCCAGGCAGAGGGAACAGCAAGTGCAAAGCAGAGCAAGCATCTTCCTTCATGAAAACGCACTGAAGGCGGGAGGTGCAGGAACCAGTGTAGGAGGATGAACTGAGGCAGATGCTGGAGAGCAGGCCACCAGGCCCTCCGAAGGGGTCCCTGTGCTGGGGGCTTCGTGCTCTGAGGTCAACATCATGAGAATCTTAATTTTATCTTTGAACTTTTATTTTGGAAGTGAAGTCACTAGGACAAGGCTCTGTGACCCTGGGGCTTGGAGTCTGCCTCCCACACCGCCTGCCACCCTGGGGCAGGTTCTGAGCAGTTCACTCCCCTCAGGAACCCTTGCTGCCCTCTGTCCCTGGCGGGGTTCCTGGGCACAGGCCCGGGGAGGGGCAGGGTCGGGCGGGCCCAGCATCTTTGAGGCTCTGCACACATCTGCCAGTGTTCCCATGTGCCTGAGGGAGCACGACATCAAATAGCAGCTGAAAACCCCATTAATGGGGGGAGAGGAAGACTCAGGGAGAGAGGAAGGACCTCTTTCTTGCTTTTTGGAACAACGAGCCTGTGTTTTCACTTTGCGCCGGACTCTGCAAGTTCTGCAGCCAGAGCAGTCTGCAAGTCCTGGCTGAGGGGCAGCCAAGGCTGGATGGCAGGGACCCCGCATGGGCCGTGCCAGGGGAGAACATTCTACCATGGGGATTGTCATCTAAACAGGGAATGATGCCATTTACAACGTTATCTCGCTCTCAAGGGGAAGGAGGCCCTGAGGGGAGGGCTGGGGGCCGGGAGACCCTCTAGGAGACGCTGGAGGCTAGGACGAGGGGATGCGGAGAGGCGGGAGGATGCGGACTCGGAGAGAGGGCAGGTCGCAGTGGAAACGTCGAAAGAGGAGCAAGAAAACAAAGTCTCCACGTTGCTCTAGAGCAGTAGTTCTTAGCCAGGAAGGAACTTTGTCCCCACAGGGCACACGGCAGCTCCTGGAGAGCTTTGGTCACAGCTGGAGGAAGGGCACTGAGTGAGCGGAGACCAGGGATGCTGCTCAACCTCCTGCAATCACAGGGTGGCCCCGCCATGGAAGCGTCTAGTCCCAAGGGGCCATTGAGCCAAGCTCAAGAAACCCTGAGCTAAACAAGTGGGATATGTTATAAGATTCAGTTGAACACATATCTCTTTAACACCAACTCTGTGCCAGGCCCCTGGCGGGCACCCAGGACGAGATATACACACATTAGAAGATATACGTGAGGGACCATCAGCCTCCAAAATAAGAAAAATGGAGAAAAATTAGATCCAGGAGTATGAACTCGTAAGAGGTGGACTTGTACTCAAGACACACGTATGACTTAGGAGCGGACGTCTCCTGAACACTGGCCATTTTGTGTTGATTCTGAGAAAAGCGTTTGCTTCTTTAATTCGGTGGAAATATATACGATATATCACTTGGTATTAGGCCTGGCATTTAGTTCGTGGACGCAGGGAACATTCCAAGGGGGGTTGTTGACCTGAGGTTTCCTCTGAACACTGAGCCTGTGTTAACTCTCCGGAGCCTTCTCCTCAGGAGCCTGGTGATTCCTGGTGGAAATGTCACTCTATGCTTCTCTGTCACCTGCTGCTGCCCCTTCTCTTCATTCCTCCCCCAACCACCGTCACTTCTCACCTGAGTGATTACAAAAGCCCCAAACAAGTATCTTTTGTTCAACTCTCGCCCTCCATAGTCCACTCTACCCATGAAGACAGCCAGTGTGTAGAAGCTTTAAACACACCACAGATTTTGCAACTGGAACTCCCATCCATTGCCGCTGGGGTTACAAAATGGCAGAGCCACTCTGGAAATGATTGACAGTTTCTTGTAAAGTTAAACACATACTTGCCCTATGGCTGAGCCATCCCACTTTAAATTTCTAGATATTTACCCTGAAAAAAAGAGAACTGATGTTCACAAAAACCTGTACATGCAAATCAAAACCACGATGAGGGGCTGGCCCACTGGCATAGTAGTTAAGTTCATGTGCTCTGCTTCAGTGGCCCAGGGTTCATGCATTCAGATCCTGGGCGCGGACCTCAACACCACTCATCAGGTCATGCTGTGGCAGCATCCTATATACAAAATAGAGGAAGACTGGCACAGATGTTACCTCAGCAACAATCTTCCTCAAGAAAAAAGAGGAAGATTGGCAACAGATGTTAGCTCAGGACCAATCTTCCTCACCAAAACAACACACAAAAAACAAAAAACCCACAATGAGATACTACTTCACATCCACTAAGGTAGCCATCACTAAAATAAAAACACACAGACACACACACACAGAAAATGACAAGTGTTTACAAGGATGTGGAGAAATTGAAACACTTGTGCACTGCTAGTAGGAGTGTAAAATGGTGCAGGTGCTGTGGAAAACAGTTTCACAGTTCCTCGAAATGTTAAACATAGCTTTACCATATGATCTAGCAATTCCACTCCTGGGCACAAACCCAGAAGAATTGAAAGCAGGGACTCAGACATATTTGTACATCCATGATCAGAAGAGCATTATTCACAATAGCTAAAGGCGGGGAGAACCCAAACGTCCATCGATAGATGAAGGGATGAACAAAATGTGGTCTAACCGGACAGTGGAATATTATTCAGCCATAAAAGGGAGTGAAGTTCTGACACATGCTACAATGTGGATGAACTTTGAAAACATTATTTTAGTGAAATAAGCCAGGCACAAAATGACAAATATTGTATAATTCTACTTAAATGTGGTCTCTATAATAGGCAAATTCATAGAAAATGGAGTGTGGTTAGCAGGAGTCATGAAGGGGGAGAGAGTTTTTGCTTCTGTTCGGGCTGATGAAAAATTTGAAAATAGTAGTGGTGGTTGCACAACATTGTGAATGTCCTTAAAATGCTGCCTTGTACACTGAAAAGTGGCCAAACGGTAAATCTTATGTTACATATATTTTACCACAATAGAAAATTTTTAATGTAAAAAATAATGTAGAAGATCTCATTCATAATTCTGTATATTGATTAGATATTGAAAGGATAATATTTTGCATATATTGAATTAAATAAATAATATTATTTAACACATTTTTTTCGTTGCGCATGGGTGTTTGCAGCAGCTCTAGTTGCTGCAGCCACAAACTGGAAACAACCCAAATGCCCTTCAAGGGGCAAATACATCAATAAAGTCGAGTGCATCAACACCAGGGAATACTGCTCAGCAAAGAAAAGGAGCAGATTATTGGAATAATCAAGTAATTGGATTACTGTCCAGGGTATCATGTTGAGTGAAAGAAGCTAGATTCAGAAGGTTACACGCTGTCTGATTCCATTTACGTGACATTCTTGTTTTGTTCTGTTTTGTTTTTTGCTGAGGAACATTCACCCTGAGCTAACATCTCTGCCAATCTTCCTCTTTTTGTGTGTAGGTTGCTGCCACAGCATAGCCACTGATCAGTGGTGTAGGTCTGTGCCTGGGAACTGAACCCAGGCTGCTGAAGTGGAGTGTGCCAGACTTAACCACTAGGCCATGGGGCTGGTCCCCAATTTAAGTGACATTCTTGAAAAGACAAAACCATAGTGATGGAGAACAGATCAGTGGTTGCCAGCAGCTGGGGGTGGGGGAAGGTGCGGTTAAGAGGGAATTTTGGGGAGAGAGAAAACTGTTCTGTATCTGTGGTTACAAGACGCTATAGTTGTGTTAAAACTCATAGAACTGGACACCCAAAAAAGGTTAAGTTTATTGTGTATTAATTTTTAAAATAAAGTGAAAAACAGGGCCTCAGGGCCACCCAGCCCTCCCTCTGGCTGGTGGAGACGGATTCCGGTCAATTCCTTTTTTCTTTTAAGATTTTATTTTTCCTTTTTCTCCCCAAAGCCCCCTGGTACATAGTTGTATATATTTCTTTTAGTTGTGGGTCCTTCTAGTTGTGACATGTGGGACACCACCTCAGCGTGGCCTGATGAGTGGTGCCATGTCCGTGCCCAGGATTGGAACTGGCGAAACCCTGGGCTGCCACAGTGGCAGCAAACTTAACCCCTTGGCCACAGGGCCGGCCCCTCCAGTCAATTCTGATGCTAATTACCAGGAGTTGGCGCAGACTTGGCATGGTGAGGGCCAAGACTGCCCTCACTTCAGACACCCATGGAAAACAAAATAAGAAACACATTAGGAGATCCAGGAGCTCCCTTCTGCTCTTGGAATGAACTAAACCTCCTCCCCCCCCCCCCCCCCACCCCCGGCAGGCTTTGAGTAATCCGGCCGCCACAGTCTTCCCTGGCTGCACCTCCTGCTATATGTCCCCTTCCTCGGATTCTTAGACCCTCAGTCTTGCTGTGGCCCCGGGACCTTTGCACCTGCCCACAACCGTGTTTCACCAAGACCCAGACCAGTGAGGCAGCCAAAAGCAGGATCTGGTGCCCCGTGGCTGTCCCCACACTCGCATGAATACGGGGTTCAAAGGACAAGGAGGCAGGTCTTCCAGGGCCCAGACTCCGCAATTTGCTGGTCCTGGGACGGGGTCCCCATTACGAAATGCTTTCTCTGTGCTGAGCCTAAGGAACACGGCAGCCGCCGCCCAGACCCGGGGGAGCCCCCTGGAGAGCTGCCTCCCGCTCCCAGGTTGGTGCGTCAGGAGGCGCACACTGAGGTGTCCACAGAGCAGAGGTGCCGAGCAGTGACAGCGGACTCTCCTCAGGATCCGAGGAGCATTCGGGGTACGCGCCACATGCATTTCAGAGACGTTACCACGATGGACAGGACCCAAGAGCACGAGCGGCCTCACACACCGCTGGTGCTTAAAACATAAGCCTGGTCTACAGATGCGCAACTCGCATCTCTGCACGCGGCTGGCGGTTCGAAGAGACCCATCTGCCTCCCGGGTGAGAAGTGGCCCCTGCAGCGGGGCCTCCAGGGGGACGATGGGGCGTGACTGGGGCTCCCCAGGGGGCCGCTGCCCGGGACCAGGGGACCAGGGGCCGGTCGGACTCCACACCCGTTTTCCCTGGGGCAGCAGGAAGGCCGCCACTTCTCCTCTTTCGACGTTTCCACTGCGACCTGCCATCTCTCTGAGTCCGCATCCTCCCTCCCCTCCGCATCCCCTCGTCCCAGCCTCCAGCGTCTCCTAGAGGGTCTCCCGGCCCCCAGCCCTCCCCTCAGGGCCTCCTTCCCCTTGAGAGCGAGATAACGTTGTAAATGGCATCATTCCCTGTTTAGATGACAATCCCCACGGTAGAATGTTCTCCCCTGGCACGGCCCACGTGGTCCCCTCGGTCCAGCCCGGGCTGCCCCTCAGCCAGGACCGGCTGCAGAACTTGCAGAGTCCGGTGCAAAGTGAAAACACAGGCTCCTTGTTCCAAAAAGCAAGAAAGAGGTCCTTCCTCTCTCCCTGAGTCTTCCTCTCCCCCCATTAATGGGGTTTTCAGCTGCTATTTGATGTCGTGCTCCCTCAGGCACACGGGGACACTGGCAGATGTGTGTAGAGCCTCAAAGATGCCGGGCCTCGCCTGACCCTGCCCCTCCCCGGGCCTGTGCCCAGGAACCCCGCCAGGGGCAGAGGGCAGCAAGGGTTCCTGAGGGGAGTGAACTGCTCAGAACCTGCCCCAGGGTGGCAGGCGGTGTGGGAGGCAGACTCCAAGCCCCAGAGTCACAGAGCCTTGTCCTCATGATGTCACTTCTGTGGGGGATTGGAATTGACCACCCCAAAATGTGTCTCTTTGGCATGAGGGTTATTTTGGGCTGGTTACTTTTAAAAACTGCAGACACAGGAGAAGCTCTGAAAAGTAGAATTTTACCCTTTGTAAGAGATGTTTACGTTTGTAAGGGAAATCCCCGTCTGTAAAGGTGTCTCCCTCTCTGTCCCAGGAAGAAGCGGGGTAACCTTAGCTCTAGAAACTCTTGGCAATGAGGAAGGCAAGGCCTTAAAGCTGCATAATAATCTTACCCTTGTTTACTGTGCTTTTCTGGTCATCTCCCATAACTGACTCCCCCCACCCCCAACACCCTCCTTTGTCTTTGGCTGAGGAGGGTCTTAATGATGAGAACCTCTGCCATTTTGGCAAGTTACTCACTTTCCTGGGCTTCTGCCGCCTATACATGTTATAAAGCTTTGTTTTATTTTCCCCCATTATTCTGTCTCATGTGAATTTAATTCATAGCCCGACCAGAAGGACCTAGAGTGGTTAGAGGAAACGTCTTCCTCCCCTCCACTTCCAAAACAAAATGCAAAGAGAAAAGTAAGATCTTCATGATGTTGGCCTCAGAGCATGAAGCTGACCCCTTTGGGGCCCTGGTCTCCAGCACCCACCTCACTTTGTCCCCCACACTTGGCTCTGGCACCTCCTGTCTTCACCACTTTCGCATGAAGGAGGACCCTTGCTCTGCTTTGCACTTGCTGTTCGCTCTGCCTGGAACAGCCTGACCCTGGTCTTCATTGACTGTATCCTGTGCTCTCGCAGAGCTCAGCTGCATGGCCTGACCCCGGGGCCTGGGGTCCCTCCTCTGTTCCCTGGGTGAGATTAGAAAGTGATAAAAGTGAAATTTGCATCATTACTTGTTTTATTCCCTGTAACCATGGTTCTCAGCCTGGGGTGATTTTTCCCCCCAGGGGACACTTGACAATGTCTGGACATGTTTTTGGTGGTCACAACTAGGGGAGGGGATGTGCTGCTGGTGTCTGCTAGGTGGAGACGAGGGGTGCTGCTAATGCCCTGCAATGCCAGGACAGTCCCCACAGCAAAGAATGATCAGCTTGAAATGTCAGCAGTGCCGAGACTGAGAAAACCCACACTATGATACGGAATTTCTTTCAACAAGCACATCTGAAAACTAGTTTGCATCATGGCATTGAAATGTGAAACGTGCTCGCCGGAGAGCCGGCTGTGTGCTGGACTCCCTTCCCCCAGGCAGGCCAGGAATCCGCTATATCGGACCATGAGGAGAAAAGGCAGCCAGCCCGAGGAGGTTAGAGAAAATCTGGCCATCGATGGAATCTAGGGACTTAATCTGCAGACAGCTGCAGTTAAATATTTGGACGGTCTGAAAAGGGACAACTCTGCATCGCTGGCCGTGCTGGGTTGTTCCCAAGAAGCTGCTGTCCTCTGGAGCTCTGTGGGAACGCGTATATTTCCTGGACCTCTGCTGGGCCTTTAGCTCATCATCCTGGGGAAAATTCCACAGGGGGTCATTGAGCCGAGCTGTTGTTTGGCAAGTGGACTCAGTCTGAACATTGTAACTGCATCTTCTTGGGCACCACCAGCTTATGTGTCAGAGTATTTCTTCCGTTGGAATCTTCTCATTCATTCAGGACTGGCAAAGCCCCTCCTGTGAGGTGTATGGCAGGGCAGTGTCTGCAGTGGGAGGTGGGCTCTGTCTCCTTTCACGGAACAGATTCTAAGGACCCCCATGATCCCCACCTCCTAGTGTTCACATCCTTGTGTCATCTCCTCAAATGGGACGTTTGACTTGCTTCTGACCAGTCGCATATGGCAAAGGTGACGAGATGTCATTCCCAAGTTATGTTACATTATGTAAGACTATCTTGCCAGCCGACTCGCTCTAGACTCTCTTTGCTGGCTTATAAATTGGACATGTTGGGAGACCTCAAATGACAGGAACCACAGGCAGCCTTAGGAGATGAGAGTGGCCTCCAGTTGACAGCCAGCAAGAAGCTGACCCCTTGGTTCTACAGCCACGAGGAAACAGATTCTGCCAACAGCCCGAGTGAGCTTGGAGGCAGATCATTTCAAGAATCCAGGTGAGAACAGAGCCCGGCTGCCGCTTTGATGGCAGCCTGGTGAGACCCTGAGCAGAGGACCAGTTCAGCCACACCTGCATCCCCACACCCACAGAGATGGTTCCTCTTTTAAGCCGCTAAGTTTGTGGTTATTGTGACAAAGCAATTGAAAATGAATACACTCACCCCAGGAAAACATGGGTGAGTGTTTTTATAATCAAAGAACGCAAGAGGTCTTGTTAAACATGACCCAAAAGCCATCAGCATAGAAGAACAGAATAATGAATCTTCCTACATACAATTTGAAAATGGATGTGCCAGGCAGGGCGTGAACGTAGGGAGGGACGCATCATAAACAAAGCTGGTGGAGAGACTTTCTCAAAGATCCTCTGACCATGTCACAATCCAGCCCAAAGCCCCAAGTGGACTCATACGTTCATATTCGAAAGAGGAAGATCGTGTCCTCTGGGTAGTGGGGGCCACAGAATCTCCTTTGTGGGGGAGCTTGGGGGAAGCAACGTTTTGCAAAAAAGTGGGAGATTAGGAATAAATCTTGAAGCTTCATTAGCTTTACCTTCTTGACTCTTATGATACCTTGTTGCAAAAAAAAAAAGAAAACAGACAATATTATTACTGTGTGCAAGTAACTTTATACATAGAGTTACAAAGTAAGAAAAATGAAATTTCTCCCATTGTCTTATACTTTTCATTTATGTAGGGATATTTTTCTGGAAGTCAGAGCAAAGAGTATTTAAGGATCACTAATTATGTGCTGGGCACTGTCATCGGTGTCCAGCCATTCCAAGCTATTGCATTAGAAAATGAAAGAAGGCATTTTTCAGCCCACGAAAAATCCGGGAATAATTGCAGCCTGTGGTATCCATGGAAACAATCAGCAAAACAATCTTAATTGACTCAAACACCTTTTTTTTTCACCCTTTGGAAGAGGGCATCTTTTGAATCCCGAGCATATTGTGTGGTTTCTGAGAAACCCACCTCCTTTTCCTGCTCATTAAATGCCAGTGTACATACAGACTGGATTCCCAACATGTGTTAATCGTGGATTTAAGGAGTGTTTTATGTCACAGCTTGGGCTGAGGTCCCCTGTGCACATGCTTGGCCTGGGGTGATGTTCTCATGGCTTCTATTTGGAGAAGGAATTTCAGCCCCAAACCTCTGCCCTTATTTGAGACCTTTGCCATCTTGAATCATGTGTATCTCACTGAAATCGATCAGCGGAGGCTCTCTGTCTTCATGGCAACCCCCTTCCGTCTCGGGTGCATCCTGTCCCCCTAGACGGCTTCTAGGCGCGGGAGCATCTCCCTCCACAGAATCCTGGTGTCCCGTCCTCTCCAGGCACAGAGCAGCCTCTATGCCGTCCCCTCCCTTTTCCTCCTCACACTCTGCTCTCAGCCAGCATGTTTGGCTCACATCAACGGTGTTGCTAGATTACACAGAAACGGACAATTTTCTCTACCAGCAATTTGCCTCTGGCTCATCACTCCTCTTAGGAGATAAACACGTTTGAGGGACAGCTCTTGAGAAGGAATCTCACTTCAGTTTCCTCTTAACAAAAGCATGAGGTTTCTTCTGTTGAAATCACTCCCTTCTGCCGCTGTGCCCACTGCCCTGAGCTCTCCGTTGCATGTGCATGAGACCCGGCTCTAACGCAACCAACATGAAACCTCCCAGATCTCTTTACATCTGCATTCAGAAAGCTACGGGTTTTCCTGTCTGGTTTGCTGAATTGATCTGATCTCGAGTCCCTCTGTGTGTTAAAATCCTGGCTTTCCCTTCCTCTCACATTAAGGCTACATTCTTGAAGATGGCCAACCCAGGCACGCTTTTATTTTTTCCCTTAATTTTCATTGCAAAATTAATTCGTGTACATTGTTCATTTTTTGAAAGTCAAATAACATTGATTTCTGCACACGTGAAATAAACAAGGAGAAAAGGGAAAATCCTTTAGAGTGGCAGAATGCAACCAATATTCTAAAGATATTTTCAATATTTTTCCTAGAGACCACCCACATCAGAATCTCCGTGGCAGGCATGGGGCTGGTTAAAAATGCCAGAGACCTGGGGAAGCAACCCCCCCACCGCACCCCACCCCGCCACCAATAGCGCTCTTTCCCTTTGCCTCATTTCGTGATTTTTGTCATAGTCATCAGTGTCTGAACGTATCTGGTTCATTCGTTGCATTTGTTCTCGGGTTCATGGTTAGTCTCTGGCTGACAGCATCAGCCCTGGGCACCGGGATCCTGGGCTGTCCATTTCTGCCCTGCGTTTCCAGGCCCCCAGTGATGCTGGGTCATTTCGGATGCTCAACATACGTGTTTTTAATGAATATAGGATGTGTCGGGTTATTTTACATATGTACATGTTCTCTGTCTCAATAGTGCTTATAGAATATGTCCTCCAGGCATGCCTGAATATCTGCCAAATACAATACAAAGTTATCTTCTGTGGCTTTTCTGGAACCAGAGAGAAAGAATGGAAACTTCATTGTCCATAGGAGGAGAACTGCGTAGGTCAATCTTGGTGTCTCCACACAATGGAAGATTCTGCTACAATCAAAAGAAAATGAGGGAGCTCTTAAAATACTGACAGGGAGCAATGCTCAAGACGTATTGTCACATGAAGAAGGAAGCAGGTCAAATCGTATGTACTATCATTTTGTATAATGTGCAAAGACAAGTATGCATAGCAACACATAATATGAGAATATAATTATGCATAGTAACATATGCATAATAATTTTGCATAAATGTGTATGTAACACTCAGCTTTGGGGTGGTACCTCATGAATTGGTGTTCTGGGAATCGTCCCTGGAGAGGGGACATGGGAAAGAACAAGTGACCAGGGTGGAAGGGAGATCTCTTTTTGTTCTGTTTAGCACTTTTGTGCTTTCTTCAGAATGGGTCAGTCAATAAGCAAGCATAACTATAAAGACAATAACGATTTAGATGATATTAAATAGGAGTTCTGTTTTATAAGGCGGGCTGGAGGTTAACATTTATATGATACATGCATTAAGGTTTTGCAAACTATTATTTCAGGGTCAGGAAAGAAAAAAAATTAACAAACAAGATAAAATTGTTTAAAGTTTTAAATCATGGAAAAAACATAAAAGAAAATTTAGAAAGTGATCTTCAATAAGCAGTTGGAAAAGGAAATTTTAAAAATACCAATTACAGGGCCAGCCCGGTGGTGCAGCAGTTAAGTGCACACATTCCACTTTGGCAGCCCAGGGTTCACCAGTTCGGATCCCGGGTGTGGACATGGCACCACTTGGCAAGCCATGCTGTGGTAGGCGTCCCACATATAAAGTAGAGGAAGATGGGCACGGATGTTAGCTCAGGGCCAATCTTCCTCAGCAAAAAGAGGAGGATTGGCAGCAGATGTTAGCTCAGGGCTAATCTTCCTCAAAAAAAAAAGAGAAAAAATACCAAGTACATTAATATCCAAATATATGCAATACCTAGTGCAAATATAACAAAAGATAAAAAAAAAAGACTGCAAAACACTGCTGAGAGAAATTAAATAAACAGTGAGACATATGCTGTTAATAAGTTAGAAAACTTGATGATGATAGCATGGCTGTTCTCTTGAAGCTGGTCTTACAATCCCAGCAGTATTTTTTGTAGTAATTGACACTTTGATTCTAAAGTTTATATGAAATTACAAGAGATCTGGAATTGGCAAAAAAAAAAAAAAAACAGTGGGCCAACCCCCATGGCCTAGTGGTTAAGTTCACAAGCTCCATTTCAGCAGCCTGGGTTCACGGGTTAGGATCCGGGGTGTGGACCTGCACTACTTGTCAGACATGCTGTGGCAGCAGCCGGCATACAAAATAGAGGAAGATTGGCACAGATGTTAGCCCAAGGCAAATCTTCCTTCACAAATAAACAAAAAAAAATTTAGACTATTTACTTTCTAGGCTTACTATAAAGCTACAGTAATCAAAACAGTGTGGTGTCAGCATATGGAGAAACACAAAGATTAATGGAGCAGAATGGAACACAGTCCAGAAACTCATCCACGCACATGTGGTCAATGGATTTTCGACAAAGGCACTAAGACAATTCAAGAGGGGATGGAAAGCCTTTCCAACAAATGGTGCTGGAACATACATATAACTTAATTCAAGATGGATATTAGACCTAAACATAAAAGCTTTCTTGAAGAAATCTTAGAAGGATATCTTCAAAGAAGAATAGGCAAAAATTTCTTAGATAGGAGACAAAAAAGCTAACCATAAAAAACCCCAATAAACTGGACTATATCAAAGCATGCATCTCTATTCACCAAACTACGCCCTTAAGGAAACGAATATGTAAGCCTTGTTTGTAATACGCACGTCTGCAAAGATCTCATAACCAGACTATGAAAAAAACACCTACCACTCAATAATAGACAATGCAATTAAAAAACAGACAAGAATCATGAATTGACACTTTAAAAAAGAACATAGATGAATGGACAATAAGCACATCAAAAGATGTGCAATTTTGACCAACATGAGATGCAAATTAAACCCAAAATGAGACATTGTTTCACAATCACTATGTAACTGGCAACAAACACAGGGTCTTTTTACCTATCATTCCAGAGGGGCCAAAATAGCAACTGAAACGCCAGGCTTAGGGCAAGGGAAGGGGTTTATTTCAGGTGATGTCAGTCAAGAGATGAGAGTAAGCCCTCAATTTAGTCTCCTCAAAGATGTGAGGCAAGTGTTCTTAAAGTTTGGGAGGAATATGGCTGCTTGTAGGGGCAGGGGAGCCTGTGACCTAGCTGGTTGACACCTTCCCACCAGCCTGCATCTCGCCTTGTGAGGCTGCTTACAGGCAGGGGCATGGCCAGATAAGGGAATCCGCAGGTGGACATCCTTGGTTGTCTGCCTCCATGATGGGTGGTGGATTCTGGTGTCAGGAAGCTGAGGAGTTGGGGTCTGGGAAGCTTCAGTTTCTTGATATTCTCTGGACATCAGTTTCCCTGTAATAAACTTCAAGAACCTGTAATTAGCCAAAAGTTCAGTGTGAGCCCAGCCTGAGGCCACCCAGGCTTTTAACAATTTGTAACTTCTACTTGTGTTGTATGTGGGGTGGGAGACAAAAGTGAAAGAAACTGGTGTTTACACATGAATATAACTAGAGAAGCGGGGAAAGGGGATGGGTGCTTTTGGTTTTTACCTCATATATGCTGGGTTCACTGTAGGGGAACAGATATCAGGGCCAGCATCAACTACAATGGTTAGGGTAAAAAAGACTGAAAACACCAAATGGTGAGAGGATGTGGAGCAATGGAAACTCTCACACCTCATAGATAAAAGTGTAAAATGGTGTAAGGGCTTTGGAAAAAGTTCTGGCAATCTGCCAGAACATCAATCATACACACAACCTTTGACCCAGTCATTTCACTCCTGTGTATTTCCCTCAAAGAAATGGAAACCTATGTCCATAAAAAGAGTGATACAAAAACATTTATTGTAGCCTTATTCATAATAACCCAAACTGGAAACAATACAAATGTCAATCAACAAGAGAAGGGATGAACAGATTTTGACATATCCACACAATGGAATGCTACTCAGCAATGAAAAAGCAACAGATTACTGATAACTGTCATAAAGGTCTCAGCTCCAACGTCATTGCCTCAACATTCCCAACCCACCCCACCTAAAAGGTTCCCTCCACCCTGGTCTTTCTCATCATATTACCTTATTTTATTTCCTCCATGGCACTATTTTTAGAAAGTGTCATTTTTATTTTTGCATTTATAGTTACTTACTCTGTCTCTGTCTCTCACACACACACGATACTGAACCTGAAGCGAGTTTGCTCACCCATTGCACAGCAAGCCAATCTCTGACACCGGGTGTGGTGGAAGAAAGTAGGAATTTTATTTTTGCACAGCACTGAGCAAGGAGAGAGGGCAGCTAACGCTGAAATCCCAAACTCCCCAAAAAGCTAAAAGGAAGGGTTTTTATTTGGGGTCTCAGGTAGGGGAGGGAGAGCATATGGCCTTGCTGGTGGGAGCTTTCCCACCAGCCTGTCTTTGGCCTTCACACTACTTGCAGAGAGGAGGGAGCCCGTGACCTTGCTGGTCAGCAGCTTTCCCACCAGCTCGTATCTCTTTGCAGTGAGGAAATAATCCAGGTGCTTGTCCTTGGCAGTGTCTGTCTCCATGGAGGATAGTGGATTCTGGAGGCAGGAAGCCAGAGAGTAAGCAGGGAATGAGTGTTTTGGTTTTAACCCCATATATGCTGGGTTTAATGTGGGGAAACTGATGTCAGGGTCAGTATCACACACACACACACACACACACACACACACACACACACTGGAATTTAATCTGAATTAGATCAGGTATCTTTTTTTTTTTAAAGATTGGCACCTGAGCTAACAACTGTTGCCACTCTTTTTTTTGTTCCTTCTTTTTCTCCCCAAATCCCCCCAGTACATAGTTGTATATTCTAGTTGTAGGTCCTTCTGGTTGTGGCATGTGGGATGCTGCCTCAACATGGCCTGATGAGCGGTGCCATGTCTGCACCCAGGATCCGAACCGCGAATTCGAAACCCTGGGCCGCTGAAGCAGAGAGCGCGAACTTAACCACTCAGCCACGGGACTGACCCCAGGTCAGATGTCTTTTGATCTTGTGACTGGCATAAAGTTGGTCCTCAGTTAAAAACCAACCAAACAAAAAAGGCATGTTCTTGGAAGGTAGATGTGTGTGGTTTCATGATTAATAAGTCACAGGAAATGCACAAAACTTTAATCCCAGTGTCTCCAATAGTGCCTGATACATATTAGGGCTTCCCTAAATATTCTTTTTTGTATAGAAGAATAAATAAGTGTTGAAAAGGTACACTATCAGCTTTACACCAATAGAAGCTGCTCAACTAAAATCTCGTTTCTTCAGAGGTCTGGAAAGGTCCACACAACCGTTTCTTTGCTCTTCTGTAAATACACTATTCAGCATCTTATCTTAACAATAAGGACTACATGTTCCGCTGGGGGATCTCAGGTTCCCCAGCTGGCTGGTGACCAGCGCCTCTGCCCCGTGGGGCTCCACCCCGCTGTGAGGATGGGGCACTCAGGCTGTCCCCACAGGAAGAGTAGCAGGAACAGGAAGGAGACGGGCCCGGATGCAGCTGAGAGAGCCCTGTGACTGGAACTTTTGGGCCCTGCTAGCTGGTTTTCCTTTTCAAATAACGATATAAAATCACCTTTTAAAATAACGTTGTTCACTAGGATAAAATAGTTGCAGGGTTGATATTCTTAACGTACAAAGAATTCTTAAAGATTTTGGGACAGAAGACAAAGAACGATGGGAAAAAGACATGAACAGACAATTCACCAGAAAAATTATAAAAATGATATAAAAACAAGTAAAATTAAATTAAAATTTTAAAACAAAAATAAATAAAAAATATAAAAATAAATGTAAAATATTCAAACTCACTCATAATAAAAGAAATGCAAATTAAAATGATACTGAGATGCCCATTCTCACCTATCAGATTGAAAAAAGCTTGAAACGTATAAACATATGGACAACACATCATGTTGGTGAGGTTGGGGCGGGGGGTGGGGGGGGGAGGAATGGGCGCTCTTGTTACCGCACCAGGTTCGTTTGTGCCCGATGCCCAGAAAGCCAAACACCAAGACGATGAGACTGCAGCAGAGAGAGAGTTTACTCACAAGGCAGCCACATGAGGAAGCGAGAGCATAAGCCTCAAATTCGCTTCCCCGAAAAGAGGGACTCAGGGATATTTATGGGATGGGGGCAAGGTGGTCTGAATTGTGGAGAGAGATGATTGGAGGTGACGAGAGGTGAGGGAATTGATGATCTGCCCAAGTGTAGTCAGACCTCATGCCGCTTCATAGGACACATGTTCACACTGGCGGCGTTAGCATGATCTGAGGGTAGAACTTTTAGCCTCTTGATGTCAAAAGGTCGCCTATTGGACAACTCTGCCGGCCCAGTTGATGAATTGCTGGTCTCAACTGGCCTCAACTGGCCTGGAGCGGACAAGGGGTTCTAATTCCTGAAAACCGATCACATACCCATTACCATGGTGACCCAGGCTCCAGGGAGATTTTATCTATAGCAGCCTAGTGGGAGCCAGACAGCACATTGCCTAAGCAGCCAGTTAACGAGTGGGTTAAACAGCTAAAAACTGTAATCAGTAATCGCAAAAAGGAAAAAAAACTTTAGTTCCTAGCTACTTAACCATCACTGGCTAACTCTGCTGGTTTCACTCTCATCCACAGAGTATACAGTCCCTCAGGGCAAACCTCCACGTGCCTGCCCCTCTCCACCCAAGCACCTCTAGAAATCTACCCTGAGGAAACAGCTCTGACAATGGGAAAATACATTTACACAAAGTAACTCATTGCAGGATTGTTTGCAGTTGCAGACGATTGGAAACAACTTAAATGCCCATCGTGGGGCATCTGGGGAGGGAGAAGTAACATCTAAAGTTGTTTGAAGGCAACCCAAGTTCCAAGGAGAAAGTATTTTATTAACCTGGGAAATAGTTAACATCTTGTGTTAACCTGTACAAATGAGCTCTGTGCGCCTTTTTTCTGTGCTTTATATCTCATCATGAAAAATGTTATGGAAATTTTAAAAAGTTTGTGAGTGATCCCTTGTTGTAAGAAAAGACAATCCTGTGACATCTGAAAGAAAAAAAAAAAGGTGACTATTTGCCTAGTTTAAAAGGTGGACGGGGCTCCTGTTGGAGCGTCTTTAGAGGTTGTGCCCTGCCAAGAATCACGACTCAGGAGGGGTGAGTCATTTTCCAAATTATGTGACTAATGCAAATGGGCAGGGATGAGCTCAGGTTGCAAATTTGCAAGTGAAAGTGGCTCTTAGCAGTTCTGTAGAAATGTCATTTCGGGTGGGTTTTGAGACGTGACATTTACCACTTAAATGTCAACCTCTTAGACGAGAAAGACACAGTAGAGCAGCAATTACGGGGAGGAAAACACGCACCAACTCCCGAACAGGGCGCGGGTTGATGGGAATAGCAAGGTTTTAAACGTGCGCTTCATCAAATATATATTTTCTTCTCAATATACTGAATAAACTTTCATTTATTTTTAAAAACAGTTCAGAACCAGGGTGATACAGGCCACATTCTGGATCTAAAATGTCTTGGCCCTGAGCTCATCATAGTATCTTGAGAGGGAGACAGGGAGCCTCAGACAATGTTAGGAACAGTCTAGAGACTGACCTAAGCACAAAGGAGTGACCGAGACACATTCAGGGATTCCTGAGATGACCCAGGCAGATGTTCTCAAATGCACAGAGCCAGGGGTGCCTGTGCTGTCCAGGTGCAAGGAGACCTGGATGCCTTCGGGTAACATGTCTCTGCCCAGACCTAAACTTTCACCAACAAGCTTACTCACATCAGCAGAGTTTGTAACAACAAGAGATTGGACACCCTAAATATCCACCCACAGGTGATGGATTAAATAAATCGTTGTGCCTCAAGCAGTGGAATACTATATGGCCACGAAAAAGGAGGAAGCAAATCTCTGTGCACTGCTCTAGACTGATCACTAACATACATCACTGTGTGGAAAAAAGTAAAACACAAAACTTTACAAACAGAACATTAAGTTTTGTTAACAAGGAGAAAAATATAAAACATACTTGATCTGCTTACCCAGAATCTCTACAAAGATACACCCAAATCTGGTACCTCTGGTTGCCTCAAAGGAAGGGAACTTGGTAGTTCGGGGATGGAGGATGGAAGGAAACTTTGCAATAATTCTTCTTTTACATCATTCAAATTTACTATTATGTGAATGTATTAGCTATTCAAAAAATCAAGATATTTTTTTAAAAAGTAGTACCGGCCTCCCAGGAACCTCTGCCATTCCCTCCCCCAGAGATAATCACTATCTTGACTTTATAATAATAATTTCCTTGTAGTTTCACCACCTGGGGAAGCCATTGTTCATTTCTGTCTGTAAAGTTGTAAAAGTTAAAAGTTGGGCAATCTGTTTTCTTTTTTTCTTTTCTTCACTCCTCCACATCTCCCCCTTCCCTCCCATTTATGGTAAGTGAAGCTTTTTCTTTTCCACCTTTTGTGGGGATTCAAGTTTCTCTCTCTCTCTCTCTCTCTCTCTTTTTTTTTTTGTGAGGAAGATTGGCCCTGAGCTAACATCTGCTGCCAATCTTCCTCTGTTTTTACAAGATGCCATCACAGCGTGGCCAGACCTGTGGTGCCAGGTCCACCCTCAGGATCCGAACCTGCAAACTCTGGGTTGCCAAAGCAGTGTATGAACTTAACCACTACACCACTGGGCCAGCCCCTCTTTCTCTCTCTCTCTCTTTTTTTTAAAATTTAATTGTGGTAAAGTATACATAACATAAAATTTACCTTCTTAACCATTTTAAGTGTACAAGTTCAGTGGCATAAAGTACATTCATAATGTGCAGCTGTGACCATCATCCCTCTCCAGAACTCTTTGCATCTTGCAAAACTGAAACTTTGTCCCCACTAAATAGTAACTCCCCGACCCCCTCGACCACCCCCTGGCACCCGCCCTTCTGCTTTCTTTCTCTGTGAATCTGACTACTCCAGGAACCTCATGTAAGTGGAATCATACAGTATTGGTCCTTTTGTGACTGGCTTATTTCACTGAGCGTAATGTCCTCAAGGTTCATCCATGCTGTAGCATGTGTCAGAATTCCTGCCTTTTGAAGCTGAATAATATTCCCTTGTGTGGATGGACCACACTGTGTTTACCCATCCATCCATCGATGGACCCTGGGTTGCTTCCACCCCTTGGCTCTCGTGAATAAGAGGTCACTCACGATTTCCTTCCTGGGATACACAAGAGTGAACAGCCATGTGAAGATGGCAACCGACATTTGCATAACGAGTGAAGAGATGAAGGAGTGAATCATTGAACAGTGAGAGGAGATGCCTGTCATGCCTCAGACACTTGTACAGCCACTAGAAAACTGTGACTTCTGAGCCTGCAGTGGCCCAACACATCCTGATTTGGCCCTTCTGTAAAATTGTTGCCTAAATTTAACCATTTAACATGCGTGAAACACAGGCCTGGGCCACTGATTGAAGTCTCGAGTCCGTGCCTCGGCTCCGTAACCCCAGTCAGGCCAACTTGGGGGTCCACCCTTGCTGAGCGTGCCATGGAGCTTCTTCCCCGAGCTCTCTCCCCGCTGAGGGGGATGGAGGCAGGCTCAGGGCGTTGCCATGGAGACAAGCGCCACAGCGAGCGGGGCCGGTCTCCAAGGTGAAGGACAGAAGCCGAGTCCTCAGCAGTGTGTACGAAAACACTGTTATTTACTGTAAAAAAAAAAAAAAGAAGAAAAGAATTGTGGTTTGAAATAAACACACACTCAAAGAATAGTTCTTCAAGGTCATGCAGGAGAATTGTTGATGGGAAGGAGTGAGAAGGGAGCGGGAGAGCTGAAGGGCAAGGGAGCAGGTGTGGGAGGAGATTTGTTTCTCCTTCACGGCTCATTTCTGGTTAAGGTGCAAACGTATCGCTTCTTCTAAAAATTAAAAACGATATGAGCAAGCTTATCCAGAAAATTTTAGCTACTCACATAAAATTCTGTTAGAGTGCAGTCTTTCAGCTTACACCAAGATTATCTCCAGATGAATTAAAGGCATCTTTAATCATCATGCTGTGATTATTAAAATAACCAACCAACCAGCAACAACAAACACCAAAGTTTTAATTCTTGGGAAAAATAAACCAAGGAGCAACTTAAAGTAGTGAACATCCTCAAAATACCCATTGTAACTCAAGTAGGAAACTGTGAATTGCCTTAGTATATAGAGAACTCTAAGAAATCAATAAAGTATCTCAAGAGAAAACAATCAATTAACAAGAGAATCATGAGAGAAATGCAAACACACTGGAAACTCCAGTGAGCAATGGGCATAGTAAGAAGAATGGAAATATCGTGCGTTGTGGGGTGCTATGGACGGAATGTCTGTGGCCCCCTGGAGTTCAAATGTTGAAGCTCTAAACCCCAACGCGATGGTATTTCTAGGTGGGGCCTTCGGGAGGCGACTAGGTTTAGATGAGGCTGTGAGGGTGGGGTCCCCATGATGGGATTAGTGCCCTTATAAGAAGAGACAAGAGAGAGCTTCTCTCTCTCTCTTTTTCTCTCTCTACCATATGAGGACACAGCAAGAGGACGGCCATCTGCAAATCAAGAAGAGAGTCCTCGCCAGACACCGAATCTGCCAGCACTTTGATCTTGGACTTCTAGCCTCTGGAACAGTGAGAAATAAATCTCTCTTGTTTGAGCCCCCCGTCTGTAGTGTCCTATTACAGCAGCCCCAGCAGACCGAAAGACGGAGAGTCAGAGAAAACTCAGTGCTCACGTATTTCCATGGAGGGTCCACCCGGGCAGCCTCATGGGGTGGTGGTTTCATAATATAGATCAACTTCACCCGACAAGAAAACAATTGCATGCAATTTGACTCAGCACTTTTTCCTCAGGAAATAACCAGTGCACATAGATGTGGGCAAAGACTTCAGTGTGTCACAAGCAAAATAGAAAGAATTTAGAAAGAATTCTGCGGTGGGCAGACTAACAACCCCCAAAGATGTCCACATGTTCGTCCCTGAAACCTGCGCACGTGGCAGCTTACACGGTACAACGGACTCTGCAGATGCGACACAGGGAAGGGTTTTGAGATGGGGAGATCATCCTGGATTTCCCGGTGATGGTGGTGGGGGGGGGGGGCGCAAGGGAATCGTAGGGGTCTCATAAGTGACAGAGGGAGGCAAGAGCACCACAGTCAGAGAAGGAGATGTGATGACGGAAGCAGAGGTTGGAATGACTGGGGCCACCAGCCAAGGGACGCCGGCACCTCTGGAAGCTGGAAAAGGCAAAGGAGTGGATTCTCCCCTGGAGCCTCTGCAAGGAACCAGCCCTGGCGACACCTGGGTTTTAGTCAAGTGAGATTGGTTTTGGACTACTGACTTCTAGGACTGTAAGATAATAAATTTGTGTTGTTTTAAGCCATTGAGTTTGTGGTCATTTGTTGCAGCAGCCATAGGACATGCAAACAAGTCCAAACACCCATGAATGGAGAAAAGGTTCGCTAGAGGGTGAGGTTTTAAATCTAGGGATGTTCTAGATGTATATTTATTAATATGGAAACCTGTAGGTAACAGACCAACATATACGATGTAACTATGAGAGCTATTGTCGAAATAAGTAGCAAACCAGTCAATATATGCAGATACAGTAATTGCAACAGTTTCTTTAAGCCTCAGTAACTCTGTGTGTGTGTGTGTGTGTGGCAGGGGGCTCATCAGTTGGCATGGAAACCACAATTAGCAGGGGAGGGAAGGGCTGAGAAAGCCCCAGGGATGGGAGTGTTGCAGGCTCTCCAGTGAAGAGGTTCACAACTGGACCTGGGCTGCAGGATAGCTGCAGATGTGTTTACAAAGCAAATCATGAAGTGCAGGGTCAGCGCCGGCAGCGCATCTGGCGTCCTTGATGGCAGCGTCTCAAATCGGGAGATAACCTCTTCTAGTTCGTTGGCTTGTTGCAAGAATTGGATGATGTTTGTAAAGCATGTGGCCTGTTTCTGGGGTGTCAATGGTGACGGGTAGGACATAGAAGAGAATCACGTGTGTGGAGTGTGTTGGGGGGCTGGGTAAAGGGGCACTTCCCTGGGGCTGCCTCTGTCCAACGGAGAAAATCTCCTGGTTAGAAACTGGCACTTCCTCCCACACTGTAACAGGAATCTCTGTGAGCCCACTGTCTGTCTGTCTATCTGAATATATGTATGATTTTTTCCACTATTTATTATTAGCTGAATTACCTTTTTTTAAATTTCATCCTTGTTACCTGTTGTTCTCCATCTGCTCCAGTGTGTTCCCTGAAAGTAGATCTTTCCATCTTTAATTCACGGAACTGAGCTCTATCCTCCCCTTCCTCAATCCTTTCACTCTAAGTCTGTCCCTGCCTGAGGGCTGGACAAACGCAGGCTCGCTCTATCTCTTCAGCACCTTCCCAGAGTTATAAAGAGGCCCCTGACGCTGCAAGGACCTCATCACCCCTGACTTCTTCCTCTCCACCCCTCTCTTCATCCTGTCCATCACCATACCCTGCTGCTCCACCTCCAGAGCACCCCAAGTCCATTTCTCTCCATGGCCGGCCACAGTCTCTCCCTCTGATGAACACAGCACCCTCCTGGTGGATCACTCTGCTTCCACGCCAGCCCCTTCACTATTTTCTTTCTTTTTAAATTTTTTCTAACATTTTTATTTAACCCAAGAAATCCAAATACTACCATTTCAAAATATAAGCCACATCACAATGATGATTAATATCTCTTCCTTCCTCTGCTTTGTTCTGAGTTTTGAAGTCTAGTGTGTGCTTCTCTGCTGCGGCACATCTCTGCTTGAAAGCTGCATTTGACCAGATGTACCTGATGTCAGTTAAGATTCCCTAAGATTTACGGTTGCAACAGAGGTTTTGTGCAGCCAAGTTGTCCAAACACACCTTGAAGTGTTCCCATAACTGAATCAAGTGTCATTTCAGAACTGAAATTAAACTTGTTCAAATGGAGTCAAAGACGGAATCCCACCCCGTCATTGCCCAGCTGGGTCCCACGGCGGGGCCCACCGGCAGGGTGTGCCTCCATCACGGAAGCTCTCCGTGGTCCCATCCAGCTTTCAGCAACTGTGAATGTAGCTGCTATAAACCTTTGCCTTCATGTTTTTCTCAACATAAGTCCTTCTTTATAGGTCACATGTGGGAAAGCTGGGTAGAGTGGCAAGTGCGTGTTTGATTATAAAAGAAATTGAGAAACTTTTCTTAGTGGACGTACCATTCCGCATTCCACCGGCAGTGGGCGACAGTCCCAGTGGCTCCAAGTTCCCCGCAGCCCGTGGTGTAGTCAGTCATCGTCACTGCGCTGCTGTCGGGGTTGTTTTGTGGTGTCCCACAGTGCATTTCAGTTGCATGCACTCAGGGATAGTGATGTGGGACACCTTTTCAAGTGTCTCCTTATGTGGACAGATTTTTGGGACCCGTCTCGAATCTAACCAGCAAGCCACACAGGCTTTAAGTCAGTACAATAAAATCCATGCTGTGCTGTGAAGCAGCCAGGTGTCTTCAGCCTGTGTCAAATGACCTTGTGACCCCTCATCTCATGACTGAAGACGCCAGCAGGATGAATCAGCAACAGGAAGAGATAATGGGTATCTCGCTCTCACATTTCCCAGCTGCATTTCTTGGAGATTAAGGTAATAAATAACGACTCTCGTCCTTGCCTCCCTCCACACAGACAGCGTCAGCATCTCTGAACTTGTCTGATGTATAACCAAGGAATTCTTGTTTATGTATCATTCAATGTATAAGCTAAAGAAAAACCCAGATGTACTCTATCCCTTTTTAAAAATCTAGTTGTAAGCTTTTTTCTTTTCCTCTTCCCTGCACGTACACTACTTTGTGAAAAAGATACACGCTGCACCTAAACTCAACCCCTCGGAGCGGTTCCATCAGAGCACTCTGCTGGACTCTCTGGGGTTCAAACTCCTCACGCTGATTACTGAATAAACCCCTTCACTAGCGTTATCTACACTCTTTATTTCTGTCGACACACTTAGATCCTCCATGGAAGTATCTGTTCAAATCTTTTTTTAATGTGGAAATTTTAATCTTTTAATAAAAATTGTATGTACAGCAGGATGATGTGAGGTGATATACATAGTGAATGGATTCCTACAGTCTAGCTAATTAACATAATTGCCATTTTTTGCATGTGATGAGAGCACCTGAAATCTACTCTCCTAGCAAATTTCCAGTGTTCGCCACAGCGTTATTAACTATTGTCATACTGTACATTAGACCTCAAGGCTTGTTCATCCCACGTAACTGCAGCTCTGTGCCCTTTGACCCACACCTCCCGCTCCCCAACTTCCCGCCCTTGGTAACAGCATCCACTCTCTGCTTCTATGTATTTGACTCTTTTAGATTCCACATGCATGTGAGATTGGCCGTTTATTTTTCTTTCTGTGTCTGGCATATTTCACTTAGCATGATCTCCTCCAGGTTCATCCGTGTTGCCTCAAACAGAAGGATCACTTTCTTTTTTAAGGCTGAATAATGTTCCATTGTATCAATATCCCACAATTTCTTTCTTCATTCATCTGTCTACAGACACTTAGGTTGTTCAGGTCTTTTGCCTGGTTTCTGATTGGGTCGTTTGTCTTTATCCAGAGGTGTTTTAGTTCCTATCTCATTGCTGATTTTACAAGTAAGTAAACCAAAGCACAGAGAGGTTAAGTGACTTGACTGAGAATGCACAGGTGAAAACTAGAAGAGCCAGGAAACAGGAACTCAGCCCATCATATGGGTAGAGAGGACAGCAGAGATGCCCTTACCCCTTTGGACTGAAGTTTAAGAACATACATACAGTCATTCCATGTTCTGAGAAACAGCTCCAAACAATGTCCTGAAGTCTGATTATTCAAGGATCTCCAGTGGCCTGGCTGATATCCACCTCAGGGCCTTTGCACCTGCTGTTCCTGCAGCCAGGAAAGTCCTCCCCCTGGACATTCCCTTCTCATCATTCAGGTCTCGGCTCCAATATCACTGCCACAGAGGGCCATTTCCAGATCATCCTAACGAAAAGATCACACTCCCTTATTTGAAATTCTCCCTAGAACAGATTCCTCTCTGAAACCAAGGTTTTGGTTTGTTAATTTACTTATTAATTGTCTTTTTTTTCTAGGAGAATTGAAGCTCCACGAGGTCAGGTAGCCCATCTGTGCTGGACCAGGTTTCTGCCTGGCCTGGCCTCAGCCCTGTCTCCCCACTCCTCTCTCTGAACTACTGAGCATTTTCTCTTCTGCAGACGCACCGTGTTCCCTCTCACCATACTGCCCAGCAGAAGAGACAAACAGCACACACTTGTGGAGTGAAATAATGAAAATAGCAGAAATGAAGTCTGGGAACGGACTGTTTTTAAGAAATTGTCAACCAACAGGTTAAAGTCACACAAATTGCTTCTCCTGAGAACACACATGCTGTTTCTGTTCAACTTCTTCTCCTTCTCTGGTTCCAGGAGAAAGTCCGTGTCCAATATCTAGTTAGTGGGAGAAGGTTCCTGCAGCCCCCAGCAATGAGACGGGGTGCAAGAGGCAGCCCCCAAGATGGTCCCCTACAACTCTGGCCAACTGGTATCCGTGTCCTCGTAGTCCCTCCCTCGCTGATGAGGCTGTGCAGCCAAGAGGATATGGCAGAAATGACACTGTGTGACTTCAGAGCCTTGGTTGTGGCTTCCACCTTACTCTCTTGGGCCACCTTCTCGGGGGGAGTCCAGCTGCCATGTTGGAGAGGCCACATGGGGAGCAGCTGAGGCCTCCTGCCTTCAGCCAGCAGTGACTCACCAGCCACCTCCACGTGCCATCTTGGAAGTGGATCCTCCAGCCCCAGTCAAGCTTTCAAATGACCACAGCCCCAGTCAACATGTTGGCTGAAATCTTAAGAGAGACCCTGAGCCATGACCATCCAGCTGAGCCACTTCCACTCCTGACCCACAGAAAGTGAGATGATAAATTTCATGTTGTTTGGAGCCACTACATTTTGAGGTGTTTTGTTACGCAGCAATAGGTGACTGATACACCAGCCTGTCTCCAGAACCTCCAACATTGCTCTTCCAAGCCCACACAGGTATCAGAATACAAAGCTAAGTCCTCCCAATGGCCTATGCAACTTTAAGCAAGCTGAATCCCTGACGCCTCTCTCCTTTCACCTCTGACCCTTCCTCCCCTTATGTCCATGAACTTCTGGGCATGCTCCTTCTGGGGGGTTTGGCTTTGCCATGCCTCAGCCTGGAGCCCTTTCACTCAGACACCCTCATTTCTAGCTCCCTCGCTTCCTTCAGGACTCTGTTCAGATCCCTCCTCACCAGCCCCTCTATTGCGTCACCGTGTCCTGTTTTTCTTCCTGGCCCTAATCAGGGCGTGACGTAGCATGTGTTTGTTCATGTTTGCTTTCTCTCTCCTCTCGCTAGATTGTAAGATAGGAGAAGGTGTGAAGACTGCCCCTTTGCTTTGCTGCTAATGCAGAACAGCCTGAACAGTGCCCGGCATGCTCACACATTATTGGCTGGATGTTGTAGATTACGGATGGCTACAAATTCCTGGCTGCTCAAGAAGTTTCTCAAATACAGGCTTTGTGACCTGTTTTGGCCATTCGAATGCACAGAAGGGACACCGTGTGACTTCAGCTAGGCCTCAAGAGACCTCGCAGCTTTCTTTCCACTCCTTTGGAACCCTCAACCTGCCGTGCTGTGAGGAAGCTTGGTCTAGCCTAGAGGAGGATGGGAATGAAGCTCCCAACTGAAAGCCAGCACAGGCGCTACACAGGGAAGGGAAGACATCTTGGACCTCCCACCCCAATGGATCCTCTAGCCAAATGAGGCCACACAAGCAGGTCCATGCAAAACCCAGGCACAGAACCACTAGCGGACCTGTGGAATTATGAGAAAAAATGAGTTGTTGTTTTCATATGCCACAAAGTTGGGGGCAGCTTGTTATGCAGCAAGAGATTACGGATATGCTCAATAACATCTTCCTTCATCTGTCCTTGGCCCCTCCAGTCTATCTCCACACAGCAGCCAGAATGGTGTCTTGGAAGACACATCTGCTGCTGTCACCTCCCATCTCACTTAAAGCAATTCAAAGGCTCCCCATTGCTTTTAGGATAAAGAGAAACAGCCAGAAATGGTGAGGCTTTGCAGGCCTCAGCCTCTCTCATTGTGTCCAGCCTCATCACTTTCCACTCCACACTCCAGACCCTCTGGAATGTAATCAGTTCAGTAAAGTCTCCATATTCCCTCCTGCTGTGGTGCATTTGCACACGCTGTTCCTCTGCCTGGAATGCTCTTTCCCACACCCACACCTAGTAACACCTGGGCAGCCTTGAGACACAGCTCCAACATCACTTCCACAGGGAAGTCCTCCTTGATTTCTCTAAGACAGACCATCCTGCTACGAGTTCTCACAGCCCTGGGCACCTTTCCTCTGTTAACACTTACCATGGGCTGTAATTTTTTCGGATACACATCCATCTGTATTAGTTAGGGTTCACCAGAGAAACAGAACCAATAGGATATGTGTGTGTGTATATATATATATATATATATATATATGTACAGACACACAGAGAAAGACAGATTTATTTTGAGGACTTGGCTCACATGACAATAGAGGTTGGCAGGTCCAAAATCTGCAGGGTGGGCCAACGGGCTGAAGACTCAGGTTAGAGCTGATGTTGCAGTTCAGATCCACAGACCATCTGCTGGTAGAATTCCCTCTTTCTTGGGGAAGGTCCAGCTTTGTTCTACTCAGACCTTCAACTGATTGGATGAGGCCCACCCACACTAGGGAGGGCAATATGCTTTCTTCAAAGTCCACCAATTTTGATTTTAATCTCATCCCCAAAACACCCCCAAAGAAACATGTAGAATAACATTTGACCAGATATCTGGACACTGTGGGCCAGCCATGTTGACAAATAAAATGAACCACCTCAACATCCATCTCCCCTGCTATGAGGTAACTCCCAGCAGCTTGCTTTGGGCTCTCACAGCCACCATACTCCCCCATTCCAGTCTAACCTCCACAGGTGATTTTCCAAAATGTTAGCGTCAACAGCAACAACAGTGATTGATCTGATTACGAACATCCTTTATGTAAATGCTCCTGGCAGATCTCTGCTCCCTACAGAATAAACAGCATGGCCCACAAATCACTCTCAACTCTTCTGTGGACTCTGTGGTGGTCCCCAAGATTCCCACTTTCTGTGTATCCCTGTGAATCCCCATGGGTGTAGGTGGGACTTGTGAGTATGATGAGATCTCACTCCTGTGATTATGTTATGTTCTACCACAGAAAGGAGATTACCCTGGGTGGGCCTGACCCAAACGGGTGAGCTTTTAAAGGAAAAGCAGAGGGCATCAGAAAGGCACACTCCTGCCGGCCTGGGAGAAGAAGCAGCAACTGCCGTATTGTGAATCGCCTGAGGGAGGCATGTGGCACGGAACTGGGGGCAGCATCTGGGAGCTGACAGCAATCCCCTGCTGACAGCCAGGGAGAGAACAGGGCTCTCAGTCACACAGCTCCAAGAAATGGATTCTGCCCACAACCCGTCTTGCTCTGTGTGTGTGTGTGTGTGTGTGTGTGTGTGTGTGTGTGCCGTGCACGCGCGCTTGGAAGGGAGCCTTGAGCTTAGAGAAAACCACAGTCCTGAATTACACCTTGATTTCAGCCTAGTGAGACCGTAAGCAGAAGACCCAGCTAACCCATACCTGACTTGCTGACTGGGGAAACTCTGAGATAACACATTTTGTGCTGTTTTAAGCTGTTGAATTGCGGTTATTTGTCACACAGCAACAGAAAACGACTACACCTTCCACTGGTCATCCCACAAATACTTACTGAATGCTGGCACAGGATGCACCCAAATGGAGATGCACGGTCCAGTGGATCTGGGACCACAGCCCTCTTGCCCGAGACCCTCACGAGGGGGGCTGCAGCTCTTGAGGTAGAATACGCGTTTCGGGGCCATTGAGCAAAGCAAGTTAGTTGTGGGGACCGGCTTGGTGTCCTGCAGATCTGGTCCACGGCCGAGCTCTGCTGCTTCTGGCTGGTGGCAGAACCCTCTGATCTCAAGCTATTCAATTGTTAAGCGGGGATAAGAACAGAGCCTTCCCCACGAGGCTCTTGAAGCGAAATGACTTGATCCGTTTCTAAAGTTCTCGGCACAGGGCCTGAGCTGCTTCTGCGCACGCCGTCGGTGTTCCCAGACGCCAGGGCATCCGCCGACTTCACTCACGTGTCTACAAACCCGCCTGTGAAGGCACACACAAATACACACAAATACACATGTACACACACAGCGAGACTCCCACACAGAAACACTTCTCATTCTAATACCTTTATTAGTGGGATGTGTTCAGTAAGCGTTTAATTGACACCACCTGGCTTCCAGACACCGCGCAGGGGCCACAGGGCAGAATGCTGCTTCCTCTGAAAATGATGTTGCGAAAGGACCAGCTCTCCCACTGTGGTTAGAAGCAGAATGTAGTAATCACAGTTTGCCAAACAGATGGTTAGTGTTACATTTTTGTGTTCTGGAAAGCGTTTTCTGCAGTGTGCTGTGTGCATCGTGCCGGGTCCCGGAGAGCCATTCCCGGCCTTGGTTACATGGCATCCGGCCTGGCCCTCAGCTCAACGGGAGCCCGTGCACCTCTGGGGAGCAGAGGGAGGGTCCATTGTGGCCACTGGCCCTGTGTGGAAGTTTTGACGTCTCTGCCCATCTGTGCCCATTCACCAGGGCCGAGCCAGGGGATGTGAGTCGGGCTCTCAGCTCGGGTACAAAATTTAAGTAGCAGGTGGAGGTCGGGGGCAAATATCTCAGTAATCGAGAGAAATAATATTTTAATGCCACCTTCCCTTAAAATTTCAAAACTAATGCCAAAAAATTGACAATGAGCCAAACCTCAACATTTTAATTGAAGACAGGATCTCTCAGGGTCGGGATTGGGGTGAGGTGAGGGAGGGTAGTCGTGGCAAAATGCTGGTAGGATCCTGTCCCGAGTAAAAATTCTGGTGTTGTGCACATCATGGATTTTTCACATTATTTTTTATTTTTAAAAAATTGCATTAAGAGCTGTCCTGGTGGCGCAGGGGTTAGGTTCGCATGTTCCACTGGCCCAGGGTTCGCTGGTTTGGATCCCGGGTGCGGACATGGCACTGCTTGTCAAGCCATGCTGTGGCAGGCGTCCCACACAAAAAGTGGAGGAAGATGGGCATGGATGTTAGCTCAGGGCCAGTCTTCCTCAGCAAAAAGAGGAGGTTTGGCAGCAAATGTTAGCTCAGGGCTAATCTTCCTCAAAAAAAAAAAATATATATATATATAGCATTAAAATAACATCTTGATTGTTGAGGTTTTTGGCTCTCCCAGGAATGTTGCACCCGAGGCGAACACCCACTCGCCTCCCCTAGTGACTCTTGCACTGTCTCTTGCTGTCTCGGTGGCTCTCTGGTCCTTTCTCTATCCCCACTGCAAGCAACACTCCTCTCGTCGGATCTGGCTCGAACCACCACGACAGCCTCCTCACCATCCTGCCTGCGCTGCAGTCTCGTCCATCTCGTGAAATGTCACCACCGCTTACCAAGCTGCTCCAGCTAAATTTGAGGATTAATTTTTCTTTCTTCTCTTTTCCCCAGAGCCCACGTCCCAACCATCCGAGAGTCCCCTAATTCACCTTCGTCTCCCCGGTCTAGAAATCTCCACACACCGCCCACTCTCCCTGTGCCCAGGCCGTCGCCTTTGGCTCCAGTTATTGCAACCGACTCCGACCGCCGTCCCACCTCTTTCCTGCCCTCTGCGCAGAGTTCCCCAGAACATCGGACGATTGCACTGCTGTCATTGCAGATGGCTCAGCTTCAAAGACAATTGACTTTTTCACCATAAAAAGGTTATTCTCTTATCAATTCTTTCCGTTTCATTCCAGAGGAAGTTTCTAGTAGGAGCTGGCATGCTTTCGACACCCTCATGGCTAATTACTTTCTAAACAAAGAAGAGTCGTGCTCAGATCCTCGGTAGGAGAGCGCCTGGCCCGAGGCTGTGCTCAGACCCTTAGCCTAGGCCCTCGGCCCCTGGGGCTGGGCGGCCTTGCACACCGGAGCACGTTCAGCAGCAGCCCTGGCCTCTGAGGACCAGATGCCAGTAGTGTGCCCCCCGAAGGCTGTGACAACCAAATATGACTCCAGACACGGCCAGATGTCCCCTAGTGGGCAAAGTCACCACTGGCTGAGAACCACTGGTTTAGACACATCTATTCACGTTGTTTTGTTTTCACTGTTCTTTTTTATTTGAATAAAAACTATATTTTTTAGAGCAGTTTTAGGTTCACAGTAAGATTGAGAGGAAGGTACAGAGATTTCCCACATACCCGCTTCCCCCATCCACACAAACCCCCCTTACCCACGTCCTCCAGGAGCACTGAACTTGTCCCAGTGGATGAACCACAGCGACACGTCATCACCACCCAGAGTCAGCAGGCTGCGTTCGGTTGGTTCCTGGTGTCGTGCATTCTGTGGGTTTGGACAAGCGTGTAGAGACACTTGTTAAACCTGTTCTGGCCTTCTGCTCCGCCTTTCCTGCCTCCAGAAAGGACCTCTAAAGGCTTCATGTGGAGTCCTAGGGTTCTCTGTACAGAGAAAGGCACTGAACCATGTCCCCGATTTTAGGAAAACCTGGATGTGTGTTGTAAAACCCTCATGATGGGAGAATAACGTGCTACAGGGCAAATTGGAGGGCGATCACGATGTCTCAACCTTCCTGCCCTTCCAGGGGAGCACCTCTAGGACTTATAAGCTGGGGCCATCAGGCCGCTGCTTCCATCTGTGACAAATACCACATAGCTCACGGGACAACCAGCGGCTCTTCACCAGCCGTTTGCCAGCAGCTGCCGGTGGTCAGCCCGCCCTCTGCAGCCTCCCGTGGGATCACGTGCTGCTCAGAAGCAGCTCGACCTGCTGGGGCCAGCACAGCTGTTGGGGGATTAGCTGCGAGTGAGGCCGAGCCTATGACAAATGGTTCAGATATGTCCACCCCTGGGAGGAGTGAGCTGGAAGGTTTGTACTGTAGCATTTGGCTTGAAAAGATGGAGAACACGTTTGTTTTCTGAGTCCTCAGAGAACCATGATGTGGACAACGCTGAACACACCCGGAGAAACAGAACACAAAACTCAAATTACATACACGACAAAGAACTGTTGGTTTGGGAATTTCTGCTCCGAGATTCCCTTCAGCTGTTTCCTGGGAATATATGGCCGATGGTTTCTGAGATGTTATGTTTATCACTCACAGTTCCAAAGAGGGGGGCTTTGCAATAAGATGATCACAGGAGAGAAAATATCTGAACACTGTGCTCCCCACGAAGGGAAGCCTGCAACCAAGGGGGCCAAAGATGTAATCATGGGTTTCATCAAGATTTCATTTTTTCCCCGTGAAACTGATAAGTATCTGCAGCCCCAGGTGTGCTGGGAATTTTAAGCGAGATTAAGATTAAAGATTAATCTTTGACATTAAAGATTGCCTCTTTCTGACTTTTTCCCAGAGGGCAGTGGGATTTGAAATAGAAGAATGACGTGGCCAGACATGCAGTTTAGAAAGGTTACTTTGACTTTAGGTGAAAGGAGTGTTGGCTGGGGACAGTGTGGTTGAAAAGTGTGAAAATGTACAAAAGCAGACAAAATAGCATAATGAAACCTCGAAAACTCAGCATTTCCACCATGCTCAGCTCATGCCTCCAGCACGTTGTCCACACACTCCCATCACACCACCGGCATCATTTTTAAAGCAAACCCCAGACATGATACCACTTCATCCATAAATATTTCAGTGTCTATCTCCTAAAGAGAAAGATTCTTCCGCAGAGTCGACTTCTGAACTCACACAAAGCCTGCCATTCAGTCACCACCTGCTATCGTCTATTGCAAAAAAGCAGGAAAAAAGAGCAGCCTGTGCAAGCATTTTTATCTAGATCGAAGTGATAAGATACACGACTGAAACTGTGCATTTTGGGGAGTTATCCAGTAGATATGGTATGAGCGGCTCTCCAAGTGTGATCACCCACTGTGTGCGGGGATTATGTTGAGCGTGCAGGAAAAACACAGGACGTGCTCCCCGCCCTGAGATACTCACAGGCTGATGGGAGAAACAGATTGACACACACACAATGCAACAACATGATGTGCGGCTCGCCAGGGCAAGATGGATTACACACTCTGTGCTCCAAACTGGCGGAGCAACAGTAATAAAATAAGCAGCCTCGAGAGCCGCAGGAATAGCTGGGATTTATTGGGCACTTACTGCATCAAGCACCCAGAACACAGAGCCATAACATCACAAGGAAATTAGTGAAAAGCTGGTGAAAACGGAATCTGGGGATACACTCTAGAGAACAATGACTGGCTTTCAAATGATTTTATGGTTTGGCTCCGGCGACTCTAGCATACTGACTGCTGCTCTCAGCCTGAGGATGACCGTTCCGCTCCTTAGATAGACAGCAAGGAAAACATTCCTTGGAAACCAGCTGGGCTATTTCATTTGGCAGAAAGTTCTACGGAAGACCAGCAGGGGTCTCCTCCACTGCCGATGCTTGTTTGAAAAATCGTTCGTCTTCTCTCCTCCCTGGTCAAGATGTCTCTCTCATCCGGCCCACGTTTTCCATTCCTGTTTAGACTTTTTCATCTCCACCCCTCATCCAAACTGCCCTTGCCTCCGCCTGGACCAGTGCAGTGGCCTCTCACTGGGTCTCTCTTCCTCCACTGCTGCTCTCCTGTCCTCAGCTCCCCTCCTAGCAGTCAGGGGAAGCAGGTAGAAAAGAAAGTACATCCACGTCCCTCTTTCGTTTGCTCCCACACACACACAACTAAAAGAAAAAATCTTTCAGCTCCAGACCATGCTCAGTCACACACAGCCCTCTTACCGTGGTCTACAAGCACCTGGATGTTCTGGCCCCAGAAACCTCCCTGCTCCAGCTCCATGGGCCTCGTTCAGGTCCCTGAAGAAGCCAGTCTCCCTGCACCCGCCAGCTCCCCCTAGAATCACTGCATTTGGACCTCCTTCCGACCCATCCCTCTGACTCCACCACACCCCGCTTCTCCAACCTAACTCTTGTGCTCCACCCTCAAGTCCCATCTTGGATGTCACTACCTTGGGAGAGCCCCCCTGACACACACTGCATGGCTCCCCTCTTCTGTGCCCCCCTAACAACCCTTCCCCCCCTTACTATAACACTCAGCACACTTTACTTTGCCTTCTTTTGTTTATTCTAAGATGCACTTCTTCTCCCCACGTTTTCACATCACTGAAATCAGGCTGAGTCTTGAATCCATGACGGTCATTTGTCAGTTGCCAGCCTTGTTCTCTTTCCTGGTGGGAAACGAAGACAGTCTTATCAGGAAGGACGTTCCAAGGGCTTAGAGGTTACCCCCAGGAGCCAGGGACAAAGGGACAAACCTTTCTTTGGGCGAGGTTAACCCTTTGCCCTGAGCGGCCCTGAGCAGGTGACATCAGCTGAGAGAGGAGGGCTTGGCCAGCACACCGAGTCAGTGTGGGACGCTCGGCCACCGGCGAGAGTAGATGGCGTTCCCCGACACGGGAGGCACAGATGCCAGGGTGTTCGGAGTTGTTAACATCACCCCAGACGGGTATTCTTCAACACATGAAACACGTGGAGCAGGGATGTGTCTGTCGGCCCCGAGCCGGCAAGCCCAGGCTGCTTCTCCTCCCTCCAGGAGCGTCATTACGCCAGCTGCCTTCACGCTTGCTCACCAAAAAGGAAGGTTATTTACTTTTATTTATAATTTTTACCTGTCAAAGGTTGGATACAACCTAGGCAGACATCCATGGGGAATAATGATAATGATATTTCTGGTTTAATCCATAAATGGAATATTGTGCAGCTGTTAAAAAGGAACATGGCCATGCTTTATGTTCCAATATGGCCTGAGCTCCAAAATATATTTCGGTAGAAAATAAAAAACAAGATATGAAACAGTGAGTTTAGGATGCTAAATTTTGTATAGAAAATGGAAAACTGACACACATATTTACTTGTGTGTTCACGGGCTATCTGCCTGTGACCAGAGAGCGCTGTCTGCATCACTGGGTGCCTCCTGGGAAGGGAGCCAGGACAGGGGAGAGAGTCTGTTCACTATATACCTTTTTGAACCTTTTGAGTGTATTACTTATTGAAAAAATGAGTGGAATTAGATTTAAAATAAAAGTAACATTAAAAATAAAATAAATCAGCAGACACCCAGCCCTGTTTCCCCACAGCCTCTACTTCCTCCATCTATGAGTTTTTTCAACATGTTAACCTCATGGCCCATAATTCTCTCCTTAATATTTTTTATTTAATATGACTCCCTGCTTCTTTTTATTGAAATAGGCTTTTTGAAGGTAATTTCAGTACAGTGATGTATGTCAGTTATTTCTCAACAAAACTGGAAAAAAATAATAAAAAATAAAGGTAATTTTATTTTCACTCTTGGAAATGATGAGGGAGCAAGACATGCCCTTGGCTGGAATTTGCTGTTCCCTCCAGGTTGAGGAAACAGCAAGTGCAAAGCCCCTGAGGTAGGTGGTAGGTATGGGTATGTTCAAGGAGTCACAAGAAGGCCAATGCACCTGCAGTCCAGAAAGTGAAGAAGAGAGTGGTAGGAGATGGGGGCGCATTGAGCAGTGGTGACTCGGCACCCTGGGGGATAAGAGGTCATTGGTGGGTTTCTAGTGGGGGACTAACATCAGATCCACGTCGGCACAGGCCCCGCCTCTGCGCTCTGGGGCGGTCTGGTCCCCAAGGCCTCCCACACTCGTCACTGCTGGTCTGGGAAGAGGACACCAGTTTGCGCTTCACCACACGGTCAGCCCTCGGAGGCAGCCGGTCTCCGAGAGGCCGGGCTTTGGTCCTACCCCGGGCGGTCTCGCCCCCAGGAGACCCTCGGCAGTTTCTGGAGATGTTTCTGGTGGTCACACTCGGGGTGAGTGTCCCTGGGGTCGGCAGTGGAGCCAGGAGGCTGCTCCGTGTGCTGCGGGCACGGCTGGCCCAGCAGGGAAGGTCCAGCTCACAGCGCACTAGCGCTGGGGCGAGATCCTGATCCCTCTGTCTACTCACTTCTGTTTCAGATTTCACCTTCTTTCCCATTTTTGTGTCTTTAGGTGCATGTGTGTATGTATATTACATTCTACAGTCATGTACGGCATATACGCCTGACCGCATATACAGTGACGGTCCCATGAGATTAATACCACACAGCCCAGATGTGTAGCAGGCTATACCATCCAGGTTTGGGTAAGTACCCTCTATGGTGTTCACACAATGACAAAATCACCTAACACCTTTCTCAGAATGTATCCTGTCATTAAGCACCATGTGACTGTATTGATGTATCCTAGTGCCACACAATGGCTGTGTGCCCTCAGGCAAGTTACTTCACCTCTTTGGGCCTGGGTCTCCTCATCTTCAAATCAGAGATCATAAAGGTATGCACTTCTCACGGTTGTTGGGAAACTTAGTTAATATGGTAAAGTGCTTGTGGACAGGGCCTGGCTGGAGTAGTATTCAATCACCTGGTGACCAGAACAACCCCGCCTTCCTCAGTACCGTGCTAGTATCATATCTGTGCTATCATTGCCTGCGCTCTGTGGATGCTGGGGACGCAGTGATGTCCAAGGAGGCAGACTCCACACCACAGGGCCTGGGGTGGGGGGAGGCGAGGACTCCTGGCCAGGCCCCCGCAGGGGAGGGTGCTGCCCCCCGGGGGGGCGTGCTGTGTGATGTGCCGCCCCCCACGGGCTCAGCAACCCACAGCCGAGACTCAAGAATTCATTTTTCTTGAAGAGGAAGAACCAGGATGTTAAGTCCTAGCCCTGCTCCTCCTGGCTCCCGGACCCCATGTGAGAAATGTGATATTTTCGAGCATATGGGGAAGCCATTCCGGTTTGAACCTGCTTTGGCCTGAATTTTATTTGAACCGGAGCAGCCTGACTTACGGCCTGTCAGACAGACATGGTACATCTGCTCTAATCATTACCCTAAAGCAAAGAATGTGCTCTTTGAAGATTAAAAAAACTGTCCTGCCTCCCTTCCTTTGACACCAGCGCTCTTTAAAGATAAGACTGGGTGCCTCCCTCCCACAGCGCCAAGGCCGCCTGGACTCCCGCCCGCGCGCCGATCTGTAACCAAACACCGCTCTGCTCCCTTGAGCCCATGTCCCCGCCGCTGCCGTGCTCGCTGTGCGTCTCTCTGCTGGGAAATGGCGAACAACTGTGCCGAAAACCAGTGTTCCCTGGAGCGCTTTGCACTCCCAGCTCAAATAAAACTCTCTAGGTAGAATGATCATTGGTTATTCGCATTGACAGACCTGAAAGAACGAGTGGTTTCACTGCTCTGTGCCGTAGTTGCCCCATCTGGAACAAAGACATGTTACTGTACCAGCCTAGGAGCCGTTGTGAGGATCGAAGGAGAGATCCTTACAAAGCGCTCCACACGTTAGCTATTATTATGCTTGGTGCTGTTGTTGGCGAGCTAGACTCAGAGGAGCCGGTGGGGATGAGGCGGGCGCACACCAGCACAACACGGAGCGAGAAGCACAGCTCAGCGCGTTCAGAAAACAGAGGGGCCCCAGCAAGGCCAGGTATTTTCATCCTTCTGACCCTCTGCCCAGGCTCTCAAGGGACAACTGGAGTCGCAGGTGTTTCGTGTGGTTCTCACTAAACACAAGGAACGACCAATACGTTGTACGGGCTTGCACTTCAGTCAGGATCACCTGTTGATCTCCCTAGTGCGTATTTCTTTTGAGATATCCAGCTTTTTTGTTTAGAATTTCTATGTTAAGTAGTTATTTATTTTCATAGCGATTATATGCACGTTTCCAGAATGTTTTTTGCTTTCTAAAAGACACCTTTTAAAAAAAATGAGTGTGGGGCCGGCCCGTGGCCAAGTGGTTGAGTTCACACTCAGCTTCGGCGGCCCAGGGTTTCACCAGTTCAGATCCTGGGTGCGGACATGGCACCGCTCGTCAGGCCACGTTGAGGCGGTGTCCCACATGCCACAACTAGAAGGACCCACAACTGAAATATACAACTATGTACTGGGGGGCTTTGGGGAGAAAAAGGGAAAATAAAATCTTTTAAAAACTGAGTGATTCTTATCAGCTTGCTGGGGCTGCCGTGACCAAGCCCCACGGACCGACGGGGCTCTTCAACAGCAGGAGCTCACTTCCCCACGTTGCGGAGGCCAGAATTCAGAGATCAGGGCGGTGGAGGGTCAGTTTCTCCTGAGGCCTCTGTCCTCGCATATAGACGGCTGTCTCCTCCCTCTGTCCTCACAGGGTGGTCCCTCTGTGCGTGTCTGCGTCCTCATCTCCTCTTCGTATGAGGACACCAGTCACATCGGATGAGGGCCCACCGCAATGCCCTCACTTTAACTTACTTGCCTCTTTAAAGACTGTTTTCAAACACAGTCACATTCTGAAGTACCAGGATTAGGGCTTCAACAGATGAAGGTGGGGGAGACATGGCTCAGGCAATGACAGCCAGAGCCCAGGTGGGCAGGGCAGCGGTGAGACAAGGCTGGGGGACTTGATAAGGCCAGACCTGGAGATATATTTAGGCCATGGTCAGTGGCTGCAATTTTGCCCCCAGCGCCACAGGGAGCCCTGATGGACGCTAGTCAGGGAGGGTGGTAGTCAGTCTTGTGTCCAAGCAAGACGACTCTGACTGCCAGTGGGGCACTGAGGCCAGACTGGAGGCCGTAGGGGGAGGGAGGCAAAGGAACCAGACACTGGTAATGTCAGTAGGGTGGACGGGCCCGGGCAGAGAGGAGAGGGGGTGGGATCCAAGCCATCAGGCTTGGAAGTCCTTGCTGTTGACCACTTCTCTCCCCCTGGCAGGATGGGACAGAGCGTGGCAGAGACGACTGCAGCCCTGCCTCTCCCCAGTCTGCTCCCCTTCTCCCTCACCCAGAAGGATGAAGTCCATGGCCACAAGCCTTTGTCTTTCTCAGGCTCTGCCCATTGGATAAGTTGTCGCCCTCTGGGTGGGTTTTGAAGTCACTCCGTGATAGTCTCATGACGCCCTCTGCTGGCCATGCTTTTCAGCATGTGACAATGATCCTCCCTGAGCAGTCCAACGGGGCAGCCCTGTGCTGCGGCAAGACTCGAAATGTGGCTCATGCGAACTGACATGTGGCATAAAGCATAAAACACACACTGGATTTCAAAGACTTTGTATGAGACAAGAATGTGAAAGATCTCATTGACAATGTTTTATATAGACTACATGCCGATTACGTGATAATATGTTGAATATATTGGATTAAACAAGATATGGTCTTGAAATTAATTTCACCTTTTTTTTTTTTTACTTTTTTGCTGAGGAAGATTCTCCCTGAGCTAGCATCTGTGCCAGTCTTCCTCTATTTTGTATGTGGATCACTGCCATAGTATGGCCACTGATGAGTGGTGTAGGTCCGAGCCCAGGAACCCAGGCTGCTGAAGTGGAGTGTGCCAAACTTAACCACTAGGCCACAGGGCTGGCGCCCTCCTTTTTTTTTTTTTTTTTTTTAGCTTTTTAAATGAGGATACTAGGAAGTTTTAAATTACATATGTGGCTCACATTATATTTCTTTATTTCTCACTGGTCTAGACTGTTATAAATGTATGTGTATATACCAGGGTTTCTCAGCCTCGGTACTACTGACATTTGGGGCCAGATCCTTCTTTGGTGTGGAGGCCGTCCTGTGCATTGTAGGGTGCTGAGCAGCATCCCTGGCCTGTGCGCACTAGATGCCAGTAGCCCCCCTTCCAGTAGTGACAATCCAAAATGTCTTCAGACATAGACAAATCGTCCCTTGAAGGACAAAATCAACCTCAGTTGAGAAATATTGATTTTTTATGTAGATAGCTTTTATATATGTTGATTTTATATGTAGATATGTTGATTATTGATTACATATTATATATTGAAATATACACATATATTTATGAAATGAAAAAATATATAGGAAATATGACTTCCTGAGTCCCCATTATGTGCGAGCTTTGTTGAGTGCTCACACGTATTTTTCTTTTCAGCCTTCACAATGGCCCCATGGGATGGGTGTTATGATTAGCCCTATTTTGCAGATGAGGAGCCTGAAGCACAGCGAGCTTCAGTGACTGGCCTTGGGGCGCACAGTTAATTACCCCAGATTCAAACGGAGCCAAACCATCGGTGGAAGCAGCGAGGTAACAGTGTGCCCCACACCCACGGACTGACCTATAAGAACCCAGGATCTCCATCTAACGTACACCATTAACAACACTGTGTCGTACACTTGACATTTGCTAAGAAGGTAGATCTTAAGTGTTCTCACCACACACACACACACACACAAGAAGAAGAAAGAAAGCAATAGTAACTGTGAGGAGACAGATATGTTCATTAACTTGATTGTAATGATTATTTCACAACATATACATATATCAAATCATCGCGTTCTACACCTTAAGTGTATACAATTCTAATTTGTCAACTATATCTCGATAAAGATGGAACAAGAAAAGAAGCCAGGATCCCCATCAAGTGGTGAATGTGCCCCATCCCTGTCCCAGAAACCGAGGCCTCCCGTCGGAGAGGAGTACGAAGGAGATGGGAGCCAGGATTACAACTTTTGTCTCCCTTGGAGGCCAGAAGAATCTAGAAAATATGCTCCCTTCCAATCACCTCCTTTGAGATTATGGTATAACAGGAAAGCACAGATTCATCCATCCGTCCATCCATCCATTCACTGATTTGTTCATTTAAGTCAGGTTATCTGGATCGTAGGCCACTATGTGCCGGCACTATTGAAGGCACTGAGTCTAGAGGTAACTAAGATAGATACAGCTCCGCTCACAGAGGTTGACTAATATCGAACAGGAGAGAGGGACAATATGCAAGTAAATAAAAAATAAGATTGCAGATACAGAGAAGTTATTTGGAGAAAATGTCTTATTTTCTCCAAAGAAGGAAAATGTGATGCGGACAGTGGAAGATTCTAGAAAAATTTTTTCTAAGATAGAGCCCACAGATCTGCATGTTTAGCAAACGGCATCTTGGCTGGTGACCGTGCAGGAGGTGATGTAGGGCCCCCCCTTGAGAAACACTGGCCAGGACCAGCCAGGCGCTGAGCTGAACGCTGGGGAGGCGGCCTGAGTCAGTTCTCACCGGGGGCCCCATGAACTCGCGCTTTTCTCCATTGCGGAAGCGAGATTCAGAGTCAGAGGGAGAAGCCGCGTGCCCACAGCCCCCTTGTCAGTGCTCCCCTCCACAACCTCAGGCAGCCTCTGCTGGAGTCTAGGCTGGGATTTTGAATGCACACGTACACACAGGCTAACTCCTGAGCCCGGAAAATTCCAGCTCCTGTCGTAGCCCCCTCTCTTCCCGGGCTGGCTGCGGTTTCCATAGCAACGCACGGTCGCTAGACGACAGCTCCTGAGGCTGATAAACACCCGAGCAGCCTGGTGGGGGATGGGGAGGAGGAGCTCTGACGCAACCCGCGGGGAGGGGTCCTCATTAGCAGTCCACTCACGACTGTTTTGCAATTAAAATGCATCCTCAGGCAGGGGTCTTTGCAGAAAGGAAAAGAAAAGAAAAGCTCTACGCGGGTCTCTGCACCCTCTGTTGGAAACCCCACAGAGCCCCAAAGAGCCCGTGATACAAACCTTAGCTGGTCTCCAACTGCATTCATTCATTAACTAAATTGCTTATTTATTCCACAAATATTTGACTAAATAGATGAGGAACACAGGTAATTCTATTAATATATTAATTCTATATGTATTTTAACGTCCAGGCTTTGTCTCGGCGATTCTGTGGGGATGCACACCCTCCGTAGCGCCGCCTTCGCCGATGCTCAGCACACCGCAGACGCCTCAGCGCACAGAAAGAAACATAGAATGGGACAGCCGCCTCGACCGGTTCTGCGGAAACAAAGCCATCAACATTGTTTTAAATTTCGCTTCTTCCTTTTTAAATGGTGGTGCATTTTAAACGATGATTACATCTTAGCTGGGTGAAAGTAATAATCTTATGGGAAATACAGTGTAGGGAGATTTCGCCCTTCCTCTCCGTCACAGCCCACCGGGTACCCTTCCTGGCAGACACATCTGTTACACATTCCTGAAGGGGTAGTTCTAAACACATGGCATTGTCAGCCCCATTACCCTCCCCCCCCCCTTTTTTTTAACAGGATAGTACTTTTTGCACCCATTTTTCTGCAACTTTCTATGTTCAATTTAATGTGAAGACTGCACAGCAGAGGTGAAAAGAACGGACTGAACCCGACTAAGTTTGACTCCGGCCTCTCCTCTTGCTGTGCTGGGACTCTGAGCCAGTTGTTTAACCTCTAGTGCCTCATTTTCCTCAGCTCTAAAATGGGGATTGCCATGAGGGTTGCATGAATGAAAATCTGCAAAGCACCTAGAGTGACACCTAATAAAACACACATATGCGTGAAATAAAATATGTAAATCTTGAAGATGACTCCATACCAGTACTTAAGAGGCTCACTCATTTTTCATATAGATTCAGATTATCCCATTGTGTGGATATCCCATAGCTTATTTTATTTTTAAAGACTGGCTCTGAGCTAACATCTGTTGCCAATCTTCTCTTTTTTTCTTCTCCTCCCCAAAGCCCCCCAGTACATAGTTGTATATGCTAGTTGTAGGTCCTTCTGGTTGTGCTGTGTAAGATGCCGCCTCAGCGTGGCCTGGTGAGCAGTGCTAAGTCTGCGCCCAGGATCCAAACCGGCGAAACTCTGGGCCACCAAAGCAGAGCGCACGAACTCAACCACTTGGCCACAGGGCTGGCCCCCTATAACTTATTTAACCTGTCCCCTCCTCATGGATATTGAGATTGTGTCCAATTCTTTGTTATAACAAATGATGCTGCTGTGACTTGCCATGCACATGTGCTATTTCACACTTGTCTAAGTGCATCTATATTCCTGGAACTGGGATTGCTGGGTCAAAGGGTACAGGCACTCCAATTTTGCATTGATAGTGCCAAATTGCCCACCATAAAGGTTGTGTGTGTTTACATGCCCACCGAAAATGTGTGAGCACTGAAGCAGCATTGAAATCCTGGGAGATTTCCAGTTTCTCTTGAAAAATCAAAAGATCCAGCAACACTGGGTTCAATTTCATGCCTGGAAGCCATTGGATGGTGTCTAGAGGCAGCTGCCCACTTCAATAAAACACACTTTCTCCCCTTTGCCACACTCCCCACCGCTCCCTATTATTTCCCAATGCCCAGACTCTGGATCAGTGTCCAGTTTATATTGTGCTTGAGGTGATAGTTCCCTTTCCATGGGAGATATTACTCTACACCCTTGAGAACACTGGGGCCAGACTGAGAGGGTCACTTATTTTAAGAAAATGCAAGACCTGGGGCTGGCCCCGTGGCCGAGTGGTTAAGTTCGCGCGCTCCGCTGCAGGCGGCCCAGTGTTTCGTTGGTTCGAATCCTGGGTGCGGACATGGCACTGCTCATCAAACCACGCTGAGGCAGCGTCCCACATGCCACAACTAGAAGGACCCACAACGAAGAATATACAACTATGTACCGGGGGGCTTTGGGGAGAAAAAGGAAAAATAAAATCTGTAAAAAAAAAAAAAAAGAAAAGAAAATGCAAGACCTTTTCCAAAATAGTTGTGCCATTTTACACTCGCATCAACAATATATGAAAGTTTTGGTTGCTCCAATCCTCACCAGCATTTGGTGTTATCAGTCTCTTTATTTTTGTCCATTCTGGTGAGTGTGTGGTGGTAGAGTCACTTTTTTTTTTTTAAGAAAAATGAGTGAGGGGGGATGTATCTTTATGGAAATGAAAAATCTTCCAAGCTGTTTAATATGCACGAGCCACAGTGCACGCTCTTCCCTCACATGCCCTGAGTAACCTTCAGGGACTTTGAGTTGGGGACCTTTGCCATGGGCTTCAGAAATGTCTGGGAGCTCAGAGTGAACTCCTCTTCCTACTGAGTGAGGCCCGCACAGGCTGCTCTCCCCGTTTCACTGGTCCTTTCTCTTGAGTCTGGGTTCAGACAGTCTAAGTCCTCATGACAGCTGAACACTGAATGCCAGTCTTGCCCGCCTCGCCCAGCCTGCCTTCCTTGATGGTTTACCCTCCACAAAGGCACCCTCGGCAGTCCCCTCCATTTCCCAGGTCATTCTGCCTCTCAGAAATCTTCCCTTCCTCCAACAACTCACTGATGCTTCCAGATGTTCACAAACATTTGTACATTTCATGCACACCCACGATGTGCAGGCACCGTGACCAGCTGGGGGTGCAGGAGGAGACCAGGAAAGACAGTCTCCATTCTCATAATGTGGAACTTACTCTGTAGTGAGGCAGGGAGACAACAAAAAAGAGAGAAGGTTTGGGGGAAATGGGAGGTGTTGGTGAAAGGGTACAAAGTCTCAGTTACAAGATGAATAAGTTCTGGGGTCTAATGTACAGCATGGTGACCACAGTTAACAATACTGTATTGTATACTCGACATTCGCCAAGAGAGTAGATCTTAAGTGGTTTCACCACACACACACACAAAAGTCGTAACTATATGAGGTGAGGGATGTGTTATTTAGCTTGATTGTGGTAATCATTTCACAGTGTATACATATATCAAAACATCATGTTGTATAACTGAAAAATAAAAACTATACCTCAATAAAGTTGGGAAAAAAGAAACAAAGAAGATAATTTCAGGTGTCAAGATGGTTTATGCATAAAATAAAGCAGGACAGTGAGCAGACGGTGAGGGCAGGGAGCGGCAGATGGGTTCTTTTGCCGTTGTTGGTCTGGAGGGTGACCTAGGACTAAGCAGTTTTAGCCATCCACCTCCCCTCTCCCCACTCTGAGGCAGGTGAAGTCTGGCTGCATCATAACAGGCACAGTGCCAGGTGACTTAGAAGCTGCATGTATTATAATCCTCACCACAATCCAGGAATCCAGGAAAAAAAATATATTTCTCCACTTCTAGAGGAGAAAACTGTCTCAGAAGGGTGAAGTCCCTTTCCCACAATCCCATATTTTTATTCAATCCCCCTACAAATATTTATCGAGAACCATTAGTATGGTAGGCTGAGATTGTAACCTACACACAGTCTGGAAAGTTCCATCCTCTGAGTGTCTGTCAGCTTCTTCCCTATCGCTCTGGCTGCAGTTTCCATGGTGACAGGCAGAGCCTGCCTGCATCATTGAAACCGAATGAATGCTCTTAAGGACCAGGACAGAGTAATGGCTGCCAGAACAGTCGAGCTGGGGGAGAGTGAGGTCTGGGGAGGGCACAGGCCTGATGTACCATCTTCTGGGATTTGGGCACATTACGATTTAAAATGAGCACATTAAAAATTGTCTTTGAAGAAGGGGGGAAACTGCTGTGTGTGCCTTTGCAGACACGAGGAGAAATCACAGGTTTCTCTTTCGCGGATGCCCCCAGTACCAATGACGTAAGCAGCCTTTGTTCTCTCCAATAGTTAGTTATTTGACTGATTCGTTCATTCAGAGAATACTTACTGAGTGCATACTGTTTGCCAGACGTTGTGGTAGACGGTGAGCATTCAAGACAAATATAGTCTTCTTTCTCATTGGAGTTGACATTTGAAGACATGTCTTCTTATTTGAAGAAATAGCAAATACAAATATAGATAACATATATTTATATAGAAATAGTATATGTAAATACATTAAAAATATATACATGAATATATATGTGATGCACATGTGTGTATATTCATATGTGTATACCTATGTTAAAATCTATAGTAGCGTTACATTCTCTGGAGAATAATGCATTGGGGTAAAGCAGAGACAATGACGAGTCAGGGTCTGCTTTAGGTTGGGGGATCCGGGGATTTACAAGGAAAGGTAAAGGAAGTGATTGAGTAGACAGACCTTTCTGTTGATGGGTTGGTAGGTTCCGTCCCTGCTCTTTCCCCCAAACCCCAAATGTGAACTATTCTCCAAGGACGATTTTGGACCCCAGCCCTAACATAGAAAAATCTCTCGTTTCTCCAGGACCCAAAGTTAACAAGTCAGGTGAGATCCAGGTTTAGCTGACAGGAGAATGGCATCCACAAGTGACAGAAGACAAGGGGCTCCTCAAGCTGGAGGATACCACTCCCCAGTTAACTGATGACGCAGAGAATTTTCCTCTGTGGCTTTCTGACTTTCAAGGCTCAGCCTCTTCCCAAATATCTTCCTGATACCTCATGTCGTCATTAAACAAATATATATTGGGGGGTCAGCTATCTGCATTTAATTGTCCTAGGTGCTGGGAATCCAGGAGAAACAAGACATACAAGGTCTTTATTTCATGGGATGTTAACCATCATGCAGGGATGCAGAAAGCAAATGAGTTAGAAATAAATTAGCAAGATTATTTCACTCTAAAACAGACTCTAAAACTGTGCAACGGAGATGTAATGCAAGCTGCCCATGTACATCATGCATTTGATTTTAAATTTTCCAGTAACCACATTTAAAAGGTAAAAAGATACAGGCGGAACTCATCTTAACAATAGGTTTCACTGACTCCAACATATGCAAAGTATTACCATTTGAACCAATGAACCGATGTAAAAAAGTGATCAGTGAGATATTTTCTTATTTTTTTCTTTCTGGGTATTTGAAATCCAGCATATATGTCACAGTTACAGCATATCTCACTCGGGACTAGCCACATTTCAAGCACTCAATAGCCCCAAGTGGCTTGCGGCTACCATATTGGAAAGTACAGCTCTAAAAACTACTATGAAGAAAATTGCTAGGGTAAAGAGGAAAACAGTGATGGATTGTGTAGGTGGATGGATACTTTGGACAAGATATTGTGCTTCGGGAAGTCTAAAGAGTAGCCCAGGAATTTGCTTTTCAGCAAGTTTCCACCTGCCCAGGTGATTCTGGGCCAGGTGGCCCCCAAGGCGCACCTGGGGAGTTAGGCCTGGGCACGCAGGGAGCAATTTAATCCTCCCAACAGTCCTATTAGCTTGGAGTGATGATTACATAAGCCCATTTAAGAAGAGTAAACTGAGGCTTCAAAGAGGTGAAATCAATTACCAAAGACCCTGTATTTTCATTCATTCACAAATAATAAATACAGATATTCACTGACCACTCACTCTGTGCCCAGACTGGGATTTTGCACCCACCCATTGCATTACTTGCAGGCCTAGAAAATTTTAATCTCCAAGCTTCATACTGCACCTTCCACACCCCTGCCTGACTCCCGCTCCAACTGTAGTTTCCTTGGCAACAGTCTCTGTCGCTAACGCCAGTTGAGTGCCCTTGAGGGGAGGAGGAATGGTTGACACAGAATAGCCTGGACAGGGGCTGGTGTGACTGCGGGGGCGTTAATGAATGATCACGTTACTGGTTACTCAAGCCTTTAGTGCTTGTTAAAAGGTCTCCTTGGAGGGGATTTTTACAGAAGGGAAAAAAAAATTGGCCATGCAAGCTGCTGCTGACTTGTAAAGAAATCACAGGCTCTCTGTCAAGCAGCTGCTGCAGGTGCTGGTGACCGCCCCCCCCCCCCATTACCATTGTCTATTCTTCCCGTCCAACCGCATCTCATTCTTCCTTCAACACAAATTGATCGAGCGCTGGGACACTGGAGGCACTTGAACACAGTGATTGTAAAGAATGACCCTTATTATAAGGAATGAAAACTGGGCTACAAAAGCTTCAAGTATCTTTCTCCCCAAGAAACACAAGCGTGGGGGTTCCACTTATCCTTATTTCAAAAGATGTTGGGCACCTGTCCTCTGGTACCCATTAGCACCCAACCACCCAAAGAAACTAACAGCAGCTTGAATGAAACCAAAGAATCAACCATGACTCATGACCCAAATTACATTATTTCAAGCTCAGTGGCAAGAGTCGGGGGGCACAGGGAAGCAGGTACAAATGGAGATTGTTTTTGGCGGTGCATTCAGCAATTGATTGCTGTTGATTTTGAGATGCTGCAATTATTAATCACAATTCAAAATCTCAGGACAGGTGCTTCCCAATGGAACTTGTGATGGCTGCGGAACACAACTCGGTGCCTCAGGAAAGGAAGGAGACGGCACGAGGGACACAGTGTTGAACATCTGCTTCAGCAAATGTTTGCTTGTTTTCTTCCTAGAAAACTATAAACAGTTAATGTTTTCTTCTAATGATTATGGGCCTTTTCACAGATTGTTTTTTCGAAAGCATGGCCGTTCTTAGGGCCCACCTGGTGGTGCAGTGGTTACGTTCGCTTGCTCCGCTTTGGCAGCCCGGGGTTTGCAAGTTCCATCGCAGGCACAGACCTACACACTGCTCATCAAGCCATGCTGAGGCAGCGCCCCAAATACAAGGTAGAGGAAGATTGGCACAGATGTTAGCTCCGGGCCAATCTTCTTCACTAAAAACAAACAAACAAACCAAAAAACCCAAAAAAGGCATGGCCATCCTGGCTCTAAGATACCATGGTCCTAAGTCAATGATGGCAGTTTAAAGGGGAGAATTCATGCAGAAGTCTGTGCAGAATAAACTTAAAGTGTTTATGTTCAGACAGAGTTTATGTCACAATCCTAAGCAGAATGGACAGAGGATGACAAATTCAGAGATTATTGCAAACATCCATGCAGGCAGATATTTTGAAACACACAGAGCATGGGGGACTCAGCATCAGCCGGGGACACTGGGCCACACTAATTATTCCCCTGGCGTCCTTCTGCTTGGTCACACACAAATTTTTACCAACTCCAGTTTTTCTTGTACTATAGCTTATAAAAACAAACTCTTGGAAACAAAGTCAATATTCCTCCCGAGGGGAATGGCTAAACACTATTGAGTGGACCCAGTGGGATTCTGTGCCACTAGGTAAGCTTCTAAGGACATTCTTTAGGGGCCGAAAGAGTGAAATACGCCGTGACGTGAAAGCAAGTTGTCTAACAGTGTGGAGGGTGGCCACTACAGTGCAAAAAAGAGGAAAAGGAACATATTATATATAATATATATCATAGAATATTTTATATTATATTACATAAAACAGGTAATAAATAATATATAAAATATGTGTAATAAAATATAAAATATGTATATGCACAGATTCTCTCTGCCACACCATAAGGGGGACACTGGGTGGCAAGTGGACAGGGGTGATGTCTTAGGTTGATGGCATAGACAGAATGTTTGTGTCCCCCCAAATTCATGTGTGGAAATCCCCAATGTGATGGTATTCGGATGTGGGGCCTTTGGGAGGTGATTAGGTCATGAGGGTGAAGCCCTCAAAATGGGATTAGTGCTCTTATAAAAGAGGCGCCAGATGGTGATTATAGTTAATAATACTATACTGTATCATATATTTGAAAGTTGCTAAGAGAGTAGATCCTACAAGTTCTCATCACAAGAAAAAAAATTTGTAACTATGTATGGTGATGGATGTGACTTATTGTGGTGATCATTTCACAATATATACGTTGTACATCTGAAAGTAATATAATGTTATATGTCAATTATACCTCAATAAAAAAAAAGAAGCCCCAGAGCGCTCTCTTGCCTCCCTCCATCATGTGAGGTTATAGCAAGACGATGGACATCTATGAACCAGGAAACAGGTTCTCACCAGACACCAAATCTGCTGGCACCTTGATCTTGGACTTCCAGCCTCCAGACTGAGAGAAGTAAATGTCTGTTGTCTAAGTCCCCCAGCCTATGGGGTTTTGTTATAAGAGCCTGAGCTGACTAATACATACTCTATGTTTATGTCAATGCATATTTTCCCTTAAACATGTACAGCTCTTACAAGCGTGCCTACACACATATTTATAGGTGCATCAGTAAAGCGAGCAGGTTGGAACTGATGTCTTCAGGAGCTAATGGCACCTCACAGCCTTATGAACAGGAGACAATTATTAACTCTATTTTACAAAGACCCAAACCTTCAACAGGTAGAGTCATGGGCTCCGGTCTCCATGGTTCTCCTCACTCATGACGCCAACCCCTCTATTTCTCGCTTCAGCTTTTGTTTCCATGGCAACAGGATGATGCCCAAATGAGTGGGCTTGAAGGGACCAAGACAGACTGATTGATGCCAAAGTAGACCTGTTGGGAGATTGAGAGGCCTGGAACAAGGGCGCCAGCCTGATACACAGGCCTAAGTTGATGGTGATCTGGTCTAGGAGAGAGAGATATGTACAGAATATTTTTAAGATGTAGACAACGGGAGAAGATGAAGTTGAGTCAATGGGACTTGCAATTGGATTGGATGCAGGGGTTTCAGAGAAGGGGATAAATGAGGAATGACTTCTGGGTTTTCATCTTGAGCAACTTGGTGGATCACAACAGCACTTACTGAGACGGGCCAGCCTGGAACACAAGAGGGAGAGATTGAGGTGACTACTAAAATCATCGAGGGATCTAAGAGGGCAGTGGGCAACTCTGGGTGCAGTGGGAATGGAGAAAGAACTGGAAGGATATTAGTGGGAGACAATGTGAAAAGAATAAAAGCATAGAGAGCTTGTGCTCAGGCAGAAAAAGCAACTACGACATTTACTGTCTCTCCAGTGGCCAGATGAACCCCCAGGTTGCAAATCATCAAGAGAATTTTCCACTGAGCTAAAAACCTTGCTGGATTCCAAGACTTATATACATCCCTGCGTAATTAAGGATGGGAAAGGTTTCTCTTAGACACAAAACAATGTGGACAGTATTGTGGAGACTGCTGTTTAAAATCACATTTGTCCAGGGGGCTGGCCCCGTGGCCGAGTGGTTAAGTCTGTGCGCTCCGCTGCAGGCGGCCCAGTGTTTCGTTGGTTCGAATCCTGGGCGCGGACATGGCACTGCTCATCAAACCACGCTGAGGCAGCGTCCCACATGCCACAACTAGAAGGACCCACAACGAAGAATATACAACTATGTACTGGGGGGCTTTGGGGAGAAAAAGGAAAAAAATAAAAAATCTTTAAAAAAAATAATAAAATAAAATAAAATCACATTTGTCCAAATACACACCTGTTTTACAAATTACCCCTGGATTTGGTCCTCCACCAGTTTGCATCCAAATTTTTGGAACTAGCAACAGTGAGTTTCATAATGTATTTATTTAGAAGTGTTTATCATAGTGTGTGGCACACAGTCAGTGCTCAATGGAACACTTACGGAAGCAATTTCCTAATGCAGTCAGAAAAAGAATGAAACATTTCACAGTACCTAATCTGTACCCTCCTCTAAAAACTATAGAGATATATTTTATATCTACGTACGTCCACGCGTAAATGTGCGTACGTAGAGGAACATCCATGAAGAAGGTCGGATTGATAAATTCGGGTAGAAGTTAGCTTTCATTGTTTAGGTTCTGTGCCCCAGATGCGATGAAAATGTGTTACCAAGGTCCTCCCATTTCCCCCTCCCAAAGAGCCCACGAGGCAGACATGATCCTAATCTCCATTTTAACAGATGAGGAAACTGAGGCTGGCAGAGACTGAGCAGTCACAGAGCAGTGAGTGCCACCAACCACTTTGCCCAAACAGCCAACTCGCCCTCTCTCATGTCTCCACCTCCTGACAACATGTCCTTAGTCACACTGATGCCCCGAGGACCCCACACAGGCTCCTGCCTTTAATCACAAACATGCCAATGGCTCCATAATGCATTTCTGGTTAGAGAACCCAAACAGGGTTGCCAGAATCAGCAAATAAAAATGCAGGACGCCCAGTTAAATCTGAATTTCAGAAAAATAACACATAATTTTGCATGTACTTTTAATTTTAGAATAGATTTAGACTTGGAGAAAAGTTGCAAAGAGAGTACAGAGATTTCCCCTAAACCTTGCGCCTAGTTTCCCCTATTCCAGGTTCCCTCCACTATCCGCAAGTAGAGCGTTCCAGTGAAACCTTTAGTAAGCTGTAACGGTGTAGAACAAAGATGCAGTTACCATTAATTTATGTGGAAAGATTTTTGAGTGTTCCCAGACCCAAAATTAACCTACCAAATCATACCAAACAACACATAAAACCTAAATCGCACTAACATATAGTAAAAAGAGGAATGATATGATACATACACAGCCTATATGAAGTAGAAATCATATCCTTACAGTGTGGTTTCACTTACCAAACTCAGGAAGACGGCGAGCACACTGGAAAGCTGAGAGGTGGTGGCGGGATGAGGGTGTTAGCTGGGTCATTGGAGGTTGGGGTTTGGGGAGGTACAGGAGACTCCTGCAAGGGCAGGAGAGAGAGGAAGAGGGTCATCAGTTAACATCACATCGTCGTCTGAGGCCATCAGGGCAGCAGGTCACTGACGTTACACCTTCTATGTCTGCCTGGCTCGATGTCAAGGCAGAGGGCCGCTGGCTGCCGTGGCTGCCGTGGCTGCCGTGGCAAGCTTGAAATACACAGGATGCTTGACTGCTTAGCCTCATGTGTTTTTCTATCATACAATTCTTTGTAGGCACTCAAAACATCCTGCAAACCTGCCCTAAACCCACGTGCCCTTTCAAAAATAAAGTTGTACCAGGAAGCGTGTTCTTATCACCACCTTTCCCTGCCTCAACTCTTCTGACAGTGCGCTAGTCGACGCCTAAGGACAGCATCACCAGCGGCCTCAGGAAGAGGCATCCCGGTAGACCTGTCCTCAGTGCCTTGTGTCTCTCAGCCTTCTTATCCTCTATCGAAATTAATGTGTTGTTCGGCAATTTTTTCCGTTAAATTGCAGTTTCGTCACAGTTAGACACCTGCTTATATGAATAACCACCGCCTGTGATTCTTTTCTTCGGTTCTTCTAAAAACTGTTCAGCAGCTTCAGTATCAGCCGACGCACTCTCTCCAGTAACCTTTGAACTGTGAAGCTGCCCTCCCTCAAAAAAGAGTCAGACCGCCCACGACTACCGTTAAATTCCACTTCTGCAACGCTTTCATCACTACTGTCCGGTGCCTTCTGTTTCGGCTTATTAAAAAGACTGACTGATTTCTCTTTAGGTGCAAGATAACGGAACACCATGCTTTCTACACCCATCAACCCACTCAAGCAACAGACTTTCCATTTTGTCCATTCCTGGATGCCGGCTAAGAGAGACCACTTTCCCACTAGCAGAAACAACAGTAACTTCAGCAGCTTTTAAGATTCTTCCTCTCTGTGTGTAAATAGTACAAATGGTGGACACGGACAAGTTCAACGCACACACAATGTCTTTATTTCGTGCACCAAGATCGAAACACTTAATGACGTCCAGTTTTATGGTAAGCGTGACACCCTTACGAGCTCTCTTAGGCTTTTCTGATACCTGAGGACACGTCTTGCTAATGAATGAACAAAATAAATCGAGATAAAGCACAGATGCTCACAGAGACGCTTTGAAGCTATGGCGGCTTGATGCTGAGATGCCGAGTGTGGTTCCCAGGGAAGGAGCGTGGCGGTGCCACCCTCGCTGCGCTGGATGCTCTGCCCCCAGGGCACCTCACTGCTGAGCCCGCCATTAGCATCTTACATTAGCATGGTTTGCCACATTTAATGAACCAGTATTGATACACTCTTATTTAACTAAAGCCCATACTTTATTCAGATTTCCTTCGTTTTTACCTAATGTTCTTCTGTTCCGGGAGCCCATCCAGGAGGCCACGGTACTTTCAGTTGTCACGTCTCCTTAGGCTCCTCTTGGCTATGACAGTTTCTCAAACTTTCCTTGTATTTGATGACCCTGACGGTTGTGAGGACTGGTCAGGTATTTTGCAGACTATGCCTCAGTGGGACTGTCTGCTGTTTTTCTCATGATTAGACTCAGGTTATGGGTTTGGGGGAGGAAGGCCCCAGAGGAAAAGTGCCTGGGGAGCAGTGCTGATCACAGCGCATCAGGAAAACTCACTGTTGATGCCGACCTGGCTCACCTGGCTTGAGGCAGTGTGCATCAGCTTTCTCTACCACACAGTTACTCTGTTCTCTCCCTTTCCATACTGCACTCTTTGGAAAGAAGTCACCAGGCACAGCCCACACTCACCGCAGAGAGTTATGTCCACCCCCTCGAGGGCAGAGTATCTACATAAATTATTCGGAATTTTTCTGTACAGGGAAATTTGTCTGTTCTCCCTGCAAAGCTAATTTCTTTTTAGTGTAAGTATGTCTCAGGCAATATTTGAGACATACTGATATGAAAAACTTATATGTTGTCTACCTGAAATTGAAATTTAGCTAGGCATCCTGTATTTCATCTGGCAACCCTACCCCAGACCCACATATCTATCTGCATTTTTTTTTTAAAAAATTGGCACCTGAGCTAACATCTGTTGCCAAGCTTTGCCTTTTCTGTTTTTCTTCTTCTCCCCAAACACTCCAGTACGTAGTTGTATATTCTAGTTGCAGTTCCCTCTGGCTGTGCTGTGTGGGACGCCGCCTCAGCATGGCCTGATGAGCGGTGCCATGTGTGCCCAGGATCCAAACCAGTGAAACCCCGGGCTGTGGAAGCAGAGCCCACGAACTTAACCACTCGGCCGCAGGGCCAGCCCCTCTGTCTGCATTTTTGACATCTCCACTTGGATGTCTAATAGGCATCTCAAAATAACAAATCTAAATCTAAGCCACTGATATCCACCCGCACCCACCCCACTAGTTGCTCCTGCACCGCTCCCGTAACAGTATCCCATTCCTCCAGTTGCCCAGGCCCCAGAACCTTGGAACCTTCCTTGACTCCACTCACATCTCATAGCAAGTCCATCAGAAGATCAGATCCAATCTTCACTCGAAAATATATTTAAAAATTCAACAACTTCTCACTGTGCCCAACGTCCCTGCCCTGGTCCACACCACCAACAGCTCTTGCCTGAACAACTGCAAGAGCCCTGCCCCCAACCCAAATCTGTTTTCCCAACCTCTAACCTTTCCCCTTGAGCTTATTCTCCACACAGCACAGCGATCCTGATTGTCCCGAACGTAAATGAGAGGATGTCCTTCCTGTTCAAAGTCCTCCCATCGTTCCCATCTTGCTCAGAGTAAAAGCCAAAGCTGCTGCTATGACTGTGTCAACACAAATGACTAATCACCACTCTACAGTAAAGAAAAGAAGAGGGTTTCATTCGGGCCAAACTGGGGACTAGAGCCTGGGAGCCACAGCCTTTGCTGGGGAGGAGAGCACTCCAGAGTGATTTTCAGCACAAATACCATCTCGAAACAAAGATACAGACATCAAGCATGACAGGCATCCATTCCTTCAAGGGTTCAAGGAAACATTTGTTACTGATTAGCATGTACACAGTGGGTCAACATGTCCCTGGTGTCGTGGGAAGGGAGACTTATCTTCAAAGAGTACTGGTGTCACAAGAAAGGAGGCATTAATTCTTATCGTCAAAGAGCACATTCTTTGCTTTCGGGTAATGGTTAAAGCAGATGTACAATGTATGTTTGACAGGCCGCAAGTCAGCCTTCTTTGGTTCAACTAAAATTCAGGCCAAATCAAGCTTAAAGCGAATGGTGTCCTGATACCTCAATATATAAAAGCTTTTTATGTCAACTGCTAAGACCTTACGTGATCTCTGCTCTCCCTCATCAGCTGTCTACCTTTACTCTGATCTCTCTTCTCTTCTTCCACTTCACTCCGGCGACGCTGACCTCCAGCAGCCTCGGCATGACCCCGCTCCTTAACCCTTGTTGCTCCTCTACCAGGAAAACAGGATGGCGGACTTCTCTATGTCCTCCAAGTCTTCACTCACCTTCTCAGGGACACCTCCCCTAGATGCCCCCCCCCACCGAAATTTCACCCCTCTACATTTCATATCCTCCTTCCCTGCTTTGTATTCATTTCTCCTGAGGAAGAGAAAAGCAGCTCGTGACCTCCAGGAGCTGGCCTGGCCCGTCATGAGCACTCAGCTCAGCCTTGCTGTTCTGCCAAACATCAGCCACGAACAATGTTCTCGCAGAACATCGCCCTCAGAAAGGCCACTTGGTAACCACAATGGATCAAGACAAACACCCACTCACTCTGTAAGCCTCTTGGAACACAGACAAGACGTGAACATCTTAGACTTTGGGTGGTGAACACAACGTGGCCTTCACAGAAATCAAAACATAACGATGTACACCTGAAATTTATATAATGTTATAAACCAATGTTACCTCAATACAGAATTTTTTTTAAAGAGTTGAACATCGTGCAAGCCACAAAAATGACCAAACTGTCCCCTTTCCTAGCTAACACTCATGACCACTGCTTCTTAACCAATCACAGCTTTAGTCTTGCTCTAGTTAACCCTTCTGCTCCAGAAGATTTAAGGTACTGAATCGTAGAATTACCCCACTTTCTGACAACATCCTATCTAGAAATAAGCCACCTTCCTTAAGCTCTCCTCCAAATCCCCTAACGCAAATCCAAATCCTATAACAGGCTTCTTCGAACACCCTCTCACTCACGCTTTCCTGCTGTGCCTCCTCCCTCATTTCAACAATAAACCAACATATTCGATTACAGGTGTCTTCCTGGTGGTCTTTGGCTTGGGGCATTGACACTCAACATTCAACACTAACACCCTATAGATTTTACCCCTTTATCGTGTGTATTGTCTGTCTCCCCATTAGAACGTAAAGTCCTTGAGAAATTCTGCCTGGCACAGTGACTGGCAGAGTAAGGGCAGAAGGAACACTATCTGAACGAAATTACCAGTGAAGAAGTTGAAGCACAGAGGCAGAAGTGCCCTTGGGCAACGTCACACAGTCATCGGTGGAGCCCTGGCTCCTGAGCCCCGTGCTGTGCTGGTGCCCATGCCCCATGGGCAGTGGGTGGAACGTCCTCTCCTGCCTCCTCCTCCTGTAAGTTCACGTGTCTTCCATCTGGGAGGCATTTCCCTCTTTGAAAACAAATGGGTTGAAATAAATCTAGCGCCACAACATTCTTCATTTTCAAGATCAATGGGACTCTTGTCCTCAGCTGAGGGAGTTTTAGACAATATCCTAGCAGCGCCATCTTTTGACAACTGACCTCAATCACCGGTGAACGTTTTGCGTCAATGTGCAAGGCCTTGGTCAGCCTTGTGGCTGAGTGGTTAAGTTCCCGCGCTCCAGCGCCACGGCCCAGGGTTTCGCTGGTTCGGATCCTGGGCGCAGACATGGCACCGCTCGCCAGGCCACATTGAGGCAGCGTCCCACATGCCACAACTAGAAGGACCCACAACTAAAATATACAACTATGTACTGGGGGCATTGGGGGGAAAAAAGCAATAAAAAAAATGTGCAAGGCCTTAACGGAGAGCAACTGAACCAAGGAGGGAGAGGAAAGGGGGAGTTCTGTTCTGGAGCTGTCCTTTCCCTCAGAAGTAGTTGAGAACACGTGAGCTCACGCCACAGATGAGCGGCACCTCAGCTGCCCCTCTTCCCAGCTCCCAGTCTTCTGTCTGGTTCAGGTTTGGATGGAGGCATTCTCCTCTCAGCCAGGAACACCTCACTGCTTGCTCCCCTGCAGGTCTGCAGCCTCTCAGCCCCTCCTTCCTCACGTGGGCAGGGTCTCTTCCCTATGAACTCAGCATCCCACAGATCTGCCCTCTTTCAAAATAAGTTTTTGGCACTTCCATCCCTTCCACAAGAATACATTGAAGATTTGTTCCAGGTCAGGGGGACCCTGGGAAACAAGACAGGCTGTATTGCTGCCCAGATGGAGCTCACACGATAAGGCAGGAAGACAGAGCATTAGCAGCTGAACCAATTTTTAAAGGTCATTTCAGGCAGAGACACGTACTCTGAAGAAAATGAAGCAGGGTAATACTTTAAAGAGTGAATGTGAAGACGAAAGATCTTGATTCCTTAATTTTAAGGGCCCAGTATTCTCCTCTTTTGTGTGTGAGGAAGATTGGCCCTGAGCTAACATCTGTGCCAATCCTTCTTCAGTTTGTATGTGGGACACCGCCACTGCACGGCTTGATGAGCAGTGGGTAGGTCCGCGCCCAGGATCCAAACCTGTGAACCCCAGACCGCCAAAGCAGAGTGCACAAGCTTAACCACTACACCACCAGGCCAGTCCCAGGATTCTCCATTTTTAACTATAGCCCTGCTCCAGCCAGGTGCCCTGAGTGGTCTCTGGGCCCTACTTTGAGAAGCAAGCTAAAAGGAGTCAGATCTGGTGCTAAGCATTTTATAAGATTTGCTTTATGCTCACACCGACCCCATGCTCAAGAATGCTTATAACTGTGTTCTCGAAGGGTCTTGGAGAAGCTAAGTCACTTGCCAAGTTTCCATGTTTTTTATTTATTCGTTGTGCACACACTGTGTAGCTCGGCTGCTGTGATTTGGATCCCACACACAGTCTGACTACAAAGCCTGGGAAATCTATCTCTGAGGCTCTTTCTGTCCCTGACCCAGCTCCTCCTTCAAGGCCTCCAGCCTTGGTTTCCACGGCAACAGCCTCAGCCAGCCTCTGTCCTCACATCAGGTGGGAGGGAGCTCTGTGAAGTGAGGATGGTAGAGAGTTAGTCCCTTCGGGCTGCTATAACAGGATACCCATGGACTGGGTAGTTTATGAACAACAGACATTTATTTCAAACAGTCCTGGAGGCTGGAAGTCCAAGATGATGGTGCCGGCAGATTCTGTGTCCGGTGAGGAGCCACTTCCTGGTTCATAGATGGCATCTTCTCGCTGTGTCCTTACGTGGAGGAAGAGGCAGGGAGCTCTGTGGCGCCTCAGGCACTAAGCCCATCATGAGGGCTCCACCCTCATGACCTAATCACTCACCAAAGGCCGCACCTCCTGACACCATCACGTGTGGAGGTAGGATCCAGCATGAGTCTGGCCGGGACATTCAGCCCACACAGGGCAGACGCCCGGTCAGCGAGGCTGGAAAGGAAGGGCTGAGCAGGGGTGCAAACCTCCAGCCACCCCAAGAAGTATATCAGGCATGCTTTTGCTCCTATTAGAATGAAAACTTAGAGTCCTTACAAAAGGATAAAAAATAAAATGGTTTTGTGGTCTTTTGCAGATGCCTGAAGAAATCCTGGGTTCTAGTCAGCAGCTGCTGAAAGTGCCAGTGGCTTAAAGTATGATTGTTTATGTAATTAAAAATAAAGCATACGATGGGATATTACCGATCCGTGAGATAGAAGTTAGTTTTGCCATTTGTGAATTTGTGACAACATGGATGAACCGAGAGGACTTCGTGCTGAGTGAACTTAGCCAGATGGAGAAAGACAAATACAGACAAATACTGTATGAGCCCACTTATATGGGGAAGCTTAAAAAAAAAAGAAGAGAAAAGAAAAGTCAAATGCATAGATACAGAATAGAATGGTGGTTACCGGAGGCTCTGGGGTGGGGGAGATGGGGAGAGGCTGGTCAGAGGGGAAAAGCCTTCAGCCAGAAGCTGCACGAGTTCTGGGGACCTAACGTACAGCATAGGGACTGCAGTTAATAATACTGTGTCGTATACCTGCCATCTGCTAAGAGAGTAGATCTTGCGTTCTCACCACACACTCAAAATCACTCAAAACCAACTGAATACAAATTTTAAAAATAAAATAGGGGCTGGCCCCATGGCCAAGTGGTTAAGTTTGTTCGCTCCGCTTCAGTGGCCCAGGGTTTCACGGGTTCGGATCCTGGGCGTGGACATGACACTGCTCATTAGGTCCTGCTGAGGTGGCGTCCCACATAGCACAACCAGAGGGACCCACAACTAGAATATACAACTACGTTCCGGGGGGCTTTGGGGAGAAGAAGGAAAAATAAAAAATAAAATAAATATTCCTTAAACAAATGGATAATTAAATGTAAAACAAAAAACACAACAAAAGCAGTGCATTCCTGCCAGGCGGGCTGGGCCGGGGGAGGGGCCACTTTATTCTCTTGCTGTATCACTGGGGGTGATTCTCTCCCATGATGAAGTTGCCCACGTCTGCACAAGTCCAGCTGATGAACTGGGGCGACACCTCCTCGGCTCTGATGTCCCCCTGAGCGCAGATACAGGTGAGATGCATGTGGGGATCAGCATGCGGGCTCTCTGCCCCACTCTGCCCTTTTCCTTTCTTCAGATTATTTTCCTTTTGTCTCCAACCTGTTTTGTTCCCCTCTACTCTGCCCACCAAGGGAAAATAAGACAAAACTACAGGAACTTTCTTCTGCTTCCCATTCATATTCTGTTTCCAGGTCTCTCCATCTCTCCCCTTCTCTCTTCCCTTCTCTCTCCCTCCCTGTGTGTATCCTTCTCTCTCTCTATCACTTTCCCTCTTTCTAGCAGAAACCCCCAGAAGTTGCAGACTGCAGAGCCTGAGGGCAGTGCGGTCTCTCTGGTGAGCTGCAGGCCTCCCACAGACCCAGAAGCTTCGTGCTCAGCTGGGAGCAGGACGCAGCTGCAGCATCGAGAACCCTCTCCAGCTACAGAAACATCCAGAATCCCAAGAGAAGCCATCTTCTCTAGAGTCGCCATTTTAGGAGTGAGGAAAACTTTCTCAGCAGACATTGTCTTAGGTCCCACTGGCCAGATCTAGGCCACAAAACCACCCCTAATCCTGCTGCTGGCAAGGAGAATGGGACCTCCTTCGGTGGATTAGACTCGTCAGAATTTACTCGGGTAACTATGCTGGGGTCACTCTTGTGTGACTCAGGCGCTCACCCCAGGTGTTGGCAAACCTAATTCCCTTTCATCTCTCAGGCACTCCATTCAAATGCTGCCTCCTCAGGGGAGCCCTCGAGGGACACTCAGGCCTCTCTCACCACATCATCGCTGTCTGTTCTGCAGGGCACTTATCATGGTCAGAAATCGTCTGGCTCACTTTCTTTCCTACCAGGTAGATACCAGCATCGTCAGCATTTCTCAGGTAAGGAGAACGGAGGCACGTTCTCTGGTCCCCTGAAGGGTCAATGCTGAGGTTACAGAGACGTGGATGCTACCTTCTTGGCTTCCTCCCCATCAGTCACCTCTCTTCCCCGAAATGGTGGCTATGGTGTGCCCCTGACTTTTTAAAATTATAAATCTGAGAATTGCTTGGAGTTAGCAAGGGTGAAAAAAGGCAAATGCCCACAGACAGGGATGATGAGCAGCCGGAAGGCACAGGGCAGCTGTGCCAGCTGCTCCCACGTAATTGGTCAGGGCCTCATCAGGATTAGTTAGGGCCCCAGCAGTTGTAAAACATTTGGAATAGTTCCCTGTCTATCGGGGTCGGGGACGTGGACGAGGATCAGGTGGATGAGTGAAGTTGGCCAGGTGGAACGGTGGGTGGGGCAGGAGTGGGGGAGAGTCCATACTATGGCGTCGGGTTTCTCAACCTCAGCACTGTGGACGTTTGGAGCTGGATAATTCTTTGTCGTAGGAGGATGTCCTGCATCCTGACCTCTACCTACTAGATGCCCCTAGCGCCCCCCACCCCATGCCAGTTCTGGCAACCAAATTGTCTCCAGACATCCCCAAATGTCCACTGGAGGCAGGATCGTCTCGGGTTGAGGATCACTGCTCTAAAGCGGTGCGCCCAAACCAAGCAAGCCTCAGGACCCCGTGCGGGGGGCGGTGAACAGAGTGCTGGGCCCCGCTCTGGCGTTTCTAGTTTAGATCGTCCAGAGAAGTCCCTGCTCTAAATAATCAAGATTTCTGTTTCTTCTTTTTCTTTTCTTTTAAAATAAAGATTTGTTTTATCATGCAGGGAAGTATTAAAGTCATCAACATATGGGGGTGAGTTAAGAGCCCAATGGGACGTTCGCATTGTGCTGAGCCTTTAGGGTATGTGCAGTCTGGGAGAGAACAATAACTCTGCAGTCCTGATGGCACAAACGCCTCCTTTGATCATGTCGTTCTTGACAAGTCTGAGCCTGTGAATTCCCCTGGCAGTTGCTACATGCTGCCACCAGATGGTGCTGGAAGCCAAATAATAAAGTGGACTTTTCCTTCTGTCTCCCGCAGAATTTAGACTATGGTTTGAGCTTGCCTTTCCAACCCCGGGTTCCTAACTCGGTTAAATCAAGAATCCCCTTAAGTTAGACGCTCCAGTACCACCACCACGAAATTTGCCATATTATCCAACTCTACCTAACAGTTTTTCTTTAAATAGATTCACTTTACAAACAAAAGCACTTTTAAAGGAAGTGGCACATCAAGTTCAGTGGAAAACTGGAAGCACCTGTGATAAATACAAGCTAATAGTGAAAGAGAGAGAAGGAGGGAGGGAGTGGGAGAGAGCGCAAGTAAGTACTGTGGTGTCTCTTATGAGGACACTAATTCTGCCGGCTCAGAGCCCCACCCTTATGACCTCATTTGACCTTAATTACCTCTGTAAAGGCTCTACCTCCAAATACAGTCACTTTGGGGACTGGAGTGTCAACATATGAATTTGAGGGAGGATCCAATTCAGTCCATAGCAAAGACCAACATATTTGACTACTGATTTTCATTATCACTTCCTAAAGAGTGCTCATTTGAAAAAATCCCCAAGTACTCTAATAGAAGAGTTGACTATGGCTATAAACACAGTTCACAAAAGAACTAAAAGGGGTGGATAAACTTTAAAGAAAGTTTGCATTCACTAGTAGTAAAAAATACCGAAAGAAAATGTTTACGAGGTCATAACACTCCCTTCCATCATACCTGCCTATCACCATCAAGAGGAACAATAGGGAGGATGAATGACCTTTCGGGGCCTGCCGGTGGGCAGCGAACTGTCCATATGGAAACACAGGTGGTGGGGTGTGCAGTGTTATCGTCTTTTTTTGAGGGCAATTTGGCAATATCTATCCAGAGTCTTCAAGTCAAGCATACTTTTTACCTATCAAATTACAATTTTAGCAATTTATACATTAGAGAGTATGCAAAATGCACATACACAAATATTTACTGTGCCATGGCATGGTTTCTAATGGTTTAAAAATCAGAGGCAGGGGCCGGCCCTGTAGCCGAGTGGTTAAGTTTGCACACTCTGCTTCGGTGGCCCAGGGTTTCATAGGTTCGGATCCTGGGTGTGGACATGGCGCCACTCATCAAGCCATGCTGAGGTGGCGTCCCACATAGCAGAGCCAGAAGGACCTACAACTAGAATATACAACTATGTACTGGGGGGCTTTGGGGAGAAGAAGAAGAAAAAAAGAAAAATATTGGCAATAGTTGTTAGCTCAGGGCCAATCTTTACACTTGATCTTAGCCAAAAGGCTGAGAAGCAATCCAATCTTTAAAAAAAAAAATCATAAGCAGTTTAACTATCCATCATTAAGAAATTGGCTCAGTAAATTACTTACGTACAAAGTACAAGGGAATAATGTGTATCCATAACTAAGGATAAGGGAGAGGAGTATTTTTTTCTATAGAAAGTTTTCCTAAAATATTAAAGAGAGTAAATCCTATGTGCTCAAAATCATTTTAGTAAAAAGAAAGAAAGAAATATTCATCTATCTATTTCTGCAACTATCTATATCTATCTGTCTAAAAAAGAAATAGTTAAGAAAGGGAGGGAATGGACAAACTCATTTGGGGAGAGCCTGCAGAGAGGAAATCAGAGTCCTGAGAAGATGGAGCCCTAGGGATCAACAGGACTTACAGGGAGGAAAGACACACACACAAAATAAATCAAGATGGAGCATCCAGAAAGATCTGAGGACCCAATGAATAGGAAGAACAAGATAGGAGCAGTTTAAGGAAAAGCAGTGGTCAGCCCTATAAAATGTAGCAGAAATCCAGTAAACTAAGGACTGAAAAGTGCCCGTTGATTTGGAAAAGGAAAGGAACACTGGTGACATTTTGGGAACAGTTCCAGTGGAGAGATGTTGGGAGTGGTCAGACTGCAGTGGATTGTGGGAAGTGAGAAGATAGAGAAAGAACGAATACAGTGTTTGCCTGGGGAGGAAAGAGAACAACATGGCAGGATGGGGGGGGGGGGGGGGGCGCAGCCAGGTCTCAGGAAGTGAGGAGTAGAGAGACATTTTTGTTGCTGTTTGAGGAGCAGAGACTTAGGCACAATCCCAGGCTCAGGGGGGAGAGGGGGGAGGAAAACAGTCAAAAGGAAGAGAAACTAATCAATGGAGAAAAGTTGTGGAGGCAGAGAGGATGATGGGATGAAAACAGGAGTGAAGAGAAAATGGAGGAAGAAAGGGATGTGTGATTGGACAGAAAGAGGAACATTCTGTCCTGCGAGACTGGAGTGGAGACAGTGTGGAAAGCTGTTCTCCATGTTCCTCCCGGAGACTATCATTCTGGTCTCTCTGTTACTGACCATATATTGAATACGTGGACTAGATAAATATTTATGGAGGGAACCGAAAGCCTCCACAGGACTTCTCTTTGGTTTTGTCCCTTAATAAAATCCAATCATCCAAAGCTGGGTTTTCAAACCATATAGGTTTTTTTTGTTTGTTTTTTGGGGGGGGTTTGTTTGGAAGATTAGCCCTGAGCTAACATCTGCTGCCAATCCTCCTCTTTTTGCTGAGGAAGACTGGCCCTGAGCTACTATCCGTGCCCATGTTCCTCTTCTTTATATGTGGGATGCCTGCCACAGTAAGGTTTGACAAGTGGTGCATAGGTCCACACCGAGGATCCAAACCAGCGAACCCCAGGCTGCTGAAGTGGAACATACAAACTTAACTGCTGCGCCACCGGGCCAGCCTCCAAACCGTATAGCTTTGAAAGTATGCAATCACAGAGCAGAGCTTTGACAATCTGCTCTCTGCCTGTAGGAAATGGCCAAGTGTGGCCCTGCTGAATCTTTTGGAGGGCTGCCATAGAAGACATCGTGCACAACATAGTTTATAAGAGGCTTGCTTGGAGAAATTCCTTTCAGATCCAAGAGACAAGGAAAACTTCAGTGCTCCTCCGTAGCAAGTTTGTTCTTCTGTCTAGAAAATGCAAAACAAAGCTGATGGATTTCCTCCTCTGCTCAGCCACTAGGATAGGGGCCAGATTTGAAATCCACAGTCACTAGCTGTGTAGAGCACTGTGGTCCATTCCTACTTCCCAGCTCTTCCTCTGGTCTCGATCTGTTGGTCTATCTCCAGTTTCCTTTCTGCTAAGTTTGATGTAATTGCACTTTCCCCTTCCGTTTGCGGACTGTTTAGCTCTCACCTGCCCCAGCGAGCCTCAAGCCTTGGTCTTTCTTCTCAGAGATTTCTTTTGGGGCGGGAAGAAAACGAGCAAAGTTTGGGAAAAGTGTTTAGGGAGCGCGACTAAAATCAGGCTAACGTTAGATACCACACGGGTCAAGCTGGGAGAGAATTTTCTGAAGGATTGTCAACTCTAGAGAACTCAGTGGAAAGATAGGGCACGGTGTAGTTCTCCATGGGGGAGCGCCACCTTCTAATGGTGTCTTGGCATTTGGGCTGTGCTTTTGGTGTGCGTGGGCCACAGTTGCTAGATTACCTGCGTGAGCAACACGGTTCAATATGACGGGTAACTGCCAGGTCGCCCACACAACCTCTGACTGTCCTGTTGGACATTCATGTTGGTGACCACTACGGGTGAAAATCCTGTTGGTAATTAACTGAGCCTGGACCCTAATTTTACATATGAACATGAGGCATTTTTTGCATGTTTTAATTTATGCTGAAATTGCTAAGAGATGTGATGACCAAGATATGAGGGGACACTGTTTTAGTTGAGATTTCGCCAAGTGTGGAACATCACTTCAAAAATCGTAACACGTCCGGCAATGCCACTCAGGTTATCTGAGTTGCTGGTACACACACCGCACCTGTTGTTGTGTCACTGTGCATCTACATACAGGCACAGGGAATCTGGCTACTTATGTTTGACTTTGAGCAAAATCACGCCAGAACACTTACGTGTTGAAGGACACATTTTTATTATAAATCACTTTCCTTCTATTTTTCCATTATATTATAGTCAGAATGTTATGTTGATGTTTTAATATTATGCATGTAGTATTAACTCTGAACTTCATCTCAGCATAGTACATGGAGAGGCACGAAATACCTGTTATAAAAAGTGGGTTCTGGGTTTGATAAAGTCAAGAACAACTTAACCAGGAGAAATAAAATGGTGACTTTCAAGTTAACATTTTGGTAGATGAAGGGAAATATGAGACTGAAGTCAATGGTTAAGGAGAGAAAAGGAACTAAGGCACAGAATGTTAATGAACTTACAAGATATTATGTTTGATAAAAATAGGGGCCGGCCTGGTTGCATAGTGGTTAAGTTCATGCGCTCCTCTTCTGTGGCCCAGGGTTTACAGGTTAGGATCCTGGACATGTACCTACACACTGCTTATCAAGCCATGCTGTGGTGGCGTCCCACATCAAAATGGAGGAAGATTGGTAACGGATGTTAGCTCAGGGCCAATCTTCCTCACCAAAAAAATTTAAAAATTAAAAAAAATAGGAATAATAAGAAGTTGTCACATATTGAGGAATATGGGGAAGATATTCCAGTTTAAATCTGTTTCAGCCTAAAACTTGTTTTCCCAGAGCAGCCTGACTTATGGCCAACTGAACACACATCATACCTCTGCTTCAAGCATTTTCCCAGAGCAAAGAGCACACGCTTTAAAGACAGGGATGTGGTGTCTCCCTCTCTCTGACACCAATACCAGTACTTTGAAGATAAGCTCTTCTTCCCAGAGAACCAAGGTCACATTGACCTGCTGTGTATGTGCTAGATTGTAGCAAAACATCTCCTTGTGACCTGTGGGAAAAATTGTATTCCTGTCATGCTTCATGTATGCTCTCTGTTCCGAAATGATATGTAACCACTCTGTGAACCACGCTTCACAGTGCTTTCGTCACTGGGGAAGAAAGCAGTTCTGGGACAGTCCTCAGCTCATTAAATATTACTCTATCTTTGTTATCTATAGATTAGTTATTGATTATTTGTGTCTACATGATGAAAGGAAGTATCTAGAAGAAGAACATTAAAAAATACATTGAAATAGGGAAGACCCACACATATCGAAGTAGAAAAGAAAAAGACCCTTTGACCATCTTTGACCACGGCAGGAACACGTTCTAAGAGACTGAGGCCCAACAAAGATGGGAGAGAAAACAAGTAAGTCCTCGTGACAGAAGTCCTCAGCCCTATGGACATTTGGGGCCAGATAACTCTTTGCTGTGGGCAGCTGTCCTGTGCACTGTAGAATATTCAGCAACGTGCTGGCCTCTACCTACTAGATGCTGGTGGCACCTACTCCCAGCTGTGATAACCAAAAATGTCTCCAGGCGTTGCCAAACATCCCCAGGGAGCAAAATCACCCCTAAGTGAGAACCACTGCCTTGCCAGAGTTAGCCCTGTTTACCTCTTCGGCCTTATCCAGGGCCACACTCCCTCCGCCAATCGATTGCAGCCTCACAGGCCTCCCCACTGTTCTCATCTGAAGGGCTCTCCCTTGCTGTTCTCTTTGCCTCCAACGCTCCCCCAGGATCTGTACCTGCCGGCGTCCTCACCACATCCAGGGTTTGGCTGAGTAAGGCCTTTGTTGGTTATTCCCTTGTGTACACATTCCTCCCTGCCTGCGCCCTTTCACCCCCTTCACAGATGTCATCACTGAACAGGAAATTGGGTGAAATACTCAGTTCCTTGATTACTGGGCCATGATGTGCCTCTCGCACAAATGTGAGCTCCCTGAGGGAAAAGAATTTGCTGTCTTGTTCACTGCAGTGTCCCCGATGCCTGGAACAGTGCCTGGTACATGGTGGGTGCCCAATAGCTGTTTTCAAAAGGGTGAATGAAAGTGTCTCGATAATATGGGCTGGCTGAGATCCAGAGTTCATAGAAAACTTACTTGGAGGACATATAACTTTATGTTAAAACTGTAAGGTTGATGAGATTATATGCGATTTATTTATATACATGTATGTTGATCTTAAGTTTAATTTTTTTTTTTGATGACCATTAGCCTTGAGCTAACATCTGCTGCCAATCCTCCTCGTTTTGCTGAGGAAGACTGGCCCTGAGCTAACATCCATGCCCATCTTCCTCTACTTTGTACGTGGGACACCTACCACAGCATGGCTTCCCAAGCAGTGCCATGTCCTCACCTGGGATCTGAACCGGCGAACCCCAGGCCTCTGAAGTGGAACGTGCGGCACTTAACCACTGTGCCATCAGGCTGGCCCCTAAGTTTAATTTTTATAAATAACATTTATCATTTGTAATCTTAAAATCTTTTGTCAAAGTAAGCATTTAAACCAGAGTTGCTATCCACTATCTTTGGCAGAATTCACATCTGTGAGGCCAAATTTACTTGAATAATACTAAGATGTTTTATGCCTTTTTGACTTTCATCCTCTCCTAATTGTACAGTGAGATTTTCCAGTGGCTACACGATGTGTGACATCTCAACAGGTCGAATGCAGAATCAGATACAAGATTTCAGCTGTCTCCTATTCACTCAGACATTAAATAGATTTGCAAAAATGTAAAACAGTGCCATGCTTCTCACTAACTATTGGTTTTAGAAAACGTAATTATCTTCCAAAGACTAACGTTACTTATGTTAACATATAACGGGTTTGTGATTGTCATTTTTCAAAGAATCAATATCTATTTTTAAACTGTATCAGAAAGCTTAATATGGTAAATATAGAAAGATATAATCCACATAAGCATAAGCCTTTGGGAGTCCTCAACAATTGGTAAGACTGTAAAGGAGTATTGAGAACAAAACATTTGAGAATCAGTGATTTAATTAATAAACATATTTCATGTGGATTTCCCTTTGTGCCCACGCCTCAGACAATTGAATTCGCCTACACTCACCCCCAGGTATCATCAGTCCATCACTACAAATACTTCCTATTTGCTAACTCATATGAGTATCTCTAGCCCCACCGGCTGCTTTAACTCCACACTCAAAAATTCAATTAGCTCCTCCTCACTTCCTCTTAGAAGTCTAATAAATATCTCAAACTTAACATATCCTAAATCAGACTATTCATTCCTCCTCAAATCTGCTCCTCCCCAAAATGTCCCCATCTCAGCGGATGACACAAATTTAGGTTAAAATCCTTGCCTCATCTTTGATACCTCTCTCTCACACCCCACATCAAATCCTTCAGCAAATATTGACACCTCTTCACATTTATCCCAAATCTGATTACTTCTCCCCAGTCCATTGCTCTCACTCTGGTCCCAGCTGCCCCCATCTCCGGTTAGGCAACCACAGTTGCCCCCTCACTAGTCCCCATGCTTCCATTCTCAATGCCCCCTCAGTCTCACCACCCCACTGCAACCAGTTATCCTTTCAAACACAAGTAAGGCTATCTCATTCCTCTGCCCAAAAACTTCCAAGAGCCTCCCACCAGCTTAGAAGAAAACAGAGAATGCTTACGGGTAAAGGCTCCATCTGACCTACTTATGCCGAACTCTGTGACCTCATCCTGATCTCCTCCCCCACTCACCATGCTCCAGCCACCCTGGACCTCTTCCTGTTTCTTGAACACATCAGGTTCTTTCCTGCCCCCATGACTTTGTCCTTGCTGGTCCCTCTGACTAGAACATTTCCTTCTCATTTCTTCACATAGGCTAGTTCCTTTTCCTCTCTTGGGTCTCAGCTTTAAAGTAATTGCGTCCGAGAGGACTTGCCTGCTCAGCCCAGCTAAAGCTGCTCACCTTCCAGACACCGTCCAGTACCTAATCCCATTTCATGTGCTTATAGTACATACTGCACCTTGAAATTCTCTTATCCCATTGTTTCTACGTTAGCTCTCTCCCCTGTTGGATTCTGAGCTCCAAGAGCAGAAAATATCTGGCTTGTTCATCCTGGTTTCCTCAGCTCAGAATATGTATACAAAAAATGTTTGTTGAGTAACAGAGAAAACAAAATAGCAATAAATAAAATAAAAAATAAAGTAAAATTTAAAAAATGGTGTGCATTGGATTCCCTCTTCCTCCACTTGAACAACTTTGAGCAGATTTCTTTCCCTCTCTGAAAAGAAATGAGTGAAAACGCCAACCCAGCAGGTCTGTAGTGCGGATTTCATGAAAAGCCTCATGAAATGGGCCTGGAACAGTGACTAGCAATTAAAAATATCTCAAACACAAAGAAGCTTAGAATTATAAGGAAGGGTCGAGAATCTGGGGCCGACCACTTGAGTCTCAATTCTGACTCTACTACTTCCTAGCTTTAACCGTTTGGGCAAGTTCCTTTATTTCTCTGTGCCTCAGTTTGTCCGCCTGTAAATATCTGAACTTACCATACAGAGGTACTGCGGGGACTAGATGCGTTAGCACATGTACTGGTTTTAGGAAAATGGTCAGCAACGGTAAATGGTCTAAAAGTGTTAATGAATCTGCGTTGGTCTTCCTTGAGGCATCTTTCACCTGGGGGATGACTAGTTATTAACAACTCTCGGCATCGGTTCTGGTGCCAGCCCACCTGTCCTATACCCCACTTCGCTTAATTGAGCAGCTGAGCAAGGTGAACCCAGCCTTGGGATGGTTTTTTCAGGACCCAAACTCCTGAATTTCTCCCCAACCAGCTCTGGGCCATCAACTCCCGCGTTCCCTGCCCAGGCCCGCCGCAACCTCGCCCATACGGCCTGATCACGCAGCTTGCAGCTGAACTGGACAAACGCAGCCCACGCGCGGCACTACGCAGGCGCGGTGAGTGGAGCCCAGAGAAACTACATTCCGGGGAGGCTCCGGGGTAGCGGCGCTGGAAGGGGCGGGGTCTAGGCCATATTTCCTAGGGTCTGCAGGAAGGAAGTGTGGCTCTGGGGAATGTCTTTATTTACTGTGTGTGGAAAGAGGCTTTTATTTCGATTTCGAGGAGTCAGTTATAAAAACGTCAAAATAAAAAAATGGAGTTCAATTTTTAAAGAAGTCATAAATTAATAGGGGACAAGTTAATTCACGAGCAAATACATAAGCAAAAGCATGAATGAGCAAAGAGAAAGCATATGGTGAAAAAATAGGGAGAGATGTTCAAACTCACTTCTACTACAAATGAGATGTATTTCTGCTAACCTACTGACAGAGATGAAAGTGGTTGTAACACACAGGGGGCATAGACGTATACACCCAAATATTGTCAAGGTGGTGTAAATTTGTACACACCTTCAACCTGGAAGTAACCATCAATTTTTTTTTTTAAAGATTGGCCCTGAGCTAACATCTGTTGTCAATCTTCTTTTTTTCTTCTTTTCCTCAAAGTCCCCAAGTACGTAGTTGTATATTCTAGTTGTAATTCCTTCCAGTTGTGCTATGTGGGACGCTGCCTCAGCATGGCTTGATGAGCAGTGCTAAGTCCGCATCCAAGATCCAAACCAGCAAAACCCTGGGCTGCTAAAGCATAGCACAGAACTTAACGGCTCAGCCGCTGGGCTGGCCCCCTAATCATCAATTTTAGTTGTTCATCCACTTAACCCAGGAGACCCACATATGAGGCTGTATCTCTCTGCGATGATATATACTAAAGATGTTCATCAAGTGTTTTGTTAACTGATACTATTTAAAAATCCTTCTGGGGGGAAGGTTTGCTAAAGGATGGCGTATTTACATAGTCTCAAAGTATCCCCCCACAAAGTACATATTAATTATCAAAGTAAAAATAGCAACTGTACAGTGGAAGTGCCAGACAATTTCTTAACCAAGTGATCACAAGGTCCCTAATAAAGGACCAAATAACATCACGTGTGTCTGGATATGATATCCTCAGAGGGACACAGAATTCCTTCTGGGGTATTCCAGCCAAATGTCTCTAACCTAAATCTAATCCTCAAGAAACATCAGACAAACCTGAATTGAGGGCAGTCTATCAAATAACTGGCCTATATCCTTCAAAAGTATCAGTGTCATGAGAGGCAAAGAAAGGCCAAGGAAATGTTTCAAGTGAAAGGATGAAAAAAAGTCATAAGTTGGGGCTGGCCCCGTGGCCGAGTGGTTAAGTTCGCGTGCTCTGCTGCAGGCGGCCCAGTGTTTCATTGGTTCGAATCCTGGGTGCGGACATGGCACCGCTCATCAAGCCATGCTGAGGCAGCATCCCATATGCCACAACTAGAAGGACCCACAAGGAAGAATATACAACTATGTACTGGGGGGCTTTGGGGAGAAAAAGGAAAAATAAAATCTTTAAAAAAAAAAGTCATAAGTGGATGCATTATATAATGCTGGACTGGACCTTCTACATGAAAAATTCACTCTAAAGAATATTATTGGGACAGTTGGCAAAATTAGAATATGGAGAGTAGATGAAGTAATATATTAATGCTAAATTTTATGAATTTTATAATTGTATTGTGGTTATGTGAGAGCATATCTACATCCTTAGGAAATATACACTGAGGAATTAAGGGGTAAAGGAACAACCGACACTCAGGATTACATTTGGGATACATGTAAAGAGAGAGTGATAAAGTAGACAAATGTGGCAAAATGTACACAACTGGTGAATTTGGGTGAAAGGTTGTGAAAATTCTTTTTATTAATCTTGCAATTCTTATGTATATTTGCAAAGATTTCAAAATAAAAGTTTAAAATTATAAACTGAAATAAAGCAAAATATGTCACCTAGCTAATCTTCCTTAGAAAAGTTTTTAGCTCTCATTCTATGAGATAATTCAATCAAGGAAGGTACACCCTAGAAAGGGTGAGTGAAATGGGTGGAGCCACCTAGGGCTAATATATAAAGGTCACTCAGACTCGACCTTCAGAACTCTCATACAGTCTTGCCCTGGAGAGCTGTTCAAACCGTAAGTTTCCTTCAGTCCTCTTTGAGGTTTGCTTGTTTGAGTGTTGGTGTGTGTGTAGGGGGGTGGTATTCGGCTATATTTAATGCTGTAGAGCTATTGTCAGATATTGTGATGAGGGGAGTTTGATCATCCAAACTTTATGGAGAATGAGTCATAGATTAGGAAAACCTGATTCAGGATTTTGATTTGGGGGTGGTTTTCCATTCTTCGTGACATTGGATATTGGCATTTTCAGACCTCTAATCCTGATGACTTCTTCTTCCATTGAAATTGGGAATATAAAAAAGTGCTCTGGGATCAGGCCCAGTGACATAGTGGTTAAGTTCACCCACTCAGCTTCAGTGCCCTGGGGTTCAAGGGTTCAGATTCCAGGCGTGGACCTACATACCACTCATCAAGACATGCTGTGGCGGTGTCCCACATACAAAATAGAGGAAGATTGACACAGATGTTAGCTCAGGGCCAGTCTTCCTCACTAAAAAAAAAAATTGCTCTGATATGCACATCAGCCCCTTAATACCCATGTCCTTCTATTTACTCAGTCAGTTCCTTGGCTAGAAATTGTAACCATGATCTTTGGAATTTTGCACTTATGTGAATATTCTCATCAACAGATTTAAATAGAACCATTTCTTTAGTGTTGCCTCCAGAGAGGAACTTGCAAAACAAGTTGAGTCTTCAATGTAGTCCAGCTAAGTGGCAAGCATTTGGCCTGATACATCTCCTAACTATGGGGTCATTGGGGGAAGAATTAACATTCACTAAGTACTTATTCTTGATGAGGAACTATATTTGATTTGGGGGATGTATTTTTATCCGCCAACCCTCCAAGTAATTCCATGCTGTGGTAGGTGTCCCACGTATAAAGTAAAGGAAGATGGGCATAGATGTTAGCTCAGGGCCAGGCTTCCTCAGGAAAAAAGAGGAGGACTGGCAGTAGTTAGCTCAAGCCTAATCTTCCTCAAAAAATAATAAATAAATAAATAAATAAATAAATAAATAAATAATGGCTCATCAATTGATAACCCAAACTCTGAGCAGGCACCCCTTTATTCTATGCATTCCCCAAGTCCCAATGCTTCCTATTCTGAATAAACCACAGTGATCCTTGACGTTCTGCCCATGGGGCCTCAGATATAACTTAATCTCCCATACATTTGATCCAGTTTTCAGGCATGAGGTACATGCACTTTTTTCTTTTTGTTTTTTCCCCAGCTTTATTGAGATATAATTGACGTATAACATTGTTTAAGTTTAAGGTGTACAACATAGTGATTTTATATATGCATAGATTGCAAAATGATTACCAAAAAAAGGTTGCTTAACACATCCCTCACCTCACATAGTTACAATTTTTTTGTGTGTGGTGAGAACTTTCAAAATCTGCTATCTTCACAACTTTCAAGTATACAATACAGTGTTGTTAACTATAGTCACCAAGCTGTACATTAGATCCCAGGGATTTATTCATCTTATAACTGGGAGTTTGTATCCTTTGACAACATTCACCCATTTCCCCCACCCCCCCACCCCTGGCAACCATCAATCTGTTCTCTGTTTCCATAAGTTTGGATTTTTCATATTCGACATATATATGAAATCATACAGTATTTGTCTTTTTCTGTCTGACTTATTTCTCTTAGCACAATCTCCTCAAGTTTCACTCATGTTGTCACAAGTGGCAGGATTTCCTTCTTTTTATGGGTGAATAATATTCTGTTGTATATTTATACCACATTTTCTTTATCCGTTCACCTGTCCATGGACACTTAGGTTGTTTCCAAGTCTTGGCTATTATATATAATGCTGCAGTGAACATAAGGGTGTAGATATCTCTTCAAGAGAGTGATTTCATTTCCTTTGGCTATATAACCAGAAGTGGAATTGCTGGGTCTTATGGCTATTTGTTTTTTTGCTATTGATTTGTATGATTTCCTTATGTATTTTGGATATTAACTCCTTACCAGACATGTGGTTGCAAATATTTTCTCCCATTCCATAGGATGCTTTTTCATTTCATTGATTGTTTCTTTGCTGTGTAGAAACTTTTTAGATTGGTGTACTCCTACTTGTTGACTTTTTCTTTTGTGGCCTGTACTTTACATGTCATTTCCGTAAAATCATTGGCAAGATGAATATCAAGGAGCTTTTTCCCTATATTTTCTTCCTGGAGTGTTACGATGTCAGGTCTTAATCCATTTTGAGTTAACTTTTTTGAGTGGTGTAGGATAGGGATCCAGTTTCATTCTTTTAACGTGAATATCCAGTTTTCCCAGCACTATTTATTAAAGAGACTATCTTTTCTCCATTAAGTATTCTTGGCTCCCTTGTCAAAAATTTATCCTTGTCAAATATTAGTTGACCATTTGTACATGTTCTGGGCTCTCAGTTGTGTTTCCTACATCTATGTGTCTGTTTTTATGTCAGTACTGTATTTTTTGGATTACCATGGCTTTGTAGTATAGTTTGAAATTGGAAGAGTGATTCCTTCATCAGTGTTCTTCCTTCTCCAGGTTGCTTTAGCTATTCAGGGTCTTTGTTGAATGTTAGGGGTTTTTTTTCTATTTCTTTAAGAAATGTCATCAGAATCTTGGTAGGGATTGCGTTGAATCTATAGATTACTTTGGATGATATGGACATTTTAACAGCATTAATTCTTCCAACCCATGAACACAGGATATATTTCCATTTATTTGTTTCTTCTTATGTCTTATAGTTTTCAGTGTGCTGATCTTTCACCTTCTTGGTTAAATTTATTCCTAAGTATTTTATTGTTTTGGATGCTATTGTAAATGGATCATTTTATTTCTTTTTCAGATAATTCATTGTTAGTTTATAGAAATGCAACTGATTTTTGTATATTGATTTTGTATCCTGCAACTTTACTGAATTTGTTTCATAATTCTAACAGTTTTTGGTGAAGCCTTTAGAATTATCTGTGTATAAGATCATGTCATCCACAGACAGATGATTTTACTTCTTCCTTTCTGATGTAGATGCTTTTTATTTCTTTTTCTTGCCTGATTACTCTGGCTAGGACTTCCAGTACTATGTTGAATAGAAATGCTGAGGGGGGCATTCTTGTCTTTTTTCTGATCTTACAGGAAAAACTTTCAACCTTTCACCCTTGAGTCTGATGTTGGCTGTGTGTGTGCTACATATGGCTTTCGTTCTGTTGAGATACATTCCTTCTATACTGGATTTGTTGGGAGTTTTTATTATCAATGGATGTTGAATTTTGTTCAACTGCTTTATCTGCATCTGTTGAGATTATTGTGTGATTTTTGTCTTTCATTCTATTAATGTGATGCATCACATTTATTGATTTTCATATGTTGAACCATCCTTGCATCCCAGGGATGAATCTCATTTCATCCTATATCCACTATTTAAGCCATCTTTCATCTTCCTCACCTTCTAACAGCTCCCTTGAAAAAGGATGTATTCGAAATTTATGTTTTCTAGAGAACTGGCATACCTTCAGAATTTAAGTAGTTCCCCAAAAGTATCTTGTACCTAAGGCATAAAGAGAAGACCAAAAGAAAATTATTATTACATAAGGTTTTCCATCACTAAATACATTTTGGATTAAAGTGTATATGTGTGCTTTTTTATTTAGGTTGCATGAGTTTCATTTGTAAAGAAAGGATGGCTCCTCTAAGGATACATGGTTTTATCCAAATTTGGAGCAAGAAGACTGGGATAACTAAATCTAGAGAAGTATTCATTGAAACAGCGGAAGGAAAAAAGGAAACCAGCCTGGTGGTCATTTTCAATTCTGGAGAATTTATAAGGGTTTTTCAGCTAAGTAATAATATTACAAGTGTGGTCCTTAGACATTGTGGAGAGAGACAAAGTTGCCTGAATTTAACTTTGAAAAACAATAGCTCCTTGTTTATTGACAAATTATCCCGCAGAGATGCTGAACAGTTGAAGATGTTCCTGGACATAGTCCATCAAAACGAATTCCAAGCACCTATGGAATCTGATAGTGATTGGCGTGTTTTTGACAGCAGAAATACACGGAAGGAAATTGACAAAACTCCATTTCACAAGGTTTGTGACATGCCAAGTTATGGATTCTTTAATACAGAAAAAGGAAGTGAGACACCTTTCCCTCAGAAGATGCCTTCATTAATATCAAAATCACCAATGCTTGTCACAACAGGCCTATTAGAAAATCAAGGTGGAAAGGGGAAAAGAATGCAATCGTCTTGTCTAGAGATGAGTGAGGGCTTCTGGGAAGAAAATAACCCCATACTAAACAAGAAACTGAAGACAAATTCCTTTAAGTATGTAAGTGGCAATGGGAAGAAACCACTGCATTTAAAAGATCCAAAAAGGGATAGAAATTCAAAATATGGACCTTCACGCAAGACCATCTCTGCTTAAAATCCTAACCTAGATAAGGCTCTTCATTCAGTCCAACTTCTCTCTTCCAAAAGCAGTTTGGAATTTCGCTCAGGACTAATGTATAGCCAGAATGATCCAGGATGTAATGAATCCCAGGTGCCCCTTGACTCTCACCCAGAACAACTATGGCAAGGCTTTCCTAATTTGGGAAATACCTGTTACGTGAATGCAAGTTTACAGTCACTATTTGCAATTCCACTGTTTGCTGATGACTTACTTAAGCAAGGTGTCCCATGGGAGAAAATTCCCTTTGGTGCTCTTGTTATGGACTTGAACCAGTTACTGGTGTTAAAAGATGTCTGTGGGGCTGGCCCCGTGGCCGAGTGGTTAAGTTCGCGCGCTCCGCTGCAGGCGGCCCAGTGTTTCGTTGGTTCGAATCCTGGGCGCGGACATGGCACTGCTCATCAAACCACGCTGAGGCAGCGTCCCACATGCCACAACTAGAAGAACCCACAACGAAGAATACACAACTATGTACCGGGGGGCTTTGGGGAGAAAAAGGAAAAAATAAAATCTTAAAAAAAAAAAAAAAAAGATGTCTGTAACGTGGAGACCAAGAAAGGGTTACTGGTAAATGTTAAAAGTACCATTTCAGTGGTTGCAGAGACATTCTCTAGCAACACTCAAAATGATGCTCATGAGTTCTTAGGTCACTGTTTAGATCAGCTGAAAGAGGACATGAAAAAATTAAACACCACTTTGAGGACTGAGAGAGAACTTGGGGATGAAAATTCGTCTCCACAGAGGTATGCTGGTAATGCTGCCACCAAGTCATTTGTTTGTCTTGTTGTTGCTAATTTTGAGTTTGAATTGCAGCACTCCATTATTTGTAAAGCCTGTGGTCAGGTGGTTCTCAAGGCAGAACCAAGTCATTATCTCTCCATCAACCTTCCCCAAGAAACAAAACCACTTCCTTTCTCTATTCAAAATTGTTTTGATTTTTTCTTTAGAGCAGAAGAACTTGAGTGTAACTGTGAGAAGTGCAAGCACAAGAGTTCTGTTGCAATGCACAAATTCAGTAGGCTTCCCAGGGTCCTTATTGTTCATCTGAAACGCTATAACTTTAGTGATGTTTGGTAGCTAGTGAAGGATAACCAGCGAGTCCATGTTCCCAAATATTTAAGCTTGTCTTCTCATTGCAATGATAATACCAAACCACCACTTCCCTTGGGCAGTAATGCACCTACTGGGGACTCCAAAGTCCTGAATGTCTCTCAAGAGATGATTTCTGAGATCATCAGCCCATCAACACCTTCAGTAAAGTTGATCTCAGAATCCAGTGAGTCCCTGGTTTTACAAATTCCATCAGAGAAGGAAGCCAAACCACAAAATTTCCGGAAAATCTGTGAAGGGTCCAGCCAAGAACAGCAGCAGAGAGACCTGGAAAAGTGTTCTACTGAATGCAGTAGAGTCAGAACTGGTAAACTCAGGAGATGGGACAGTCAGTGAAAAGAAGCTGCCAGCAGCTGACTCGATGGATCAAGGAGATATTTCTCTTCCTATGATCTGTGAAGATGCAGGTAAACCTACCAGCAGTCCACGCACAGGTCTTGTAGAGATTCATCTTCAAGAGGTAGCTGACAACCCAGAACTTAAGAAATATGAGAAAACCAATGCATTTATAGAGTTAGTGTCACTGAGTCTACTGAAGATTTTTATGAGGATAAAGAAACCTGGATTCCAGAAAGATCTGAAGGAATGGCTGAACAACTCCAGTAGCATGATGGAAAGAGAATCTATGAATAATTCCTTCAGGGGGCCAGCCCGGTGGCTGAGTGGCTGCAGCAGCCCAGGGTTTCGCAGGTTCGCATCCTGGGCGCGGACATGGCACCGCTTGTCAGGCCATGCTTAGGCGGCATCCCACATGCCACAACTAGAGGGACCCACAGCTAAAAATATACAACTATGTACCAGGGGGCTTTGGGGAGAAAAAGGAAAAATAAAATCTTTAAAAAAAAAAAAAAAAAAAAGAATTCCTTCAGCAGGAACCACCTCCAAGCATTGGGAAGCCAGATGCCCAGGAACACATAGAGAAGGACCTCAATAGTCATCAGAAGGCTAACCTGAATTCCCTTGGTGCGTTGGGTTCCGATAAGAACTCTGGAAACAAAGACATTTTAGGTACAGAGAACACAGAAGCTGAAGCCAGAGAACTGAAAAGAAATACCAAGATGAGAGACCCTCTTAATGCCTACCAGCTCATCAGTGTGGTCAGCCATCTTGGGCACTCCCTACACTCAGGCCATTACATCAGCGATGTTTATGACTTTCAGAGGTAGGCCTGGTTCACGTACAGTGATTTACAAGTATCACAAATCGAAGAGTTCGTAATGCAGGAGGCTAGGCTATGCACTGGGTATATCTTCTTTTACACGCACAATGAGATCTTTGAGGCACTGTTGGGAAAGGCAGAGAATTCCCAGGTACTTAGAACAGAGGTAGGGAAGATCCTTCAGGAGGAATAAGAGGAAGATGACTCATTGCACAAATCTCTTGACTGTCTCACGCAGTCCCACTTCCTCCACAGAAGGAAAATTCTGAACGCTGCCGGGAGATGAAGAGACAAGTAGCTCAAGAGGAAAGTTCAAGTTGAAACACCCGTTTTAGGGAAATATCTATTCTAACTCTGCAGCAGACACCTAGATCCCATGGCTCAGGCTGATATGGATTGTTCTCTCCTGCAAGATTAGAAAGGCGCTTTTTAGGTGGGAATGCAGTGGGTTTTCAAACGTTGTTCCTACACCAGCAGCGCAGCTGTAGCCAGGGGCTGATTAGAAGTGCAACATTTTGAATCCCACTCCAGGCCAGCTGAAGCAGAAACTCTGGGGGCGTGACTCAGCAATTGACGGAAAGCTAATGCTCCAGAAAATTTGAGAACCATTACTTTAGTGTGAAGAGTATCTTGCTATATTTTGATACTGTATATATGAATTGCTTATGTTATATAAAGGATTTTAATTACATTTTTTTCCCTTAAATTCATGTTCCTTAAATTCATGTATGCCTTTCTTTTGTAAACTTATTAAAGTAAAAGCTCAACCTTGTCATGTACTATTGGCTGGCCTCCATGTGTGTTTGTGACTGGTTACTGGTAAAATCTGACATCTGGCCATCAAGTGTATTTGAACATTCTTCCAGGAATTACAGGGTATAATTGCAGGATTGCATGGAAAATGCAGTATATTAAAAAATGACATGAGGGTGATTTTGAAAATTCATCAACACTGTAAAATGTTGTTTATGTTATTAATATAAATAAGATTATAAGCCCATCTTCATAAATTTACAAGATAGCCTGGTGGCCAAGGCTTAAACAGCGTATAAATTTCCCAACATCAATAGGCCACATGAGTGGATGTGTGAAAGTTGAGAGGATTTTGTGGGTGCAAAGAGATAGGAAAAGCCTGGTATAAAATATGGGGCAAAGTTAGGCAGAGTGGATATGGGAAAGAAGAGAGAGCAAAGAGAAGAACAATCAGAATTGTATGTATAAGGTTTTTGTTTGTTTGGTTTTGGGTCTTTGTTGGGAAAGATTTGCTCTGAGCTAACATCTGTTGCCAATCTTCCTCTGTCTTTTTTGTCGTCCCCAAAGCCCCCTTACATAGTTGAATATTCTAGTTTTAAGTCCTTCCAACTCCTGTATGTGAGCCACCACCACAGCATGGCTACTGGCAGACGAGTAGCGCAGTTCCACTCGCAGGAAGTGAACCCAGGCCGCCAAAGCAGAGCACACTGAACCTTAACCACCAGGCCATCAGGGCTGGCTCACAAGATTTTTTTTTGAAGTATTGTGTTTAACATTAAGGGGAAAAGAAGGAAAGTATGAAAAAGAAACAGAGGGGCTGGCCTGGTGGCACAGCCGTTAAGTGTGCTAGTTCTGCTTCAGCAGCCTGGGGTTCGCTGGTTCGGATCCCAGGTGTGGACATGGCACCACTTGGCAAGCCATGCTGTGACAGGCATCCCACATATAAAGTAGAGGAAGATGGGCACGGATGTTAGCTGAGGGCCAGTCTTCCTCAGCAAAAAGAGGAGGATTGGCAGCAGATGTTAGCTCAGGGCTAATCTTCCTCAAAAAAAAAAAAAAGAAAGAAAGAAATAGAAACGTATCTATAATTCTACTATTAGTATTTTTGGTGTATTTTCTTCCAATCCCACACACATAATTATAATATATAAATTTGCTTATGTATAATGTTCTGTCCAAAATAACATGTTTGTCAGTGTGTTGCCTCACCTACCTTGCCCTCTCTCCTTCCTGTGTGTGTGTTTGACCGTCTTGGGTGTTACCAAACGGCAGGGAAATGAATAAAAGCAATAAACTCGAAAACTTAAGGCGTTTCCACATGCCGTGAGAGGGAATGCCACCGTTTCCAAGGTCAAAGTCTCTTCTATGCCATAATGGCATCAATGGGGACCGATGAAGCCAGGTGGATCCACACATGTTAATTTATGTAAACCAACCCTGACTACCAGGAGTTTAAAGAAAAATGCTGGGCTTCCTGAATGCAACAGATCTGCCATACCCAAGAACTTCCTGGACACTCAGATTTAATTTAAACCTTTTACATGTAACTTAGATTCCTCCCCCACGTCCTCTTGCTACACAAGCCCACCTCGTCTCCTTCCCATAGCTTCCAAGTCCACATGCTTATTCCTTTGTCTCTAATTACCTTTGCCTTCTTGTGGATTTTCTTTCTTTTCCCCATACCAATGTTAAGCACCAAGAGAGGGCTCTATATCCAAGGAAAGGGGGTACAGATAAGCAGTCATCTTTTCTTTCTTTCTTTTTATTTTTTTAAAGCTTGCCACCTGAGCTAACATCTGTTGCCAATCGTTTGGGGTTTTTTTCCTTTTTCTCCCCAAAGCCCCCCAGTACGTGGTTGTATATTCTAGTTGCAGGTCCTTCTAGTTAAGCTACGTGGGACACTGACTCAGCATGGCTTTATGAGTGGTGCTAGGTCCGCGCCCAGGATCTGAACTGGCAAAACCCTGGGCCACCGAAGCAGAGCATGTGAACTTAACCACTCAGCCATGGGGCTGGACCCAGCAGTCATCTTTTCTTGATCACACTTCAGTTGGATTCTTTGCTGGCTCACTTGTATAGCCAGAACAGTGTTTCTCAACCCCAGCACTATTGATGTTTGAAGCTGGATAATCCTTTGTTGTGGGGGCTGCCCTGTGCATTGCAGGGTGTTTAGCAGCATCCCTGGCCTCCATCCACTAGAAAGCAGTGTCATCTAGTAATGTCTCCAGACATTGCTGAATGCCCACTGGGGCCACAATTGCCCCTGATTTCTCATCACAGTATCCCACATATCACTGTCTGTGACCAAAGAATTATTTTTAAAGCAAAAGACATAAGGCAGAGGATGTGCTTGTAGGATTTACAGGCCTTACATATATTTAACCGCCTGGAATTAGATTGGCCTATTGGAGACTCAGTTATGGTGCCATTTATGAGACAGAATTTTGAGAGGTTTGGATTCCATCCTGCATGAAGGTGCTGTCCTGTCTAAGGTGTTGTTTCTACTCTAGCCAGATTACACTGGTTGAGGGACCAAGAGGTGGAGGTGGTTGTGACATTTACCATTATTCCGACCCATTTGCAAAATATTTATATCTTGCTCCTAAAAATGAGGGCATTTTGGTATACGGCTTAATACCCAAGGAAGGAAAGCCTACATAAGTGAATATAAGTGTTGCATTAAATAGAAGTTGAGACTGCCTTGTGATCAGTTTGACCTCTTTTATGGGCTAAATTGTGTCTCTCACAAAAAAATTCATGTTGAAATCTTAACCCCCAGTGCTTTAGAATGTAACTGTATTTGGAGATAGGGTCTTTACAGAGGTAACTAAGTTTAAATGAGGTCACTAGGGTGTACCCTAATCCAATATGGCTGGTTCTGGTTTTTTTTTTTTTTTTTTTTTGAGGAAGATTAGCCCTGAGCTAACATCTTTTGCCAATCCCCCTCTTTTTGCTGAGGAAGACTGGCGCTGAGCTAACATCCATGCCCATCTTCCTCTACTTTATATGTGGAACGCCTACCACAGCATGGCTTGCCAAGCGGTGCCATGTCCACACCTGGGATCTGAACCGGCAAACCCCAGGCCACCAAAGTGGAACGTGCGAACTTAACCGCTGCGCGACCAGGCCGGCCCCTGGCTGGTTCTTTAGAAGGGGAAATTTGGACACAGACACATAGAGAAGGAAGACAATGTGAAGACACAGGGAGAAGACGGATGGCCATCTACAAGCCAAGGAGAGAGGTCTAGAACAGACCCTTCCCTCGTGGTCCTCAGAAGGAACCAACCCTGCTGACAGCTTGATCTTGGACTTATAGCCTCAGAACCATGAGACAATAAATTTTTGGTTTTTAAGCCCCCAGCCTGTGGTACTTTGTTACAGCAGCCCTAGCAAACCAATACAGCCTCCTAATGCTGACAGATGTACAGTAATACATTACTTTGTTGGTGTGATATAAGAAAGAGTGTATGGGAGAGTGAGGTCAGCATCATGGTGTAGTGAGTTCTCTGGTGACCTCTCCCCTCCACCATACAACAAAAAAGACATTCATACTCCAGCAAAGGACATCCACATAACACAAAGGACGTCTGAGAGATGCACGCAGTCAAACGTCGGAGGCTAGAGAGACTGGAGCCCCCCTTGGAGGAGGTGGACAGGGGTAAGAGAAAACTTCACTCTCTCCCCAAAATACTGCGACCCAGGACTGCCCATGGCCTCCCAGAGTGAAGGAAGGGGGGAGGGGACACTCATTCAAGGGAATATCAAAGATCTCTGAGGTCCCTTGCAGCCTAGGGGAAAGCCCCTACTGAGGTGAAAGCTAATGCAGGGGTGACCTGATCAAGCCAATACCCCAGGAAAGCAGATAGTGAGAGCAGAGTGAGAAAACCCCAAGAGCACACAGAAGAAAGCACCCCTCCCCCCCACCTGCCCGGGACCTGCTCCAGTGCTTGGGATCCTGGTGGAACACAGAGGGCTCAGAAGACACAGCACTTGACCCCCACCCAGTGGTGATAGGTGGTAACTGTGACTAAATAATACCAGGATGCTGAAGAAAAAAGCCACGCTCTCTGGCAGTATCGAAAATTATATGAAATCTCCAGACCAGAGAGAAAATGACTAGTACCAGAAATCAGTCCTGAGGACACAGAAATATGTAATCTAAATGAGAGAGAATTCAAAATGGGTATCATCAATAAACTCAACAAATTAAAAGAGAACGTAGAGAAATAATTCAATGAGTACAGGAGCTACTTCACAAAAGAGATTTAAACTATAAAGAAAGGGCTGGCCCAGTGGCACAGAGGTTAAGTTAGCACATTCTGCTTCTCCACAGCTCGGAGTTCGCCGGTTCGGATCCCGGGTGCGGACATGGCACTGCTTGGCAAAAGCCATGCTGTGGTAGGTGTCCCATGTATAAAGTAGAGGAAGATGGGCATGGATGTTAGCTCAGGGCCAGTCGTCCTCAGCAAAAAGAGGAGGATTGGCAGTAGTTAGCTCAGGGCTAATCTTCCTAAAAAAAAAAAAAAAAAAGACTCAGACTCCTTCGATGTCACCCATTTGGAAAACACTTGAAATAGAGTTTAGATATGAAAAGCTGCATAAAAAATTAATTCCAATAATATATACACCAAGAATTAATTGGCCAAATTTGTAGAAAAATGGTTTGAATGTAATGCCTTTCAAAAGTTATTCAGTTCAAAGCCACATATTCAGAATCGCCTGAGGATGCATACTCATGAGCAATCCCTTGAACATAATAAATGTGGAAGGGCCTTCAAGGAGAAGTGGGGGACCATGAACAACAGAAAACTGATACAGAAGGAGAAGCCCACAAATGTGATGAATGTGGAAAAGTCTACAAGCAAAAGCTAAATCTTATTCAACATCAGAAACCTCACACTGGGGAGAAACCTTATGAATGTAAAACATGTGGAAAAGCCTTTTCCTGGAAATCATTCTGCATTAATCATGAGAAAATTCATAATGTATAGAGAGCCTATGAATGTAGTGAATATGGAAAGTAGTTCAAACAGAACTCAACTCTCATTCAACATAAGAAAGTTCACAATGGACAAAAACCCTGTTGCTGCAGTAACTGCCAAAGCTTTCATTTACAAGGCAGATCTTGGGAAACACCAGAGAACACACCCAGGAGAGAAACCTTATAAATGTAACATATGTGGAAAGGCCTTTACCCAGAAATCAAACACTGTGGATCATGAGAAAATTCACGCTGGGGAGAGAGCTTATGAGCGTAATCTATGTGGCAATACCTTCATCCAGAAGAAAAACCTCATTCAACCAGAGAAAACCCATACTGGAAAAAAATCCTGAGTGTGATAGATGTGGGAAAGCTTTCTTCCCAAGGTCAAACCTTCATACCCATCAGGAATTTCATGGGGGAGAGAGGGCCCATGAATGTAATGAATGTGGAAAACCCTTCAGCTGGAAGCTAAGCCTCTGCTTACATTAAAAAACCCCCCACTGGATGAAAACATTATAAATGTTCTGAGTGTGGGAAAGCTTTCACTGACAAGCTGTGTCTTCTTAGACACCAGAGAAGAATTCACAGCCAATTGGAACCCCATGCATATTAAAATATGGTAATGTCCTAGCTTACAGCTTAGCCAGGAATAGTCATCTAGGAATTCATACTGAAGTGGCCTATAATTTGAAGGCTGCATCTGAGGCCAGTGAGGACTTAATATATGGAGTATCCTTTGAAGATTGATTTGGCTTATTTGTTTAGAAAACATTTATTAAATGCCTTTTGTATACTAGGAACTTTTTTAAACACTGGAGATGTAGCTATAAACCAGATGTGCCATAAACCCTCATGGAGTTTGATTCTAGTGAATAGTGACCAGTGTGGTATCCATTCCTTTAAAAATGTAAATACCAGGGCCAGCCTGGTGGCGCAGCGGTTAAGCCCACCTGCTCTGCTTCTGCGGCCCAGGGTTCACCTGTTTGGATCCCAGGCGCGGACTTATGTACTGCTCTCATGCCATGCCATGGCAGGCGCCCCAGGTATCAAGCAGAGGAAGATGGGCACGGATATTAGCTCAGGGCCAGTCTTCCTCAGCAAAAAGAGGAGGATTGGCAACAGATGTTAGCTCTGGGCCAATCTTCCTCAAAAAAAAGTAAATATGTTCACTAATTGGGAATGATAAACATAAGACAATGTAACAAAATAGTGTTGCATCAATAATATGTGCTAGATTGATTATATATTTGATTGGGGAACATGTTCTGCTAAGCAAATAAATTTAGAAACCGGGGAGGAATTTTAATAAATAACGCTTGATGAGTCTACAGAGTTGGGAAAGGAAGAGGGATAAGTAGACTTACCTTCTAACTGTAAAGTCTCTGCCCCACCCCCTCCTCACTTGGTTTTCCAAAAGAAAGTGGAGATAACTTATCTCACTTGATCAGTGGGAGAAAAACCCCAGAATGATTGGCTCCAGCCATTCTGAGCTTCTTGCTTCCTGGAACCCATCTGTTCGCAGGCAGCGTGGGTTCTTCCTGCTCGCTGCCACGCAGTGTCTTCCTCCTTCCAAGTCTCACACGTATGTGTCTGCTTGGCGAAATCAGGGCCACGTGTGGACCCTGGAATGCAAGGTAGCTTGGAAAACTAATACTTTTAGTTATCCAGTCTTTGCAACTCAGGAAGGTAAACTAGAAGAGGATTAGAACGGGTGTGTGTCGGATCAAATCTCTCCCCCCGTCTCCTCCACAGTCCATCCTGTTGAAGACGGGACTTCTTCCAAACTTCAAATTCCAAGTGACAGCAGAAACAACATCTTCCTGCCTAAGACAATACAACCATCCCTCCTCTCAACAGAAACACACTCACCCGCTTCCCAAATGGGGAAATATAAAGTCTTTGCAGGCACGCCGTTCTCTCTGAATTATTTCTTCTATAGTTCAGCCACTCCCTTATCTTTATATCTTGTAAACTGGGGAATAAAATAAAAATTTAAACACCAAAAAAACACTTTATATACACTACCTGTCATTTCCCCTGCCCTGGAAAGAGATAACAATTAAGTGAAATTTGCTTAGATAGATACACTGAGTGAGAGAGGGCTATCAAGGGAAAAGTTGTCGGTGGTGACTGGAGTCCTCCTTTCTGCCGTGGCTGTGAGCTCACGGCTCGTTTTCATAACTTCTTTCTTTAACTGCCATTCCATGCTCCCTATGCCATCTGCCAGTGTTTCTAGAAGGCAGGTCGTTTTTATCTTGTGGGAAGATCCCAATCTTTGTTCCTGAGGAGACTGAACTTAGCAGTCCTGCTTGGATGGAGCTGCTCTTATCTTCCAGGAACTTTTAATCTTTGGACTGGGGAGCAGCAGGAGGCACTCCGGGGAATTTCCTCAATTCTAGGTATTTACTCTTTTTTTTTAAATAGTTCTTTTTTATATCCTTGGTAACCACTGAACTATTTTCTTTGTCCATGTGCTTGTTTGTATTCCACTTACGAGTGAAATCATCTGGTGTTTGTCTTTCTCAGTCTGGCTTATTTTGCTTAGCGTAATTCCCTCCAGGTCCTTCCATGTTGTTGCAAATAGGATGAATTTGTCTTTTTTAATGGCTGAGTAGTATTCCATTTACATGTGTACCACATCTCCTTTATCCAATCATCGGTCAATGGGCACTTGGATTATTTCCATGTCTTGGCTATCATGAGCAGTGCTGCAGTGAACATAGGGGTGCATATGTTACTTTGGATTGTTGATTTCAAGTTGTTTGGGTAGACACCCAGTAGTGGGATGGCTGGGTCGTATGGTAGTTCTCTTTTTAGTTTTTTGAGGAATCTCCATACTGTTTTCCATAGTGGCTGCACCAGTTTGCATTCCCACCAGCAGTGTATGAGGGTTCCCTTCTCTCCACACCCTCTCCAACATTTGTTATTTTTAGTCTTAGTGATTATAGCCATTTTAAGGGATGTGAGGTGGTATCTTAGTGTAGCTTTGGTTTGCATTTCCCTGATGATTAGTGATGTTGAACATCTTTTCATGTGCCTGTTAGCCATCTGTGTATCTTCTTTGGAGAAACGTCTGTTCACATCCTCTGCTCATTTTCTGACCAGGCTGTTTTTCTGTTGTTGTTCAGTTGTGTGAGTTCTTTATATATTATGGAGACTGACCTCTTGTTGGATATATGATTTGCAAATATTTTCTCCCAGTTGGTGGGTTGTCTTTTTGTTTTGGTCCTAGTTTCTTTTGCCTTGCAGAAGCTCCCACTTTTTTTTTCTTTTGTTCCCTTTGTATGAGAAGACGTGGTGTTCGAAAAGATCCTTTTAAGTTCGATGTCAAAGAGCACACTGCCTTTATTATCTTCCAGGAGTTTTATGGTTTCAGGACTTATCTTCAAGTCTTTGATCCATTTTCAGTTTATTTTTGTGTATGACATGAGATAATGGTCTACTTTCGTTCTTTTGCGCGTGGCTGTCCAGTTTTCCCAACACCATTTATTGAAGAGACTTTCCTTTCTCCATTGTGTGTTCTTGGCACCTTTGTCGAAGGTTAGCTATCTGTAGATGTGTGGTTTTATTTCTGTGCTTTTAGTTCTGTTCCATTGATTTGTGTGCTTGTTTTTGTACCAGTTCTATGCTGTTTTGATCACTATGGCTTTGTAGTACATTTTGAAGTCAGGAATTGTGATGCCTCCAGCTTTGTTCTTTCTTCTATGTATTGCTTTACGAAATTGGGGTCTTTGGTTGCCCCATATGAATTTTAGGGTTCTTTGTCCTATTTCTGTGAAGAATGTCATTGGGATTCTGATTGGGATTGCATTGAATCTGTAGATTGCTTTGGGTAGTATGGACATTTTAACTATGTTTATTCTTCCAATCCATGTGCATGGAATCTCTTTCTATCTCTTTATGTCATCATCTATTTCTCTCAGTTATGTCTTATAGTTTTCATTGTGCAAGTCCTTCACCTCCTTGGTTAAATTTATTCCTAGATATATTATTTTTGTTGCAATTGTTAATGGAATTGTACTCTTGAGTTCTCTTTCTGTAAGTTCATTATTAGAGCACAGAAATGCAACTGATTTTTGTAAGTTGATTTTGTACCCTGCAACTTTACTGTAGTTGTTAATTATTTCTAATAGTTTTCCTATGGATTCTTTGGGGTTTCCTATGTATAAGATCGTGTCATTTGCAAACAGCAAGAGTTTCACTTCTTCACTCCCTATTTGGATTCCTTTCTCTTGCCTAATTGCTCTGGCCAAAGCCCCCAGTACTGTGTTGAATAAGAGTGGTGAGAGTGGGCATCCTTGTCTTGTTCCTGTTCTCAGAGGGATGGCGTTCAGTTTTTGCCTATTGAGCATGATGTTGGCTGTGGGTTTGTCATATATGGCCTTTATTATGTTGAGGTAATTTCCTTCTATCCCCATTTTGTTAAGAGTTTTTATCATAAACGGCTGTTGCATCTTGTCAAATGCTTTCGCTGTGTCTATTGAGATGATCATGTTCTTTTTATTCCTCAGTTTGTTGACGTGGTGTATCACATTGATTGATTTGCAGATGTTGAACCATCCCTATGTCCTGGTATAAATCCCACTTGATCATGATGTATTATCTTCATGATGTATTGCTGTATTCAAGTTGCCAATATTTTGTTGAGGGTTTTTGCATTTATGCTCATCAGTGATATTGGCCTGTTGTTTTCCTTTTTTGTGTTGTCCTTGTCAGGCTTTGGTATCAGGATGATGTTGGCCTCAAGGAATGTGTTAGGAAGCATTCCATCTTCCCTGATTTTTTGGAATAGCTTGAGAAGGAGAGGTATTAAATCCTCTCTGAAAGTTTGGTAGAATTCTCCAGGGAAGCTGTCCGGTTCTGGGCTTTTACTTTTGGGGATGATTTTGATTACTGTTTCAATCTCTTTACTTGTGATTGGTCTATTCAGGTTATTAATTTCTTCTTGATTCAGCTTTGGGAGATTGTAAGAGTCTACGAATTTATCCATTTCTTCTAGATTGTCCATTTTGTTGGCATATAGCTTTTCATAGTATTCTCTTATAATCCTTTGTACTTCTGTGGTATCCGTTGTTATGTCTCCTCTTTCGTTTTTAATTTTATTTATCTGAGCTTTCTCTCTTTTTTTCTTTGTAAGTCTGGCTAAGGGCTTGTCAGTTTTGTTTATCTTCTCAAAGAAACAGCTCTTTTATTTCATCGATCCTTTCTACTGCCTTTCGTCTTCCAATTGTACTTGTTTCTGCTCTGATTTTTATTGTTTCTCTCCTTCTGCTGACTTTGGGCTTTGTTCTTCTTTCTCTAATTCAGTTAGGTGTAGTTTGAGATCGCTTATTGGGATTTTTCTTGTTTGTTAAGGTGAGCCCGTATTATGATGAATTTCCCTCTGAGTACTGCTTTTGCTGCATCCCATATGAGTTGGTATGGTATGTTTTCATTTTCATTTGTCTCCAGATATTTTTTGATTTCTCCTTTAATTTCTTCAATGATCCATTGTTTGTTCAATATGTTGTTTAGTCTCCACGCTGTTGTCCCTTTCTCAGCTTTTTTCTTGTAATTAATTTCTAGCTTCATAGCATTGTGATCAGAAAAGATGCTTCTGATTATTTCAATCTTCTTAAATTTATTGAGGCTTGCCTTGTTTCCAAACATATGGTCTATCCTTGAGAATGTTCTGTGTGCACTTGAGAAGAATGTGTATTCTGGTGTTTTGGGATGGAGTGTACTATATATGCCTACTAAGTCCAACTGGTCTAGCTTGGTTTTTTTTTCCTTTGTGGAAGATTAGCCCTGAGATAACATCTGCTGCCAATCCTCCTCTTTTTGCTGAGGAAGACTGGCCCTGAGCTAACATGCGTGCCCATCTTCCTCTACTTTATATGTGGGATGCTTGCCACAGCATAGCTTGCCAAGCAGTGCCATGTCTGCACCTAGGATCTGAACTGGCAAACTCCGGGCTGCCAAAGCTGAACGTGTGAACTTAACTGCTGTGCCACTGGGCCAGCCCCTGGTCTAGCTTTTGATTTAATTCCACTGTTTCCTTGTTGATTTTCTGTCTGGATGATCTCTCCATTGATGTGAGTGGAGTGTTGAGATCCCCTACTACTATTGTGTTGTTATTAACATCTCCTTTTAGGCTTGTTAATAGTTGCTTTATGTACTTTGGTGCTCCTGTGTTGGGTGCATAGATATTTATAAGTGTTTTATCTTCTTGGTGGAGTGTTCCTTTCATCATTATATGCTGCCCCTCTTTGTCTCTCTTTACTTGTCTTATCTTGACGTCTACTTTGTCTGATATAAGCATTGCAACACCTGCTTTCTTTTGTTTGCTATTAGCTTGGAGTATAGTCTTCCATCTCTTCACTCGGAGCCTGTGTTTGTTGTAGGAGCTGAGATGTGTTTCCTGGAGGCAGCGTATTGTTTGGTCTTGTTCTTTAATCCATCTTGCCACTCTGTGTCTTTTTATTGGAGAATTCAATCCATTTATGTTTAGGGTGATTATCAATACATGAGGGCTTAATGCTGCCATTTTATCACTCATTTTCCGGTTCTCCTGCATTTCCTTTGTTTCTTGTCCCATGTGTTTCAGTCTACCAATTGAGTTATGTAGTTTTTCATGTTGTGTTTCCTTGTTTTCTCATTATTTATTATTTGTGTCTGTGTTCTGCTTTTTTGTTTAGTGGTTACTATGAGGTTTGTATTCAAAATCTCGTAGATGAGATAGTCCATTTTCTGATGGCCTCTTATTTCCTTAGATTAAACCAATTCAGCCCCTTTCCTCTTCCCCTCCTAAGTTGTTTTTCTCACATCTTATTCCATCTTGTGTTGTGAGTTTGTAGTTAAAATGACAAGATTATCTTTGTTTTTGGTGTTTTCCATCCCTTTATCTTTAATGTTGTACTTGGGTATTTGCTAACCTACTCTGATGAATAGCTACAATTTTCTGATTTTGTCTACCTATTTATCTCCTTACCCTGTGCTTTGTAATCCATTTCTCCCCTTTTTTTTTTTCATGTATGAGGGCCTTCTTGAGGATGTTGGCGGGGGGGGGCGTCTTGTGGCTACAAATTCCCTTAGCTTTTGTTTATCTGGGAGAATTTTTATTGCTCCATCTTATCTGAAGGATATTTTTGCTGGAGAGAGTATTCTTGGATGAAAGTTTTTGTCCTTCAAATATTTGAATATGCCATTCCAGTCTCTCCTAGCCTGTAAGGTTTCTGCAGAGAAATCTTCTGAAAACCTGGTAGGGGTTGTTTTGTAGGTTATTTTCTTCTGCCTTCCTGCTTCTAGTATTTTTTCTTTGTCATTCACTTTTGCCAGTTTCACTACTATATTCCTTGCAGTAGGTCTTTTTATGTTGACATATTTAGGAGATCTGATTACCTCTTCCATATGAATTTCCATCTTCTTCCCTAGGTTTGGGAAATTCTCTGCTATTATTTCTTATTTTATTTCAGTTTTTATTTATTTATTTTTTTGAGGAAGATTAGCCCTGAGCTAACATCTGCTGCCAATCCCCCTCTTTTTGCTGAGGAACACTGGCCCTGAGCTAACATCCACGCCTATCTTCCTCTACTCTATGTGTGGGACGCCTACCACAGCATGACTTGCCAAGCGGTGCCATGTCCACACCCGGGATCCGAACCAGCAAACCCTGGGCCGCCAAAGCAGAACGTGTGCACTTAACTGCTGCACCACCGGGCCGGCTCCAGGAGTCTGAGTCTTGAAGGAACACTGTCTGTGCTTGGTAGAAAGATTTCTTTAAATTTCTCACGTTCAGTTCAATGCCTTTTTGCTTAGTCAATGTCTTCTTGTTGGTTGATGCAACTTCTCTCTTGAAACTCTGCTCCACATCCTGGGATCTCCAAATCTGTTCTTCTATGCCCTAGTCTTTTTCTAAAACAGAGTAGAAAGAAAAGTCCTGTGTGAATCTTTCCACTCACGTGATTGAAATGAAATGTCATAAATAATCTATTGCAGTGATCATTCTGGTTTCAGGCCTAACGTCTGTGGGGAACTGAACTGACCTAACCTTACTGAGGGACGTTGAAGGATGTGACTACCTCTACGTATGGGCAAGTACATGCAATCTCAGGTGGTACCAATCAAGAATTATCCAAAATAGGCCAGCAGAGTAAGCTTGAGTATAACAGCTGACACAAACTGAAACACTGCTGTTTACTAAAAGTAGGATGCTGTGTGACAACTGTAGCTTTAATTTCAGATAAATAGAGCTTAACATACACTATAGATTCATTCATTAGCAGGTTACTTGCGATGTATGCATTCTGATTTTTTTTTCTAAATAACTTTAGCTAATTCTACGTGAATTCACATGTTCTTTTGGGTCTCAATTTCTTGTTTCATCAGCCTGTCCAAATATTTTTTAAAATCCCAAGGCCAGGAGCTCTGAGAATAAAACTATTAGTGAAGAAATTGTGGTAGGAAACTTACATGTATGGATACAAGTGACTCTGAAAAGTACAAAAACAAATTTAAAAAAATAAAATAAGCAATAATCAAGTGACAAAGGAGTTGAAAGGACAAGCACATAAAATTGATGGGAGAAGAGCTCTAGGCTAACAGTCAGACACTAATGTTACGTGAAGTTATCACAGATCAGAGAGGGCTCACCCAGCTCCTCTGAGTCAGAGTGTTCATGCTGAGATGTGGAAGGATCCTGAACAATCCCTTATTGACTCTTTCCCTTCATGTTGGGCTCCCATATCCCAAAATGACATTAAATTTCCTAAAACTCTATTCCATTCAAGTCCAGGTAAACAGTCTTAAAAGCTTCAAGCCACCTCCACCCATCCAGACACATGGCCAGTGCTCTGACCTTTCAACCAGAAGAATTTTGGATCAGATCCTTTTTTTCTTTTGCTATAAAGCTCATTTTTTGGACATGATGAAATTTGAATGAAGTTTATAGATTAATATTAGTATTGTACTCAATGCTAAGTACCTTACTTTGATCATCGTACCATGATCATGGGAGAGAATGTCCTTGTTATTCTAAAGTATAGGAGCCTTCACATCTGCCGCTTTCATTCTTTCTGGGAAAAAAGAAGCTTGTGTGTGTGTGTTTACATATACATACATATATACACCCTCACACACATATACACACATATGGAGACTGATAATGCAAATGTGAAAGAATGTTAACGTTTGGGGAATCTGGTTGAAGGTATACAGGGATTTTTCATCGTATTCGTTCCATTTCTTTGTAAGTCTAAAATGATTTCAAAATAAAAGGTTAAATTTAAGGAGAAACCAAGAAGAAATTAATAAGGGAAAAGCACAAAGGGAAAATATACAGATGGCTCCATGGTTGCTAGACCAGGCACACAAATCAAAGACAGACCTGAAAATAATATTAGGGACAGCCTGAGGGGTCCCTGACTGATACACTGAACAGCAGGGAGAAGGCATGACCTCTTGGAGAAATCCTATAAGATGTAAATACAGGCCCACATGACAGGCAGAGAAGCTGGCAATCTTATCTGAGCACATCAGAAAGGAATGTGTGACAGAAATTTAGAACAAATGAGACCACGAAATGAAAAGGGACAAAGGAAAGCTGTAGAAAGAAGAGTCCCCCTGGAGCTTAGGCCACCTTCGTGGGGATATGGCCAGTGAAGTCACACAGGGCCCCACGCTCTGAAGGGGTTCCTAGGCTTGGGGTTTAATGCTCTGTGTCAACATCTTGAAATCAATAACTTTTTTTCCCTTCTTCTTCTCCCCTAAGTGCCCCCGGTACCTAGTTGTATATTCTAGTCATAGGTCCTTCTGGTTGTGCTACGTGGGATGCTGCCTCAGCATGGCCTGATGAGTGGTGCCATGTCGGCGCCCAGGATCCGAACTGGAGAAACCCTGGGCTGCTGAAGCGGAGTGCAAGAACTTAACCATTCAGCCACAGACCAGCCAGAAATCATTAATAATTTTATCCTCAAAATATATAAATTTTACATATTTTCTATTATGTAATAGATTAGCTTATATAGATTATATAATATGGATTTCTTTATTTTTATAAAATGTAACTTTATTAACTGGATAAGAAATGTTAAAAGATTAAATACTTTACCACATTTCTTGGAGAAATCCTTATTTGGCCACATTGTTTACTTTTTAGAATATTCTGCTTCATAATATCCATTCATTTTTTAAATTCCTTTCCGTATAGTTCAGCAATTCCACTTCTGAATATATATCCAAAAAATTTGAAAACAGTTTCTCAAACACATATTTGTACACCCATGTTCACAGCAGCACTATTCACAATAGCCCAAAGATGAAAACAACCCAGTGTCCACTGATGGATGAATGGATGAATCAAACGTGCTATGTGCGTACGAAGGACTGTTACTCAGCCTCAGCTGAGGCACCTTGTGTTGGTTTGTGCATTTACTGGTTAAGTGAATTTGGGCCACTTGGTTGAGGTGGAGCTGGCCAGCTTCCTCCACTGCAAAATTACCACTTTTCTTTTGTAGTTAATAAGTAATCTGTGAGGCGAGTCTTTGAGGCGAGAGAATGTATATCTTATTCTTCCTTACTTAAAGCTTTTAACATCATATTTTGGTTCTGGACCCAATTCCAATGTGTGGAGGGAGCGGTTTTTCCCCTGCACCACCAAACAATACTCAGGATACCAGCTGGGTGTCCTACAATTCCACCTAATTCTGACACTGTCTACCTGGAGACAGCGTCAGATTCCACAGGTAAAGGGCTCAGTACTAAGTCTGCCCTCCCCTGATGCCAATCTCAGCTCCAGGTGGTTATCTGTGCTTCTTACTGACTGGCTATTAGTCAGAGATTCCTCTGACGCCCTCCTTGGGTTCAATTAATTTGCTAGAGCATCTCACAGAACTCAGGAAACCTGTTTATTCACTAGATTATCCATTTATAACAAAGGATATGAATCAACAGCCAGATGAAGAGATACATAGGGCAAGGTATTGAAACCGAGAGCCAAAATGCTTTAACTATGCTCAGTTAGTTGTCTGTTTGCAACAGTAGTTAGATAATCCATTACTAAAGTCCACTCTGTAGATGACATCTCTGACGCATGGGTCACCATGGTAATGGGTGCTTAAGTCTTTCAGGAACTGAGAGTTGACTACTTGTTCAGTTCAGGCCAATTGAGACCACTGATTCATTAACTAGGCCTGCACGAATGCCTGATAGGTGACCTTTTGATGTCAGGAGGCCAAAAACTCCACCTTCAGATCATGCTAATGCCACCATTTTGTGAACAAGCATCCTGTTAAGAGCCATGGAGCTTGACTATGCTTGCGCAGATCAATTACCTCCCTTCTTCTTACCTCCAATCATGTATCCCCACACTTCAGATCATCCTACCCCCTTATGCCATAAATATCCCTAATCCCCATTTTCAGGGAGGCACATCTGAGACTTGTTCTCCCCTCTCCTTGCTTGGCTGCCTCATGAATTGAACTCATTCTTTGCTGCGAAACTTGCCATCTCAGTGATTGGCCTACTGTTTGGCAGGCAAAACGACCCTGGTTCAGTAACAGTGTGTGGGAAGGGGCACGGAGATTCCATGCCCTCTCCAGGTGCACCACTCCCCTCCTTGAACCTCCATGTGTTCACCAACCCAGAACCTCTCTGAACACCATCCTTTGGGTCTTTATGGAAGCTTCATTATGAAGGCATGATTGGTTAAATCATGGGCCATTGGCGATGAATTCAACCTCCAGCACCTCTCCTCTTCCCAGAGGTCACAGGTGTGGGACTGAAAGTTCCAATCCTCTAATCAGATAGTTGGTTCTCCTGGCAACCAGCCCCCATCCTTAGATAAGGTCCAAAAGTCACCTCATTAACATAACAGGAGATACCTTTATTGTCTTCTTCACAGGAAATTCCAAGGGTTTTAGGAACTCAGTGCCAGAAATGGGGATGAAGACCAAATATATATTTATTATAAATCACAATATCACACATCCATTGATGATTTTTGCCTGAATCAGTCATTACTATGATGACTGAAAAATGATATTGATAAGTACATTTTCATTGTCCTTGAGATCTGCTGAATTCTGGAGCCAGGCTCAGTCAGTAGGGCTGTGTGGTGCCTGGTATCTGTCTCTGCCCCCTGAAGTCCTGTTTACCATCTCCAGAAGGCTCAGGTTCTGAGAAGCTGAAAGAATGTTTAGAAGGGTATGTTCCAGGGCCATCCCTGTGGCCAAGTGGTTAAGTTCGCGTGCTCCATTTTGGCAGCCCAGGGTTTCACTGGTTGGGATCCTGAGCACAGACATGGTACTGCTCATCAAGCCATGCTGAGGTGGCATCCCACGTAGCACAACCAGAAGGACCTACAACTGGAATATACAACTACAACTACAAAAGGGGGCTTTGGGGAGAAGAAGAAGAAAAAAAAGAAGATTGGCAACAGATGTCAGCTCAGGTGCCAATCTTTAAAAGAAAAACAACAAAAGAGTATGTTCCCAGGAAGAGTGAGAGATCTGGAGCCCAGGCTGATGACATCAAACACACTGAATTTGTCTCTCTATCCACCTTGTTCTGGCTCCAGAGGAATAAGACTGTCGCTAGTGAGATCGGTGCCATTTTGTGTAGTTTCTATACCTAAGGAGGACAGATAAGGGGAAAGAAAAATTGAAGAAGCCAGTTTATATACAAAAACATGGGAGTCAAGTCTATCCCACCTTTCCAGTCCAGTATGGAACTTACTACCTCCTGGGAAAGCCATGCATTAGCCGGGCCCTGGCAGAACACACCTGAGGATGCATCCCTCCGTTAACTCAGTCATGCCCTGCACAAAACTATTGATTCTTTACCAGGCACTGGGAAGACATTGGTCAGCAAAATTCACATTCTAACGGGGTTTCTAGGCTCTGGCTGGAAAAGTGGACAGCGGAATTCCTGCGGAGCGCAATGAGGCACTTGAGTGGGAATATCTGTCCCCTCCCAAGAGGAAGCTGGAGTTGACTCCACCATGTGGGTGCACTGGGCTCTCAGGAGGCTCCGCCTATGAGCCAAATTGGGAACAACAGGTTGATGACCTTGAACTCTCACCTCAGAGATCTTGTCCCTGTTCTAAGGCCTCATCAGGTTCTCTTTTTCTCTGGACGTGGAATCTAGATCTTCGATTTTGAAACCAAATCTGAGTGGGTAAAACACAGATTTGGTTAAAACAACTGATGTCACACAAGCCTCACCCTTGCTTTTTTCATAAGGCAAAGGGGAGGGAGAAGTGGTTCATTTTAGGCCTGATTCCAAAATCACTGACATTTCACATGATATCTAGGCCAGTCTGTAGGTCTGAAGATAAAGCTCAAAATTCTGAACCTCACACCTGGTACCTTTGTGACCTATTGACTGGTTTCACATCCCGAAAGTCCCCAGAATCCGCTCTTACAAGGACTGGTCTTTCCCTAAAGCGTCACCCCTGGTACCACAGCTCTTCTCTCTGCCTGCAATTCTCTTTCTACCTTCTTTTCTTCATCTCAAAAACCCCTATTTTTCTCCTATGACAGAGTATTATCTGTCTAAGGAGACATTTTTCATCCCACAAGACATAATTAATTGCTACCCCTTGCTTGTGCCCATAAATTATACACATTTATGTGTATTAGAAATATATGATATATACTCATATATAATATGATTTACAATAATATAACTTTAGTCACTTATTTATATATCACACTCACACACACCCCTCATCTCCACAGGTACTACTACTTTTGCTTTTCCCAGAGGTGCAAGTAAAATAGGCACAGGTCTGGAGTCCAAAAACCAGACTTTGGAAGTCACATAATATCACTGAAACTTTCACTTCCTTTCTGCAGGCAAACGCCACTCTCCAGACGAACGATTGATTGTTTTGGAAGAGCTGCACGTGTGTAGCCCTGGATATAGTTTCTATACCCGAACCAGAAATCCCTTTTTCCATCTGACCTGCTTATGATATCTGAGAATTAGTCCCCTGCTGGGGAAGTCCTGCAGAGATTTCTTATTATTTATGCACCTACCAATATCTTGATTTTACAAGGAAAAGATATATTCAGCTTTGAATTCTGAGAAGAAAACTAGCCCCAAGGATATGGGGTCAGCTATACTAGGACGTGACTACCTTCATATTTGACCACTGACTTCTGTTTTTTTTTCTTCCAACTCACACTTCTTCTTTCAGAATCAAACCAAACAACTTACTCAAGAGTCAGTCTGCCATTTATTTTATTTTTCTTAAAGATTTTATTTTTTTTCCTTTTTCTTCCCAAAGCCCCTCAGCACATAGTTGCATATTTTTAGTTGTGGGTCCTTCCAATTGTGGCATATGGGATGCCCCCTCAGCGTGGTCTGATGAGCAGTGCCACATCCGTGCCCAGGATTCAAACTGGTGAAAGCCTGGGCCGCCGCAGTGGGGTGCGCGAGCTTCCTCACTGGGCCACGGGGCCGGCCCCGGTCTGCCAGTCTGTGGTACATTCTCTCCTTCCCCACCCTCTCCCCAGAGCTTTGGAGTCTCATCAAAGCTGCCTCGTAAACGTCTATTCTGGATGGCTCAGGTGGATGCCTCTGACCCCACGGAACTCCTTTTATTCTCCTCGAACAGTCCTCCTCCTGGATGACACCAATGTTGGCCATCCATCCAAGCTAAAACTAGCATATCTTCCTGGTAGTCCCGTCTCTCTCTCTCCACCATCCCTCCCCTCCACGCGCCATCCCTATATGTGCTATCAATCTATGTTCACTTGTTTCTTAAACAGAACTCTTTTCCAAGCCTCATCTTCCTCCTTACGACTTTTCACCTATGTCTAAATTATTTCCTGTCTCCTGAATAGAATCCATTCTTCACTGGGGAGGAAGAGCAGCTATTTTAAAGCGTAACAACAGCGCGATCTCTCCTCTGCTTAATCTCTTTCAGCATGTGTCCACCACCCAAAGGACAAAGCATAAACTCCTCTAGCGAGCATTTTCCATGTGTCTAATCCACTTCGAGATCTCTGCTCACTGTTTGGCACACAGGGATTAATCAGACAGGAGCCCCATCTCACAGCTCACAGGCTAATGGACGGTGGTGTAGACACAACCTGATAATAAGATCTTCAATCAATGGGCCACAACAACTGCTCCAGACTGGAGGCCTCCATGAGCACCCCTGTGTCACCCTAGTTCTCAAGCCTATAGACAAATGCACAATTTCCTGCAAGCCTCGGGCCTGCTCTTAGGACTGCAGTCTGCCACAATGCTGCCTGCATTAACCCCCTCTATTCCAGTCTCCCCCAGGGAATTTCTATTGGTTGTGCAAGCCCCAGCTCAAGTTTTCCTCTGTGAAACTATTTCTGACTGGGTACATCTGCTTCCCCGTTTACACCAGACACATCCACCCATTCACTCCTATTTGTCCAGGAGGTGACTGCTGTGTGACAGACAGTCACACCATAAAAATTGTCGGTTTCTTTGCCCACCTCCCTCGTTATTTTCTGAGCTACTTCTGTTCCTCTCTGTGAATACATCCCTCCGTGGTACAGTTCCTAGCACATAGTAGGTGTGCTCGGTCTGAACGTAAAATGAAAGAGGCAGAGAAAGAAGAGAGGAGAGGGGAGGGGTGAGGTGTGTCAGTCCTGCTGCTGCACATTAGAGTCCTGGTGACGGAGGGAGCACTGGTTCACCACACACACTGACAGCACAGCACTCGGACAGAATTACACTCCATTTTAGGATTCATCAGGTCCTATATTTCTCTGAGTTAAAAGTTAAATCTCGGGGCCAGCCCCTGGCCAAGTGGTTAAGTTCACGCACTCCACTTCGGCGGCCCAGGGTTTCGCTGGTTCGGATCCTGGGCGCCGACATGGAATGGCTCATCAGGCCATGTTGAGGCGGCGTCCCACATGGCACAACCAGAAGGGTCACAACTAGAATATACAACTATGTACTGGGGGGCTTTGGGGAGAAGAAGAAGAAGAAAAGAATAAGATTGGCAAGAGATGTTAGCTCAGGGCCAATCTTTAAAAATGAAAATGTCAAATCTCTAAAGTGGACATAATAATTCCAATCTCATGGGAGAGTCAGAAAAGCTAAAGGATATGATAGATATAAAGACGTTAGACAAACGTCTGGCCATATTCCATGTAAAGTAATATTCCTTCTTTCATTCATTCAACAGATTTTTATTAAGTGTCATGTGTCAGGCACTGTTCAGAACACAAGGAATATGACATTGATTATGACAGAAAAGAACTGAAGGGGGTGTAAGAGAGCAGGCCACGTGGTACCTGGGGGCAGAAGAACCTACCAGACAGAGAGAGAAGGCGCTGGAAGGGGAATGTGCTGGCCAGTTGATGAACAGCTCAAGGCTGGCATGGCTTCCCTTCCATCCAGCACTTAGATTTGTTTTCAGGATCGAAGAGCTAGGCACCAATTCCAGAAAAGATCAGAACCCGAGGAGGACTTAGAATCTCCACCCCTGGAGGATGGAACAAATTCCTGATCACTTACTTGGATTCTCGACTCTGGAACTCCAATTTCGATAGCAAGTTGCTGTCTGGAATCAATCCCAGGATATGGGTTGTTCATAAATGCTTCGATGAGGGTGTGTAATTGGGAGGAAGTGTAGCTGGTACGGCACCGTCTGTCTCCTCTACCTAGGGCAGGTGGAAGATGGAGGGTCAAGTACATTTCGGAAACCAGTTTACATATTCAAACAAGGAACCCAAACATGTCGGACAGTCTCCACTGAGTTTGGGACCTGTTACTTCTGCTTGAAAGGGCCTTGTCTCAGTCCATTCCAGGTGGAATGTTCTAGAGGAGAAACAGTATATGGCTGGGTCGCTGGATTCCTATGGAAAGAGGGTATGCAGTGGAAGGTCTCAGAAGGTCCATGGACCATGCAGGGAAAATTTCCAGGGGCCATGTTGAACCCTTTGCCACCAGAAGACCCTGAACAGGAGCCCCTGAGGGAGAGAACTTTCTTTTCCCACTCAGAGTAGTAGTGGGTTCCACAGTAGAGGCTCCCGGGTACTCAAAAGCTCTGCGGGGGGACAGGACTGGAGCAGACCATTTACTCTGAATCTTTTCTTCAGGGTGATCTTCATCTTGGCTTGATTCTAAGTGCTCCTCAGGTTCTGATCTTTTCTGGAATCGGTGTCTAGCTCTTCGATTCTGAAACCAAATCTAAGTGATGAAAAGGAAATGAGGGAATTAAACATGTTCGTGTCATCTCAGCCTCATCACTGCCTTTCTCCAAAGGGAGTGATTCTTATTAGGCCTGAGCTCAAGTTTATTACCATTATCTGTCACATTCAGCTAAGTCTTAGGTCAAGTCTTAGCATTTAGCACCTCTACAATCTAATCCCAACATGATTTGCTATAATTTTTTTTTCCTAAGTAAGATTTTCCCTGAACTAACATCCATTGCCAATCCTCTTTTTTTGCTTGAGGAAGATTAGCCCTCTATTCTTTTGTATGAGGGACACCTCCACAGCTTGACTGGTGAGTGGAGTAGGTCCATGCCCAGGATCCAAATCCGCAAACCTGGGCCACTGAAGCAGAGCATGTAGAACTTTAACCACTCAGCCATGGGGCCTGGCCCTATAATAATTTTTTAAGTTAACAAATAGATGCTGCAAATTATGCATTTGAGAGCCAGCTCAAGCAGTTCCTCTTCTCTGAAGGTGTACCTACATGCTTCCTCCCGACTCTTTCCAGCTCTTTTATCCTCAGCATCCACATTTGTGAAATAAAAGCAACATCCTTATGAGTTCATTCTGAGCGTCAATCAGGATGCTCCACACAAAGCCCTTAGCACCCTGGCGCATAGTATGTACTTAATTAATGGTTTCCCTTTCTACATCTAGGCTTGGAGATGTACACTTTGTAAATTACCTGGATTCTAGACTCTTCAGTGTTGATTTCTAAAGCAAGTCTTTGTTTGGTAGCATAACTCGGGTAAGGTTTTTGGTTGAATGCATTGATGAGGATTTTCAATTGATCTTCTGTGAATTTGGTGCGGCTGCGTCTACGATTTGCGGCTGTGGTGTCTGTGGAAAGATTAGGAGAAAAGCATTATTTAACAGGTCAGTTTATACATTCAAACTTCAGGTTCAAGCTAGTCTCTCATTTCCTTTTTTTGTTTGGAATCCACCAGAACCCACTAGGAAATAGCTCGCCCACAATTATAAAGCCCTTAGACACACGAGGGTGATTCTTCATCTTCTCCAGCCGATCTGAACGCTGTGACTGGGGAGTCAGGTCTTCTGTTTTCAAAAACAGTGAAAAAATGATGTGTTCTGTTCATATGGATCAAGAACAATATGAGTCAAGAAAATGCATGTGATACATCTTACAGTGATGGATACTTGAGCCCACAGAAATGAGGAGCACGTGATACAGGTGCCATTAAGCCTCTTTTAGTTTTTCTGGTGAAAATTCCTAGGAAGATATTAATTCATTTTGGAATCCATTGCCCTCAACAGCAGATAAACAGAAATCAGTTTCCAAAATATTTTTTAAAACACTATGAGGAGAACAAAAACAATTGAAAAAGAAATTCTATGCTTTCAGTAGAATCTTCAAATAGGGAATAAATACTTCCTTACATGATTTTAGCTATGGGACACCTCCTTGAAATAGCCAAATCTGGAAAGCCTGGGCATTCGTTTTGGAACATACGATTTTCAAACAGAATTAGACTTAGTGACCTGAGGTGAGAAGTTACTGGGGATGCTGGCGGTTCAGTTGGGAGCACAACACCTGTATTCATAGGAAGAGAGATTCCAAGGCACTGAGTTCCTTTGATCAGCACCTCATGGGGAAGAACAAGTTGAATCTTCCTTCTTTTCTATCTCTGGTACAGTTGTGCAATATTTATGAGGTCACTCTCCAAAAAGTCCAAACTCCACATTTAAGCAAAAGGAGAATCCAGTAAACTCCAACTGTGGCTACCCACTACATTCCTTCAGCAAAATAAAGAATTCATTTGGATTTCCAGTCCACGAGGATGCTTTTCTGTTCGTCCCTCCTGAAAGCCTAAATCTGCAGTTGCATGCCAGTCCACTACCCGCTGGTGTATTGTACTTCAGTGACAGGGGACGGTGAACTTGAACATCACCCGGAAGTCCTCTTGACTCTTACCACGTCCGTCAGGTCCTTGCCTGTCTTTGACCTCATCACCTATAATGACCTACTTGGCTTTACACCCTGAAAGTGTGTGCTCCAGCCACCACACCTGACTTGTTTCTGTCTCCCAACCTGCCCAACTCCTTCCTGCTCCCTAGCTTGGCACTGGTCCTCTCTCTTCCTGCAGTGCTCTTCCCAGGATGATGGACTAGCTCGCTCCTGTGCGTCACTCAGGCCTCAGCGCAAGCATCTTCTCAGAGTCCGGTCTGAGGAGACGCTGCCCCGCCGGTCTAAGGTCGCCCACACTCCATGCCACACTCTCACTGCCCCCTGTCTTGTTTCCTTCATAGAGCTTATCTCCATTGGAAATAATTTTCAATGCGTTTACTTATTTCTGTTTTCCCCTCTGGAAGAAGCGCCACAAGACTCTCTCGTCTGTTTTCTTCACTCTGGAATTCCTAGTGATTAGGATTGGGAGTAGCTACATAATTTGTGGGGACCGGTGCAAAAATTCCAATAAAAATGCCAAGCAAAAAAAATTGTTAAAAATTCAAAAAATTGTTAAAAATTTCGAGACAGCAAGAGCAGAGCATTAAACCGAGCCCAGGGCCCTCTAAGCCTAGGGCCCTGTACTCTTGTGGCTGACACTAATCTACTCCACAAACATATGTTGAAAGTTTGAATTATTGAGTAAATTTCTGGCAGAAAAGGATACAAAAAAACAAAAACCCCAAAACATTGTGAAATAACTTCCCCTACTCCAAACCAATCAAAATTTAATCAGAAACTCAGAAATGACGGCTTGGAGAGAAGTTCCAAATAGTCTGTGATGGAATTGTTTTTGATGGACTTTTCCTGATAGCAAAGGCATTTGCTCTGGGTTTGGCCTTAGGTTGAAAAGGCTCACAGGAACCCGCCCGTCTCATACCTTCACCTACATTATTCTCAGCTCACAGGTCCTTGACTGGATCCACTCTTAGAAGGAAAATTCCTACAGAGTAAAAAAGTTTAAAGGGAATCTTAAGCCCTGAAGTAGATATATAAGGACTTTTAACTAACCCACACCAACTCCCTAGGACATGGGGGAGGGGATAAGGAAATTAGGGCTTCCTGAGACACTGGCAGGCTGAGCCTGGGCACAGAGAAGGAGGAGGAGACGCAAAAGAACTAAAGAAAGATGAAACATAAGGAAGGAAGCAAAGAGATAAAAACTGAGAAAGATCTCTGTCTTCAATCCAGGATCTATGTTTTAGCTCAATAAGCCAAAGTCACATGAGAGCAGCAAAATACAGTTCATCTCTGGCTCCAGGGCACAGAGCTTGGCACAGCTTGGTAATTCCCCTCCTCAATCCATACCCTAGATGAACTGCCCGATGTGGGTGTGGATAATGCAAATAGATCTTCACTGCCGTAGGGTTGGCAGCAGTGAACATTTTAAATGTCCATCACCAGGGAACTGCAATTTCCAAACAAAAATACCAAAAAGATCTTTCAAGTAAACATTATGTTAGAATGTTTTTAGATTTACAGAGAAGTTACAAAGATAGTATGGGGACTTCTCATATATTCCACATCCCTATTTTCCGCTATTATTAACATCTTAGTATGGTACATTTGTCACAACTAATGAATCAATATTCGTACATTGTTAGTAACTAAAGTCCATACTTTATTCAGTTTTTTAAGTTTTTATCTGATACGCTTTTTCTGTTCTAGGTTCCTACCCAGGGCACCATATTACATTTGGGGTCACATCTCCTTGGGCTCCTTTTGGCTCTGACAGTCTCTCAGACTTTGACAAGCTTGACGGTTTTGAGGAGGACTCGGCAGGAAATTTGTAGAACTTCACTGGGGTTGATCTGATGTTTTTCTCATGATTAGACTGGGGTATGTTTTTGGCAGAGGAACCCAATAGGATTCTGAGGGCAACCTAAAATGGGACAGGGAGAGTAAGGCTTACAAAGTGGATCAGATATTTTGTTAAAGAAGGATCAGGATGATAGATTTACTCATCCAGATAAAACAATAGAGCAGTAAAAAAAAAACCCTTTTTTCCTGTGGTACTGATGCAGAAACAGAAACAGACACACGGAACTCAATAGAAAGCAAAGAAACAGGCCTTGTTTACGTGAGGGCTGGGATAGCAATAGCCTCCAAAATCAGTGAGAAATGGTAGTGTTGGGCAAAGAAAACGGCTGACTATATGAAGAAAGCTGAAGTTGGCTCACACAATACACAGTATATAAAATAAATACCAAACAAACCAAAAATGTACGAAAGATAAAAATAAATGAAAGATAATGCACAAGAAAACCTATGTCACATCGAGATAGAAAAGAGTTCCTTAAATAAGACACCAAAACGCACAATGGGAAAAATTGCTGGAACTAAAAACATCATAATAGAAACCTTCAGTCGGAACGTTAGAAAATCAGATAAAAGTCAGATGCTTGCAATGATGGGGGTGAGGTAGGGAGATGGAAACACTTCTGAAGAGCTGGTTGGAATGTAGTTTATTCTGGATAATCTGTAGGACAATCAGGCTACGCTTGTTAAAATTATGTATAGTAGGGCCAGCCTGGTGGCACAGTGGTTAAGTGTGCACATTCTGCTTCCGTGGCCCAGGGTTCACTGGTTCGGATCCTGTGCGGACATGGCAACGCTTGTCAAGCCATGCTGTGGCAGGCATCCCACATATAAAAGTGGAGGAAGATGGGCATGGATGTTAGCTCAGGGCAGTCTTCCTCAGCAAAAAAGAGGAGGTTTGGCAGCAGATGTTAGTTCAGGGATAATCTTCCTCAAAAAAAAAAATTATGTATAGTAAGTAATTATAACACTGCAATCGTTTCTCGCCCAGCAATCCATGACATGCTTTTCGGAATGCTTTTGTAGTAACAATGGGAGCAACCTCAAGGCCATCGCTAGAGAATGGATAAGTAAAATGTGGCATATGCCCATGATGGAATTGTATATGTAAGACTAAAATAATGAGGGAAAAATGATAGAAGCAAGATAGAAAGGTCTCAAAAAGACAGCATTAGGTCAAGAAAGGAAGAAGTAGAACGTGGTATATATAGTGTAATATTATTTCTGTAAATTAAAAATGTATATATAGTGTAATATCATTTCTGTAAATTAAATTAATCATCTGTAATTAATCATAAAATTAATCAAACTGTACACTTAAGGTTTGTGCATTTTACTGCATGTAGTTATACCTCGATAAAAAATTAGAAGAAAGCAAGTTATTCAATAAATATCAATTAATCTAAATTAAACACTTTATACAAAACAATTCTGTGAATTTATGAAGGAGACCCACATATCTGAATAGACACATATATCTAAAGGACAGGTAATACCCTGGAATAGATGGGTGCTTGTGGCCGAGGTGGGGAAGGAACAGGAGTGGTTAAGGAAATGGAGTGGATAAAGATAAAACCTGTATAAAAGCGAGAGGCCTTGTTCAGATCTATATTAAAACGTCAAACTTGAGGAATATAATTAACTCAACTCTGTGTGACTGAGGATCAGATCATAGCAAGAAAAAAAACTTGAAAATTGTTTCAATACTTTTTTCTCCAGAAAATATCCCCAGATCACTCATTCTCAATCATTTTGGCCTCAAAACCCACTTACACGCCTAAAATTTAATGAGTACCCAAAGAGCTTTTGTTTTACTTTTTCTTTTTTTTTTTAATGGTAGAAATCCAATGATTGTAGAGCACAGGAGTGATTTTTTTCTTTTCTTTCTTTCTCTCTCTCTCTTTTTTTTTTTTTTTTTTTTGCTGAGGAAGATTAGCCCTGAGCTAACATCTGTGCCAGTCTTCCTCCACTTTATATGTGGGCTGCCGCTACACCACAGCATGGCTGATGAGTGGCATAGGTCCATACCTGAGATCTGAACCTATGAACCTGGGCCGCCAAAGTGGAGGGCACCAAACTGACCACTATGCCACAGAGCTGGCCCTTGTTTCACCTTATTAGATATTAAAAGTGAGAACATTTATTAATCCATTTTAAAATGTTAATAAACAATCACATTCTAACAATAATAACATTTTATAAAAAATGACTACTTTCTGAAACAAAAGCGATTACTGAGAGAAGAGGCATGTTTCACATTTCTGGGAATCTCCTTGCTGTCTGGCTTAAGAGGAGGGAGCTGGACTTTTCTCTCCGCTCCTGCATTTGATCTTTGGGTTGCAGAATATGAAGCCAAGCAGTCGCAGGCAGATATGCAGGTCGAAGGAGTTCTGTCTCTCCAGCCTTTCAGATAATGGTGGCTATTCTCCTTTGAAAGTCTACTAACAATAAGTTTCTGAAACTTTCTTAAATTAAATGTTAGTTGCCGCATGGAGTCTGAAACCATTTCAATGAACTTTCTCATGCTGTGTTATATTAAATGCATTTGTTTGTCTTGCATTTTTTTTGCTTTTTAAAAAAATTTTTTAAGGAGTTAATTTAAATTTTTTTTAATTTTTCCTTCTCCCCAAAGGCCCCCAGTACATAGTTGTATATTTTAGTTGTGGGTCCTTCCAGTTGTGGCATGTGGGACGCCACCTCATCTTGGCCTGAGGAGACCAGGATTTGAACCGGGGAAAGCCTGGGCCACCAAAGCGAAGTGCACGAACTCAACCACTCAGCCATGGGGCTGGCCCCTTGTCTTGCATTTTTAATAGATCTTTTATCCATACATGATTTTGTAGCCTCTTGTATAGATGATTTAAAATAATAGTTTACTGAATTCTGAAAATCTTCCAAAAATTGACATTTTATAAAATCTACCCACAGGCCTACCAGGTAAGTCCTGGTAGGATAAACTAGAAAATTTTCATCTAATTTTAATTGTTCAAAAAAATATTTCTAGAGCATCTTTCAAAAGCCAAACCCCTGGGGCCAGCCTGGTGGCGCAGCAGTTAATTTCACATGTTCTGCTCCGGCGGCCCAGGGTTCACCAGTTCAGATCCCAGGTGCAGACCTACCCAGGTGCAGACCTACACACCTCTCATCAAGCCATGCTATGGCAGGAAACCCACATATAAAGTAGAGGAAGATGGGCCTGGATGTTAGCTCAGGGCCAGTCTTCCTCAGCAAAAAGAGGAAAGTTGGTGGCAGATGTTAGTTCAGGGCCAGTCTTCCTCAAAAAAAAAAAGGGGGGGGCCAGCCCGGTGGCACAGCCGTTAAGTGCGCACATTCTGCTTCTCGGTGGCCCGGGGTTCACCGGTTTGGATCCTGGGTGCGGACATGGCACTGTTTGGCAAAAGCCATGCTGTGGTAGGCATCCCACATATAAAGTAGAAGAAGATGGGCACGGATGTTAGCTCAGGGCCAGCCTTCCTCAGCAAAAAGGGGAGGATTGGCAGTAGTTAGCTCAGGGCTAATCTTCCAAAAAAAAAAGCTAGACCCTATTCTAGGCACTGCAAACAAAATCGATGAGATATCCTCGAACTCATGGGAAGCCAGGAGATGAAAAGCAAACAAGTGTAATACATTGTACGTCAGATGGTGACTATTTCTGTAGCAAAAAAGAAAGAAGGAGGGAAAGTAGAGAATGAACAGGGTGAAGTCACAATTTTAAAGTGAAGTCGTCAGGAAGACCTCACTGAGAAAATGGCTTGAGCAAGGACAGGAAGCAGATTAGAGAGGGAGCAATGCTGACGTTTGGGAGAGGAAGGTTACAGGAACCAAGGATAGCAAATGGGAGCCTACTAGGCCTGCTCAAGATGCAGCCAGAAGGCTACAAAGTCTGGAGAAGAAGGAACAAAGCAGAAGCAGATGAGGTCCTAGACCTTGGGGCAGGGGGAGGTTACTGAGGGCCTGACAGGGCCATGGGCCCTTTACTGTGAGTACTGTGGGCAATCACTGAGGGGTTTTGAGTAGATAAAAGACATGATGTGACAGTTTACTGAGATCACACAGTGTCCGAAATAGACTAAATCGGGACCAGGCTGAGGCAGAGAGATCATCAGGAGCGTGCCACAATAGTCCAGAGGGGCAATGGTGGGGATAGACCAAGAAACGGTCAGATTCCTAAAATATTGGGAAGCTAAAGCCAACAGAACTTGCAGCCTGATTAGATGCAGGTTATGAGAGAAAAACTGGCATCAAAGATGTTTCCTAGATTTTTGACATGAGCAACCGGCATTTCCCAAGAGAGGGGAAGCAGTTTGGGTATGAATTGGGGAGTTCAGTCCAGGACACGCTGGGTTTGAGGAGCCTGTTAGAGACAAGTAGGCAGTCAGATGGACAGATCCGAAGCTCAGGAGAAAAGTTCAGTCTGGAGAGAGAAATCTAGGAGCTATTTTGATTCCAAAGACGTGGTCTCTGAACTCTTGGATGCCTCCCATCGTTTCTTTCTTTTGGTGCGTCTCTCCCCCTCTTTCTTCTCATCTGCTCTTTCCTCCCATCCTCCTTCCTGAAGCAAGAATTTGTCTTGTTTAGTTCTTGAATGCCTGCATCTTTCTGAAATTCCCAAGGCTCGAATGCAGAGAAAACAGCATATTTTCATATCACATGAGAGAAATTGGCTTTTCTGAACCCTAGTAGTTATTGAAAAGTTTGAAAACTGGAACTCCCACAACTATTGATGAGCACACTAGGTTTCTAGTCCAATTTCCTCCCCAAAGCAATGAAACCAAACCCGCAGTCAGGTGTGTGGGGGACTTACTGTTTGGAGAGACGGCCTGGGCCATGTCGGAACAGAGTCCTGAGGTCTGAGCATTCGATCAGGAGACAACCAGTGGCAGCCTGCTTTTATATGATCAGCTGGATGGTCCCTCCCATTTGTTTAATCATTACTGATGATTTTAAGGTTTCACCTTTACTAATTACATCAATTGCATCAATTCTTAGAAACACAGGCCCTCTTAATCCATGAAGGGCTAGATAGGACTTTTTTTCCTACCGTTAATAGAGATTTAATAATTTATACCAACCTTTACACCTAAACCATCACAGGAGCGTCTTTGAGTATGATTGCGTTTACATGTCTTTTTGTGTGTGTGTGAGGAAGATTGGCCCTGAGCTAACATCTGTTGCCAGTCTTCCTCCATTTTGTATGTGGGATGCTGCCACAGCATTGCTTGACAACGCACAGTGTGTAGGTCCACACCCGGGATCTGAACCCATGAACCCCAGGCTACCCAAGTGGAGCACACCAACTTAACCACTATGCCACCGGTCGGCCCCTAGACATCTTTTTTTTCAATGTTTATTACATACATATGCATTCTTTTTTAAATTGCTTTTTCATGCTCTTCGCTTATCTTTCCATGGGGTGGCCTTTTCTAATGAAATTAAAAGGGTTTTTAACATTTGTATCAGGATTAGGGTGAGGCAAGTGAGGCTCTCTCCTGGGATCAGTACTTCAGGAGGTGCTAAAAATTCTGTCATCAAGATAAATAATATTTGAATGCAATACTTAAAAAAGCAAAAATTAATTGCAAAAAGTCCATGTTTACAAAATATAAAAATCGTAAATAAAAACAGGATCTTACCCTGCACTGGCAGGAGTTGTGTACGCCAGGGCGCACATGCACTGAATAAGGATCCCTCCCTCGCGATTCCTTCTCAAGGTCACCGATCAATCTGGAGGGAAGCTGACAAGTTCTTTTAATTGTTTATAGCTGTAATCCACAGTACTGTAGGATAAAAGGGAAACTTTTGTGTTATTACACAAACATGTTTGTGTGATTTAAAAAATATTTTTAGTAGTAATTAGGTGAGTAATACAAATTTTATTTATCAACATATTTGGCACTTAACAAATAAAATTTGATCAAATATCAAACATTTTCTGAACAAAATTTTTTAACCAGGAAAATAACATACTTACTAGGAAACTTTACACTTTATCCATTTAAAACAGTGATAAATTATATGTTATTCACTTTTATATATGAAATTTTTTTCCACTATTTCCATCAAATTTGTCTGGAAACCTAGAGCACAGTTCTCTGCTGTTTGTATTTACCAGTGTTTCGATTTTTTTTTTTTTGAGGAAGATTAGCCCTGAGCTAACATCCACCACCAATCCTCCCCTTTTTACTGACGAAGATTGGCCCTGAGCTAACATCCGTGCCCATCTTCCTCTATCTTATATGTGGGATGCCACCACAGCATGACTTGATGACTGGTGTGTATGTCTACACCCGGGATCTGAACCAGCGAACCCCAGGCCGCCAAAGCGGAACACACAAACTTAACCGCTACACCATCAGGCTGGCCCAATTTTTCGCTTTTTGATACACATTTTTATATACACCTATTTGGGTGTTAAATATCATAATTTGTATGATTTAAGTTGGTGAATATAAATTAAATATTTATATATATTAACTCCAATTACATTATTTATTTTAAAGTCCATATTTTAAATTTGTACTAAAAATTAAAAAGTATATATGGCATCTAAAAAACCCAACTAGTGCAATGTTCAAGAAAAGAAGAAAAGTGCATGCAGAAGTGGATCGGAATTACAAACAGCATTTATAAGCTTGACCAGAAAAACAGTATTCTAGCTACTTAAAATGATCAAATATCCAACGATGACATTGTTAAAGCAGAATCGTCATCAGGGGCCAGCCCCAAGGCTGAGTGGTTAAATTTGTGCGCTCCGCTGCAGCGGCCCAGGGTTTCACCAGTTTGGATCCTGGGAGCAGACGTGGCACCACTCATCAGGCCATGCTGAGGTGGCGTCCCACATGCCACAACTAGAAGGACCCACAACTAAAATATACAACTATGTACTGAGGGGTTTGGGGGAGAAGAATAAAAAGAAAAAGAAAAAGAAAATCAGTAACAGGTGTTGGCTCAGGTGCCAATCTTTAAAAAAAAATTGTCATTAAATTCAGCGTTAACTAAAGAATATTTTTCTTTTTTCTCTTCCTCCTCCTCCACTCCCTCCTTCCCCCGCTCTTCACCAGAGTTTCTTGAGGGTCCGCCCCATGCCAGACCCTGTGCTTTAAAGGATCTTCTTCTCATGTGGGGAAAATAATGAAGAAAGGGAAATGCTAAAATTTCAGAAACTAGTGAACACATGTCTGAGTAAGAAAGTAAGAAGATACTGTTTGAAATAAATTTTAATAATGTTCCTTTTGAGCTTCCAATTTCCAATAATATTTAAATGATTTGAGCAGAAACGTATCTGACCCAGGACCAGAGGCAGATTTTTAGAGAATCTACTTTTCATGATGGTCAACAATGTTCAAAAGACCAGGGTTTTTTAAAAATGTTCTAATGAGAAGCTGCTTCATCATCACTGCTCATTCATTCCAAGGAATTCTTGTCTTTCTTTCGTTTTCCATTTGCAGCTCAAATGCATCATTTCTAGAGAGTGGGAGCGTAAGTACTCCCCCCACACTTTATTTTTTAACTCTGGTTTAGTTTAATTTTCTGATTTTTCTACAGTAATATATATCACTTCTGTCAATAAAAATAGACGGCACTGAGAATACATAAAATCCCCTACAAACAATTAAGAATATGACACACAATCAAATAGAAAAATAGGCAAAATGGATGAACAGTCATTCATTCATGTTTCGCATGCATTTATTGCTTCATCAGATGAAGTAAAATCAGATTTCAGAGTAAAATGTATTATATATACATATTAAGAGTAAAAATTTAAGAAAATAGGCAAAATTGAACAGAATCATCATCTGATGAGACTCAGTAAATCTACATATATACAGCCTATCCTGTGTCAAAGGTAAACAAAGCCGGACATCGGTTAAAGCAGTGAAAACCGATTTTCTCACTAACTGAAGTCAGGAGGGAAACGAGCTGAGCTCTGTTCCAATTTGCACAGAGCTGACGGGGTGTTTTAAAGGGAGGAGGAGGGCAGAGGAGCAGGCAGGACTCCAGCAGAGCAGGGCAGTGAGCAATGACGGCGGTGGCCAGAGTACATGCGATCAGGCCAGCGGCGTCTGCCAGCTGGCAGTTCTCAAAGTCAGGATTCCGTCCTCCCACCAAGAGTGGGAAACAGAGGCCCTATCCTTCCTGAAGATGATGTCTCAAGGGAATGCCTTCCAGGTCCTTGAGAAAGACACTCCTGAGTTGCAGGAGATATGTAAACATCTCAAAGGGACAGAGGAAAGATGCAGAAGCAAAGCCCTTTTAAGGAAATGCTCTGAGGAGGGGAGGTCAGGTCCTCTCTCCGTGTTGGCTCGTAAGTTCTCCCGGCAGTGTCCAGCTTCGTCAGGCAGGCATTTCCGTGGCCTGAAGCTGACAGAAGCCGTGTGAGAGTTTGGTCAGGTCTCTCAGGGCAGGATTTGGACAGAGTTGAATGCCGAGTGTTCAGCAATTCTCAGTTCCTTCTTTTATTTAAGAGAAAGAGCAGATCTCTTTCTCATAGAACTATCACTTGTCATACCAAGGTCCTCGAGAAGAGTCCAGTTGTTGCTTCCAACCTCTGTGTGATTCAGCAGTCAAGGCCATGGACGAGATGAGCAAGGAGGCCTGTGCTTTTGGCAGTGGCAGCACAATTGTCCCACAAGGGCTATGATGCACTTAAGAGAGGAAAATGTGACTTTGAGGACCAAAATAAAGAAGCTGAGTCCCTTATAGAGTCCCCTAAGCCGTCTAGTAAGTGGAGGAAGCCACTTAAAAAGAGAGTCAAGTCAATCTTTCCCTTGAGGGGTATAAGCTGCTTCTCAGGCATGAGCCTCCGCTACGAATATTTTTTGATACCTTTCCTCTTGACTGTCATTTACAAATATGCAGCATGGAGCACCCACTAATCACAAACATATCCCTGAGATGCCAGCAGGTGGTCTGAGGCTAGCCCAGGACATCATCTTCTCCTGCCCTTGGACACTGGCACTCCTGGGTCTTCAGACTCAAACTGGGATTGACACCACTGACTCCGCTGGCTCTCAAGCCTTCAGGTTGGACCAGAACCATGACACTGGCTTTCCTGAGCCTCCAGCTTGCAGACTATAGATCAGGGGACTTCTCAGCCTCCACGGTAACATGAGCCAACCCCTCATAACGAATCTCTTTCTCTACATCTATGTATATCCTTGTGGTTCTGTTTCTCTGAAGAACCCTGATTAATATAAATTTGGGTACCAAGAGTGGTTCTAGAGGAACAGAATTTTGAGTTTCCTGAATTGGTTCTGGGGTTTCTGGAACTGGCTCTCTAATCTGATTAGACTTAAAGATGCTAATGACTCTACTTTCCAGTGGTAAAGAGCGCACTGATAGTCTAAGGCATGACCTGTTTATAGAGATACCCAAAACATCTCCACTGAACACTCTTAATCAGCCACTTACAAGAGGTAAGGAGCTAAGTGACTCTGTATAGGACACTTTCAAGCATTTTCAGAAAGCTAAGGAATAGATAATGTTGGTTGCTTGCTCCTAATGTTACTGGACAAAGTGGTGAAAGAAAAGGCTGAGCTCAGGGATTTGAATTCCCAGCTCACATAAACGACCTAAGAGCTTCTCTGTAGGCCCTGAAAGAGACCTTATCTTCTGCAGACACAGGGCTGAAACTGCTGAAAATCAAATGCAGAACCTCATCCTGTGATTGGCTGAATTACAAGGCAAGTTGAACTCCCAGCCTCACAGGGTGTCTACTGTTAAAGCCAGGACACTGACTGAAAAAGAATGGGGTCCTATAGTTTGATGTGGGGACGTGTGGGGCAACCTTGATGAAAATGGGGACATTGAGACTAAATTCTGATGAGTCTTCTTTGCCAGCATAAAGGTCTCTCCTCCCCTAGTGGAAGGGCCTGCCACCCCAGTGACGTGCCTTTCCACCTCTGAAGGAATTAACCCTGCATTGCCTTAGGAAACAGTAATGGCCTCCCCTGAGGCAGTTGCCGTGGAAGACAATGCTGATTCTCCTCAGGACCCACCTCACCACCCGTCTTTGATTTTAGACCCATCACCAAAGTCCCATCAGGCCCCTAAAGGTGAGCTACAAAGAGCGACTGGCGATGAGGTGCACTACATTCCAAAAGAACTGTTTGCCATTTCCGATTTATACGAGCAGAAATCTGGGGAGCACGTGTGAAAATGGATACTAAGGGTGTGGGAAAATGGTGGAGGGAACAGAAAATTGGAATCAGGCTGAATCTATCAACATGGGCTCAGAGGAGAGATTCTGCACTTAATGGTGCAGCTCAGGGGGTTAGAAAGGGCTCTCACAGTTCGGTTGGTTGGTTGGTTGACTGAACCATGGACCAAAAGGTGGCCCACCATGAGTGAACTGGAAATGCCCAACCTCCCATGGTTTAATGGGTTAAAAAGAATCAAGAAACCCAAAATGGAGTCACTTGTGTTAAGCCCCACCAAGAATTAATACCTCACCTAACTGCAGTCTCAGCCTCTCTCAGGACTGGAATTTTAAACCAATCAGTCTGGACTTTCCTGATCAACACTAGTGAGGTAATCTGCATGATAAGACACCTTGCTCTTCCCCCTAAGGGAAGGTGTTTGCCTGAAATAATTCTTCTTTTGTTTCCTTGTCCCACCTTCCTGCTGCCTATAAGAGACTTCATGTTGCACAGCTCCTCAAAGCTCCCTTTTATTTACTAGATGGGACACTGCTCAGTTCATGAATCCTTTAATAAAGCTAATTAGATCTTCAAATTTACTCAGTTGAATTTTGATTTTTAATAAATGTGGGGGGGCCAGCCCGGTGGTGCAGCGGTTAAGTGTGCATGTTCTGCTTCAGCAGCCCGGGGTTCGCTGGTTCGAATCCTGGGTGCAGACACGGCACCACTTGGCAAGCCATGCTGTGGTAGTTGTCCCACATATAAAGCAGAGGAAGATGGGCACGGATGTTAGCTCAGAGCCAGTCTTCCTCAGCAAAAAGAGGAGGATTTGCAGCAGATGTTAGCTCAGGGCTAATCTTCCTCAAAAAATAAATAAATAAATGTAGGGGAGGGGATTCAAAGGCTTAGGAAGATTTGATGTTATGGATTTCTCATTTAAGACCTATTTACCTACACTAGGAGGGCCCAAAAGACATACTTTTTACCAATACTTTGAGAAATAAATTTGTGAGAGAAGGCTGGGGATCCTCAAAGAGCTCTGTGAGATTGCTCTTCTCTGCAGGCCAGACCATACAGTGGAAACTGCAGCCACTCAGTTGGAAAACCTAAATGCAATGGGAGTAATTGGATTCTGGAGTGTCAAGGGCCAAGTGGTGGCACTCAATGTCAAAGGCATGGTGGACGTGATTACTGTAACGGACAGCAGCTTCAAAGCAGCAATCAGCAGTCTGGAGTGTGCAGACTTAGGGTGTTGGCTAGTTAATCATAGGGTTCCTAGAAGTGAAATAGATAGGAAGCCTACTAAATTTGTGTGTGTGTGTGTGAGGAAGATTGGCCCTGAGCTAACATCTGTGCCAATCTTCCTTTTTTTTTTTTTTCCCATATGTGGGCTGCTGCCACAGCATGGCTTGATGAGCAGTGTGTAGGTCCGCACCCAGGATCTGAACCAGCGAACCCTGGGCCGCCAAAGTGGAGTGTGCAAACTTAACCACTACACCACCAGGCAGGCCCCTGGAAGCCTACTAGATTTTTACTTATCTGTATAAGCAGAAAAGTTCTAGGTCAAATGAACAAAATCTAACTCAAATCATAAAAACAGAGAGTCATGGCCCCTCAATCAATTCCCAGACTTGAGCCAGTTTACAGGCACAGAACACCTTGAATGAAGGGAGGCTGGGTCCCCTTGAGGAAGAACCCCAGTACACTACAGAAAATTTATTCTGTTAGTCTCTCTCCCAGCCTTGCCCAAAAGGACTTTTTACCAGCGTGACTATATATTGTGGAAAAATATATAATCAGAACTTTTAGGACTACTGGACACTGGCTCTGAACTGACACTAATTCCAGGAGACCCAAAATGTCACTAGTCCCCCAGTCAGAGTGGAGCTTATGGAGGCCAGGTGATCAATGGAGTTGTAGCTCAGGTCCACCTCACAGTGGGCCCAGTGGGTCCCCAAACCCATCCTGTGTTTAGTTCCAGAGTTCCAGAATGCATAATTGGAATAGATGTACTTAGCAGCTGGCAGAATCCCTACATTGGTTCCCTGACCCATGGAGTGAGAGCTTTCATGGTGGGAAAGGCCAAGTGGAAGCCATTAGAACTGCTTCTGCCTGGGAAAATAATAGATCTAAAGCAACATCACATTCCTGGAGAGACTGCAGAGATTGGTGCCACCGTCAAGGACTTGAAAGATGAAGGGTGATGAGTCCCACCACATTCCCTTTCAACTATTCTATTTGGCCTGTGGAGGAGACAGATGGATCTTGGCGAATCCCAGTGAATTATCATAAGCTTAACCAGGGGATGCCTCCAACTGCAGCTGCTGTACCAGATATGGTCTCATCGCTTGAGCAAATTTATACATCCCCTGGTGCTTAGTATGCAGCTGGTGATCTGCCAAATGCCTTTTTCTCCATCCCTGTCCATAAGGCCCCCCAAAAATAGTGCTTTCACCTGACAAGGCCAGCAATACACCTTCACTGTCCTACCTCAGGTGTATATCCACTGTCTAGCCTTATGGCATAATTCAGTTCACAGGGATCTTGATCACTTTTCCCCTCCATGAGATATCATACTGGTCCATTACATTGATGCCTTTGTGCTGATTGGACCTAGTGAATGAGACGTAGCAATTACTCTAGACTTACTGGTAAGACATGTGCATGACAGAGGGTGGGAAATGAATCCAATGAAAATTCAAGGGCCTTCTACTTCAGTGAAACTTCTAGGGGTCCAGTGGTGTGGGTCACATCAAGGCATCCCTTCTAAGGTGAACAATTAAGTTGTCGCATCTATTGCATCTCTACAACCAAGAAAGAGGCAGCACATCCTTCATGTGGATGTGTTACTCCAGCCCATTTATGGAGTGACCTGAAAAGCTGCTAGTTTTGAGTGGGGTCCAGAGCAAGGGAAGGCTCTCCAACTGGTCCAAGTTGCCGTGCAAACTGCTCTTCCACTTGGGTCATATGACCCAGTAAATCCAATGGTGCTTAAAGTCTCAGTGGCAGATAGGGAGGCTGTTTGGGGCCTTTGACAGACCTTTATAGATGAACTGCAGCACAGGCCTAGGGACACAGCAGTAAGCTACTAGAAACCATCCCAGAGTTTGGTCAAGCTTCTTAGCGCAGAAGTTTGGATGGAGGTTGCTGTATACTGAGAATTCTGCAGTTCTCACGAGATATGTATATATAGTTTGCTGAGCTATTTTTTATGTATCAATATATTGGATACCCTTCTTATCAATAAATATATATTTCTACAATATTAATAGCTTTCTTACAAAAATATTTATTTCTACAATAGTAATAGCTCTCTTACAAGACCACAGCAATAGTTCACAACATACAGAAAAGTAGATCCCATTCACATTGGCAATAGAAATTTCAAAATCTTTGGAATTTAAAGATAAAAATGAAATACTTTAAAAATATGGAAAAATATTTGCAACGCTGGGTAGGAAATATAGTGCAGTGGTTATGAATACAGACACTGGTGCCAGCCACATCACTTTGAATATCAGCTCTATTACTTAAGCTCTGTATGACTTTGGAAAAACTACTTAACCCTTCTTTTTTTTAGGAAGATTAGTCCTGAGTTAACATCTGCCACCAATCCTCCTCCTTTTGCTGAGAAAGACTGGCACTGACTAACATCCATGCCTGTCTTTCTCTATTTTGTGTGGGACGCCTGTCACAGCATGGCTTGACAAGTCGTGTATGGGTCCTCACCTGGGATTCAAACTGGCCAACCCCAGGCCACCAAAGCAGAACCTGAGAACTTAACCACTGTGCCACAGGGTCAACCCCTACTTAACCCTTTTGATAGTCTTCTGAAAAGCATCACTGATTAAATGGTCAATTTGAATGTATTTTTAAAACACTTTACTTTAGAAAAGCATCATTATGAACCATGGAATTTTCATCATCACAAATTCTGTTTAAATTCTTCCAATTTTTTAAACCTTTATTTGAGTTGAAAATATTCGAACTGTTGTTTTACTGCTGAAGAGTACACATGGAAAACAAAATAAAGATAAAGATTCTTTGGAATAAATGAGCCAGTCATGACCAAGAAACTTGTCTTTTTTTTTTTTTTTTTTGAGGAAGATTAGCCCTGAGCTAACATTTGCCGCCAATCTTCCTCTTTTTTGCTAAGGAAGACTGGCCCTGAGCTAACATCTGTGCCCATCTTCCTCTACTTTATATGTGGGACACCTACCACAGCATGGCTTGCGAAGCAGTGCCATGTCCACACCCAGGATCCGAATTGGTGAACCCCGGGCCGCCAAAGTGGAACGTGCGAACTTAACTGCTGCACCACCAGGCCAGCCCCCCAAGCAACGTGTCATTGGAACTTCTTTTTTTTAAAAACAGTCTTTTGAAAATTGTTGGCCATCATGAAAAATATTCCCTAAAATTTTCATCAGTGAAAATCTCTGAGCTTGAGGAGACTACATTACGTTTCAAAAGAGAGGAAACAATTAGAAAAGATAGACAAATTCTCAACCTCATCAGTATCTGGGAAATGAAATCAAGGCCACCATGCAATTCCATTTACTGATTTTGTTGGTAAAATATGAGAAATGTGACAATTCCAAGTATTGGAGACGTGAATTAATGACATCTCTGTAGCTGCCCCTGACGCAGGAAGGGTTAATAATCACTGGAAAAGGCTTGCCAACAAACTGTGATCCAGAGGTGAGAAGGCCGGTTAGCCAATGACGGGTAAGACCTCCATGGGGAGGCAACCTAAGCCAGGCACCGGTCTTCCAGGGGCACAGATGGAGACAGGATATCAGGAGCAGGAGGGGCCGTTGCCTAGGAGGCCTAGCATGCTCCAAGATAAAATATACGAACACAGCAAAAACATGATAATATCAAAACAGAGGCCGAGGGAGGGCTCCTTGAGAAATCACTAAGAATTCTTGGCATCTGCTAATTACATTGTCCAGAACACCTGTGTATGTTTAACAGCTGTAAGCTATGTATATATTGAAAAGCTGGTTATAAACTCAGAGTGGCCATCAGCCCTCTCCGCATCTATCCTGATGTGTACATTGGATTACAACACTGACAATCTCTTGTTTCTTCCAAAACTTTTGGAAAACAACTTGGCATTATCTTTCAAAACTGAAAATTTGAATACTCTCTCATGATGCAGCAATTCTCATCCTGATTATACACTGAAGGGAAACTTTTCTATATGTTCCCTAAAGCACTGTTCTCAACAGCAAAAAATCTGCAAGCAATCCAAGTGCCCATTGAGAGCAGACTGGTTACAATACGTTGTGATATATTCATAGGACAGAAAATTATACAGCTGTGAAAACAAATAGGTGAATCAGAGTAACATAATGTTGAGTCAAAAAGCAAGGTCCAGACAATAATATATCATAAGACATTCCATTTTTATACAGATTTGGAAGAAATAAAACTGTCTTTATTTGTAGATGACATGATCATCTACATAGAAAATCTAAAAGAATCAACCAAAAAACTCCTAGAACGAATACACAATTACAGCGAGGTTGCAGGATGCAAGGTTAATGTACAAAAGTCAATTGCTTTCCTATACACCAGCAATGAATAAGTGGAATTTTTTTTTTAAGATTTTATATTTCCTTTTACTCCCCAAAGCCCCCCAGTACATAGTTGTGTATTTTTAGTTGTGGGTCCTTCTAGTTGTGGCATGTGGGACGCCTCCTCAGCATGGCTTAGATGAGCAGTGCCATGTCTGCACCCAGGACTCAAACTGGCGAAACCCTGGGCTGCCGAAGCAGATAGCACAAACTTAACCACTTGGCCATGGGGCCAGCCCCCCATAAGTGGAATTTAAAATTAAAAACAATACGATCTACACTACTGTTACCAAAAGTTCAGTCTCTGAACCCAATGCCAATCCAAATAACGAGAACAGAGCCTTGAATGAAAAGGAAAGGCTTTACTTTGCCAGGCAGAGGGAGCAAAGCAAGGGTTACTGCCTCAAGAATTGCTAGCTCCCCATTAAGAAACAGGTAGGGGTTTTTCGTTTTGGGGTTTTTTTTTCTGAGGAAGATCAGCCCTGAGCTAACATCTGCTGCCAGTCCTCCTCTTTTTGCTGAGGAAGCCTGACCCTGAACTCATATCCGTACCCATCTTCCTCTACTTTCTTTGTGGGCTGCCTGCCACAGCATGGCTTTTGCCAAGGGATGCCTTGTCTGCACCTGGGATCCAAAGCGGCGGACCCTGGGCCACTAAAGCAGAATGCGTAAACTTAACCGCTGTGCCACCGGGCTGATCCCCCAGGTAGGGGTTTTTATTGGGGGTTCTAGGTAGGGGAGGGGGGCCATGGCCCTCTTGGTCAGCATTTTCCCTTTGGCCTGTGTCTGGAAGGAGGAGACAAACAATTTCTCAGGTGAGTGTCCTTGGCTATTATCTCCATGGTGGAATGTAGACTCTGGCATCAGGAAGCCGAGGAGTTGGTCCTGGGAAGCTTCCGTTTCTTGATATTCTCTGGATATTAGTTTCTCTGTAAAAGAACTTCAAGTTCCTATGATTAGCCCCAAATTTAGTGGGAGCCCAGCTTGAGGACATCTGGACTTTCACAATTTGCAACTTCTATTTGGTTGTAAGAATCGGGGAGTCAGAGGTTAAAGAAACAAATATTTACAAATGAGTGTAACTAAAGACCCAGGGAGGGGCCGGCCTAGTGGCGCAGGTTAAGTTGGCACATTCTACTTCTCGGCGGCCCGGGGTTTGCCGGTTTGGATCCCGGGTGCGGATATGGCACCGCTTAGCAAAAGCCATGCTGTGGTCGGTGTCCCACATATAAAGTAGAGGAAGATGGGCATGAATGTTAGCTCAGGGCCAGTCTTCCTCAGCAAAAAAAGAGGAGGATTGGCAGTAGTTAGCTCAGGGCTAATCTTCCTCAAAAGCAAAAATCTCTTAAGGGTATATTCTGCACTCCCTGATTTCATTTCTCAATGTCATATGCATCCTTAAATCATGAAAGATGCATTTTCTTCTCAGCTCCACAGTTATGAAAAAAAATTACCAATGGTGACTTCTAATATCACGTCCTGTACCTCTGGGTGGACGTTATAACCCCTAATGTGAGTTTGCTGGTTTCTTGTCATCAATCACTTAACGAAGTCGGGTCGTCCCGGGTTCATGTTCCGTCCATTATCTTCTCCAGACTACACCCATTCCTTTTGGTCTCACCTATCACGACTTGAAATAACAGCGTACACTAACAACTCCCAAATTTATATATCCAGGCTAGAACTCTCTCCCAATCTTCAGTCATAGTTGAAAAGTCTCCGTGACACAGGCTTTGTGATCTCATAGACATTCCAAATTGGCCATGCTTGAAACCAGATTTTGAATTTTCCTCCAAGCCTCCTCCACTCGTGGCCTCCCCACCTCAAAGGAGAGCAAATACATTCTTGGGGGGGGGGGGGGGGAATCAGGGTCAACCACGTGACTCAGAAGTTCATGCGTCACAAGAAAGAGGCTCTGAGTCAAAGGCGGCCCAAGGCGGGGCCATCAGTGAGCGCGCCACGCACGAGGCTGTCTTCCGGCATCCTACTCTTGAAGACTTTAAAGCTACTTTTTGGTCCTCCCAGGAGAGGAGGAGGTAAAGGAAGAGGAAGTAACCAAGGCAGCCGCGAGCCGAGGGTTCCGGACCCTTGCACTGGCCCTGACCCTGGGCAAACGTGCCCCCATCCCGAGCCTCAATCTCCCAGACACAGAAAGCACCGGCCCCGTTGCCGGCTGCTCCTCCTGAGTTGCGCCCTGTGTAAGGGGGCGGGGCCGGGCGGCTATCAGTTCCTCGTGAGCCACCTGCGCCGAGGACGATTGCCTGGTTACGGCCCACCTCGCGAAGTTGGTTAGAGGCGGGGGAAACTACATTACCCAGGAGGCTGTGCATCGTGCGTCTAAGGCGGGCTCTGGCCAATGACGGCCCGGGACAGGGGCGTTTCCTGCGGCCCACGTATGAGGGCGGGACTTCCGGGTTTTCGACGGCGGACGCCATTTGCGTCTGTGGTTCGGTCCCGGCGGGCCGTGTTTTGCTGGGGGCTAACCCGGCGGCGCTTCTCAGGCATTCGGTCGCGACCGAGCAGGGCAGGAGGCCAGGAGTCACCGTCGCGCCTTTGTACGGGCCGCGACTCCGTATACCGGGCGTGTCCCTTGGTCGCAAGCCGGGCGCGGCACCTCGGGGGCTCTGCGGCCGCGTCCCCTCCCCGCTGTCGCCAAGGGCGGCGCCGGGGGTCTCGGGCACCTTTTCCAGAAGGACTCCGCGGCTCGGGGTGCGTCATTTGGCCGAGGTCCCCGGCGAGGGTCAGCGGGCCGCCCGGTGCTTGTTCCCCCAGCCTCGCTCGCCCCTCAGGGTCCCACGATGGCGGCGTCGCCCAGCGCTCAGACGCGCGTAAGTGGACGGCGACTTCGGAGTTGGTCTCTGCGAGGGTGGGCACGGTTCCCCAAGGGGCCGGGAGCCAGGACGCCGACCGGCCTTACCTTCGAAGGTGTCGTCTCGGCACGCGCAGCTGGTTTATCGCTTAGTTTGTCCCTTGTTCTAAATGGTGTTGGGCTCTGCCAGATGCTCTGTAAGTTGTTGGACGGCTGTCTGATGCTTCCTCCAGGGTTCCCATCGTGCTTAGAGTAATCCCAACCCCCACCAAGTCCTGCAAGGATCCACCCTGGCCCGCCTGTCCTTCCGACAGGTGCCCGGGGAAAGGGGGGACAGGGTTTTCCAGGCAGAGAGAAGTGCACGGACAAAGGCAAGGTATAGTGGTGGTTTAAGGAGGCTCAGGAGGTCTTGTGAGGTCGCCATGGTTCCTCCAGCTGCTGAGATGTGTCTTGGGAAGGCGAGATTGGGTGGCCTTTTGCAGGATGTTCAACCCACCATCAGCCAGACAGATACTGTGGCTTGTTAGAGGCTCTTATTCTCATGGCTGAAGTCTGTGTTGTCTTTGGCTGTTTGTGCTCCATGGTCCTGAAGTATCCTGGTCTCAGGGGTAAGTGTTGTCAGGACTCAGGAAGGAAAAAAAGGCTAATGGTTCATTGGGGAATCTCCCTGGGAGTCTGAGGACCCAGGGGACCAGGCGGCATGGGGAGTTGGTTCAGGCCCTGCCATTACCCAGGTAGGTGCCACCCCTCCAGGTGCCTCTCCTGTGAGTTCAGTGATGAGAGCTCTTCTCCTTTGTCCGTGTTTGCAGAAATATTTGCAGGGGTGACAAATGGATTTCACACCGAGAATTGGTGTAAATGCTTCACAATCTCCTTTCTGTGTATTCACTTTGATAATGAGGGAATGTCGGGTACTCTTTTAGACCCTGTGCTGGAGTAACCTGTGTTAGTATCTTGCCCCTGGTTTGTCAGACTGGAGACTGGGTGAATGGGTGGAGCTCCCGTAGCCTCAGAACTGTGGCCTGGAGTTGATGAAATGTTGACCTCAGGGGCTGTGGGAGAATTAATGAAAATCTCGAAGCACAGCAGGCGTTTCGGTCTAAATCTCACAACTGTTACTGGTGAAGTGGGAACTATAATTGTATTGATCCAGAAATCCAGGCTCAGAGAAATGAAGTGGTGTCTCCAAGCTCCAACTGAGCTGACAAGTGTCAGGGTTTCAAGAGTTTGAATGCAAACCACAGGAGGTTGACTTAAGAACTGGGGACTTTTAGTTAGTTTAACCAGAATGTGAAGCCCTCAGCGTGGGGCAGGCAACTAGCAAGACCAGTGAGGCTCAGGTACTGCTGCTGTTACCATCATTGATATTATCATCATTTTCTCATTCCTCTGATGTCCTAGAGCCATTACTGTCTGCATCTCACAGTCTGCATGTCATTTCCACTGTCTTGTGTCATTTTCCAAGGGCTCCTGCATAGGAAGCTTCTCTCTCTGACACTATTGGATTATGTTCAAAGCATTGACCACCACTCCCCACCTTGAGTCCAGCACAGAGCTCGGCCCCCAGGAGGTGCTCAGGGATTAGGACCTTGATCTCTGCATTTTTACAAGCAATGCAGAGATAAGCTGTGATCCCGTCCACCAGCCCCAAGGTTAATACTGCTGCCTCTATTTGACTTTTCAGGTGTCTGTTACCTTTGATGATGTGGCTGTGACTTTCACCCAGGAGGAGTGGGGGCAGCTGGACCTGGCCCAGAGGACTCTGTACCAGGAGGTGATGCTAGAAAACTGTGGGCTCCTGGTGTCTCTGGGTAAGACGTCCCCATTCCACCATTGGGGCAGACTTGCTGGTTCCATCATTCCAACCTCTGGCTCCATCTCAGCTGGTCAAGAAGACCTCAGGAGCGCATGCCGCCGCCGCCCCCCGCCCCACCACCACCGACAGCTTCAGTCATTTTCTAGACTCAAATCTTCCTGCCTGGTCTGCCTGTGTCTCTTTGGGCAAGAAACAGAGGACCCTTTGGCTCCTAGAAAGCTGCAGAAGGAAGTGGCAGTGTTCTACAGCACCTAAAGGCAGGATTTCCAGTTGGGCCCTGGGTGCCACTGACATAGGAACTGGGAGCCACCACAATTATGCCCTGGCTTCTGAGTCTCTTGTCTTAGCTTCTCCCTCTGGGTGTGCTCATGTCACTGTCTTTTCAGAATGGCTTTTTCTCCTCAGCGAGTTTGCAACAGGACTGGCTGCCTCAGTCCCTGCTCTCTGTGGCCCCCAGGTTCCTTGCCTCTGCTTCCTTGCATGTTTATATTGTTTCTCTTTCTTTCTCTGCTCCTGGGCTCTCTGGGGCATCCTTGGGGCAGGAGTGGCCACCTGAGCCCATCCTTTCCTGAACCTCTCACCCCAGGGCCCAGCACAGACTGGCCTCTGTCTGAGGTTCTTATTTCACATTCCAGAGAGGGACCCGACTGAGCCTGGTTGGCTCAGGTGTCCCCTGCAGCCCAGTTAGCAGGGCCGTGAGTGCTGGGATGTTCTCCAGGAAGAGGGTGAGTCAGGCAGGCCCCAGGAGGCCTTTGCCTTCAGTGCCAACAGGTATTGTTCTAAGCAGCATGATCTCGGTTATGGAGCTTCTTCATTCTCATGTGAGCCGTCACAATCGTCTCTTGTTTCCTAAGTCCAGGACCGAGATCCTCTGCTAGTACAAGAGAGGAAAGTTAGGGAAGTGCTTCTCAACACTTGGTGGTTTTGCTCTGCAGGAGACATTTGTCAATGTCCGCAGCCAATTTTGATTGTCACACCTGGGTGTGGGTGGTATTGGCCTCTAGTGGGTAGAGTCCAGAGATGCTAAACATCCTACGTGGACAGGACAGCTCCCTCAACACAGAATTACCCAGCCTACAGGTCAGGAGTGCCACTGTCGAGAAACACCAGCTGAGGTGTTCTCAGCCTGAGGATAATCACCGTAGACCACTCAGTTTGAGGGAGAGGAGTGCTGTAAGTCCAGGGCTTAGAGAACGACATGCTTGTTTTAGAGAACTGGAATTATGTTGCGTATCTAGGAGAAGAGAGAAAGCAGAATTAGAAAAGTTTGATAGATTAAATATTTTTGTAAGGCAACTTTCTAAAATAAAAAGTTCACCATCTGGTCCTGAAGACCTCTTCACTCATCTTCGCTTGCTCTCCCCGAGTTCACCGCTTCGGCTCTGCTTGGCTTCTTGCTGTTTCCCCATGCACGTTTGCATGTGCACTTGCTGTTCTGCCTGCCTGGTGAGTGTTCTTAGGCATTTTAGCCTTTTATACAGCTACCCCTTCTTGGCACCGTCGCCACCTCACTCTGTGTCTAGGCCACAAAATCTCACGGAGGGTCTCCCCAGTCCCACTCACTTTCTCTCACCTTCCTGTTTATAACCTTGTGATCCAGTGGTTCTTACCCGCCAGTGATGTTGCTCCCCACAAGAAATTCAGCAATGTCTGAAGGTGTTTTTGGTTGTCACACCTGGGCTGTGGACGCTACTGACATCTAGTGGGTGCAGACCTGGAATGCCACTGAACACCCTTATAATGAACAGGACAGATTCCTTCCCGCCCTCCAAAGAATTATCTTGACCTAAAGCTTGTTTCAGAAATCTTGTTGCAGAGTGTGCAGGGACACTTCATTAGCTGGCATTGAGAGACACACTGAGGAAGCCCCTCCTTTGTTTCTTCTCTTTCCTGCTTCCTGATTGTCGTTGATGGAAAGCCTGGGTTCAGAACACCCCTTCTTCACTCCCCTACCCCATCCAGCTGTTGCTGCTTTCCCCTTTTCAACAGAGAGTAGCCTCAGGCTCACAGTGCTGAGCAGGCAGCCTGAGCCCCCTGGGCCTCAACAACATCGCTTTGATTGCATGGCTCCATTTTCAGGGTGACCTGCCATCAATGCAAGGGACTCGGTTTCCCATTTACCAGAGTGATGCAAGATTCCCTTTTTGAAGGAATCTAAGGAAAATAAAAAGTGAGTCTTTTTTTTATTTTTTTTAATGTTATGATAGATTACAACCTTGTGAGATTTCAGTTGTACATTTTTGTTAGTCATGTTGTGGGTACACCACTTCCCCCTTTGTGCCCTCCCCCCACCCCCCCTTTTCCCTGGTAACCACCGATCAGATCTCCTTATCAATATACTAACTTCCACCTATGAGTGGAGTCATATAGAGTTCATATTTCTCTGACTGGCTTATTTCGCTTAACATAATACCCTCGAGGTCCATCCACGTTGCTGTGAATGGGCCAATTTTGTCTTTTTTTATGGCTGAGTAGTATTCCATTGTCTATATATACCATATCTTCTTTATCCAGTCATCAGTTTCTGGGCATGTAGGTTGGTTCCACGTCTTGGCTATTGTAAATAATGCTGCGATGAACATAGGGGTGCAACCGACTCTTGAGATTTCTGATTTCAGGTTCTTAGGATAGATACCCAGTAATGGGATGGCTGGGTCATAGGGTATTTCTATTTTTAACTTTTTGAGAAATCTCCATACTGTTTTCCATAGTGGCTGTACCAGTTTGCATTCCCACCAACAGTGTATGAGGGTTCCTTTTTCTCCACAACCTCTCCAACATTTGTTGCTCTTGGTTTTGGATGTTTTTGCCAATCTAACGGGAGTAAGGTGATATCTTAGTGTAGTTTTGATTTGCATTTCCCTGATGATTAGCGATGATGAACATCTTTTCATGTGTCTATTGGCCGTATTCATATCTTTTTTTTTTTTAAGATTTTTTTATTTTTTTCCTTTTTCTCCCCAAAGCCCTCCGGTACATAGTTGTATATTCTTCGTTGTAAGTCCTTCTAGTTGTGGCATGTGGGACGCTGCCTCAGCGTGGTTTGATGAGCAGTGCCATGTCCGCGCCCAGGATTCGAACCAACGAAACACTGGGCCGCCTGCAGCGGAGCGCGTGAACTTAACCACTCGGCCACGGGGCCAGCCCCATATCTTTTGAGAAATGTCTGTTCATGTCCTCTGCCCATTTTTTGATCGGGTTGTTTGTTTTTTTGTTGTTAAGCAGTGTGAGTTCTTTGTATATTATGGAGATTAACCCTTTGTCGGATAAGTGGCTTGTAAATATTTTTTCCCAATTAGTGAGCTGTTTTTTTGTTTCAATCCTGTTTTCCCTTGCCTTGAAGAAGCTCTTTAGTCTGATGAAGTCCCAAAAGTGAGTCATTTTTAAGAAAAGCAGTTACTCCTGCTTTTGAGCACTGCGCACTGACCACATGTCAGGAGCATTCACATACTGTTCATGTTCCACTCATGTAATTCTCACAGTATCCCCACTGTATCAATTTGTACCTGTGGGATTTCACTTTATGGAGGTGACTTAGTAACAGATGACAGGGAGAGGTAATGCTTTGGAAAGAACAACTTATTGGAGCTCTCAAGAAGGGGACATACTGTCTCCCAGGGCCCCATGGGGAAGCACCAGCGTTGGTCGGGAGGAAAAACGGGATGAGGGGAAAGAAAGCATGACCCAGAGCATTTATTGGGGTTTCTGTGGGAAAGGCAGGACAGGGCAGGGGACAGTTTAGGATTGAGTCCTTTGAATATCTCAGGTGGACTTTGGGGCACTAGGAGCTGTCCCCTTTGGTCCAGAAGCTGGATCTGGGTTGATTGAGGGCTGGGAAATGTTGGCTTGGGGTGTGAGTTAGATGAGGTGGGTGGGTGTGGCTTTGGATTGTTGGTTTGCATATGAACCTTGTGCTCCAAGAAAAGTTGTTACCCTAGGAACTAGCTAGCCCTGCATGGAGGAAGGCCCCCAGGATGTCAAAGCATTGTAAAATAAAAAAAAATTTAAAGAGTGGTTAAATAATTGGTCCTCTGATGTTTTTGTTGTTGTTGTTTTTTCCTCTTTTTTTGAGGGGGGGAAGATTAGTCCTGAGCTAACTACTGCCAGTCCTCCTCTTTTTGCTGAGGAAGGCTGGCCCTGAGCTAACATCCATGCCCATCTTCCTCTCCTTTATACGTGGGACACCTACCACAGCATGGCTTTTGCTAAGCGGTGCCATGTCCGCACCTGGGATCCGAATCGGCAAACTCCGGGCCGCCGAGAAGCGGAACGTGTGCGCTTAACCACTGCGCCACCTGGCCGGCCCCAGTCCTCTGATGGTTTGACATCATAGTAAGGAGACTTTGGGGCGGTGGTAGTGGAGATTTTTAGAAAGGATGGTGTAAGTTGCCCTAAAGAGTATAGAAAATATTTCATTTTGAGAGTGAAAAAGAGGAATGCAACAAGTAGAGCTACAAGAAGACCCTGCAGGCAGACCCATAACTAAATTTCCCATTTATATAGCATTAGCCAAGAAAATTGATTTGAAATTTTTGAGGTGTCACACATCTTAGTGGAGTTGTGAAGTATACTAAACGTTTTTGAGAGAGAGATATACACACATGTATGACATTTGTGTGTAAAAGGAAAAAACCTCTTTTTGCTCTACTCACAACACTTCAGACAAATGTGTGGGTTTTCCACGCCAAGCAGTTCTGACACTACCTGGAGTTAGCACAGACCCCACAAGTTAAGGGCTCAGTCCCATACCACAGCCCCTCTATCTCCCACCCATCCATTTCAAATGCCAGTCACAAGTCGAGGTTGTCACCTGGCCTTCTGACCAACCAGCTATAAATTGGAGGTTCCCACCACCCTCTCCTCAGGAACAATAATTTGCTGGAATGGCTCACAGAACTCAGGAAAGTGCCTTACTTCTTATCTGTTTATTATAAAGGGTGCAATTCAGGAACAGCCAGGGACACTGAGCTTCCCTGCCTTCTCCAGGCTTGTCACTTTCCCAACACCTCGGTGTGTTTACCAACCTGGAAATTGTGAACCACTTCAGTTTGGGTTTTTAAGGAAGCTTCCTTAGGTGGGCATGATGATGAAATCACTGGCCATTGGTGGTTGAACCCAATCCCCAGCTCCTCTCCCCTCCACAGAGCTCAGGGGGTGGGGCTGAAGTTCCAACCCTCTAATCACATAGTTCGCTCCCCTGGTGATCAGCCCCTCCTCCTTAGGGGCTTTCCATTATGTGAACTCAGGTGTGGTAGAAGGGAGCTTGTTTTAAATAACAAAAGATGCTCCTTTCACCCTTGTCTGCTCTAAGGACAAAAACCAAATATAACAAAAGGTGCTTGTATTGCCTAGGAATTTTCAAGAGTTTTAGGCACTGCGTGCCAGGAAGGAGGACAAAGGCCAAATACATCGTTCTTGTTATATCAAAGTGTGTAACCAAGGGTAGGAGTGATTATAGCTTGAGAGGCAGGGCAGGAGGTCATGGTGAGAGCTGGGGTGGTGGTAGGAGGCAGCTTGGGTGAGTGGGTGCCCCTCTCTCCAGAAGTTTAAGGGATTGGTTGATAATGGGGCCGATGCCTTTCCGGGGAAAGCAGTAATCTCCATTAATTTTTAAAATGTCACAGCAGCAGCCTCTGTCACCTTTCCCTTTGACGGAAGGCAAGGAATATACTAGGATCGTGGGCTGAGGAAATAGCACAAGCTCAGGAATGTAGTAGAATTCCTAATATCAAAAGGAGAAAGCAGAGGGTGCCGTGTCTAATTGCTGTCCTAAGAGAGGCGGTCCATGGGTGACCGCAGGGTGAAGGTTTTAGTGTCCTGGGTGACATCATCTTCATCACTGAGGTCTTGGTCTGGGATGATGTTGATGTCTGGATGTGGGTCTGGGGTACCTTTCCAAGCAGGTACCCACTCCATTTGACGTGAACCTCAGCCTTTGCCACGTTAGGTCGAAACATTGGCTTACTTGGAGGCTTTGAGCCTCCGAACTGTACACCAACGAAAGTACCCAGACCAGTAGTAATAAGACTAGCAGTTAGCAGAATGGTTTGCCGCTGCACTGAAAGGGTTGGGTTTTTTATTTTTTTCAGGCTAAGATGGGTTCCATATCAGATAAGCAGCTGCCTGGCCTGTGGGACAATCCATGGTTAATGGGTCCCAGGAGAGTACACTCCCTTAGTCTGGCTTCCATCCTTGGTGGTGACAGGCTCAAAAATGTGTAACTTATAGGGGGAGGCATTTTGAAGGGCCTAACATAGAATGAGTCTTTGGATACATGGAGATGAGGCTCATTCCCCTTTAAGTACAGGGAAGGGCAGTGGGAACAGGTTAAAGTGAGTGAGATGTCAGTAGGCCCAGGGGCCTCACACCAGAAAGATTGAGGTCAGGGGCAAGACAGAGACCTGCTAGGGGTTCGTTTGCCAGGCTGGAATTTGGAAGTTGGAGGAGAGAGTTATGTCTTTTCGATAAACCAGCTGTTTGGGGCCTATGAGGGCCAGGAAACCTCCAGTGAATGCCTCTTTCAGGAGCCCAGCATTGTGTAATTTGAGAAGTGAAATTTGTGTCTTGGTTATTATCGGTTTAGTCTGTCACTCCAGAGGGAAGAAGGAGTGCCCTGACAGGTCCTTGTATTGTGGCCTTTCTATGTTTAGAGACGTGTGATTTTCAGTTATTTTGGCATAACTGTGAGACAAGAGATTCCCAGAGGTCTTTACCCTCAAGGAGACAGTTTTTAGGCAGTGACTCATCTGTTTATAGTGAATGTGAAGATGGGGCCCTTTGTTGGTCAGCGCATCTGGTGCCAAGATGACCCTCTGAAGTTCGGCAGAGTGCTATTTCTTAAGTCCCATTTTTTATTCAGGACATCCTGGCTAAGTGATGGAAAGTAGCAACATTCCTCTGAGCTCCATCATGGATGATGGTTGGCAGTGTCTTTCTTATAGTCCACGAACCCCCATTATTGTTCACTGAGTTAATCCCAAGGGGTCTGGGGGAGAGGTGACCTCCAGCACCCTGGCATCTAAGTGGAGGGGAGGCCATCGTCTGCAGGTGGAATACACCAGAGGGCCCAGGCTGGGTTTTCTCCTGTCTTGGGGCTCTGGTAGCTGTGTGAGCTTTTTTTTAATTTAATTTAATTAATTAATTTATTTGTAATCGAGTTCATAATAGTTAACATCAATGTGAGATTTCAGTTGTACATCTTCTTTGGAAAAATGTCTGTTTGTATCCTCTGCCCGTTTTTTGGTTGGGCTGTTTGTTTTTTTGTTGTTCAATTGTGTGAGTTCCTTATGTATTATGGAGACTAACTCCTTGTCAGATATATGGTTTGCAAACATTTTCTCCTGATTGGCGGGTTGTCTCTTTGTTTTGATCCTAGTTTCTTTTGCCTTGCTCTGGTAGCTTTGTGAGCTTTTGATGTTCTGTTTCCATGACCCACAGCATAATGGGCAGCTGGGTGTGGAGGGTCACAGCTCAGGGTCTGTGAGAGCCTCTGTTTCCAGGAGAGCCTAGGGTGTAGTTAGTCACTGTCATTTTAGTAGTGTAGAGCACGAGGCTGAGGGGGACACTTTCTTCCATTAGAAGCCCTGGGGCAATTTAGGGCCATCATAGGTGACTCAGAGCCGCCAGGAGGAGAGGTTGTCAGTTCCTCTGCAGTGAAGGAGTCTCTCGGGGCACTAATGGGAATGAGTGTTTACAGTGTTTTGAATAGCTTTTAGAGCCTTTGTTGGAAGGATTCTCATTTGAGGTGGGTTGATTTGTAAGTATGAGTATCAGTGAAGTTAAGTAAAATCTATAAGTGAGGAATATGTTGCCACCAGACCCAAAATAATACTAAATAGTATTATTGTCTAAAACTAGTCCCCAAAAGGACTGAAAGATGTTGGACTTACATATCCTTAATGAGTATGTCAAATGAGTCTCCTGGGACAAGGCTGTGGTCAGTGTACAGTCACCTCTGTGCTCCTGGAGCAAGGTGGGTGCTGTTGATATCTTGTGTGCGGACTGTGTGGTGGCAGAGCTGCTGAGCTACCCCATGGGTAGCCTGGAAAAGGGGTGTTGTTTCCCTTCACACAGGAAGGCAGACTGGCTGAGAGGCTGTTGAAATAGGCCCTGGACAGAACAACTAGCCAAGTCTATAAGCTCAAAATCATTTCTGGTTGTTGACTGGCTAACGTTAGTAATTTTAATGATATTGGATATTGAGTTTGTGCACTGTATTAGTCAGCTTGGGCTGCCGTTGCTCTGTGGCTTAAACAACAGAAATTTATTTTCACACAGTTCTGGAGGCTGGCAGTTCCAGATCCAGGTGCTAGCAGATCGGTTTCCAATGAGGATCTCTTTCTGGCCACCTTCTTGCTGTGTCCTCACCTGGCCTTTCGGCTGGCTGGGCAAGGCCCTCGCTGCCTCTTCTATAAGGACACCAGTCCTGCCACATTAGGGCCCCACCCCATGACCTCACTTAAACTTAATTACTTCCTTAAAGGCCCTGTCCCCAAATATCATGTTGGGGGTTAGGGCTTAGGGCTTAACATGAACTTTAGGAGTTACAGTTCAGTCATAACGGAGCTTAATGGGCAGGACCACAGTGTTAAGGTTATAGTAACCTACCAGGAGGTTTTGCTTATCTTCTCGAGGCTTCAGAACAGGCACAGTCGGGCGGTAAATGGAGAAGCAGTGGCAATAATCACCCTTTATTAATTAGGTTTTATAAAATAAGTTTTACTTTCTGAAGGCCCTTTTTCAGCTTACACTGAGCATATTAACTATTTTAACTGCGGTCTATGGGTCCCATTTTATCCAGCCAATTTGTAAGTGCCAAAATTTTATTTTAGTGAGGTATTGTGTCAGAGCATCTATGCCCAGTATGGGGCAATGGGTACTATGACTGTGGGAAATTTAGGCAAGCCTACTGTTAGAACAAGGCATACCTATTTTGTCTATTTTCTGTTTAGTAAATTTTTTAAAAAATTATTTTATTGAGGTCATATTGGCTTATAACATTGTGTAAATTTCAAGAGTACATTTTGTTATATTTCACTTTCTGTATAAGCTGCATCATGTTCACCACCAATAGTCTAGTTTTTGTCTGTCACCATACATATGTGCCCCTATATATTTAGTTACTGTTTAAGATTGGGAAGTACAATGTTTAAATTAGTGGAATTCCCACGTATAGCTATAATTTGATCTCCAGTTCGTGAAATTTGTCAGTTGGTACATTTTAGTAAATTCTAGAGTGAATTTAGAACCTGTCTTGTAGAGGCACAAAACCAATCAGTGCCCTGTTTTGTTTTTGTAATACAAATTTCTTTAGTATATAAATTTTATTATACTTATGCTGTACATAGTTATTATATATAATTTGTTATATAATATGAATATTTGGTATATAAATTTTGGGTTTCTGGTTGGGTCAAATTATAGACAGTATTTTAACTTAGTTAAATACTGTATCTTATTTAGTTTCCTTTTATTTTTTACCCCCGTATCTAGGGGTTTGTTTTTTGTTATTGTGTTTAAATCAATACACAGTCTACAACTAGTATTCTGTTTGCTGACCTGGCATTTGCTGGGTACATAAAGTTTAGAGACCCCTCCCCTTTTTTTCCTCTTGGGCTTTGGCCCCCTGAAGCCTTGGTTTTTAGTCTGCCCCTTGCTGATGAGAGGAAGGCGGAGGGGCCTAAGGCCTCTGGCAGCAGCCTTCCTGGGATTAGCACCCCCCCCTTTTTTCTTTTTTTTTCCTCTCCAAACAAAATCTTTTTTTTTCTTCTTCTTCTGTTCGGTCACCTCTTTGTCTCCAACAATTTTTCTCTCATTTATTTGGGTTATTTATCTGATAAGCTCCTGGCAGTCCCAAGTGGCCTCTGCTGAGTGATGGCCTCCCTTTCTGGGATGTCCCAAACAACCTCACAGGGCCGGGGCTCGCATCTAGGAGAGCAGTGGTTGTGTGACGATTTGGTTTTAAGGAGGAGACTCTTAGAATGCTGATAGGCAGCACCAGGCACTCAGGAGCGCCCTGACACATTAGCCCGGGGTTATACAGTCTCGAATGAATTGAGAAACCTCCTCAGGTGTCTTAAGGGGATGCAGGAACAAGATACTCCATCGTCTGTTGAACCACCAGTCTCCAAGGATGGCATCCCGTATACCCTACTGGGTCGGAGGACAGACTGCATCAGCAGTAAGGCGTCACCAATGGCAAGACTTGCCCTTTAAGCAGTTTAAGCCTCCCTTGTGCCATGGCATCTGTGAGGTGGGCGCCCCATGCCACATCACTGGTGGATCCCTGTATTGCCCCAAGGACCAGTGTGCGAATCCTTTGCCAGGGAGGCCCCCTTAAAAGGGTATGCCAATGCGATCAGTTCTACAGGATGGGAGGGAGGGTAACTCATTGAGCACCCACTGCTGACTTGAGTGTGGTTGGCACACTTGCATCCCAGCACAGTCTCTGAGGGGACCTTAGCTTGTACAACAGCCGGTTGTCCTAGATGCCGCTGGCGTCACCAGCCCAGCAACTTGGTGTGCTGACCGCAGAAAATCAGACTGTGGAGATCATCTCTTCCAGATTAGGTGCCAATTAGGGAATTACAACCCTTGCAGCCATCATTATCACACTTTTAAACTACAGAAGGGACCCAAGGAGCATGCCTTCAGTACTTTGCTTAGGATCTGAAAAGAGACTTAGATCAATGAAGACACATACCTTGTCTTATATTATTCCATTAATTTATTTCAGTTTTAAATGGCATGCATTTAAATAGCTTGTTGTGTTCCCTGGGATATGGTTACACCATATAAATACTAGTTTTTGACTTACTATTAGGATGGAAAATTCCATAGCAATGTGGCACATTATTTAAGTACCTAGACTCAGGAGCCACAGTTCAGTGAAGTCTTCTTAGGGAGTGACATTTGAGCTAGAGTTAGCTAGACGGAGCAAGATGGGGAAAGAATAGCATTCCAAGTAGGAAGGCCGACAACATGCGAAGGTCACAGGGAGAATGACACCTGACAGAGCTGAAGGACTTAGTCTGCAGACATGAGTGACCATTTCGTAAGTGACAGCTAATGAATCCTTGGCTACAGTTCAGGATCTGACAGAGGAGCCTTCTGTGGGTCCTCATGTGTTTCTCATTGACTTCTCGATACCTTGGATCTTTTTTCTCCTGCATCTGTGTTAGGCTGCATGTAACAGAGCAGCTTGGTCTTCATCCTGAAGGAAATTTATTGTCTCACATTAGAAGTTCAGAGGTGGGGCTGGCTTCCAGGTTGGTGGGTACCAACCCAGTTATCTGTTTGTTTGCTTCCTCTCCTTGGTCTAGGTTCTTAGGCAGAGTCTCTCACAAAAGTCTCAGGATGCCACAAGACGACAGGAGTGGCAGAGCCCTCATTCAACCATGCTAGAGTAAAGCTTTCTCCTCATAGAGTGATTGGTGTAAGTCACCTGGCTACCCCAAACTATTGGTGATTGAGGAATGCCACGGGCAAGTTGGTGGAGACCAGCCTTTTTCAACCCTCCCTTGATGCCAGAATCATCTGGGGAGGTTCTTAATTCTACTGATATCCAGGCCTCATCTGCAGAGATTGGTTTCAATTGGATGTGAGGCAGACATCCCAGGAGGCTTTCACATACAGGTGGTTGAGTCCCACTTATTTGAAGTAATAAGAGAACACCTTCTGGAAGGTCATGTTCCCTGGCTCTCATGACTACAACTAAACATAATTGGGATTCTATGTGATGAAAGTCACAGGGAATAGGTGCTGTCTACACAGCCAGCAGTACTGTCTAAAGTCTTTGGATCCCACTGATGGTGTTTGTGCCTCGGGTTTCCAGGTTGCAGGTCAGCATTTTGTATGCATGGGAGCAGCTCTGTTCCAAGATCTTGTCCACATTCTGAAGTCCCAGACTAAATTGAGAGGTTTTATTTCATTTCTCAAAAACCCTTGTGTGTCCTCTTTCCTTCTCCGTGAACAGGGTGTCCTGTTCCCAGACCTGAGCTGATCTGCCAGCTGGAGCACGGGCAAGAGCTGTGGACTGTGAAGAAAGACCTCTCCCAAAGCCCCTGTCCAGGTAAGAGCCCTGGTGGGCAGGTGGGAGAGCCTGCAGGCTTGAGGCCTGGGGGAGACCTCTGGCCGTGGTTCCCTGGGAAGCTTCTTCTCGTGGCCTCTGGTGGTTTGGACGCCATGGAGCCCTTTGACCCCTGGGCCCTCTGTCCTCCCAGCAGACAGAGGTATATGAGCTGAGATCTGACTTGGGCTCCAGCTGCTTGGGCTGAAAGCCTGTCTTGCCGATCACCAGCCCTGTGGCTCTAGCAAGGTGCAGGATCTCATGTGTCTTTGTGTATGAGTTCAGCTGAGTTAAAGCCAGCTACCGTATCAGACAGACTCCGGGATCTCAGTGCTCAGGATGTGGAAGCTGTTTTTCTCACTCACGCCAAGGTCCATGTGGGTTGGCCGGGAGCTGTGTACCACACAGTTGTTCAAGGACCCAGGTCCATTCTGTCATCAACATGTGGCTTTAAGGTTGTCCTGACGTCCTTCAGCTGGCAGAGGAGACTGAGGGGAAGGGAAGATGTCACACCCACTCCCGCAAACAACAGGTCCCCTCATATCCCACTGACAAGAAGTAGGCATTTGGCCTCATTTGGGTGCCTGGGGCTGGGAAATGAGGCCAAGCTGTGTGTCCAAGGAGAGGAGCAAAGTGCTGGGTGAGTGTGGTCTGCTACACCCTGTCTGTTCCTTGAAAATGCTAGTAATTATAGCTTCTGTGTCATTGGATTGTTGGGATGTAGTCACATAGTGTGTTAATGCGGAAAACTGCTGAGCGTAGCGTCTGAGCCATCGTGAAAGGGAGCTCTCAGTGGTGTTCCTGTCATACTAGTCAGAATGAAGAAATGAAGAGAGTGTCTCACGTGTCTCTCTGAACAGTGAGGAAAGGCCTTTCTTCCTCTCCCACTCACTCTCTCCATCTACACTCTGCCAACCCTCTTTCCACCTTCTCCTTCCACCCCTCCTCTGAGTGTCAGTCAGAAACTCAGAGGCACTCCCTTGTCCCTGTCTTCCTGCCCCTCCTGATTGCTAAGATCTCAAGGTGACATTTGACCTTCTCTGCCCCACATCTGGGCTCCTGAGGGCATTGGGGCCATCGTGTGTGTGATTCGTGCCTCTGCAGAGTCATTCTGTCTGCCCTTTATTGGTCCCTTGAGCTCTTCAGCCAGCCTGTGCGTGTCCATATGTAGGTCATCATCAGCCCCTCAGCCCCTCAGAGTCTGTTCCAGGCCTTCTGCCCTCTCCTCAATCCCACATCTGCACTTGAGTATCTCATAGTCACCTGAAGTCAACATGCCTGGCAAGGAACTCATAATGTTGCTCGCTCCTCCCACCTCTTGAGCTTGAGTGAGTGGTTAGAAGCAGGTTAGAGACTAGATACACCCTCAGAGAATTCTTCACACCTCCACTTCCATCCCTCCCTTCATCCGACCATCTGGACAGTTACCACTTTCCACAGATGTCTCAGCATATGACCAGGGATTGGTCAGCAAGTTTTCTGGTTTTGTTTTTTGTTTGAGGAAGATTTCCCCTGAGCTAACGTCTGTCCCAGTCTTCCTCTATTTTTGTATGTGGGCTGCCTCCACAGCATGGCCACTGATGAGTGGTGTAGGTCCACACCCAGGAAGCAAACTCTGGCTGCCAAAGCAGAGCATGCCGAACCTAACCACTAGGGCACGGGGCTGGCACCTGTTAGCAGGTTTTCATATTGAAAGTAAAGTCTGCCTCCTCGTACTGCTTGATTTGGACTCTTGTCTGTAGTGTCTCCTTTGGCTGAGCAGAAGAGGTTTTGGTCCTGGCCATGGCCAAGGCTTGAACTAGAGCCTAGATCACCCCTTCTCAGGGAAATTCTTTCTTCACTTACATTTTGCTTGTTTTGTAGCTTTATCCTTTCTCTACTCAATGTAAAAATATGCTGAAAGTCCTTACAATTGAAGAAATAAGTAAAAAATGCTCCTGTTTTACATTGTATTTATCTGCTCTCTGGGGTATCTAGTTTTTTACATCTTTTCACTCACTCACAAACAGTGCTGTCAAGAACATTCGTGTGTATTGGTCATCTTGCACATGGCTAGGATGTCTTTGATGTTTCTCGGAGTGAAATGGTTGGATTATAGACTATGGACATTTTGCCATTGTTTTCTAAAGAGGCTCTACCAACTTATATTTCCACCTAGACAGAATGCAGTTTCCATTGGTCATTTCCTGTCCACTACTTGATATTCTAAGGCTCAACAATTTTTGCTTGTCAAATGGACACAGAACTCCAAGACTGCCAAGTATGCCCAGGTCTTCTGACACCAGCTACAAGTTTAAGGATTTCCCAAAACCTCTCTCAGGTTCAGTGATTTGCTAGAAAGAATCACAAACTGTCTAAAACCTTTGATACTCACTATCATATTTGTTATAGACAAAGGATGCAAATGAGAAGAGATGCAGAATGTGGGGCAGGAAATGTTGCAAGCATGAAGCTCCTGTATCCTCAGCAGCTCCTTACATCCTGGCGTTGATGTAGGGCGGGATGTACATAGAATTTTGCCAACCCAAGAAACTCTCCACAGCCTCAGTATCCAGATTTTTATTGAGTCTTCATTGCATAAGCACTCTTGGGTTTTTTTTGAAGATTTTGTTTTTCCTTTTTCTCCCAAAGCCCCCCGGTACATAGTTGTGTATTTTCAGTTGTGTGTCCTTCTAATTGTGGCATGTGGGACACCGCCTCAGCATGGCTTGATGAGCAGTGCCATGTCTGCGCCCAGGATTCGAACCGGCGAAATCCTGGGCTGCCAAAGCAGAGTGCTCGAACTTAACCACTTGACCACAGGACCAGCTCCTATAAGCACTCTTGATTGAGTCTTTACCAATGGGACTCAGGGTCCAGGCCTCCTTCCCTTTCCAGAGGTCCATCTGATATCTAAGGACTCAAAGCCCCAACTTTCTAATTAGATGATTGGTCTTTCTGATATGGCTAGACCTTACCCTGCGTCATCTCTTTAACATGAACTACATAGGGTTACACCATGGATAACAGGCATTCCTGTCACTCTGGAGATACCCAAAATTTAGAGGTTTCTTCTTTGGAGTTGGGACAAAGACCAGACTTCTCTTTAGGGTAAGTTAATTTTGCATTACACACTTCCTAGTTTCTCTCAGGGCAGCATTAGATCCCCTTTCCTAATCTTCTTACAGCAATGTGGGATCTCCTTGCTCAGAGGAAACCCAAAACACGGTGTCGTTATTACTCTATCAAGCCACCTCCAATGTGGAATTGTGATGGTGCCTTCACTCCAGATCCTCATCCAGCCTCTCCCCCGGGTCTCCCTTTCAAAGTCTCAACAGTCCAAGGACCAGGCAAGAAAAAGATTGCTATCCTAGGATTCAGAGGTAGCAAAACATAGCAGACACAGAGGCACTATTAGCATCTTCATTTTTTTCTCTGAAATGCGGATTTTGTTTTTTCTACGTTGGCATTACTAATGGCCCTGTTGTGTTTTGGATTTCTTTCAGGTGACAAAGGACAGCCCAAGACTGCAGAACTTACCACTTATGAGCCAGCCCAGTCTGAGGGAGCCTTACTCCAGAAACAACTAACACAAGGAGCCCCAGGGGACTCCCAGGTGTGCCAAGCCAAGGATCAGGATGGGCCATCGGAAGTGCAAGAAGGACACTTGAGACCAGGGATAGACCCCCAGAGGGAGAAGCTCCCTGGGAAAATGAGCCCTGAACATGATGGTTTAGGGACAGTGGATGGTGTATGTTCATGGATTGTACAGGAGCCAGTCCCTCTGGGAGGTGCTGTCCTTGACCATGACACCCATGGATCAGGTAAAGATCCTGTGATTCGGGAAGAAGAAAACATCTTTAAATGCAATGAATGTGGGAAAGTTTTTAACAAGAAACACCTTCTTGCTGGACATGAGAAGATTCACTCTGGAGTGAAGCCCTATGAATGCACAGAGTGTGGGAAAACGTTTATTAAGAGCACACACCTCCTTCAACACCACATGATCCACACTGGGGAGAGGCCCTATGAGTGCATGGAGTGTGGGAAAGCCTTCAACCGCAAGTCATATCTTACACAACACCAGCGGATTCACAGTGGAGAGAAACCTTACAAGTGCAGTGAATGTGGAAAGGCCTTCACCCACCGCTCCAATTTTGTCTTGCATAAGAGGAGACACACTGGAGAAAAATCTTTTGTGTGCAAAGAATGTGGGCAAGTCTTTCGACATAGGCCAGGATTCCTTCGACATCACATCATCCACAGTGGTGAGAATCCCTATGAATGCTTCGAGTGTGGCAAGGTTTTCAAGCACAAGTCATACCTCATGTGGCACCAGCAGACTCACACTGGGGAGAAGCCCTATGAGTGCAGTGAATGTGGGAAAGCCTTCTGTGAGAGCGCAGCCCTCATTCACCACTACGTCATCCACACTGGGGAGAAGCCCTTTGAGTGCCTGGAGTGTGGGAAGGCCTTCAACCACAGGTCATACCTCAAGAGGCACCAGCGGATTCACACTGGGGAGAAGCCTTTTGTGTGCACTGAATGTGGAAGGGCCTTTACCCACTGCTCCACTTTTATCTTGCATAAAAGGGCCCACACTGGAGAAAAACCTTTTGAGTGCAAAGAATGTGGGAAAGCCTTTAGCACTAGGAAAGACCTCATTCGACACTTCAGCATCCACACTGGAGAGAAGCCCTTTGAGTGCATGGAATGTGGGAAGGCCTTCAACCGCAGGTCAGGCCTCACGAGGCACCAACGGATTCATAGTGGAGAGAAGCCCTATGAATGCATGGAGTGTGGGAAATCCTTCTGCTGGAGCACAAACCTGATTCGACATGCCATTATCCACACTGGAGAGAAGCCCTATAAGTGCAGTGAGTGTGGAAAGTCCTTCAGTCGAAGCTCATCCCTCACTCAGCATCAAAGGATTCATTCTGGGAGAAACCCTGTCAGTGTGGCAGAAGTGGGAAGACCCTTCACAAGTGTACAAACCTCAGTCACCCTCCGAGAACTCCTTTTGGGGCAAGACTTTTTGAATGTAAACACTGAGGAAAATCATTTGCCAGAGAAAACATCTAGCACTGCATCTGATCGTACATACCAAAGAGAAACCCCACAAGTATCTTCGCTGTGAGAAAATCTTTTGTTGCAAACCATTGCTTGTCATTTAAAGGCATGTTTTAGAAATTGACCCAGCCTAGAGCCTTATTCTATATCTGAGAATTCATCCAGGAGGGAGACCAGTGCTCATTGCACACCAAGGAAAGCCTTCAGCTACATCTTTCTCCTTAGTTTACACTGCAGTGTTATCTCAGGAATTTTTTTTTAAGAGGAGGAGGATACTTAGAAAAGAAAATGAAATGCAAACACACTTTCTTTGAGACCTCTCTAGCAAGTCTCCAGCACTTTGTCATGCATTCCTTAGTTTACTTGGGGCAAGGGGAATGTTTCTGAAGTAAATGGCCTTGTGTCTTGTATGTACCTTCATCGCTGTCCAGTGTCGGCAGACTTAGACAGTTGAGAGAAGGTATTTAAGGAGATGAGGATACACAAATGAATGGCACGTTTCGTGGCACCAATTATGACTCTTTAAGGCTTTGATTTTTAAAAAACCATTCTTTGTGTTGTTTTAGACACTTAATACTCTGGCTTTTCTTACGTCCAATCTATGTTTAATTTCTGCAGCTACACAGTATCTAAAAATGGAGTAATTTCTCTCTCTTATTTAAAATTGATTTAGCTTTCCTAGTTCCTTTGACTTTCCATATAAATCTTAGGATATGTTTGCGTATTTTTACAAAAAATCTTGCTCTCATTTTAATAGAAGTTGATTTAAATCTGTAGATCAGTTTGTTGAGAATCATCCTGAACACAGTAAATGATATAACTGCATTTATTTAAGTAATTCTTGAGTAATTACCATTTTATAATTTTCAACATATAGGTTCTGTACATTTTTGTTAGGATTTGTATCTAGGGTTTTTTGGTTTTTTCTGAGGTATAGTAAATGGCATTGATGTTTAAACTGTAATTTTCCACAGGATCTTTGATAGTATACAGAAGTATAATTGTTTTTCGAATGTTATTTTGTTATCCTGCAACCTTGCTGAACTCACTATTAGCCATTTCTTTGGATAGAATCCTTGTGGTTTTTTAATAGAAGTGTCAGTTGCGAATGGAAAGTTTCATACTTCTTCCTTTCCAATCTGTGTACTTACTATTTCTTTTGCTTGTCTCACTGCACTAGCTAGGACTTCCAGTATGACGTTGAATAGGAATAGTAAGAAGTAAGGAGTGGTCACATCCTTGACTTGATTCCTGGTATTGGGGCCAAAATGTTGTTTTTCATCATTATCATGTTAGTTGTAAGTTTTTTTCCTAGTTTTCTTACCAAGTTTAAAGTTTCTATTCCTCATTTGCTGTGATTTTTTGTAATTAGGAATAAGCATTGGATTTTGTCAAATGCTTTACATCAATTGATATAATTATTTGACTTTTCTTCCACAGCCTGTTATGATCAGTTTCATTGACTGAAGTTTGAATATTGAACCAGCTTGCATTCTTGGAACAAACCTCACTTGGTTGTGGAGTGTAATTTTTTTTTTTTTAAGATTTTATTATTTCCTTTTTCTCCCCAAAGCCCCCCGGTACATAGTTGTATATTCTTCGTTGTGGGTTCTTCTAGTTGTGGCATGTGGGACGCTGCCTCAGTGTGGTCTGATGAGCAGTGCCATGTCCGCGCCCAGGATTCGAACCAACGAAACACTGGGCCGCCTGCAGCAGAGCGCGCGAACTTAACCACTCGGCCACGGGGCCAGCCCCTGGAGTGTAATTTTTATATACCATATTAAAAGCATTCCATCTGATTATTTCTTGTTGAGGAAGTTTTCTAATTTCTTGAATGGTAATGATGTGTAGTTCTCTTTTGTTTATTTTTTTAAACTACTGTCATTGTTGGCTTTTGGTGTCTAGGTGATAGTGACTTCCCAAGTTAAATTGGGAGGTATTGATGCATTCTGCTTTTTTGGATGACTGTGTAATTAGTGTTATTTTGTTGTTGTAATGTTGTTAATGTTCTCCAGTGAGCCCTTTAGGCTTGGTGATTTTTCTTTTGAATCCTTTTTAATTACATATTATTTTATTTGAGAAGTATAGAACTGTTGAAAGTATTTCATATTGGATAAATTGGGTAGTTTGTCCTTTTCAAGCAATTGTTCCATTTCATCTAAATATTCCATTTTGTTTGTAGACTTGTTGGAAGACTTATTATCTTTTTAATACCCACAGGATCTGTACTTATATCTCATTTTATTCTTGATTTTAGAAATAGGTCAACTCTCTTTTTATCTTTGTCAATCTTCTTAGACATTTGTCAGTTTTAGTGATCATTTTGAAGAACCAGCACTTTATATCACTAGTTTTTCCCTAGTATCTTTCTGTTTTTAATTTCACTGATTTGTATTCTGATCCTTATTATATTCTCTCTCCTGTTTTGCTATTTGTATCTTTTGAGATGAGTGTTGAGGTTATTGATTTGAAATTTCTTGTCTTTTCTAATGTTAGCATTAAGTTCTATAAATTTCCTTCACAGCACTGTTCTGGCTTCATACCACAACTTTTAATTACAGTTTATTCATTTCTGAATAGTTCTTGATTCCTTTAGAGACTTCCTCTGTAACCCATGGGTTACTCAGAAGTATATTATTTTATTTCCTAATGTTTGGAGTATTTCATGCTATCTTTTTGTTTGTGATCTAGTTTGTTTCACGTTTGATCTGACTGCTTAGCTTTGTTGAAGTTTATTTTATGACCCAGGATATTATTTTCTTGAATGTTCTGTATGGCTGCTTGAAAAGAATGTGTCTTCTGCTGTCATTGGGTGGAGTTTCTATAAATGTCTGCACAATCCTATTGGGTGGTGATATTATTCAGATTTTCTATATCCATGCTGATTTCCTGCTAATACTTCTATCAATAGCTGAGAGAAGGGTGTTGAAGCCTTGCAGTGTAATGCTGGAATTGTCTGTTCCTTCTTTAAGTTCTATCAGTTTGTGCTTCCATGTATTTCAAAGCTCTGTTGTTTGGTGCATACACATTTAGGATTGCTATGTCATCTTGGTGTACAGACCCTTTTAAAGTCTTTGTGTAATGTCCCTTTTTACCTCTGTTCATTTTCTTGCCTTTGAAGCATACTTTATCTGATATTAATATAGTCACTACTGCATTTTTTGATTAATGTGTGCATGGTTTATATTTTTCCATAATTTTATTTTCAACCTTCTCTATACAGTTGTATGTGAAGTAAATTTCCTGTAACAGCATATAGTCAGGTCATGCTTTTTTATCCATTCTACTGCTTTCTGTTTTTTAATTGATAGATTAAGATCACTTAAATTTAAAGAAATTACTGATATATATTAGGGCTTAAGTTAGTGTGCCATTTTACGCTTTGACTTTTGTATGTGTTCCCTGTGTATTGTTCCTCTATTTTCTGGTTGTTTTTGTTATTTGGGTGGTTGGGTTTTTTTTGTTTTATTATTATTTTTGTTTTGTTGTGGGTTTTTGGGCAGTTTTTTTGCCTTGTGGTTTATTTCCATTTCTTTTTAGAATTTTATTGGACAGAGCCATAATGTATTTTGAGTTTATGTCTTATTTTTTAAGTGGTTGCTCTACATATTGTACATGACATAACTTATCACAGTCTAATTTTATTAGCAGTTTAGCACTTTGATGTGTAGAAACCTTAATTCTATTAGGTTCCTTTACATTCCCCATTCTTAATATAATTGTTCTAAGTATTTCCTCTTCATACACTGAGCACTATACTGAATATTGTTATAATTTGCCTCAACTAACAAATGTTTTGTACAAAACTTACTATTCATTTTACTAAAATAGATGAAGCCATGATCATTTATCTACAAATTACTTTTCTCATTTGATAATACATTTTGGCGATCCCTTCAGGTTGAGTGAGATAAACCAGACTCTCTCTCTAATGGCTGCATAATCTGGTGTAACTGTGTAGAAAATGCAGATAATCTCTGCATTTGAGGTCGGGGGGAGGCAGAGAAGGGCGAAGGTGGGCATTTGGTTTTCAGCATTGTGTTTGAGGTGCCTGCAGAACAGCTCAGTGAATCCCACTATCTTCTGCCTTGTCGCCCAAGCCAGACACCTCGCAGCCATTTTTCTGTCATCATCCTGGCATCCAGCCACTCTCCCGTTCTGTTCATCTGTTCATTTTACCTTTTTATTTTCCTTAGTAGACACTCAATAGATGTGTGTTTTAGTGAATGGACACACACAACAAAGTATTTTTATTACAGTGTTTGGATCCCTCACAGAATGTTTACACAAAGCTGTGTATAGTTGGCACAGTATGTGACATATTCTCAAAGAGAATCTACACAGGGGTTTTATGGCCAGATCTATGAGACTTTAAAAGTTACAATGAATGATTGTGTCAGAGGTCCTCAAGATCACCCCAGGTTTGATGATTTGCTAGGAAGACTCAAAAGACTCAGCATATTGTCATACTCAACGACCATGATTTATTACAGGGAAAGGAATCAAAGCAAACTCGGCCAAAGGAAAGGCACAAGGACTGAAGTCCAGAGGAAACCAGGGGCAACCTTCAATAGTCCTCTGTCAGGGACATCGCACGGGACATGCTTAATCTAAGCTCCATCAAGCAGTTATGACAGTGGATTGAAGTGGCTACTAACAAAGCACATTAGAGGCTCAGTTGCCAGGGATTTTTTATGGCACTCTTTCTAGCACATACCAAATTCCAGACCTCCACAAGGATAGCAGGTGTTCAGCATAAGCCACATTGTTTACACAAAAAACTTGGGCACAGTGAGCCACTGCTCCTTTCTGGGAATGGCAGGAAACCTCTTGAAATCTAAGGTACCAAACCCCAGCCCAGAGTGAACTGCCAGCTCAAAACAATAGCAGTCTTAGGCCTGCTGTGATATTTCTTCATAATGATTTAAATGGTACTAAAAGGCTCATTCTGATTTCTGTAACAAACATTAGCAAATACAGTTTCCTACAAGAAAAAATGAGTCATAACTTTGAGGTGAAGGCTTATGTAATAACCTTTGTAACCGAAACATCACCGTCACAGTAGAACTTCTTAAACAAACTAGCCAGGATTTAATTCAGTGATGACAAAGTACAGCAGAAGTCTGGTGAGAAAGGACCTTGTGTCTTCCTGATATATATGTGTGTATATGTATGTGTATTACACTGCTTAGGGCCACATATATGAATATAAACATACGCATCTACCTATTATGTATGTAACGTTTTTTATGTGTGTTCTGTAGGTGCATATATATATGTAGAACATATATATATGGCTTCAAGTGGTCTGACGTGCAAATATACACGTGGTTTGCTTTTATCTATAAAGATTTAAAGGCCAGATCAATGCTGTGTGTTTCTGTAGCACATAGGTCAACAGTTTCTCATCTCTTTGTTCCTGCTGTTAGCCTCTGGTTTCAACAAAAGGAGAACTAAAGAATATGTGCATCATTGAGTGCACCTAACTTGAGACTAAAGAGTGTGTTGTTGGAGGGTTAGTCATGTTCCTGGATCTGTGTGTGAGTTTCACTTGGAGGGGTGGGAGTGGGTGGCTCCCGCTGGGAGGGCCTCTACAGAGACGTGATGCTGGAGACCTATGGGAATCTGGTTGCTGGGCGTATGTACATTTCCCCTTTCTTCCACTCTGGCCCACAGCCGGCCGTTCCTGTCTCAGTTGTGGGAAGCTGGCTGCCTCTGGAATGCTCGGTGATGTCATCCATGAGTTTCATGGGTTTAGGATTTGTAATCTATTGGCTCGTGGGTATGTTACATGTCTCACAATTAAATGGTCTAAGCTAAATTGTAAATGGGCAACTTAACTTTGCCTCCCTCAGAGCAGTGTCAGGAGGGTGGGCCCTGTAGTCTTGACTTCGTACTTCCTGACCTTGTTCCTGCCTGCTGGGAGATTTAAAAAATTTTTGTCCACTCTGCTTCCCTTTATTTTGGATATCCATGTGTTTTTATTCCGAAGGTTTGACATTTGGGACCTTGCTGATCCTGCAGAAACTGCTCCTCCCAGGGCTACCCGATTCCTAGAGGTAGCAAAGGACTCCCCGTGAGGAGGACTTTGGCATGCAAGCCAAGCAACCCAAAGCCCATTCCCCTCATCTGATGCCTCTATCCAGCTCTCACACAGCAAGACCCTTCACTCATCCCCCCAGGACTGTGTGCCACACAACTAGGGGCAGTCCCTACACTTTGGAGCCCATTGAAATTATTTAAACTAATCCTAGACTGGCTCACCTCACTTTGCCCATTCCTTCCAACAAAAACGACAGTATAGCCTTTGCCCACCCTCCTGGTGACTCTTGCCGCCCTGGTGCACCCCCTTGTGGCCTGAACATGGTCTGCCCTCTTATGGGAACTGTGAGTAACAACTGTCTTTTCAATGGCAACCATCTGATTTGTTGGCTTTATATCATAATAGTGAAAACCTACATTTTAAAACAATACACCTGAAAGCATTAATGAGACGGTACATATATGAATTTAGCAAAGCAAGTCAGCCATTTCCCTGTCATTTCCAAACAAGAGGGTGTTAATGCACCTAGCTGGATGTGATGTTTAAGTTGGAATAAGGTGGAAAGCCATGGACAGAGGAGGGGACAAGGAGAAAGCAGGCCTTCGAGGGACCCTGGTGTTTGTAAGATCCCAGTTATTTGCCATGGTATTTTAGGAAGATTCTTCCAGATGCCCTTCTTAAAGCCCCACACTTCAGACAGTGACCAAGCACAACTAACTGCAGGCTGCAAATTCTTGACGACTTCAGGTATTCTCCCTATATCATTTCTCCAACTTCTGAGGTCGGAAGGAAGAAATGCCCTTGTGTGTGCTGTCTTGATTTGTTTTCCTGATCATTTTCCCTTTCACAGGCATCCTCACCATTTTGCTGCCTCATCCCTTATGGCATTTGTAGCTGCGTCATCTTTCATCATCTCTGCTAGTCTTGCTCTTCCTAGTTCCTTTCCATGTCCCTGCTTTCAGATAAGAGTCCTCACACAGGTTCAGAGTACTTCCTTCTCACCGTGTCTCTCCTTGAACCCTGGAATCACTTAAGAAATTATCACCCTTTTCCCCCATCTTAGAGACTGCCTGACATTTATGTCACATGTCATCGCAGAGCCTATAGGCCTCTTTGTCTGCATGTTCTTCTGCCCCTCACCCTTTGTGACTTGTCTTTGCTCGTTTGCTTGAGTGTCAGACATCACCACTGTGATCTTTCCTATATCTTGGCTTCTGCCACTTTCACTTCTTTGTCTTTTCCTCCCTCTTCCTTTAACTGAGGAGCCCCTTGGGGCAGTTTTCCTCTCCATGCAGTGTTTCCACTTCACCTTTACCTCTTACTCTCCACTTCCCAAACCTCCCTGCCTTGTGAACCTCCTTATTACAATGCCACCATCTTCGCCATTCTGGCCAAGGTCGGCAGTGACTCCTGTATTCATAAATTTCCAGCCCTTGTCTTTCTTGTGCTCAGGACTGAACTTGTCCCCATTGACCACTCCATTCTTGAAATACACTCTTTCCTTGGTTCTGTGACATCACTCCTGGTTTTCTCCCTCCCTCCTTTTTTCCTTCCTTGCTGACTCATACTCTAGCCACCCATTTGGTTTTGAAATTCCTGAAGAATTTTCTCTCATGCTGTGGTCTCCCCAGGCCTCATCTGCATACGTGGCTTCACTTATCTTCTTTACTTTTGACAAATTTAAATTTATTACCCCAATCCTGACTTCTTCAAGCTCTGGACTTGAATTCCTTATTGTCTTTTTGCTGTCCCCAGTTGGATGTTACCTTGCGGGGGCGGCCCCATGGCCAAGTGGTTAAGTCCACGCATTCCGCTGCAGCGGCCCAGGGTTTCACTGGCTCCGCTCCTGGGCGAGTACATGGCACTGCTCGTCAGTCCACATTGAGGCGGTGTCCCACATGCCACAACTAGAAGGACCTGCAGTAAGATATACAACTATGTACTGGGGGGGTTTGGGGAGATAAAGCAGAAAAAGAAAAAATACCTTGGTCTCCATGTGATTTAGTAAGATTCAAAAACTACTCCTCCCAGATTCTGATCCACTTTTAGTCTTCCCTCAGTACTACTTGTACTGTGTGGTTACCCAGGACAGAGATCCCGACTGAGCACCAAAGCCTTAAGGTGGCCCATCCAGGGGGCCTTACCTGGTGTGGGGCCTGCGTATGTTACCACCTTTTCTCCTGCACAACCCTCACCTCTCTTCTCTTTTCCTGTTTCCTTTTCCTGTGCTTTTCCCCTCCTGCTGTGGGGTTTTCCCTACCCACTCTGGCCAGTGAGTAAGTGCTTATCCCTCCAATGTCATCTCAAATAGCACCTCCTCAGGAAAGCCTTCACCACAACCCCCATCCAGGTCATAACCTTGCTTTTTCAGAAATACATACATGTGGGGGCTGGCCTGGTGGCACAGCGGTTAATTGCGCATGTTCCGCTTCGGTGGCCTGGGGTTCGCCGGTTCGGATCCTAGGTGAAGATGTGGCACCGCTTGGCAAGCCATGCTGTGGCAGGCATCTCACATATAGAGGAAGATGGGCATGGATGTGAGCTCAGGGCCAGGCTTCCTCAGCAAAAAGAGGAGGATTGGCAGCAGATGTTAGCTCAGGGCTAATCATCTTTAAAAAAAAAAAAGTATGTATATATGTGAATATCTAGAGATATATATACATACAGTTCTTTGCTCCCCAAGACAATCTTCTAGCCTCAAAGTGGTTAAACTCATGGTTCCAGTTTATTACAGCAAAAGGACACAGATCAAGATCACCAAGGAAAAAAGGCACATAGGGGAAAGTCCAAGAGAACTAAGCACAAGCTTTCAGGTGTCCCACCCAGGGCAGTTGCATGGGGAGCCAATTCTTTCAGCAAAGATGTGACAACATGTTCAAGTGTCACCAACCAAGGAAGCTCACCCAAGCTTCAGTGTTCAGGGTTTTCATTAAGGCACATGATACGTACGTGACTGACTATGCATGTTCAGTCTCCAGGATCCTGCCTCAGAAGGCAAAGATGCTGTGTAGCCTGGCGCCCCAGGTGTACAAACCCCACCATTCACCAGGAGTCACACTGTTAGCATAGGTTATCTAGTCAAACTGATACAGGGGGACCCAAGGCCTCAGGCATAAAAATCATTTACCAGCAAGATATCCTAAGGACTCAAGTGGTCTTTCTGGAGCAGGTCGAGGGCAAGTCATTTCTCTGGAATGTGCAGCATTTGAGCAACTGAAGCCTGTTCATCTAATGTTTTCCTGCACAGTCCACCTTGTTGGCCTTTGGCCTAGTCTCTGTTACAGTGAAACATATTTGCCTGAGCATCTACATGAAGTAAAGCATTTCTGTAACAGACACACCACAGTACCATCAGGAATACGCTTAGCATTTGAAGGAGGCGGTGTGGGGTATGGATAGATTTAAACGAACCCCCAACCCATCCTATAAAGCCATTACATTCGTATCCAGGTTTTTGTACTAATTTGATTACTCATCCTCTTTGATCAACTGTTATTTGTACTTTGTGATAAACCACCTCCTCTGTCACTACACTGGTTTAAGTCATCACCCTCACCCATCTGGAAAGCAGAACTTCTTAAGGTCTCCTTCCCCCTCTCATGCCCCTTCCTTAGTCTAGTTTCCACGCAGTGCCTAGAGTGATCCTTTTAATATACAAATCAGATCACATTACTCTTCAGCTCAAAACCCCACCATGGCTACCTATTTCACAGTGTACTATGTATTTTTTTATTTTCTGTATTCTTGTTCTGGCATTGGGCACCTCGGTGAATGGGGAGAGACAGCAAACAACTTGCCCAGGACCTTGCCTTTCATGTGTAAACTAACCACCTCTATTTGGTTCTTGCACTTTGGGAGACAGTATTCCTCTGCCCTAAAACTCCATGGCTAGGTACCAGACAGCAAAGATACCTCCTATGCCCCAAAGCTCTACTGTATTTTTCAAACCAGCTAATCCTAAGCTATTTACCTGCCCTGCCCTGCCTTTCCTGCAGAAAACACAATAAAGGTGCTGGGCCATGCCTTCTCCTTTGCTGCTGCTGCCTTCTGACCCACTCTGGTGCTTCATCACATGGCCCGGTGTGGCATGCCCTGACTCCTGTTTGCTAGGGATCTGTGAGCGGAAGCTGCTTCCTTCATGATATGAGGTCTGCATGTCTTACCACAGCCGATTAAACAAATCCCAGGTAAGTTTTAGAACACATTCAGGAGTATGTTATAACCTCCTTACAGTGGTTGACAAGGTTCTACACAATTTGTCTCCATTTCTCTCTGATTCATTTTGTCCCACTGTAACCCCTGCAGATGCAGCTCTAGCCACACTAGCCTCCTTGCTTTTCCTCAACTCCCCCCCGCCCCACCATGGTCCCAACCCAGAAATGTCTTTCTCAGGGACCTAGGAGCCATCTGTTTGAAACGAAGACATAAAGGGAGATAACATCTCTAGCTCCCCACTTCTGTGGGAGGTTAGGAGCCTAACTTCGTGGGCACCTAACTCCAAGTTGCAAAACTACCTTCTGTCGTAAAGAAATGAGAAATTTGTTTTCCCTTGTAGAAGGCTAATGTAACGGCCGACGATCACCCGCATTACCAGGTATATTTAGGATGAACTATGTGTAACAAAAGGTGCTATCATGTTTTCTTACTTGAAGACTAATTATTTTGAAAAGGTGCGATGGGTGAGTGCGGCTGCGCGTCACTGAGTCACGCCACCTACGGGCAGTCCTGGGTTGGGGGCGGCTCCCGGGGGTGCGGGGGGATGGGGGAGGCCACAAGCCGCAGGGTGTCGGGGGATACAGGCACACGTTTCGGGGAGCCGAACCGCGGGGACCCTCAGGTATGTGCGTAGCTGAGGAGGACCCCAGGGAGTGGCCTGAGCCGGACACGACCTTGGAGCCGGGGCCAGCTGGGCGCGCGTGCGGCCTGGCGTTTGCGAGCTGCACAAGGCCGACCCCAGAGGCGTCTGTTTCTTCCGACGCGCGTCACGTCGGCTGGCTAACGCACTCGCTCACGCGGGGGCTTACCCGTTCCCTCACCCGGGCCCCTTTACCATGGCCTCAGCGCACCCCGCCCGCGCCCTTTTCCGGGACTGCTCTGCAGCTGCGTGCGCACCGCCTGCCGGGCCCGGCCCCGCCCCGCCCCGCCCACGGCCCGCCTTCCGGCCTCCGCGCCCTGTCGTCTCATTGGCCCGGTCCCCTCGGCCCTCCTCTCCCCGGCGGAAGTTCCCCGTTCTGTCTCTTCTATTGGGCACGCTGCCTGCGGCCTGAGAAATTTCAGCCAATGGGAGCGGTCAGGAACTACCGGGCAAAGGGGCCGTGGCGCGCAGTGTAAAGGGCCTGGCTCTCGTTGCCCAAGATTATCTCCGACTCCGTGCGTCGAGGGGTGGTGAGAAGCTAAGGGGCAGCTGGGCTGTGCGTTCCCGGTCCCTGCCCGCCGTCGTGGGCGCAGGTCTGGGCTTGAAGAGCCTCAGCCTGAGTGTTTCTTCCTCCCACCCGTATGCAGGATCCCCCGGACCGGGACACGCAGTTCCGCAGGGCTCAGGAAGGCGTCCCCTCTCCGTCTTCTCTTCTCATGAGTCTCCCAGAAGCTGTGATGAAGTCGGGCAGTGTTCGGCCCGCAGGTGCAGCGGATCAGAACCAGGACCAGAGAAGGAGGGTTGAGAAGAAAGGCCTGGTGTCAGTTGTTGGGGTTGGGGGTGCACAGAACAGTGTTGACATCTCTTTTTTATTGCAGTACCTACAGCAGGCCAAAGTCAACCCGGCTTCCCAACCGTGTGAGTGCCTTTGGCTTTGTGTCTGGAAGCGGAAGGGCAGTGAGACTGAGGAAGAAGACCAAGCTGCGCGTGTGCAGCATTGGTTCATGTGGCTGAGAGCTGTTGATCAAACACCCCAGCTGGGCCCTTGAGAAGGCAAAGGGGCGGAGGGAGGGTAAAGTGAAGGAGGAAGGTGAGCATTCCAAGTCCCTGACTCCCTCCACCCACCTCCCAAACTGAGGCTCTCTTCCTCTCCTGTCAGGCGGCATCTCACAATTGATGACTTTGAAATCGGGCGTCCTCTGGGCAAGGGAAAATTTGGGAATGTGTACCTGGCTCGGCTCAAGGAAAGCCATTTCATTGTTGCTCTGAAAGTCCTCTTTAAGTCCCAGATAGAGAAGGAAGGACTGGAACACCAGCTGCGCAGGGAAATTGAAATCCAGGCGCATCTACAGTAAGGACAGTCTCTGCATGAGATTCCAGAAGTGGTTCCTCACTCTTGTTCTGTTTCCTCTGATATTTCTGCCATCTGAACCCAGTACTACCCCCAAATAAGCCCTTTGCTTCCACCTTGAAGACTTCTCTCTGCAACTCATTCCAATTACACTATGTAAAGTTCCCTCTGTGTCACACTGGAACCCTGATTCCCATTCCTTCTTTCTCCCCTCACACACTCCCAGACCAGACTGTATTTATACTGGTCCCAGCACAATTTCAATTTGCCCCCTGTATGACCAATCACTTGTATTAGCATCATGTGTTGAGCTTCAGGGAGGAGTCTGACCTTTCCTCCATCCCTCCTCCAGACACCCAAATATCCTACGCCTGTACAACTACTTCCATGATGCACGCCGAGTGTACCTGATTCTGGAATATGCTCCAAGGGGTGAGCTCTACAAGGAGCTGCAAAAGAGCCACACATTAGATGAACAGCGTACGGCCACGGTGAGGTGGGGGGATGGGTGCTCTGGGGTCTGTGAGTTTACTGTGGGCTGGTGGGGTCACTGCTTCTGGCTGGTTCTGGTGTCCAAATTGGGTTTTTCCTTAGTTTATTTCTGAATTTTATTCTATAAATCTTATATGACACATACATCCTACAACTTCACATTTGGATACCCTAACTACCCCCAGAGTATTTATAAGAAGGGTGTATAAGTTTGGATTCTTTGGTTGTAAGCAACAGAATCTAACTCCACTACCTTATGCAAAGAAACTTATTTAAAGGTTGTGAGGGAGTTTGCTGAGTAAATGCATGAACTGGCCCAGAAATAGGAAGCATGAGTTTTCTAGAGGGCTCCAGACAGGGAACCAGAGTGATGATCATCCCAGCAGGAATGATTGGGTCAGCTTGCTGTCAGAATGATCGATCTTCCAATTTTCCTCCTGTTTTTGTATCACTTCCTCAGGCCTCAAGTCCTGTGGGAGATCATCTGATTGGCTCAGCGTAGGTCCTCCATCTGGCCACTTGCTGTGCTAGGGCAAAAGGGAGGATCTGTCCATCTTAGCATCCATCCTGTAAGACCGCATAAAATAGTGGAGGGGAAATCCTCCCTCACCAATAATTGTGGTGCTATTAAGGAGGTAATGGAGCTAGTAACCAGGAAACAAAAGATTCCACTACAATTATAAAATACACGATATGTATTTTACCTCAGGGAAATTGTGGCCGGCTTCATTTCCAGACTGCTTTTTCTTTGCTCACACAGATAATGGAGGAGTTGGCAGATGCTCTGACCTACTGCCATGAGAAGAAGGTGATTCACAGGGATATTAAGCCCGAGAACCTGCTGCTGGGGTTCAGAGGTGAGGTGAAGATTGCAGACTTTGGCTGGTCTGTGCACACCCCCTCTCTGAGGTAGGTCAGGTGTGGTGGGATGGGCCCTGGGTGCCAGTTAGGAATGATCCAATTTAATTCATTCCACATGAAGACCCAGATACAAACCTGGGTTTGTATTTGAATACTGCCTTTATCAAATGCATATATTTAATATGTATTTGTAGTTTGAAAGAATGTGGTTCAACCATGTTTTTTATTTCTTGATCTCTGTTAACGTATAACTTTACCAACAAGTTTCCATGTAAATTAAAGACCATTGCTCCATAATTCTAGGAATCTTATTGTATGAATAAACTATAATTAAGTTACTTGGTCCCTCTTGATGGACCATCAGTTTGTTCCAAACCTTTCTTGATGCCCAGAACATTCTTATGAAAACATCCTGGATCATGAGCTAAATAATTATATGGATAATTGCAAAACAGGAATTGGTGGGTCCCAGTGCTTGCCTTCTCTGCATCTTGATGCATATTACAAGTGGTGTTTCCAAACTCCTGTGCTCAGGAGGGGACTGCTCGGGATTTCCTAGGGTCTCCCATCTCACTGGAAGCTGGGGAAGGAGGGTTCTCCTTGTTCTGGGCCTCTGCACAGTGCTCCTTTCTCTGCTCTCCTCTAGGAGAAAGACAATGTGTGGAACTCTGGACTATTTGCCCCCAGAAATGATCGAGGGGAGAACATACAATGAGAAGGTGGATCTATGGTGCATTGGGGTGCTCTGCTACGAGCTGCTGGTGGGAAATCCGCCCTTTGAGAGCAACTCCCACAATGAGACCTACAGACGCATCCTCAAGGTGGGATGGCCACACTCTTAGGTATTCATGGGGAAGCAAGTCAGTGGTGGGTGGTGGGCCTGTGGAGCCTGGGGCACACACACAGGTTGTCCACTAAGATCCAGAACAGTGCCTTGAAGAAATTCAAGGAACAGAGAGAACACAGACCAAAGAAATGAACCGTACTTCTCTTTCTTCTTCTCTGGCCTCATCAGGTAGATGTAAGGTTTCCCCCATCAATACCTTCAGGGGCCAAGGATTTGATCTCCAAGCTTCTCAGATACCAGCCCTTGGAGCGGCTGCCCTTGGACCAGATCCTGGAGCATCCCTGGGTCCGGGCCCACTCCCGGAGGGTGCTGCCTCCATCTGCTCAGATGGCTTCCTGAGCCCTGTCTGCCCCTCCTCCCTTGAGTTTGTTCAAGGAGAACTCCCGTCTTTTGTTTCTTCTCTTTTAAGGTGCAAGATGCTAATTAATAAAAGCTGAATCTTTTTGTACCAGGTCTTTATAGTTGTGTGAGTCAGTGTGGGATTGGATAGAATCTTTATTTCTTGTAGTAACTCTTCCCTTTGAGAGCAGTGCAAGATGATGCCCCCCCGACCCCCAGAGATGGTGACTTAAGCACTCTCCTTGAAAACTAGTTACTACTCTCTGCAGATAATTGCCCTGGCGGTACATAACCTACCACCTGTCACAGTGGCTCCTAGACTCAACTTCCTATTCCCGAGGTTCTCAGGAGTATACCACCTGTAACACAGGACTCTGATCAAGCCAGAGGTCCACTCTCTTTATACTGATATCCAACATGCTGCCATCTTCAACATAAAATATTTCACTGCACTTCAATGTTCCCCAAATTCTCAAATGAATTCAGTAGCACCTCCATGGTATGTCATATTCTGATTGCATCAGAATAAATCATCCCTAATAATAAATGTAACATCACTTCTGAAATCACCCTCCACCTGCAGCAATTTCCTTCTGTCACAGTTTCATGTGGCAGCTGCTCCCTTCATCCATGGCATGCTCTCTGTACCAGAGTAAACGTCTAGGCTCTTCAGCTGGAAGCTCAAACATGTTTTTTGCTCACTGCAGGCATCGTATCCACCTGTGTCTCCTGACTAAAAACACTTCATATGGAGTTCGCCTCGCTAACGTTACTCCCACCACCATGTTCTACACATTGTCCTCAATGTGAAATGTCCAGCACACGCAGGACCATGTCCCTATTATAACCAGACTTACTAATTAAATATAAATAATTCAGCCCCTCCACTCTCACATGAACAGCTCCCACTAGTGCAGATCCATCATTTAAATGTGCAAAGACTTTGGCTCATGGTTTTTTTACCTGTATCTTCAGTGCTCACAGCTCTGTGCTTTCTAGCTTTGTCCTATCAGTTTTCTTGAGTTAATACTTCAATTAAACACTTGGAAATTCCTAATAAATTAACTGGCTTGTACACACAAAGCATGTAATATTACTCATTTCTGGTGTTGGAAAATCTCATATCACTGGGCACATTTTGGGCAGGTAGGAAAGAATAGAAAAATCAACCAGGACCTCAACACTGACTACCAGATGATATATGGTTAAATAACGAAAATTCTGACACGCTTTACAGTAAGGATTTCAAAGTTTCTCCAATAGCTACATAGCTTTCCTCACCTACCCTCATTCCAGACATTCTGCCTCCCATGACACAGAGAAAATAAAAATCTTAACTTTAATATCTGTTTTACATGCTAACCCACAACCATTTAACCATAAGAGTCAACCACATGTGAAAAGGAGAATTATGTCTCTCTCAATCTGGTCAAATTACTATTGCAAATGATGGATAACACTGTTCTTTGTGTACTAATTAAGTCATATTTCTCCATAACCTTTTTTTTTTTTCCTGAGGAAGATTCTCCCTGAGCTAACATCCACTGCTAAGCTTCCTCTTTTTTTTTTGTAAGTGAGCCACCACCAAAGCATGGCCACCGACAGGCAAGTTGTGTAGGTCTGCGCCTGGGAAGTGAACCTGGTGGCCAAAGTGGAGCACAGCGAACTTAACCACTAGGCCACTGGGGCTGGCCCCATAACCTCGTTTTATAAATAGCATCTTCTGAGAAATTGACTGTACCTTACTCTTTGACTCAATTAATGTCCTGTCACTTTGCTTTTCTCTACTTTTAAAAGCAAAAATCTTGAGGGCATTTTCTGGACATGTTTCCATTTTTATAACTGTATGTGTTCTCAACTCATTAGAAGGTGGATTTTATTCTCTCACCTTCACAGCCATAAGAAAACAAGTCGCTGACAGTGACTAATACTGTGTGTAATATACAGTAGTCCTCCCTTATCCAGGTTTTAGCTTCCGTGGTTTCAGTTACCAGAGGTCAACCTTGGTCTCAAAATATTAAATGGAAAATTCCAGAAGTAATTCATGTTTTAAATTGTGAGCCATTCTGAGTAGTGTGATGAAGTCTTGCTCCAGCCTGCCCAGGGCGTGAATCCTCCCTTTATCCAATGTATCCATTGTATAGGCTACTGGCTCATTAGTCACTCAGTAGCCTCTGGGTTATCAGATGACTTTCTTGGTATCACAGTGCTTGTGTTCAAGTAACCCTTTTTTTACTTAGTAATGTCCTCAAAGTGGAAGAGTGCCCAAGTGCTGGCAATTTGGATATGTCAAAGAGAAGCTGTAAAGTGCTTCCTTTAAGTGAAAAGAACACAGTATATATTAGGTTCTGTACTATCCGAAGTGTCAGGTATCCACTGGGGGTCTCGGAAGTATCCCCCACGGATAAGGGGGGACTACTGTAATTCTAGAAGGATTGTTAGAATTCCTAACATGGCTGTTGGTTTCTTGTCTGCAACGAGTTAATGCTGGGTTGGTTCAGGGTTCATCCTCGGCCGTTCCTTTCTCCATCTCCTCTCATTCTTTTTGTTGGTCTCACCCAGTATCAAGACTTGAAATAACAGTGTACACTAACGACCCAAACTCATACATCCAGGCCCGAACCCTCTCCCAATGTTCAAACAGGCTGCAGTGCATACAAGACACACACGCTGTGTGATCTTATAGATATTTCAAACGGACCATGCTCGAGACTGGAGTCCTGAGCTTCCTCCAAGTCGCCCCTACTTGCTGCCTCCCCACCTCAGGGGATGGCAAATCCACTCCTGCGGTGCTCCGGGCCAACTCCATCACTCAGGAATCCGTGCACGGCGTGGAGGCGGCTCTGGGTCACAGAAGGCCCAAGAGAGGCGGGTGCGTGGGTGCGCGCCGCGCGGGAGGGAGACTTCCGGCGCCCTCCTCTGGCGGGTATTCTGACGGCTCATTCACCAGCATCCCCATAAGAGGATGCGGGGCGGAGACCACGCGCAAGGGAGTCCCAAGCCCAGCCGGGCCGGTTCCGCCCCTTTGCACTTGCCCCGACCCCGGGCGAAGGTGCCCGCCTCCTGAGCCTCGATTTCCCCGCGCGTAGAACGCACGGTCTCGCCCCCTCTTCGTTCCCCCGAATTGTTCCGACTGCGAAGAGGCGGGTGTGACACGGCGCTCTGGGCCTGGTAAGTCCTTCACATCGAGGAAGACCGGCTCTTGGACACGCTCCACCGGTGTGTGTTTTTAGAGACAAACTACATTACCCAGAAGGCTATGGACCGTGCGTCTGCGGCGGGCGCTGGGCCAATGACGGCCCAGGACATGGGCGTTTCCTGCGGTCGGCTGTCGTGGGTGGGGGGTTTCCGGTCTCCCTGATGGTCTACGTCATTTGTATGCGACGGTTCCGTCCACGCCAGCTGTGGGGCGGGGGTCGCTCGCTGTTCTGTGGCCGGTATCAGTGCGGCTTTTGGAAAGTGAGCAGAAAGGAGGCTGGGACTCACCTCCGCGCCTTTGGACGAGCCGTGAGCCTCCCCGTGAGCGGGGAGGGCGACAGTCAACTGAGGTCACCCCACGCAAGGCAGGGGAGAGGTTTCGTTCGGCTGAGCCCGCGGGACCCGCCTCAGTCGCCGCCTCTCCGGGCCCCGCTCTCCCCACAGGGTCCCATGATGGCGGCGGCGTGGAGGGACCCGGCGCAGGTGGGTGGACGATGTTTTCGGCGTTGCTGGTTCTCTGTTAGTTGGCGGAGGGCTCCTGGGCGGGGTGGGAGTCAGGAAAGGCACTGGCTTTCTCTTTGCAGTTGTGTTTGTGTATGACTAGTGGAGCCGGCTTGTCACCTGCTTTATTTCCAGTCTTAGGACATGAGAGACTGAATATACGAGGGGACGATAGGCAGGCTACGTATAAAAACAAAACTCTGACTCAGAACCTGCAGCACCCTGGCGGGGAAACCAACCCCTCGTCTACAATAAACAACCCAGGGAACCACCCGCTCTTTAAGTCAGACTTGCCGGACATCAGATTACTATCTCTAGTGGCAATCCAGGAAGCTGAACAATGACTTCTGTAACAGTCGGCCCAAAATGGCCAGGATGATTAATAACTGACTCTTTCTCTAATTTTTCCCCGACTTCCAACTTAAGACCAACCAGAGAAAGCCATGTATGCACCCCTAACCAGCTACATAGGATGCTATATGATTGCATGTCAGAGAGTTTTCATTATTTAAACATATATCGTCATGTTTTAAATGTTGAGACCCTAGTTGATTTTTCTGTTCTTATCTGTCTGCCTAAAATGTGCCCAGTGATGTCTGTTTATCGAGCACCGGAAGTGAGTAACATTGCAGGGTTCCTATGTATGAAGCAGTTAATTTATTAGGAATTGCCAACGATTTGATCAAAATATTAACTCAAGAAACCTGATAGAGAGGATGAGGGTAGAAAGTACAGAGATGTGAGCACTGAACGTGCAGGTGAAAAACCATGAGTCAATGTCTTGGAGCATTTAAATGATGGATCTGCACTAGTGGGAGCTGTTCATGTCAGAGTGGAGGGGCTGAATTATTTATATTTAATTAGTCTGGTCATAATAGGGACGTGGTCCTGCGTGTGCTGGACATTTCACATTGAGGAGAATGTGTGAAATATGGTGGTGGGATTAACGTTAGCAAGGCAAACTCCGTACGAAGTGTTTTTAGTCAGGAGACACTGGTGAAAACGATGACTTAAGACCTGGGGACTTTTAGTCACTTTAAGACATGATGTGAAGCCCTCAGCGTGGGGCAGGCAGCTAGCAGGACCAGTGAGGCTCAGGTACTGCTGCTGTTACCATCATTGATATTATCATCATTTTCTCCTTCCTCTGACATCCTAGAGCCATTACTGTCTGCATCTCACAGTCTGCATGTCATTTCCACTGTGTTGTGTCATTTTCCAAGGGCTCCTGCATAGGAAGCTTCTCTCTCTGACACTATTGGATATGTTCAAAGCATTGACCACCACTCCCCACCTTGAGCCCAGCACAGAGCTTGGCCCTCAGGAGGTGCCCGGGAATTAGGGCCTCGATCTCTCTGCACCTTTACTAGCGATGCAGAGATAAGCTGTGAACCCGTCCACCAGCCCCAAAGCTAATGCTCCTGCCTCTATTTGACTTTCCAGATGTCTGTGACCTTCGATGATGTGGCTGTGACTTTCACCCAGGAGGAGTGGGGGCAGCTGGACCTGGCCCAGAGGACTCTGTACCAGGAGGTGATGCTAGAAAACTGTGGGCTCCTGGTGTCTCTGGGTAAGGCGTCCCCACTCCACCATTTGGGCAGACTTGCTAGGTCCATCATTCCAACCTCTGGCTCCATCTCAGCTGGTCAAGAAGACTTCAGGAAGCCCCTCTCCCCGACCTCCTTCCCACAGCTTCGGTCGTTTTCTAGGCTCACGTCTTCCTGCCTGGTCTCCCTGTGTCTCTTTGGGCAAGAAACAGAGGACCCTTTGGCTCCTAGAAAGTGATGGAAGGAAGTGGCGGTGTTCCACAGAACCTAAAGGCAGGATTTCCAGTTGGGCCTTGTGAACCACTGACATAGGTACTGGAAGCCACCACAATTATGCCCTGGCTTCTGAGTCTCTTGTCTTAGCTTCTCCCTCTGGGTGTGCTCATGTCACTGTCTTTTCAGAATGGCTTTTTCTCCTCAGCGAGTTTGCAACAGGACTGGCTGCCTCAGTCCCTGCTCTCTGTGGCCCCCAGGTTCCTTGCCTCTGCTTCCTTGCATGTTTATATTGTTTCTCTTTCTTTCTCTGCTCCTGGGCTCTCTGGGGCATCCTTGGGGCAGGAGTGGCCACCTGAGCCCATCCTTTCCTGAACCTCTCACCCCAGGGCCCAGCACAGACTGGCCTCTGTCTGAGGTTCTTATTTCACATTCCAGAGAGGGACCCGACTGAGCCTGGTTGGCTCAGGTGTCCCCTGCAGCCCAGTTAGCAGAGCCGTGAGTGCTGGGATGTTCTCCAGGAAGAGGGTGAGTCAGGCAGGCCCCAGGAGGCCTTTGCCTTCAGTGCCAACAGGTATTGTTCTAAGCAGCATGATCTCGGTTATGGAGCTTCTTCATTCTCATGTGAGCCGTCACAATCGTCTCTTGTTTCCTAAGTCCAGGACCGAGATCCTCTGCTAGTACAAGAGAGGAAAGTTAGGGAAGTGCTTCTCAACACTTGGTGGTTTTGCCCCCCAGGAGACGTTTGTCAGTGTCTGCAGCCACGTTTTTTTTTTTGAGGAAGATTAGCTTTGAGCTAACTGCTGCCAATCCTCCTCTTTTCGCTGAGGAAGCCTGGCCCTGAGCTAACATCTGTGCCCATCTTCCTCTGCTTTATATGTGGGACGCCTACCACAGCATGGCTTGCCAGGCGGCGCCATGTCCACACCCGGGATCCGAACCGTGAACCCCAGGCCCCCGAAGCGGAACGTGCACACTTAACCGCTGCATCACCGGCCTGGCCCCTGCAGCCACTTTTGATTGTCACACCTGGGTGTAGGTGGTACTGGCCTCTAGTGGGTAGAGTCCAGAGATGCTAAACATCCTACATGGACAGGACAGCTCCCTTAACACAGAATTACCCAGCCCACGGGTCAGGAGTGCCACCATTGAGAAACACCAGCTTAGGTGTTTCTGAGCTTGAGGATAATCACCGTAGACCACTCAGTTTGAGGGAGAGGAGGGCTGTATGTCCATGGCTTAGAGGACAACATGCGTATTTTAGAGAGCTGGAATTATGATCCGTGTCAATGAGAAGAGATTAAACAAAGTTACAAAAAGTTCGATATATTTAGGTATTTTGTAACAAAACTTTTTTGAATACAGTCATGTGCCGCATAACCATATTTCAGTCAACAATGGACCACATAGATGATGGTGGCCTCATAACATTAGTACCATATAGCCTAGGTGTGTAGTCGGCTATACCATCTAGGCTTGTGTAAGTACCCAGGAAAACCAAGTAACTTGCCAAAATGTTGGAAGCTCTCTCTCTAAATATCAGCTTTAGTTAAAGACAAAAGATGGAGTTGGGGAAAGCAGCAAATTCAAAGGAAAGGAACGCAATTCACAGATGGGTGAAAAGGAGCAAACATTTGAAAAACAAGTATTTGGCCACACAGAAACAGAAGAACACACAGGGGAGCCCAACAAACAGGCTTTTCTAGGTTCCTTCCTATCTGCTGCCTAGTTCGTGTTATGCTAAGGTGATATAGTCACCTCCTGAGACAGGTTTTGTTGTTGTTGTTGTTACTTTCTTTTTTTTGATACTTCTTATTTTTTATTGTGTTAATGACAGGTTACTATCTTGTGAAATTTCAGTTGTACATTAATGTTTGTGATTCGTGTTGTAGGTGCACCACTTCACCCTTTGTGCCCACCCCCTACCCCACCTTTCCCCTGGTATCCATTAAACTGTTCCCTTAGTCCACATTTTTAAATTCCTCATATGAGTGGAGTCATACACAGATTATCCTTCTCTAGCTGGCTTATTTCACTTAACATAATTCCCTCAAGGTCCATCCATGTTATTGCAAATGGAATGATTTTGTTCTGTTTTGCAGCTGAGTAGTATTCCATTGTATATATATACCACATCTTCTTTATCCAATCATCTGTTGATGGGCACTTAGGTTGCTTCCATGTCTTGGCTATTGTAAATAATGCAGCAGTGAACATTGGGGTGCATAGGACTTTTGGGATTGCTGACTTCAAGCTCTTTGGATAGATACCCAGTAGTGGAATGGCTGGATCGTATGGTAGTTCTATTTTTAATTTTTTGAGGAATCTCCATACTGTTTTCCATAGTGGCTACACCAGTGTGCATTCCCACCAGCAGTGTATGAGGGTTCCTTTTTCTCCACAACTTCTCCAACATTTGTTACTATTAGTTTTAGATATTTTTGTCATTCTAATGGGTGTAAGGTGATATCTTAGTGTAGTTTTGATTTGCATTTCCCTGATGATCAGCGATGATGAGCATCTTTTCATGTGCCTGTTGGCCATCCGTATATCTTCTTTGGAGAAATGTCTGTTCATGTCTCCAGCCCATTCTTTGATTGGGTAGTTTGATTTTTTGTTGTTGAGTTGTGAGAGTTCTTTATATATTATGGATATTAAGCCTTTGTCAGATATATGACTTGCAAATATTTTTTCCCAGTTAGTGGGGTGTTTTTTTGTTTCAATCCTATTTTCATTTGCCTTGAAGAAGCTCTTTAGTCTAATGAAGTCCCATTTGTTTATTCTTTCTATTGTTTCCCTTCTCTGAGAAGACATGGGGTCTGAAAAGATCCTTTTAATACTGATGTCAAAGAGTGTACTACCTACTTTTTTTGTAGAAGCCTTATGGTTTCAGGTCTCAGCTTTAGGTCTTTTATCCATTTTGAGTTTATTTTGGTGAATGGTGAAAAAGAATGGTCAATTTTCATTCTTTTACGTGTGGCTTTCCAGTTTTCCCAGCACCATTTGTTGAAGAGACTTTCTTTTCTCCATTGTATGCCCTCAGCTCCTTTGTCAAAGATAAGCTGTCCATAGATGTGTGGTTTTATTTCTGTGCTTTCAATTCTGTTCCATTGGTCTGTGCACCTGTTTTTGTACCAGTACCATGCTGTTTTGATTACTGTAGCTTTGTAGTATGTTTTGAAGTCAGGGATTGTGATGCCTCCCGTTTTGTTCTTTTTTCTCAGGATTGCTTTAGCAATTCGGGGTCTTTTGTTGCCCCATATGAATTTTAGGATTCTTTGTTCTAATTCTGTGAAGAGTGTCATTGGGATTCTGATTGGGATAGCGTTGAGTCTGTAGATTGCTTTAGGTAGAACGGACATTTTAACTAAGTTTATTCTTCCAATCCATGTACATGGAATGTCTTTCCATCTCCTTATGTTGTCGTCCAATTCTCTCAGAAAGGCCTTGTAATTTTCATTATATAGGTCCTTCACTTCCTTAGTTAAATTTACACCGAGATATTTTATTCTTTTTGTTGCGATTGTGAATGGTGTTGTGTTCTTGAGTTCTTTTTCTGTTAGTTTGTTATTAGAATATAGAAATGCTACTGATTTATGCAAATTGATTTTGTACCCTGCAACTTTGCTGTAGTTGTTGATTACTTCTAAGAGTTTCCCAATGGATTCTTTGGGGTTTTCTATATATAAGATCATGTCGTCTGCAAACAGTGAGGGTTTCACTTCTTCCCTCCCTATTTGGATTCCTTTTATTCCTTTTTCTTACCTGATTACTCTGGCCAGGACCTCCAGTATTATGTTAAATAAGAGTGGTGATAGAGGGCATCCTTGTCTCATTCCTGTTTTCAGGGGGATGGCACTCAGTTTTTGCCCATTGAGTAGGATGTTGGCTGTGGTTTTGTCATATATGGCCTTTATTATGTTGAGGTAGTTCCCTTCTATGCCCATTTTGTTCAGAGTTTTTATCATAAATGGCTGTTGGATCTTGTCAAATGCTTTCTCTGCATCTATTGAGATGATCACGTGGTTTTTATTCCTTGGTTTGTTGATGTGGTGTATCACGTTGATTGATTTGCGTATGTTGAACCATCCCTGTGTCCCTGGTATGAATCCCACCTGATCATGATATATGATCCTTTTGATGAATTGCTGAATTCTGGTTGCCAAAATTTTGTTTAGAATTTTTGCATCTACGTTCATCAGTGATATTGGCCTGTAGTTCTCTTTTTTCGTGGTGTCCTTGTCAGGCTTTGGTATCAGCGTGATGTTGGCCTCATAGAATGTGTTAGGAAGTGTTCCATCCTCCCTAATTTTTTGGAATAGCTTGAAAAAGATAGGTATTAAATCTTCTCTGAAAGTTTGGTAGAATTCCCCAGGAAAGCCATCTAGTCCTGGGGTTTCATTCTTTGGGATGTTTTTCGTTGCTGTTTCAATCTCTTTCCTTGTGATTGGTCTGTTCAAATTGTCTGCCTCTTCTTGAGTGAGCTTTGGGAGATTGTAGGAGTCCAAGAATTTATCCATTTCCTCTAGGTTATCCATTCTGTTGGCGTATAGTTTTTCGTAGTAGTCTCTTGTAATCCGTAGTATTTCTGCAGAGTCTGTTGTTATTTCTCCTCTTTCATTTCTGATTTTGTTTATTTGAGCTTTCTCCCTTTTTTTCTTTGTAAGTCTGGCTAGGGGTTTGTCAATTTTATTTATCTTCTCAAAGAACCAGCTCTTTGTTTCATTGATCCTTTCTACTGCTTTTTCGTTTCAATAGTATTTATTTCTGCTCTGATTTTTATTATTTCTCTCCTTCTGTTGACTTTGGGCTTTATTTGTTCTTTTTTCTCTAGTTCACTTAGGTGTAGTTTAAGACTGCTTATTCAGGATTTTTCTTGTTTGTTAAGATGTGCCTTATTGCTATGAATTTTCTTAATGCAGCTTTTGCTGTATCTCATATGAGTTGGTATGGTATGTTATCATTTTCATTTGTTTCCAGGTATTTTTGATTTCTTCTTTAATTTCTTCCATGATCCATTGCTTGTTCAGTAGTGTGTTGTTTAGTCTCCACATCTTTGTGCCTTTCTCAGCTTTTTTCTTGTAATTAATTTCTAGCCTTATAGCACTATGATCTGAGAAGATGCTTGTTATTATTTCAATTTTTTTAAATTTGTAGTGGCTTGCCTTGTTTCCCAACATATAGTCTGTCCTTGAGAATGTTCCATGTGCACTTGAGAAGAATGTGTAATCTGCTGTTTCAGGATGAAGTGATCTATATATGTCTATTAAGTCCAGTTGTTTTAGTTTTTCGTTTAGCTCCACTATTTCCTTGTTGATTTTCTGTCTGGATGATCTGTCCATTGATGTGAGTGGGGTGTTGAGGTCCCCTACTATTATTGTGTTGTTTTTAACATCTTCCTTTAGGTCTGTTAATAGTTGCTTTATGAATCTTGGTGCTCCTATGTTGGGTGCATACATATTTATAACTGTTATTCCTTCTTGGTGAAGTGTCCCTTTGATCATTATATGTTGTCCCTCTGTGTCTCTCTTTACCTGTCTTATTTTGAAATCCACTTTGATATAAGAATTGCAACACTTGCCTTATTTTGCTTGCTATTAGCTTGAAGTATTGTCCTCCACCCCTTCTCTCTGAGCCTGTGTTTGTCCTTGGGGCTGAGGTGTGTTTCCTGGAGGCAACAAATTGTTGGATCTTGTTCTCTAATCCATTTTGCCACTCTGTATCTTTTTATTGGAGAGTTTAATCCGTTTACGTTGAGAGTGATTATTGATGCATGTGGACTTAATGCTGTCAATCTGTCACTCATTATCTTGTTTTCCTGTGTTTCTTTTCCTGTGTGCTTTAGCCTACCCATTTAATACTGCAATTTCTTATGCTGGGTTTCTTAGATTTTTCCTTATTTATGTTTTGTGGCTCTGTTCTGTTTTTTAGTTTAGTGGCTACCCTGAAGTTTGTATTTAGAATCTCATGTATAATATAGTCTATTCTCTGGTAGTCTCTTACTTACTTGGCCTAGACTGACTTAGACCCTTTGCTCTTCCCCTCCTAAATAATTATTTTCATTTCTTATTCCAACTCGTGTTATGAATTTGTAGTTAGAGTGATAAGATTGTCCTTGCTTTGGTAGTTTCCTTACTTTTACCCTAATGCTGTAGTTGAATATTTGCTATCCTGTTCTGGTTCTATCCATCGGTCTCCCTACTCTGTGGTTTGTGACCCCTTTCTCCCTGTTTTCTTTTTTCAGGTATGACAGCCTTCTTGAGGATTTCTTGTAGTGGAGGACTTTTAGTTACAAATTCTGCTAACTTTTGTTTGTCTGGAAAAGATTTAATTTCTCCCTCATATCTGAAGGATATTCTTGCTGGATAGAGTATTCTTGGCTGAAGATTTTTATCTTTTAAAGCTTTGAATATGTCACTCCATTCTCTCCTAGCTTGTAAGGTTTCTGTAGAGAAATCTGCTGAAAGTCTGATAGGAGCTCCTTTGTAGGTTATTCTCTTCTGTCTTGCTCTCCTGAGTTTTCTTTCTTTATCTTTCATCTTTGCCATTTATACTACTACGTGCCTTGCAGTAGGTCTTTTTACATTGACAAATCTAGGAGATCTGAAAGCTTCCTCTACACACATTTCTCCATCAATCCCTAGATTTGGGAAGTTCTCTTCTATAATTTCATTAAGCACACTTTCTGCTCCGTTCTCCTTTTCCACGTTCTCAGGAATTCCTGTGATCCTTAAGTTCTTTCTCTTCATTGAATCCACTATCTCTCAGAGATTTTCCTCATTTTTTTTAATTTTTAGTTCTCTTTCTTCCTCTGTCTGGAGCCATTCAGCCTATCTTCGATTATGTTAATTTTCTCTTCTATGGTGTCTACACGAGCATTCAGGGAATCCGTATTCTGTTTTATCTGGTCCATTGTGTTTTTCATCTCTAGTAATTCTGTTTGATTCTTCTTTATAATTTCAACCTCTTTTGTGAAGTAACTCCAGAACTCATTGGCTTGTTTCTCTATCTTTCTCTCTACCTCATTGAGTTTTTTTATTATAGCTGCTCTGAACTCATTTTCACTGAGTTCACCTAATTCCAAGTCCTCAGGACTTAATTCTATGTTTTTATTCTTTTCCTTCTGTTCTGGTGCTTTTATAAATTGCTGGATGGTAGAGGAGCGGTTTTTTCGCATAGTGGTAGAATTCGGTTGCAGTTACAGCCTGTCGCCGCTAGATGAGGGTCGAGAGCCACGTGTTCTGAGCTCTCTGCCTTTGGCAGGATGGCGGAGCCCAGTGCACTTTGCTGGGAGGGAGGGGCTGCTATTCTCACGGGCCGATCTGGATTTGGATCAGTTCCGTTCTCTGGTCTCCTGGGGCCCTGGGTTTATGGGGTCCCCGTGCACGGAAGCTTTCCCCTGTCAGCGGGTTTCCACTGTACCAGCAGCGGGAGTCCTGGATGATCCCCTGGTCCCGTGGCCCCTCCCCCACTCCTTCCCGCACTCCCGACAGTGATCCCGATCTCTCCAGCGAAGTTCTCTCCTACCCTTTTCCAGCTGCTCTGAGGCCAGCAGCAAGGTTTCCGTCCTCCGTCTTCTTGGTCCTGTAGGTCTCTGACATGTTGGCATTAGATATATTATCTGAAATTCAGTTTTTCCAATCCTTTGTTGTAATTTGGAGGGGAGAGAGTCCCGGGTCAGCTCACCCCGCCATTTTGCTCCGCCCCTCTCTGTGATGACCTAAGACTCTACTTTTTTTTTTTCTTTGAGGAAGATTAGCCCTGATCTAACATCTCCTGCCAATCCTCCTCTTTTTGCTGAGGAAGATTGACCCTGAGCTAACATCCATGCCCAGCTTCCTCTATTTTATATGTGGGATGCCTGCCACAGCATGGCTTGACAAGCAGTGTGTGGGTCTGCACCCAGGATCTGAACTGGTGAACCCCAGGCTGCCAAAGTGGAATGTGTGAACTTAACCACTGCATCACTGGGCTGGCCCCAAGACAGGTTTTTTTATCTGAATTCTTTTAGGCAGTTAGGGGGAGGTAACAAGAAAAACTTTGTGAGTCTTTTGTTTCTTAGAAATAATCTGCCTATGGACCCGGCCCAGTGGCACAGCAGTTAAGTGCACACGTTCCACTTTGGCGGCCCAGAGTTCACCAGTTCGGATCCCGGGTGCGGACATGGCACTGCTTGGCAAAGCCATGCTGTGGTAGGCGTCCCACATATAAAGAAGAGGAAGATGGGCATGGATGTTAGCTCAGGACCAGTCTTCCTCAGCAAAAAGAGGAGGATTGGCAGCAGTTAGCTCAGGGCTAATCTTCCAAAAAAAAAATCTGTGTAAAATAATCCTCATGTTAAAGAGATACATTTTGGGGTGGCGAATTTTGTTCCCCTTCTGTATACTCTGATGTTTGCACAAGGATGGAATTGCCTAACGATGCATTTCTCAGAACGTATCCTTGTTGTTGAGTGACATGTGGCTGTAAAAGTCCACATGTAGCCCTGCTGAGTGCATCCCTCACTTTCACATAGTCTCCTCCAGGTCACTCTGCTTTGCTCATGCTGGGCTTCTTGCCGTATTCTCCCTTCCTCCACTGCACCCCGCCTGCACATGCCTGCCTAGGCCTCTGCACTTGCTGTTCTCTCTGCCTGTGACTGTTCCTGGGTATTTCAACCTTTACGTGGTCACCCCTTCTTAGCACAGTCACCACCTCCTCACCAGTGGCTTCATGACCCCAAAATCTCATGGAGGTCCCTCCTCTGTCACACTCGCTTTCTCCCAACACCCTATTTATATCCTCCTATGCCAGTGGTTCTCATCCAAGGACAATGTTGTCCCCTAGAGACACATGGCAATGTCTGGAGACATTTTTGGTTGTCACACTGGGATGGAGATGCTACAGGCATCTGGTGGGTGGAGACCTGGAATGCTGCTAAACATCCTTATATGTACACGACATACACACTCCCTCCCTCTCTCCCCAACAGAGAATTTTCTGGATCTAAATGTTAGTCATGCAGAGTTTGAGATACCCTGTTTCAAAGGGCACACAGACACTTCATCATGGGCATTGAGAGACTCCCTGAGGAAGCCATTCCTTTATTTCATCTCTTTCCTGCCTCCTGGTTGTTGAAGGAAAATCTGAGTTTAGGGCTGAATCTTAACACTCCACCCCGCAACTGTGGCTGCCTCCCCTTTTCAGCAGAGGACATGCACAGCCCCGAGCAGGCCGTGTGAGCCTGCCAGGCCTCAGCAACATCGCTTTGATTGTGTGTCTGCATTTTCAGGGTGACTTGCCATCAAGGCAAGGGACTCGGTTTCCCATTTACCAGAGCAATGCAGGATTCCCTTTTTGAAGGAATCTAAGGAAAATTAAAAGTGAGTCACTTTTAAGAAAAGTGGTTTATAGTAGTCACCAGCTTGCTCAGGTCCTTGGAGTACTGGCTGCTTGTCAGGTCTGTTCCAGGCACTGTTCCTGCTCCACTCATCTAATTCTCATGGCGTCACCGTCCTCAGCAAAGTCAGGAAAACTCAGCCACTGCGGCGAGTCCTTCATGCAGCTTAACTTACTCGGTATTGAACTTACATGTTCATTTTATGAAGCTGTCCTCTGTAGTAAATGTCATTTTTTTCTGAAATTTGACAAGAGACAATATTTGATATTTCTGTAAATGTCCATATGTGACCGTATCACTGTGTCAGATTTTCAATTTTGTTATTTTTTGGTAGTTCATGAAATGCTGAGGTCTAGAGTTGCTGAGTCTGCCCCTCCCCCTGCCCTTGTTCCCTAAGGATAAATCTTGGTGCTCATGTCCCAGCCTCACCACCACCCTCCACTTGGTCTCAGGCTGCTGGCCCCACACAAGGGTGTTCGCTGTTTTCTCCCTAGTGTAGTGTTTGGGAGACCAGGGTCCAGAGCCAGACCCCTGGTGTTTAGTCCTAGCTCAGCTTCTTAAAGATTGTGTGGGCCTGGGCAAGTTGCTGAACCTGTCCATGCCTCAGTGTGCTCCTTGGTAAAATGGGGTACTGTGGTGTCTGCTTCCTGGGACTGTAGCCAGGGTACATGGGGAGCTTAGGAAAAGGACTCAGAACACTGCCTGATGGGACCAGGCGGTATGCAGGGTGGCAGCTGAGAGCCCCGCTGCCCCCGCTGCTGTCACTCTCATCAGGATTCTCATCGTCCTCATGCCTCGACTCAGCATCTTCTGGAGCAGAGTCCTGTAGCTTTGTGGTAAAACAGCACAGACAGCAGAGAAGGCTAGACCTGCATTTCCATTTGGCTCAGCCATTCACCAGTTCTGTGCTCTTTGGTAAATCATGTTATGTGCCTGAGCTCTGGTTTCTTCATGTATAAAATGGTGCTGATTGCAATGCAGACTTGCTGGGGATGCTGTGATGAAATCCTAAGATAAAATTCTAATTTTGTCTGTGGTGTAGAGGAAGGACAATACAAAACTTTGCTTAGGATCTAAAAAAAGACCTAGGTCAATGACGACACATACTTTGTTTTGAATGAAAAGAGCCAATATTTTAAATATGTCAGTTGTTTGAGTTACTCTATAGATTAATTTCAATTTTGAGATGACATAACACATTGATGTTTCTTGACACAGTCCTTTGAATATGATTAAACTCTCTCTATATATTAGTTTTTGACTTAGTATCAGGAATAAAAACTCCATGGCGGTATGGTTTCCAGGTCTCAGGTCAGCATTTTGTGTGCATGGGAGCAGCTCTATTCTGAGATCTTGTCCACATTCTGAAGTCCCAGGCTAGATTAAGAAGTTTTACTTCATTTCTCAAAAACCCTTGTGTGTCCTCTTTCCTTCTCCATGAACAGGGTGTCCTGTTCCCAGACCTGAGCTGATCTGCCAGCTGGAGCACGGGCAAGAGCTGTGGACTGTGAAGAAAGACCTCTCCCAAAGCCCCTGTCCAGGTAAGAACCCTGGTGGGCAGGTGGGAGAGCCTGCAGGCTTGAGGCCTGGGGGAGACCTCTGGCCGTGGTTCCCTGGGAAGCTTCTTGTCGTGGCCTCTGGTGGTTTGGACGCCATGGAGCCCTTTGACCCCTGGGCCCTCTGCCCTCCCAGCAGACAGAGGTTTATGAGCTGAGATCTGACTTGGGCTCCAGCTGCTTGGGCTGAAAGCCTGTCTTGCCGATCACCAGCCCTGTGGCTCTAGCAAGGTGCAGGATCTCATGTGTCTTTGTGTATGAGTTCAGCTGAGTTAAAGCCAGCTACCGTATCAGACAGACTCCGGGATCTCAGTGCTCAGGATGTGGAAGCTGTTTTTCTCACTCACGCCAAGATCCATGTGGGTCAGCCGGGAGCTGTGTACCACACAGTTGTTCAAGGACCCAGGTCCATTCTGTCATCAACATATGGCTTTAAGGTTGTCCTGACATCCTTCAGCTGGCAGAGGAGACTGAGGGGAAGGGAAGATGTCACACCCACTCCCACAGACACCAGGTCCCCTCATATCCCACTTAGAAGAAGTAGGCATTTGGCCTCATTTGGGTGCCTTGGGCTTGGAAATGAGGCCGAGCTGTGTGTCCAAGGAGAGGAGCAAAGTGCTGGGTGAGTGTGGTCTGCTACACCCTGTCTGTTCCTTGAAAATGCTAGTAATTATAGCTTCTGTGTCATTGGATTGTTGGGATGTAGTCACATAGTGTGTTAATGCGGAAAACTGCTGAGCGCAGCATCTGAGCCATCGTGAAAGGGAGCTCTCAGTGGTGTTCCTGTCATATTAGTCAGAATGAAGAAATGAAGAGTGTGTCTCACGTGTCTCTCTGAACAGTGAGGAAAGGCCTTCCTCTCCGACTCACTCTCTCCAGCAACACTCTGCCAACCCCCTTTCCACCTTCTCCCTCCACCCCTCCTCTGAGTGTCAGTTAGAAACTCAGAGGCACTCCCTTGTCCCTGTCTTCCTGCCCCTCCCAATTGCTAAGACCTCAGGGTGACATTTGACCTTCTCTGCCCCACATCTGGGCTCCTGAGGGCATTGGGGCCATCGTGTGTGTGTGATTGGTGCCACTGCAGAGTCATTCTGTCTCCCCTCTATTGGTCCCTTGAGCTGTTCAGCCAGCCTGTGCGTGTCCATATATAGGTCATCATCAGCCCCTCAGAGTCTGTTCCAGGCCTTCTGCCCTCTCCTCAATCCCACATCTGCACTTGAGTATCTCATAGTCACCCGAAGTCAACATGCCTGGCAAGGAACTCGTAATGTTGCTCGCTCCTCCCACCTCTTGAGCTTGAGTGAGTGGTTAGAAGCAGGTTAGAGACTAGATACAGCCTCACAGAATTTCTCCTACTTCCACCTCCGTCCCTCCCTACATCCGGCCATCCCCAAATCCTGTCCATTTTACATCATGTACGTCTCCTGAATCCATCACTTGTACCACTTCCATGAGATCTGTCCCCACACTCTCAATCCGAGCTCTCGTCATCTTTTCCCTGGGGGTGCTAATCGTCTCCTAACTGGTCTGTCCATCTACTCTGTGCCTCTGGTCAGCTCTGTGTCCTGCACAAGCCAGCCCAGGTGCTCAGACTTTGTTCCAGACAGTTACCACTTCTCCAGCTACAGATGTCTCAGTATCTGGCCACTAATGTGTCAGCTAGTTTTCATGTTGAAAGTGAAGTCTACCTCCTTCTACTGCCTGATCCTCAACCCTTCCACACTCTTTAGAATCTTTTCCTTTCTTTTCTTTATTTGTTAAAGATTGGCACCTGAGCTAACAACTGTTGCCAGTCTTTTTGGTTTTTTTGTTTGTTTGTTTGTTTTGCCCAAATCCCTCCAGTGCATAGTTGTATATTTTAGTTGTGGGTCCTTCTGGTTGTGGTGTGTGGGATGCCGCCTCAGCGTGGCCTGATGAGTGGTGCCGAGGATCCGCACCCAGGATCCGAACCATTGAAACCCTGGGCCACCAAAGCAGAGTGCGTGAACTTAACCACTTAACCTCATTTAGAATCTTGTGTCTGGGGGCCAGCCCTGTGGCCTAGTGGTTAAGTTCAGTGCACTCTGCTTCAGCGGCCTGGGTTTGGTTCCCAGGCACGGACCTACAACACTCATTGGCAGCCATGCTGTGGCAGCAGCTCACATGCAAAATAGGGGAAAATTGACACAGATGTTAGCTCAGCTGAATCTTCCTCAAACAAAAAGAGGAAGATCAACAACAGATGATAACTCAGGGCAAATCTTCCTCACCAGAAAAAAAGGATCTCATGTCTGTGGCTTCTCTTTTCAGCTAGTGGAAGAAGTCTTGCCCTTGGCCATGGCCAATTCTGACACCAGCATCTAGAAATCACCTTTTCATGGAAATACTTGCTTCACTTATATTCTGCTTGTTTTGCAACTTCATCCTTTCTCTAGTCAATATAAAATGTGCGCAAGTTCCTTACATTTGAAGAAAAAAATTAAAAATGGTCCTGTCTCGTGTTGTATTCATCCACTTTTTAGGGCATTTAATTTTTCACATCTCTTCACTCTCACAAACAGTGCTGCCAAGAACATTCATGTGTATTGGTCATGTTGCATATGACTAGAGGTGTCTTTTGATGTTTCTCAGAGTCAAATTGTTGGTATAGGCTATGCAGATTTTGAAGTTTACAAGATACTTCTCATTTTTTCCAAAGGAACTATACCAATTTACACTTCTCCCAGCAAAGAGTGGAGGTTCCTTCGGCCTATACCTTGCCCAATGCTTGATACTATGAGACTCTTCAATTTTTGACAATCAAGTGGACACAAAATTCTGCCTCATATGGTCTTGATTTGCTTTTCCTTTACTGCTAAGGAACTTTAGCATCTTATCATATGATTTTGGGCCAGTCTGTATTTTCTTCTTTAAAATGTCGATATCTATTTTTCTATTAACTTGTTTGCATTTTCTTTTTGATTTGTAGGGATTCTTTGTACATTCCTCATATCATCGTATGTGTGTGTGTGTGTGTGTGTGGTAAAAATACACATTACATAAAATTTATCATCTTAGCCATTTTTAAGTGTACAATTGAGTGGTATTAAATATGTTGATGTCATGCAACCATCACCACCATTCATCTACATAACTGAAACTCTTACCCATTACACAGTAACCCCCCCATTTCCTTAACACCATCCCCCCCCCCCCAGCCCCTGGCAACCACAGTTCTACTTTCTGTGTCTGGTTTTGACTAAGTACCTCATATAAGTGAAATCATACATTATTTTTGTGTGTGTGTGACTGGCTTATTTCACTTAGCATAATGTTCTCAAGGCTCATCCATGTTGTGTAGCATGTGTCAAAATTTCCTTCCTTTTTAAGGCTTAATAATATTCCATTATGTACATATGCCACATTTTGCTTATCTGTTTATCCCTCAGTGGACACTTGAGTTGCTTCCATGTTTTAGCTATTTTGAATAAGGCTACTATGAATATGGGAGTAAAAATATCTCTTTGAGGCCCTGATTTCAGTTCTGTTGGTCATATATACAGAACCTCAATTGCTGGATCATGCGGTAATTCCATTTTTAATTTTTTTTTTTTAAAGATTTTATTTTTTCCTTTTTCTCCCCAAAGTCCCCCGGTACATAGTTGTATATATTCTTTAGTTGTGGGTCCTTCCAGCTGTGGCATGTGGGATGCCGCCCCAGCATGGCCTGACAAGCGGTGCCATGTCCACACCCAGGATCCGAACTGACGAAACCCTGGGCTGCTGCAGCGGAGCGCGCAAACCCAACTACTCGGCCACAGGGCTGGCCCCTCCGTTTTTAATTTTGTGAGAAACTGCCGTACAGTTTTCCACAGAGACTATACCATTTACATTCCTGCCAACAGTGTACAAGAGATTCAATTTCTCCATATCCTCACCAACTTATTTTCTATGTTTTTTAATAGTAGCCATCTTAATGGGTGTGAGAAGATCTCTCTTTGTAGTTTTGATTTGCATTCCCTAATGATTACTGATGTTGAACATCTTTTCTTGTGCTTGTTGGCCATTTGTATATCTTCTTTGGAAAAATGTCTATTCGGGTGCTTTGGCCATTTTTGAATTGGATTGCTTGTTTTTTCTGTAACTGATTTTTAGTTCTCTATATGTCCTGGATATTAATCCCTCATCAGACATGATGATTATCAGATATTTTCTCCCATTCTTTGGGTTCCCTTTACTCTGTTGATAGTGTCTTGATGCACAAAGTTTTTTTAATTTTCAGGAACTCTGATTTGTCTATTTTTTCTTTTGTTACCTGTGCCTTTGGTGTCATATTCGAGATATCATTGCCGAATCCAATGCCATGCCTAGGTTTTCTTCTAAGAGTTTGATAGTGTTAAGTCTTATATTTAAGTCTTTGATCTATTTTGAGTTAATTTTTGTATAGGATATTAGATAAGGGTCCAATTTCATTCTTCTGCATGTAGGTTTCCAGTTTTCTCAGCACAATTTCTTAAAAAGACTGCTTCTCCCCGTTTAATGGTCTTGGCACTCTTGTCAAAAATCATTTGATGGTGTATGTGAAGATTTATTTCTGGGCTCATGATTCTATTCCCTTGGTCTGTTTTTCTTTCTGTGTGCCAGTTCCACACTGTTTGATTACTGTAGGTTTGTAGTGAGTTTGAAATAAAGAATTTTGAGTCCTCAAGCTTTGTTCTTCAAGATTGTTCTGGTTCTTCAGGATCCCTTGAGATTCCATATGGATTTTAGGATGGATTTTTCTATTTTTGCAAAAAATGTCATTGGGATTTTGATAGGGATTGTATTGAATCTATAGATGGTTTTGGGTAGTCTCAATATCTTAACCATATTGTCTTCCAGTCCATGAAGATGATATGTGTTTCCACTTATTTACATATTCTTTAATTTCTTTCAGCAATGTTTTGTAGTTTTCATTGTACAACTCTTTCACTTCATTGTTTAAATTAGTTCCTAAGTATTTTATTTTTTTTTTGCTATTGTAAATGGAACTATTTTCATAATTTCCTTTTCAGATTATTCATTACTATATATAGAAATCATGCAACTGATTTTTGTGTTGACTTTGTATCTTACTACATTGTTGAATTCATTTATCACTTCTCACAATTATTTTGTGGCATCTTTAGAGTTTTCTACATATAAGATCATATCATCTTATGATGATAAGAAACAAAGGTAATTTTACTTCTTCCTTTCCAATTTTGATGTATTTTATTTCTCTCTCTCTCTCTCTCTTTTTTTTTTTTTTTGGTGAGGAAGATTGGCCCTGAGCTAACATCTGTAGTCAGTCTTCCTCTTTTTGCTTGAGGAAGAGTGGCCCTGAGCTAATATCTGTGCCTGTCTCCCTCTCTTTTGGATGTGAGACCCATGAACCCTGGGTGCTGAGCAGAGCATAGAAACCCAACATCTGGGCCGGCCCCTTATTTCTCTTTTTATGCCTAATTGCTCTGGGTAGAACTTTCAGTATTATGTTGAATATAAGTGGTGAAAACGGGCCGGCCCGCTGGCACAGCGGTTAAGCTCTCATGTTCCACTTCGGTGGCCTGCAGTTCACCAGTTGGGATCCCAGGTATGGACCTGCACTGCTTGTCAAGCTGTGCTGTGGCAGGCGTCCCACATAGAAAGTAGAGGAAGATGGGCACGAATGTTACCTCAGGGCCAGTCTTCCTCAGCAAAAAGAGGAGGCTTGGTGGCCGATGTTACCTCAGGGCCAATCTTCCTCAAAAAAAAAAAAAGTGATGAAAACAGACATCCTTTCCTTATTCCTGATCTTGGAATAAAAGTTTTCAGTCTTTCACCATTGAGTATGATGTTTACTGTGGATTTTTCATATATGACTTTTATTATGTTGAGGTAGTTTCCATCTATTCTTAGTTTGTTGAGTGTTTTTATTATGAAAGGGTGTTGAATTTTGTCAAAAGCTTTTACTACATCACTTGAGATGATCATGTGTGTTTTTTCCTTCATTCTGTTAATATGGTGTGTTACATTGATCAATTTTCATATGTTGAACCATCCTTGCATTACAGGAGTAAACCCAACTTGATCATGGTGTATGATCCTTTTAATGTGCTGAGTTTGATTTGCTAATGTTTTGTTGAGGATTTTTGCATTAGTGTTCATGAGGGATATTGGTCTATAGTTTTCCTTTCTTGTGGTGTCCTTGGGTTTGGTATCAGGGTAATACTGCCCTCAGAATGAGTTAAGAAGTGTTTCCTCCTCTTCAATTTTTTGGAAAAATTTGACAAGGACTGGTATTATTATTTTTAATTAGTGTTAGTTGTTAGTTCTTTTCAAATATTTGGTAGATTTCACCAATGAAGCCATTAAGTTGAGGTCTTTCTTTGTTGGGAGACTTTCCATTACTGATTTAATCTCCTTCCTAGGTATAGATCTATTCAGATTTTCTATTTCTTCATGATTTAGTCTTGACAGGTTTTTTGTTTCTGGGAATTTTTCCATTTCATCTAGGTTGTCCAATTTTTCGGTGTACCGTTGTTCATATACTCTCTTAGACCTCTTTTTTTGTTTTTGTAGAATTGACAGTAATGTCCACACTTCAATTTCTGATTTTAGTGTTTTGGGTCTCTTGTTCTTAGTCCATCTAGCTAAAGGTTTGTCATTTTTGTTGATCTTTTCAAAGAACCAGCTTTTTGTTTCATTGATTTTCTCTATTTTTCTATTCTCTGTTTCATGTATTTCTATTCTAATCTTTATTATTTCCTTCCTTCTGCTAGCTTTGGGTTTACTTTGTTCTTTTCCTCCCTCCTCAAGTTGTTAAATTAGGTTGTTGATTTGAGGTCTTTTTGTTTTTTAATGTAACCATTTGTAACTATAAATTTCCCTCTTAACACTGCTTTCACTTCATCCCATAAATTTTGGTATGTTAAGTTTTCATTTTCATTAGAAACAAATTATACTTTGTATGATATCCTTTTAAAATCTCTCAAGACTTAATTTATGGACTAACGTATAGTCTATCCTGGAAAATGTCTCGAGTACACTTGAGAAGAATGTGTATGCTATTGTTGGGTAGAATGTTCTGTATATGTCTGTTAGATCTAGACAGTTTATTATGTTGTTTAAGTCCTCTGTTTCCTTACTTGTCTTTTGTCTGGTTGTTCTATTCATTATTGAGAGTAGGGTACTGAAGTTTCCATCTCTTATCATAGATCTGTCTCTTTCTCCCTTCCATTCTGTTGGGTTTTGCTTCATGTATTTTGATGGTTTGTCATTAAGTATGTAAGTGTTTACCACTGTTATATCTTGTTGCTGAATTATACCTTTTCTAATTGTCTCTCATAATCTTTTTTGATTTAAAGTCTATTTTGTCTGATATTAATAGAGCCATCCCTGCTCTTTTTTAGTTAGTATATGCATGGAATATCTTTTTTCATCTTTTCATTCTCAATCTGTTTGTGTCTTTGGATCTAAAGTGAGTCTCTTGTAGAAAGCACATAGTTGGATCATGTGTTTTTATCGTTTTGCCAATCTCTGTTTAATCTATTTACATTTAAAGTAACTACTGATATGGAGAGACTTCTGGCATTTTTTTTAAATTAGTATTACATTTGGAAAGAGCTTAGTTTCTTTTTCTTGGAAAATTGGCCCTGAGCTAACATCTGTTGCCAATTTTCCTTTTTTTTTTTTTTTTTCCCTTTTTCTCCCCAAAGCCCCAGTACATAGTTGTATATCTTGGTTGCAGTTCATTCTACTTCTTCTATGTGGGATGCTGCCACAGCATGGCTTGATGAGTGTGGTGTAGGTCTGCACCCAGGATCCAAACCAGCAAACCCTGGGCCGCCGAAGCGGAATGTGTGAACTTAACCACTCAGCCATGGGGCCAGCCCCGGTCATTTTGATATTTGTTGTCTATATGTATTATAGCTTTTTTGTCACTCATTTTCTACATTACTGTCTTCTCTTGTGTTTAGTTGACTTTTTCAGTAAAACATTTAGATTTCTTTTTCATTTCCTTTTGCATATACTGTATGGCTAATTTCTTTCTGGTTACCACATTTAACACTTAAAGTTATATCACTAACTTGAATTTATATTAGCCTAACTTTAATAACATAAAAAATACTCCTTTGAAAACCTCCATCCCTACCTCTTTCAGTTATTCATGTCACAAAATTACATCTTTATATATTGTATACCCAAAAACTTAAACTAATAACTCTCATAAATATATTAGTCTCTTAAATTATGTAGCAAACTACATGTGAAGTTGTAAACTAAAGTTACAATACTACCAGCTTTTAGACTAATAATTTTTTTAAAATTAGTCTCTTAAATCATATAGAAAACAAAAAGTGGAGTTATAAACCATTGTTACAGTAATACTAGCTTTTATAATTGCCCATATATTTACCTTTATTGACATTTTTATTTCTTCATATGGTCTTGAATTACTGTCTAGTGACCTTTCATTTCAACCTGCAGGACTCTTGAGAATTTCTTGCAAAGCAGGTCTAGTGGTAACAATCTCCCTCAGCTTTTACATATAAGAATGTCTTAATTTCTCCCTCACTCTTGAAGAACAGTTTTGCTGGACATAGGATTCTTGGTTGGCAGTTTTTTTCTTTTATGTTTGCCTATGTTGACCCACTGCCTTCTGGCCTCTCAAGTTTCTGATGAGAAATCTGATAATCTTATTGAGGAATCCTTGTATGTGACAATTTGCTTTTACTCTTGCTGTCAAGATATTTTCTTTATCGTTGGCTTTCATAGTTTGATTATAATTTTTCTCCATGTGAGTCTATTTGAGTTCATCTTGGAGTTTATTGAACTTCTTTGATGTCTTTCATCAAATTTGGGAAGTTTTCTACCATTTCTTCAAATATTCTCTCTGAACCTTTCTTTCTTCTCCTTTTGGGACTGCCACAATGAGTTTATTGATTTGCTTGATGGTGTATTACAGGTCCCTTAGGCTCTGTTCACTTTGCTTCAGTCTTTTTTTTTTCCCCTCTTCCTCAGACTCAATAATGTCCATTGTCCTATTTCAAGGTTACCGATTCTTTTTCCTGCTCACATCTTCCTTGGAATCACTCGTTTATTTTTCATAAGTTATTGTACTTTTCTGCTCCAGATTTTCTTTTTGGTTTGTTTTGTTTTTCTACTTCTTCATTGATATTTCCCCTTTGTTTATACATAGTTTTTGTGACTTTCTCCATATCTTCCTTTAGCTCCTTTAAGATGCTTGTTGTTAAGTCTTTCTCTAGTAGATCTGCATCAGGTGTTTTTTAGTTTTTGGAGGGGTTCCAAACATGAGTTACCACGTCCTCAGGGACTCGTTATCTTCTTGCTTTTGATGTATGGTAAGACATACATGAAGTATTGCCAACCTAGGAGTTTCATCTGGCTTCATAGTCCAGAGATTTACTGAGTCTCATTGTATATGCAAAGTTGATTGAATCATTGCCTACAGGATTCAATCTCCTGTCCTCTTTCTATCAGCTTAATTGTTATCTTATGGCTCAAAACCCCAACCCTCTAATCACATGGTTGATCTTTCTAGTGTGGCCAGGCCTTGCTCTGAGTTATCTCTTCAGCATAAACTATCTGGGGACCCAAATGAGTTACCTGTTTGCGTAAATATCTGGTCTGGAATTGACTGTGTCTCCTCTCCAGCACTCTCTCCCCTAACCCAGCCTCTCCTCCTAGCTCTCACTTTCAAGGTGTCAACAGTTCAAGGACCAGGCAAGAAAAAGATTGCTATCCTGGGATTGAGAGGTAGCAAAACACAGTAGACACAGAGGCAGTGTTTTAATCTTCACTTTCTTCACTGAAATGCAGATTTTTTTTCTTCTGTGTTGGCATTACTAACAGGCCCTGTTGTGTTTTGGATTTCTTTCAGGTGATAAAGGAAAACCCAAGATCACAGAACCTACCAGTTGTGAGCCAGCCCAGTCTGAAGGAGCCTTACTCCAGAAACAACTAACACAAGGAGCCCCAGGGGACTCCCAGGTGGGCCAAACCAAGGATCAGGATGGGCCATCAGAAATGCAAGAAGGACACTTGAGACCAGGCATAGACCCCCAGAGGAAGAAGCTCTCTGGGAAAATGAGCCCTGAACATGATGGTTTAGGGACAGTGGATGGTGTCTGTTCATGGATTGTACAGGAGCCAGTCCCTCTGGGAGGTGCTGTCCTTGACCATGACTCCTGTGGATCAGGTAGAGATCCCGTGATTCGGGAAGAGGAAAACATCTTTAAATGCAATGAATGTGGGAAAGTTTTTAACAAGAAACGCCTCCTTGCTCGACATGAGAGGATTCACTCTGGAGTGAAGCCCTATGAATGCACAGAGTGTGGGAAAACATTTAGTAAGAGCACTTACCTCCTTCAACACCATATGGTCCACACTGGGGAGAAGCCCTATAAGTGCATGGAGTGTGGGAAAGCCTTCAACCGCAAGTCACACCTTACACAACACCAGCGGATTCACAGTGGAGAGAAGCCTTATAAGTGCAATGAATGTGGAAAAGCCTTCACCCACCGCTCCACTTTTGTCTTGCATAACAGGAGCCACACAGGAGAAAAGCCCTTTGTGTGCAAGGAATGTGGAAAAGCCTTCCGAGATAGGCCTGGTTTCATTCGACACTACATCATCCATAGTGGTGAGAATCCCTATGAATGCTTTGAATGTGGCAAGGTCTTCAAACACCGGTCATACCTCATGTGGCACCAGCAGACTCACACTGGGGAGAAGCCCTATGAGTGCAGTGAATGTGGGAAAGCCTTCTGTGAGAGCGCAGCCCTCATTCACCACTACGTCATCCACACTGGGGAGAAGCCCTTTGAGTGCCTGGAGTGTGGGAAGGCCTTCAACCACAGGTCATACCTCAAGAGGCACCAGCGGATTCACACTGGGGAGAAGCCTTATGTATGCAGTGAATGTGGAAAGGCCTTTACCCACTGCTCCACTTTTATCTTGCATAAAAGGGCCCACACTGGAGAAAAACCTTTTGAGTGCAAAGAATGTGGGAAAGCCTTCAGCAATCGGGCAGACCTCATTCGACATTTCAGCATCCACACTGGAGAGAAGCCCTATGAGTGCATGGAGTGTGGGAAGGCCTTCAACCGCAGGTCAGGCCTCACGAGACACCAACGGATTCATAGTGGAGAGAAGCCCTATGAATGCCTCGAGTGCGGGAAGACCTTCTGCTGGAGCACAAACCTGATTCGACATTCCATTATCCACACTGGAGAGAAGCCCTATGAGTGCAGTGAGTGTGGAAAGTCCTTCAGTCGAAGCTCATCCCTCACTCAGCATCAGAGGGTTCATTCTGGGAGAAACCCTGTCAGTGTAACAGAAGTGGGAAGACCCTTCCCAAATGGGCAATCCTCGGTCAACCTCCAAGAACTCCTATTGGGGAAAGACTTTTTGAATGTAACCACTGAGGAAAATCTTTTGCCAGAGGAAACATCTTACTCAGAATCTGATCATTCATACCAAAGAGAAACCCCTCAGTTTTCTTCTCTGTGAGAAACCCTGTTGCAGGATATCAGTTGTCATCTGAAGAGTCATACTGGAAATTGACCCAGCCTAGAGCCTTATTCCATGTCTGAGATTCATCCAGGAGAGAGACCCAGTGGTTATTATGCACTAAGGAAAACCTTCAGCTACATCTTTCTCCTTAGTTTACACTGCAGTGTTATCTCAGGAATTTTCTTTTTAAGAAGAAGGAAGAGACTTAGAAGAGAAAATGACCTGCAAACACAGTTTCTTTCTGACTTCCTTGCCAAGCCTATGGCACTTTGTCATGGATCCCTTAGTTTACTTTGTAGGAAGAGAGTTTGTTTCACAGATAAAGGACCTAGACTCTTTATGTGTTTGGTATATACGTTAATTGCTGTCCAGTGTGAGGCGAGTTAGACAGTGGAGGGCAGGTCTGGAAACTTTCATTGAACATCTTTCTTCTAAAACATTGTCTCTACTCTTGAGCTTAATTTTTGTGAGAAGTATGAAGGCTTGAGCCATCAAATACCTTTATATTTGAGGAGATAAGAGTACACATATGAATGGGCACATTTTACTGCATCAGTTAAGACTGTTTAAGGCTTTGATTTTTAAAAAACAAACCTTTTCTTCATGTGGTTTTAAAGAACTGATAATCAGACTTTTTCTTGATCCTGTTCTATTGGTTTATTTGATTGCTGTAGCTATGTGGTAAATCTTTTAATTGAGTAAGGCGATTCATCTCTCTTTAATCTTCCTATTTAAAGTTAGTTTAATACTGCTAGTTATTTTGAATTTCCATATAAAGATTGAATTAGCTTGTCTATTTTTACAAAAATCTTTATCAAATTTTGATAGAAATTGAGTTAAATTGTAGATCAGTTTTTTGAGAATCAGCATCTTTACTGTGTTGAGTCTTCCAATTCATAAACTCGGTATGTCTCAGCATTCATTTAAATATCACTTGATTTATTTCGTTACTGTTTTGTAAATTTCAGTAATAGGTCCTGTACAATTTTTGTAAGCTTTATATCTAGGTATTTCTTTATTTTGAGTGATTATAAATAGCATTGATTTTTAAAATTTCAATTTTCGCACAACCTTTGGTAGTATACAGAAATACACTTATTTTTTGGATGTTATTTTGGTATCTTGCAATCTTGCTGAACTGTAGCCTTTTTTTTTTTTTTTGATAATATGCTTGGGATTTTCTACACAGAAATAACATGTGCAAATAGAAACAGTTTTATTTCTTTCTTCCCATCCATATACCTTTTTTTTTTCTTGTCTTAGTGTACTGGCTAGGATTTCCAATATGACTTTCAGTAGTAGTAGTGAGAAAGGATATCCTTGCCTGGTTCCTCGTATTACAAGGAAAACATTCAGTTTTTCACCATTAAGTATGATGTTAGTTGTAAGGCTTCCTTCATAGAGGTTTCTTTTTAAGTTTAGAAAGTTTCCCTCTATTCCTGATTTGCTGAGATTTGTTATTGTGAATGGGTGTTGAATTTTGTCGAATGCGTTTTCTCTATCCGTTGATAAGATCATGTTTTTTTTCCTTCTGTAGCCGGTTCATATGATGTGTTACATTTATTTGAAGTTTGAATATTGAACCAGTTTTGTATCCTTGAACTAAGTCCCACTTGGTCATGGAATATAGTTATTTTTATATATTGTATTACAGTATCCAGTATGCTCGTATTTTGTTGGGGAAGTTTTCCTGTTTCATGAGTGATCATGGTATGCATTTTTCTTTCTTACTTTTGTTCATTCTTTTTTTTCTACTGTCATTGTCTAGTTTAGTGTCTAGATGATACTGGCCTCCCAACATGTGTTGAGAGGTGTTCTTTCTTCTATTATTTGGAAGACTGTGTAGAATTGGTTTTATTTGTTTTAATGTTTGGTAGCATTCTCCAGTGAACCATTTAGGCCTGGAGATTTTTCTTTTGAATGCTTTTTATTTATTTATTTTATTTAATATGTATAGAACTATTCAGAGTATTTGTTTCATATTGGATGAATTTTCATAGTTTATTCTTTTCTAGGACTTGTTCCATTTCATCTAAATTTTCTGATTTGTTTTGAGTATTCCTTTATAATCCTTTTAATGGCAGCAGAATCTGTACTTATATCCCACGTTTTATTCCTGTTGTTGGAAACATGTCTTCTCTGTCAGTCTTCTGAGACAGTTCTCAATTTTATTCACTGTTTTAAAGAACCAGCACTTTATATTATTGTTTTTTTCTCTGTTATCTTTCTGTTCTTAATTTCACTGATTTCTCTTCTGATCTTTATTATATCCTTTCTTCTACTTGTTTTGGTTGTATTTTGCTCTGTAGTTTCTTGAGATGGTTGCTTAGATTTTTTAATTTTTCTAACGTAAGCATTAAGTTCTATAAATTTTGTTCACAGCACTGTTTTAGCTTCATCTCACAAGTTTTAATATATTTTAATTATATTTCATTCAGTTCTATTTCTTTATTTGAGACTTCCTCTCTAATCTATGGATTATTTAGTATTATGTTGTTTAATTTCCTAGTGTTTAGAGTATTTCATGCTTTTTGTTATTGATTTTCTGTTCGTTTTACATTTGATCTGGCTGTTTAAATTTGCTGAGATTTGTTTTATGACCCAGGATATGGTCTAGCTTGATGAATGTTCTGTAATTCTGCTTGAAAAGAATGTGTAATCTACTGTCTTTGGGTGGTGTTTGTATCAATGTCTACACAATCATGTTGGTTGATGATGTTATTCAGATTTTCTATATCCTTGCTGATTTTCTGGCTAGTAATTCTATCAATAGCTGAGAGAGGGGTGTTGAAGCCCTGCCCTGTAATTCTGGAATTATCTGTTCCTCCTTTAAGGTCTGTCAGTTTGTGTCTCATGTATTTCAAAGCTCTGTTGTTTGGTGCGTACACTTAGGATTGCTATGTCATCTTGATGTATTGACCCTGTTATCTTTATATAATGTCCCTTTTTGCCCCTGTAATTTTCTTTGCTTTGAAGTATACTTTATCTGATATTAATGTAGTTACTACTGCATTTTGTAGTTAACGTTTGCATGATTTATATTTTTCCATAATTTTATTTTCAACCTTATTTATATTGTTACATTTGAAGTAAGTTTCTGGCAATAGCATATAGTCGGGTTATGCTTTCTTTTTATACATTTTACCAATTTCTGTTTTTAAATTGGTATATTTAGACCATTTAAACTTAAAGTAATTATTGATATGATAGGGCTTGTCTCCCATTTTATGATTTGTTTTTTGTGTTTGTTCCATTTATTGTTCCTCTTGTTATTTTTTTTGCCTTCCTGTGGGTTGCTTTAATTTTTATAATTCCATTTGATATATCTATGATGTTTTTGAGTAGATCTCTTTGTAGTTTAGTGGTTACTCTAGGTGTTATGTTGTATACACATAACATCACAGCCTTCCATTTTAGCACTTTGATGTGTAGAAACCTTACTTCTGTGGGGTCCCCTTACAGTCCCCAATCTTCAGTATTTCCTGTTCGTACACGAGCACCATACTGGACGATGTCCTCATTTTTACTTCAGCTGTCAAACATTTTTTACAAATCTCATGAGAAGCATAGTTTACCTCTACTTTTACCCGTTCCATTGTTCTTTCTTCCTTGTTGAAATTCCAAGATTTCTTTTGTTAACATTTCCTTTCTTTTTTGTGAATTCCTGTGGTCTTTCTTCTAGAGTAGGTCTTCTGAGCAAATATTTCTGTTTTCCTTCATCTAAAAATGGCTTTATGTCCCTTGGTTCCTGAGGATATTTTTGTGGGACATAGGATTCGGGCTCAGCAGTTCTTTTCTTTCAGTACGTGAAAAGCATGTCATTTCCTTCTGTCCTTTTTTGTTTCAGATGAGAAATCTACTGCATTTGACCCATTGTTTTCCTATCTGTAATGCATCCTTTCTGTCAAGCTGCTTTCAGAGTGTTTTTTCTTTGTATATAGAGTTCAGAAGTTTGATTATGATGTAACCTGGCATGAATCTTTTGGGTTTATCCTGTTTAGTGTTTGCTCTGCTTTTTGAATCTATTACTATATGCCCATTGCCAAATTTGGGAAATTTTTAGTTATTAGTTCTTCAAATATTTTTTCATCCCTATACTTTCTCCTCTCTTTCAGGGACTCCAATAACATGAATGGTAGATCTTTTCTTGTTTCACAGGTCCCTCAGGCTCTCATGGTTTTTTCCCCCTAGTCTGTTTTCTCTCTGTTGCTCAGATTGATTAATTTTCACTGATCTTTCTTTGAGCTCACTGATTCTTTTCTCTCTCATATTTAAACTACTATTGAGCTCACCCACTGAGTTTTCCTTTTGGTTTTTGATGTTTCAATTGTTTAATTTCCATTTGGTTTTTTTATACGTCTTCTATTTCTTTGCCTAGTTTATAATGCCAAAGAAGGACGCTGAGAAAACAGACAAAACTGTGTAGTCCAAAGTCATGGTTCTCTGGTGGTTTATCTTGATGTTGAAATAGAAATCCTAAGTTATTTGGAGGAATGGAAGGCCTAAAGTCTTCTGTGTTGGCATCCACAAGTATTTCTAAGAACAAATCTAACAACTGAGGGTGATCCACAGATTTTCAAGGTTATGTTCTCCAGGAAAGATTTGTGTGTAAAATTCCCCAGCTCTCTAAACCCTCTTACAGCCTCAAAGGAGATGGGGCCACCCCTCTGCCAGGATCACTCTTCCTCTTTATGCTTTAACACATTTCCCCTACTCTTCAACTTTCTAGGACCACTTTCTTTTACATCCCCACTGCTAGATCTTTAACATTTTCCTCTTAAGCCCCTTCTATCCTCATAATCTGTACCTATGTTCAAGTCTAGTCTTACCCCCATCCACTTTCTGCCCCGTAAGCCCATTGAGCTCTGTCTTTCTCCTTTCTCTCACAGACTCACTGTGTCTAACTGTCCTGTCCACTGTCTGTCCCCACCCCGTACTCCCTTTCACTCCACTGACTACTAAAGAATGGCCTCCACTGTCTCCTGACTTAAGCTCTTCTCACAAAGTTCCGTTTTGCATCGTGGTGGTCGCCCCTCTCCCAACTCCATTATTGGACGTTTTTACTGCTGCCTACCTCTTTGATTTGAAGATCCTTTCCTTGTTTCTGTGAGTTCCTGCCCTTCCCCTAAAGAGGTCCTATGTCTTCCTTCCATCTATTAAATAATGCTGCTTTCCAGGATCCATCTTTGGCCATTGCTTTCTCACTTGTGATGTGTGGCATGAGTGAGTTAATTCCCTCTCAAGGGATTGTACTCTTAATGGTCTACAGAGTTCCCCCAAATCCATGTCTCCAGGTTGAGCATTTCTCATGTCTGTTACCCACTGGTCACCCTTCCACACCTTCTCTGTATTCATATTCACTGAGTTTATGCACATGTCGCGTGGCCGTCACCATGAGGATGCACCCATAGTAATCATAAGAGCAAGCAAGCATATAGTATTACTATGTATCAGCTGTTGTTTTTGAATATTTTACACACATCAACTCTTTTAACCTTTGCAACAAGTCTTTGTAGTAGGTAATGTTATCCCCATTTTACAGATCAGAAAACTGAGGCATAGAAAAGTTAAGGGAATTTGCCAAGGAATTAGAAAGTATGAGATTAGGGGTGGGAGGCCAGTTAGGCTGGCTGCAGAATCCATGCCCTTCTCACTTTCCTGTGTTGCTTCTCATGGGATGAGTCTTTGTTTTCCTGGTCACCATTCATTTTTACTAAAATGAATTAAATAGTGCTCATTTAGCTATAACGCTTTTTCTCATTTGATGGTACATCTTGGCCGTCCGTTCAGGTTGAGTGAGATAAACCAGACTCTCTCTCTAATGGCTGCATAATCTGGTGTAACTGTGTAGAAAATGCAGATAATCTCTGCATTTGAGGTCGGGGGGAGGCAGAGAAGGGCGAAGGTGGGCATTTGGTTTTCAGCATTGTGTTTGAGGTGCCTGCAGAACAGCTCAGTGAATCCCACTATCTTCTGCCTTGTCGCCCAAGCCAGACGCCTCGCAGCCATTTTTCTGTCATCATCCTGGCATCCAGCCACTCTCCCGTTCTGTTCATCTGTTCATTTTACCTTTTTATTTTCCTTAGTAGACACTCAACAGATGTGTGTTTTAGTGAGTGGCTACACACAGCAGGGTATTTTTATTACAATGTTTGGGTCCTCGCAGAATGTTTACACAAAGCTGTGAATATATTTGGCACAGTATATGACATGATTCAAAGAGAATCTACATGGGGTTTTATGGTCTGATATATAAGACTCTAAAAGTTATAATGAATGATTGTGTCAGAGGTCCTCCCAGAGGTCACCCCAGGTTTGATGATTTACTAGGAAGGCTCACAGGACTCAGCATATTATCGTACTCAATGACTATGATTTATTACAGCAAAAAGAATACAAAACAGATTCAGGCCAGGGAAAAGGCACAAGGACCGAAGTCCAGCGGAAACCAGAGACATGTTTCAGGAGTTCTGATGTTTAATTTAAGCTCCATCAGTGAGTTATGACAGCATGTGTGAAATGTCTACTAGGGAAGCTCATTAGAAACTCACTGCCCCAGGGTTTTTATTGGGCTCCCTTTGTCTAGAACATAACCAGAATTCTAGACCTCCAGAAGGATAGCAGGTGACCAGCATAAGCCACATGTTTACACAAACAATAGGCACACTGAGCCATTCCTTGTTTCTGGGAATGATGGGAAATCTCCCGAAATCTAAGCTTCCAAATTCCAGCCATGTGCAAACTTTGAAGCTCAAAGGATGGCAGTCTAAGGCCTGCTACGTTAACTACTCTTCATAGTGATTTAAACGGTACTAAAATGTTGAGTAAGTTCAAATATCTGTAACAAATATCGAACAAGTACAGTTTGCTACAAGAAAATATGTCATAGCTTTGAGGTAAAGTCATATATACATGTAAACCATTGTAACTAAAAGAATCAGTTAAATCATGATGGAAATTCTTACAAACGAAGCAGACGGGATTTAACTTAGTGATGACAAGTACAGAGAATATCTGATAAGAAAGGAGGTTGCCTCTCTCATTATCTGTATAGATATGTCTTCAAGTCATTTGACTTTTGAATATTCCCTTCATTTGCCTTTATTTCTATAAAGATGTAATGGCCAGGTCAATGCTGTGTATTTCCATTGCACATATGTCAACAATTTCTCGTCTACTCTTTGTTCCCACTATTGAAACTTGTAGCCTTTGGCTTCAACAAAAAGAATTAAAGAATATGGAGTCATAATAGTTCCTGCGTCATTAAATGTGCATCACTTGAGACTAAAGAGTGTGTTGTTGGAGGGTTAGTCACCTTCCTGGATCTGTGAGTTTCACTTGGAGGGACGGGAGCAGGTGGCCCCAGCTGGGAGGCCCTCTGCAGAGTCATGATGCTAGAAACCTATGGAAATCTGGTCTCTGGGCGTATGTACATATTCCCTTTGTCCTCACACTCCAGCCCACAGATGGCCTTTCCTGTCTCAGTTGTAAGAAGCTGAGTGCCTCTGGAATGTTCAGTGATGTCATCCGTAAGTTTCATGGGTTAAAGATTTGTAATCTGTTGGCTCACGGATATGTTACACGCCTCACAATGAAATGGTCTAAGCTAAATTGTAAATGGGCAACTTTGCCTCCCTCAGAGCAGTGTCAGGAGTATCAGCCTTCTAGTCAAACTACCTGGTTGTACTTCCTGGCCTTGTTTTTACCTGCTGGATGACTTTAAGGAAACTCCTGACCACTGTGCTTCACTTTAATTAGGAAATCTATGCACTAAGCATATCTTTTTATTCTAATGTTTTGGTTCCTGGCACCTTGCTGATGCTGGAGAGACTGCTTCTCCCAGGGCTACCTACTTCCTAGAGGTAGCAAAGGACTGCCGTCTGAGCAGGCCTGTCACATGCAAACCAGCTGATCCAAAGCCCATACCTGTCAGCTACCTCCTGTCAAGGTCTCACACATGGAGCCAGTGTCTCCTTGGCCTAATCAACCAGGGCCAGCGATCAGGCAACTAAGGGCAGTTCCCACTGAAATTGTTCAAACTAGCTAATGCTGAGCCTGCTTAGCCTGCTTACCTTCCTGCCCATTCCTTTCAGTGAAAAGCACAATAAAGACCCTTGCCCATGCTTTCCCCTCGCTCCTCCTGCTTCTTGGCTGACCCTGGTGCTTCCCCATGTGACCGTGCATGGTATGGTGTTGAACTGTGAGTAACAAATTATCTTTTTGATGGCAGTCATCTCCTGATCTGTTGGCCTTACCATAACTTTATAACTATGAAACCTACAATTTAAAACAATCCAGCTCAAAGCATTGATGGGGTAAATTTAAAGAGTTTAGCAAATTGGCCATTTCTATGTTACTTCCAAAGAATGGGGTGTTAATGCACCAAGCCAGATGTGATCTTTAAGTCAGAACAAGGTGGAGAGCCCTGGACAGAGGAGGGAGCAATGCCAAGGAGGGCTGTCCAGGTGAGCAAGTAGAAACCAGGCATTCTATGGGGGCGGCCCTGTGGCCGAGTGGGTAAGTTCGCGCATTCCACTTCAGCAGCCCAGGGTTTCACCAGTTCGAATCCTGGGCGCGGACATGGCACTGCTCATCACACCATGCTAAGGCGTAATGCCACATAGCACAACCAGAAGGACCTACGACTAGAATATACAACTTATGTACTGGGAGGCTTTGGGGAGAAAGAAAAGGAAAAAAAAGATTGGCAACAGATGTTAGCTCAGGTGCCAATCTTAAAAAAAAAAGACGAGAAACCAGGCATTTGAGGGACCATGGTGTTAGTAAGGTCCGAGTTATCTCCTGTGGGGTGCTATTTTAGGAAGATTGTTCCAGAAGTCCTTCTCCTAGCCTCATACCTCTGAAAATGGCCAAGCTCAACTAATTAAGGCCTCCAAATACACAAACAATGCCTTTAGATGTTCTCCTTGTGTCATTTCTCCTACTTTAGGTTGAAGGAAGAAATGCCCTTCTGTGTGCTGTCTCCATTTGTTTTCCTGACCATCCTCCCTTTCACAGGCATCCTCGTCGCACTCCCTCCTCAGCTGCGTCATCTTTCATCGTTTCTGTTTGCTACTCTTGCTCTTCTTAGTTCCTTTCCCTGTCCCTGCTTTCAGGTAAGAGTCCTCACACAGGTTCAGAGCGCTTCCTTCTCACCTTGCCTCTTGTTGATGACAGCCAAATCACACATAAGCAGTGTCGCCTTATTTCTCTGTATTAGAGTCTCCTCTTGCCTTACACCTTAGATACCACAGCCACCTGCACACCTGTTTTTCATCTGTTTTTTGTTTTCACTCTTGCCCTTCCTGAGATCCCTCACACTTTGGCTTCAGTGACAGGCATCACCACTGTGACCCCACATCTGTGCGGAAACTGAGTTGTTTGTCTTGTCATCCCTCTCTCTGTTTAACCAAGGGTTCTCTCTGTGTGTATGTAGTATTTGACTTGAGCATTACCTCTTCCTTGCTCTGTTCCTCTCCACTTCCCAAAACCTCTACTCTGCGTCCTGAACATCCTTACTACAATTTGCCAGCCCCTACACAGCTCTTGCCAAGGTCAGCAGTGACTCCCACTAAGGCCTTGTCTTTACCTGGCTATCAGCAGAATGTGATTGTGTCGAGCACTCCGTTCTTGAAATACACTCTGTTTCCTTGGTTCTGGAACATGGAACATCATTCTCCTGGTGCTCACTTGAGCCTGCCCTCTGTCTCTCCCTGCTTTCTCTCTCTCTCTCTCTCTTTTTTTTTTTTAAGGAAGATTAGCCCTGAGCTAACATCTGCCGCCAATCCTCCTCTTTTTGCTGAGGAAGACTGGCCCTGAGCCAACATCCGTGCCCATCTTTCTCTACTTTATATGTGGGACACCTACCACAGCACGGCTTGCCAAGTGGTGCCATGTACGCACCCAGGATCTGAACCGGCGAACCCCAGGCTGCCGAAGCAGAGCGTGTGCACTTGGCTGCTGCGCCACCTAGCCGGCCCCACTTTCTCTCTTTTTCCTTCTTGCTGACTCATCCATGTCCACGTACCCATTCAGTGTTGAAATTTCTAAAGATTTTGCCCTAGACCGCTTTATTTCTCACAAGGTCTCTGCCAAGGCCTCATCTATGCCCCTGACTTCAGGTATCGTATTTGCTTTGAAGACACTGAAATTTTTTACCCCAATCCTGACTTCTCCTCGGAGCTCTGGACCTGAATTCCTGATGGTCTTCTTGCTGTCCCCACTTGGATGTTTCAAAGATGCCTTGGTCTACATGTGATTTAGTAAGATTCAAAACCGACTCCTCCCAGATTCTGATCCACTTTTAGTCTTCCCTCAGTACTACCTGTACTGTGCGGTTACCCAGGACAGAGATCCCGACTGAGCACAATTACCTCCCTGTCCTCATCCCCATGTACAATCAGAGAGAGTTGCCACATTCACCTCTTAAATGCCACTCAAGTCTGTCATCCCTCTCATTCACTGCCTCCTCCCTAGTCCATCCAACCATCATCACCTCAACTTCTGCCTCACCTTACTAATGGGTCTGCTTGTATCCACATTTCCTCTCTAATCCATTCTCCACACTGAAGCCAGAGATGCAGCTCAGATTTGATCAAGTACTACTCAGCCTGCCGCACTCCCTAAAGTGTTTCATGACTTCCCTTAACTCCTAGGATAAAACCAAATCCTGGGGCTGGCCTCGGGGCTGAGTGGTTAAGTTCATGTGCTATGCTTTAGTGGCCTGGGGTTTTCCAGTTTGGATCCTGAGCAGGGACCTACACACCACTCATCAAGCCATGCTGTGGCAGCGTCCCACATTGAAGACCTGGAATGACTTACAACTAGGATACACAACTATGTACTCAGGCTTTGGGGAGAAAAAAAAAGAACACCAAATCCTTAATGTGGCCCATCCAGGGAGCCTTACCTGGTGTGGGATGTGCCTACATTACCGCCTTTTCTCCTGCACAATTCTCAGCTCTCTTTTCACTTCCTGCTTCCCTTTCTTGTCCCTTTTTCCCACCTGCTGTGGGGCTCTTCCCTACCCACTCTGGTCCGTGAGTGAGTGCTTGTCCCTCCCATCTCAACTAGCACCTCCTCAGGAAAGCCTTCACCACAACACCCATCCAGGTCATAACTTTGCTTTTTCACAAATATATATATATATACAGTTCTTCATTCCCCAAGACAATCTTCAGGTGCGACGGTTTGCTAGAAGGATTCACTAGACTCAGAAAGTGGTTAAACTCATGCTTCCGGATTATTTCAGCAAAAGGACACAGATCAAGATGACCAAAGAGAAAAGGCACGTGGGGGAAAGTCCAGGAGAACCAAGCACAAGCTTTCAGGTGTCCCTCCCAGGGCAGTCGCATGGGGAGCCAATTCTTTCAGCAAAGATGTGACAACATTTTCAAGTGTTGCCAACCAAGGAAGCTCACCCAAGCTTCAGTGTTCAGGGTTTTCATTGAGGCGCATGGTACCTACATGACTAACCATGGATGCTCAGTCTCCAGGATCCTCAGAAGGCAAAGATGCAGTGTGGCCCAGGGCCCCAGGTGTACAAAACCCATCATTCACCAGGAGTCATACTGTTAGCATAAGTTATCTGGTCAAACTGATACAGTGGGACCCAAGGCCTTAGGCATAAAAAATCACTCTTACCAGCAAGATATTCCAAGGACTCAGGTGGGTTTCCTGCAGCTGGTAAGGGCAAGTCATTTCTTTTGAATGTGTAGCATTTGAGCAACCAATGACTGTTCATTTAACACTTTCCTGCACAATCCACTCCATTGGCCCTTGGCCGAGGCTCTGTTACAGCAAGACAACCATATTTGCCTGAGCATCTACATGTAGTAAAGTATTTCTGTAACATACACCATCGTATCATCAGGAATATGCCTAACATTTGAAGGAGGCAGTGTGGCGTACAGACATTTAAAGAAACAAGTAATCCATCCTATAAAGCCATTACTGTCATATCCACATTTTTGTACTAATTTGATTACTTGTCCTTTTTGATCAACTGCTATTTGTACTTTGTGATAAACCACCTCCCCTGTCACTATGTTACCGCCCAAGGCGGGGTGGGCGGGGGGGGGGGGGGTCCTCTGCTCACCTCAAGACATACCAATAGTCAGGAGGCAAGGTGGTAGGAGAGAAAGGGTTTCTCTCTTACAGCTTGCTGGTGTAGGGGAGGAAGACGTTTCCTCTACCTGCTCTAGGTCCTTTTGGCTGGACAATGAATTAAATTCACATGACACAGAATAACAGGAGAAAATTAAACAAAGCTTTATAACATGTATACATGGGAGAGACTCAGGAAAACTGAATAACTCACCAAAATGGTGGATGCTCTCACCTTAAATACCATCCTCTGCTAAAGACAAAGGAGGAGGATGGGGGTGGAGGGAGTCAGTTACAGGAGATTACCAGAAAAGCACAGTAAACAAGAGTAAGGTTATTACATGGATTTAAGTCCTTGCCTTCTGCATTGATAAGAGTTTCTAGAGATAAGTTCATCCCCCCTTCTTCCCAGTACACAGAGGGAGACAACTTTACAGAGAGGGAGATTTCCTTTACAAATGTAAATGTCTCTTAACAAAGGGTAACTTCTACTTTTCTGACTTTCTTTCATGTTTGCAGTTTTTAAAAGTAACCAGCCCAAAATAATCCTCATGCCAAAGAGACATATCTTGGGGTGACCAATTCCAGTCCCCCACTGTCCCACCTTTGAAACTTTTAAGTTTGACAGTCCTTTGAAACTTTAAGAAGTTTCATAGTCCAGAAGCTGAGTGGTAGATTGTTTCATCTCACTGAACATATTTCTTAGTCCTGATAATAGATCAGTCCAGTTAAATTCATTTTAGAAGGTGGTGATGCAGATGGCCTCCCAAAGTTAGGCCTATATTGCGGAAGCAAGCAACCAGGTATTTAATAAGAAGTATTTCTTTTTTTGTTTTGTTTGTTTTGTTTTTTGAGGAAGATTAGCCCTGAGCTAACTACTGCCAATCCTCCTCTTTTTTGCTGAGGAAGACTGGCCCTGAGCTAACATCCGTGCCCATCTTCCTCTACTTTATATGTGGGATGCCTACCACAGCATGGTGTGCCAAGTGGTGCCATGTCCACACCCCAGATCCGAACCGGTGAACCCCAGGCCGCCGAGAAGCGGAATGTGCACACTTAACCGCTGCGCCACTGGGCCAGCCCCAATAAGAAGTATTTCTATGGAAATAAAAAGGAAAAAACAAGGTTAATGGTTGGAGCAAATTATAAACCAGTTCCTGAGCCCAGGGGGCAGCCAGTCAAGAAAATTTCTAGATGTCAGAGTTGAAGCGTCTTTTGCAGCTTGAAATGTCTCTGATGATGTCATCAGGCACTCCGGTATCTTTCTGAGTGGCTTACAGCTTACATGGCAACAGACAGGAATCTCTCAAGTTTGTATCAAGTTGTTCAGCTTCATTTTGCAAGGCTTCAGGAAAAAGGGCAGGTTCAATTCTCAATGATTCCAAATGAAAATGAGGGAAAAAATTGAAAATGTTAGTTTGGAGATTTGTAGCCAGATATTTCAGGAGACTAGAAGAATTCAGGATCCTGTCCAGTTCACAGGTAGAAAAACCCTCAAGGACAATTAACAGAATTAGGATCTAATATTCACAAATGTGTATTATAGTTTTTTATTGAAACATAATTTTTATCTCTAAAATCACCCCCATTTTTACCAAAGATAACCAAATTAAGACTAATTGGTTTGCAAAATAAGTTTAATTTCAATAAACTTGACCCAATTATTTACATAAGTGCAGCAAGAATAGCCATTGATCATATAGGCTCTTTTAAATCTGCTTTGCTGGAACTTTTTATAAGGAATCTGAGATTGAACTTTAAAGGCTTCTCAAGGCCAGGAAAGCCAAGCCAAAGACTTGCCATCAGATTTTGCCTGTAATACCTACAGATTTGGGTGGATTCTTCTCAAAGTCCTCAAAAATATTTCGAGGTTCCAGGCACCTGCCAGATAAGTTAGCTTCCTTACTTACCGGGTAATATTGCTGGAATCTCTGTAAACAAGGTACCAGGCCAATATTTCCAAGTGGCTTTATTCCAGAAAGTCCAATCTTTGTTCCCAAAGAGCTGTCTTGTCATATCTGAGCCTATATGTTTCTCTCAAAAATGTCATTCCAGTCAAAGCCTTGGTAATATAACCAACGTTTCCTATTGTGTCCTGTTATAAGGAGAATAGATTCTTACTGAACTTATGCAAATGCTATATTGCCATGAAAATAACTATACTTACTAAGAGTTTCCAAATTCTGGAGGGATCAGGTAGGGAGAAAAAAGATAAATGTTTCAATTTTGCTTACAAAGGTATAATTTCACCAAATTGCTATAAGTCATAATTAGTATAAGAGAAAAAAGATTTCCTTTAACCTGACAGAACCAAACAAAACATCAAAAATCAGCAATATCTCAAATGAAAAGCCACAAATTATAATCATCCTCAGCTTCATTCAGTCCTATGTAATTGATTCTTGCCCTTAATCTTATGGTAGCAGTTTTTTTGAGGTCATCGGTTTCTCTTCTGCCTCCTCACCTGTGCTCAGATGTAAATGTCTTATCAGGCCTGTCCCAGCCACGTTACTCAATATTGCAAAATAGCTCTCATTCCACTCTCCCACTAAGTCTTACCTGCTCTACTTTTTCTTATCTCCATAGTACTACCTCCTTTTAACCTTCTGTATTGTTTAGTTTTGTTGTTATTCTTTTTAAATTATTGGTTGTTAGGATGAAAGATCCTCAAGAATAGGAATATACTCTTTTTTGCATTGTTTAGAGAGGTGCCTGTCAAAAGATAGGCACTCAATAAATACTCATTGAATTAGTTAACAGGTAAATAAATATCCATAAACATAGTTTCAAATGGTTATGAGTGACAAAAGAGAAATACAACAGAGTGATGTTGGGGCGGAGGACTGCTTTAAAGTGAGGCGTCTGGGAAGGCGTCTTTGAGGAGGCAATGGTTCACGAGCGGAGTCCCGTCAGCTTGGACTACGTCTACAAGCCGGGTGGCAGCGACTCAGCACGGTATCCTTCACAGCACCTTGCAAAGTGTCTTCCCTCAGCTTCTCTAGGAAGTATTTGTAGAGTGAATGTTGAGTGGATTTTACCATGAGGCTACTAAATGCCCTGGGTCTCTTGGGACCCTTGTTAGGGCTGTTGGGTCAAACTTGGCTGTTTATCCTCTAGTTCCCTGTCTCTGCTCCCAGAAACTAGTCTGTGGCTCCGGGGTAGGGGGCGTCTTCAGTTTCAGGGTGAGAGCTGTGGTTTGGGATTAAGATATGTTTGTGCTCCTGGTTCCATGAGAACAAGAGAGATTCTACAAGGAATGGAAGGAGGAGCTGACTGGAGCAGACACCTGGTAGAGGATGAGTCCCCCTTAAGTGACACTGGGGATGAACAGGATGCAGTAGTTTACAGAATTCCAGGCTCAGGACCCATTTATCACATTCCCTGCCAGAAGGAACCTGGGAGTTGGTGAGTTTTTCCGCCCACAGAGACCATTCATGGAGTTTGAGGAGAGAGCTCAGAATTATATTGCTTTCAACAATGCTCTGGGGTGAATTGCTCCACAGGCTAAACCAAAAATATTCAGGCTTCTGGGGTTCCCATGGTGTTTGATATTCATTCTGCCCCAGGCAGGCTACTCCCAACTGCCTCTTCTCAACTTCTCTGCTTCTCCCCTCCGAGGCAAAATTACTGAGCCAGAGCTCAGGAACTAGGAGTGGGGACAGTGGCCCACTTCTCTCTGACACCCCAATTTAGGAGCTGAGGGATCATGGAGTAGGGGCGTCAGTACCCTCAAGTCTTTTCAACTACCCTCTCCTAGCGTGGAAACACTTCATTTTGGCTGAGGCAAGAGTGATAGGGTCCTGGTGTTCTCAGCAGCATGGTGCCCAAGGTAGGGCCTCCATCCCAGAAGTGCTGGCTGGATGGAAGAAGGGAGCCCCACCCTGGGACAATCCTGGTCAGGAATTTAACCTTAGCAACAAATAACTGGGGGCAGGATGAGAAATGCTGATCTCCTGCCCCTTCTGGGAAGATATCTCTCCAACTGGGAGTTGGGAGTGAGTGATCCTTGTGTTCTCGCCTGTACCACTGTGTAGTGAATCTTCTATCTCGCTGAATCGGGAGGCTTGAGGGAGAGTGAGCGCCTCAGTTCAAATACTGCAGACTCTCACTGTTCCTACGGAATTATCGATTATCTCGAATAAATGTTCTTCATTTGCTGTATATCCTTAGGAACATTTCCAGAGACATTAACATTTTTTGTTTTTGTTTGGTTGTTAATAATTTTCACCAGTTTCACTGGGAAGTGAGTCCACAAAACTCCCCACATTGTCAAGCCAAAAGTCCCTCCTTGCTCTGTTTTAGTTTAATTTAAAAATTTTTAAACACTTTTAGATTTACTGTAAAGTGACAAAGATAGCATAGAGAGTTCCCATATAACCTCTACTCAGCTTCACCTCATGTTACTATCCTACAGATCTATGGCACATTTGTCAAAGCTAAGAAATTTACATTGATATAATACTGTTAAGTAAACTACAGGCACTATTTGGATTTCACCATTTTTTCCCCACTAATATCCTGTTGCAGGATCCCATCCAGGACACCAAGTCGCATTTAATCATCCTATCTCTTTAGTCTTCTCTCATCTCTGACAGTTGCTCTGTCGTGTCATTATTATTATTATATGTTTCAAGTGTACAGCATTATAATTCAACGTCTGTATACACTACAAAGTGCTCACCACCACAAGTCTAGGAACCATTCATCACCATACGATGGACCCCCTTCAGCCGTTTCGCCCACTCCCAAACCCCTTTCCTCTCTGGTAACCACTAATCTATTGTATTTATGAGGTTTTATTTTATTTTATTTTGTTTGGCTCTGTCATTTCTTGTTTTTCTTCATTCAAACACTTTTGATGAGTACTTACCAGGTATTTTTATACAATGTCCCTCAATCTCATTGATCCCTTTTCATGAGTGGAGTTGTGGGTTTTGGGGAAGGACATTACAGTGGTGAACTGTCCTTGTTGCACCATACTATGTGGTGCATGATGTCAACATGACATCACTAATGACGCTGATCTTAATCACTTGGTTAGGGTGGTGACTGTCAGTTTCCTCCACTGTCAAGTTACTGTTTTTCTCTTTCCATTGATAAACAAATGGCGAGCAATAGGATATAACCACTCTGTACACCCCCACTTCTATGGAGTGCTCCGTTCCTTTGTGGAAGGACTGTCCCGGGCTATATGGTCCTCAAATCTGGCTCATAATAAACTCACCTCAATTTTGATTTATAGATTGGTTATGGATTATTTGCGTCAACACCCCACGTAGTCACTAAGTCCAGCCAATTCAAGGGAAAAGGAATCAAGCTCCACCATGTGAAGTAGGAGTATCTGTGTCTCACTTGGAACTCTTCTTCAGGAATATGTCTTATCCTCCTTTTTTTATTTACACGAGAGCACTACTATTGTCCTTATTTTTAAAAAGTCAAATATCAGTACTTATAAGAACTATGCGTGTTGTAATTCCCATTTTATACACGTGAGGGGGGTGAGAAAAGGAAGGTCAATTTCTTTGTGATGTATTTAGTAATCATCTGTGACAAGACAGCAGGTCAAATGCACACCATTTCCATTTTTGTAACTGTGTGTTTCCTCAATTCATTGGAAGCTGGATTTTAACTTTCTCACCTTCATAGTTGTGAGAAGAAAAAAAAGTCCCGGATGGTGACTTCTAAGACATTTCTCAATATAATTCTAGAAGGAATGTTACAATTCCTAACATAACTTTGTTCCTTTCTTCTCTGCGAGTTAATGTTGGGTTGGTTCAGGGTTAACCCCCGTCCATTCCTTTCTCCATCTCCTCATTCTTTTGTTGGTCTCACCCAGTATCAAGTCTTGAAAGTGCACGCTAACAACCCAAACTCATATATCCAGGCCCGAACCCTCTCCCAGTGTTCAAACAGGCTGAAGTGCATACAAGACACACACGCTGTGTGATCTTTTGTTTGTTTCAAAGATTTTATTTTTTCCTTTTTCTCCCCAAAGCCCCCCCGGTACATAGTTGTATATTCTTCGTTGTGGCATGTGGGACGCTGCCTCAGCGTGGTTTGATGAGCAGTGCCATGTCCGCGCCCAGGACTGGAACCAACAAAACACTGGGCCGCCTGCAGCGGAGCGCGCAAACTTAACCACTCGGCCACAGGGCCAGCCCCACGCTGTGTGATCTTATAGACATTTCAAACGGACCATGCTCGAGACTGGAGTCCTGAGCTTCCTCCAAGTCGCCCCTACTTGCTGCCTCCCCACCTCAGGGGATGGCAAATCCACTCCTGCGGTGCTCCGGGCCAACTCCATCACTCAGGAATCCGTGCACGGCGTGGAGGCGGCTCTGGGTCACAGAAGGCCCAAGAGAGGCGGGTGCGTGGGTGCGCGCCGCGCGGGAGGGAGACTTCCGGCGCCCTCCTCTGGCGGGTATTCTGACGGCTCATTCACCAGCATCCCCATAAGAGGATGCGGGGCGGAGACCACGCGCAAGGGAGTCCCAAGCCCAGCCGGGCCGGTTCCGCCCCTTTGCACTTGCCCCGACCCCGGGCGAAGGTGCCCGCCTCCTGAGCCTCGATTTCCCCGCGCGTAGAACGCACGGTCTCGCCCCCTCTTCGTTCCCCCGAATTGTTCCGACTGCGAAGAGGCGGGATGACACGGCGTTCGGGTCCTCATGCGCACTTCAGCGGGAGAACGCAGGCTCCGAAAGTTAACCCCGGCCGGTGGCTTGTAGGGGAAAAAAACTACACTACCCAGAAGGCTGTGCATCGGGTGTCTGCGGCGGGCGCTGGGCCAATGACGGCCCAGGACAGGAGCGTTTCCTGCGGCCCAGGCCGGCGGGGGCGGGCTTCCGGCCCTCCGATTGGTACGTCGTCTGCCTGTGCCGGGCCGGCCCTCCCCGCCTGTGGGGCCGTGGGAGAAGTGCCGGGGGCGTTCCCCAGGCCCGAGCAGGGAGGGGCGGCGAGGAAGGCTGGGTCCGCCTCTGCGTCTTTGCGCGGGCCCGACACCCGGCCGCGTCCTCCGTGACGGGGGTGTCCCGTGAGCGCCCCCAGGGGCCCTGGCCTCTGTCCCCTGACGCGACGCCCTGGGTCTGGTGCGCCTTTCACGCCGGGGAAACGGAAGCTCGGAGGGCGACAGTCAGCCGAGGCCACCCCGCTCTGGGTACCGGGGGGGGGGGGGTGGCGGTCGGCTGAATCCTGAAGCCGCCTCTGTCGCCGCCGCTCCGGGCCCCGCGCTCTCCACGGGGGGCCATGATGGCGACGCCGTGGAGGGACCCGGCGCGGGTGAGTGGACGGCGTTTTCGGCATTGCAGCCTCTCTCCTAGTTCGGGGCGGGCTCCTGTGCGGGCTAGAGGCCAGCTGAGCCCCTCGATTTCTCTCTGTCCTTATCGTTTGTTCCCAGCAAGTGGCGCCGGGTTGTCCCTATCCGCAGTGCTGCAGCAGTGTCAGGTCTCTGGCGGGTGTTCAGTCGGTGCGGGAAGGATGAATGAAGCTTCCCTCCAAGGCCCGCGCCGCCGAGGCCTGCAGGTCCCGTCCCCCGCCCCCGCCCCCTCTTCTGACCGTCCTTCTTCCCTGGTTCACGGGTCTTCAGACAAAGCCAGCTGGCCGTGCTCGGTTCCCTCTCATCCCCAGCCTTGGTCTTTGCGCTGGCCTCTGCCTGGGACGCTGTCCGTGTGTCTTCGCAGGGCCTCCCTCTCACATCCTGCTGACCTCCGCTCAGATGTCACCCATTTGGAGAGGCCTTTCCTGGCAGTTCAGGCTAAAATGACCCCTTCCCGGCTTGCTCATTCTCTGGCATTTCTGTGTAGGAATCCTGGCAACATTAAATAAGGGGGCATCGTGGAATCTGCCCAGGATGTTGTGGGAACAAAGAGGAAACAGTAATAAAAGAACCATAATAGCTGGCCTTCATTGAGTCCTTGCTGTGGGCTGACAGGCAGGCGTAATGTGTCACTTCATTTAATCCTCGGCTCCTCAGAGTTAAGTTCTGGTACTATTACTGTTTTGCAGAAGTACGGCTTGAGACTTAGAGAGATTCAGTTACCTGGCCAAGTTCGCTGCAGCTCTTAAGCAGCAGAAGCTGACAACCAGTGTTTCACCACCACAACCTGTGTTTTTACCCTCTTCTCCCTGAACAGTGGATAGGGAGGCCTGCAGGTGACACCTAAGGTAAACTCTGCAAGCAGAGTGGGCTTCCTTCCAGTGGTGGTCTTGGGCACCAGTGGGCGACGTGGTATTTCAGCAGGTGGAAATGTATGGACAGAAAAAAGGTATATTGGTTGTTTAAGGGGTCCCCAGAGGACCTGTGGAGTTGCCATGGTTGCCCTCCCCTCCCATGTGCTGAGACATGTCCTAGGAGGGCCAGACTGTGTGTCATTTGCTGAATGTTCCATCCTGCTCAGCCAGAACAGAAATGTGGCCAGTCAGAGGCCATTATTCTCATGGCCCAGCCTGCATTGTCCTCGGCAAGTCCTGTTTCCTAGTCCTGAAGTAGTCTGTCCTCAGGGATACGTGTTGTCAGGACTGAGGTAGGAAAAAGAAGTAATGGCTCCTTGTGGATTCTCCGAGGTGCAGAAGGTGACAGGAGCTGGTCCAGGCCCTGCCACTTCCCAAGCAGGTGCCAGCAACTCAGATGACTGTCCTCTGAGGTGGGTGATAATGAGCCAGCTCCTCTGCCCATGTCTACAGAAATGTTTCCAGTGGTGGCAGAAATGAATGTAACTGCAAAATTTAGTTGAAATGCTTCATGTCTTTGGTAACTGTAGTTTTACTTTGCTAACTAATGGAGGAGTGTCGGCGTTATGAAATTAGCCTCTAGACCAGAGGGAACTGAATTCAGATGCTGTCTCTGCTCAGAACACATGTAAACTTTGGGTGAACTGGTAGAGCTCCCTGGACTTCAGGTTCCCTACTGACGTGAAGATGATGGTGGTGTTGACCTCACGTGCTATGACCAGTCACCCTAGTCTTTCTTTTACAAGTATTTTTTCTTTAATTCTCATAACTATTATTGCTGAGTGAGAATTATTGTATTGATCCAGAAATCGACGTTCAGGAAATGAAGTGAGATCTCCAAGTTCACATAGCAGGCAAGTGTTGATTTTAATATTTTGGATTCAAGCCTCAGGAGTATGACTTCAGAGCTGGGAACTTTCAGTCTCTTTAACACGACATGTAAAGCCCTCAGCACAAGGCTGGCACACAGTGAGGACCAATGAGTCTCAGGCACTGTTGCTGTAATTACTGTATTGTTTTCATTATCATTATTATTCTTTCCTTTCGTCTGACATGTTAGAGTCCTTACCATTCTGTCCCACACAGGATGGTGCTGACCGTGTCGTTCTCCATTGGCTCCTGCATAGGAGGCTTCTGTTCCCTACTCTGCTGTAATCAGTGCAAAGCAGTGTCTGCCTCCTGGAGCTTAGCACGGAGCTCAGTCCTTGGGAGGTGTTTGGTCTCATTGCACCTTCACCATCGAGAGAGATGGTCTTTGTTCTCATCCAACGGCCCTAAGACCAACACTACTACCTCTCTTTGACTTTCCAGATGTCTGTGACCTTTGAGGATGTGGCCGTGACTTTTACCCAGGAGGAGTGGGGGCAGTTGGAGCCCACCCAGAGGACCCTGTACCAGGAGGTGATGCTGGAGACCTGCGGGCTCCTGGTCTCTCTGGGTAAGACGTGCCCAACTCTGCCATGTGGAGGACCTGTCACCTTCTTCATTCCACCCTCTGGCTCCAGGCCTGGCTGCTTCAGAAGGCCTCTGTAGCCTGCCTGCCCTCCTCCCCACAACCTCAGTTGTTTTCTGGACTACCTCTTTCTGCCTGGTCTCCTTATGTCTCAGTTAGAGAGGGTTGAGCAAGAAATACGGTTTGCCTTTGGTCACAGCCAAAGGAGAGGGATGTGTTGGGAGGAAATGAGGGTGTCTTGCAGAACCCAGAGGCAGGCATTCCAGCGAGGCTCTTTGATGGACTGGTATAGGAACCCAGAGAAGCTCAATTGTGCCCTGGCTTCTGGGTCTCTTGTCCTGGCTTCTCTCTGTGGGTCTGCTCGTGTCACTGTCTTTTCACAATGTTTTTTTTCGCCACACTTATTTTGCAGATGGTTGTCGTCACTTAGTTCTGCCTCTCTGAGGCCCACGCATTCCTTGCCTCTACTTCTTTCTGTATGTCTATATTGTCTCTATTCATGCTTCACTCGTTTAATTCTCCCAGCATGCCATCCTCTGCAAGTAAGGAAAATGGGGCTGTTGCAGTGTGTCCCTCATAAAGCTTAATCCGTTCAATTTGAAAGACATATCTTCAGGGGCTGGCCTGATGGTGGTGTAGTGGTTAAATTCACATGCTCTGCTTCAGTGGCCTGGGGTTCGCAGGTTCAGATCCTGGCCACAGACCTAGCACCGCTTGTTGAGCCACACTGTGGCGGCATCCCACATAAAATAGAGGAAGACTGGCATAGATGTTGGCTCAGTGACAGTCTTCCTCAAGCAAAAAGAGGAAGATTGGCAACGGACGTTAGCTCAGGGCTAATCTTCCTCATACACAAAAAAAAAAAAAAAAAAGAAAAGACACGTCTTCATGTGAAAAGCTCTCTCCTGCATTTTTTGGTAGTGCAAGTTCGTTCTTTTGTAAAATGTTGATAAGAATAGATGCTGTTTGATGTTTATACAGATGTCTCTGTTTGACCAAATCACTGTATGAGATCTCCAATTTTTTATTTTTAGTGGTTCATGAAATGCTAAAGTCTGATGTCATCAAGTCTGCCCCTCCCTGTGGCCCCTGTTTCCTGGGGATTGAATCCTCCTGCTCACATCTTTCTCACCACCATAGCCCACTTGGTCTGAAGCTGCTGGACCCACACAGGAGCATTGCTGGTCCTCTTTTGTGTAGCACTTGGCAGACATGGGTCTGGTGCCACAGCCCGGATATCCAATCCCCACTCTGCTGCTTGTGAACTGTATATTCCTGAGCAAGTTACTGAACCCCTCTGTACCTCAGGTATCTCACAGATAAAGTGAGGTAATATAGTATCTATTTCACAGGGCTATTGTGAGGGCAAATGGTTTGGAACAATGGGACATTTAGACCATTGGAGCATTTAGACCATTGATGTTCCAAGTGATTATTGATATAGTTGAAGGAATATCTACATATTTGTTACTGTTTTCTATTGGTCATCCTTGTTCTTTGTTCCTATTTTTGTCTTCTGTTCTTTTTCTCGTTTTGCTGTTCAGTTGAGCATTTCATATGATTCCGTTTTCTCTTCTTTCTTAGTGTATGAGTTATAGTTTTTTTTCCCTTACTTTTTTTAGTGGTTGCTCTAGAGTTTGCAGTATACATTTACAGCAAAGTCCACTTTCACATAACACTATGTACTACTTCACAGGTAGTGTGAGACTTTATAACAAAATAATCCTAATTCCTCCTTGCTGTTCTTTGTATCATTGCTGTCGTTCATATCACTTCTATATAAGCACAGGTAAGCATGTATATACACCCGCACACACCAGATATATACATAAGTGTACACAGTCGAGTACATTGTTGCTATTATTATTTTGAACACACTGTTATCTCCTAGATCAGTTAAAACAAATAAAAGTTATTTTATCTTCTTATTCCTTCTTTGATATTCCTCTTTTGTTTTTGTAGATCCAAGTTTCTGACCTATATCATTTTACTTCTCTCTAAAGAACTTTTAACATTTTTTGTAAGGCAGGTCTGATGCCAACGGATTCCTTTAATTTTTGTTTCTCTGGGAAATTCTTTTTTTTTAAAGATTTGCTTTGCTTTTCTGTTGTTTTTTCTTTTTTCTTTTTTTTCCTACTTTTTCTCCCCCAATCCTCCCAGTACCTAGTTGCATATGTTTTAGTTGTGGGTCCTTCTAGTTGTGGCATGTGGGACACTGCCTCAGCATGGCCTGATGAGTTGTGCCATGTCTGTGCCCAGGATTGGAACCAGTGAAACCCTGGGCTGCTGAAGCGGAGCGTGCAAACTTAACCACTTGGTCACGGGGCTGGCCCCTCTCTGAGAAATTCTGTATTTCTCCTTCACTTTTGAAGGGTAATTTCACAGGGTACAGAATTTAAGGCTGGTGGGATTTTTCTCTGAACACTCTAAATAGTTCTTTCCACTGTCTTCTTGCTTGTATGATTTCCGAGGAGAAATCAGATATAATTCATGTCTGTGTTCCTCTGTAGGTAAGGTGTCTTTTCCCTCTGTCTTCTTTTGGGACTTTTTTTTTTATCTTTGATTTTCTGTAGTTTTAAAATGACATACCTACCTAGGTGTGTTTTTTTTTGCTTTTGGGGTTTTTTTGGGGCATTTATCCTGCTTGGTGTTCTCTCCACTTCCTGTATCTGTGGTTTGGTGTCTGACATTAATTTGGGGAAATTCTCAGTCATTATTGTTTCAAGTAGTTCTTCTGTTTTGTTGTCTTTTCTCTTTCTGTTATTTTCATTACTTGTATGTTACACCTTTTATAGTTATCCCACAGTCCTTGGATAATCTGTTCTGTTTTTTTCAGGCTTTGTTCTCTTTGCTTTTCTATTTTGGAGGTTTCTGTTGATACATCCTCAAGCTCATAGATTTCTTTCTTCAGCCGTGTGCAGTCTACAGATAAGCCCGTGAAAGGTGTTCTTCAGTGGTTTTGATCTGTAGCATTTCTTTTTGGTTTGTAATTAGGATTTCCATTTCTCTGCTTACTTTGCCCGTCTTTTTTTGTGTACTGTCTACTTCATCCATTAGAGCCCTGAGCATGTTGTTTTAAATTCCCAGTCTGATAATTTCAACATCCCTGACATGTCTGGTTCTGATGCTTGTTCTGTCTCTTCAAATTGTGGTTTTTGCCTTTTGGTATGACTTGTAATATTTTCTTGATAGACAGACATGATGTGGTGGGTAAAAGGAGGTGCTATAAATAGGCCTTTAGTGATGAGGTGGTGAGAGGTGGGGAGAGGGCAAGATGTTCTGTGGTCCTAGGATTAGGGCTGGGCTTTCACTGAGCCACTGCCTCGACTGTAACTGTCACGAATGTTCCTCAGTTTTTTCTCTGCCTGTTAGGTAGGACAAGATGGCTATAGTTGACTGGAGTTGGGTATTTTCCTTCCCCAGGTCAGTTAGGCTCTGATAAAACCCCAGCGGTGTAGGCTCCGGGTAACTAGCCTCTCCTGAAGGCAGGCCTTGTTAAGAACAGAGTGCTGTGGTGTGTTTCAAAATTAGTTCTGTTTCCTTCCCCCTGCCAGAAGCTGAAGGGGCTTTTTCTCTTCTATTTACTGTGTGAATCTGGTTGAGCTCCTGGAGGTAAATCTCATAATACTGTGAGGGCTCCCCCATGACTGTGTCCCCCTGCAGTGTTTTTACTCTCAGCGTTGTTCACACCAAGCCTCTAGCCTTTCGTTCATTACATTTCAGATTTGCTATCCTGGCACTGGTTCCATGGCTTTTCTGCTCACAGGTCTCTGCTCCTGTGCCATGACTGCCCATGTTCACTGCCTATCTCTCCAGTCTTGGAGATAGCAGTTTGCCCTGTGTCCTCCCCTCTGTTACTGATCCAAGAAGAGTTGATTTTTTAGTCTGCTCAGCTTTTCACTTGTTAGGATGGAGTGGTGACTTCCAAGCTCCTACATGCAGAACTGAACCCAGAAAGTTCCCTAAATATTAGTTTTTGGCTTACTGTTAGGATTAAAAATCCCATGGCAACATGGCAGACCGATGAAGCACATGAACTCACAAGCCACAGTTAAGTGAAGTCTTCTCAGGAAATGATATTTGAGCTGAGAGCCAAAGAGAGTTAGCTGGATGGAGCAAGATGAGGAGAGAACAGCATTTCAGGTAGAAGGGCTGATGTGTGCAAAGGTCCTGAGGTCAGAGGGGCATGACTCCTGACAGAGCTGAAGGAAGGTCTCATTTATCTTTCCACTGCCCTCTGGCAGACATCAGTGAACATTTTCTTAGCGAGGACTGATGAGTCTGAGCTTTGGTTCAGGATCTGCCAATGAGCTTTCTGTGGGTCCTGGAACCTCTGCCGTTGGTTTCTCTACAGAGTCGTTACCCGTATATTTGTCAGTATGTGTTTGGCTACATGACAGACCAGCTCAAACAGTCTTCACCCTGAAGAAATTTATTATCTTGCCTAATAAGAAGTTCAAAGGTGGTGCTGGCTCTCAGGTTGGTGGGTGGCAACCCGGTTATCTGTTTCTTTGCTTCCTCTCCTTGATCCTGATGCTCAGGATGGTTCCCTCACAGAAGTCACAAGATGCTTCAGGATGACAGGAGCTGCAGGCACCTCGTTCATTGCTTCTGGAATAAGGCTTCCTCTTTACTCAGAGTGGCTGGCATAGGTGACCTGCCTGCCTCAGACTACCGATGATCAGGGATGCCATTTGTGAGATGATGGAGACCAGGGCTTTTTAACCTACCGGGCGGGCTGCCATCACCGGGGGTGTGTTTAAAGTCGGCTGATACCCAGGCCTCCCCAAGAGATTTTGTTTGAAGTGGTCTACGGTGGCTGCCAGGCACCCAGGCGTTAGGAGGTGCAGGGAGGTTGAGGCCCCTGACTTGGAGTCATTAGAAAGCATCCTCAGGAAATATGTCTGAGCAGTGCTGGGACTCTATAGGGTAGAGATCAAAGGGAATTGGTGCTGGGGTTTTTGCAGTTCATTTCCAAGTCCCAGCATTTTGTTTGCACGGATGGGAGCAGCTCCATTCCCAGGTCTCCTCCAAATCCTGAAGTCCCAATCTAGAGCGAGGAGTTTCTTCTCACTAAAATCCCCGTGTCCTCTTCCTTTCTCTGTGAACAGGCTGTCCTTTACCCAAACCAGAGCTGATCTACCAGTTGGAGCACAGCCCAGAGTTATGGACGTTGAAGAGAGGCCTCTCCCCAAGCTCCTGCACAGGTGGGTGCCAGCAGCTGGCCAGTGGGGGTCACAGCAGCTTGCAGACAGCACGACGACCACAGCGTCTGGAATTTGTGGCAGTTCCCTTGTTGCGGACTTTCTGGAGGCTTGGGGTCCATGGAGCCTTTTAACCTGGGGTCCCTTTGCCCCCTTCCCTCCCCTCCTCCCCGTCACACTCTTTCCTGCTCCTGGGGGTATGTAGGTAAGTTCAGGCTCTCAGCTCCAGCTGCTTGGGCTTAAAAAAACAATAGCTGTGACACACAGCAGCCTTGTGGCCCTGAGGAGCTCGCACCTCTTGCTGTGCCTTTGTAGATGAGATCAGCCAAGGTAAACCTCACTGACAAGCTGTTTCCAAGTCTTGGTGGCTCAGTGTATGAAAAGTATTTTCCTCACACCAAGGACCATGTGGGTCAGCAGAGAGCTGGGTACCACGCAGTTATTCAGGGACCCAAGTACCTTCTGTCATCAACATGAGACTTTAAGGTGTCCTGGCGTCCTCCAGCTGGCAAGGAGAAACGACAGAAAATGGAAGATGTCACACTGACTCTCACACACATTATTCCCCTCCCTTTCCACTGACAAGACATTTGGCCTCACTTGGGTGCCTTGGGCTGGGAAATGAGGCTGAGCTGTGTGTCCAAGGAGAGGAGCAAAGTGTTGGGTGAGTGTGGTCTGCTACACTCAGTCTGTTCCTGGAAAATGCTAGTCATAATAGCTTCTGTGTCATTGGGTTGTTTGAGGATGTAATCGATTATCATGAATCTGCTTCGCACTGGGCCTAACCCGTGGTGAGTGGCTCAGCAAAAGTAAGCTATTAGTATTATTCACATCATGCTGTTAGTCCTGTTGGGTAATGAGACTCTCTCACATTTCCTTCTGAACTTGAAGGAAGCAAGGCCTTTCCAGCTACACTCTGCATCCCACCCTGTCCCACCTTCTCCCTCCACCCCTCCTCTGGGTGTCAGAAACTCAGCAGCACTCCCTTGTTCCCTGTCGTCCTGCCCCTCCTGTTTAATAAAAACCTCAAGGTGACAGTTGACCTTCTCTGCCCCACATCTGAACTGCTGAGGCGCTGGGGCCATCATGTGTGGTGATTGGTGCCACCACAGAGTCATGCTGTCTCCCTTCTATTTGTCCCTTGGGCTGCTCAGCCAGCCTGTGAGTGTCTTTGACCATCCTCTCCATAGCCCCTCAGAGTCTGTTCCAAACTTTCACCCTTGTCCTGAATCCCACATCTCCTGTGAATGTGGAAAAGGCCCCTCTCGCTCAGTATGCCTGGGAGGGAGCTAATGATCTTTCCTGCTCCTCCCACCTCCCCTGCAGGTTAGAAGGCTGGGTACAGCCCCTGACAGCTCCTCAACACGTCCGTCTCCACCAACTCCTGCATCCAGACAAATCCAACTCATGTCCATCTTACGTGCAAGTCTCTTGACGCCATCACCTCCACCACCCACAGGAGACCCATCCCCAGTCTCTGTCCAGGTTTACATCTTCTACCTGGGTGGTGCCAGCACACTCTGAGTGGTCTCCCCACATCTCTTCTGTGGCTCTGATCTTCCCTGTCTTCCACACCAGTTCCTCCAGCTGCTCACATCTGGTTCCAGGCCTTCACTGCTCCCCCAACCACTGATGTCTCCACATGTTTTCATGGCGAAAACACAGTGTACGTCCTTGTGTTGCTTGATCCTCAGCCCTTACACATTCATCTCAATCTCTCACGTGTAGCTTCCCTTCTCGCTGTCCTAGAGGAGGCCTTGCTCTGGACCATGGCCAATTCCCACGCCAGAGTCTAGATCATACGTTTTTAGGGAACTTGCCTCTTCACTTCTTTTCTGCCTCTTCTGTAACTATCCATTGTCTACTCAACAGAAAAATATGCTCAGTTGCCTCACACTTGGGGAAAGTAAATAAAAAATACTTATGCCTCGGGGCTGGCCTGGTGGCCTAAAGGTTAAGTTTGTGCACTCTGCTTTGGTGGCACAGGGTTCACCGATTCAGATCCCAGGCACCAACCTACACACCACTTATCAAGCCATGCTGTGGCAGGAGTCCCAGGTATGAAATAGAGATAAATGGTCACAGATGTTAGTTCAAGGCCAATCTTCCTCAGCAAAAAGAGGAAGATTGGCAGTAGATCTTAGCTCAGGGCTAATCTCCCTCCAAAAAAAAAAAATGCTTATGCCTCTCTAATGACTTCATGCTGTCGTTGACTGTACTTTCCCTGTACAATTCATTTTCTTGGAGAACTTGTCTCATTCTTGCAAGAGATGTCTACACTTGTGTTCCATACCTCCCATTGTCTATTATTTTACTTTTGGAACGAAGTGTAACTCATATGCTGTTTTGTCGAGAAATCTTCAGAAGTCAGCCGGATGAATTTTTGTATACGTATAAACCCATGTAACCACCACCTGGGTCAATATATAGAATATTTCTAGCACCTCATCAGGGTTTCCTGCCCTCAGTAGCCCCTTCTGCTAGGTAAGCCCTATGTAGACTGTCAGCATAGATACAGTTTGACTGTTGAACCCCACAGTATCCTGTCTGTCATATCTGTCTTCTTTTGACCATCATAGTGTCTGTGAGGTTCTTCTCATGTGGTTGTGTACAGTTGGCGTTTGTTCGCTCTTGTTAAAGCGTAATATCTCATTGTGCGAAAAACTGTGCTCATTTCTCCATTCCCCTCTTGATGGGCATCCCTGTTGTTTTCAACCTAATTCTGCTTGTTATGTTTTTTGGTGTATGTAAGCACTGATTCTGGTTAGGAATATATCCAGGTCTGTGTACAGGTCAAGTTATGGAGTAGGAGTATGTTTAGCTTTAGTAGGAACTGCCAAATTCTTCTGCAGAGCGGCTGCACCTTTTCACATTCCCGGCCTTCAGGGAGGGTCCTCTGCACTACAGCACTCAAATGTTCCTTGTACGTCACTGCTTTGCTCCCCATTTTCAAATACAGCAGCGGCCATAGTGGTAGTTACTGGATGCTGCTGTGGTGTCCAGCACCATGCTGAGCACTCTACAGGCATTTTCTCATTTAACTCTCGCGACAACCTGTGAGGCAGGAACTGAAAGTTAGGTTTTCAGACAAGGAAATTGAGACAGGATTGGCTAAGTAATTTGTCCAGTGTCAGCTGAGTCGGTTCAGGCAGAGTTTGAGCTGAGGTGTTCTGGCTCCAGAGCTGACACTTGACCTCCATGCCACGTGAGCTCACGACATAGCACAGGCTTTTCAGATGGTCTTGCGCTTGAGCATTTGGCCCTCTGGGTCCTCTGCCCCTGTTCTCACTGGACCTTTGTTCTCTTTTTACTCTGGTCACTACTTTAATGTTGGCTCATCAGGCATCTCGTGACCCTTTCTTCTTACTCTTAAATACTCTCCAAGGTTAATCCATACATTCTTAGACCTTCAATTATGTGCTTCCTAGTTAGGTTCCAGCTGAATATTATTTGACTAACCTATAACAAAAACTTAAAGCTCATGTGTGTTGATTTTTCAGTTGGCGTCTGGCACCATCCTGAATATGGTATATGCGATGTTTCACCTGATCCTCACAGCAGTTCTACAAGGCAGCCTCTCTTTTTAGCTTTATTCTTTAGAAGAGAAAATGAAGGCTTATGGAATTTGAGTGCATTGCCAGGTGCCAGAAAGCTAATATTGAGTTCTTCTGGAACTCAATAGGTTTTTGTGTCTAGGGATTTTGTGGTCAGAGACCATGATCTTAATCATAATAGTCATATGACTTCCTACTTTTGTTTAGTGGACCTCAGGTAGAGATTTCGTTTAATCATAAACCTTGGTTTGTGACACATTGTTATCACTGATTTATGAATGACCTTGATTAATTGATATATTAATTACATTATTTATTTATTCATTCATTCCTTTTTGAAATAATACACTTAACATCACCAAACTCCAGAATGAGAATGTTACTCATACTTTGCTGTCTTAGTTTGGGCTGCTATAACAAGAATGCCACAGACTAGGGGGCTTAAACAACAGACATTTGTTTCTCACAGTTCTGGACGCTGGAAGTCCAAGATCAAGGTGCTTGCAGATTTGGTGTCTGATGAGGGTCTGCTTCCTGATGTGCAGAGGTGTGTCCTCACATGGCAGAGAGAAGCAGCAAGCTCTCTTGGTGTCTTCTTGTAAGGACACTACTCCCCTCTTGGAGGATCCACTCTCAACAACCCCATCCTCATGCACTGCAGTTCCCTGATTACTGGGAGACTCTGCCTTTGTTCATTCTATTTCCTAAGGCTGAAATGGCCTTCCCACTTTCTTTATACAGCAACTTCTACCTCTCTAGGAGGACTCAGCTCATAAGGCACCCTGTCTGGGAGCCTCCCTGACCTCTTCTGTCTCCCATCTAAGCTGCATTAGGTGCCCCTTCGCTGGCCTCTTGTAGCACCTGGAGATGTTCTTGCTTTGAGCAAACTCACCATGTCCCATGTCATCATTACTCTACCCAACCCTTATCTCCAGACAGTCTGTCCCCCATCAGTCCTGTCCCTCTGGGTTTCATCTCTAAAGGTTTCAAGAGTCCAAGACCAAAAAGAAAGAAGTTGCAAACCTGCGTTTCAGAGATTTGAAAAAACAGCAGGTGCAAGCCTCTATTTTCATCTTCTTGTTCTCAGTGAAGTGGTGATTTCATTTATTCTACGTTGCCATCTCTACTGAGCCCTTTTGTATATTATATTCCCTTCAGGTGAGAGCACAGAACCTGAGACCACAGAACCTAGTCCTTCTCACCTGGCCTTGTCTGAGGACGTCTCACCCCAGGAACACCTGACTCAGCGAGCCCCAGGGGACTCCCAGGAGGGGCAAGGCAAGGATCAGGATGAGCTATTGGAAATTCTGGAAGGCCACTCCAGACCAGAGATAGACCTCCAGAGGGACATGCTCCCTGGGAAAATGAGCCCTGAACGTGATGGTTTAGGGACAGATGATGGTCTATACTCAAGGATTGTATGGGAGCGAGTCTCTCCAGATGTTGTCTATGAACGTGACTCACACGGACCAGCAAAAGATCCCTCAATCGACGAAGAGAAACATCCCTATAAGTGTGAGGAATGTGGGAAAGTGTTTAACAAGAACTGCTTCCTTGTTCGACATGAGCAGATTCACACTGGAGTGAAGCCCTATGAATGCACAGAGTGTGGGAAAACTTTTAGCAAGAGCACACACCTTCTCCAGCACCACATGATCCACACTGGGGAGAGGCCCTATGAGTGCATGGAGTGTGGGAAGGCCTTCAACCGCAGGTCACACCTCACCAGGCACCAGCGGATTCACACTGGAGAGAAGCCTTATATGTGCAGCGAATGTGGAAAGGCCTTTACCCATCGCTCCAATTTAGTCTTGCATAACAGAAGCCACACTGGTGAAAAACCCTTTGTGTGCAAAGAATGTGGGAAAGCCTTTCGAGATAAGACAGGTTTTCTTCGACACTACATCATCCACACAGGGGAAAAGCCCTTTGAGTGCTTGGAGTGTGGGAAGGCCTTCAACCGCAGGTCACACCTTACATGGCACCAGCAGATTCATAGTGGAGAGAGACCATTCGAATGCAACGAATGTGGGAAAGCCTTTTGTGACAGCACAGACCTGATACAACACTACGTCATTCACACCGGAGAGAAGCCATATAAGTGCCTTGAGTGTGGGAAGGCCTTCTATCGCAGGTCACACCTCAAGCAGCACCAGAGGAGTCATACTGGGGAGAAGCCCTATGAGTGCACTGAATGTGGAAAGGCCTTTACCCACTGCTCCACTTTTATCTTGCATAAAAGGGCCCACACTGGAGAAAAACCCTATGAATGCAAAGAATGTGGGAAAGCCTTTAGCAATCGGTCAGACCTCATTCGACACTTCAGCATCCACACTGAAGAGAAGCCCTATGAGTGCATGGAGTGTGGGAAGGCCTTCAACCGCAGGTCATACCTCACAAGACACCAGCGGATTCACAGTGGAGAGAAGCCCTATGAATGCATAGAGTGCGGCAAGGCCTTTTGCCAGAGGGCAAACCTCATTCGACATGCCATTATCCACACTGGGGAGAAGCCTTTTGTGTGCACTGAATGTGGAAAGGCCTTCACCTACTGCTACACTTTTATCTTGCATAAAAGGGCCCACATTGGAGAAAAACCTTTTGAGTGCAAAGAATGTGGGAAAGGCTTTAGCACTAGGAAAGACCTCATTCGGCACATCAGCATCCATGCTGGAGAGAAGCCCTTTGAGTGCATGGAGTGTGGGAAGGCCTTCAACCGCAGGTCAGGCCTCACAAGGCATCAGCGGATTCATAGTGGAGAGAAACCCTATGAATGCATGGAGTGCGGGAAATCCTTCTGCTGGAGCACAAGCCTCATTCGTCATTCCATCATCCACACTGGAGAGAAGCCCTATGAGTGTAGTGAGTGTGGAAAGTCCTTCAGTCGAAGCTCATCCCTCACTCAGCATCAGAGGGTTCATTCTGGGAGAAACCCTGTCAGTGTGGCAGAAGTGGGAAAACCCTTCCCAAATGGGCAATCCTCAGTCATCCTCTAAGAACTCCTACTGGGGAAAGACTTTGAATGTAAACACTGAGGAAAATCTTTTGCCAGAGAAAACATCTTACTCAGAATCTGATCATTCATACCAAAGAGAAACCCCTCAGTTTTCTTCTCTGTGAGAAGCCCTGTTGCAGGATATCAGTTGTCATCTGAAGAGTCGTATTGGAAATTGACCCAGCCTAGAGCCTTATTCCACGTCTGAGATTCATCCAGGAGAGTAATCCAGTCTTTATTGTGCACTTAGCAAAACCTTCAGCCACATCTTTCTCCTTAGTTTACACTGCAGTGTTATCTCAGGAATATTTAAACAAAGAAGGAGAAGACATGGAAGAGAAAAGAGAAAGAAATGCAAGCACATCTTCTCTCAGACTTCTGTGACCAGCCTGTGGCAATTTGTCATCCCTTAGTTGATTCAGGGAGAGGGGAGTGTTGTTCAGAGACAAGGCCTTATACCCTTCATTTGTCTTGTATAGACATTCACTTCTGTCCATTGTCAGGACAGTCAGACAGTTGAGGGCAGGTCTGGAAACATTTTTTGAATGCCTTTGTTCTATAGCATTGTCTCAACCCTTGAGTGGCATAAGTCTGCATGAGAAATATGAGAAAATAACTTTAATATTTAAGGAGATAAAGATATACATATGAATGGGTCCATTATACCGCACACTTAAGACTGATATTTTTAAAAACATGTTTCTTCATGTATCTTTAACCACCCAACATTCATGCTTGATCTACTTATTTTTTTTCTTTATTTTTCTGTGGGGTGAGGATGACAGTGTGGCTAGGCAACCTTCCCAGATGAATCCTGATTCTCCCCTCTTATTATGGTTTCTGAGCTTCTTCAACCCTCTTTAGAGAGGTTTCTCCAACAGTTTTCTAGGGGTCGAATTAGAGCCAAAACAAAACACATAGCTAAAATAAGTTGAAGGATAGTGATAAACTCAGAAAAACAAACACACAGATCATTTTTAATGTTATAAAAGATGATGTGAAGATTCACTGTCAAGTAGAGCGACTAGAATTTAAGAGGTGAGGTGGGCATGTGTGCAGGCAGGTACGTGTGTGCTGCATAGTTGTCACCATGGGCTTAGTCCTGGTGTAATGACTAAAGACTAGAACCTTTTATCAGGGTATTTTAGAATTCCTCCTTTGGTGTTTTTTTGAACTACGTGTGATAGTATTCCCTCACGTTAAAAAATATACTCTAAGAAAGATGTAAAAATAATCCTGTATTCACTTTGAACCCTCCTCAGGGCCGCTTAAATGACCACGCATGTAGTTTTGTATTGCCATTGTAGGCCCGGTCATTTTTGTTGTGTTAATCCATAGCATTATCGTGAAGTCTCCTCTTCATCCTTTTCATGTCATGTCTCAGTAATCTTCAGCAAGCTGTAGGTCCTGAATATTTTCTCCTAAAAGTTTTATCGTTTAACCTTTACATTTAAAACTCTGCGTGTTGAGTTAAGTTTTGCCTTACCATGTGAGCTTTAGACTGAGTTTCTTTCCTTTTTTCCTGAGGATGTTTAGTTGTTCCAGCATATTTGTTAAACAGACTATCTTATCTCCACTGAATTGCATTTACTACTTAGTCAAAAATCAGTTCAGCGTATTCATGTTGGTCTGTTTCTCCATATTATAGCCTTGATCTGTGTGTCTAAACTTCTGCCAGTACCACACTATCATGAATACTATAGCTATCACTAAGTCTTAAAATTGGGTAAAATGATTCCTCCCTCTTTATGTTTTTAAAAATTGCTTTAGCTTTCCATATCAGTTTTTTTCTTTGGCTTTCCATATAAATTTTATCATGGGCTTGTCTATATTTACAAGACATCTTGCTGTGATTTTGATATAAATGGCATTATTCCATGGATCATTTTGTTGAGATTTGGCATCTTTATTATGTTGAGTTTTCTAGTCCATGAATGAGGTATGTCTCTCCACTTGTTTAGATCCTCTTTGGTTTATTTCATTAGTGTTTTTTAATTTTTCAGCTTATAGATCCTGAACATATTTTGTTAGATTTTTGTCTTAGGTGCCTCTTTTTGGAGTCATGTGGGGGAGGATTTTTTTCCCCCCTGAAAGATTGGCACCTGAGCTAACATCTGTTGCCAATCTTCTTCTTTTTTTTTTCCTTCTTCTCCCCAAAACCCCTAGGACATAGTTGTATATTCTAGTTGCAGGTCCTTCTGGTTGTGCTCTGTGGGACACTGCCTCAGCATGGCCTGATGAGCAGTGCCATGTCTGTACCCAGGATCCAGACCTGCGAAATCCTGGGCCGCCAAAGCACAGCATGCAAACTTAACCGCTCAGCCACAGGGCCGACCTCATGAGTTTTTAATTTTATTTGGCATGTGGTCATTGCTGTTATAAGAGAAAGATAATTAATTTTTATGTGTTGTCCTTGTATTTTGTGACCTTACTGAACTCACTTATTCTGGGAGGGTTTTTGTGGTTTTTGTGAGGAAGTTTGGCCCCGAGCTAACATCTGTGCAAATCTTCCTCCATTTTCTATGTGGGTCATCACCACAGCGTGGCTTGATGAGTGAAGTGTAGGTCCGTGCCTGGGATCCGAACCTGGGCTACTGAAGCACAGTGTGCAAACCTAACCACTATGCCACTAGGCTGGCCCCCCTAGCAGTTTTTTTTGTAGATTCCTTGGGATTTTCTTCATAAACAATAATATCAGCAGATAGCAAACATCTTATTTCTTTTTCCTAATTTGTATCCCTTTTATTTCCCTTTCCTATCTTTACAGTACGCTAGTACACTAGCTAGAACTTCCAGTACAATGTTGAATAGAAATGGTAAGAGGACACACTTACCTTGTTCTTAGTGTTGGGGAGAAAGCTTTCAGTGTTGACCATTAAATATGATGATAGCTGTGTGTTTTTATGTAGATCTTTTTATCCAGTTTGGAAAGTTTCTCTCCTAATTTGCTAAGAGCTTTCATTATGAATGGGTGTTGAGTTTTGTCAGATACTTTTTCCTCTTCAATTGTTGTGATTTCAGTAGCCTTTTGATGGGATGGATTGCTTTGACTGGTTTTTGAATGTCGAACCAGCCTTGGATCCCTGCAATATACCCCACCAGGTCACGAAATATAATTCTTTATATATATGTGTTGCACCATTTCATTTGCTAATATTTTGTGGAGGAATTTTGTGTCTAAAATCATGAGCGTGTTGGTCTTTAGTTTAATTTTTTTGTACTGATATTGGTGTCTGAGTAATAATGGCCTCCCAGAATGAACTAGGAAGTGTTCTTCCTCTCTCTTTTTTTTTTTTCTGAATGAGATCTTGTAGAATTGGTGTTATTTCATCTTTAAATGTTTGGTAGAATTCTCCAGTGAAACCATTTGGGCCTGGAGATTTCTCTTTTGGATGCTTTTAATTACAATTTATTTAATTTAATCAATATAGTACTATTCACAGTATCTGTTTCATATTGGGTGGGGGTTTTTTGTTTGTTTTTTCCCTCCCCAAAGCCCCAGTACATAGTTGTATATCCTAGTTGCAAGTCATTCTAGTTCTTCTATGTGGGATGCTGCCACAGCATGGCTTGATGAGTGGTGCATAGGTCCACGTCCAGGATCTGAATTGGCAAACCCCATCTGCGGAAGCAGAGCATGTGACCTTAACCACTACACCACCAGACCGGCCCTTAGGTGGGTTTTGATAGATTGCCCTTCTGGAGGAATTACTCCATTTCATCTAGTTTTCTAACTAAATTCGTGGAATTGTTTGAAGTATTCTCTTATTCTTTTCGTGACAGGAGCATCTGGGGTTGTATCTCCTGTTTTATTCCTGATACTAGAAATGTATGTTCACTCTGTTTTTATATTTGTTAATCTTCTTAGATGTTTATCAGCTTTCTTGACTATTTCAAAGAAATCAGCTTTTTATATTATTGATTTTCTCTATTATTTTTCTGTTCTCAATTTCTTCTCTGATCCTTATTGTTTCCTTTCTTCTACTTGCTTTGGTTTTATTGTGCTCTGTGTAGTTTCTTGAGATGGTAGCTTAGATTTATTAATTTGAGACTTTTTTCCTATTTTAATGTATGCATTTAGTTCTATAAATTTCCCTCTTAGCACTGTTTGAGCTCCATCCCACAGATTTTCATATGTTTTAATTATGCTTTCATTCAGTTTAAATATATCTTGATTCAATTTGAGCCTTCTTGTGTGACCCATAGATTATTTAGAAATGTGTTCTTTGATTTCCAAGTGTTTGGAATATTTCCTGTTGTCTTTCTGTTATTTATTTCTGGTTTCTCATGTGGTCTGAGTACATGCTCTGTGTGATTTCAGAACGTTTACATTTGTTAAGGTTTGTTTAATGATCCACAAACAAATGTCCTATAAACAACATTCTTGTAGAATGGTCCATGGGTGCTTGAAAGGATGTATATTCTGTTGTTGGGTGGAGTGTTCTATAAATGTCTGTGAGGTTCTGTTGGTCAATGGTGTTATTCAGGTTTTCTCTGCCATTGCTGATTTTCTTTCTAATGTTTCTGTCAATCACTGAAAGAGAAGCATTGAAATTCCAAACTGTAATTGTGGAATTGTCTATTTTTCCTTTTACTTCTATTACCTTTGTGTATTTGACTGTTTTCTTGTTTGGTGTATATACGTTTATGATTGCCATATTTTCTTGGTCATTGTATGTTTCTTTATCATGATGTAACTAACATCCCTCTTTGTCCCTGTTAATTTTCTTGGCTCTAAAGTATTCTTTATCTGATATTATAGCCACTTATGCATTTTTATTAATATTTGCATGGGTTATCTTTGTCCATCTCTTACTTTGTCCATCTCTTATTTTCAACCTACTTATATTGTCATATTTGAGGTCAATTTTTTGTAGATAGCATATAGAGGTGTCCTGCTCCCCCCACCTTTTGACAATATCTGTCTTTTAATTGGTATATTAGACCATTTATATTTATAGTAGTCATTGCCATATTGGGACTAAATATGCCATTTTTCTTTTACTTTTTAATTTTTCCTGTGTTCCTTGTTCCTATTTTACTGTTTTAGTTTGTGTGTGTTTAGGGGGAGGTGGTTCTTTGTCTTCTTTTAGGTACATGAACATTTTTTAGAATTCAATTTTGATTCATGTATGGTGTTTTGGGGTATATGTCTTTGTATGGGATTTCTTTTTTTTTTTTTTCAAGTGGTTACTCTAGGTATTAAACTGTGCATGTATAACTTATCACAATCTACTGTCATCAACATCTTAGCAATTTGAGTGAAGTGTAGAAACTTTACTTCTATTAGGTCCCTTTGCACTCACTATTTTTTTTTTTTTTTTTGAGGAGGATTGTCCCTGAGCTAGCTTCCTCTGCCAATCCTCTTCTTTTTGCTGAGGAAGATTGGCCCTGAGCTAATATCTGTGCCCATCTTCCTCTATTTTATATGTAGGACACCTGCCACAGCGTGACTTGATAAGCTGTGCTAGGTCTGCACCCGGGATCCAAACTGGCGAACCCTGGGCCGCCGAAGCACAACATGCGAACTTAACTGCTACGCCACTGGGCCAGCCCCTCACTATTCTTTTAATACAGTTGTCTTGGGTGTTTACTCTTCATCTGTTAAGGTTATAATTTTTCATTCAACTGTCAAACATTTTTAAAAGCTTGTGAGAAGAAGGGTGGTCCATTTCCCTCTATTTCATTGTTCTTCCATCCTGAAGTTTCAAGCCGCGTTCTACTAACATTTCCTTTCTGTTTGGAAAACTTCCTGTAGCCATTTTTTCAGAGTTGCTCTGCTGGTAACATATGTTCTTTGTTTTCTTTCATCTGAGAATGTCTTTATTTCTTCATTCTTGAAGGAAATTTTGTGCATTGTACTGTTCATGGTTGACAGTCCTTTTTTCAAAGTGCTTGAGAAATGTTAGGCCGCTTCCTTCAGCCCTCCACGGGTTCAGATGAGAGATCTGCCATTCAAAAACCATTGTTCCCCTACAGATAGCGTGTTATTTCTCTCTAGCTGCTTTAAAAATATTTCTCTCTAGTTGTCAGAAATTTAATTATGTTGTGTCCTGGTTTAGAATTTTTTTTGTTTGTCATGTTTGGGGTTTGTTGAGGTTTTTGAATCTGTAGGTGTATGCCTGTTGCCAATTTTGGGAAATTTCAGTCTTTGTTTCTTCCAGTATTATTTTTAGACTGACCCTCTATCTCCTTTCTTTCTGGGACTTCAGTAACATGAAGGTTAGATCTCTTTTTTTTTTTCTTTTTTCTGTTTTATTGTCCCACAGGTCCCTGAGGCTCTGCTTTGGTTTGGTTTTTAATTTTTCCTGTCTGCTTTATGTCTGTTCAGATTGAGTAATTTCTGTTGACCTCTCTTTGGGGAGGGGAGCAAGGAGTGGAATACCAACTACTGTCATTGCTTCTGGGTGGGGTTGGAAGGTTAGCTCCCTCACCGGGCCTTCATGACACTATCCTGGAAGTGAAAGAGAACTGTTGTTACCTTGGACCACCTCCTTCTGCCCTGCTACTGGGTGAGGGTGAGAGTTTAGCTCTGCCACCCATGGAAAGGGAAGGAACATGTGGGCTTCTCTGTTATGGTTGTCCAAATGTGGGGCAGAAGCAGGAGAGGAGGATTGAAAGCTAGAAACAATCCAACATCAAAAGTAGAGTCAGACTGTTATATTGTACATTTGGTTGGCTGGTTGAATTGGAAAGGCCCAGGCCTTGTTTACAGGTGGAGGGATCACCTTGATATTTGGGGGGTAAGCTGCAAATGAGCTGATGCCGCATCACATCCCACCTAGAGGGGCCCTAAAGGACATTGGTGTGGAGAAATCCTCTTCATGGCCAGATCTTGGACAAGTACAATTGAGTGTCACTTTTGTTTTGGGAGAAGTGGCTCAAGTAAGGATATATGTGCCCTTTGTGGCAAATGGCTTGTCTGGTTGTTCAGAGGCACTGAAGAATCAAGATGGGCAGACGAGTGACAAGTTTGTATGGACCAGGGGCATGAGGTTCCTGGAGAGAGTGCAAAATGAGTGGATGTTTATGTCCCGCGTCAGTGCCTGCAAGAAGACCCCCGTTGCAGAGGAGAAGGGGAGGGGAGCAGAGGAGTTGAGACTGGCCAGGCTCAGTCCTCTGCATTCCCAGTCTTTGCACTCTAGGGATGTAGACACAGTAGCTATGGTGGCAGGAATGAAGGTTTTGAATGGGCCCAACAACATGGCATCCCACTTGCCACAACTGAAATAGCCACTTCCCTTTCTGAATGTCTAACCTGCCAGTTACAAAGACCAACACTGAGATCATGATACGATACAATCTCTAGGAGACCAAACTGCCACTTGGTGGTAGATTGTTTACGTCAGATCTGTTCCCTCCTGGAGGGGGCACTGACTCATCCTTACTGGGATTGATACTGTTTCTGCATGTGCTAGTAACTTCCCTGCCAACAGGGCCTCTAGACACCATTATAACGGTGTATTAACTACTTGATCCACCAGCACTGTTGCTGGCCATCACCCTGGAGATGAATCACTGTGTAGACACAAATGGCTTGAGGTCTTGCACGGGAGGTCTATAGCCAACACTGTTGAGATCTTGCTCCACATAACCCACTTTCCAGGTCTTATCAAAGGACCTCTAGGGGCTGGCCCGAATGGCCGAGTGGTTAAGTCTGCGCGCTCCGCTGCAGGCAGCCCACTGTTTTGTTGATTCAAATCCTGGGCGCGGACGTGGCACTGCTCATCAAACCACGCTGAGGCAGCGTCCCACATGCCACAACTAGAAGGACCCACAACGAAGAATATACAACTATGTACTAGGGGGCTTTGGGGAGAAAAAGGAAAAAAATAAAATCCAAAAAAAAAAAAAAAGACCTCTAGCAGGGTGGAGCCAGTTTTGTCCTCGGCATCAACCTGCTCCCTGATGGAAATTGTACTGCCTTCCCCACCCCATCTCACCGCCCACTTCACTCCTGTCCATCCTGAGGTCACTTCTCAGGTAAACCCCCCATACCCCAGTAATCATCTCACAGTTTTCTGTCAAAATACCGGAAGTAAGAAATTCTATTGTCACATTTTCTTCCCATTAATCAGCTCCTCCGATTATCATTCTTCCCACTCCCACTTCTGTGGATTATTACTTCATACTACTTTCCTGAAAGATCTCCCTTTTTTGCCCCATTCTGTGGGACTTGCCATACGAGGCCCTAAACCTAGATTAGTCATAAGCCCCACATTTTCTGAGCTGATTCAGGCTGTTGGGGAATTCTCGAGAGAACTGAACCCCCATCTCCACCACCCCACAAACCTCTCCCTGCTCAGTCCCAAGTACTTTCGCTGATTTCAGCATCATTTGGCCTCCTCTCAGGGTTCCAGTTTTGTGTTTATAGCTTGAACATACTCAGTTGTGCTACCAAAGGAAAGGCCAAATACTTGCCCTGATCATCATGTCTTCTGATTGGTGTTCTTGAAGCAGCTCTTCTCGGCACAGGTAAAAGCCTAGATGCTCATAAAGTATCCATAAAGGATCCAGCTTCTCAGATGCCCACTATTTTCTGGCCTTGTCATCACCATCTGGAACTCCACTGCTCTTCACTGATTAAAGGAACTGGAGATGAAATTTTCTGTGTTAGTCTTCCAAAATTGTGGTAGCCCCTGGATACATTTGCCCAGGAACTCCATGCTGGCCCCTCACTGTGGCTCTCTACAACTTGCCCCTTGTGATATTCATATTTTCAGCCTATAAAATATGTCACATGTCTGGTTATCTTCCCTCAGCCTGCCCCCCAACATTCTCACCTAGTGTAAAAGAAATTCAAAATTGTTGTTGCTTTCTTGCATGTTTTCTTGACATTTCCTCCCTTGTTCTTTTGGAGAAAATGTAGGGGAGTATCTGAGGTGCATCGCTGAGTTACCTCAAACTTTAATTACATATTCCTTGTGAATTGAAGTATAATTTGTATTCAAGTTTTTTGAAGTATAATTTGTATTCAATAATAATCTCTCTTTTAAGGGTATATTTTGGTGAATTTTGACACATATATATACAATTTTGTGACCACTACCACCATCGAGATGTGAAATATTTCCATCACCTCAAAATGTTCCGTCATGCAAACTCCTCTCCCAAAATTGTAGAGATTTTCTTTTTCTACATTCTTCCCTTTTTTAGAATGTGAAGTGAATGGAATCATTCAACATGTGGCCTTTTTTCCCCTGATATTTTCACTTGGTGTATTGGCTTTGAGATTCATTTGTGTTTTTCCTTGTTTCTTCCTTTCCTAGCTGAGTTCTGTTTTGTTTTCTGGATATGCTACATTTTGTTCCTTCATTAACCAGTTCATGGAAAACTTTTACAAGTTTTTGGCTTAGGTGAATAAAACTGCCATGAATATTTGCAACAGGTATTTAGATGGAGACATTTTAACTAGTCTCATGTAAATATTTAGGAGGAGAACTGTTGTGCCGTGCGCGTATATATATATTTCCCTATAGAGGAAACTGCAATTGTTTTCCAAAATGGCTGGATCAATTTGTATTGGCCACTACGATGCATGAGAGTTCCAGTTGTTTTGCATCCTCATCAGCACCTGGTATTTTCAGTCTTTTTAATTTTAGCAATTCTAGCAAATGTGTAGTTATCCTATTGTAGTTTTAAATGGCATTGCTGGAATGACTGATGGTATTGAGCATCTTTTCATGTGTTCATTAATCATATCTTTAGTTATTTATCCAAACCTTTGTGTTTTTGTTCTTAAGATTGAACTGGAAGAATTTGTTTTATTTTCTTCTTTTTTAATATTGTGGATGCTAGTCTTTTATCAGATATGTATTTTGAAAATAGTTTTTCTCAGTCATTGGCTTGTCTTTTTATTTTCTTAGTGATCTTTTGAAGAGTAGATGTTTTTAAAGATTTTATTTTTTTCCTTTTTCTCCCCAAAGCCCCCCGTACATAGTTGTATGTTCTTAGTTGTGGGTCCTTCTAGTTGTGGCATGTGGGACGCCGCCTCAGCGTGGCTTGATGAGCAGTGCCATGTCCATGCCCAGGATTCGAACCGACGAAACACTGGGCCGCCTGCAGCAGAGCGCGCGAACTTAACCACTCGGCCACAGGGCTGGCCCCAAAGAGTAGATGTTTTTAATCCTGGTGTAACCCAAAATTTATTTTTCCTTTTATGTATTCTTTTGTGTACTATCTAACTAATTAGAGTTTGTCCAACCCATGGTTGCAAAGCTTTGATTTTCGCTTCCTCTAGGCATTTTATGGTTTTAGTTCTTATGTGGTGGTCCAGGACCCATCTTGAGTTAATGTTTATATATGATCTGAGATAAGGATCTTATATTATTTTTAAACATGCTATATTTTATAACCAAGCAAGTCACTTTGGGGGTATACCCATTAGAAATGAGTGCTTTCTTACACCAAAATACATACACACAAAGGTTGATAACAATTTCATAATAACCAAGAACTGGAAATAATGCAAATGACAGTCATCTATAAGCTGCTTACCTAAATTTTGAAAGTCATTAAATGGAAGAAAACAGATTAAACCTGCTGCTTTCAGGGCCGGCCCGGTGGCACAGCAGTTAAGTGCGCACATTCTGCTTTGGCGGCCCAGGGTTCCCTGGTTCGGATCCTGGGTTCAGACATGGCACCACTTGGCAAGCCATGCTGTGGTAGGCGTCCCACATATAAAGTAGAGGAAGGGCCGGCCCCGTGGCCGAGTGGTTAAGTTCATGCTCTCTGCTTTGGCAGCCCAGGGTTTCGCCAGTTCGAATCCTGGGCACAGACATGGCACCGCTCATTGGGCCACGCTAAGGCGGCATCCCACGTACCACAACTAGAAGGACCCACAACTAGAAATATACAACTATGTACTAGGGGGCTTTGGAGAGAAAAAGGAAAAGGAAAATCTTTAAAAAAATAAAGTAGAGGAAGATGGGCATGGATGTTAGCTCAGGGCCAGTCTTCCTCAGCAAAAAGAGGATTGGCAGCAGATGTTAGCTCAGGGCTAATCTTCCTCAAAACAAAACAAAACAAAGCTGCTGCTTTCATGCAACAACATGGATGAATTTCATAGAAAAAAGTACTTTGAGTGGCAGTGTATGTCAAACGCAAAGTAGTAAATACTCTAGAATTCTATAGAAAAGTTCATAACCAGGAAAACCTAATACATGGCGACAAAGGACACAATAATGGTCACATTTGTGCAGTATTAACTGAAGGGAGGCAGATCTGTGCCTGAGAAGCTACTGGGAATATTCTCTGCGCGGCGGGGGCTTACATGGGAAACACGTGTAAGTAGTCTTCGAGCCCCGCTCTTGAGGTTTGTCCACTTAATCTCACTGAATTACACATGTATGAAAAAGGGAAAAAAGATTAATAAATTAATACTAGTGCACCCCCATTAAAAATTAGTACATAGCAGTCTTTGGGCGCCCTGTGTGAGCCTCCAGATTGCAGATTCCGTCCTCCTCGCCTCCTCTTACTTTTCTTTGTAGGTTGACACCTTAAGTGTGTATCACTAATAGTAACTATTATATTTTGTTTGATTTTGAAATTTATGGGAATGGAATAATGCTTAATATATGCTTTTTAGTATTACCTGGATATATTATCCTGTGATTTTTAAAGCTTTTTGAGATGAACATAAACCTAATGATCATCCTTTACTTATAGTATGTATGTTAAAAGGTATTCCTTTACTGGTATTCTTTTTAATGGAATTCCTTAATTGCATCTCATGAGAGTATGTAGAGATATTATTATTTTTGGTAGGTTGTAAAGCAAAGCTTCAAATTGAATATCCTATAATAATTTATTTTTTTCTGTAATAATTTAAAAACAACAAAATTATGCCTTGAATAATAGAACTTGAGCACTTTAAACGACCACAGAGACCCCCTCAATGTAATTATGAGAAAACGGAGGTGCAGAGAAGTCAGACAATGAGCCCAAGCCCATACTCTTAAGGGCAGACCCTATCTGTGTCTGCTAACTTGTTGGAGTTCTGTCCATTAGGCTCCTTATAAAGGCCTATCAGATCAGCACGGAGCTGTCAGTACTTTCAAAGAACATATCCTCCGGGTTTGATTGTCTTTGCTTCCCTCCCACATGGGACATTTAGTATTTTGTAGTTTAGTTTCCAAGCACAGCTTTACGTTTTTTCAGGTATCTTCTGTTACTGATCTCTATCCTGAGTGCATTCTCTGTTTTATTTCATTCTATGCCAAGTTAAAGAGATTTTTTTATGGTCCTATATATTGTCGGTTTCATACACATTCAATTTGTGCTGAAAAGGAAACATACTGCAGTTGGTGTCTACACTTCTGCATATGTCTATCGGGCCAGATTTTCCCATCTTGGTGTGTGCATCTACCTTAGCAATGTTATTCCTGCCTTTTAAAAATCAGTTACTGAGATAATATATTAAAATATGCCAGTTTGTTTATAGGTTTAACTATTCTTATAATAAAATTTTTTATGTAATTTGAAATGATGTTAAAAATTGTATACAAAATTGAAAGTATGTCTTCCTGCCTATGTTTCCTTCCTATTTTTCAGATACAAATATACATTTTTGTGTGTTTTTGTTTAAAATTATAAGGTATATATTTTCCAAACTTTTATTGCATCTCTTTCTGTAACATTATATCCTAGAAGTGTGACTTGCAAACTGAATATTGCTGGATATTTTTCGGCTCACCAAAATCTACTGATGACTAATTGAAACTTTTACTCCATGCTCATTTAGTGTGATAGCTGGTATATTTGGGTTAATATGCATCTTCCTATTTTGTGCTTATTTTTGCTTCAGTTCTATTTCTTGTACTTACTTTTAAAAATTGGTATAGATTATTTACATTCGAAACGTTGCTTTTAGTTGGGAATGTAGATACTCCTATTTTATTAATGTTTGAGCTAAAAATAACATGTCTTTAACTTAACGGAGTATAGAATTAATACCTTCACTCTCCTCTTGCACAAGATAAGGGGTATTATTGAGGATTGCATGAGAGGTGATTCTCTCACTCTGCTCCGCAGGAGACACTGTTGATGTTTTATGCAGGTAATGAATATGAATCCACAGATGCATCCTTCTCTTGGATCTTCATTCCTTCTATTGCTGCAGACCTTTCACTGGGATCACTTTCCTTCGGACTTAAGTGAAAACTTTAGGATTCACTTTGTGTGGGTTAGTTTTCTACCACAGTTCTCATTTTTGGCCTCTTATAGTCTTATTTCATGCTCTTTCTTGACAAATGCACTTGTTCAGTACAGAATCTATGTGGTGGTCATTCCTCCAGCACCTTCAGTATGTCCTTCTGCTTTGTCCTTGACCCACTATATGTGGTGTGTGAGTAGATAGGATGTATTTTGTGTTGATAGTTTCCTGGTGTTAAGGAAAAGTATTTGAACATAATGCAAAGGACAAGACACCCTAGAGATTGTAATAGCAAGATGGGCTCAGTGATTAGATGGTATTTTGTGTTGTTGGAATAATAAAAGGGTGGCAGTGTAGAATACACAGGGGAAATAATGAAATATGTGGTGACCAAATTGGTAGATTGTGATGTAAACTGGCTGGATGCTTACCAATCCCATTTTCTCTTTCTGGATAACTGGGAGGACAGCATGTCCCAGCTTTCCTTACCTTTAATTTGGGACCATGTGAGATGTGGCCAATTGAATCACGCAGAAGTGATTGTGAAGTTGTGTCTTGTTACTGCATTGTTCACCATTCCGGGGATGGCCCCACTGGTTCTAGATTTCACACCTCACCAGGATTTAGTGCTCCCTCAGGGCTGCAGGCTCAAGTGATGGGCTGATGGTGATGGTGTTTCGATGAGGACAGGACCTGAGGATCTGAAGCCTCTGAGGATCTGAAGCCTCTGAGCTTCAGGCTGGGCCATCTTGTGATCATCTATTTTCATCTGGGCCCAGCTGCCCTGCGGGTCAGAAAGGGAGGACAGGAGGAGAGAGAGATCCTGATTACTTGAACTAGACGACATGTCATCTTATGTCACAAACTTTAAACCATGTCATGTCTACTGTCCACTTAGGTCTGAGGGCAGTTACTCCTGATGTTCCCAAGGTCTGAATCCTGTAGCCTGCAATACTGCATCTCTTGGGCAACATGCCTACCTGTAGTTTAAGAAAACCTCCTGCTGCGCTGTTTAAAAAAATAACTAAATAAGCCAAATGGTGCATATAAATGGGTGCTTTTATGTGAAACAATTAATACGAGTCATATTTTTGATAAATGATGCCAAGGATCTTGCAAAGAGGCATCTCCAACATAGCCTCCCACACAGTGTAAGTGAAGGCATTGTGATGTTAATGATAACGACAGTGATGATAATAGCTCTTACTTACTGAGTACTAACTATCTAATAGGCATTTCATGTAAATTCCCATGATGGACTTAGTATTTCCCATTTTAGTCACAGAAGAGCCATGGTTCTCAAACTTGAGTGAGCTGCAGAAGGATTCCTTAAAGCACAGAGTGCTGAGCCCCCCGCAGTTGGATTCTCTAGGCCTGAGAGGGTCCACAAAGCTTGCATTCCTAGCAGGTTCCCAGGTCCCGCAGATGCACGCCTCCTGAGGGCGGGACCTTGCCCCCGCGCCCACGGAAATGTGAGCTCTTTTCTGTAAGAGGAAGCGAAGCGCCGCCCCGGTGCCTGGAAATCTGGAGCGTTATTTCCTGGTCGGTTCTAGCGGAGCCGCTTGGCCGTTGCCGTGGAGAAGGGAAGGGGTGCAGGCGCGTGCGCACAGGTGGGGTCCAAACTACACTACCCAGGAGGTGGTGCTCCGCGCTTCCGCCCGAGCGGGTGGCCAATGACGGCCCAGGAGGCGCGTTTCCTGCGGTGTCGGGCGGGGCTTCCGCTATCGCTGCAGCGGGACATCCTTCCGGGAGCGGTGGCTGGTTGGACCACGACCACGTGGACTGGAGCGCCGCGCGGTGGCCGCTTCTGTGCGGCCGAGCTGGGAAAGAGAGTGACGTGGCGGAGGCCACCGCCGCGCCTGGTGCAAGCCGTGCCCCCTGGCCCCCGCTCCATTCCCCTGGGACTGTGCCCCCGACTGTGGGACAGCTCCCCTCGCGCCTCGTGTCTGCCAGGCGCCGCCGGGACCGCGCGTTCGCCCAGGCCTCAGCTCCTGCGCTCCGTCGCTGCGGCCCCGAAGGCGGCGGCCTGCGCCCTGTGAGCCTTCGGCACCATTTTCTAGCCGGGCTGCGAGCGCAACACGCAGCCAGAGACGACCCCGCCCAGGCTGAGCCCTCGGGACCCGCCCTGGTCGCCCGCCTCTCAGGGTTCCGCTCAGCCCTCCAGGTCCCGGGCCGTTGGCGGAGGCGGCAGCACCGATGAATCCGGCGCAGGTGAGTGGAGGGTCGCCCAGGGCCTCACCCTCTCCCACTGTCATGGCTAGCACTCCTCGTTAGAGCTGATGGTGGCGTCCTGGGACTCCACGTTTCCTTCTCCCGGCTCTTGGTCGTGCAGTTCCTGGAGGGGAATCATCCAGGGTCCTGAGTCCAGGCCGAGGATTATATAGATAGTTTCCCGTTACTGGCAACCGATGGAATACCGTTCAGAAGGGTGTCCCAGTCTGGGGAACGGGCATGTGCAAATACTTGGAGGTGAGACTGAGTCGGGAGTGATCAGAATCTCATTGTGTCGTATGGGAACAGAGAGCAGCTGGGCAGAAGTCAGGCCTGGAACAGCAGCCTGAGGAGCTAGGCCTCCCTTTTGAAGTTTGGAGCAGAGAAGGGAGGTGATTTAACAGATTTCATTCAACAGGTCCCCTCAGCCTGCACAGTGGAGACTGTGGAAGCGACGGAGGTGGCAGGGAAACCTGGGAGGAGTGTGAACTGTGAGCCTTAAGGCCCTAGTACTGGGGCTTGTGGGAGAAGGCTGAGCCCAGGTTTGTGTCTGGGAGGCATGGTCTAGGTGACAGGAAGAGAACTGGCCAGCAGGAGAGTGTATGGTGCCTTTCATGCCTGACCTGTAGCTTACATAGTATCTGTCTGCCCAGCCGCCTGGATCTGCTCTGGGCTGGAAGATGATCAGGGACATGAAGTGAGAGCAGGCACTAATGGTGCCAAGTGTGGTATCTCCTGTGAATTGGGAGCCTGGGGGAGAGAGGGACCAGGGAGTGGTTGTGTGAGCAGCTTGACCTGGGGAGAGAGATGCTGCCTGTCCCCTCAACTGTCCTCATCGTGGCAGGGCTGTGTGACCTTCGAGGATGTGTTCGTGTATTTCTCCCGGGAGGAGTGGGAGCTCCTTGAGGAGGCTCAGAGACTCCTGTACCGTGATGTGATGCTGGAGAACTTTGCACTTGTGTCCTCACTGGGTAAGTCTCTGTTTTAGGTATCTATTGCTAGACAGTAAATTACCCCAAAGCTTAGTGAGTTGAAAAGACAAATGTTTATTATCTCACAGTTTCTGTGGGTCAAGAATCGGGCATATCCTGCTTGGGTACCTCTCGCTAAAGGTCTTTTATGACCTTGCTGTCAGGATGTCCAGGGCTAGCTGTCTCATCTGAAGGCTCAGCAGGGGTGACTCCTTTCAAGGTCATGCACATGAGCAGGAGGCTGTTGGACTAATTAATCATTTCCTTGCTGTTTCTTGGCCAGAGCCCACCCTCAGTTTCTTGCCAAGCTGTCTTCTCCATAAGCAGGTCACAATAAGGCAGCTGATTTCCGTGATCAAGAGTAAGAGACAGCATCTGAGATAGAAGCTGGGATTTTTATAACCTCTTCTCAGAAGTTCCATCCCATCATCTTTGCCATATTCTGTTCATTAAAAGACTTTTTAGGTCCAGCCCACACTCAGCTAGGGAACATAACAACAGCATGGATCCCCGGGGTGGGTGTGATTCCCAGTCTCCTGGGCTGGGTTTTGTTCTTCCCCTTTTCCCAAGGGGCACCTGTCTCAGCCTCACAGTTCTATCATGGCATACCTCCTTTTCTTGGTTCCCTGGAGTGGGTACTTTGGGTACCAGGGCTGGGCAGCGTGAACCACCTCTGCTCCCAGAGCAGCCCCAACCACTACCCCTTAAAGCCTTGAAATGAAGGATTTGGTGGGCAGGAGTCTTGCAGTCTGTCTAACAGATCCCAGATGGCCCTGCCACTTCTAGGCTGGGTGACTGTCCAAATCCCTGAAGTTTCCAGAAATTGCAGACACTGACATGGTCACTGCTTGTGGAGAACACTGAGTTGTTCCTGCAAGACCCTCTTCCAAGATTCTTTGTTTAATATTTAATTTTCTTCTCTGTAGAAGGGGTCTCCCTGGGTCACTGCTGGCCACTCACCAGCTCTTCTTTCACCATAGGGCTTGCAGTGTCCAGGTCTCATGTAGTTACCCAAATGGGGCTGGAGGGGAGCCCAGGGTGCCTCAGAAGGTAGACACAGCCTCAGCCACAGCAAAGAAGACCTGGACGAGGCCTGGTGAGTGGAAACTTTGGAAGCAGTCACATCGGTGCTGGCTTCACATTACACCAGTAACTTGTCCTGTGTTTACTGATGTTGTGGGGCCAAGCCCAGAAGCTAGTATCATCCCACTTGTCTTTCCGCATTTTTAGTGTTTTGCTCACTTGTCATTTCCACTCTGATCTAGGTTCCTGTTAGTCCCCCACCCTTCTAGTCTCTCCAGCTTATCTCTTATTTTCTGCATCGTCCATGCAGGTCTCTACAACATTGGCTTTCATTTAACGTGTCATGAGACACATGTGTATCCTTAAATTTTCCTTGAACACTGACTATTGCATCCAGGCAGGTTTTTCTGCCCTGGACAGACCCTTTTGCACAGCACTCACGTGTGACAAGGAACCAAGGCCTTGGCAGGAAACAGTTGGTGGAGGAGTGATTTGGAGACTGTGCTCCTCCTCCTTACACTGTACCCTGTCCTTGTCCCTTCTGCCCTCTGACGTCTCCTCCATTCCATGACCTTTCGAGGCCCGCAGTACACAGCAGCCCTGCCTCATGCTGAGTCTAGCTCCCTTATTCTGCCAAAAGTCCCACGGGCTAATCCCTGGTCGTATCAGACACACATTGGTTATGGGATGCCATTTGCCACCAGTTAGACACTCACTTCACCGGCATTTATCTTCCATCAGCTTGTTGGCAGGAGTGGAGGATGAGGATCCACCTTCTGAGCAGGGTCTTTCTGTGGGTGTGTCACAGACAAGAACTCCCAGGGTGGGTCCTTCTACCCAGATGGCTCAGCCCTGTGACATGTGCAGCCTGGTCTTGAAAGACACTTTTGCACCTGGCTGAGCCACAGGGACACCATGTGGCAGCACCCGTACACCACCGTATGAATGATTTGGAGAGACTTCTGGTTCAGTGTAAACCTTGACCAGGTGCAGAAGCAGCAGAGTGGAGAGAAATTCCTCAGAAGGGAGAAGGGCCAGGCCTTGTTGCAGAGCTCCATTGAAGGCCACATGAAGAGCTACACACCCACGTGTCAGAGAAGGCCTTCACTCACAGGGTGGGTCCCAAGAGCTTCCTGGTTGACTCTGGATTTGTCCAGCACCAGGCCCCTCACAGTGGGGAGAAGCCACACAGAGCACTGAGTGTGGGGAGGCCTTTCTGTGCTGGCGTCACTGACGGGCCCTTTTGTGTAGCGGATTCTGTTAGGCGAGAAAGTACAACCTGAGACCATAAAGCCTCCCACCTCAGCTGCCCTTATTGGAAGGAGCCTCGTTCCAGGGGCAGTTCACTCACAGTCTCAAGGGACTCCTGGTCGGGGTGAGCCAGGGAACAAAGAGGGCCAGATGCAGGAAGGGCGCTTGAGCCCAGGACAGTTTCCCACAAGTTATCCCACAAGGAGAGTCTCCCCGGGAAGACGCGCTCTGAACGCAGTGGTGTGGGGACAGGTGATAACCCCCACTCGAGATGGTCATAGTAGCGAGGCTCCAGGGGATGCTTTTCGTGAACAGAACTCCCATGGACCAGGAGCAGCTTCCATGGTCCATGCAGGGAAGAATCTCCACAAGTGGAAGGAATGCGGGCAAGGGTTAAGCAAACGTTGGCTTGTTGTTCGACATCAGCAGACTGGGCTGACGTGAAGCCCTGTGACGGCAGTGCACGTGAGAAAGGCTTTGTCAAGCAGGCGGACCTCAGTCAACATGTGAGGATTTACACTCGGCAAAGCCATATGAGTGCCTCCAGTGTGGGAAGGCCTTCAACCACGTCAGACCTCATGCAGCACCAGTATATTGACACTGGGGAGAAGCCTCAGGAATGCAAAGAACATGGGAAAGTCTCCTGTGACAGCTCTGCTTTTGTCCAAAATAATATTTCCCACTCTAGAGAAAGTCTCTTCGAGTGCAAAACATGTGGGTAAGCCTTTTGTGACAGTTGTTTTTTTCACTCATCACGTGAGGGTTCTCACGGGAGAGAAGCCCTGAGTGGAAAGGCCTTTATTCACCCTTTCTTCTTTTTCTGGCATAGCAGGATCCATGCTGGAGAAAAACCTTTAGAGTGTAAAGAACATCAGAGGGGCTGGCCCCGTGGCCGAGTGGTTATGTTTGCATGCTCCACTTCGGCGGCCTGGGGTTTCACCGGTTCGGATCCTGGGCGCGGACATGGCACTGTTCATCAGGTCACGTTGAGGTGGCATCCCACATGCCACAACTAGAAGGACCCACAACTAAAATATACAACTATGTACTGGCGGGATTCGGGGAGAAAAATCAGAAAAAAAAAAAAAAGATGATTGGCAACAGTTGTTAGCTCAGGTGCCAATCTTTAAAAAAAAAGAATTTCAGAGAGCGTTTTGTGAGTGCTCTTACCTAACTCCTCAACGCCTGAGGAGTCACACTGGGACGAAACACAGCAAATATAGTGCATGGACAGGCCTTCAGCCTTCATCCGTGCCTCACCCAGCCTTGGAGTCTTCATACTTCATACTCGGGGTCTCATACGCTTCACAGTGTTGGAGATGTGGGGAAGCCTTTTGCAAGTGGACTTATCTCAGTCAGTATCAGAGAACTCATACTGGGGAAAGACCTTTTGAATGTAACTTCTGAGGAAAATCTTTTGGCTGTAGGAAACATCTTACTCGGCACCTGAGAAATTATACCAAAGAGAGACCCCATATGTGTCATCGCTGTGAGAAAACCTTCTGGGACAGATCATCATTTATTGTCATTTAAAGCGTCATATTGGAAATTGACAGCCTAGGACCTCACTGTACATCCAAAACTTCCTAAGGGAGAGAGAACCAGTGGCTATTGTGCAATTACAAATTCAGCTATAGCTCCTCCCTTAGCATGCAGTGAAAAGCAGTCACAGGGATAGTAAAGAAAAAGGCATAAGGGAGGAGGAAGACAAGGAGTAGATGTAGCAGAAAAAGAACAGCATTCAGGGCCTCTTTCAGGTGGCCCTGAGAAACCCATGACAATTTGTTATCAGTTGTTTGTTGTTGGGTGGCAGGAGAGGAGCAGTGTAGGACCTCGTGCCCTCCACCTGACTTGACACACAACCTCTGCCACCCCGTGTCAGGAGAGCTGGACACTTGACAGCAGCTCTGCAAACATTTATTGAAATCCTTCTTTGTAATAAAACATTGTCTTGACCATTGAGGAGCATAAGTCTGTGATAAATGTGAATGTGAAGCCCTGATTTATGAAGCACTTAACAGCAATTAGAATACTAAAAATATTGCCTAAAATTATACCTAAGGAGCTACGGGTGCCCATGAAAGGGTATGTTCTACTGTACCACTTAAGACCATTTAAGGCTTCCATTTTTATTTTATTATTTATTCACTCTGGTTTTTTAAATTGAGTTATAATTAATAAATAACATTGTGTCGGTTTAAGCTTTACACCATATTGGTTTGATACATTTATATTCGCTATGACTGCCATTGTAGCCTTAGCCAATACATCTATTGTGTCACAGAATTATCATTTCTTCTAGTGGTGGGAACACTTAAGATCTAGTCTCTTAGCAAGTTTAATGTTTGTAATACAGTTTTGTTGTCTGTAATTCCTAGACTATGTATTAGATCTCCAGAACGTATTTATTTACTAGTTGCCAGTACGTACCCTTAAACCACACCTCTCCCATTCCCCTACCCCCGAGCCTTTGGTAACCCCCGTGCTACTCACTTTTCTTTCAAGTTCAGTTTTTTATTTTTTTCTTTTTAGATTCCACATGCAAGTGAGATCATACGGTATTTGCCTTTCTTTGTCTTGACTTACCTCCCTTAGCATAATGTCCTCAGAGTCCATCCATGTTGTTACAAATGGCAGGGTTTCCTCTTTTCTCACAGCTGAATAGTATTCCATTGTATATATGTATACATTTCTTTTATCCATTCATTTGTTGATGGACGCTTAGGTTGTTTCACTATCTTGGCTATTGTGAATAATGCCACAATAAACATAAGTGCATATATCTTCGCTATCCTGTTTTCATTTCCTTTGGCCATCTACTCCAAAGTAGGATTCCTGAATCATATGATAGTTATATTTTTAATTTTTTTAGGAACCGTCATACTGTTCTCCAAAGTGGCTGGACTGGTTTACATTCCCACCAATAGTACACATTTCTCCACATTCTCTTTTCTTCACATTCCCTTTTCTTCAGATTCTCACCAACACTTGTTATCTCTTGCCTTTTTGATGATAGCCATTCTGACAGGTGTGAGGTGATATCTCATTGTGGTTTTGATTTTCATTTCCCTGATGATTAGTGATATCGAGCACCTTTTCATGTACCTGTTGGCCATTGGTATGTCTTCTTTGGAAAAAGGTCTGTTTAGTTCATCTGCCCATTTTTTTTTTCTTTAATGTATGCTTTTTGGTGAGAAAGATTGCCCCTGAGCTAACATCTTTTGCCAATTTTCCTCTTTTCTTTTTCTCCCCCAGGCCCCAGCACATAGGTGTATATCATAGTTGTAGGTCATTCTAGTTCCTCTATGTGGGATGCCACCACAACATGGCTTGAGGAGCGGTGGTAGGTCCACGCCCAGGATCCTAACCAGTGAACCCCGGGCTGACCAAGCGGAGTGCACAAACTTCACCACTTGGCCATCGGGCCAGCCTCTCCTCTGCCCATGTTTTAATTGGATTTTTTTTTATTGAGTTGTACAAGTTCTTTGTAAATTTTGGATATTAACCCTTTATCTGATACATGGTGTGCAAATATTCTCTCCCGTGCCATAGGTTGCCTTTTTATTTTGTTAATTGTATCCTTTGCTGTGCAGAAGCTTTTCAGTTTGATGTCCCACTTGATGCTTTTTTCTTTTGTTGTTTGTGCTTTTGGTGTAATATCCAAAAAATAGTTGCCAAAACCAGTGTCACAGAGCTTCTTCACTAAGTTTTTTTCTAGGCATTCTGTGGTATCAGGTCTTATGTTTAAGACTTTGATTTTCAAGTTAATTTTCATGAGCGGTATAAGATAGGGGTCCAATTTCATTTTTCTGCGTGGGTTATCCAATTTTCCCAGCACTGCTTGTTGAAGAGACTATCCTTTCCCCATTGGATATTCTTGGCTCCCTTGTCCAATATTAGTTGACTGGATATGTAGGGATTTAATTCTGGGCTCTCTCTTCTCTTCCTTGGTCTCTATTTTTATGCCACTACCGTACTGGTTTCATTACCATAGCTTTGTAGTATGAAATCAGGAAGTGTGATGCTTCTGGTTTTACTCTTCTTTCTCATGACTGCTTTGGCGATTTAGGGGTCTTTTGTTGTTCCATACAAATTTACGACTGTTTTTTCTATTCCTGTGAAAAATGCCATTGGAATTTTGATAGGGATTGTGTTGAATCTCTAGATGGCTTTGGGTAGTATGGACATATTAACGATATTAATTCTTGATCCATGAACACAAGATATCTTTCCACTTATTTGTGTCTTCAGTTTCTTTCAACAAAGTCTTATAGTTTTCATTGTACAGATCTTTCACCTCTGGTTAAGTTTATTCCTAGGTCTTTTGTTGTTTTGGATGCTACTTTGAATGGGATAGTTTCATTTCTTTTTCAGATGCTTCATTGTTAGTGTGTAGAAATGCAACTGATTTTGTGTGTATTGATTTTATATCCTGCAACTTCACTGAAGTCATTGATTAGATCCACTGGTTTTTTAGTTTAAGTCATTGGGATTTTTCAATATATAAGGTCATATCTGCAAATAATGACAATTTTACTTTTTTCTTTCCAATTTGATGCCTTTTCTTTCTTTGTCTTATGTGATTGCTCTGGCTAGGACTTCTAGTACTATGTTAGATAAGTGGTGAGAGAGAAAATTTAATTTTCAATTAAATTTTAAAAAACCAGCAAGTCATTTCTTTGTGTTATTTTAAACATCCACCACGCTCACTTTTTCTTAATCCCAATGTACATGTTTATTTTTTCTGTATTTTCTCTGAGGCGTGATGGTGATCGTGTAGCTGTGCGGTCTTCCCTGGTGAATCCTAATTCTTTCCTCTGACTGGGTTTTTCACATGTTTTAGTCTTCACTTGAGAGTCTTCTCCAAGTCTACCTCAGAAGTTTTCTAGGGGTTGAGTTAGGGCTCAAACAAACAGTAAAACACATTCAAGTTAAATTCATGATAAACTCCACAAAACAATCGTGGATAAGGAATCTCGTTGTTTACTCTGATGAGACTATGTCAGGTGTCACTATAAAGACAAGTGGTCAGGACTCACCAGGGGCATGAAGATCATGTGAAGGTGCAGCTCCGTGTGGGTTTCACGTTTACCCCCATGACCTCATTTCCAAATAAATAAATGCAGGGTGCTTTGGAATATCCCTTCTGGGATTGTCTTTGAGGGTAAATGCTGAACTACGTGTGATGATCGTTGTTACCACCTGTTAAAAAATACATTGTGCATTTTTTTAATATAATCACAGCCTCACTTTGAGCCCTCCTCAGAGTTTTGTCAATGAGCACAGGTGTAGTTTTGCATCACTGTTGTGGACTGAAAGCATTCTGTGGTGCTTTACCACATTTCGTTATCTTGCATGTACTTCTTAATGAGTAAGTAGTCACAATACTTATAATTTTTTAATGACAGCACACACAGTTTTCTATTTGGGAAAAAGAGTTTCCTCTCAAGTACTCCTCCCTCCTTTATCCTCTCTCAGGAGGGCTTGTCTGTGCAGTGACTGTGGCTTACTTGTAGCTGAGCTCCTGGGTCTGTAAGGGTCGATGAAACCCTTTGCTACAGAGGACATTTCTTACCACACCTGGGAGCTCTTCAGTATAACACAGCACATTCAGAGCCCTGGGCCTACATTTGTCCCAAAGCCATGTGACATGCCATCCGGAGGATGAAGGACTTGGGTTTGTTCCGACATGTCCCATGTCTCACCATCTGGTCTTCACTTCCATGTTCAGTCAGAGGGGCCAGCTATGAGTTTGCCACCATTTGGGCAAGAGGGATGAGATCCCATCCTTCGTTCCCATGGCGTACCATGAGGAGTTGAGACACATGGGTGACTGAGATGTGGGCCCTGCTCTTGAGTTTGTCTCATGTGGAGAACATGTTAAATGAAGCACTAGCAATAAAGTAATTGTTGCTTTGACAGAAATGTGTCTGGTGACCCTGGCAATACAGAAGACAGAAGGATTGAAATGTAGGGATGTGAGGCGAGGTGTGGAGGGGGCAGAGTGACGTAGCGGCTGAGAGCTTGGAGTTGGGAGTGATTGGGATTCCAGCCTGTCTGCACTGGGCCATCCCCAGCCACGTGACCTTGGTCGTGTCACTTATCCCTGAAGTTCCGTGTCTTTGTGTGGAAAATGAGAAGATGAACATTGAATTAAGGCACAGAAAGCAGAGCAGACAAAAGCAAGATGTAGTATCATGCAGCCCTCTGAAGGATGCGGGATCTCCAGGCAGGGTCAGAGTTGGAGGACATCTCCAGCAAAGGTAACAGCGTGTGTCAAGGTGCAGAGACTGATGAGAGCGTGGTCGGTGCAGGAACCAGAGGAAGGCCACTGGGGCTGTAGTGGGGAGAGTGGTGGGCAGTGAGATGGAGCAGGGCAGGGCGAGATGAGAAATTGGGTTTTGTGCTCATTCAGTTTGAGAGGTCTACCAGACGTCTAAGAGGAAATGTTGATGTCCAGGGGAGCATTCAGGTGTGCAGATCTGTGGCGCCAGTGCCCTCTGGCACCAGGAACACCCCGACAGCTGTAGTGGAACAGTGAGGTTTATCAGTGCCTTGCGTGCCATGTGGGGTACCACACACCCGAGGAAATGTGGGGCGCTCGGTAAGAGGATGTTAGAACTCTGGGTGTTCAGTGATTTGGAGAAGGGTTTAAAGCAATGGAGCTTTGGTCTGAATTGGATGGTGTCGGGAAGCAGGATTATTCTATAATCAGAAATCCCAAAGTGTATCCTCTACAAGGCAGGGGAAGGAAGCAGCCCTAAAGCGGCAGCTGGTAGGAGACGTAGCCATCACTCATGTTACCCCAGAGAGGGGGCTATCTGGTCACTTCTGTGGTTTGCACAGGTTCTTGTTTTCGTCTGTGCTCTGACGTGATGATAGGGCGGTCTTGGTCTCACTTGAGCATGGTCACAGAGTGACCTAATATTCAACAGGAGAATCCCAGAGCTTAGAGGTGAGTGCCAGAGCAGCTCCTGAGAATACTGTGGCCCGGCCCCCAGGAGGCCCCTGAGCTCCTCTTTCCCCTTCCAATCAACCCCTCCCATCTCAGACAGACACAAGAGTAGAGAGGGTAATTTATATCGACTGAAGACACATACACCCACGAAGATGGATAGACACAGACGTAGAAGGACACCCAGTCACCTATACACACAAGTCACACACATCAACAGCAGTAGTCACAGGGACATGCGTGGGCCACAGGCAGATGCACCCATTGGCACAAACATGTACATGCAGCCACACAGGTATGCACTGGGGCATGTGCAGAAGAGTATGGAGACATTCACAGAAAAGCTCCTGGAGAGACAAAGGGGCAACACAGGAGAACGTGAGGACAACAAAGACAGGTGCATTGAGAGTGAGGTAGACACATGTATACAGCCACACTGACAGAGACAGATGTACAGATGGTCCCCCACATAGAGATCCGGCCATCCAGAGAGAGACATGCACACAAGATCTCACTTGCTCACAAACACACACAATCACAGAGATGTTCCCCAGTGCAGACAATGCAATCTGTACCCACAGGAATGTGGTGATAAATGTTTGCTGTCTGCTCTTGAGAAGAAAGTACATATAGATTACATAAGTTCACTACAAATTTTGCTGACATAAAGGATGTGTAGCACACAATTTACAAATGATAATAATATATACAATGGTCTCTGTCGTGAGCACCACATAGCCAATTGATTCTCACAGAATGTTTTCATCAATTTTTGCTGTAACTCTTTTATGTGTCAAGGTTTGTACTAAATTCCAATGTATTTATATATTATAACCAAGCAAATCCAATTCTGAGTGTATAGCCATTAGCAATGAGGGCATTTTTTTTCCTCCAAAATATATATCCGTGAAGGTTTATAGCAACTGTACTGAAATAACCAAGAACGTGAAACAGCCCACATAGGCATCTCTGGGAACATGCCTAAACAAGCGATGACTTGGTCACAAAATGGAAGAAAACAGCAATAAAAACTGCTGCTTCATGAAACCACGTGGATGGATCTTACAGAAAAAGACATTGAATGACAAGGATGTGAGTCAGGGACAAAGCAGTACATACTGTAGAGTTCTGTAGAAAAGTTAAACACCATGGCGAGAAAGGACAGAACAATGGTCACCTTTGTACAGGGCTGTTGGGAATGTTCTGTGACGTTGTATCGGTGGGGTTTATATGGGTGTTAACACACAAATGTCTATCAAGCCATGCACTTAAGACTTGTCCACGTTATCTTATTGAAATTACACAGATAGAAAAAAGAGAAATAAAATAGCAATGTGCACCCCACAGAATACAAAGAGCAGAGCAAGATGAGAGTTCCTTTAGGAACCTCACAGATGGCAAACTCCATTTTCACTTCAGAGGAATCCTTCATCCAGAATTTTGTTTCACTCATTCTCTCTTTTTTAATTCATAGTTTGACCCCTTATATATGTATCACCAATAATAGATACTTTTTTTGCCTTATTTTGAAATTTATATGAATGGAATCAGTGTGCTTTTCTCTACTTTGGTTTTTTTTTTTTTTAGTATTTTTCAGGTGAATGTGTCACTTGCTAATTATCCTTTTAAAATATATTATATGTATATATTTAAAGTTATTAATGTCCCTGTAGAATTTTATTAAACACATCTCTAAAACATATAAGGGGGTGTCATTATTTGGCAAAAAATAATTTACATTTTTTGTCTTTATTTTTGTGATGCATGGGTTAGTATTCTATAACTTAATTACAAACACATTTTTAAATATTTTACATTAATCTCTGTTGTTGATGTCTTGATAGCATTCTTTGTCTTCTTTCATTCTATTAAATTGAAGATGCTTTTTATGGTCATAGATATGGACAGTTTTGTAAATATCCAGTTTGTACTAAATGTGAACATTCTGTATTTGTATGGATATTTATCTGTCAGGCCTGATTTATCAAACTTGGTGTGTGAATCCACTAGAACTTTAACACTTTGATATTGGCTGTTTGTACTAATTGCTTATACTGCTGATGTAAAAATGCCTGATATATTCATGGATTTATATCTTTATCCTTCTTATTCTAAAGTTCTTCCTTTATGTAATTTGAGTCTGTGTTATAAATTACATACCTGTTTTAGAATAGTATTACCTGTTTGGCGATGCTTTCTCTTTAAAATTTTTTTTCTGATGTAAATACATATTTCACGTTTTCATGTGTTATTTTCAAAATAATTCTAACAGGTATGTTTTCCAAAACCTATCTGATATATTTCCATAATGTTATATTTTTAGACGTGTCTCTTGTATCCATACTACTGTTGCATATTTTTAATATATCAAAAATTACTAAACCAATGTTACTTCATTAAAAAAACTATCACTGACTGCTAATGTGAGCATTTCCTCCATACTCGTGTCATGAGATAACTGATATATTTGGGTTTCGATACATCCTCCCTGGGTGGGTGCATGCTTTTCTCTGCTTCACTGGTTCTGTAAATTCCTTTTTAAAGACTTTCTATTGATTATTTCTTTATATTTCAGTTTTCCTTCTTCAAATCTCTAGACTATATACTCTGATTCTCTTCCATTAGTGTGTAAGCTGGACATGACAACACTTACTTAACACATTAAAGTATAAAGTTATTAATATCTTTGTTCTCCTTCTGGAAAATATACAAAATTTAAACATTAATTTGCTCGTCTCAGTTTATGCGCTATTGAAGATATGCAGGGTAATTCCATCATTCTGTCTCCAAAAATGAAATATTAATGTTTTACACAGATAACGAGTGATTGTATTATTCTACAAACACACCCCTCTCACAATCCTAATTTCTGCTATTGTCACAGACCAGTCACCTGGGATCACTTTTCCTCAACCTTCAACAGAATCCTTAAAGTGCTATTTGTGGTGTTTATTTTTGTCCATCAAATTTCTCATTTTTGGTCTTAAATAGTCTTATTTTATACTCTTTCTTCAAAGATGCATTTGTTGTGTATAGAAACCTGTTGGCAGTTATTTCTTCAACAGTTTCAGTATGTCCTTCCAGTGTGGCCCTGACACATAACTTTATATTGAGTGTCAGTGGGGATGTGTGTGTGTGTATGTGTGTGTGTATATATATATATATATATATATAGCTTCTTGGGCTTTGAGAAACAATAATTTGACCTGAGTTGCTGATGACATCACCCAGAGATCCTAACATTAACATGCAGTCAGTGAATGGATACGGTTTTCATTGTCACATTAACAAGGTATAAGAGTGGAATGTAGATGATGAATAATAAAATGGGCATCTGGTGATCAAATTGATGGACTGTGCTAACAACTGACTAGGTGCTCACCAATACTATGTTTGGCTGCATGCCCAGCAGGGCTAAGACAGCTGGGTATCGTGCCAAGACACCTAAGCAATGACCTGGAGATGGTGGGTGAAACATATAGATTTATTGGGATTCACGTACAGGGAAAATCCATGGGCAGCTGGCTGGACATAGATTTGCACACTGCTTCTGCCCCCTGAGAGAAGTTTATTTAAGCAGGCAGAGGAACAAAGGCTGCGTGCTTGTCAAGGGGGATTGTCTTTGTATGACCTGCATTGCAAGGATGAGAGCTCCCTGCGAGGGCCTCCGTGTTCCTTCACCGAGGGTTTTTGTGCTAAATCTCCCACCTGAATTGGCCAAGCCCAGGACTGTTATCATCATGAGTGCTGGCACATAGCCCACACAAGGGGCCTCAAGGACACATGGCTCTGAAGGGCATGCAGGCTAGTGCCACTACACTGTTTCCTCTTTCTGGACATCCAGGAGGACAGGCATGTCCTAGCTTCCCTTACACTTAATTTGCTACCATGCTAATGAATTTTGGCCAAGGGAATACAGGCAGGAGTGACTGTGAAAATGCTTCTTTGTTTTGTTTAGTTTTTTTGAGGAAGATTAGCTCTGAGCTAACATCTGCTGCCAATCCTCCTCTTTTTGCTGAGGAAGACTGGCCCTGAGCTAACATCCATGCCCAACTTCTACTTTATATGTGGGATGCCTGCCACAGCATGGCTTGACAAGCAGTGTGTAGGACCACACCCAGGATCTGAACCCGCAAACCCCAGGCCACCAAAGCGGAATGTGCAAACTTAACCGCTGCACCACCAGGCTGGCCCCAATGCTTCTTCATTTTCTCTTCTCATTTGTGCTCCTTCCTGGGGTTGTCTCCTTGGGCCTCAGTGGTTCCAGATTTCATACCTCCTCAGGAATTACTGCTCCCTTGTGAGCTGCAGGTTTAGATAATGGGAAGATGATGTCTTAAGGAGGAGGAGGACCACACAGACCTGCTGACCTTGAGCCACTGGCTGTCAGGCTGGGCCATCTGATGATCATACATTTGTACCTGGGTCTGCCTGCCCTGAGATCCAGGAAGGAGGCAGGAGGAGTTTGAGTCTCTATTCCTGTGAATTAGACATGAATTATTACTCTGTCATCTTATGAAACAAACCATGATATGAAACCATGTTAACTCCACTGTCCTCTTAAGCCTAAAGACAATTAGTCTTAATAGCCCTATGTTTTGAATCATCTGGCGTATAAGAATGTGTCCCTTGGACAACAGACCTACCTGTAATTTATGAAACCCTCCTGCATGTGATATTTTTAAAAATTCGAATGAGCCTAAATGTATATAGGTGTGATTTATGTGAAAATTTTAACCATTACCTGTGATGCTACTTGCTGAGTCAGGGAATCACTGTAGTTTATATTTTGAAAAATATGATCAGCGATTCTACAAAACAGGTCTCTGACATCCTCCAATAGCAGTATATGTGAGAACCTTGTGGTGACAATGAATGCTAAAATAGCTTGTATGTGTTTAGCACTAGGCCCTGTGTTAAGCACATTGCATCTCACTTCCCACGAAGTAGGTGTAGTAGTTTCCCATTTTAGTTATTGGACCTTTGGGGAAAAGGGTGGTCGTAACTTTTAAACACAGCCGCAGCTCTCAAAGTTGAACCAGGGCTCCATCCCAGAGTTTCTGTGTCAGAAGGTGTAGGTTAGGTCCATGACCTACAGGTGATGCTGAAACTCCCAAATCAGGGACCCAAATTTTGGATGAAGGAATTAGAGGAGCATTTAATGCTGCTACACAAAGGCCCCCACGAGCGAGGTATATTCATTGTTTAATTTAAATCTCACTCCCCAAAGCTCAGAGAGGTGAAGCGGCTCTCCCAGGATTAAAGAATGGATCAGCCATAGTGTTGGGAAAACTGGACAGCCACATGTAAAAGAATGAAAGTAGACCATTCTCTTACGCCATTCGCAAAAATAAACTCAAAATGGATCAAATACTGAAAGGTAAGACCTAAAACCTGTAAGACTTCTAGAAGAAAATATAGGCAGTACACTCTTTGACATCAGCATTAAAAGGATCTTTTTGGTCACCAGGTCTTCTCAGACAAGGGAAACAATAGAATAAACAAGTGGGACTTCATCAGACCAAAGAGCTTCTAAAAGGCAAAGAAAACAGGATTGAAATGAAAAGACAACCCACCAACTGGGAAAAAATATTTGCAAATCATATATCTGACAAAGGGCTAATCTCCATAACATATAAAGAACTCACACAACTCAACAACAAAAAATAAACAACCTGATCAGGGCAGGGGATGTGAACAGACATTTCTCCAAAGAAGATATACGGATGGCCAATAGGCACATAAAAAGATGCTCATCATCACTGATCATCAGAGAAATGCAAAGCAAAACTACACTAAAATACCACCTTACACACTGTTGGTAGGAATGAAAACTAGTGCAGCCACTATGGAAAACAGTACGGAGACTTCTCAAAAAGTTAGAAATACAAATACCATAAGACCCAGCCATGCCACCACTGGGTATCTATCTAAAGAACTTGAAATCAGCAATTCAAAGGGACACACACCCACATGTTCATTGCAGGATTGTTCACAATAGCCAAGACGTGGGAACAAACTAAGTGCCCATCGACTGATGATTGGATAAAGAAGACATGGTATACATATACAATAGAATGCCACTCAGCCATAAAAAAGGATAAAATCCTCCCATTAACAACATGGATGGACCTTGAGGGTATTATGTTAAGCAAAATAAGCCAGATAGAGAAAGACAAACTCTGTATGATTCCACTGGTATGTGGAAGATAAACACATGGACAAAGGGAACAACAGACAAGTGGTGACCAGGGGGAAAGGGGATGGGCTGGGCACAAGGGGAGAAGGGTGCACCTATAAGATGGCTAGCAAATAATAATATACAACTGAAATTTGACAATGTTGTAAACTATCATAACCTCAAAAAAGAGTAATACAACAAATAAAGGAATGGGTCACATGCTGGAATCCTCTGAGGAAGTGGCATTCTCCCAGGTGACCACGGATATCTGAGCGCGTCGCCTTTAAGAGGAGCTCTGGCACTTAGGACTTTTCTCCCGGATCTTTCTCTCCCTGCTGGCCTTCCCGCCCAGCCGCTTCGCGGTTGTCATGGAGAACCGGAAACCCGAACGTCGCTCAGCGAACGCGGAGAATAAACTACGTTACCCAGAGGTCTGAGCGCGGCGCATCGCCTTAGCGCCAGTGACAGCCCGCACGACGGGCGTTTCCTGCTGTCCAGGCGGCAGAGGCGGGACTTCCGGCGTCCTGGGCGTGACGTGTTTTTCCTGTGCCGGGACTGTCCACACTGGCCGCGGAGGCTCCGAGTCCTGGCCTGGTGCGGTTCGGCCGCGGCGGGGAAAAGGACACGACCTCCGTCCGCGCCTTTGTTAAGATTCCTGATGCCCGTGGTGGGTCGGGCGACCCTGCGCGGAGCTGTCCGCGGGGCTTGCGCTCTTTCCGCGGCCTTCGCACCCGCCCTCGGTCCCCGGCGGCCCCCGCAGGCGGACCCCTGAGCCTGAGCCTGTTTACACGGGGGAGACTGGGGACGGAGGCGACAGTCGGTCCGAGTGCACCAGGCCCAGTGGAGGTGGGGGTCTCGGCTGAGCCCGCCGGGTCCGCCCGTTCGCCCGCTTCTCACGGCTCCGTTCTGCTCACAGGATCCCATGGCGGCCGCGGCGCTGTCGGACCGGGCTCAGGTGAGTGGAGGGGCCCTCCAGCCCTCACGACTCGGATGTAGGGGAGGGTGTGTTCTAGGACTTGATCGCTTCGCCCTCATCGCTCCGTCCTGTTGAGTATGAAGGCGGTGGAGGGCGGTGATCACCCCCGGCGGATAGATGGCGAGGTTGCCATTCCCAGGATCGATGGGATGAGGTGTGAAAGGGTTTCCAAGGCGCAGGAGGCATCGGGTCCACATACTTGGAGGTGAGAATGGATTCGGAGTGTTCCGGGAACCGCAGGTCTCTCTCCTGTCTGGTGAGAACAGAGGGCAGTCGGTCAGAGATCAGGCGTGGAATGGCAGTCTCGGAAGCTGAGCCTCTGTTGTGGTGGCAGTGGGAGCCGTGGAAGGTTTGGAACAGAGAAGGGAGGTGATCTGACTTAGGTGTTAACAGGTTCCGTCTGGCTACAGAGTGGAAAGATTGAGGGGCATGGGAGTGAGCAGGGAGACCATGATGGAGCCTACTGCAATAGTCCAGGTGAGTGTTGGTGGTGGTTGGACCAGAGTGGTGGCCGTGGAGGTTAGAACAGTGTATGCGTTTTGTATATACTTCTAAGTAGGGCCAACCGGATTTTCTGACGGGACAGTGATATTCTGTGATTCTTCACCTCTCCCTGGCTGTGCACTTGAGTGTGCTGGGCCCTAAAAGTGGGTCATTTCTACTCCAGCATCCTGGATCTAGGCCACGAGTTATATGCAGAGGTTCCTACTTCTAACAGCCAATAGGATGAGGACTGGAGGGGTATCTTAGGCTCAGGAACAGCATGTGCAAATGCTTGGAGGTTAGATCAAGTTGAGAGTCCTCAAGGAACCACAGGTCTGAATTATGTCTGTTGGGAACCGGGCCAGGAGTCAGGCAGGAATGGGAGGCTGAGGAGCTGGGCCTCTATTCTGGGGGTGAGTGAACGACATGGAAGATTTGGAGCAGAAGAGAGAGGTGCTCTGGCTTAGATCTTAACGGGCTCCCTCTGGCTGCTCTGTGGTTGAGAACAGAGGACGGGCATGAGCATGGAGGAGCCTACTGCAGTGGTCCCCGTGAGTGTTGATGGGGGCTGGGCCAGTGGGGCGGCTGTGGGAGTGAGAGAAGTTGGTGCATTTTGTGTCTGTTTTTTAAGTAGGGTGACTGGCTTTTCTGATGTGAAATGTGAATGAGAGAGAGGGAAGTGTCATACGTGACCCCAGGGCTTTTTTGGCTTTAGTTGGTAGGGTGATGGAAGTGCCATCAAGTGAGATGGGACAGTCGGTGGCAGGAGTAATTACTACTGTGGCTGTATCGGGAGTTATGTTTAGTGTAAGAAGTCCCAGGGACCTCTTAGTTGAGGCATCCAGCTGGACACAGATTTTTAGTTCCGAGGAGGGGTTCTGGTCAAGTTCAAAAGGTGGCAGTGAAAGTCTGGAATGGGGTGGAGCTGTGGGTTAAATTTAGGAGGGAGTATCTTCAAGTAACGGTGACAATTCCGTTAAAAACAAAGTTGAAACCGGGTCCTGAGGACTGGGTCTCTTGCTTAGGCAGCTGGGTGGCGGTGGTATCTGTCATAAAGACCAGAGCGCTTCCTGGACACCATGTGCAGAGTGGCATGGCGGGAGATGCCTTGCAGGTGCATGTAATGTGGACCAGAAGGTTGTCAGTGGTGGTGGGGGTCCCAGATATGAGGAAGGGGTGGTTCAAAGAGTGGTGTACATGTTGGGAGGAGTGTGAACTGACCACCTTCAGGTTGTGTCTGGGAGGCATAGGCTGGACACCAGGAGAACCGGCCAGCAGGAGAGGGTTTGGTGCCCTTCATGCCAGACCCGTAGCTTACGTAATATCTGTCCATCTCCCTGCCTGATTCTGCTCTGGGTTGCACAGGGTGATCAGAAGGACACCAGGAGAGAGTGGGCACTAGCGGTGTCGAGCCTGCTGTCTCCTCTGGGTTGGGAGGGTGAGGAGGTGAGGGACTAGGGAGTGGGTATGTGAATGGATATGCTGGGGAGTCCTGTTGCCCATGGGCTCAACTGTCCCCATGGTGGCAGGACTGTGTGACCTTCGAGGATGTGTTCGTGTCTTTCTCCCGGGAGGAGTGGGAGCTCCTCGAGAAGGCTCAGAGACTCCTGTACCGTGATGTGATGCTGGAGAACTTCGCGCATGTGGCCTCACTGGGTAAGTCCTTGTTTCAGTTATCTGTTGCTACGTAGCAAATTATGCCAACATTTAGTGGCTTACAACGAAAAGATGAATTATCTCAGTTTCAGTGCATCGGGAGTCTCGTCACAGCCAGCTGGGTGCTTTTGGCCCAGAGTCTCCCATGAGGTTTCAGTCAAGCCGTCGGCCACAGCTGTGTTGTCATGTGAAGGCCAGTCTTGGGAAGAATCCAGACTTACAAACTCGTTCATGTGGTTGTTTGCAAGATTTCGTTTCTTGTGACTTCTTTAACTGTGAGCTTTAGTTCCTCACTGGCTATTGGCAAAGGCCTCCCTCGGCTCCTTGTCATGTTGGCCTTTCTGTCGTGTGCCTCGTAACATGGCAGCTGCCGCGTCTCTGAGCAAGTGAGCAAGAGAGATGGATGGAAACTAGTCTTTTTCTGACTTGACCTGGAAGTGACATCCCATCACTTTTGCCATATTCTGTTCCTTAGAGATGAGTCATTCAGTGCAGCCTGCAATCAAGGAAAGACGCTTAGACGAGGACAGGAGTACTGGGAGGCATTCATTCCAGGGGGCCATCTTAGAGGCTGCCTTCCACAGACCCTCATGCCCACTCCAGTGTCCTTGGGGTTTGGTTATTCCCCTGTTCCCTTGGGGCAGCTCTTTCTCTTCTGCCAGATCAGTGACTCTCCTTCCTCCCTTCTTTGGTTCCCAGAGTAGGTGCTATGGGTGCCATGGCTGGGCCGTGTGCAGTGTCCCCTCCCTCTCTGAGCAGTCCCAAAACCTGCTGCCCAAAGCCTTGCAGGAATGGCTCAGGGGTTCAGGGCTTTTCCAGTCAGCTCCATAGAGTCTGTGTGGTTTGGGCCGCCTGACTGTCCAGGTCCGTGCTTCCTCTGTGTCCCAAGTTCTGCCCTCATCCTCTAGCTGCCATTTCCTGGGCTGACTAGGGCAGGCTTTGCAGGAAGTGACATGTCACTCACTACTTGTGGAATTGCGAGGCTTTTCTGCCAAATCTTCCTTTAGGTTCTTCTTCTTGCATTTCATTTTCTTCTCTGGGCCACGCATCTGCCCTATGTTTCCTGTACAACTTCCACCTTCTAGATCCCATGTAGTTTGCCCTTGGAGAGAGCCAGGAAGCTCTGGGTACCTGACGGGGCCGACCTGACTCCAGCCACAGTGAGAGACGCAGAGAGGGCTGGGCACTGCTGAATGGGAACTGAAGAGAGTGTCCTGTTAGGGCTGGGGTCACATCGTTTCTTCAGCCTGCTTTGTGTTCACCACTCTTTTCTTGCCAAGGCCCATGGCAATTCCTCATTTTTGCCTTTCCTTCCCCATTCTTGGCACTTTGCCCACTTTTCATTTCGCTCCTGTCTTCCATCCCTTGGCTGTTTCCCCACTTCTCTGACCTCTGGGTCTCACACAGGCTTCTGCACAGAGTTCTCCTGACACCAGCAGCCAAGGCCCTGCTGAAACCCTTCAGTAGAGGAGTGAGTGGGAGACCTCCCGTCTATTTCCTGTAGCGTGCATCATCATTGTGTCTTTACCCATCATTAGGGTTCTTCCATACTGTGAGCTTTAGAGACCCAGGACTGACCATGCGTTCTTCCTCATCCTGATCCTGGCTCTCTCATCCTGCCAGCAAGTCAATGGACACATTCATTGTGTGTCCCACACATAAACGATGGGGCTGCTGCTTCCCACCATGGTTAACAGGTGCTTCACCAACATTTCTTTGTTTTCAGCTTGTTGGCGTGAAGCAGACAGTGAGGAGGCCCCTTCTGAGCAGAGCAATTCCATAGGAGTGCTGCAGATCAGGACTGCAATGTCAGGTTCATTTATCCAGGAAGCCTACCCGTGGGAGATGCGTGACCCACTCTTAAAAGACATTTTGCACCTGCCTGAACACCAGGGATCACACTCCACGCAGAAACTGTACACATGTGGCCCCTGTGGGAGAGGATTCTTGTCCAGTGCAAACTTCTACCAGCACCAGAGGCGATATACTGGAGAGAATCCCTTCCGGGAGGATAATGGTGGGGCCTCATTTGTGAAGAGCTGTGCAGTCTACATGTTAGCGAGACCTTTTACTTGCAGGGAGGAAGGGATGGACTTGCTGGACAGCTCTGGCCTCTTCCAGCACCAGACCACTCACAGTGGGGTGAGTCCGTACAAAAGGACTGAGTTCCCGGAGTCTCTCCCACGCAGCTCCAGTCTCGGGCAACACCAGGGAGACCCTGATAAACGGATGCTCTTCAGTTGCAGTGACAATGGGCAAGGCTTCCTGAACACCTTCACTCTCCTTGAGAACCAGGTAACTCACTCTGAAGTGAGATCCTTTAGATGCCTACCACGTGGAAGTATGTCCAAGGAGAAACCAGCTCTCGTTCATCACAGAAAAATCCACAGTGGAGACACATCACATGTGTGTAAGGAGTGTGGAAAGGCCTTCATTCACCTGTCCCGCCTAAAAATGCACCAGAGACTTCATACTGGAAAAAGACATTACACATGCAGTGAATGTGGGAAAGCCTTCAGGCGTAAAGACACACTTGTTCAGCACCAGAGATTTCATACTGGAGAAAGGCCTTTTGAGTGCACTGAATGTGGAAAATTCTTTAGCCAAATATCCCACCTTGTTCAGCACCAGAGAATTCACACTGGGGAAAGGCGTTATAAGTGCACTGAATGTGGAAAAGCTTTTAGTCGTAAAGACACACTTGTCCACCACCAGATAATTCACAGTGGAGCAAGGCCCTATGAGTGCAGCGAATGTGGGAAAGCCTTCAGCCGTAAAGACACACTTGTGCAGCACCAGAAAATCCACACTGGGGAAAGGCCTTATGAGTGTGATCAATGTGGGAAATTCTTTAGCCATAGCTCCAACCTTAGTGTACACCAGAGAATTCACACTGGAGCGAAGCCTTATGAATGTAGTGAATGTGGGAAATGCTTTAGCCACAACTCCAGCCTCATTCTACACCAGAGAGTTCACACTGGAGCAAGGCCTTACGTGTGCAGTGACTGTGGAAAAGCCTATATTAGTAGCTCCCACCTTGTTCAACACAAGAAAGTTCACACTGGAGCCAGACATTATGAGTGCAGTGAATGTGGGACATTATTTAGCTGTAACTCTAGCCTCATTCTACACCAGAGAGTTCACACTGGTGAAAAGCCTTATGTGTGCAGTGAATGTGGGAAAGCTTATGTTAGTAGCTCCCACTTTGTTAAACACAAGAAAGTTCACACCCGAGCCAGATCTTATGAGTGCAATGAATGTGGAAAATTCTTTAACCGCAATTCTAGCCTCATTCTACACCGGAGGATTCACACTGGAGAAAAGCCTTACTTGTGCAGTGAATGTGGGAAAGCCTACAGCAGAAGCTCCCATCTTGTTCGGCACCAAAAAGTTCATACTGGAGAAAGGCCTCACGAATGCAGCAGTTTTGTTGGTCCTTTAGCTGCATCTCTTAAACCTGTTTAGCACTGGAAAGTTGACACTAGAGAAAGCCCTTAGGAATGCAGAAAATATGCTATCTCCTTGTTCAACCTAATGGGGCTCACACCAGAGTAAAGTTCTGTGAGTACCCTTCGTGAGGAAGCAGTCAGCCAGTAGGTGAATCTTGTAGGTTTATACATCCACCCTGGGGAGATTCCAATAAGTACCACATAGGTGGGAAGATCTCCTGAGGTGCTTTGCACTTCCTAAACTGTGCAGGGCTCTTGACAGAGTTCTGTCACTGCCTGTGCCTGAAGCCATCTCATTGCTACCAGCTGTCAGGATCACACAGTCTGTGTCAGTTGCTCCAATATGCTCAGGGAAGGCAGATCCCTGTGCCTTCTCTCCTACTCCCTGGAGGGAATCGTGTGTTTGGAGCCCATTGACAGCCCTCCTTTCCCTCCCCCATGACTGGGTTGTGAGTGAACTTGGTCTTCACTCTGGCCAGAATAGTCTGAGCTGGTGACTGCCAGGGATTTCCAGACGAGATTTCCCTTCTCTATGGACAATGTTGACTGTAAACATGAGAGCTGTGTTTCCAGATCACCCAGCTTTGGAACAGCTACCTTGTACTGCTCTTCTTTGTGCAGAGATAAAGGCCTGTAATCGCAGTCTTTACTCTTGGGAGGGGTCTTTTCACTGTGTGGAATGGGTTGAGAAAAGAATTTTGTTCTGCTGTATGAAGGGAGGAACTCCTTTTGTCGGCACCAACTTTATGTGACTCGGAGGGGGTCAGCCAGATGGCACAGAACAGATCTCAGTCTGGTTTGGCCTACTTGCCAAACCTAAGGTCACTTACGTTTTCTCCTATGTTATCTTCCAGGTGTTCTATAGTTTTGTGTTTGCATTTAGGTCTGTTTGCCATTTTGAGAACATTTTTTAAAAGGTTTAAGATCTTTATCTAGATAATTTTTTAACATGAAGATGTCCAGTAGTTCCAGCACCATTTGTTGAAAAGAGTATCCTTTCACCATTGCTCCCTTTTCAAAGATCAGCTGATTGTATTTGTGTGGATCTACTTGACTAAGGTCCAATTTTTTCCGTTTTTTGAGATAATCATTGTGTGGGTATGGCTTTTTTTGTCTTTTATTTTATTTACATGGTATATTCCATCAATTGATACTAAGATGTTAAACTAACCTTGCATTTCCCGGGACAAATCCCACTTGGTCAGGATGTATAATTCTTTGTATGTGTTGCCAAATTTCTGATACTTTTAAAATGTATTTTACATGTATATTGATGAGGGATAACGGATTTATCGATTTCTTTCTTGTTATATCTCTGTCTAACTTTGCTGGCCTCTGCTCTCATGAGTAATTCAGTCCTCATTGACAGATTAATGATATTTCTTCTTTAAATGTTTGCTAGAATCCCTTAGTGAAGCCACCTGAGCCTGGAGTTTTCTTGTGGGAAGATTCTCAATAAACATTACTTAGTATAGTCGTGTATAGATTTTTCTACTTATGTCAGTTTTCATAATTGGTGTCTTTCTAGGAATTTGTTCATTTCAACTAAATTGTCTAATTTCGGAGGATAGAGATTATTTATAGTATTCCCTTATGATGCTTTTAATGTCTGTAGGGTCAGTAGTGTCATCATTCCTGATTTTGTTAATTTGTTGTCTTCTTTGCTTTGTCAACCTACCTAAAGTTTTGTCAATTTTGTTGATTTTTTGAAAGAGTCAACTGTTTGTTTCATTGATTTTTATTTTTTAGTGTTTTTTTCATTTTCTATTTCAGTGAGTTTTGTCCTAATCTTTATTATTTCCTTTCTTATCATTGCTTTGGGATTAGTTAGGCTTATTTTTGTGGTTTCTTAACATGGAAGCTTAGGTTATTGACATCTTTATTTTTCTGCAATAAGTTGTTTAAAGCTATCATTTCTCTCTAATGATTTAATTTAGCTGCATCACATCGATTTTTATATGTAGCATTTTTATTTTCATCTAGTTCAAAATATTTATGTTTTTAAAATTTAACTTGTAATTTCTCCTTTCATAGGATATTTGGCAGTGTGCAGTTTCATAAGTCTTTCTCAATTAAATTTTCAGGGCTATTATCACAGAGTGGGAGGAATGCTTTTAATTTTTCAGTTAAGGGCCCAGGTATTATAATTAAGGGCTTGAAATGGAGAAAATCTGTGGGTTATTAGAAATATCTTTCACTCTGAAGAATATTTTGAGGAAAGCTTTCAGGTGTTTAATGTAGAAAAAGTAGCACCCGTATCTTCCACGGATTCATGAGGATGACCGTCTGTCATTAATTCATCTTGACTGCTTAAGGATATGGCAGGTTATTGAGCTCTTTTTCCTTCCTCAGAGGACCCTCATTGATCTGAACTGAGGGATTTTCTTTGTCTTGCTTTTTCTTTCATAAAGTGGGACCATCCTTTTTCCGGTGTCTCTTCTGTTTACAATATATTCAAGTCTCCTTGTCAATAGGTGGTTTGTTGGAAAATGAGTCCCTTAGCTGTTTAATCTGCAGGGACGTAAGTTTACTTTGGGTAAATTTTTAATTCCATTTATATTCCATTTTGATTCCAAAAGCTTTTCAAAATGTACTGTCAGGTGTTGTTTTTAAGCTAAAGGAGCTATTAGTTATTCTAATTTCTGTTTTCAAATTAGGTCTCCAATTCAGGTTTAACACCATTGATAAAATGACATGAAACAGCTGCTGTTACATCAGCACCTCTGTAACCCTGTAAATGTTACCAAAAGGTATTTTTCTAATCTGTCCTGAAAATCTCCTATGGTGTCATCTAATTTTTTGTTTCAATGATCAAATTACTGTGCAATTGTTTTTTGTTGTAAATATTTCAAGTATGGCCTGTAGGAGAATTGGATGTACTCTTCTGGCCTTTCTGTGACCCTCAGGTTTATTGTGGAAGGAGGATTCCTGTTGGTCCCTTTCTGGGTCAGTCCAATCAGCTTCAGCCATTCACGATTTAGCATCTGAGTTGTATGAGTTAGGTAGCCCTGGGTCACATGTACCGTAAAGAATTCTAAATTCTTTTATGACTATTTGCTCGTCTTTTTTGGGTTGAGGGGAGTCTTTAGTTATATCTCTTAGTTCAGCTCAGGTCCAAGGTTTAAATTCTGCAGTTTCCCGAATGCGTGACTCATGCAGTGAATCTTAGAGGTAACTGGCATTTGGGGCTTTAAGAGAGTTGTTGGTGAAAGGCAGGGCATCTGGGCAAGGGGAAGAGAAGCAGGAGGAGGTGCTGAAATAGATCAGAAGGATAAGGGCGAAGAGAGAGCTAGGTATGAGGAGGCAACTGGAGGACAAGGACAGGGAGGATTTACTAGGGGAATGAGGCTCCTTTGTTATTGCTGAAGTTTGTCAAATTGCTCATTGGTTTTGGCCAAAGAATCTTTTAGTGATGCAGTTTTTGATTCAGCATTTCATTTGGAGGCCTCTTTATACTAATGTAAAAATATTGCCCTCCTCAGAATTCTTATTTATTTTCAAAGGTGCCTTTCAAATTAGCACTTTTGTTCAAATCAAATGTCCCCCCAGAGGGGCCATTGAATGCCTACATCATCCTTGGTGCAGTTACCTTACTTAGAAAGCTAGGCACAACAATTAGGATTGTAACAGGAATACATAGACAACGCAGGAGGGTTTCATGGAAGAGGAGAGGATTTAGACTTAGAGCACTCTGTGAAAGCACATGATGACTGGTAGAAATGCAAAGCTTCTAGAACTCAGGCCCCTAACCTGACAGTTGGCCATCTCACACCGCAGACCCATAGTCTGCCCCTGGCATGCGAAAACCAGAGGGATCGTTCACTCTAGACTATAGCTGTTCTCAATACAAAAGTTAAGAGGGAAGGAGACCTCATTTGATTCATTGGGGACCCACAGCAAAGTTTGCCCACGTAGTGGCTAGTACAGTAAGAACTGCAAACCCACTGGTCTGTGAGGCTACCTTGCACAATAGGCTTATAGGGCAATGCCTGTGTTCTACCTAGGATTCAGCTTCTTAGGACAACACTTAGCACAGAAAGAAACCCAGTAACTTACAGGACAGCAAAAAAGTATCAGAATGGCCTGGTCCACCAAGAATCCCAAACAACTGGGAACTAATAACAAAACCCAGGTATCAAACTGAGAACGAAAGCCAAGGAACTGAACACAATGAGAGCCAAGTTTAGACCTTGTGCTGACTCACCTCAGCTTCGCAGACTCCACTTCCCCTGAGCAGCAAGGCACAAGGGACATCTGTGGTTGCTGCACCTGGTGGAAGGCTGGGGTCTCCAGTGACAGGCAGTGCAGACTGTATGTCAGTGGGACTTCCATGATAACTATAATAGATTGTAACATAGCTTCTACAGTGGGCACATTTAATTTATCTTCTTCCATTGTCGATTGAACATTGATGGATGAGACGCAGGCTCAACAGTAGTGTGAGCTGGAGGAATGATGATACACAGGGGGAAGTTGCTTACAACTTCTATTATTTTAGCTTCTTAAACTGAATTTCTGTTAAATTATTTTTTCACTTGCTTTGATACTATGAAATCATATGTCTCTTGTGCTTAACTGTTAGTAATGTTGATTTACATGTGTCCATCATTTTCAATATTGAATGAACAATTGCATACCACACACCTTGAAGAAGATTTTTACCACACTTATCCACTCTTAAGGGAATTCATCACAAAATTGACACTTGCAGTTTGGCATTTTTTGTATTCAGTATACACAAAAAAAATGGATAACAGCACTTTAGCGAGAACAGAAAAGTTACCTTTTCAGTCTGACATCTGTGTCAGTTCATATGCCACTCACAAGTCCAAACTCATAACTAGTGTAAATAGAGGTTGACCCATTGAAAGCTTTGCAAACTTGTGAACTAACAAGGAATTGAACTTGGTATCTCATACAAAAAAGAAGTGAACTTTCTGTTTCTAAGGGAGAGTTCTGGTAATCAGGCAGTCTCCTCAAAGACAGCCAGAGCTTTAAGCTTTTGGGAAGTCTGGCAATCCAGAATCGGCGGGCTTTCAGAAATGGGCGTGTTTAAGGATTGAGGGACTTTCAGGTGTGTCACTGAGGTTGCTACTTTTGACTAGTTGACTTTCAGAAACGCGGTTATTGAAGTGAGGCAGTTGCTGATTGGCCGTTGCCTAGGAGCCTGCGCTGTCACTGATTGGCAGGCTTTCAGGACTGGGATAAGATGCCCCCTTTGCACTCCTGGTCACAATGTCAGAAAGGCATCCACCATCCCAGCGGAATATAATGTGATACATCCCTGTTTTTTGTATCTCACATATGGAGTAATAAATATTATCTGAATATAAATCTTGTTCTGTCTCTTGGGACACCGTCACTGACTATACAGGTAGGAAAGCTGTTTTCTTCGGGAACCACAGGCACAGCGTCACTCTTTCTAACCACTTCAGTGCCTCCTGACATTCCTCCTGCAAGATCCCCGTCATAGCCCTGTCGGGGAGCTTTTCTTACTGTCCCTGACCAAACCTACTGAAGCTCATAAAAACCACCCCAAAGCGTCAGCGTCCATGTCTAGGACAAGTAACAAGATAGCTGACAGCTATGAGGGGATGCCGAGTGACATCACGGTATGCTCTGTCGCTTTCTATGAGCAGCCCGTGGGAATGTGCTGCCATTCCTGGAGTCTAAAAGGAGGTTTGTACACATTTGTGTGACGTCCTAGACTGCACCCAAAGGAAATCTGGAGTGACTCCTTTAAGACCCAGCAAAGCCCATCCCAGGTTGGAATCCGGGAACTCCATCAATCAGAGCAGGTCACGTGTCCCTCAGCCTTTATTCCCAGAGTCCAGAACCACCTACTTTCTGCGAAAGGGCGGTAACAGCATGGGAACTACGTTACCCAGACACCTGCGCGACGAGCGGCGACGACACACAGAGCCAGTGAGGGCTTCGCAGGGAGAGGCGCTTTCCTGCGTCCGCATCGCGTGGGGGCGGGATTTCCGGCGGCTTCATCGTGCTGTTGGCCTTTTCAGTCGCTGTCGGGTCCTGAGTCTGGAGTTGGGGCGGAAGTGAATAGAAAGTTCGAGACTGGACGTTGTCCCCGTTGCGCAGAGAGGGTCATGAAGCCAGCAGAGCCGGTGGGGACGCGGCGGCTCTGCTCCCGGCCCCGCCGGTCCGCTGGTCGGTGGCGGAGGCCGCGCCAATGGCGTCGCCTGGAGTGGGTGGCGCGTCCCCGGGCCTCCCCCGGCCCGACTCCCGCCTCCGAGCGCTGGAGCCCGGGTGGAGGGGCGCGGCCTCGGGGTCCGGGCGGAGGGGCGGGCGCGGTGCCGTTGGAGCCGCTGGGCTGAGGTGTGGACGGGGCTCCGTCAGGGCCGGCCGGGCCGAGGCTGCGGGGGCTCCGGGGTCAGCAGTCTCGGGGGCGCCGGGGGCCGTCTTGTCCGCAGGGAGCGGGGGCGAGGAGGAGTCCCGCCCGCAGCGGGGCGTTGTGACGCGGGAGAAGCGGCTGGACGTGCCCAGAGAGGCGCCTAAAGGGGCCAGACGGGGTGGAGGACAGGGCAGTGGAGTCCGGGGGGTGACGGAGGCGCTGGCCCACAGCCGTGGCGTAGAGCAGGGATGTGATGGGATTTGGGACCGACTTTTAGGGTCACAGCATTCTCTGCTGCGTGCAGTGTGGCGGTGAGCAAAAGTAGGGAGAGAAGCATCCCCAGTTTCTTTTTGCCTGAACCTTGAAAAGAACAGAGATGGGGAAGTGAGTGCAGGGAACGGGCTTCACAGAGAAGATGACGGGTTCCCTCTGGACGCGGTGATTCTTAGAGGTCTCGGGATGGAGTTGTGAGAAGGTGGAGACGTCGCTTGGGTAGGTGGCCATAAAGGTTCGGAGAGCAGGCAGAGGGCTGGGCTGCAGATGTGCAAGGGTGGAGGGTGTGGACTGGACCATGGCGTGTTCTGGGGATCCGATGGAGGAGGGAGTGTCTGAAGGTGGTGGTTTCAGATGGGCCCCGTGTTGAGGCAGGGGAGGGCTGAGACTTAGGGGACGAGGGACCGGGAGGTGGGCATCCCTGATGCTTCCTCCGGAAATGAGACAGCCTTCCTTGGAGGGTTCTGGCCTGTGTCTCTAGAAGGAAAGGTCTAAATGGGTAAGGAATTGGCCTGAGATGGAGACTGAGGTGTGAGGTGGTTTCGATTCTCCAGGCTGTAGGCTGAGCAACCCCTCAGGCCGCTCCCTGTGGACAAAGGGAAAGGTCAGCCAGGCTGGTGGAGCAGCTGGGTCCCAGACGAGGGCACTGCAGCCTCACCTCCAGGCTTCAGAGCAAGACGATGGTCCGCAGTCCAGTCAAGGCCTCTGCAGGCTCCCTCAGAGGACTGTGGTGCAGGCAGGCCGGTTGCTGAAAGGACTAGTAGCTTGACTTGCATGCTCAGCTCCTCCTTACAACTGGATAAGTTAAAAGCATGTGAAACAGTTATTGATTTAAGTACCAGGTAAGCAGTATTTCGCTAAGTACGTCCAATTAATAGACTCTTAGATGTGAACATATTCATTAAGTTAAACTTATTCAAACAGTTAACGACTAGTAGGGACTTAAATTTATTTATAGGTATTTCCTTACAGTGGAAAGCTTTATGTATGTGTCATATCTTCTTAAACCTTAAAAGTGGGAAAAATAGGGGCCGGCCCCGTGGCTTAGTGGTTAAGTTTGGGGGCTCTGCTTCCACGGCCCAGTTTTTGCTGGCTCAGATCCTGGGTGCGGACCTATCATGGCTCATTAAGACATACTGAGGCAGCATCCCACATAGCAGAACTAGTAGGACCTCCAACTACGATATACAACTGTGTACTGGGCGGCTTTCTCCCGAAGAAGGAAAAAAGAGAAAGATGGACAACAGATGTTAGCTCAGGGCCAGTCTTTAAAAAAAAAATAGAAAGACTCTTCCTTTATTAAAACACACACACACACACACACACACACACACACACACACACACACACAGGAAAAGTATCCCAAATTTCTAAATCCTACTACTTCATTTGCACTTAAGGAATATACAGAACTATTAATACTATGGACAGTAGTCATTGATCTGTAGTGTCTACCATGAATTTTTGGTAACAATATTAGCCCTATGAGATGGAAACCATTCTTATTCCCATTTTACAGGTGAGGTAACTGAGGCTCAGGGAGGTTCACTTCTTGTTCAGAATCACACAGCTGGTAAGAAGCAGTGAGGTCTGAGGAGCTGAGCTTAGACCATCCGCCTGAGATCACTTTGTACTGGGACAGGTCGGAGAAGGTGGTACAGCTCAGCCTGTAGGATCCTACTCTGGTTACCCATTTCTTATGGCCTCCCTCTGCCCACAAGGCCCCCTGTCAATGGCAGAAATGCTTGTGGACCCTGCACAGGTGAGTAGAGGGTGTCCCAGGCCTTTGCTCAACTCACTATCACCCCAGTGTTTTTGACATCACAATATTGGGAATGCTGATGCCCTGAGACTCTTCACCTATCCTTCTTCCACTGTTGAGTGAGAGGACAATGTGATTTCACCAGGCCAGGGGTCCTGAACTCACTCTGAGATTATGTGGTGCTGTTTGCATTTCTGACAATTGTTGGAATAACATGTGACGGGGGATCCTGGGCACAGGATCTAAACTGTTCACATGTTTGCTGGTGAGACTGAGCTGGAATCTTCCGGAAACTGAAAGTCTCTCTTGTATCTTGTGGGAATATGGAGCTGGTATTGGGTGGTGGGATGGCCCAGGGATCAGGCCTGGAATGACAACCTCAGGTTCTGGGCCTCTAATGTGCAGGGTGATGGGAGTGAGGGAAGGTTTGGAGCAGAGGAGTGATGTGATCTGATCCAATTTGAGTAGGCTGTCTCTGGCTCAAGTGGAGGACAAAAGTAGGGGTGAGGGTGTAGGCAGGGAGATCTGGGAGGAAGCTCTTACCACAGTGCAGGTGAGTGCTGGGGGGAGTGGAAAAGAGTGGCGGCTGTGGAGAAGGGATGCGACTTTGGCCTTTGGATTTGTTTTGAACCTAGAACCACAGTTTATGATGTAGTGAGGGAGGGAGGCTGGGAGGTGGGATGGAAGGGGACAGAGGAGTCAGGCCCCCAGGTTTTTGGCCTTGTTTGTAAGGATGGCTGTTCCCTCAATAAGATGGTTGAAGTCAGCAATAGGACGAATTTTTAGGAGGAAAATGAAGAGTCATGTTTTGGCCACATCCCAGATGTTCCAGAGACTCTTAAGTGGATGTGTCCCTTTGGCAGTTGAACACACAGGTCTGGTGTTCACCAGAGGCATTCAGGTTGGAAACAGCCCTGACATAGTATCCACTGTGAACTGGAATGAAACTGCAGGTCAGATCTCTGAGTGGGCCTGTTCAGGTTATGGTGGTGATGCCATTGGGGAGCAAAGAAGGTGAAGGAAGGGGCCAAGGACTAGGTTTCTCAGTTGGGCACCAGGATGGTGGTGGTGGGCATTAGAAAGACAGATGTGGAAGCACAGTGGTTGTAAGGTGGTATGCCTGTGCAAGGTGGGGTGGACAAGTAAGAAAAGCTTCCACAAGGGAAATAAAAAATAAACAAGTGGGGCTTCATCAGACTAAAGCGCTTCTGCAAGGTAAAGGAAACCAGGATCAAAACAAAAAGTGCACCAGTTGGTGGGAATGCAAACTGGTACAGCCACTATGGAAAACAGTATGGAGATTTCTCAAAAAGTTAAAAATAGAAATACCCTATGACCCAGCCATCCCATTACTGGGTATCTAAGAACCTGAAATCAGAAGTCCCAAGAGTCCCTTGCACCCGTATGTTCATCGCAGCATTATTTACAATAGCCAAGACGTGGAACCAACCTACATGCCCAGAAACTGATGATTGGATAAAGAAGATGTGGTATATATACACAATGGAATACTACTCAGCCATAAAAAAAGACAAAATTGGCCCATTCACAGCAACGTGGATGGACCTCGAGGTTATTATGTTAAGCGAAATAAGCCAGTCAGAGAAAGACGAACTCTATATGACTCCACTCATAGGTGGAAGTTAGTATATTGACAAGGAGATCTGATCGGTGGTTACCAGGGAAAAGGGGGTGTGGGGGGAGGGCACAAAGGGGGAAGTGGTGTACCCACAACATGACTAACAAAATTGTACAACTGAAATCCCACAAGGTTGTAATCTATCATAACATTAATAAAAAAAAAAAAAAGTGCACCAATTGGAAGAAAGTATTGGCAAATCATATATCTGACAATGGGTTAATCTCCATTATATATAAAGATCTCACACAACTCAACAAGAAAAAAACCTGATCCAAAAATGGGCAGAGGATGTGAGCAGACATTTCTCCGAAGAAGATGTACAGATGGGCAATAGGCACGTGAAAATATGTTCAGCATCACTAATCATCAGGGAAATGCAAATCAAAACTGTAGTTAGATATCACCTTACACCTGTCAGAATGGCTACAATCACCTAGACAAAAAATAACAAATGTTGGAGACGTTGTGGAGAAAAGGGAACCCTCATACACTGCGGATGGGAATGCAAACTGTTGCAGCCACTATGGAAAACAGTATGGAGATTTCTCAAGAAAGTGAAAATAGAACTACCATATGACCCAGCTCTCTCACTAATGGGTATCCGAAGAACTTAAAATCAACAATACAAAGTGACTTATATACTACTATGTTCATTGCAGCATTATTCACAGTAGCTAAGACATGGAAGGAACCCAAGTGCCCATTGATTGATGAATGGATAAAGAAGATGTGGTATATATATACAATGGGGTAGTACTCAGCCATAAAAAAGACAGCATCATCCCGTTCACAACAAGATGTATGGACCTTGTGAGTATCATGTTAAGTGAAGTAAGCCAGAAAGAGAAAGACAACCACCAGATGATTTCACTCATCTGGGGAAGATACACAGACAGTAGGAACAGTTCACTGGTTACTGGGGGCAGGGGACTGGATTGTGGGGGCAAGGGGTGAAGGGGAGCCCTTACATGGTGACAGACAAGCAATAATGTACAACTGGAATTTCACAATGTTGTAAACTATTACAAACTCAGTAAAAAAAACCTTTTAAAAGAGAAAAAGGCTTCCACAAAGAGAAGGATCATAGGGTGGATGCTCAGGCATCTCATTGCAGGAGTAAAGATGGCAGTAAGGTCAGTGTGGGTCTTATTACCCTTCTAATGACTGACCAGTGTTTTGTAGTAATTCTTGGTGGGGCCTGGATCATTTAATTCAGACTGGTAGATGAATTTGAGGGGAAATAGGATGAGCTAGGAGTTTTCTAGGCCTGTGGTGAGGACAGTGGTTGGGAGTGCAACTGGGCTTTGATGTTCAGGTAGAGAGAGGAAGGTCCTGACTGCTTATGGGGCAACATGTCCAGTGCAGAAGTGGGACAGGGCCAAGGATGATGAAGTCGTCACATAGGTTTGGGTGACTGCATTAAACCAAGAATCAGGACTAGGTGGGGAGACCTTCAAGTCAGGGCTAGAGGCTGCCCCAGGTGCTATGGGATTTTGGCATCCTGGGGCAGAATAGGATGCTGGTTGCACTTGCCATGCACTGCCTAGATTCCATGTGCAGTGTTGCATGGTCAGAGGCCATGGAAATGTCTGTGGTGTGGTCTTCAGTGGCCAGAAATTGTTGCAACAATGAAGGTGTTGCAGACATGAGAGGGGTACAGTCCAAAGAATGATGTGTACGTGAGGAGGAGAGGGAACGAAAGTCTCTCAGAACATGGCACATGTCTCTGTACATCATGGATGGCAATTAGGTAAATAACAGATTCAAGAAAACACAGAACAAGAAGCTGCTCATGTACTGAATTGTCCCAATTTTGGCAGGGCTGTGTGGTCTCTGATGACGTGGCCAAATAATTCCTCCAGGAGTGGGACCTCCTTGATGAGGCTCAGAGACCCCTGTACTGTCATGTGCTGGAGATCATTGCACTTTTGTACTCTATAAGGACAACACTCACACACCCCACTGTCCTGGGCTAGACTCTGTTTTTTTCCATGGGTAGCTTTGTCCTTCCCACCATGAGACCACAGATACCACTACCTTTCCTGGTTGCTTGCATGTGTGTTGTTGGTGCCAGGGCTAGACTGTGTGCACTGTACCCGCTCTCCCCAAGTCCCCCATCCCTGCTGCTCTGAAGAACGTGCAAGACAGGGCTCGAGAGTCAGAAATATTGAAGTTTTTCTGAGAGAGCCCACCAGCTTATCTGTGATTCGGTAACTCTGTCTTGATGCTTGAAACCTCTGTGTCCCAGGCCTTCCTCCTCCCTGTTGCTGAGATTTGTTGGGGCCTACTTGTGCCAGTAATTTCAGGCATGACCTGGTAGCTACTTGTGGGGCCACAGAGTTGTGTTTTTAAAGACCCTCTTTTGAAGTTCTTGTAATTTTAGAATGTGGGATGTCATGAGATGGGTCACTCTGGAGGCCGGTTGGCCACTCCCTTATGTCTGACAGGGTGGTATACTTATAGGAGAAAAATGGCAGGAGAGGCTCAGAAGGTCCTGGTTGGTGCATAAGAGCTGGTAAATGGTGTAAGTCAGAGCTGAGTTCACATGCTGGGAATCTGTCCTGAGCCCACCACTGTGTGATGCAGGGTCCGTGGCCACATCTTACTTCCACCTTTTCTTCCCCATTGTCATTTCTACTCTGACTGGGGGCCCTGTCTTTTCCCCAACAGACACACAGCTCTCTGACCTTCACCACTCACCCATTCTCTTCCACGGCTCCCTTTGCAGGGTTCTCCAACATTTAGCCTACACTGAAGGTGTTGAGAGGTCTGTACATATCCCTGTATAGTCCGTGAGCACCAGCTGTTGTTTCACTTGTGAAATGTTTCATTTGTGCATCTGGACACACCTTCTACTCTGCTCACTAGTCACCAGCAGCCTTGGCCTTGTTGAAAGCTGTTTGCAGAAGAGTGAGTTAGGGACCCTGTCTCTCCCTTCACTGTACGCCTTCCTTGCTTCCTTCCCTTCATGCGAGCTTCCCAGGCCCAGCTCTGCACTGAAAGCCTTCCTTTTGTTGGTTCTAGTCCTCATTGTCATTCACCAATTCCTTGGACTTATTCGTGGATGTGACTGACACTCATTAATTGGGCTGCCTCCTGCCACCAAAGTCAGCATGCACTTCACCAGCATCTCTCTGCTTACAGGTAGGTGGAATGGAGCCTTGGATGAAGAGACACCGTTTGAGCAAGGTGTTTCTTTGGGATTGTCACAGGTCAGCACTCCGAAGCCAGATCCATTCACCCAGAAGGCCCAGCCATGTGATAAGTGTGGCCCAGTCTTGAAACACGCTTTGTACCTGGCTGAGCATGACATAGCACACTCTGGTCAAGGGCTATATAGTTATGGGGCAAGACTGCATCAGCATCCAAAGCAGACTAGTGATACAATTTACATAAAGGGCAGCAGGAATCCTTCCTTTGTCATGGACAATGGAGTTCACATGACAGAAAGGACCTTTACGTGCACTGAAGGTAGGAAGGGCTTCCACCTTCCAGCCCTGGCCCCCCTCACAGTGGGGGGAAGCCACACGGGACACTGAGTGCAAGGAGACCTTTCAAAGTGGACAAAATGGTTACAAGTGCTTTCAGTGTGGGAAAGCCATCAGTCACATGATATACTTGAGGAGCAAGAGAAACTCCACACTGGAAGTAGACCTTATGAGTTCACCAAAAGTGGGACATTTCTAGTCACGATTCTGATCTTGTTAAACATCAGAGAAATCCCAGCATAGAAAAAGTTTTTAAGTGCAACCAGTGTGGGAGATTACTTAGGCATAACTCCAGTCTTATTAAACACTGGAGAATTCACAGTGGAGAAGGGCTTATGAGTGCAGTGAATGTGGAAAAGTCTTTAAATACAACTCCAGTCTTGTTAGACTTGGAAGAATTCACACTGGACAAACGCCTTGTGCTTGCAGTAAGTGTGGGAATGGTTTCATTACAACACACCAACTCCTTGAGCATCAGATAATCCACAGTGGAGAACAGCCTTATGAGTATAGTGAATGTGGGAAAGTCTTCACATCCAACTCCATTCTCGTGAATCATTAGAGAATTCACACAGGAGAAAGGCCTTATCCGTGTAACAGAATGTGGGAAATTCTTTAGGTACATCTCTAACTTCAGTACACATCAGAGACTTCACACTGGGAAAAGACCTTATGAGTACAGTGAATGCAGGACAGTCTACAGACATTTCAAGTCTCATTAAACATCAGAGACTTCCCTCTAGAGAAAGGCCTTAAGAGTGCAGAGGATGCAGGATATTCTTTAGATGCTTCTCCAGTTGCAATAAATGGAGAATGCATAGTGGAGAAAGGCCGTCATTAGAAAGTTGCAGCTCTGGGGCCAGCCCAGTGGTGCAGTGGTTAAGTTCGCACATTCTACTCCTTGGCGGCCCAGGGTTTGCTGGTTCGGATCCCGGGTGTAGACATGGCACTGCTTGGCACACCATGCTGTGGTAGGTGTCCCACATATAAAGTAAAGGAAGATGGGCACAGATGTTAGCTCAGGTCCAGGCTTCTTCAGCAAAAATAGGAGGACTGGCAGTTAGCTCAGGGCTCAGAAAAAAAAAAAAAGAAAGAAAGTTGCAGCTCCTTCAGAATCAGATAATCCACACTGGAGAATGGCCTCATGAGTGCAGTGAAATGTGATAAAGGTTTCAACAGCAAAAAATACACTTGTTGGGCATCAGAAAATCTGCACTGCAGAAGAGTCTTAAGAGTATAGAGAATGTGGGAAATTCTTTACATGCAACTCCTATCTCATTAAACAGCAGAGAGTTCACAGTGGAGAAGGGCCTTATCACTGCAGTGAATATGGCGAATTCTTTAAATGCAGTTCCATACTCATTGAATGTCAGAGAATTCACACTGGGCAAATGCCTTATGAGTGCAGTGAATGTGGGAAATACTTTGGATGTAACTCCAGCCTCAATAAACATCGGAAAATTCACACTCTACAAAGGCCTTATGTGTCTAGTGAATGTGGGAAAGGCTTCATCCCCAAACACAAACTTGTTAAGCACCAGAAAATCCACACTGGATAGAAGCCTTATGAGTGCAGTGAATGGGGAAATTTATTAGTTGCAACGCCAGTCTCATTAAAGATAGGGGAGTTTTGCTGGAGAAAGGCCTTATGTGTGCTGAAAATATGGCCAGTTTTTTAGGGCCAGCTCTAATCTCAGTATACATCAGAGAAAGTCCTTAGGAGTTTAGCCATTTATTAAAGTTCTTAGAAGATGCAGCTCCACACTCCTAGGCATTGGAGGCTTCGCACTAGAAAAGGATTTATGAGTTTGCTTCTACTGTTTGGCTGTTGTACATAATATTACCAGCATAAGTGTAGTGATACCTCTTTGAGACCCTGCATTCAATTCTTTATAAGTACATCCCCAGAAATGGAATTGCTGGTTCATATGGTAATTCAGCTTTTAGTTTTTTGGGGGAACTGTTTTCCATAATGGCTGTGCCATTTTATATTCCCACCAACATTGCACAGAGTTCCAATTTCTCCAAATCCTTGCCTAAACTTCTTAGTTTTTGTTTTTTGATATTGGCTATCCTAATGTGTGTGTGGTGGTGTCTCATTGTAATTTAGATTTGCATTTTCCTCATGGTTAGTAGTGTTGAGCATCTTTCTCTGTGCTTGTTGCCCTTTTTGTATCATCTTTGGTGAAATGCCTGTTCAGATCCCTTGCCTATTTTTAAGTTGAATTATTCTGTTGTTTACATTTAGGAGTCCTTGTATATTCTGAGGTTGTCCCCTTATCAGGTACATGATTTGCAAACATTTTCTCACTCTGTAGTTTGCTTTTTCACTGTGTTGGTCTTTTTTCTTTTAATGTACATAAGTTTTCTCTTTTACTGTAGTCCAATGTATCTATTTTCACTTCTGTTGTATGTGCTTTTGGTGTCATATCCAAGAAATCATTACCATTGGGGATGGGATCCTTAGTGTCCCCCCCACACACACACACACACCTTTAGATAAAAGGATAGAATGGAAACAGCAGGAGTTGAAAGATGAGGAGATAGAAGAAAAAGAGAAAATAAAGGGCAGATAATATGATGCAGAAGGAAAAGAGGAGATTATTTGATTTTTATTGACTATGTATTATATGACATGTTTTGTGTTAGGGTCTTTCACAAGCACCATCTCATGAAATCCTCAAACCAGTTGGCTCACTTGAGAAAAGTCCACAGGGAGTATGATATAGGAAAAGGAAAGAAAGTAGTGTTAGAAATCTGGGAACCCCTCCAAGATTTTAATCTCCAGTGGTATTCTTTTTAATTCCATAGTGTAACATATATTAGGTGAAGAATTGAGTAGTTACATCTAAATTTAACTTTGTGTTCCATAAAGCTCATGACAGTCAGAATTTAGATAGAGTTGCAGGATTGAGAAAAGACATTTAAAATATCTGCATTTGCTCAGTATTAGACAAATAAGATTTAGATTCCTATTTCAGAATATGTTATCAAAGTCCCTGCAAATGAACTAAAGTATGATTATATCACCAATAGAGGAAAACCAGGTGGCTATCAAGACTACAAAAGGATGTTCAAATTCATTAGTATTAAAGAAAAGCAAGTTAAATGTAAGCGTATTACTGTAAGTCCTTCTAATTACTAAACTTTGGGAAGCAGGTGTGAGGTGATGTGTACACCTCACAGGAGCATCTTGGGCTGCAGTGATCATGTCTATTTTACTTTTCTTTGTTAAATACCTGGGAACGGAATGGCAGGGTCAGAGTTGGTGAATGATTAACATTTTGTAAATCAACTTTTATTTTTTTAGCAGGTTTAAGTTCACGGAGAAATGCAGCAGAGAGTACAGAGTTCCCATATTCCCCTTCACAACCACCATCCCCAGACCTGAAGTTTCCTGATAAGGCATCTTGTTTTAGTGTGACACATTTTCTTAGAACCGATGAGCCAAAGGATGATTACTAACTAAAGTCCACAGATTACATTCGGGTTCATTCTCTGTGTTCTTCATTCTATGGGTTTTGACAGATATTGGAATATTACCACTATTCCAGTATGATACAGAGTAGTTTCACTGCTTTAATAATCCCCTGTGTTCCACCTACATACCCACCTTTCCCACTTTCCTCTCCTGTGGCAACCACTATTTGTTTGTAAGAACACTTAACAGAGATCTAACCAATGTTATGTTTGCAATGCATTATTATTGCGTATGAGTACAATGATGTACAGCAGACCTCTAGAGCCTATTCATGCTACTTAACTGAAACTTTATGCCCATTTATTAGTAACTCCTCATTTCCTCTTCCCCTCAGCTCCTGGCAACCACCATTCCAGTCTTTGATTATATGAGTTTGACTATTTTATATTCCTTATATAAGTGGAATCATGCAGTACTTGTCTTTCTATGGCTCATTTAACTTAGCATAATATCTTCCAGGTGCATCCATGTTGTCACATGTTGCAAAATTTACTTCTTTTTAAAGGCTGAATAATACTCTATTTTATGTATATATCATGTTTTCATCTTCTGTTCCTCTGTTGGTGGGCATTTAGAGCATTAGGTCATCTTTGCTATTGTGAATAGTGCTGTAGTGAACATGGAACTGCTAATATCTCTTCCAGGTCCTGATTTCAGTTTTTCTGGATATGTACACAGAAGTGGGAATACTGGATCATGTCGTAGTTCTACTTTTAGTTTTTTGAGGCAGCTATACTGTTTTCCATAGCAGCTGCACCATTTTGATGTTCCCACCAACAGTGTGCAAGGGTTCCAGTTTCTCACATCCTTACCAAGACTTGTATTTTGCTTTTTTGATTATAGCAATCCTGACAGGTATGAGGTGATATGTCATTGTGGTTTTGATTTGCATTTCCCTGATGATTAGTGATGAGCATGAAAACGTATCTTCTTGTTTTCCCTTCATTTCTGTTTCTTGTACTTCGTTTTAAAAATCTGTATATTTACATTCTAAACTTTGCTTTTAATTGTGAATGTACATCCTATTTTATTAATGTTTAGGCTAAAAATGATAACACGTCTTTAACATAACGGAGTATAGAATTAATACCTTCACTCTCTTGCACAAGATAAGGAGTATTATTGAGGATTGCATGAGAGGTGATTCTCTCACTCTGCTCGGCAGGAGACACTGTTGATGTTTTATGCAGGTAATGAATATGAATCCACAGACGCATCCTTCTCTTGGATCTTCATTCCTTCTATTGCTGCAGACCTTTCACTGGGATTACTTTCCTTCGGACTTAAGTGAAAACTTTAGGATTCACTTTGTGTGGGTTAGTTTTCTACCACAGTTCTCATTTTTGGCCTCTTATAGTCTTATTTCGTGCTCTTTCTTGAAAAACACTCTTGTTGAGTATAGAATGTATGTTGGTGGTTATTCCTTTGGCGCTTTCAGTATGTCCTTCTCTTATGTCCCTGACCCACTGTATATGGGGTGTGAGTAGAGAGGATGTATTTTGTGTTAATAATGTCCTGGTGTTAAGGAAAAGTATTTGAACATAATGCAAAGGACAAGACACCCTAGAGATTGTAACAGTGAGATGGGCTCAGTGATTAGATGGTATTTTGTGTTGTCGGAATACTAAAAGGGTGGCAGTGTAGAATACACAGGGGAAATAATGAAATATGTGGTGACCAAATTGATAGATTTGACATAAACTGACTGGATGCTTACCAGTCCCATTTTCTTGTTTTGGACACCTGGGCTGACAGCATGTTCCAAATTTCCTTCCACTTAATTTGGGACCATGTGAGTTGTGGCCAGTTGAATACAGGCAGAAGGCTCTGCCCTCTTCGTCTAATTGACATTTCTTGGTGCTTAAAGTTTCCAGAAATTGCAGGCACTGACATGGTCACTGCTTGTGAAGAACACTGAGTTGTTCCTGCAAGACCCTCTTCCACGATTCTTTGTTTAATATTTAATTTTCCTCTCTGTGGAAAGGGTCTCCCTAAGTCACTGCTGACCAGTCACCAACTCTTCTTTCTCCATAGGATTTTCATTGTCCAGGTCTCATGTAGTTACCCAAATAGAGCCAGAGGAGGGGAGCCCAGGTAGACACAGCCTCAGCCACAGCAAAGAAGACCTGGACGAGGCCTGGTGAGTAGAAACTTTGGGAATGGTCACATCAGGGCTGGCTTCACATTACACCAGTAACTTGTCCTGTGTTTACTGGTGTTTTGGGGCCAAGGCCAGGGGCTAATGTCATCCTACACTGTCCTTCCTCGTTCTTTGGTGCTTTGCTCACTTTTCATTTCCACTCTGTCCCAGGTCCCCGTTAGTCCCCCACCCTTCTAGTCTCCACAATTCACCTCTTCTTCTCTGAATCCTCCATGCAGGTCTCTACAGCATTGGCTTTCATTCAACATGTCATGAGACACGTATATCCTTAAATTTTCCTTGAACACTAAGTATTCCATCCAGGCAGGTTTTTCTGCCCTGGACAGACCCTTTTGCACAGCACTCACGTGTAACAAGGAACCAAGGCCTTGGCAGGAAACAGTTGGTGGAGGAGTGATTTGGAGACTGTGCTCCTCCTCCTTACACTGTACCCCGTCCTTGTCCCTTTTGCCCTGTGACGTCTGCTCCATTCTGTGACCTTTAGAGGCCCACAGTACACAGCAGCCCTTTCTTGTGCTGATTTTAGCTCCTGTGTTCTGCCAAAGTGCCACAGGCTAATCCCTGGTCGTATCAGACACACCTTGGTTATGGGATGCCATTTGCCACCAGTTAGACACTCACTTCACCGGCATTTATCTTCCATCAGCTTGTTGGCAGGAGTGGAGGATGAGGATCCACCTTCTGAGCAGGGTCTTTCTGTGGGTGTGTCACAGACAAGAACTCCCAGGGTGGGTCCTTCCACCCAGATGGCTCAGCCCTGTGACATGTGCAGCCTGGTCTTGAAAGACACTTTTGCACCTGGCTGAGCCACAGGGACACCATGTGGCAGCACCCGTACACCACCGTATGAATGATTTGGAGAGACTTCTGGTTCAGTGTAAACCTTGACCAGGTGCAGAAGCAGCAGAGTGGAGAGAAATTCCTCAGAAGGGAGAAGGGCCAGGCCTTGTTGCAGAGCTCCATTGAAGGCCACATGAAGAGCTACACACCCACGTGTCAGAGAAGGCCTTCACTCACAGGGTGGGTCCCAAGAGCTTCCTGGTTGACTCTGGATTTGTCCAGCACCAGGCCCCTCACAGTGGGGAGAAGCCACACAGAGCACTGAATGTGGGGAGGCCTTTCTGTGCTGGCGTCACTGACGGGCCCTTTTGTGTAGTGGATTCTGTTAGGCGAGAAAGTACAACCTGAGACCATAAAACCTCCCACCTCAGCTGCCCTTATTGGAAGGAGCCTCGTTCCAGGGGCAGTTCACTCACAGTCTCAAGGGACTCCTGGTCGGGGTGAGCCAGGGAACAAAGAGGGCCAGATGCAGGAAGGGCGCTTGAGCCCAGGACAGTTTCCCACAAGTTATCCCACAAGGAGAGTCTCCCCGGGAAGACGCGCTCTGAACGCAGTGGTGTGGGGACAGGTGATAACCCCCACTCGAGATGGTCATAGTAGCGAGGCTCCAGGGGATGCTTTTCGTGAACAGAACTCCCATGGACCAGGTGCAGCTTCCATGGTCCATGCAGGGAAGAATCTCCACAAGTGGAAGGAATGCGGGCAAGGGTTGAGCAAACGTTGGCTTGTTGTTCGACATCAGCAGACTGGGCTGACGTGAAGCCCTGTGACGGCAGTGCACGTGAGAAAGGCTTTGTCAAGCAGGCAGACCTCAGTCAACATGTGAGGATTTACACTCGGCAAAGCCATGAGTGCCTCCAGTGTGGGAAGGCCTTCAACCACGTCAGACCTCATGCAGCACCAGTATATTGACACTGGGGAGAAGCCTCAGGAATGCAAAGAACATGGGAAAGTCTCCTGTGACAGCTCTGCTTTTGTCCAAAATAATATTTCCCACTCTAGAGAAAGTCTCTTCGAGTGCAAAATATGTGGGTAAGCCTGTTGTGACAGTGTTTTTTTCACTCATCATGTGAGGGTTCTCACGGGAGAGAAGCCCTGAGTGGAAAGGCCTTTATTCACCCTTTCTTCTTTTTCTGGCATAGCAGGATCCATGCTGGAGGAAAACCTTTAGAGTGTAAAGAATATCAGAGAGCGTTTTGTAAGTGCTCTTCCCTAACTCCTCAATGCCTGAGGAGTCACACTGGGAAGAAACATAGCAAATATAGTGCATGGACAGGCCTTCAGCCTTCATCCGTGCCTCACCCAGCCTTTGAATCTTCATACTCAGGGTCTCTTACACTTCAAAGCGTAGGAAGCGTCGGAAAGCATTTTGCAGGTGAACTTACCTATGTCGTTATCAGAGAACTGATACTGGGGAGAGATCTTTTGAATGCAACTCCTGAGGAAAATCTTGTGGCCATAGGAAACACCTTAACTTGGCACCTGAGACATTTTACCAAAGAGAAACCCCATAAGTGTCATCGCTGTGAGAAAATCTTCTGGGGCAGATCATCACTTTTGTCATTTAAAGAGTGATATTGGGGCCTGGCCCCGTGGCTGAGTGGTTAAGTTCGTGTGCTCTGCTGCAGGTGGATCAGTGTTTCATCAGTTCGAATCCGGGGCACGGACATGGCACTGCTCATCGAGCCATGCTGAGGTGGCATCCCACATGCCACAACTAGAAGGACCCACAACTAAGAATATACTACTATGTATTGGGGGCCTTGGGGAGAAAAAGGAAAAAAATTAAATCTTTAAAAAAAAAAAGAGAGAGTCATATTGGAAATTGACAGCCTGGGACCTCACTGTACATCCAAAACTTCCTAAGGGAGAGAGAACCAGTGGCTATTGTGCAATTACAAATTCAGCTATAGCTCCTCCCTTAGCATGCAGTGGAAAGCAGTCACAGGGATAGTAAAGAAAAAGGCATAAGGGAGGAGGAAGACAAGGAGTAGATGTAGCAGAAAAAGAACAGCATTCAGGGCCTCTTTCAGGTGGCCCTGAGAAACCCATGTGATGATAGCCATTCTGACAAGTGTGAGGTGACATTTCATTGTGCTTTTTATTTGCATTTCCATGATGATTAGTGCTACTGAGCACCTATTCATGTACTGTTGGCCACATGTATGTCTTCTTCGGAAAAGTGTCTATTTACTTCGTCTGCCCATTTTCTAATTTAATTTGTTTTGTTATTGAGTTTTATGAATTCTTTATAAATTTTGAATGTTAACCCCTTATCTGATACATGGTTCGTAAATATTCTCCCCCCTTCTATAGGTTGCGTTTTTATTTTGTTAATTGTATCTTCTGCTGTGCAGAAGCTTTGCAGTTTCACGTAGTCCCACGTGTTGATTTTTTCTTTTGTTTGTGCTTTTGGTGTATATCCAAAAGATTGTTGCCAAGACCAGTGTTGTGGAGCTTCTTCCCTAAGTTTTCTTCTAGTTTTATGGTATCAGGTCTTATGTTTAATTCTTAGGTCTCTTTCAAGTTAATTTTTGTAAGTGGTATAAGATAGGTCCTATTTTACTGTTTTCATGATTCGGGGTCTTTTGTTGTTCCATACAAATTTTAGGACTATTTTTTCTATTCCTGTGAAAAATTCTGTTGGATTTTTGATAGGGATTGTGTTGCATCACTAGATAGCTTTGGGTAGTATGGACATATTAACGATATTCTTCTGACCCATGAACACAGGATATGTTTCCATTTTACTTGTGTCTTCCATTTCTTTCAACAAAGTCTTATAATTTTCATGGTACAGATCTTTCACCTACTTGTTTAAATTTATTCCTAGGTCTTTTATTGTTTCTGATGCTATTTTGAATGGGATAGTTTTCTTTGTTCTTTTTTCAGGTGCTTCATTGTTAGTGTATAGAAATGCAACTGATTTGTGTGTATTGATTTTATATCCTGCAACTTCACTGAAGTCATTGATTAAATTCAACGGTTTCTTAGTTTAGTCTTTGGGATTTTCAATATATAAAATCACGTCTGCAGATAATGACAATTTTACTTTTTTCTTTCCCATTTGGACGCCTTTTATTCTTTTGTCTTGTGTGATTGCTCTGGCTAGGACTTCCAGTACCATGTGAGGTAAGTGGTGAGAGAAGGCTTCAGTTAAGTTTAAAAAAACACCAAGTCCTTTCTTTCTGCTATTTTAAACATCCAACACGCTCTTTTTCTTAATCCCAATGTACATGTTTATTTTTTCTGTATTTTCTCTGAGGCGTGATGGTGATCGTGTAGCTGTGCGGTCTTCCCTGGTGAATCCTAATTCTTTCCTCTGACTGGGTTTTTCACATGTTTTAGTCTTCACTTGAGAGTCTTCTCCAGGTCCACCTCAGAAGTTTTCTAGGGGTTCAGTTAGGGCTCAAACAAACAGTAAAACACATTCAAGTTAAATTCATGATAAACTCCACAAAACAAACGTAGATAAGGAATCTCATTGTTTACTCTGATGAGAATATGTCATGTTGCTATAAAGACAAGTGGTCAGGACTTACCAGGGGGATGAAGATGATGTGTAGGTGCAGCTCCATGTGGATTTCACATTTACCCCAACGGCTTTATTGCCAAAAATATTCGCAGGGCACTTTTTTTTTTTTTTTGAGGAAGATTAGCCCTGAGCTAACTGCTGCCCATCCTCCTCCTTTTGCTGAGGAAGTCTGGCCCTGAGCTAACATCCATGCCCACCTTCCTCTACTTTATATTTGGGACGCCTACCACAGCATGGCTTGCCAAGCGATGCCATGTCCGCACCCAGGATCCGAACCAGTGAACCCGGGCCGCCGAGAAGCGGAACGTGTGCACTTAACCACCGGGCTGGCCCCTCACTTTGGAATATCTCCGTTGGGATTGTCTTGGAAGCTAAATGTCGAACTACATGGGATGATCGTTGTTACCTCATGTTAAAAAATACATTGTTCAGTTTTTTTGATTGTGGTCATAATAGTTTATAGCATTGTGAAATTTCAGTTGTACATTATTATTTGTCAGACACCATATAAATGTGCCCCTTCACCCCTTGTGCCCACCCCTTCCCCCTGGTAACCACTAAACTGTTCTCTTTGTCCATAAGTTTGTTTATCTTCCACAAATAAGTGAAATCATATGCTGTTTGTCTTTCTCTGTCTGCCTTATTTTGCTTAAAATAATCAAGGTCCATCCATGTGGTTGCGAATGGTACGATTTTGTATTTTTTTATGGCTGAGTAGTATTCCATTGTATATATATGCACCACATCTTCTTTATCCAATCATGAGTCAGTGGGCACTTGGGTTGCTTCCACGTCTTGGCTATTGTGAATAGTGCTGCAGTGAACATAGAGGTACATAAGTTATCTCTTTGTATTGTTGATTTCAAGTTCTTTGGGTAGATACCCAGTAGTGGGATAACTGGGTCATACCATATTTCTATTTTTAATTTTTTGAAAAATCTCCATACTGTTTTCCATAGTGGCTGCACCAGTTTGCATTCCCACCAGCAGTGGATTAGGGTTCCCTTTTCTCCACAACCTCTCCAACATTTGTTATTTTTTTTCTTGGTGTTTATAGCCATTCTAACAGGCATAAGGTGATAATCCAAGTGTAGTTTTGATTTGCATTTCCCTGACGATTAGTGATGTTGAGCGTGTTTTCATGTGCCTGTTGGCCATCTGTATATCTTCTCTGGAAAAATGTCTTTCATATCCTCTGTCCACTTTTTGATTGGGTTATTTTTTTCTTGTTTAGTTGTGTGAGTTCTTTATATGTTATGGACATTAACTTCTTGTTGGATATATGATTTACAAATATTATCTCCCAGTTGGTGGGTCGTTTTTTCATTTTGATTCTGGTTTCCTCTGCCTTGCAGAAGTTCTTTAGTCTGATGAAGTCCCACTTGTTTATTTTTTCTTTTATTTCCCTTGTCCAAGTAGAAATGGTCTTCGAAAAGATCCTTTTAAGTTCAATGTCAAAGAGTGTACCACCTATATTTTTTTCCAGAAGTTTTATGGTTTCAGGTCTTACCTTCAAGTTTTCGGTCCATTTTGAGTCTGTTTTTGTGCATGGGGAAAGATAATGGTCTACTTTCATTCTTTTGCATGTGGCTGTCCAGTTTTCCCAGCACCATTTATTGAAGAGGCTTTCCTTTGTCCATTGTATGTTCTTGGCTCCTTTGTCGAAGATGAGCTGTCCATAAATGTGTGGTTTTATTTCTTGGCTTTCAATTCTGTCCCATTGATCTGTGTGTCTGTTCTTCTACCAGTACCATGCTGTTTTGATTACTATACCTTTGTAATAGACTTTTAAGTCAGGGATTATGATGCTGCCAGCTGTGTTGTTGTTTCTCAGGATTGCTTTGGCTACCCAGGGTCTTTTGTTGCCTCATATGAATTTTAAGATTTTTTGTTCTACTTCTGTGAAGAGTGTCATTGGGATTCTGATTGGGGTTGCATTTGAATCTGTAGATTGCTTTAGGGAGTATGGACATTTTAACTATGTTTATTTTTCCAATCCACATGCATGGAATATCTTTCTATTTCTTTATGTCATTATCGATTTCTTTCAGTAATGTCTTTTAGTTTTCATTGTATAGGTCTTTCACCTCCTTGGTTAAATTTATTCCTAGGAGCCAGCCTGGAAGTGCAGCGGTTAAGTTCACACATTCCACTTTGGCAGCCCAGTGTTCTTGGTTCAGTTCCCAGGTGTGGACCTACATAGTGCTTATCAAGCCATGTTGTGGCAGGTGTCCCACATATAAAATAGAGGAAGATGGGCATAGATGTTAGCTCAGGGCCAATCTTCCTCAGCAAAAAGACGATTAGCAGTAGATGTTAGCTCAAGGCTAATTTCCTCAAAAAAAATTTATCCCTAGATATTTTGTTATTTTTGTTACAACTGTAAATAGGATTGTATTCTTGAGTTTTTGTTCTGTTAGTTGGTTATCAGAGTATAGAATGCCACTGATTTTTGTAAGTTGACTTTGTACCCTGCAATTTTGCTGTAATTGTTGATTATTTCTAATAGTTTTCCAATGGATTCTTTAGAGTTTTCTATATATAAAATCATGTCTGCAAACAGCGAGAGTTTCACTTCTTCGTTGCCTTTTTTTTTCCTTGCCTAGTTGCTCTGGCCAAAACCTGCAGTACTATGGTGAATAAGAGTGTGGTGAGAGTGGGCACCCTTGTCTTGTTTCTGTTAGAGAAGTGACCTTCAGTTTTTCCCCATTGAGTATGATGTTGGCTGTGGATTTGTCATATATGGTCTTTATTATGTTGAGGTAATTTCTTTTTCCCTCTATTTTGTTAAGAGTTGTTATCATAAATGGCTGTTGGATCTTGTCAAATGCTTTCTCTGTATCTATTGAGATGATTGTGGTTTTTGTTCCTCATTTTGTTAATGTGGTATGTTACATTGATCGATTGATTTGTGAATGTTGAACCATCCCTGTGTCCCTGGTATGAATCTCGCTTCATCATGGTGTATGGTCTTTTTAATCTATTGCTATATTCGATTTGCCAGTATTTTCTTGAGGATTTTTACATCTATGTTCATCAGCAGTATTGGCCTGTAATTTTCCTTCTTTGTGCTGTCCTTGTCTTGGTTTGGTAATGGTGATGTTGGCCTCATAGTATGTGTTAGGAATTTTTCTGTCTTCCTCAATTTTTTGGAAGAGTTTGAGAAGAATAGGTAATAAATTGTCTTTGAATGTTTGGTAGAATTTTCCTGAGAAGGCTTCTGGTCCTGAAATTTTATTTTTGGGGAGGTTTTTGATTACTGTTTCAATCAATTTACTTGTGATTGGTCTATTCAGATTTCTCTACTACTTCTTGATTCATTTTGGGGAGATTGTAAGAGTCTAAGAATTTATCCATTTCTTCTAGATTGGTCTAGTTTGTTGACATATCATTTTTCATAATATTCTCTTATAATATCTGGTATTTCTGTGGTATCCATTGTAATTTCTCCTCTTTCATTTCTAATTTTATTTATTTGAGCCTTCTCTCTTTTTTTCCTAGTGAGTCCAGCTAAGGGTTTGTCAATTTTGTTCGTCTACTCAAAGAACCAGCCCCTTGTTTCTTTGATCCTTTCTACATTCTTTTTTGTTTCAATTTCATTTATTTCTGCTCTAATTTTTATTATTTCCTCCTTCTGCTGAGGTTGGGCTTTTTTCTTCTTTTTCTGATTCTGTTAGGTGTAGTTTAAGATTGTTTATTTGAGCTTTCTCTTATTTGCTAACGTGGGCCTGTGTTGCTATAAATTGCCCTCTTAGGGCCGCTTTTGCCGCATCTCACATGAGTTGGTATGGTGTATTTTCGTTCTCATTTGTCTCCAAATATTTTTTGATTTCTCCTTTTATTTCTTCAACAACCCATTGGTTGTTCAGTAGCATGTTGTTTAGTCTCCACATTTTTGTTCCTTTCCCTGCTTTTTTCTTGCATTTGATTTCTAGTTTCATAGCATTATGGTCAAAGAAGGTAGATATGATTTCAATCTTCTTAAATTTATTGAGGTTTGCCTTGGTTTCCCAATATATGGTTTATCCTTGAGAATGTTCCATGCACTCTTGAGAAGAATGTATATTCTACTTGTTTTGGATGGAGTACTCTCTATATATCTATTAAGTCCACGTGGTCTAGGTTTTCATTTAATTCCACTATCTCCTTGTTGACTTTTTGTCTGGATGATCTATCCATTGAAGTAAGTGTGGTGTTGAGGTACCCTACTATTATTGTGTTGTTGGTACTGTCTCCTTTTAGGATTGTTAATAGTTGCTTTATGTACTTTGATGCTCCTCTGTTGGGTGCATATATGTTTATATGTATTGTGTCTTCTTGGTGGAGAGTCCCTTTTATCATTATGTACTGCCCCTCTATGTCTCTCTTTACATGTTTTATCTTGAAGTCTACTTTGTTTCACATAAGTATGGGAACGTCTGCTTTCCTTTGTTTGCTATTAGCTTAGGGTATCATCTTCCATACCTTCACTCTGAGCCTATGTTTGTCATTAGAGCTGAGATGTGTTTCCTGGAGGCAGCATATTGTTGGATCTTGTTCTTTAATCCATCCTGCCAGTCTGTGTCTTTTGATTGGAGAATTCAGTCCATTTACATGTAGAGTGAATATTGATATATGAGGGCTTAATACTGCCATCTTATTGCACATCTTCCTTTTCTTCTGCATTTCCTCTGTTTCTCTTCCCATGTGTTTTAGACTACCAATTTGATTAGGTAGTTTTCTATGTTGGTTTTCTTCATTTTCTGCTTGTTTATCCTATATGTCTCTGTTCTAATTATTTGTTTAGTGGTTACCATTAGATTCCTCTAGAAAGTCTCATAGATGTGATAGCCCATTTTCTGATTGCCTCTTATTTCCTTAGACTATACTGATTCCAGCCCTTTCCTCTTCCCCTTCTAAGTTATTTTTGTGACATCTTATTCCATCTTGTGAGTTTGTGGTTAAGGTGACGATATAGTTTTTATTTTGGTGTTTTCCTTTTCTTTATCCTTGATGTAGGAGTTAAGTGTTTACCAACCTGATCTGATAGAGAGCTGCCATTTTCTGATTATTGCCTACCTGTTCATCTTCTTGTGCAGGGGATTGTAGCCCCTTTCTGTTTTTGTTTGTTTGTTTGTTTGTTTTTGTTTTTTCTTCCTTTCAGGTATGCGGGCCTCCTTAAGGATTTCTTGTAAGGTGGTGGTGGTGGGGGGGGGGGCGGGCATGGCAATGAACTCCCTTAGCTTTTGTTTATCTGGGGAAGTTTTTATTTCTCTGTTATATCCGAAGGAGGTTTTCACTGAATAGAGTATTCCTGGCTGAGGGTTTTTATCTTTCAGGATTTTGAATATATCATTCCACTCTCTCCTAGCCTGTAAGGTTTCTGCTGAGAAGTCTGCTGAACACCTGTTAGGGGTTCCTTTGTAAGTTATTTTCTTCTGCCTTGCTACCCTCAATATTTTTTGATTGTCATTGACTTTTGCCAGCTTTACTACTATATGCCTTGCAGTAGGTGTTTTTACATTAACATCGTTGGGAGTTCTGGTGGCCTCTTTCATGTGGGTTTCTGTATCCTTCCCCAGGTTTGGGATATTCTCTGCTATTATTTCTTTGAACAAGCTTTCTGCTCCATTCTCCTTCTCTTCCCCCTCTTGAATACCTATAATTTTTATGTTGCATTTCCTAATGGAGTCAGATATTTCTCTGAGAGCCTCTTCATTTCTTTTTAGTCTTTCTTCTCTCTTCTCCCTCTGAGGCGTTCCTATAGTATTGTCTTCTAAATTGCTGGTTCAGTCTTCCATTTTGTCAGTTTTGTTGTTTGGGGAGTCCAGGTTTTTTAAATCTCATCCATTGTGTTTTTCATCTCCAACAATTCTGATTGGTTCTTCTTTAATGTTACAATCTCTTTTCTGAAGAAGCTCCTAAATTAGTTAATTTGTATTTTTGTGTTTTCTTGTAACTCATTGAATTTTTTTATGATGGCTATTTCGAATTCTTTCTCATTTAGGTTACAGATTTCTCTGTGTTAGGGTTGGTTTCTGGGTAGTTGTCATTTCTTTCTGGTCTGGAGATTTAATATACTTTCTCATACTGCTTTGTGATGTGGACTTTTGCCTCTGCGTTGTGTTATTATCTGGACATTGCTGCCACATGCCTCCACTGGGTGAAGATCAGGCACTGTGAATTCTTGGCCCAGCATGATCAGGGGCTCCCGAGTTCCAGCCACTGACTGCTTTTCTCACTGTGTGATGCTCTAGCCAATGGTGGATCTGGAGCACTGGGCAGGAGGAGGGGTGCTCTCCTTCCCCTGTGCTTCCCCAAGCCTCTGCTTCTCCCTCTGTGCAGAGCTCTGGGCGATTGCAGGACTGAGGTTCCAGGAGGGGGAATGGGCACTTTCTTAAACCTGTGTGCCTCCCCCAGCTGCTGCCTCTTTCTCTATGTGGTGCTCTGGGCACTTACTGGGCTCCATCATCTGCCGCTTCTCTTCGTGACATGCTTCCAGACATCTTTGGGCTGGAGTGCGGGATGTGAATGAGGCGCCTCTCCCCAGCTACGCTCCTTCCCTAGCTTGTGTGCCCCTCACTGCACCACCCCCTGCACGATCATGGGGCTGGAGTGCCGGGCAGGGACTGGGCTCCTCTCCTCAGCTGTGCACCTCCCCCAGCCGGCCCCTCTTTCACTGTGCTGCGTTCCTGGTGAACATTGGGCTGGTGCACCAGGTGGGAATTGGGCGCCTCTCCCCAGCTGCGCACCTCCCCCAGCTGGCCCCTTTCTGCACCACAGTCTGTGCACTTGTGTGGGGCTGGAGCGCCGGGTGGGGACATGGTGCCTCTCAGCCACTCACCTCCCCCAGCTGTGGCTGCTCTCTCTCCACAGAGCGCCTGCTGATCAGCTTCATCTTCTTCCAGATGATCCAGTCCCACCACCTCCTTCAGACGTATGGCTGCGTAGGTCTCCCAGATGTCTCCTGTGTTGTATGTATGTCGTCTGTTGGTGTTTGAATTTCCTTTGGATTCTATTTTAGAAGAGAGAGTCTGAGGGAAGAGCTCACTCTGCCATGATGCTGACATCATTCGCTTTCATTAATTTTTGCTTTAACTTGTTTATGTGGAAAGATTTATACTAAATTCCGACATGTTATTATAACCAAGGAAATGCAATTCTGAGTGTATACCCATTAGAAATGAGGGCATTTTCCCTCCAAAATATATATACATTGTTGACTGAAAAGAGCAGCTCTACGAGGCAAAATGAAATTTTAAAGAACAAGAGGCTTTTATTTAAAATTGTCATTCAGGGAACACAGATCTGAGAGAAAAACTCAGAGTCGGGGCATTATGAAGGCAAAAGACCCAAGTCTGCATAAGTTGTTTTGCTCCAGGGTGTGGCTTTGTTCCAGGATGTGGTCAGCAGTTTGGGAAGCACAGTGTCTGCAGGAGCTGGGTCTGTGCAGGTGTCTTACTTCCTCCAAGGCTTCTGTCCTAGTTCCATGAACCGTGGCTGGAGTGGCCCCATGACAGCTTAGCAGCCGCCTGGTTATCTCTGACCTCAGTCATTTTCCTTTAACAACATGGAGGTTTATAACAACTGTATCGAAATAACCAAGAACTTGAAACAATCCAGTACCCATGGGAACATGCCTAAATAAATGATGACATGGTTGCAAAAGGGAAGAAAACACAGCAATAAAAACTGCTTCATGCAACCACATGGATGAGTCTCACAGAAAAAGACACTGAGTGACAGGGATGTGAGTCAGGGACAAAGCAGTACATAGTGTAGACTTCTGTAGAAAAGTTAAAAACCGTGAGGAGAAAAGACAGAGTAATGGTGACCTTTGTGCAGGGCTGTTGGAATGTTCTCTGACTTTGTATGGGTGGGGTTTATCTGGGTGTTTATCAAGCCATGCACTTAAGACTTGTCCACTTTACCTTATTGAAATTACACATATAGAAAAAAAGATTAACAAAATACCAGTGTGCACCCCAGAGAATACAAAGAGCAGAGCAAGATGAAAGTTCATTTATGAACCTTAGATGGCAAATCCCATTTTCACTTCAGAGGAATCCTTTATCCAGAATTTTGTTTCACTCGTTCTCTCTTGTTTAATTCATAGTTTGACACCTTATATATGTATCACTAATAATAGATACGTTTTTTGCCTGACTTTGAAATTTATATGAATGGAATCAGTGTGCTTTTCTCTACTGGTTTTTTTTTTTTTTTTTTTGTATTTTTGAGATGAATGTGTCACTTACTAATTATCATCCTTTTAAAATTTATTATGTATGTATTTAAAGTTATTAATGTCCCTATAAGATTTTATTAAACACATCTCTAAAGAACATATGGGAGTGTCGTTATTGGCAAAAAAAATAATTTACATTTTTTACCTTTACTTCTGTGATGCATAGGTTAGTTGGTATTTTGTAACTTAATTTCCAAACACACTTTTTCATATTTCCCACTAATCTCTGTTGTTGATTGATGTCTTGATTGCATTCTTTGTCTTATTTCATTCTATTAAATTGAAGGTGCTTTTTATGGTCTTGTATATGGATAGTTCTGTCAGCATTCAGTTTGTGCTAAGTATGAACATTCTGTATTTATATGCATATGTATCTGTTAGGCCAGGTTTATCAATCTTGGTGTGTGAATCCACTAGAACTTTAACAGTTTGATATTGGCTGTTTCTACCAATCACTGAGATGGCTCACGTAAACATGCCTGATATATTCATGGATTTGTATCTTTATCCTTGTTATTTTGAACTTGTTGCCTTATGTAATTATAGTCAGTGTTATAAATTACATACACGTTTAGAATAGTATATATTCTTGGTGATGCTTTCTCTTTTAAAATTATTTTTTTCTGATGTAAATACGTATTTCACATGCTTTCATGTGTTATTTTTAAAATAATTGTAGCAATTGTCTTTTCCAAAACCTATTTGATATATTTCTGTAATGTTATATTTTAGACTTTGTCTCTTGTATGCACACTATTTTTGGATATTTTTAATATATCAAAAATTACTGATCCAATGTTACCTCATTACAAATTACTGCTGACTGTTAATGTGAGCATTTATTCCATACTCATTTCATGAAATGGCTGATATATTTGGGTTTCAATACATCCTTTGTGGGTGGGTGTGTGCTTTTCTCTGCTTCACTAGTTCTTACTTCCTTTTAAAAGACTTTCTATCAATTATTTCTTCACATTTCAATTTTCCTTCTTCAAATTTGTAGAGTATACACTCTGATTCTGTTCATTAGTGTTTAAGCAGAACATGACAACACACTTATTTAACACATTCGAGTATAAAGTTATTAATATCTTTGCTCTCCTTCTGGAAAACATGAGATTTAAACACTACTTTGCTCATCTCAGTTTCTGTGCTGCTGAGGATATGCATGGTACTTCCATCATTGTGTCTCTAAAAAAAATATATTAATGTTTTATACAGGTAAGTAGTAGTCGTATTATTCCACAAACACCCCTCTCACAGATTCTAATTCCTGCTATCATCACAGACCATTTACCTGGGATCAGTTTCCTTCAACCTTCAGCAGAATCCTTAAAGTGCTATTTGTATTGGGGTTTTTTTTTTCCATCAAATTACTCATTTTTTATCTCAGTCTTATTTTACACTCTTTCTTCAAAGATGCATTCGTTGTGTATAGAAACCTGTTGGCAGTTATTTCTTCAGCAGTTTCAATATGTCCTTCCACTGTGTCCTTGACACATAACTTTATATTGCGTGTGAGTGGAGATGTGTGTGTGTGTGTGTATATATATATACCATAAGACCCAGCCATGCCACCACTGGGTATCTATCTAAAGAACTTGAAATCAGCAATTCAAAGGGACACACACCCATATGTTCATTGCAGGATTATTCACAATAGCCAAGACGTGGGAACAAACTAAGTGCCCATCGACTGATGATTGGATAAAGAAGACATGGTATACATATACAATAGAATGCCACTCAGCCATAAAAAAGGATAAAATCCTCCCATTAACAACATGGATGGACCTTGAGGGTATTATGTTAAGCAAAATAAGCCAGATAGAGAAAGACAAACTCTGTATGATTCCACTGGTATGTGGAAGATAAACACATGGACAAAGGGAACAACAGACAAGTGGTGACCAGGGGGAAAGGGGATGGGCTGGGCACAAGGGGAGAAGGGTGCACCTATAAGATGGCTAGCAAATAATAATATACAACTGAAATTTGACAATGTTGTAAACTATCATAACCTCAAAAAAGAGTAATACAACAAATAAAGGAATGGGTCACATGCTGGAATCCTCTGAGGAAGTGGCATTCTCCCAGGTGACCACGGATATCTGAGCGCGTCGCCTTTAAGAGGAGCTCTGGCACTTAGGACTTTTCTCCCGGATCTTTCTCTCCCTGCTGGCCTTCCCGCCCAGCCGCTTCGCGGTTGTCATGGAGAACCGGAAACCCGAACGTCGCTCAGCGAACGCGGAGAATAAACTACGTTACCCAGAGGTCTGAGCGCGGCGCATCGCCTTAGCGCCAGTGACAGCCCGCACGACGGGCGTTTCCTGCTGTCCAGGCGGCAGAGGCGGGACTTCCGGCGTCCTGGGCGTGACGTGTTTTTCCTGTGCCGGGACTGTCCACACTGGCCGCGGAGGCTCCGAGTCCTGGGCTGGTGCGGTTCGGCCGCGGCGGGGAAAAGGACACGACCTCCGTCCGCGCCTTTGTTAAGATTCCTGATGCCCGTGGTGGGTCGGGCGACCCTGCGCGGAGCTGTCCGCGGGGCTTGCGCTCGTTCCGCGGCCTTCGCACCCGCCCTCGGTCCCCGGCGGCCCCCGCAGGCGGACCCCTGAGCCTGAGCCTGTTTACACGGGGGAGACTGGGGACGGAGGCGACAGTCGGTCCGAGTGCACCAGGCCCAGTGGAGGTGGGGGTCTCGGCTGAGCCCGCCGGGTCCGCCCGTTCGTCCGCTTCTCACGGCTCCGTTCTGCTCACAGGATCCCATGGCGGCCGCGGCGCTGTCGGACCGGGCTCAGGTGAGTGGAGGGGCCCTCCAGCCCTCACGACTCGGATGTAGGGGAGGGTGTGTTCTAGGACTTGATCGCTTCGCCCTCATCGCTCCGTCCTGTTGAGTATGAAGGCGGTGGAGGGCGGTGATCACCCCCGGCGGATAGATGGCGAGGTTGCCATTCCCAGGATCGATGGGATGAGGTGTGAAAGGGTTTCCAAGGCGCAGGAGGCATCGGGTCCACATACTTGGAGGTGAGAATGGATTCGGAGTGTTCCGGGAACCGCAGGTCTCTCTCCTGTCTGGTGAGAACAGAGGGCAGTCGGTCAGAGATCAGGCGTGGAATGGCAGTCTCGGAAGCTGAGCCTCTGTTGTGGTGGCAGTGGGAGCCGTGGAAGGTTTGGAACAGAGAAGGGAGGTGATCTGACTTAGGTGTTAACAGGTTCCGTCTGGCTACAGAGTGGAAAGATTGAGGGGCATGGGAGTGAGCAGGGAGACCATGATGGAGCCTACTGCAATAGTCCAGGTGAGTGTTGGTGGTGGTTGGACCAGAGTGGTGGCCGTGGAGGTTAGAACAGTGTATGCGTTTTGTATATACTTCTAAGTAGGGCCAACCGGATTTTCTGACGGGACAGTGATATTCTGTGATTCTTCACCTCTCCCTGGCTGTGCACTTGAGTGTGCTGGGCCCTAAAAGTGGGTCATTTCTACTCCAGCATCCTGGATCTAGGCCACGAGTTATATGCAGAGGTTCCTACTTCTAACAGCCAATAGGATGAGGACTGGAGGGGTATCTTAGGCTCAGGAACAGCATGTGCAAATGCTTGGAGGTTAGATCAAGTTGAGAGTCCTCAAGGAACCACAGGTCTGAATTATGTCTGTTGGGAACCGGGCCAGGAGTCAGGCAGGAATGGGAGGCTGAGGAGCTGGGCCTCTATTCTGGGGGTGGGTGAAAGACATGGAAGATTTGGAGCAGAAGAGAGAGGTGCTCTGGCTTAGATCTTAACGGGCTCCCTCTGGCTGCTCTGTGGTTGAGAACAGAGGACGGGCATGAGCATGGAGGAGCCTACTGCAGTGGTCCCCGTGAGTGTTGATGGGGGCTGGGCCAGTGGGGCGGCTGTGGGAGTGAGAGAAGTTGGTGCATTTTGTGTCTGTTTTTTAAGTAGGGTGACTGGCTTTTCTGATGTGAAATGTGAATGAGAGAAAGGGAAGTGTCATACGTGACCCCAGGGCTTTTTTGGCTTTAGTTGGTAGGGTGATGGAAGTGCCATCAAGTGAGATGGGACAGTCGGTGGCAGGAGTAATTACTACTGTGGCTGTATCGGGAGTTATGTTTAGTGTAAGAAGTCCCAGGGACCTCTTAGTTGAGGCATCCAGCTGGACACAGATTTTTAGTTCCGAGGAGGGGTTCTGGTCAAGTTCAAAAGGTGGCAGTGAAAGTCTGGAATGGGGTGGAGCTGTGGGTTAAATTTAGGAGGGAGTATCTTCAAGTAACGGTGACAATTCCGTTAAAAACAAAGTTGAAACCGGGTCCTGAGGACTGGGTCTCTTGCTAGGCAACTGGGTGGCGGTGGTGGCTGTCATGAAGACCAGAGCGCTTCCTGGACACCATGTGCAGAGTGGCATGGCGGGAGATGCCTTGCAGGTGCATGTAATGTGGACCAGAAGGTTGTCAGTGGTGGTGGGGGTCCCAGATATGAGGAAGGGGTGGTTCAAAGAGTGGTGTACATGTTGGGAGGAGTGTGAACTGACCACCTTCAGGTTGTGTCTGGGAGGTGTGGGCTGGACACCAGGAGAACCGGCCAGCAGGAGAGGGTTTGGTGCTCTTCATGCCAGACACATGCCTTACGTAGTATCTGTCCATCTCCCTGCCTGATTCTGCTCTGGGTTGCACAGGGTGATCAGAAGGACACCAGGAGAGAGTGGGACCAGCGGTGTCGAGCCTGCTGTCTCCTCTGGGTTGGGAGGCTGAGGAAGGGAGGGACTAGGGAGTGGGTATGTGAATGGATATGCTGGGGAGTCCTGTTGCCCATGGGCTCAACTGTCCCCATGGTGGCAGGACTGTGTGACCTTCGAGGATGTGTTCGTGTCTTTCTCCCGGGAGGAGTGGGAGCTCCTCGAGAAGGCTCAGAGACTCCTGTACCGTGATGTGATGCTGGAGAACTTCGCGCATGTGGCCTCACTGGGTAAGTCCTTGTTTCAGTTATCTGTTGCTACGTAGCAAATTATGCCAACATTTAGTGGCTTACAACGAAAAGATGAATTATCTCAGTTTCAGTGCATCGGGAATCTCGTCACAGCCAGCTGGGTGCTTTTGGCCCAGAGTCTCCCATGAGGTTTCAGTCAAGCCGTCGGCCAGAGCTATGTTGTCATGTGAAGGCCAGTCTTGGGAAGAATCCAGACTTACAATCTCGTTCATGTGGTTGTTTGCAAGATTTCGTTTCTTGTGACTTCTTTAACTGTGAGCTTTAGTTCCTCACTGGCTATTGGCAAAGGCCTCCCTCGGCTCCTTGTCATGTTGGCCTTTCTGTCATGTGCCTCGTAACATGGCAGCTGCCGTGTCTCTGAGCAAGTGAGCAAGAGAGATGGATGGAAACTAGTCTTTTTCTGACTTGACCTGGAAGTGACATCCCATCACTTTTGCCATATTCTGTTCCTTAGAGATGGGTCATTCAGTGCAGCCTGCAATCAAGGGAAGACGCTTAGACGAGGACAGGAGTACTGGGAGGCATTCATTCCAGGGGGCCATCTTAGAGGCTGCCTTCCACAGACCCTCATGCCCACTCCAGTGTCCTTGGGGTTTGGTTATTCCCCTGTTCCCTTGGGGCAGCTCTTTCTCTTCTGCCAGATCAGTGACTCTCCTTCCTCCCTTCTTTGGTTCCCAGAGTAGGTGCTATGGGTGCCATGGCTGGGCCGTGTGCAGTGTCCCCTCCCTCTCTGAGCAGTCCCAAAACCTGCTGCCCAAAGCCTTGCAGGAATGGCTCAGGGGTTCAGGGCTTTTCCAGTCAGCTCCATAGAGTCTGTGTGGTTTGGGCCGCCTGACTGTCCAGGTCCGTGCTTCCTCTGTGTCCCAAGTTCTGCCCTCATCCTCTAGCTGCCATTTCCTGGGCTGACTAGGGCAGGCTTTGCAGGAAGTGACATGTCACTACTTGTGGAATTACGAGGCTTTTCTGCGAAATCTTCCTTTAGGTTCTTTTTCTTGCATTTCGTTTTCTTCTCTGGGCCACTCATCCGCCCTATGTTTCCTGGACAACTTCCACCTTCTAGATCCCATGTAGTTTGCCCTTGGAGAGGGCCAGGAAGCTCTGGGTACCTGACGGGGCCGACCTGACTCCTGCCACAGTGAGAGACGCAGAGAGGGCTGGGCACTGCTGAATGGGAACTGAAGAGAGTGTCCTGTTAGGGCTGGGGTCACATCGTTTCTTCAGCCTGCTTTGTGTTCACCACTCTTTTCTTGCCAAGGCCCATGGCAATTCCTCATTTCTGCCTTTCCTTCCCCATTCTTGGCACTTTGCCCACTTTTCATTTCGCTCCTGTCTTCCATCCCTTGGCTGTTTCCCCACTTCTCTGACCTCTGGGTCTCACACAGGCTTCTGCACAGAGCTCTCCTGACACCAGCAGCCAAGGCCCTGCAGAAACCCTTCGGTAGAGGAGTGAGTGGGAGACCTCCCGTCTATTCCCTGTAGCATGCACCATCATTGTGTCTTTACCCATCATTAGGATTCTTCCATTCTGTGAGCTTTAGAGACCCAGGACTGATCATGGGTCCTTCCTCATCCTGATCCTGCCTCTCTCATCCTGTCAGCAAATCAATTGACACATTCATGGTATGTCACACACATAAGCGGTGGGGCTACTGCTTCCCACCATGGTTAACATGTGCTTCACCAACATTTCTTTGTTTTCAGCTTGTTGGCGTGAAGCAGACAGTGAGGAGGCCCCTTCTGAGCAGAGCAATTCCATAGGAGTGCTGCAGATCAGGACTGCAATGTCAGGTTCATTTATCCAGGAAGCCCACCCGTGGGAGATGCGTGACCCACTCTTGAAAGACATTTTGCACCTGCCTGAACACCAGGGATCACACTCCACGCAGAAACTGTACACATGTGGCCCCTGTGGGAGAGGATTCTTGTCCAGTGCAAACTTCTACCAGCACCAGAGGCGATATGCTGGAGAGAATCCCTTCTGGGAGGATAATGGTGGGGCCTCATTTGTGAAGAGCTGTGCAGTCCACATGTTAGGGAGACCCTTTACTTGCAGGGAGGAAGGGATGGATTTGCTGGACAGCTCTGGTCTCTTCCAGCACCAGACCACTCACAGTGGGGTGAGTCCGTACAAAAGGACTGAGTTCCCGGAGTCTCTCCCACGCAGCTCCAGTCTCGGGCAACACCAGGGAGACCCTGATAAACGGATGCTCTTCAGTTGCAGTGACAATGGGCAAGGCTTCCTGAACACCTTCACTCTCCTTGAGAACCAGGTAACTCATACTGAAGTGAGACCTTTTAGATGCCTACCACATGCGAATATGTCCAAGGAGAAACCAGCTCTCGTTCATCACAGAAAAATCCACAGTGGAGGAACATCACATCTGTGTAAGGAGTGTGGAAAGGCTTTCATTCACCTGTCCCACTTAAAAATGCACCAGAGATTTCACACTGGAAAAAGACATTACACATGCAGTGAATGTGGGAAAGACTTCAGTCGCAAAGACACACTTGTCCAGCACCAGAAAGTTCACACTGGAGAAAGATCTTATGACTGCAGCGAATGTGGAAAAGCCTATAGCAGAAGCTCCCACCTGGTTCAGCACCAGAGAATTCACACTGGGGAAAGGCCTTATAAGTGCAGTGAATGCGGAAAAGCCTTCAGCCGTAAAGACACGCTTGTTCAGCACCAGAGATTTCATACTGGAGAAAGGCCTTACGAGTGCAGTGAATGTGGGAAATTCTTTAGCCAAAGCTCCCACCTTATTGAGCACTGGAGAATTCATACTGGGGCAAGGCCTTATGAATGCTTTGAGTGCGGAAAATTCTTTAGTCATAACTCCAGCCTTATTAAACATCGGAGAGTCCACACAGGAGCAAGGTCTTATGTGTGCGGCAAATGTGGAAAGGCTTTCAGCTGCAAAGACACACTTGTTCAGCACCAGATAATTCACACTGGAGCAAGGCCTTATGAGTGCAGCGAATGTGGGAAAGCCTTCAGCCGTAAAGACACACTTGTGCAGCACCAGAAAATCCACACTGGGGAAAGGCCTTATGAGTGTGGTGACTGTGGGAAATTCTTTAGCCATAGCTCAAACCTTATTGTACACCAGAGAATTCACACTGGAGCGAAGCCTTATGAATGCAGTGAATGTGGGAAATGCTTTAGCCACAACTCCAGCCTCATTCTACACCAGCGAGTTCACACTGGAGCAAGGCCTTACGTGTGCAGTGACTGTGGAAAAGCCTATATTAGTAGCTCCCACCTTGTTCAACACAAGAAAGTTCACACTGGAGCCAGACCTTATGAGTGCAATGAATGTGGGAAATTCTTTAGCCGCAATTCTAGCCTCATTCTACACCAGAGGGTTCACACTGGAGAAAAGCCTTATGTGTGCAGTCAATGTGGAAAAGCCTACAGCAGAAGCTCCCATCTTGTTCGGCACCAAAAAGTTCACACTGGAGAAACGCCTCATGAATGCAGCAGTTTTGGTGGTCCTTTAGCTGCATCTCTTAAACTAGTTTAGCACCAAAAACTTCATATTACAGAAAGGCCTTATAAATGCAAAAAATGTACTATCTCCTTGTTCACCCTAATAGAGCTCACACCAGCGAAAAGCTCTGTGAGTACCCTTTGTGAGGGAGCCATCAGCCAGGATATGAACCTTGTACCTTTATATATCCACCTTGGGGAGATTCCCGGTAAGTACCACGTAGGTGGAAAGCTTTCGTGAGATATGTTGCACTTCCTAAACTGTCCAGCACTCTTGACAAAGATATATAACTGTCAGTGCCTGTGACGGAAGCCATCTCATTGCTACCAGCTGTCAGGATCACACAGTCTGTCAGTCACTCTAATATGCTCAGGGAAGGCAGATCCCTGTGCCTTCTCTCCTGCTCCCTGGAGGGAATCGTGTGTTTGGAGCCCATTGACAGCCCGCCTTTTCTCCCCCATGACTGGGTTCTGAGTGAACTTGATCTAAGCTCTGGCCAGAAGAATCTGAGCTGGTGACTGCCAGGCATTTCCAGACCAGATTTCCCTTTTTTATGGACAACGTTGACTGTAAACATGAGAGCTGTGCTTCCAAATCACCCAGCTTTGGAACTGCCTGCCCTGTGCTGCTCTGCTTTGTGCAGTGATAAAGCCCTGTTGTGGCAGTCTTTACTCTTGGGACGGGTCTTTGTACTTTGTGGAACAGGTTGAGAAAAGAACTGAGTTCTGCCAATGTGAAGGGAGGAGCTCCTTTTGTCGGCACCAACTTCATGTGCCTCAGAGGGGACAGCAGGCAGGCAGAGAGCAGATCTCAGTCTGCTTCGGCCTAATTTGCATTGTGGGGCAAGTCTTGGTAGAAAAGACTGAAGAGCTTTGTGTGCCTCCTCCTGTGGCCTGGAAGTCAGGATTTCCTGTGAGCCCAGAGTTCATTCTGAGGACGTCATAGTTGATGTGAAAATCTCCAGTGCTTCTGGAAGCAACATGAATTGGGTCCCTTGTTCCTAGGGAATGTCCCCTGCACTTTTGAGGGATTTCTCTTTTCTGGACCTATACAGGAACCAGTCCCTGATGTCCAGAATCCCATAGACTGGAAGGCCTGTAGGGCAAGGTGGGAATCATACTTGGTCCAGAAACACTGAGGTAGTGGAGTGGGGATCACTGTGGCAAATGAGAGGAGGTGTATCTGTTCTAAAGGAGGCATCTCCACATGTCCATGAGATTATGGCTGTGTGAGATGAGAGTGTACAGAAATTCTCAGGACCTTCAGACATCTGTATCTCCTGTAGCCAAGGCCACAGTCAGAGTAAAGAATCTAAAGGTTTGTGGATTCCTGTACCTCCCTGGGCTGTTGATGTCATGGCCATCATTACACAGGCAGGAGCCCCAGCACCGACAAAAGAGATCCAGGGATAGGCCTCTCTGACCCAGCCAGCATTCCTAATGATTGAAATGGATGTAGACTCCATTGCTGTCCCTGCTAAATTGGGGGAGAGGGATATGATAGAATCAAAATGGTTAGCAGCTGTGACTTTCCAAGAGGGAGAGTAAATACGGATTTTTATGAGGAGCATTTAGTTCTTAACTGTATTGAGGTTCGGTTGACATGAAATAAACTGCACATATGTAAAGTGTAAAATGTGTTGTGTTTCAGCATGTGTGTATCCCTGTGAAGCCATCGCCACAATCAAAATTATGAACGTATCCAACACAACCAAAAGATTCCTTGTGTCCCTGTATAGTCCTTTCCTCCCAGTTCTTTCTAACCCCCTTTCCCACAACTCACAAGCAACAGCAAGCATTTTCTAGAATTTTATATGAACAGAATCATATGGTATATACTTTCTGGGGAGTGGGGACTCTGGCCTTTTTTACTAACCATAACTATTTTGAGATTAACCCATCTTGTTGCATGTATTAACAGTTTGTTCATTTGTATTGTTGAGTAGTATTCCATTATATGGATATACCACAATTATTTTTTACACATTCAGCTATTAGTGGATGTTTGGATTGTTTCCAGTTTTTGGCTGTTACAAATAAAGCTGCTATGAAGATTTGTGTACAAGTTATCACTGAATAACGTTCCATTGTCTAGATGTAGCACACTTTGTTTATCCCTTCATCTACTAAAGGACCTCTTGGTTGCTTCCAAGTTTTGACAATTATGAATAAACCTGCAATATGCATTTGTATGTAGGTTTTGTGTGGATCACATAAGTTTTCAACTCGTTTGGGTTTAAGCCAAGGAGCATGATTTGCTGGATCATATAGTAAACGTATATTTAGTTTTGTAAGAAACTCTTCCAAAGTGGCTTTACCATTTTGCATTCCCACCAGCAGTGAATGAGAGTTCCTGTTGTTCCATATTCTTTTTTTCTTTTTCTTTTCTTTTTTTTTTTAAAGATTTTATTTTTTTCCTTTTTCTCCCCAAAGCCACTTGGTACACAGTTGTATATTCTTCGTTGTGGGTCATTCTAGTTGTGGCATGTGGGATGCTGCCTCAGCGTGGCTTCATGAGCAGTGCCATGTCCGTGCCCAGGATTCGAACTGATGAAACACTGGGCTGCCTGCAGCAGACTGTGCGAACTTAACCACTCGGCCACAGGGCCAGCCCCTGTTGCTCCATATTCTTGTCAGCATTTGGTCTTATCAGTGTTTTGGATTTTAGCCATTCAAATACTTGTGTAGTGGTATGTCATTGTTGCTTTAATTTGCAATTCCCTAATGACATATGATGAGTATCTTTTCACGTTCTTTTAACAGTGTCTTTTGCAGAGCAGAAGTTTTTAATTTTAATCAAGTCTGAATTACCCAATTTTTCTTTTATGGATTGTGTTTTTGGTGTTGTATCTAAAGTCATTGTTATATAAAGTCCTTGCCAAACCTGAGGTCACTTACATTTTCTCCTACGATATCTTCTAAGTGTTTTGTAGTTTTGTATTTTGCATTTAGGTATGTTATTCATTTTGAGCAAATATTTGTGAAAGGCATAAGATCTGTATCTAGATCATTTTTTTATACATGAAGATGTCCAGTAATTCCAGCACCATTTGTTGAGGACTGTTCTTTCTCCATTGAATTGCCTGTACTCCTTTTTCAAAGATCAGCTGTCTGTATTTGTGTGGTTCTATTTCTAGACTCTTCCAATTTTTCCATCCCTTGAGATAATCATTGTGTGGGTATGGCTTTTTTTGTCTTTTATTTATGTGGTATATTCCATCAATTGATACTAAGATGTTAAACTAACCTTGCATTTCCTGGGACAAATCCCACTTGGTCAGGATGTATAATTCTTTGTACATGTTGCCAAATCAGTATCTGATACCTTTTAAATGTATTTTACATCTATATTGACGAGGGATAATGGGGTGTCAACTTCTTTTCTTGTGATATCTCTGTCTAACTTTGCTATCACAGTAATTCTGACCTCATAGAATAAGTTGGGAAATTTCATCTTCCTTTATTTTCTGAAAGAGTTTTTGAAGGATTAATGATATTTCTTCTTTAAATATTTGCTAGAATTCCTTAGTGAGGGAATTGAGCCTGGAATTTTCTTGTGGGAAGATTTTCAATAAACATTACTTAGTATAGTCCTGTATAGATTTTTCTACTTATGTCGGTTTTGATAATTGGTGTCTTTCTAGGAATTTGTCCATTTCAACTAAACTGTCTAATTTTGAAGGATAAAGATTGTTTATAATATTCCCTTATGATGCTTTTAATGTCTGTATGGTCACTAGCGTCTTCATTCCTGACTTTGTTAATTTGTTGTCTTCTTTTCTTTGTTTGCTTACCTAAAGTTTTGTCAATTGTTTTGATTTTTTTTGAAAGAACCAACTTTCTGTCTCATTGATTTGTGTGTGTGTGTGTGTGTTTTTCTGTTTTCTATTTCAGGGAGTTTTGTCCTAATCTTTATTATTTCCTTTCTTATCATTGCTTTGGGATTAGTTTAGTCTTATTTTCTTGGTTTCTTAACGTGGAAGCTTAGGTTATTGATGTCTTTCTTTTTCTGTAATAAGTTGTTTAAAGCTGTACATTTCTCACTGATCATTTAATTTAGCTGTGTCACATCGATTTTTGTATGTAGCATTTTTATTTTCTTCTAGTTCAAAATATTTATGTTTTTAAATTTTAACTTGTAATTTCTCCTTTGACTCATAGGATATTTGACAGTGTGTGGCTTAATAAGTTTTTCTCTATTAAATTTTCAGGGCTATTACCACAGAGCGGGAGGAATGCATTTAATTTTTCAGTCAAGGGCCCAAGTGTTACAATTAAGGGCTTGAAATGGAGGAAATCTGTGAGTTATTAGGAATATCTTCCACTCTGGGGAGGCCTGCCCTGTCACCAAGTGGTTATGTTCGTGTGCTCTGGTTCAGTGGCCTGGGGTTCGCTGGTTCAGATCCTGGGTGCAGACCTACGCACCATTCATCAAGCCATGCTGTGGCAGCATCCCACATAGAGGAACTAGAATGACCTACAACTACAATATACAGCTATGTACTGGGGCTTTGGGAAGGAAAAAAAAGAAAAGAGGAAGATTGGCAACAGATGTTAGCTGAGGGCCCATCTTCCTCGCCCAAAAGCATAAAAAAAAAAGAAACCTTCCATTCTGAAGAATATTTTGAGCAAAGCTGTCAGGTGTTTAATGTAGAAAAAGTAGCACCCCTATCTTCCACGGATTGATGAGGATGACTGTCTGTCATTAATTCATCTTGAGTGCTTAAGGATGTGGCAGGTTATTGAGCTCTTTTTCCTTCCTCAGAGGACCCTCATTGATCTGAATTGAGGGATTTTCTTTGTCTTGGTTTTTCTTTCCTAAGATGGACCATCTTTTCTCCAGTGTCCCTTCTGTTTACAATATATTGAAATTCGTTTTCAATGGGTCATTTGTTGGGGAATGGGTCCCTTAGCTGTTTGATCTGCAGAGGGGCAAGTTTACTTTGGGTCCTGTCTCATTTTTATTCTAAAGCCCTTTCAAAATGTACTGTCAGCTGTTGTATTTAAGGTGTATTTATTGTATTTATTATTCTGATTTCTGTTTTTGAATTAGATCTCCAGTTCAGATTTAAACCCATTGATAAAATGACATCTAACAGCTGCTGTTACATCAGCACCTCTGTAACTCAAATGTTGCAAGAAGGTATTTTTCTAGTGTTAACCAAAATGAGCAGCTTTACAAGGCAAAGATAAAGTTTTAAAGAAAAGAGAGGCTTTGTGAAAGCTGTGCAAGCTATGGATGTACACCCCAACTCATAAGTTGATAAGTGAGCCCTCCAGTGTTGGGGTGGCTGGGTTTATAAAGGCAAAAATTGCAGACTATATAAGGCAGAGTCCAGTTTCGGATTGGTTGCCCTTTCCAGTTACAGTTTATCTTGTGTCCGGACTTTCTAAATGTGCTAATCACAGGGAAAAAAACCAAACTTTAGCAGTATTCTCTGGCTGTCTCATGTTGGTCAAGGTTAAATGCAATTTTCTGTTTCTGTCCATAGTTCAGCCTTGAAGTGGTCATGGTAACCGTCACGTCAACTCTGGCCCAGTTCTTATCTCTTTCTTTTATCATTTTCCTCTTTTGTTTTTGTTTTTGTTTTTAATCCCCCCAGTACATATTTGTATATTTTAGTTATGGGTCCTTCTAGTTGTGGCGTGTGGAATGCTGCCCCAGCATGGCCTGGTGAGTGGTGCCATGTCTGCACCCAGGATCCGAAGTGGTGAAATCCTGGGCCGCTGAAGTGGAGTGCGCAGACTTAACCACTCAGCAAGGGGGCTGGCCCCTCATTTTCCCCTTTTGATGATAGGTTCACCAGGGCAACACCTTTTATCACTTCAGGGTGTATTCAAGTCCCTTGATTCCCAAGTGCCCCCTCGGTTGCTTAGGTTCTATCCAATCTCACTTAGGAGGCACCAGAGGTCAGCATGGGCTGAACATAGATGGTGATTTGAGCCAGCATCATGCAGGTTGCCAGTGGTGGAGTGGCATCCAGACACCACTTAAAGCAAGGAAGAATAAGTTTAAAGAGGAGCCAAATGCTGAGTCCTAGAATAACAAGGATCATGACAAATTGGAGGCCTGATCATAAGAACAAGCCTATTCCCTCAGGAAGCCAACTGAAAAGGTCTCCCAATATTCCCAGTCCATTCCAGGGGTCTGGTTCAGTTTTTTTCAGTGTTTTATGTTCTTTTTAAGTATTTCTAGATCATGGGTAGCTTTGCCAGAAGGGTTTACATAAAAGCAACAGTCCTCTCCTAACATGGCACAAGTTTTCCCTGCATCAGCTGTGAGTGTGTTAAGAGGTCTGCCATTCTGGAGGACTGAGTACCTCAGCTAGAGTCTGTTATTGCTTGCTGATGGGTTACAGCAGAGCTAGTGGCTTTCCAAGATTGCTCAACCAAAAGAGAAATGTTTCTTATTGATTTTTCCAATTCTGGGATGCCTGTGAACTGAAAGAATCCTGTATAGAGAGGTGAGTCCTAGGCCACTTCTATCTATGATAGGGCTAGCTATGAACAAGATTCCCAAGTCAAGGTCTCTTTTTCACCTCTTCTCACTGAGCAGTTAGGGCTGTAGAGACAAAAGATCCCAAATTATGGATGCAGGCTAAGGGTCCCAGGGAGGTTAAGTTATATACTTCAGGGAGCAGTGAGATGACAGTAGAAGTTTCTCTCCATCTCTTTGGAAGGACCATGTAAATTTAGTGCCACATGGAAAGCAATAACCTGATCCTTGTAGGGATATGGCCGAGGTAGATCCCTGGGCCTAGACCATTGTGTGGGTGGTATTAATTTGGACAGAAGCAGGAAGAATAACCGTCCCGAGGCTGCCATGGGTCAGTTATCCAGAAGGGTTTGTAGGTGGGCATATAATCATCAGCGCAAAGCGGGTGGAAGTGGCCCAGGACATTTGGATTTGTGGGAGTAATTGAAAGAGCAGTAAAGATTACTGTATAGAAGAGTGAGAAGGTTTGGGGAATGTAATACGGTGGTGGAATTAGTAAGATTATAGGAGACTTTGGTTGAATTGACCATCAGCCAGGAGTTTCCTGAATGTTGGTCTATTCCTCAGCTTTCATTAATATTTGGGTCTGCAAAGCTTAACAGTTCAGGCATCCAGGCACCAGAAGCATTCACCAACAAGTTTCCCCAAAGAAGGGTAACAATTGAATCCAATTCAGTGACTTCATAATTGGTCTGATTGTTTACAAGAATTAAAGATATGTTCTGTGACGTTGTGTTCAATGGAGTTATTGCAAAGCAAGACGTGGTTGAGAAAACCTAGGAGTGACCATAGCCATCTACATTGCAAAAGCATAATGAAGCTTTATAAGGTAAAGTATGCACTTGGCCTAAAATCTCAGGGTATGAAGCAGCAGGGTCAGCCAGATTCCAGTTGGCATATCCATCTTCCATCCGTGGCCTTGCTCGCCAAGGCCTCGTGTGTGATTGTGTAAGCTGCATAATCAAACCCAGTATATTTGCCAGAAGCCTTAAGCAAAGTGGAGAATGACGGGGGTACCCCTATGAGGTCGGAGTCTTCTAGAGTATAATTTCAATCTGTACAGATCCAATGGGAGGAGAGATTGGTCCTGAAAGCAATATTCTGTATGATAGGAAGGTAGGGGTGGGCGAAAAACAAATGTGGTGGAGGAGTTATGGGAGTTATGGAAGGAGTCAGAAGACCACAGCAAATGCAGGTAAAAAAGGTAGTCAAGTACGCCACTTTAAGGGGTGCCATAGAGGGATCCATTATTAAGGAATTCAAACCAAGGAAGATCCCAGAGGTCCCAGTCTCAGGGAGCACTTGCTCTTCTAAAGATGGATCCTGTTGTAACCTGTTTACAATATCAGGACAGTTTTTAAAGTAATCTAGAATGATTTAGAGCAACAGTATGGCAAATAGCATCATCAAGTCAATCTTGGAAAACAATGAAGAAGGGCAGTACCAGGAGGGCACAGGAAAATACGAGCAACAGTTAAAATGAAAAACAAGAAGAGCAGTATGAGAAGATTCAGCTGTTTTTCATGTGGGGTCATGAGGAGGAGGGTTACAGGCCTGGTCCAGAATCTTGGGAAAGCTGTCTCCTTCAGATGTCTGCTTCTGCTCCAATGGCAGGTCTATGGCAGGGGTCTTGGCAGTGGGTCAAAGCTGGGTATCAGATAAGGGAGTTGATTCTTGTTGGAGTGGGAGTCCTTCCGTTACTGAACCAGGTTAATTTTGCTTGCAAACGATTATGCCAATCACTGAGACAATGAGTTTGGAAAGAGAAAGAATTTAATCACAGGGCAGTCAAGTGAGGAGGCGGGAGAACCAATCTTAAATATGCCTTCCCAAGAAATGGAGGTTAGGAATTTTTATGGGATAAGGGAGTAGGGTGGTGTAAAGTGGAAATAGATGATTGGAAGTAAGGAGAAGTGAGGTAATTGATCTGTGCAAGTATAGTCAAGCTTCATAAGTCTTCATAAGATGCATCTTCACAAAATGGCGGTCTTACCATGCCCTGAGGGTGGAGTTTTCATCTCCTTGACATCAAAGGGTCACTTATCCATCATCTGCACAGGCCCAGTTGATGTGTGGATGGTCTCAACTGGCCCAAACTGGACAAGGAGTCAACTTTCAGTTCCTGAAAAACTTAAGTACACCACCTGTTATCATGATGACATGAGTGTCAAAGATGTTATCTATAGGGTAGATTTTAGTAATGCATTGTCTAACTACTTTTGCAAACAGACAACTGAGTATAGTTAAAGCAAGTTTGCCCCCTACTTTACTCCCCCCTTGTCTTGGTTCATTCTTGAGGAGTTTGGGGCAACAACTGCTCTAACTACTTTCTGCTGGTAAGGGACGTGGGCCTAATAAGGACTTGAGGTATGACATTCTTTAGCACTCATTTGGAAATATTCCCTTATTCCTGGTTTTGGGTTGACATTTTGTATTATTAGGATTCTTCACCTCATTCAATAGTTTGAGTACAACATCCAAAAGCAAAAATTTTTTTTGTGGGGAAGATTGGCCCTGAGCTAACATCTGTGCCAACCTCCCTCTACTTTGTATATGGGACGCTACCACAGCATGGCCTGATGAGCAGTGTGCAGATCTGCACCTGGGACCTGGACTGGCAAGCCCTGGGCCGCTGAAGCGGAGCATGTGAACCCAACCACTATGCCACTGGGCTGGTCCCTAAAAGCACATTTTATAATCAAATATCTGGCCAGAAGGATAAGAAATATAGACAACTCAAATTTTAATAGTCCCTGAAGAATAGATCTAATTCCTTGGGGAATCCAAGAGAACAGTTCTGAAAACCAGTTTAGAGCCGGCACCTCTGGGGATACTTGCTGCAGCCAGATAGCTTGTCTGATTGGGTAGGTGGCCCAGCTGGACTCTGTGTGACATGTTTATAGATTACATTTTTAATTTCTAAGGGAGAGACCAGTGACATTATAAACTGGAATTATCATGGGGTCCCATGGTCATATGCTGAATAAGATTTGGGGTAATACATGCAACATTTGGAAAGATTACCTGCCTTTGCCAATGTCTGAGAAATTCCAATCATCGAATTGTCCCTCCAGGCTTGGGGAGTCAAAGTCAACAAGGAAGCATAACAAAAAAGGAAAAGGGCAATCATGTTTATAGTCCAATGTGTGGTCTTTATCTCACTTAAGCTATAATAGAATCTATTGATTAGGTTTACACAGGAAGTGATTTAGCCTTTTGGGTAGTACACAATAAATCATAAGCAAGTAGAAAATTACAAAGGCCAAACAGTCCAACAAGTAAAGTAAGAACCTGGGAGTCATTCATTACTTATCTTTAGGATACCGCCTTTTGAACAGCAACCTGAGGTCTATCAAGGTTAACTTGTCCATTCAGAGAAATCAGTGTCCTGAGTATGTATGGTAGATCCATGGCTTAATTCCTTTCAACTTTGTCGATGAGTAGGTTACCAGCAGCACTTCATAGGGCCCAGTTCAGTAGAGGTAGAGTTGATCTGGGTGCTTGTGCTTCCAGGATTTCAGTAAGACCCAGTCTCCACAAAAAAGATGGTACAGAGGAACATCTGACAGTGTCCAGTTCCTTAATTTGAGTTCCCTCAGGGTCTCTTTTATCAACAGGAAGAATTTCCCAAAGTTAGGCCTATATTGTATAAGCAAGTAACCAGGTTTTTAATAAGAAGCATTTCTAGAAAAACAAAGTTAATAGTTGGAGCAAATTATAAACCAGTGTCTGAATCCAGGGAGTAGCTAGTCAAGAAGATTTCTAGATGTCAGGGTTGAAGCATCTTTCACAGTTTGAAATGTCTCTGATGCTGTCTCTGGGTGTTCAGGTATATTTTTGAGTGGCTTATACAGCAACAAGCATGACTGTCTCCTAAAGTTTATATCAAGTTGTCCAGCTTCAGTTTGCAGGGCTTCAGGAAAAAGAGTGGTTTTAGGTCTCAATGATCCCAAATGAAAAGGATGGAAACAATTGAAACATTAGTTTGGAGATTTGTAGCCAGATATTTCAAGAGACTAGAAGAACTCAGGATCCAGTCCTGTTTACAGATAGAAAACAAAAACCTCAGAGACAATTAAAAGAACTAGAATCTAATATCCATGAATGTGCACTACAGTTTTTATTGATACATAATTTTTCTCTCTAAAATCATCCTCATTTTTTAACAAAGCCAAATTAAGACTGATTGGTTTGCAAAATAAGTCTAGTTTCAGTAGACTTGGCCAAATCATTTACATAAGTACAGCAAGACTATCAATTGATCATATAGGCTCTTTATATCTGCTTTGCTGGAAGTTTATACAAGGAACCTCAGAGTGAACTTTAAAGGCCTCTTGAGGCCAGGCCAAGCCAAGGACTTGTCATCAGACTCCACCTGTAATACCTATGATTTGGGTGAATTCCTCTCTTCTTTTGAGTTTCCCACGAATATTCTGAGGTTCTTTTTTTTTTTTTTTTTTTTTGAGGAAGATTAGTCCTGAGCTAACTACTGCCAGTCCTCCTCTTTTTTGATGAGGAAGCCTGGCCTTGAGCTAACATCCATGCCCATCTTCCTCTACTTTATATGTGGGATGCCTACCACACCATGGCATGCCAAGCAGTGCCATGGTCACACCTGGGATCTGAACTGGTGAACCCCAGGACGCCGAAACGCAGAATGTGCAGACTTAACCACTGCGTCACCAGGCCAGTCTTCTGAGGTTCTTTGCACGTGCCAGGGAAATGACCTTTTTTACTCACCTGCTAAAGTTGCTGGGAATCCTGTAAGGAAGATACCAGGTCAATTTTCAAGTGGCTTTACTTCATAAAGTCAGTCCTTGATCCCCAAAGCTCTTTGGTCATTTCTGAGTCATTTCTTTGGTCATTTCATGTTTCTCTCAAACATGATATTCCAGTCTGGGGCTGGCCCCATGGCCAAGTAGTTAAGTTCACAAGCTCTGCTGCAGGTGGCCCAGTGTTTCGTTGGTTCGAATCCTGGGCGCAGACATGGCACTGCTCATCAAACCACACTGAGGCAGCGTCCCACATGCCACAACTAGAAGGACCCACAACGAAGAATGTACAACTATGTACCAGGGGGCTTTGGGGAGAAAAAGGAAAAAATAAAATCTAAAAACAAAAAAAAAAACCCAAAAAAATGATATTCCAGTCAAAGCCTTGGTAATATAACCAATACTTCCAACTGTGTCCTGCTATAAGGAGAACAGATTTTTTTTTTTTTTTGGAGGAAGATTAGTCCTGAGCTAACATCTGCTGCCAATCCTCCTCTTTTTGCCGAGTAAGACTGACCCTGAGCTAACATCCATGCCCATATTCCTCTACTTTATATGTGGGACGCCTACCACAGCATGGCTTGCCAAGCAGTTCCATGTCCGCACCCAGGATCCAAACCAGTGAAACCAGGGCTGCCAAAGTGGAACGTGTGCACTTAACCTCTGTACCACTGGGCTGGCCCAAAGGAGAACAAATTCTTATTGAACTTATGGAAATAAGTATATTGCCATGAAAATAAGAATATTCACTCACTAAGAGTTTCCAAATTCTGGAGGGATCAGGTAGAGAGAGAAAGATAAATGTTTCAATTCTCCTTACAAAGGTATAATTTACCAAATTGCTATAAGTCATAGCATAAGAGAAAGGAGGAAAAGTTTTCCTTAAGTCTGGAAAAACAAAACATTAAAAACGAGCAATATATTTTAACAATAGCAATATATTTTAAACAAAAAGTCATACACACTATAATAATCCTCATCAGTTTATTCAGTCCCATGTAACCAACTCTTGATCTTGATTTTCTGTTAGCAATTTCATGAAGTCATTAGTTTCTCCATTAGAGTTTTATAATTTCTTACCCAGTTCAGTTTTATGATCTGAAAGTTTATCAGAAACCTGTATTCTAGAGTGTCAGAGTCCTTTCCATGAATCTCTCTGAAGTTGAAACAATTGCAAAAGCATCAGAGTAAAACAGTAACTGTCTATAAATGACAGAAGACTCAAAAATGGCAATTAGAGAAACTTGGCTATTTCTATGACATGCAACACTTTAAGATACTAACTAGAATTATGATTGATAACTAGGGTGGATCAGAATTTAAGGAATGTCATATATATAATATATTTAATTTTATATATACATATATATGTTATTTATTACATATAATTTTTAAACACATATTAATAACATTCATCCACGCAGTATAACCTACGAAGTTTTATCATCATTTATTTGACAATATTTCCCATGTAATTTAACATTCCAAATAAGCCTAATTAGTTCAATATCTTCCTCTTCATAGGAAGAGAAAACAAATTCTTTGAGAAGTCTCAGGGGAAGTTTGTTAAAAATACCAAAAGGTTGGTGACATCAGCAACGTGGCAGAGTGAGAAGTTTTCTTTGTCTCTCCCCCTTAGAACTATAACTAATTGGACATTCATCAGTCAACTAAGGATATCCACACAGCATCTCAGGATGCCTGAGAGAACCGTGCTGCTATACATCTGAAGGGGGCAGACTTCCCCCCAGGAGGAGGTGGAGATAGGTGAAAACTCTCTGACTCCTGGACACCCTAGTACCTGCAAGCAACTTTCTACTGGCTGACACACTCATAGCATCGCCACAGCACCAAGGGTGGGCATCTGTGCTCATCAGTGGTGCAATGGTGGAAACAGGTAACTACAGCCCTACCTAAGCCCCCCACGATTGCTCCGTACCCCAGTGGGAAAATCCATGGTCCCACAGCAGCCGCAGGGAAAGCCTCTACTCAGCATTAGTGGAGAGGCTCCACCCAGCATTCAGAACACTGGGAGGCCCTGGGAACAAAAGGAGCCCAGCCCAAGTATCAACCCGCCAGCCAGCCGCCTCTGACACTCAAAGTCCTGCTGTTGCCCTGAAGGAGCAAGGGAGACCCAGAGAGACCGTGTGAGTGGGCGGTGGCAAGTTGGAGTCCCAGCGAGTCTGCTCTGACAGGGAATTCAAAATAGCCATCATTAAAAAACTCAGTGAGATAAAAGAGAATACAGATAGACAACTCAACGAGTTCAGGAGCTATGTCACAAAAGAGCTTGATACCATAAAGAAGAACCAATCAGAAATGTTGGAGATGAAGAACACAATGGAGGAGGTTAAGAAAAATCTGGACTCTCTGAACAGTAGGGTCGATAATATAGAAGACACTATTAGCACTTTTGAAGATAGGAATATAGAAATGCTGCAGATAGAGGAGGGGAGAGAACTAAGACTAAAAAGAAATGAAGAAACTCCCTGAGAAATATCCAACTCAATTAGGAAATGCAACAAAGGATTATAGGTATCCCAGAGGGGGAAGAGAAGGAGAAGGAGGCAGAAAGCCTGTTCAAAGAAATAATGGCTGAGAACTTCCCAAACCTGGGGAGAGAGATGGAACTCCAGGTGACAGAAGCTAATAGATCTCCAAACTTTATCAATGTAAGAAGACCAAACCCAAGGCATATAGTAGTGAAGCTTGCAAAAGTCAATGACAGAGAAAATACTAAGGGCAGGAAGGCAGAAGAAAATAACCTACAAAGGAACCCCCATAAGGCTGTCAGCAGATTTCTCAGCAGATACCTCACAGGCTAGAAGAGAGTGGAATAATATATTCAAAACTCTGAAGGACAAAAACTTGCAGCCAAGAATACTCTATCCAGTGAAAATATTCTTCAAATATGATGGAGAAATAAAAACTTTCCCAGATAAACAAAAGTTAAGGAAGTTCATTGCCACAAGACCTCCCCTACAAGAAATGCTCAGGAAAACCCTGATACCTGAAAAATCAAAAAAAGGAAAGGGGTTACAAAACCCAGAGCAAAGGAGATAAGTAGAAAGACAAAATCAGAAAGTTGCAGCTCTCCATCAGAACAGGTTAGAAAAGGCTAAGTATAACATTAAAGATAAAAGGAAGGGAAACACCAAGAATAAATATAATCTTGTCATTTTAACCACAAACTCACAACACAAGAAGGAGGAAAAAAAAAACTGACAATAACAACCTAGAAGGGGAAGAGGAAAGGAATGGAATGGCTTAATCTAAGGAAATAAAAGGCTATCAGAGAATGGACTATCTCATCTATGAGATGTTTTATACAAACCACATGGTAACCACTAAACAAATATCAAGAATAAAGACACAAATTACAAATAAGAAGAAAGCCAATATAGAAAACTACCTACCTGAATTGGTAGTCCAAAAATCACGGGACGAGAAATGAAGGAAATGCAAGTGAACCAGGAAAAAAAGCGATAGAATGGCAGCATTAACCCCCACATTTCAACAATCACTCTAAATATAAATGGATTGAATTCTCCAATCGAAAGACACAAAGTAGCAGGATGGATTAAAGAACAAGACCCAACAATATGCTGTCTCCAGGAAACACACCTCAGCCCCAAAGACAAACACAGACTCAGCGTGAAGCGATGGAAGAAAATATTCCAAGCTAATAATGAACATAATAAAGCAGGTGTCACCATACTTATATCAGACAAGGTAGACTTCAAAGCAAAACAGATAAAGAGAGACAAAGAGGGGCAGTTTATAATGATAAAAGGGACACTCCACCAAGAAGACATAACACTTATAAATATATACACACCCAACACAGGAGCACCAAAGTATGTAAAGCAACTATTAACAAAATTGAAAGGAGATATCAAAAATAATACAATAATAGTAGGGGACCTCAACACCCTACTAACACCAATGGACAGATTAGACAGAAAGTCAACAAGGAAATTATAGAATTAAATGAAGAACTAGAACAGACGGACTTAATAGATATATGTAGAACATTCCATCCAAGAACAGAAGGTTACATATTCCTCTCAAGTACGCATGGAACATGCTGAAGGATAGACCATATCTTGGGAAACAAAGCAAACATCAACAAATTCAAGAGGGTTGAAATAATATCAAGCATCTTTTCCGACCATAATGCTATGAAACTAGAAATCAACTACAAGAATAAAGCTTGGAAAGGGGCAAAAATGTGGAGAATAAACAACATGCTACTGAACAAACAATGGATCATTGAAGAAATTAAAGAAGAAATCAAATATTATCTGGAGACAAGTGAAAATGAAAACACGCCATACCAACTCATTTGGGATGCAGCAAAAGCGGTCCTAAGAGGGAAATTCATTGCAATACAGGCTCACTTCAATAAACAAGAAAAATCTCAGATAAGCAATCTCAAACGACACTTAAAAGAATTAGAAAAAGAAGAACAACAAAGGCCAAAGTCAGTAGAAGGAGGCAAATAATAAAAATTAGAGCAGAAATAAATGAAATTGAAACAAAAAAGACAGTAGAAAGGATAAATGAAACAAAGAGTTGGTTCTTTGAAAAAATTAACAAAATTGACAAACCCATAGCCAGGCTCACCAAGAAAAAAAGAGAGAAAGCTCAAATAAATAGAATTAGAAATGAGAGAGGAGAAACCACAATGGATGCCATAGAAATACAAAAGATCATCAGAGAATACTATGAAAAACTATATGCCAACAAATTGGACAACCTAGAAGAAATGGATAAATTCTTAGATTCTTACAACCTCCCAAAACTGAAGCAGTAAGAAATAGAGAATCCGAATAGACCAATCACAAGTAAAGAAATCAAAACAGTAATCAAAAACCTCCCCAAAAGTAAAAGTCCAGGACCAGACGGCTTCTCTGGAGAATTCTACCAAACATTTAAAGAAGATTTAATACCTATCCTTCTCAAACTATTCCAGAAAATTGAGGAAGATGGAGCACTGCCTAACACATTCTACGAAGCCAACATCACCCTGATCCCAAAACCAGACAAGGACAACACAAAGAAGGAAAACTGCAGGCCAATATCACTGATGAACATAGATGCAAAAATCCTCAAGAAAATTTTGGCAAACTGAATACAGCAATACATTAAAAAGATTATACACCATGATCAAGTGGGATTTATACCAGGGACACAGGGATGGTTCAACATCCGCAAGTCAATCAACGTGATACACTACACTAACAAAACGAGAAACAAAAACCACATGATTGTGTCAGTAGATGCAAAGAAAGCATTCGACAAGATCCAACATCCATTTATGATAAAAACTCTCAATAAAATTGGTATAGAAGGAAAGTACCTCAACATAATAAAGGCCATATATGACAAACCCACAGCCAACATCATACTCAATGGACAAAAACTGAAACCCATCCCTCTGAGAACAGGAACAAGACAAGGGTGTCCACTCTCACCACTCTTATTCAACATAGTACTGGAGGTTTTGGCCAAAGCAATTCATCAGGAAAAAGAAATAAAAAGAATCCAAATAGGCAATGAAGAGGTGACACTCTCACTGTTTGCAGACAACATGATCTTATATATAGAAAACCCCAAAGAATCCATTGGAAAACTATTAGAAATAATCAACAACTACAGCAAAGTTGCAGGGTATAAAATCAACATACATAAATCAGTAGCATTTCTATTCTCTAACAATGAACTAACAGGAAAAGAACTCAAGAACACAATCCCATTCACAATTGCAACAAAAGGAATAAAATGCCTTGGGGTAAATTTAACCAAGGAAGTGAAAGACCTATACAACGAAAACTACAAGACTTTTCTGAAAGAAGTTGATGACGACATAAAGAGATGGAAAGACATTCCATGTACATGGATTGGAAGAATAAACATAGTTAAAATGTCCATACTCCCTAAAGCAATCTACAGATTCAATGCCATCCCAATTAGAATCCCAAAGACATTCTTTATAGAAATAGAACAAAGAATCCTAAAATTCATATGGGTCAACAAAAGACCCCGAATTGCTAAAGCAATCCTGAGAAAAAAGAACAAAACGGGAGGCATCACAATCCCTGACTTCAAAACATACTACAAAGCTACAGTAATCAAAACAGCATGGTACTGGTACAAAAACAGGTGCACAGATCAATGGAACAGAATTGAAAGCCCAGAAATAAAACCACACATCTATGGACAGCTAATCTTCGACATAGGGGCTTAGCGCATACAATGGAGAAAAGAAAGTTTCTTCAACAAATGGTGCTGGGAAAACTAGACAGCCACATGTAAAAGAATGAAAATTGACCATTCTATTTCACCATTCACAAAAATAAACTCAAATTGGATCAAAGACCTAAAGATTAGACCTGAAACCATAAGACTTCTAGAAGAAAATATAGGCAGTACACTCTTTGACATCAGTATCAAAAGGATCTTTTTGGACACCATGTCTTCTCAGACAAGGGAAACAATAGAAAGAATAAACAAATGGGACTTCATCAGACTAAAGAGCTTCTTCAAGGCAAGGGAAAACAGGATTGAAACAGAAAAACAACCCATCAATTAGGAAAAAATATTTACAAGTTGTATATGTGACAAAAGGTTGAATCTTCATAATATATAAAGAACTCACACATCTCAACAACAAAAAATCAAACAACCGTATCAAAAAATGGGCAGGGAACATGAATAGACATTTCTCCAAAGAAGATATATGGATGGCCAATAGACACATGAAAAGATGTTCATCATCACTGATCATCAGGGAAATGCAAACCAAAACTACACTAAGATATCACCTTACACCTGTTAGAATGGCAAAAATAAACAAAACAAAAAGTAACAAATGTTGGAGAGGTTGTGGAGAAAAAGGAACCCTCATACACTGTTGGTGGGAATGCAAACTGGTGCAGCCACTATGGAAAACAGTATGGAGATTTCTCAAAAAATTAAAAATAGAAATACCTTATGACCCAGCCATCCCACTACTGGGTATCTATCAAAAAAACTTGAAATCAGCAATTCCAAAAGTCCCATGCACCCCTATGTTCATTGCAGCATTATTTACAATGGCAAAGACATGGAAGCAACCTAAGTGCCCATCAACTGATGACTGGATAAAGAAGATATGGCGTCTATATATACAACAGAACACTACTCAGCCATAAAAAAGGATAAAGTAGTCCCATTCACAACAACATGGATGGACCTTGAGGGTATTTATGTTAAGTGAAATAAGCCAGATAGAGAAAGACGAACTCTGTATGACTCCACTCATAGGTGGAAGTTAAACATGTACACAAAGAGAACTGATTGGTGGTTACCAGGGGAAATGGGGGATGGGGGGAGGGCACAAAGGGGGAAGTGGTGCACCTACAACATGACTGACAATAATGTACAAATGAAATTTCACAAGGTTGTAAACTATCATAATCTTAATAAAAAGTAAAAAAAAATCCATAAAATGTAAAAAATATATATATAAAAAGGTTTAAAACACTTGGTCAAATAGGATCATAGCTGACTGTGAAACAATGCTTACTCACCTGTTTAACCAAGGTGACAACAGAAGGTGTTAAAGACAAACATAGAGAGACAATATAAAAAAGCTTAGTTCCTTTAATAGACCTCAGCCCTTTAGAACATAGGAAATTATTTTTGACAAAACATAGAATTTCTGTCTTTTTCACAAACTTACTCAAAGAAAAGAAAAACCTTTTATAATCTCTTTATCAAGAGCAGGCTAGAAGTCCAAGAAAATTATCCTTTTAAGAGACAGAGAAAAACAAATTCTAATTTTTTCACTGTAACCCCAGGGGCCCTAGGACTAGTTCAACTGACCCCATCTTATCAACAGAATAATTAAGTGTGGTTTTTCAGGAACTGAAACCCCTTATCCAATTCAGGCCAACTGAGACCACCAACCCATCAACTGGGCCTGCATAAATGCCCGATAAGTAACTTTTTTTAAAAAAAGATTTTATCTTTCCTTTTTCTCCCCACAACCCCACCCCCACCCCGATACACAGTTGTGTATTTTTAGTTGTGAGTTCCTCCAGTTGTGGCATATGGGATGCCACCTCAGCATGGCCTGATGAGCAGTGCCATGTCCATGCCTAGGATCCGAACCAGCGAAACCCTGGGCTGCCAAAGCGGAGTGCACGAACCCAACCACTCGACCATGGGGCCAGCCCCATAAGAGACCTTTTTGATGTCAAGGGGCTGAAAGCTCCACCCTCAGATCATGCTAACATTACTATTTTGTGAACACACATCCTATGAAGAGCCATGGAGCTTGACTATGCTTGCGCAGATCAATTACCTCACTTCTCCAATCATCTATCTCCACACTTCAGACCACTCTGCCCTTCGCCCCAAGCCCTGGATCCAGGAGACAGATCTGATAATATATGCCTCCATCCCCTTGCAGATGGATTCTACAAGTAAAGCTGCTTTTCTTTCCCTAGAAGCTATAATAATAATTGGCTCTTTATGCACATTGGGTGTCAAGCCCTTGCTCAGTAACAGCACCAGCTTATTTTTTATATTAAAACTGTCGACGAAAATAATCCATAACCAATCTATAAATGGAAATTTGGGTGAGTTAATTCTGAGCTGAAATCTGAGGACTATGGCCCGGGGCCTTTCTTCCCGAAGGAAGAAAGGGCACCAAGTAAGTGAGGTATACAGAGTTGTTATATACCCCTATACAGGACGTTTCACATATGATTGAAATGTCCCTCCCACAATAGTCACAAGATTGCCCTGTCGGCACAGCTCTTGATGGACACAGCAGGTAGTAGGTCTGCTATCTCGGAGGTTGTAGCAGGAGGCAAGCCTATTGTCTCAAGCTGGGTGGTCACAGGTGAACACAGCAGTCATTTCCTAGCCTAAGGAAAGATGCTTAATCCTCAAGGGAATGCCAACGTTGGGAGGGGGAGGGAAGTTGCACCTTTGTCTCAAGGGCCTTTGCTCTTGCCATAGGGAATATCTAATGCAGATATACAATGCATGCTCAAGGGCCGTGGTCAGGCCCTTTTGGAAAGACAAGGTCAGGCCAAATTAGGTTTACACAAAATGGCTTCCTCATATACCCCAATATATCCTATTACTTGCCATTTTTATTTGTCAAAACTATTTACTTAATTAAATTCGTTTTGATCTTAGCCAGCTTGACCATGCACTCTTTCCTCAGGATTCCTCTTCCACAAACCTTCTATGACTTTTGTTTTACTTTCAGAATTTGTCCCATGCCTTCTTTCTTCCCTCTTACTACTTGTGGGGACCTGAAATTAGCCACCCCAAGATATGTCTCTTTGGCATCAGGATTATTTGAGGCTGATTGCTTTTGATAAACTGGGACAGGGAAGGAAGAATGGAACTTGCCCTTTGTTAGGACACCTTTACATTTGTAAGGTAAATCTCTATCTGTAAAAGGTGCCTCCCTCTCTGTACCAGGAAGAAGAAAGGAGATGACCTTCTCTCTAAAAACTCTTAATCAATACCAAAGGCAAGGACTTAAATCTGAATTTTATTGTGCTTGTCTGGTAACCTCCTGTAACTGACTTCCCTCCCCCTCCCAACTTTGGCATTTCTTAAGGATTAAGCATCTTTCCTTAGGCTAGGAACTGATTGCTGTGCTCACCTGTGACCACCCAGCTCCAGACAATCGACTTGCCTCCTGCTACGCCCTCTGAGACAGCAGACCACTACCTGCTGTGTCCATCAAGCACTGTGCTGACAGGGCAATCTTGTGACTATTGTGGGAGGGACATTTCAATCACATGTGAAACACCCTATTTGGGGGTATATAACCACTCTGTGCACCGCACTTCTTCGGTGCCCTTTCTTCCTTCGGGAAGAAAGGCCCCGGGCCATGGTTCCTCATAAAGCTTTGTTTAATTTTCTCTTGCTATTCTGTCTCATGTGAATTTAATTCGTTCTCCGGCCAGACGAACCCCCATTTGGGAAGAGGAAATGTCTTCCTCCCCTACACATAGAATTCAGAAAATATTAGGGGTGTCGACCGGCCGTTCTTCACCAAGGGGCATCCCTGCACCCCTCGGCCCTTCTACTCATCAGTTATTTATTATTTATTGCTTTTAGGAGAAAACCTCTGTAACATTTTAACAGAAAGCAGAAGGTCAAGAATAATATATAGATAGTTCTTGATCATCCAATTAACCAGCAAACGTGGAAGGACGATGGGTTCTGCCTAAAGAATTATGTTCCCTGGCAAAGTGCCTTGCACGATTCTCCTTCCATTGCCAGATCTTGTCACAATACAATGGTAACTAGAGTGGGGGAATGCCTCCCACAGACCCGGGGCGAGGAGGAGTCCCGCCCCGCAGGGGAGGGGGGGAGGGGGGGGTTGTGACGCGGGAGAAGTGGCAGGACGGGCCGAGAGAGGCACTTAAAGGGGCCAGATGGGGTGGAGGACAGCGCAGTGGAGTCCAGGGGGTGAGGGAGGCACTGGCCCAGAGCCGTGGCGTAGAGCAGGTATGTGATGGGATTTGGGACCGACTTTTAGGGTCACAGCATTCTCTGCTGCGTATAGTGTAGCGGTGAGCAAAAGTAGGGAGAGAAGCATCCCCAGTTTCTTTTTGCCTGAACCTTGAAAAGAACAGAGATGGGGAAGTGAGTGCAGGGAGCGGGCTTCACAGAGAAGATGACGGGTTCCTTCTGGATGCGGTGATTCTGAGAGGTCTTGGGATGGAGTCGTGAGAAGGTGCAGACATTGCTTGGGTAGGTGGCCATAAAGGTTCGGAGAGCAGGCAGAGGGCTGGACTGCAGATGTGCAAGGGTGGAGGGTGTGGACTGGACCAGGGCGTGTTCTGGGGATCCGATGGAGGAGGGAGTGTCTGAAGGTGGTGGTTTCAGATGGGCCCCGTGTTGAGGCAGGGGAGGGGGAGATTCAGTCCTTGTTCAAAGTCACACAGCTGGTAAGAAGCAGCAGTGAGGTCTGAAGAGCTAAGGTTAGACCATCCATCTGCCTGAGATCACTTTGTACCAGGACAGGCATAGGAGGTGGTGCAGCTCAGCCTGTAGGATCCTACTATGGTTGCCCATTTCTCATGGCCTCCCTCTTCCTATGGGGTCCCATGTCGGTGGCAGAAATGTTTATGGACCCTGCACAGGTGAGTAGAGGCCTTTGCTCACCTCACTATCACTCCAGTGTTTTTGACATCACCATATAGGGAACGCTGATGTTCTGAGACTCTTCGCCTATCCTTCCACTGTTGAGTGAGAGGGCAATGTGATTTCTCCAGGCCAGAGGTCCTGACCTCACTCTCAGGTTGTACGGTGCTGTTTCCCTTTGTGACAACTGTTGGGATAACATTTGACGGGGAGTCCTGGGCACAGGATCCAAACTGTTCAATGTTTACAGGTGAGACTGAGCTGGAATGTTCAGGAAGCTACAAGTCTCTGTTGTATCTTCTGGGAATATGGAGCTGGCATTGGGTGGTGGGGTGGCCCAGGGATCAGGCCTGGAATGACAGCCTCAGCTTCTGGGCCTCTAATGTGCAGGGCGATGGGAATGAGGGAAGGTTTGGAGCAGAGGAGTGATGTGATCTGATCCAATTTGAGTAGGCTGTCTCTGGCTCAAGTGGAGGAGAGAAGTAGGGGTGAGGGTGTAGGCAGGGAGATCTGGGAGGAAGCTCCTACCACAGTGCAGGTGAGTGTTGGTGGGAGCTTCACAAGATTGGTGGCTGTGGAGGTGGGATGAGAGTTTGGCCTTTGGATTTGTTTTGAACCTAGAACCACAGTTTATGATGTAGTGAGCGAGGAAGCCTGGGAGGTGGGATGGAAGAGGGCAGGGGAGTCAGTGAGGCTCCAAGATTTTTGGCCTTGTTTGTAAGGATGCCTGTTCCATCAATGAGATGGTTGAAATCAGCAGTAGGACGAATTTTTAGGAGGAAAATGAAGAGTTATATTTTGGCCACATCCCAGATGTTCCAGAGACTCTTAAGTGGACGTGTCCCTTTGGCAGTTGGACACGCAGGTCTGGTGTTCAGCGGAGGTGTTCAGGTTGGAAACAGCCATGACATAGTATCCACTGTGAACTGGAATGAAACTGAGGGTCAGATCTGTGAGTGGGCCTGTTCAGGTTATGGTGGTGATGCCATTGGGGAGCAAAGAAGGTGAAGGAAAGGGCCAAGGACTGGGTCTCTCAGTTGGGCACCAGGATGGTGGTGGTGGGCGTCAGAAATACAGATGAGGAAGCGCAGTGGTTGTGAGGTGAGGTATGTGTGAGAGGGAGGGTGGGGGAGTAAGAAAGTTTTCCACAAGGGAAATAAAAGAAAAAATAAACAAGTGGGATTTCATCAGACTAAAGAGCTTCTGCAAGGCAGAGGAAACCAGGATCAAAACAGAAAGACAACCCACCAATTGGGAGAAAATATTTGCAAATCATATATCCAACAAGGGGTTAATCTCCATAATATATAAAGAACTCACACAACTGAGCAACCAAAAAACAACCCGATGAAAAGATTAGCAGAGGGTATGAACATACATTTCTGCAAAGAAGATGTACAGATGGCCAATAGGCACATGAAAAGATGCTCAACATCACTAATCATCAGGGAAATGCAAATCAAAACTAGATTTAGATATCACCTTACACACATTAAAATGGCTATAATCACCAAGACAAAAAATAACAAATCTTGGAGCAGTTGTAGAAGAAAGAGACCCTCATCCATTGCTGGTGGGAATGCAAACTGTTGCAGCCACTATGGCAAACAGTATGGAGATTTCTCAAAAAACTAAAAATAGAAATATCACATGACCCAGCCATCCCACTACTGGGTATCTATCCAAAGTACTTGAAATCAACACTTGAAAGAGATTTACCCTGATGTTCATTGCAGTATTCTTCACAATAGCCAAGATGCAGAAGCAACCCATGTGCCCATAGACTGATAATTGGATAAAGAATGGAATGCTGCTTACCCGTAAATAAAGAGAAAATTGTCCCACTCGCAACCACATGGATGGACCTGGAGGGTATTATCCTAAGCAAAATAAGCCAGAAAGGGAAAGACAAACACCAGATGATTTCACTCATATGGGGAAGATAAACACATGGACAAAGAGAGCAGATCAATGGGTACTGGGGGCAGAGGGCATGGGTATTGGGCACAGAGGGTGAAGGGGAGCACTTATATGGTGATGGACGAGTAGTAATGTACAGCTGCAATTTCAGTGTTGTGAACAATTAACTCATTATATATAAAAAAACGAAAGGCTTCCAAGAAGAGAAGGGTCACTAGGTGGATGCTGAGGCATCATTGCAGGAGTAAAGTTGGCAGTAAGGTCAGTGTGGGTCTCATTACTCCTCTAATGAGTGACCAGTGTTTTGTGGTAATTCTTGATGGGGTCTGGATGGTTTAATTCAGGCTGGTAGATGAATTTGAGGGGAAATGGGATGAGCTAGGAGTTTGCTAGGCCTGTGTTGAGGATGGTGCTTGGGAGTCAGTACAGCTGCGCTTAGACTGATGTTCAGGTAGAGAGAGGAAGATTCTGACTGCTTATGGGGCAACATGTCCAGTGCAGAAGTGGGAGAGGGCTGAGGATCATGAGGTCGTCCCGTAGGTTTGTGTGACTATGTTAAAGTACAAGCAGGACCAGGTCGGGAGACCATCAAGTCAGGGCTAGAGGCTGCCCCAGGTGCTATGGGACGTGGGCATCCTGGGGCAGAATAGGATGCTGGTTTCACTTGCCGTGTGCTACCTAGATTCCATGTGCAGTGTTGCATGTTCAGAGGCCATGGAAATGTCTGTGATGTGGTACCAGGTGGCCTGAAAACATTGCAACTGTGGAGGCGCTGGAGACAGGGGTACAGTCCAAAGTGTGATGTGTACATGAGGAGGAGAATGAATGGAAGGCCCTGTGGACGTGGCACATGGCTCTGTAGTTCATGGATAGCAATTAGATGAATAGAAATTCAAGAAAACGCAGAACAGGAAGCTGCTCATGGACTGAACTGTCCCAATTTTGACAGGGCTGTGTGGTCTTTGAGGACGTGGCCATTTATTTCTCCCAGGAGTAGTGGGACCTCCTTGATGAGCCTCAGAGATGCCTGTACCATCATGTGATACTGGAGATTGTTACACATTTCTCATCCATAGGTAAGGCACTAACACTCACCCTAGTGTCCTGTGCTGGGCTCTATTCTTCTCCTTTTCCCTGGGCAGCTCAGTCCTTCCCACCATGAGACCGTGGGTACGACTGCCTTTCCTGGTTTGTTGGCAAGTGTGTTACTGGTGCCAGGGCTCAACTGTGTGCACTGTTTCCGCTCTCCCCAAGTCCCCTATCCTTGCTACTCTGAAGAGCTTGCAAGACATGGCTCAGTCATCAAAAATCTTGAAGTTTGTCTGAGAGATCCCACAGCTTGTCCCTGGTTGGGTGACTCTGTCTTGGAACCTCTGTGTCCCAGACCTTTCCCCTTCCTCTTGCTGACATTTCTTGGGGCCTGCTTGTGCCAGTAATTCCAGGCACCAACGTGGTCACTAGTTTTGGGGAACGTGGCATTGTTTTTTTGAAGACTCGTCTTTGAAGTTCTTGTAACTTTAGAATCTGGAATGTCATGGGGTGGCTCACTCTGGGTGCACATTGGCCACTCCCTGGTGCCTGACACAGTGGTGCACTTGGCAAGAGAACAATGCCAGGAGAAGTTTAAAAGAACCTGGGCTGGTGCATGGGAACTGGGGAAGGTTGTGAGGTGAGAGCTGAGTTCACATCGTGCTGGGAACCCTCCCTGAGCCCACCATTCCACGATCCCACGAATCATGTCCACATCTTACTTGTATGTTTTCTTTCCCATCATCATTTATACTCTTGACTTTGGGTCCTGTCTTTCCCCCAACAGACACACATCTTTCTGACCTCCACCTCTCACCCGTTCTCTTCCACGGCTCCCTTTGCAGGGCTCTCCAACATTTGACCTATGCTGACGGTGTTGAGAGGTCTGTACATATCCCTAAATAGTCTTTGAGCACCAGGTACTGTCACAGTCGGACGTTTCTGGATCTGGACACATCTGCTCCATGCTCATCAGTCACCAGCAGCCATGGCCTTGTTGAAAGCCACTTGCAGAAGAGTGAGCTAGGGACCCTGCCTCTCCTCCCTGCACCTTACCCTTTTCTTGTGTCCTTCCTGTTATGTGAGCTTCTCAGGCCCAGCTCTTCACAGAAAGCCTTCCTCTCACTGGCTGTAGCCCTTGTTGTCATTCACCAGTCCCATGGACTTAATTGTGGATGTGACTTACACTCATTAGTGGGGTTGCCTCTTGCCACCAAAGTCAACATGCAGTTTACCAGCATCTCTCTGCTTACAGGTTGTTGGCATGGAGCCCAGGATCAAGAGGCACCTTTTGAGCAAGGTTTTTCTGTGGGAGTGTCACAAGTCAGGGCTCCAGAGCCAGGTTCATCCACCCAGAAGACCCAGCCATGTCATAGGTGCGGCTCACTCTTGAAAGAGATTTTGCATCTGGCTGAGCATGATGGGATACACCCTGATCAAGGGCGGTACACTTATGGGACAAGCCTGCACCAGCATCCAAAGCAGCAGACCGGAGATAAACTTTGCATAAAGGACAGCAGGAACATTTCCCTTGTCATGGACAATGGAGTTCACATGACAGAGAGGACATTGGCATGCACTGAAGGTGGGAAATGCTTCCCAACCAGCCCAGTCCTTCTCCAGCTCCCAGCCCCTCACAGTGAGGGGAAGCCACCCAGGGACACTGAGCGTGAGGAGCCCTTTGAAAGTGGACAAAATGATTACAAGTGCACTCAGTGTGGGAAAGCCTTTAGCCGTAAACAAATACTTGTGATGCACCAGAAAGTCCACACTGCAGGTGGACCTTATGAGTGCAGCAAAAGTAGAACATTGTTTAGGCACAACTCTGACCTCAGTAAACAGCAGAAAAATCACACTAAAGAAAAGGGTTTTAAGTGTAGCCAGTGTGGGAAATTATTTAGGTACAACTACAAACTCATTAAACATCAGAGAATTCACTCTAGGGAAAGGCCTTCTAAGTGCCCAGAATGTGGGAAAGTCTTTATATACAATTCTAGTCTCATTAAACATCAGATAATTCATGCTGGAGAAAGGCCTTATGAGTGCAGTGAATGCGGGAAAGTATTTATATGCAATTCCAGTCTCATTAGGCACCGGACAGTTCATACTAGAGAAAGCCCTTATGAGTGCAGAGAATGCGGGAAAGTCTTTACATACAACTCCAGTCTCCTTAAACATCAGATAATTCACAGTAGAGAAAAGCGTTATGAGTGCAGAGATTGTGGGAGAGTCTTTATCTACAACTCCAGTCTCCTTAAACATCAGATAATTCACACTGGAGAAAGGCCTTTTGAGTGCAGAGAATGTGGTAAAGTCTTTATATACAACTCCAGTCTCATTAAACATCAGATAATTCATACTGGAAAAACGCCTCATCAGTGCAGAGAATGCAAGAAAGTTTTTACAGACAAGTCCAATCTCATTAATCATCGGAGAATTCACTCTAGAGAAAGGTCTTATGAGTGCAGAGAATGCGGAAGAGGCTTTACATACAACTCCAATCTCATTAAACATCAGAGAATTCACACTGGAGATAAGCCTAATGATTGTGGTGAGTGTGGGAAAGTCTTTACAGAGAACTCCAGTCTCATTAAACATCAGAGAATTCACACCAGGCGAAGGTCTTATGAGTGCAGAGACTGTGGAAAAATCTTTACATGCAACTCCAGTCTCATTAAACATCAGAGAATTCACATTCAAGAAAGGCCTTCTGAGTGCAGAGAATGTGGGAAAGTCTTTACATGCAATTCCAGTCTTGTTAAACATCAGAGAATTCACACTCGAGAAAGGCATGAGTGCAGTGAATGTGGCAAAGTCTTTAAATACAACTCCAATCTGATTAAACATCGGAGAATTCACACTGGAGAAATGCCTTATGAGTGCAGTGAATGTGGAAAAGTCTTTACAGACAACTGCAGTCTCATTAACCATCAGAGAATTCACACTGGGGAAAGATATTATGGATGCAGTGAATGCGGCAAAGTCTTTACGTACAAATCCAATCTCGTTACACATCGCAGAATTCATACTGGAGAAAAGCCTTATGCATGCACTGAATGTGGGAAGACCTTCATTAGAAAGTTCCAGCTCCTTCAGCATCAGACAGTCCACACTGGAGAACGGCCTTATGAGTGCAGTGAATGTGGTAAAGCCTTCCACAGCAATATTACACTTGTTAGGCATCAGAAAACCCACACTGCAGAAAAGTCTTATGAGTGTCGGGAATGTGGGATATTCTTTACATGCAACTACTACCTGATTAAACATCGGAGAGTTCACAGTGGAGAAAAGCCTTATAAGTGCAGTGAATGTGGGAAGGCCTTCTTCTTCAAATGTATGCTTCTTGAGCATGAGAAAATCCACTCTGGAGAAAGGCCTTATCACTGCAGTGTATGTGGAAAGGCCTTTCTTAGAAAGCTTCAACTTGTGTATCACCAGAGAATGCACACCGGAGAAAGGCCTTATAAGTGCAGTGAATGTGGGAAATCCTATAGCTTTAACTCCAGTCTCAGTAAACATCGGAAAATTCACGCTGGAGAAAGGCCTTATGTGTGTTGTGAATGTGGGAAAGCTTTCATTCTCAAGTATAAACTTGTTGAGCACCAGAAAATCCACAGTAAATAAAAGCCTTATGGGTGCAGTGAATGTGGCAATGCCAGTCTCATTAAAGATAGGAGTTTTGCTGGAGTAAGGCCTTATGGGTGTCGCAAGTGTGAACAATTGTTTAGGGACAGCTCAAACCTCAGTATACATCAGAGAGTTCACCCTGGAGAAACGCCTTGGTAGTTTAACTGTTGTGGAAAGTTCTTGAGATGCAGCTCCACGCTTGTAAGCATTGGAGACTTCACAATGGAAAAGAACTGAGTTTGCTTCCACTGTTTGGCTATTGTGCATAATACTACGAATATGAGTGTAGCAATATCTCTTTGAGACTCTGCTTTCAGTTCTTTAAAAGTACATCCCCAGAAATGGAATTGCTGGTTCATGTGGTAATTGAATTTTTAGTATTTTTGTGCAACTGTTTTCCATAGTAGCTGTACTATTTTATATTCCCACCAGCAGTGCACAGGGATTCACTTTCTCCACATCCTTGCCAAAACTTCTTAGTTTTGTTTTTTTGATACTAGCTATCCTAATGTGTGTCGTGATGTCTCATTGTGGTTTAGATTTGCATTTTCCTCATAGTTGGTGATGTTGAGCATCTTTCTATGTTCTTGTTTCCCATTTCCGTATCAGTTTTGGAGAAATGCCTGTTCAAATCTGTTGCCTATTTTTAAGTTAAATTGTTTTGTTGCTTACCTTTAGGAGTCCTTGTTTATGTTGTCCCCTTAGATCCATGATTTGCAAATATTTTCTCACTCTGTGTGTTGACTTTCACTCTGTTGGTTTTATCCTTTAATGTACAAAAGATTTTGCTTTTGATATAGTCCAATTTATCTATTTTTGCTTTTGTTGTATGTACTTTTGGTGTCATATTCAAGAAATCATTGCCATTGGGAATGGTGTGTTTAGTTTTTCTTTTTGTTTTTTCTTTAGAGGAAAGGATGGAAGAATGAAAAAAAACAGTAGGAATTGAAAGATGAGGAGATAGAAGAAAAAGGAAATAAAGTAAGGGCAGATAATATGATACAGAAGGAACAGAGGAGAATATTTTATTTTTATGACTACATGTTATGTGACATGTGTTGTGTTGGGGGCTCTCACAAGCAACATCTCATGAAATTCTCAAACCAGTTGGCTCATTTGAGGAAAGTCAATAGGGAGTATGATATAGGAAATGGAAAGAGAATAGTGTTAGAGATCTGGGAACCAATCTCAGATTTTAATCTCTGGTAGTAGTTTTTAATTCCATAGTGCAACATATATTAGGTGAATAATTGATAGTATATCTAAATTTAATGCTTTCTTTTCCATAAAACTCATGACAATTTAGATAGAGTTGCAGGATTGAGAGAAAACATTTAAAATATCTATATTTGCTCAGTATTAGACAAGATGTAGATTCTTATTTCAGAATATGTTGTCAGAGGCCCTGCAAATGAACCAAAGTATGAGCATATCATCACCTGTAGAGGAAAACCACATGGCTATCAAGGCTATGAACTTATGTTCAGACTCATTGGTATTAAAGAAAAACAAGTTAAATGTAAGCGTATTACGCCAAGTCCTTCTAATTACTAAACTTTGGGAAGCAGGTGTGATGTGATGTGGAAGCAATCATGTGTACCTCACAGGAGGGTCTAGGACTGCAGTGATGATGTATGTTTTATTTTTCTTTGTTAAATACCTGGGAACAGAATGGCAGGTTCATAGAGTTGGTGAATAATCAACATTTTTAAAATTAAACTTTATTTTTTGAGCAGGTTTAAGTTTACAGAGAAATTCAGCAGAAAGTATAGAGTTCCCATATTCCCCTTCACAACCACCATCCTCACAGTAGAAGTTTCCCGATACGGCATCTTGTTTTAGTGTGACACATTTCTTACAACTGATGAGGCAAATGATGATGATTATTACCTAAAGTTCACGGATTACATAGGGTTCACTCTCTGTGTTCATCATTCTATGGGTTTTGACAAATGTATAATGCCGTATTGCTACTATTCTGGTATCATATGGAATAGTTTTACTGCCTTAATAATCCTCTGTGCTCCACCTGTTTACACACTGTCTCCTCTGTCCTCTCCCCTGGCAACCACTGGGTTGTTTTTTTTTTTGGTAGGAACACAATATGAAATCAAACCAATGTTAGGTTTGCACAATGCATTGTTATTGCCTATGGGTACAATGATGTACAGCAGGTCTCTAGAGGCTCTTCATGTTTCTTAACTGAAACTTTGTGCCTGTTTATTAATAACTCATTTCCTCCTCCCCCCAGTCCCTGGTAACCACCATTCCAGTCTTCGATTTTATGAATGACTATTTTAGATTCCTCATATAAGTGGAATCATGCAGTGCTTGTTTTTCTGTGTCTGGCTTATTTAGCACAGTATCTTCAAGGTGCATCCATGTTGTCACATATTGCAAAATTTCCTTCTTTCTTAAAGGCTGAATAATATTTTATTGTGTGTGTCACATTTTCATCATCCATTTATCTGTTGATGGGCATTTAGGTTGTTTTCTCATCTTCAATATTGCATGGAACTGCTAATATCTCTTCCAGGTCCTGATTTCAGTTCTTCTGGATAAATACGCAGAGATGGGAATACTTCATCCTATGGTAGTTCCATTTTTAGTTTTTTGAGGAAACTCTATACTGTTTTCCGTAGCAGCTGCACCATTTTGCCTTGCCACCAACAGTATTCAATGGTTACAGTTTCTCACATCTTTCCCAAGACTTCTCTTGCTTTTTTGATAATAGTCATCCTGATAGGTGTGAGGTGATATCTAATTATGGTTCTGATTTGCATTTTTCTGATGATTAGTGACAATGAGCATTTTTTCCCCATACCTGTTGGACATTTGTATGTCTTCTTTGAAGAAATGACTATGCAAGGCCTTAGCCCATTTTTAAATCAGGTTGTTAGTTTTTTGTTATAGAGTTGTAGGAGTTCTTTGTGTATTTTGGAGATTTACCCTGTATGAGATATATAGTTTGCAAATATTTTCTCCCCATTCAGTTGGTTGTCTTTTCTTTCTGTAACCAGTGATCTTTTTAGTATCTCTGTAGTTTTGCCTTTTCTGGACTGTCATATAGTTGGAATCGTCCACAACAGCCCTTTCTGATTGGCTTCTTTCATTTAGTAATATGCAGTTAAAGTTCCTCCATGTCTTTTCATGATTTGATAGCACATTTCTGTTTATCACTGAATAATATTGCTTGTATGAAGGTACCAAAATTTGTTTGTCCATTTTTCTATGTAAGGACATCTTGGTTGCTTCCAAATTTTGGCAACTGTGAATAAAGCTCCTGAATGTTCACGTGGCGATATTGTGTGAACATCACTTCTCCACTCAGTGGGTACGTGTCAAGGAGCATGATTGCTGCATTCCGTGGCAAGAGTATATTTAGGTTTGTGAGAGACTTTCAAACTGCCTTCCAGGGACGCTATACGGTTGTGATTTCCCACAAACAATGAATGAGAGTTCTTGTTGCTCCACATCCTTTCTAGCATTTAATGTTGTCAGTATTTTTAATTTTAGCCTTTCCAGTGGGTGGGTAGTGGTATCTCGTTGGTTTTTAAATTTTGGTTGGTTGTTTACCTCGATTGCCTAATGACATATGATGTTGACCATGTTTTCATATTCTCTTAACAGTGTCTTTTGCAGAAAAGATATTTTTTATTTTAATCAATTCTAACTTAGCCAGTTTTCCTTCATAAATTGTGATTTTGGTGTTGTATCTCAAAATTTACCACCAAACATAATGTCATCTAGGCTTTCTCCTATGTTGTCTTCTAGGAGTTTTATAGTTTTGTGTTTTACATTTAGGTCTGTGATCCATTTTGAGTGCGTTTTTGTGGAAAGTCTAAGTTCTGTGTATGGATTCATTTTGTTTAGATATGGCCATTCAATTCTAGCACCATTTGTTGAATGGACTATCCTTTCTCCATTCAACTGCCTTTGTTCCTTTGTCAAAGATAAGTGGACAGTATTTGCGTGGATCTATTTCTGGGCTCCCCGAATTGTTTTTGCATCTGTTGAGATGTTCAAGGGGTGGAGTTCTTTTGTTTCTTTGTTTTGGTCTTTTATTCCCTCATATGATATATTCCATTGATTGATGTTCAAATGATAATCAATCTTGCATTCCCGGTTAGACAAATCCCACTTGCTCACGCTGTATTATCCTTTATGTATGTCGCAGAATTGGTTTTATGGTAATTTTTTATACATGTTATATCTATGTAGATAAGGGTTAATCGCTCTGTAGTTTTCATGTGTTGTCTCTGTCTCACTTTGAGATCAGAGGAATTCTGACCTCATAGAATGAGTTTAGATATGTTCCTTCTCTTTTATTTTCTGGCAGAATTTGTGAAGATTAGTGACATTTCTTGTAAATATCTGATAGAATTTCCTTCTGAAGACATTTGGACTTGGGATTTCCTTGTGGTAAGATTTTCAATAACTATTACTTAGTATAGTTCTCTGTAGATTTTCTCCCTCTTATGTCAATTGTAAGAATTTCTGCCTTTGAAGGAATTTGTACATTTCATCTAACTCATTTAAATTTGGGTAGATAAGTTGTTCATACTATTTCCTCATAATACTTTTTTTTTTGGTGAGGAATATTGGCCCTGAGCTAACATCTGTTGCCGATCTTTCTCTTTTTGCTTGACAAAGATTGTCACTGAGGTAACATCTGTGCCAATCTTCCTCTGTTTTGTATGTGCTATGCCACCACAGCATAGCTTGATGAGTGGTGTATAGGTCTGCACCTGGGATCCAAACCAGTGAACCCCGGGCTGCCAAAGTGGAGCATGTGAACTTAACCACTATTCTACTTGGCCATCCCGCCTTATAATATTTTTAATTTTTGTAGGGTCAGTAGTCAGGTGTCCTCTTCATTCTTGATTTTCTTAATTTCTCTTTTTTCTTATTTTTTGGTCGGTCTACCTACCATTAATTTCATTGATTGTTCAAAAGAAACACTTTTTGTTTCATCGCTTTTTATGGTATAGATTTTCTGTTTTCTATTTCAATGAGTTTTGTTCCACTCTTTATAAATAAAGCCTATTTATTCACCATCACCTGCATTTGGCAGAGACTCAAAGGCAAGCAGAGGATTGGGAATACTTTATAATGGAAAAAAGGTAAGAGGTCCACTATGCCCTGATTATGAAATGCTGGCATGTGAAGCAGCAGGGGGGCTAAGTAGAAGTGGGGCTCCTGTGTGATTCATTAGGAGTACATAGTTGGCTTTTTCTGGTTGGTCCTAAGTGGGAAGTGGCCAAAATTAGGGAAGATGCTAGGAATTAATCAAGTCCCTACCTGTCAACTATTTTATGATGTATTGTAAAAAGCTGAATGCAGGCCGTTGAGGGCATCCTGACAAAGGCAATATAGGAAGGAGGACCAACTCATTAAATACAGGTCGTGTCCTTGAATTGTGCCCGGATCTTCATATAGAGGTGAGTGAATGGCAATATGGAGATGTCTGGGACATTGAACGGGAAGTTGTGTTACTCAACACATCCCTGTGTTATGACTATTTTTTTCCCTGCTTTTTCTCCCCAAATCCCCCCAGTACACAGTTGTATACCCTAGTTGTGGGTCCTTCTAGTTGTGGCATGTGGGATGCTGCTTCAGCATGGCTTGGTGAGCGGTGGCATGTCCACGCACAGGATCCAAACTGGCGAAACCCTGGGCCGTGAAGTGGAGTGTGCGAAGTTAACCACTTGACCCCGGGGCTGGCCCCTTTATGACTTTCTTAAATTTACGTTTGTGAAGTGGAGCACAGGGTGCCAGATGGTGAGTTCCACAACAGACCAAGACCACAAGAGAAGTCGAAGTGGAGAAGTTTATTACTCACAGGTGGTGGAGGAAGTACATGGCACACCTCCAGGGGCCACACAGGGAGGTCAAGGCAGGGTCAGGCAGAGAGAGAGTGGCAGGACCTGGGGCACATGCCTTTCTTAGGGTTTGTGGGTGCAGTGCCTTGGGGTTCCCGGGATAAGTCCAGGTTGGTCAATTCATACCGAAAAGAGCAGAGTTTTGGTAAGCTCCAGGGGGACATGGGACACACAGGTGCTGGGAGGCAGGGAAGACTTGATCACAAGGGCTTTGGAAAGTCATGTCAGGAACTTAGATTTGCTTGTGACTCTGCGGGCTGCTGTCTGGGGCATGTGCTTCTGTGAGGGGGGTGAGTGTTGGTTTAGAGTCCCTGCAGGCTGCTAGGCCAAACAAAATGGATGCCGAGGCAGCGATACCATGGAGTAACTTAGCTAAACTCTTCACACCCTGCAAATGAGAGGCAGGGCACACCAGGGAGGCCCACATGAAATCTTGTCACATGGAGGAAGGAGGGGGCAGGGGAGAATCTGGGATTACGCCTTTGTGACTAAAGTGCCAGGGAGTACACAGGTGGTCATCCCCTAGGGCAGGAAGCCAGAACACATTAGAGTTTGTCCTTGGGCTATTTGTAATAAGTTTTGCAAGCCTGTGCAAGCTGACTTGCACGAAGGAGAAGTACACATCTTTGACTTTTAGTTTGGCCTTGTGATAAATGAATGCTAAATAGACCAATACAGAATCTAAGACGACAGAACAGTCCTTTATATGCAGGCAGCTGGCAACCCCCTTCCTGGGGTGTCCACTACTCCTGCTTTTGTGCCTGAAACCCAGAAGGTGCTCCTTGAACATTGCTTAGATCAGTAACTACAGCGCACAGCTTCCCTATTCATTTTCATTTTTCTGGCAAGTCTTTCAAAATATTGTTTCTATCCCACCAAGCATTTAACGAGCCACATTTTCAAGTATGAAAAAGAATCACATTTTGGAGACAAAAGCCTGAGTGTGGCCAAGGTTACAGCACAGCCACATCCTCAGCTTCATTCTCTGGCTTTTCAGACTTAACTGTCTCTTGCTAAAACTTGACCGAGAAAATGTGATCCCACACCTTTGTCTTGGGGACAACATGCTCCCAAGAGCACACACTGTCCTGGCAGAAGATGGTGTGTGATAAGTCACTATTCTTTTCAGATAGGTTTCAGATTCTTGAAAGATTGAAAATTATCTCATATGGAGTAAGAAATATTATTTGAAGAAATGTGTTGGTCACTGGTTTCAAACACGGTCACGGCTACAGGGACACAAAGATGTTTTTCTGGAAACTGGAGTCACAGCTTCATCCGTGATTCTGTGCCTGCTGCCATCCCTCCTCCATCTTTCCCGCCGTGGTTGTGTCTGGAGTCTTTTCTGCGCCACATATCGCAGAAGCTCATTAACTTGACTTCAGTCTACGTGTATTTGAAAGGAGACAAGATAGCTGAGGGCTGTGAGTGGTCACAGTGTCACTACAATAGGGTGGTCCCTTTGAATGTGTAACTTGCTGTACTTCATAGGCTCTGAAAGAAGTTTCTAACCTTTCGTTGACTTGCTGGACTGCTCTCCAAGAAATCTGGGTACTTTCTCTTTAAGAGCAAGCGAAATCCCGCTCCATTTTTGGAAGCCTGGAGCTCCCTGGCCCAAGACCCCTGGGCTTGCCACTTCGTCTTTATCCCGAGGGTAGGGAGCAACTTAAGGTCTAAGATTCGAGCGAGGTGCCTGTAGTGGAAACTACAATACCCAGAAGCCTCTACGGTGAGCGGCAGCAACTGAGCCAGTGAAAGGTTAGGAGTGGGACGCCTACGTGCGTTCGCATCGTGTAGGGCGGGACTTCCGGCGTTCCTTCTCGTGCACTTGGTAGCGCTCGGGTTTTTGGCCGGTTCAGGGCGTCGCAGGCGCTTTGTGGGCACCGAGGTGACGGAGCCGAAAAGCGCGACAGGAGACGTTGTCTCCGCTGCGCAGAGGCGGCTGTGAGGCCCGACGGAGCCGGTGGGGACGCGGCGGCCCTGGTCCCTGTTCCGCCCGTCCGCTGGTCGGTGGCTGAGGCAGCGCCGATGGCGTCGCCCGAGGTGGGTGGTGCCTCCCCGTGCCTCGCCCGGTCCGAATGCCGCCTCCGAGCGCTGGAGCCCGGGTGGAGGGGCGCGGCCTCGGGGTCCGGGCGGAGGGGCGGGCGTGGTGCAGTGGGAGCCGCTGGGCTGTGGTGGGGGCGGGGCTGCGGGGGCTCGGGAGTCGGCAGCCTTTGGACCGCCGGGGGCGTCCTGTCCGCAGGGAGCGGGGGTCAGGAGGAGTCCCGCCCTCAGTGGGGGCCTGAGCAGCTGGAAGCCCTGGAGGCTGTGAGGGGCGGCGGTCGGGAGACGCCCGCCTGGAGCTGGAGGTTGAAGCGGGTAAAACTAGGATGCGAATGGAGCCCAGTGTGGTCCCCGCAACAGACCGCGGAGATTTATGATCGGCTTGGACCAGGGTGGTTGCGGTCGAGGGGAGACGTGATGAGATTTTGGTTAGATCTCAGCAGTGGAGCCTATAGGTTGTCCTGATGCTTCACGTATCCTGTGAGCAAAAGTAGGGATTGAAGGATCGTCTCCAGGTTTCTTTGCCTGAATTTCCGAAAGTGTAAAGATGGGGAAGTCAGCGCAAGCAGCACGTTTCCCCGGGAAGATCATGAGTTGGATTTTGGACGTGTGATCCTAAGATGTGTCAAGATGGAGATGCCCTAAGATGGAGACATCACATGAGTTTGTGGACGTAAAGGTGTGGAGGCCCTGGAAGGGCCCTGGGATGGAGCTTTCAACGTGGTCGAGTGTTCGGAGTGGCCCGGGTAATGACCTGGAATTAGATTAAGGAGAGTGTCTTAAGGTTGTTACTTCTCATGGGTCCTCTAGTAAGTGTCAGGAGGGTTGAGACTTTGAGTGTCGGGCATAGGGGTTTCAGCATTCCTGGTGCTCCCTCTATAAAGGAGCATATCTGGCACAGGAGGTATTCTGGCCTGTGTCTGTGGAACAGGATGCCTGGATGTGATAAGTTGGTGGCCTGGATGGAGATAGAAGTGTAAGGTGGTGTAGACTCAGCCCTGCAGGTCAACTGATCTTCTGGGACAATCCCTGTGGGACAAAAAACGGTCAGGTTTGTGGAGCAGACAGATTTCAGACAAGGGCACTGCTGTCTCACCTCCACACCTCAGGGCAAGAGGAATGGAGTACTACTCTCAAGGGGCTGCTGCAAGTGCCTTTCAGAGGACTGTGTAGCAGACAGGCTTGTTTGCTGAACAAAAGTGTAGCTGAACTGCCTGCTCAGAGTCTCCCTACAACTCATTAAGTCCATAGTGTATGAAACACTTATTGATCAAAACAGCGTAAGCAACATCCTTCTAAATGTTTACGCATAGGTAGGCAGTTAGAAATGAACATCTTCAATAAATTAAATCTGCCAACACTTTATAAAAATTGATTGAAATGTTAATTTCTCTGTAATATTTTCTAACAGTGGATGTTATATATCCATTTTCTGAAAACCTTCAAAAGTAGAAGTTATGCCAACCCAGATTTTCAAAACCCTCTCCCTTCATTTGCACTGAAAACATACAAAATTGTTAATCCTTTAGAGAGTTACAGCTGATGGGTAGCGTGTACTGTTTATATTTAATACTATTATCAGCCCTATATGGTGGGAATCATTGTTATCCCCATTTTGCAGTAAAGGAATTGAGGCTCAGGGAGGTTCAGTCCTTATGCAAAGTCACACAACTGATAGTAGTGGCACTGAGGTCAAAGAAACTGAGCTTACACCATCAGGCTGAGATCATTTTGCTCCAGAGCAAGGCAGGGATGGTGGTCCAGCTTAGGCTATAGAATATTACCATGGTTACCCATTTCTCCTGGCCTCCCTCTTCCTGCAGGTTCCCATGACATTTGCAAAAATGCCTATGGACCCTGTAGAGGTGAATGGAAGATGTGTCAGACCTTCATCCACCCCAATTATCACCCCGATGGTTTTGCCACTCCCATATAAAGGGTGATGCTGTCCTGTGATTATTCACCTATTCCTTCTCCCTCCCTTGGGTCTGAAGTCCCTGTGGTCTCTCCAAGGCCCAGGGTCTTGAACTCAGTCCTGGATTCTATGGAGTAGTTCCCATTTCTGACAGCCATTGGGGTAAACTGTGGAAGGGTCCACAGCATCCAGAATTTTCAAATGATTGCAGGTGAGATAGCTGGATTGTTGAGGGAACTGAAAGTCTGATATCTGGTGGGAATACATGGCGGGGGGGGAGTGTTTGGAGGATAGGGGTGCACAGTTGTCAGGTCTAAAACTACAACCTGAGTTTCTGGGCCTCTAATCTGAGGGAAGTAGGAGCTAGGGAAGGTTTGGAGCAGAGGAGCCAGGTGATTTGACCTGGATTTTAACAGGCTATGTTTAGCTGCAGAATGGAGGAGATTCTCTGGGAGCCAAAGTGGAGGCAGAGTGACCTGGGAGGAAGTTACTGTGGCGGTGTGGGTAAGCATTGGTGGTGGCTGGACAAGTGTGGTGGCTATGGAGGTAGAGAAGTGGTTACCTTCTGGATGTGTTCTGAACAGAGCTGCCCCCCTTTAGGGACGAGGAGAGTGAGGGAGCTGGGAGATGAGATGGAAGGGGGAGTCAGGGATGGCCTCAAGGTTTTTGGCTTTCTCTGGAAGGATGGATGTCCTCTCAGTTGAGATGGGGAAGTCAGCAATAGGAGGGGTTTTCAGAGGGAATAGGAAGAGTCAGGTTTTGTCATAGATGTTCCAGAGACTCCGAGTGGAGGTGCCCAGTCGGCAGTTGGACACACAGGTCTGGAGTCCAGGGGATGTATTTAGGTTGCCGATAGCCACAATATAGTAGCCAGTGTGTGGAACAAAGTGTTGCTGTGCATCAGTTTTCAGAAGGGATGTTGTTAGGTTATGGCAGGCAGGGGAAGGAGGAGGCTAAGATTTGATTTGTATCTCTTGTTGGGATCCTGGATGGTAGTTGTTGGTGGACATCACAAAGACAGGTGAGGAAACAGAGTGGCTGTGATGGGGTGTACCTATGAGGGATAAGGGTAGAGGAGTCTGGAAGGCTTTCAAGGGGGGTTGAAGATAGGAGATAGATGTTGAAGCATCTCCATGAAGGAGGCCACATGTCAGGGCGTCTTGGGACTTAGAAATGTATTGTGGTGACTCTTGGTCAGGCTTGGATTATTTCATTCAGGCTGGTAGATTAGTTGAGGTGTGAAAGGATCAGTGAGGAGCATTGCTAGGTCTGGGCTGGGGATGGGGAGTTAGGCGTAGCTGCGCTTTTAGTGAGGGTCAGGTAAAGAGAGAATGTTCATGACTGCTTATAGGACAGCATGTGCAGTGAAGAAGGGGTGGAGGGCCAGGAGTCCATAAGGCCTTCATGTTAGGTTTGGGGGGCTGAGTGTGACACAGGGGACAGGGCCAGGTGGGGAGAACCACAAAGGGACCCTGGAGCTCTCTTGTGATAAGGAACATGGGCATTCTGGGGCAGGATGGGGCAAAATAGAATGCTGATTCCATTTGCAAAATACTGCCTGTATTCCATGTGCACAGTGGCATGTTGCGAGGCCACAGAAGTGCCTTTAGGGGCTGGCCCCGTGGCCAAGTGGTTAAGTTCGTGTGCTCCAGTTCAGCGGCCGGGGGTTTCGCTGGTTTGGATCCTGGGTGTGGCCATGGCACTGCTCATCAGGCCATGTTGAGGTGACATCCCACATAGCACAACCAGAAGGACCTACAACTAGAATATACAACTATGTACTGGGGAGCTTTGGGGAGAAGAAGAAGGGGGGAAAAAAAGAAGATTGGCAACAGATGCTAACAAAGGTGCCAATCTTTAAAAAGAAAAAAGAAAGAAATGCCTTTAGCATGGGCCATCGGGTCTCGGTAACCGAGTTGCGAAAGTGGAGGACCCAAATATGTAGAGAGGTTTAGTGTAAGAATGATGTGCAGGTGAGGAGGAATGTTAATGTTTAGCCGCAGGCCCTGGCACTGGATGCCTAAGGGAGAAAGATGAGTTCAAGTTTCCTTGTCTGGGAGGCAAGTTCTGGGGGACCTGAGGATATATACTGGTAAAAAGAGGGATAGAGCCCTCATTCCAGGCCCAGAGTTTAGATTATACTTTTCTGTGCTCTCCTCCATGTTTACTGTGTTCTGGACACAGTGGTCAGTGGAAATGAGGAGAGAGCAGACACCGGTGCCACCAGACCTGGCATCTCTTCCACACTGGGAAGTTGGGGTAGAGCGTGAGGAGGGGATGGAATTGTGGGGAGAAAGACTAAAGATCCTGGAGAGAGAAGCTGCACATTGATTGAACTGTCCTCATGTGGGCAGGGACTTGTGGTTTTTACAGACGTGGCCATACATTTCTCCCAGGAGGAGTGGGGCCTTCTTGATGAGGTTCAGAGAAGCCTGTACCGTCATGTGATGCTGGAGAACTTTGCACTTTTATCATCACTAGGTAAGGCCCTCATACCCACCCCAGTGTCCTGGACTGGGTCCTGTTCTTTCCTGCAATGAGACCATGGGTAGCACTTCCTTTCCTGGTTTGCTGGCATATGTGTTGTTGGTGTCAGGGCTGGACTGTGTGCACTGGACTTGCTCTTCCCAAGCAGACCCTTCCCTGTTGCTCTGAGGCCTTCCAAGACAGGGCTCAGGAGTGAGAAATCTTGAAGTTTGTCTGAGTGATCCCTCAAATCTGGCCTGTTCCTGCTTGGGTGACTCTGTTCAGATTGATGGAACCCAAGGCCTTCCCCCTTCTTCCTGACATCTCTTGGGGCGTGCTGGTGCGAAAAATTTCAGCCACCAATGTGGTCACTATTTGTAGAGACCACTGGTTCTGCAAGACTCTCCTCTCAAGTTCTTTTGATTTTAGATTGTGGGCTGTTGTGTGTTGGATTGCTCTGGGGGCATACTGGCCACTCCCTTGCCCTGCATTTCACCTAGGTTGGCCTCTTCCAGGTCCTATGTAGGTGCTCACCTTGAAGAAGGGAGAGGGGCCTGGGTGCCTGACAGGTGGACATTACCCCATCAGTGGCAGCAGGAAATAGCCCTAGAAGCTGGGAAAGTGTGTGTCGTCAGAGCTGGGTTCCAGTCACACTGGGAACCAGGCCTGTGCCGACCATTGCATGATGCCAGGGACAGTGGTCATACCTCATGTCTATCTTTTCTTTCTCATTGTCATTTCTAATCTTCCAGTCCCTGGGTCCCCAGCTCCTCAACTTTTGTGGCCTCCACCTCTCATCCTTTCCCTTCCATTGCTCCCTTTGTGGTGCTCTTGACATGTGACCTACACTTAAGGTGTTGTGAGGTCTGCCGATATCTTTAAATAGTCCTTGGACATCAGCTACTGTGTTGCAATCAGTGATTTCTGGGTCTGGACACATCTCCTATTCAGTGCTCACCAGTTAGCAGCAGCCATGACCTTGTTGAAAGCCATTTGCAGAGGAGTGAGTTGGAAACCCTGCCTCTCCTCCCTGCACTGTACCCCTTTCCTTGTGTCCTTCCCATCATGTGAGCTTCCCAGGCCCAGCTCCGCAGAGCAGGCCTTCCTCTCACTGGCTCTAGTTCCCATTACCTCTCAGCAATCCCATGGACTTATTTGTGGGTGTGTCTGACACATTTCTGGTGGGGGTGCCTCCTCCCACCAAGGTCAATGTGCACTTCACCAGCATTTATCTGCTTACAGGTTGTTGGCATGGAGCCCAGGATGAGGAGGCAACTTCAGAGCAAGGTGTTTCTGTGGAAGTGTCACAGGTCAGGACTCCAAAGCCAAGTCTATCCATCCAGAAGGTCCAGCCCTGTGAAAGATGTGGCTCACTCTTGAAAGACATTTTGTGCCTGGCTGAGCACAATGGAACACACCCTGAACAAAGACTGTACACTTGTGATGCAAAGTTGTACCAGCACCAAAGGCAACAGATTAGCAAGAAACTTTCTAGAAGGGACAACGGGAGGCCTTTATTTGTGAAGAAAAGCAATGTTCACATGACAGAGAGGACCTTGATGTGCCTCGAAGGTGGGAAGGGCTTCCCAGCTGGCACAGTCCTTCTGCATCCCCCAGCCCCTCACAGTTGGGGGAAGCCACACAGGGATACTCTAGGTGGAGATGCCTTTGAAAATAGACAAAATTATTACAAGTGTACTCAGTGTGGGAAAGCCTTCAGCAATAAACAGATACTTGTTGACCATGAGAAAATCCACAGTGGAGAGAAGCTTTATGAGTACAGAGAATGCAGGATGGTCTTCCTTAGAAAGTCCCACCTTGATCAGGAGCAGAAAGTCCACACTGAAGCCAGGCTTTATGAGCACCCAGAATGTGAAGTATTCTTTGAACAAATATGTGGCCTCAGTGACCACCAGAGAATTCACACCAGGCCAAGAAGGCCTTTTGAGTGCAGCCAATGTGGGAAGGCCTTCCTTAGAGTGTCCCAACTCACTGGTCACCAGAAAATCCACACTGGAGAAAGACCGTATGGTTGCAGTGAATGTGGAAAATTCTTTAGGAACCACTCCACACTCACTCGACATCAGAGAGTTCACACTGGAGAAAGGCCTTACAAGTGCAGTGAATGTGGGAAGGCTTTTACCCGCAAACATAAACTTGTTGAGCATCAGAAAATCCATAGTGGCGAAAAGCCGTATGAGTGCAGAGAATGTGGGAAAGCTTTTAGCCGCAAAGACAAAGTTGTTGAGCACCAGAAAATCCACACTGGAGAAAGGCCTTATGAGTGCAAGGAATGTGGGAAAGCTTTCAGACGCAAACATAAACTTGTTGAGCATCAGAAAATCCACACTGGAGAAAGGGCTTATGAGTGCAAGGAATGTGGGAAATTCTTTATGGACAGCTCCTCACTCATTATTCATCAGAGAGTTCACACTGGAGAAAGGCCTTATGAGTGCAGCAAATGTGGGAAATTCTTTAGGTACCGCTTCACACTCATTAGACACCAGAGAATTCACACTAGAGCAAGGCCTGATGAGTGCAGTGATATGGGAAATTCTTTAGTTGGAACTCCAGACTCATTAGACATGGGACAAATCACACTAGAGAAAGGCCTTATTAGTGCATCTAATGTGGGAAGTTTTTGTGCTATGAATCCAGACTCCTTGCACACCTAGAGTTCTCATTGATGTGAGTCCCTATGAGAACTGTGAGTATGGGAATGTCTTTACATACGACTCCAGCCTCATTAAACCTTGTTGAATTTGCAACACTGGAGAAATGCCTTATGAATGCAATGAATGTGGGAGCGTCTTTAGCCATAACTCTCACTTGTTTGGCTTCAAAAAGTTCATACCAGAGAAAGAACTTATGAGTGCAGCAAATGAGGAAAAGACTTCAGCCAAAGGTCTGCTCTGATTGGCACTGTGTAGTACTGCTATGTACTTTTGGATTTGTTTTCATTGTAAAATACACATACCTAAACCTTGCCATTTTAAGTATTTTTTTAGTGTATAGTACTGTTAAGTACACTCACATTTTTGTGCAACAAATATCCAGAACTCTTCATCTTGTAAAAGTGAAACTCTATACCCATTAAACAATGACTCCTCTTCTCTTCCTCCAGCCCCTGGCAAGCTCCATTCCGTTTTCTGTCTCTGTGAATTGGACTGCTCTAGCTTCCTCATGTAAGAAGCAGCATACAGTGTTTGTCTTTTTGTGAGTAGCTTACTTCAATTACCATAACCTCAAATTTCACCTATCATGTAGCATGTTTCAGTATTCCTTCCCTTTTAAAGCTGAATAATACTGCATTGTATATTTATACCACATTTTCTTTATCCATTCATCCACTGCTAGACACTTCCCCTGCTTCCACATTTTGGCTGTTGTGAAGAATGCCATGAGAATGAGTGCACAGATATCTCCTCAAGACCCTGTTTTCAATTCTTTTGGGTATGTAACCAGAAGTGGAATGGCTGAGTCACATGGTAATTCCATTTTTAATATTTTGAGGAACTGTTTTCTATATCGGCTGCACAATTTTATATTTTCATCAAAGGTCCACAAGAATTCTAGTATCTCCACATCCTCATCAACATCACTTTATTTTCTGTGTTGTTTGAAATCTCAGCTATCCTTATCCTTATGAGTGTGAGGTAGGATCTCACTGTGGTTTTATTTCACATTTCTCTAATGACTAATGATCATAGATTCAGCCATTTGTGTGTATTCTTTGTAAAAATGTCTACATTTGTCCATTTTTTTTAAATCCGGTTATTTTCTTATTGACTTGTAGCAGTTCTTTATGTAATCTAGATACTAACTGATTGTCAAGTATGATATGCAGATGTTTTCTTCCATTCAGGAGGTTGCCTTTTCACTCTAAATTGTGTCCTTTGATGCACAGAAGTTTGTAATTTTGATATGGTCCAATTATCTATTTTAGTTTCTGTTTCCTGTGCTATTGGTGTCATGGCCAAGAAATTATTTCAAAATCCAGTGTCATGAAGCCTTTGCCCTGTTTTCATCTAAGAATTTTATGGGTGTACATTATCCACTTTGGGTTTGTTTTTGTTTGGTGTAAGGTAAGGGTCCAACTTCATTCCTTTCAATGTGGATATCCACTTTCACCTACACCATTTGTTGAAAAGACTGTTTTACCCCCATTGAATTGTCTTGGCACTGTTGTCAGTTATTTGACTGAATATGCTGGCTTTCATTTCTGGGCTCTCTGTTCTGTTTCACTGATCTGTGTTTGTCTTTATGCCAGCACTACATGGTTTTGATGTATAATTTTATGAAAGTACTGTCTTGACTCAGTTGTGTTTTGTTTTTTGGGTTTTTTTTTTGCTGAGGAATATTCACCCTGAGCTAACATCTCTGCCAGTCTTCCTCTGTTTTGTATGTGGGTCACCACCACAGCATGGCCACCATCAAGTGGTGTAAGTTTGCACCTGGGAACTGAACCTGGGCCACCAAAGTGGAGTGTGCCCAACTTAACCACTAGGCTGCAGGGCTGGCCCCTTGACTGAGTTTTGAGTCCCTGGCTTGATGCTGGTCATTTTCTCTTTTGGAGCAGCTGATTAAGTCCATGCCCCCAGTCACTGTCCTTATCAGGCACTCACCCTCTATACATCATCCCTTATGGCCCAGAGCCAGATATTGGGTAACTAGGGGCAGCCCCTATGGCCCAGAGCCCCTGAAATTATTCAAATTAGACAATCCACAGGGAGCCTGGGGAACCTAGCTAGCTCCAGGCCACTTACAGTACAGAGGGTGCCCCCTACAGCCCCAGGTTGCTTACCATGACCCCCTCTGCAACCTGCCATGCAGTCCTGCCCAATGCCCTTCTCATTCCAAACCCTAAGTAACAGAATTCTGCCTTTTATCTATCCAAGTGTCTTTGTGTTGTGTACTGCCATCAAGAACCTTTAAATCTGCTAAAGCAGCCATCCACATGGGCCCGCCCCGTGGCCTAGTGGTTAAGTTTGGTGCACTCCCCTTCGGTGGCCCAGGTTTGGTTCCCAGGCACAGAACTATACCACTTATCAGGGGCCATACTGTGGTAGCAACCCACAGACAAAATAGAGGACAGTTAACACAGATGTTAGCTTAAGGTGAATCTTCTTCAGCAAAATAAATAAGTAAATAAAAATAAAACAGCCACACACCCAGAATAGTAGTATGTTGAGCAAATGAGCAGCAAATGTTGAGGATTATTCAGCCTTTAGCCTAACCTCAAACAGTACTAGTAATTTCAAACTAGAGAAAGACCTTAGGAGTGCAGGCTATGTGCTCTTTCGTTGTTCTACATAATAACATCATAGTAAAAGCTCTGGAGATTAGTCTTCGTGAAGGAGTTATCAGCCAGAAATTAAACCTCATACATCCAAACATCCTGGGGAGATTCTTTTAAGTACCAAGTATATTGGAAGCTTTCATAATATACCTTGCACTTTCCGACCTGCCTGTAGTCCTTGCTAGAATTAAGTCGCTGCTGGTGTCTATTACAGAAGCCTTCCCTCCTCTACCACATGGCCGGGTGCCACAGTGTGTATGTATCACCTTAAAGTGCTCTCAGGAGACAGAAAGCTCTGCTCTCTCCCTTCACCTGAAGGGTTCACCAGTCATTTGACTTTTGGGGAGCCTCAGTCCCTCCCTGCTGCCTGGTTTGGGTGTGGACATTACCCAGCTTTGGACAAGAGGACTCCCGCCAGCTTCTGCAGGCAGCATACGGAGATTTCCCTTCTTCGTGAGTATATTTGGTCATCTTGTGATGCTTGGGTAGATTTTTCCAGCCTCAAAGTCACCCAACCTGGGACTCCCCACCTCACACTGCTGGTTTTTGTGATCATAAAGTTCTTATTGATTAAGCTACATTTACTCATGGGGGTTTTATTCACTGTATGCTGTGGATTGAGATCAGCATTAGGCTTTGCCAGAATGAAAAGGTGAATGTTTTTTGTGGGGACCTCTCCTCTGTATTTGCTTTCAGGAGGGAATAGCAAGAGGATAAAGAATAGCTGTCGTCAGTCCATGTTTGGCCCAGTTTGCATTGCTGCACAGGTCCTCCTGGGAAAGTCTGAAGGACTTCTACACCAATTTCCTTGCTTGGGATATGAAGATTATTTGTTTCCCAGAGTCGGGTTGAGGATGGGGCAGTTGGCTTACTCATCTTCAGGACATTTGGCAGCAGCATGAATTGGGTCCCTTGTACACAGGGGATGTCCCATAGTTCTCAGCATAGTTGGGGGATCACTATCTCCCATGACCTGCCTAGGAGCCCTGTGTCCTGAAGTCAAGAATGTCCTTGACTGGGGCCAGCCCCGTCGCTGAGTGGTTAAGTTCGTGTGCTCCACTATGGCGGCCCAGGGTTTCGCTGTTTTGGATTCTGGGCACGGACGTGGCACTGCTCATGAGGCCATGTTGAGGCAGCGTCCCATGTGCCACAACTGGAAGGACCCAAAACTAAAATATACAACTATGTACTGGGGGGATTTGGGGAGAAAAGTCAGAAAGAAAAAAAAAATGTCCTTAACTGTAAGACATACAGGGGTCAGGAGGTAACCATATTCTGTACAGAAATAGTGATTGGATTAATAGGAAGTGGGAGAGACTGAAGTAAAGTGGAGTTGATGAGCCCCTTCTAAAGCAGCTTCCATTGAAGGTGTCAGTAACTGGCTATGTGTGATGAGAGTGCAGAGAAATTCTCCAGAACTACAGAGTTGTGTATTTCCAGTAGCCAAGGTCATTGCCAGAGCAACTAAACCAAAGGTTTTATGGATTCCTGTAGCCTCCCTGGGTTATTTACTTTAAACCATAGCTGCACAGGCAGGAACTTCAAGACTGAGGAAGGGAGATCTTAGAGTCTAGTGATGGGTCTTTTCTAATCTAGCCATCCTTCCTGGTGCAAGATGGACATGAGCTTCCTGGCTTTCCAGAGTTTGCTGCCTGGAATCAGAGTTGATCCACCTAAGACATGGCAAGAGTGTGATAATGGAGTCAGTCCAGCTTTGCAAGTCTTTTGATATTCCAAGAAGAATGAGAGATCCAAATTTTATACAGAGTGTATTTATAAAGTAACTTTGAGAGATTGACATACATTGAACTGCACATATTTAAAGTATAGATGATAATATACTGTGATACATGTATGCACATGGAAACCATGACCAAAGTCGTGATAATGAACATATCCATTGGCCCAGTAGTTCCCTTGTGCTCTTTTCTGATCTCTCCACCCCTCCCTTCCCAACTTTCCATCCCCAGGTATCTATTGATTTTATTTATGTCACTATATGCTAGTTTGCATTTTCTTGATTTTTGTATACTTGGAATCCTACAGTATACTCTTGCATGGCTGGTTTTCATTCTATTCCATCCTAGTTTTAGATAAATGGAATCCTACAGTATACTCTTAACATGGCTATTTTGAGATTTGTCTGTATTGTGTTCATTCCTTTTTATTGCTGAGTGGTATTCCATTGAGTGTACATTGCCACAATGTGTTCATTCATCTATTACTGGACATTTAGATTGTTTCCACTTTTGACATATTACAAGTAGAACTTAGGTGACTGTTCATAAATAAGTAAATACCTGGGAGTGGAATGTTGCTCATAGATGAATGTTTAACTTTTTAAGGATTGGCCAAACTGATTTCCACTGTGAATATACCATTTTATACTCCCACCAGCAGTGTATCAGAATTCCATTTGGAACACATCTTTGCCAGTGATAGGTATAGCCAGTCTTTTTTGTTTTTTCACTGAGGAAGATTGGCCCTGAGTTAACATCTGTTGCCAATCTTCCTCTTTTTGTTTGAGGAAGATTCACCTTGAGCTAACATCTTTGCCGGTCTTTCTCTGTTTTGTATGTGGGTTGCTGCCACAGCATGGCTGCCAATGAGTGGTGTAGGTCTGCACCTGGGAACTGAACCTGGGCTGCCAAAGTGGAGCATGCTGAACTTAACCACTAGGCCATGGGGCTGGCCCCACCAGTCTTTTTTTTTGTTAGCAATTTAAATAACTGTGTCATGGTTTTGTGGTTTTAATCTGCATTTCTCTAATGACTAATGATATTGAGTATCTTTTTATATGCTTATTTGTTATCTGTAATTTTTTTTTGGCAAACTGTCCAAATTCATTAACTTTTTTTATTTTTTATTTTTTATTTATTTATTTTTTTTACCTACTTTTTTTTTTTTTATTAATGTTATGATGGATTACAAGCTTGTGAAATTTCAGTTGTACATTTTTGTTAGTCATGTTGTGGGTACACCACTTCCCCCTCCGTACCCTCCCCCCACCCCCCCTTTTCCCCGGTAACCACCGATCAGATCTCCTTCTCAATATACTAATTTCCACCTATGAGTGGAGTCATATAGAGTTCGTCTTTCTCTGACTGACTTATTTCGCTTAACATAATGCCCTCGAGGTCCATCCACATTGTTGTGAATGGGCCAATTTCGTCTTTTTTTATGGCTGAGTAGTATTCCATTGTGTATATATACCACATCTTCTTTATCCAATCATCAGTTTCTGGGCATGTAGGCTGGTTCCACGTCTTGGCTATTGTAAATAATGCTGCGATGAACATAGGGGTGCAACGGACTCTTGAGATATCTGATATCAGGTTCTTAGGATAGATACCCAGTAATGGGATGGCTGGGTCATAGGGTATTTCTATTTTTAACTTTTTGAGAAATCTCCATACTGTTTTCCATAGTGGCTGTACCAGTTTGCATTCCCACCAACAGTGTATGAGGGTTCCTCTTTCTCCACAACCTCTCCAACATTTGTCGTTCTTGGTTTTGGATGTTTTTGCCAATCTAACGGGGGTAAGGTGATATCTTAGTGTAGTTTTGATTTGCATTTCCCTGATGATTAGCGATGATGAACATCTTTTCATGTGTCTATTGGCCATATTCATATCTTCTTTTGAGAAATGTCTGTTCATGTCCTCTGCCCATTTTTTGATTGGGTTGTTTGTTTTTTTGTTGTTAAGCAGTGTGAGTTCTTTGTATATTATGGAGATTAACCCTTTGTCGGATAAGTGGCTTGTAAATATTTTTTCCCAATTAGTGAGCTGTTTTTTTGTTTCAATTCTGTTTTCCCTTGCCTTGAAGAAGCTCTTTAGTCTGATGAAGTCCCATTTGTTTATTCTTTCTATTGTTTCCCTCAACTGAGGAGTTACAGTGTCCGAAAAGATTCTTTTGAAACTGATGTCAAAGAGTGTACTGCCTATATTCTCTTCCAAAAGACTTATTGTCTCAGGCCTAATCTTTAGGTCTTTGATCCATTTTGAGTTTATTTTGGTGTGTGGTGAAAAAGAATGGTCAATTTTCAATCTTTTGCATGTGGCTGTCCAGTTTTCCCAGCACCATTTGTTGAAGAGACTTTCTTTTCTCCATTGTAGGCCCTCTGCTCCTTTGTCGAAGATTAGCTGTCCATAGATGTGTGGTTTTATCTCTGGGCTTTCAATTCTGTTCCATTGATCTGTGGACCTGTTTTTGTACCAGTACCATGCTGTTTTGATCACTGTAGCTTTGTAGTATGTTTTGAAATCGGGGATTGTGATTCCGCCGGCTTTGTTTTTCTTGCTCAGGATTGCTTTAGCAATTCGTGGTCTTTTGTTCCCCCATATGAATTTTAGGATTGTTTGTTCAATTTCTGTGAAGAATGTTCTTGGGATTCTGATTGGGATAGCATTGAATCTGTATATTGCTTTAGGTAGTATGGACATTTTAACTATGTTTATTCTTCCAATCCATGTGCAAGGAATGTTTTTCCATATCTTTATGTCATCGCCTATTTCTTTCAAGAAAGTCTTGTAGTTTTCATTGTATAGATCCTTCACTTCCTTGGTTAAGTTTATCCCAAGGTATTTTATTCTTTTCATTGCGATTGTTTGAACAGTTAATTTTAGATTGTTTTAGAGAAAAACTGCTAAGATAATACAGGGAGTTTCCATATATCCCACACCCAGTTTTCCCTACTGTTAACATGTTACATCAATGTAGTAAATTTCTTGCAATTAATGAGTATTGATCAATTATTAATAGCAAAAGTCTATGCTTGATTCACATTTCCTTAGTTTTTACCTAAATCCAGTTTCTGTTCCGGGCTTCCTTCTAGGAGACCACATTACATTTAGCCCTCATGTCTCCTTTGGCTCCTCCTGGTTGTGACAGTTTCCTTGTTTTTAGTAACCTTGATAGTTTTTTGTTTTTTTTTTTTACTATTGTGATAAAATATATATAACATAAAATTTACCCTTTTAACCATTTTCCAGTGTACAATTCAGTGGCCTTGAGTACATTCACAGCTAGGATTATAACTAGGATTTACAACTAGGAAAAAACTTGGCATCTTTTTTAAATATTCACAATGTTGTGCGAGCCTCACCACTATCCATTTCCAGAACTTGTTCATCATGCCAAGCAGAAACTCTGTACCCCGTAAATAATCCTCATTCCTCACCCCATCTCCAGCCTTTGTAATCTGTATTATACTTTCTGTGAATTTTCTTATTCTAGGTACATCATAGAAGCAAAATCATACAATGTCCTTTTGTGTCTGGCTCATTTATGCATGTTTGCAAGGTTCATTCCTGTTGTAATGTGTGTGAGACTTTCCTTCCTTTTAAAGACTGAACAACATTCCATTGTATGTGTGCAGCATTTTAATTTTGCATTCATCTGTTGATGGATATGTGAATTGTTTCCACCTTTTGCCTATTGTCAGAAATGCTGCTCTGAACTTTGGTTTGAGTCCCTGCATTTATTTCTTTTGGTATATACAAAGGAATGGAATTGCTGGGAGATAAGGATCATATGGTAATTCAGAATTTTCAAGATCCACCAAAATGTCAGCACCAAAATATTAAGCTTAAATATTTTTCTTATGTCTAGTGCCCTCACATTATTCTTGGTTTTCTTTTGTTGTGCTTCTCAAACTTTAACTTCCATCAGAATTTGATGAAAGGCACAGATTGCTGGGCTGTACCCCCCAACGGCTCTGACTGAGTCAGAGGTAGAGCAGAAAATTCATATTTCTAACAAGTTCCCAGTTGATGATGTTGCTACTGTGGAGCAACCACATTTTGAGGACTACTGTCCCATTTTTATAAAATTGCACATATTCTCTATATATTCCTTGTTTCCATGTATATGTTCTATTCTGTAGTCCTTTTCATTTCATTGACTAATTTCTTCCAGGATTTACAACTAGGAAAGAAGTTGACATCTTTCTTAAACATAAATCTTTGCAAAATAGCAAACCAGAGTCCCCATGAGGCAGTTGCACACTGTATCCCTTGAGCCCTTTTCAGTGCAGTTCCTGTCTAGCTACTTACCAATGTGTAATCTTGTATGAGAATGTATTTTAGTAAGACTAAACTAAATTTTAAGGGATTTATGTTAAAGCACAAAACAGAGCAATTAATTTACTTATGCACCTGCCCCCCTCCTTGGCAGTCATATCCCTCTCATTGGAATGATGAGCTCTCACTGGCTTTGCTCTTCTTCTTCTTGACACTTCCCTGTCTTCATGTGTAATTTCCCCTGACCTTACCTGTTAATGGGTTCTACGGCAGCAAACAGAGATTATTTTATGTCCAAGTGAAATAGAATCTATCAGGTAGGATTTGTGTTGCTGTGAATAATTACACAAAACTGTAAATTATCTCATGGAATTTGGGGAATTTGATTGGGACACTCCCTTTGGCTATTCTAATAAAAAATACAGCATCAACAGACAAGTTTTAGTTTTCCAAGAATAAGCAAGACTGCATCATGTATTAGAGCTGCATCGTGTATAAATGCTAAAAGAGCTTTTAAGTGTGGACAATAACTCTGAGCATAAGAGTTCTTTAAAGTGAGGAAGTGAAGTATAAGACAAGTCACTCAAATTTAAGTTACATATGAAGAGATTGTCCATAAAACTTTATGAACTATCTGCCTTCTACACAAATATCCACCAAAGCATCATTCTAGAATTTTCTCTTCATATTTGAATACTTTTTTTTAGTGTCTTCATGTTACGCCTTTGGGTCATAAAAATTCTTAGAAACTTTTAAAATAGTTTATCATTTTTTATAGTGATATACATAATATAAAATGTACTATTTTAATCTCTTGTTAAGTGTTCAGTTCTGTTGTAATTAGTCAGAATTATCCAGAGAAACAGAACAAAACTGGTGTGTGTGTGTCTATACATACGTATATAGAGAGATTTATTTATTTTAAAGTATTGGATAACATGATTGTGTTGGCTTGGCAAGTCCAAAATCTTCAGGGTAACCTGGCAGGCTGGAGACTGAGGAAAGAATTGCAGTGAAAGTCCAAAGGAAGCTAGCAAAAAATTCCTTCTTGCTTATGTAGATCACCTCTTTTCTATTAATGCCCTCAAATGATTGGATGAGGCCTACCCACATAATGGAGGTAATCTGCTTTACTTAAAGTCTGCTGATTTTATATGTTAATCTTATCTTAAAAAAACCCTGAAAGAAACATCCAGAGTAATGTCTAACCAAATATGTGGGTGCCATAGCCTAGCCAGGTAGAAACACAAAATTAACCATTGTATGTGGTGTTTAGTCCATTGATGTTATACAGTCATCACCACCATCCATTTCCAGAACTTTTTCATCTCCAACTGAACCTCTTTTTTTTTTTTTTTTTTTTATTAAAGATTTTATTTTTTCCTTTTTCTCCCCAAAGCCCCCCGGTACATAGTTGTACATTCTTCGTTGTGGGTCCTTCTAGTTGTGGCATGTGGGACGCTGCCTCAGCGTGGCCTGATGAGCAGTGCCATGTCCGCACCCAGGATTCGAACCAACGAAACACTGGGCCACCTGCAGCGGAGCGCGCGAACCCAACCGCTCGGCCACGGGGCCAACCCCTCCAACTGAACCTCTTTTTGTACCCATTGAACACTATCTCCCCATCTCCACTCCTCCCGACCCTTGGAAACGATGATTCTACTTTCTCTGAATTTGGCTAGTCTAGGAACCCCATATAAGAGTAATCATATAATATTTGTCCTTTTGTGACTTGCTTATTCCACTTAGCATAATGTCTTCATTTTGGGCATTTTGACTATGAGTGTTAATTTCTCTTTTAAATAATATATTGCATAGAAAAAAGATCTTGAATTAAAAGATTATTGTTACTTCATTCTTTAAGGATATTATTCTAGACTTGCATTCACTGTTTTTGATCAAAACTCACGGCTCACTCCCATTCTTCTTCCAGAAGTCTCTCTTACCTTTAAACATTTGGAGACTGATGAACATAGACACAAAAATCCTCAACAAAATGGTAGCAAACTAAATTTAACAGCATCTTAAAAGGATTATACACTATGATTAAATTGGATTTATCCCTGGGATGCAAGGGTCGCTCAACATATGCAAAACAATAAATGTGATACTCTACATTAACAAAATGAGGGATAAAAATCATGTGCTCATTACAATAGATGCAGAAAAAGCATTTGACAAAATTCAACATCCTTTCATGATAAAAATCCTTAAATTAAGTATAGAAGGAATATACCTGAACATAATAAAAGGCATATATGACAAATGCACCGTTGAATGCATACTCAATGGTGAAAAGCTGAAACCCTTTCCTCTAAGATCAGGAACAAGACAATGATGCCCACTCTCTCCACTTTTATTTAACATAGTACTGGAAGTCTTAGAGCAATTAGGCAAGCAAAAGAACTAAAAGGCATCCAAATTGGAAAGGAAGAAATAAAGATGTCTGTTTGCAGTTGACATGATCTTATATAGAGAAAACTTTAAAGGCACTACCAAAAAACCTTAAAACTAATAAACGAATTTTGTAAAGGTTCAGAATACAAAATCAACATAAATTAGTTTTGTGTTTCTATACACTAACAACAAATTATCTGAACAAGACATTAACCAAAAAAATCACACAACAGCAACAAAAAGAATAAAATACTTTTGAATAAATTTAACCAAGGAGGTGAGAGATCTGGCAGTAGAAAGTATAAAACGTTGGTGAAAGAAACCAAAGACACAAATGGAACGCTATCCCATGTTCATTGATTGAAAGAATTAGTAGTTAAAATGTCCATTCTACCCAAAGCGATCTACACGAGTGCAATCCCTATCAATTTTTCCAATGACATTTTTTCACAGAAATAGAAAAAACAGTCCTAAATTTGTATGGAACAACAAAAGACCCTGAGTAGCTAAATCTTGAGTAAGGAGAACAAAGCTGAAGGCATCAAACTTCCTGACTTCAAACTATATTACAAAGCTACAGTAACGAAACCCAGTCTGGTACTGGCATAAAAACAGACACATAGACCAATGGAACAGAAGAGAGAGCCAGAAATACCCCCATATATAAAGTCAAGTAAATTTTTTACAGTCACACCAAGAATATACAGTGGGGAAAGGATAGTCCCTTTAATAAATGATAGGAAAATGATACCTACATGCAAAAGAATGGAATTGGACCCATATCTTGCACCATATAGAAATGAACCCAAAAATGGATTAAAGACTTAAACTAAGACCTGAAACAGTATAACTCGAAGAAAACGAGGGGAAGGCTCCATGACATTAGTCTTGGAAATGATTTTTTGGAATTGACACCAAAAGCACAAGCAACAAAAGCAAAAAGAAACAAATGGGACTACATCAAACTAACAAGTTCCCGCACAGCAAAGGAAACAACAAAATGAAACGGCAACCTACAGAATGATAGAAAATATTTGCAAACCATATATCTTAAGAGGGGTTAATATCCAAAGTATATAAGGAACTCATAAAACTTAATAGCAAAAGTAACAAAATCCAATTGAAAAATGGGCAAAGGACCTGAATATTTTTCCAAAGAGCAATCTGGTTTTGCCTAAGGGGCACAAAGAGCCCCAAACAACCAAATAGATGTCTTTTGTTCAAGTTCACTGTTAATAATATCCTGGAGGAGGCTTTCCATCCTTTGAGAACAAAGGCCTCCCAACCAGCAGTACTTACAGTTCAGAGAATGAGGAGCAAAAATTATTTGAGTGGGTTAGTAGGTATGATGAGGAAGAATAGGATGATAAGATTTAGTAAGTAATATTTGGCAAAGTTAAATTTGATTATTTCTAATTCCTTATCCGTATGTACACTAAGATCAAAAGAAAAATATTGCATAGGATATATTTACAAAGATTACTTGTTGTTTATCTGAAATGAATTTTAAGTATTTAAATGCTTTCTTTAGTTATATTTCTCTAATAGTTTGCCTCTCCTTGAAAGTTCCTTGTTTTGCAGAATTTGCTTACCAAACTCCTTGCAGTTATGGTTTACATTCCATTTACATTGTCACATAGCTTCTGCAGTAGTCACATCCATTTTGTTCCTTTGTCCACTGAACATTTTTTTTAAAGCAATGTTTAGAAGTTATCTATTTTATTATTTTTTTTCAGTGAGGAAGATTGGCCCTGAGCTAACTCTGTGCCAGTTCTCCTCTGGTTTGTATGTGGGATGCTGCCACAAGCATGTCTTGATGAGCCAGGTGTAGGTCCATGCCCAGGATCCAAACCTGCAAACCCTGGGCCCCCAAAGTGGAGTGCACGAACTTCACTACATCACTGGGCCAGCCCCCCAGTGAACATTTCTTAATGAGACACGCTCAACAGTAGCATTGTGAGCTGGAGGAGTAAGGATGATATACAGTGTGGAAGGCTATTAGAATTTCTGTTATGGTTATATTTTATCTTCATCAAATTTCTCTCAAAAGTATTATTTTAATCATTTTCTTTGCTATTAGTTGAGGAAATCATACATTTCTTATGTTCAACTCGGTATATGCTGGTTTATATCTGATTAGCCATCATTTTCAATGTTGAGTGAACAATTGCATACGACACAAAGACCTTTAAAAGGAGTTTTTCCTCATCTAATAATGCCGACTTTTCAGACAACTCATCACAAGTTTATACATGCATTTTGGTACTTTGCTATTCAGTAAACATGAAAAGTGGCTAACATCAACCTTCACAAGAATCAAAACCTTTGCATTTTACAAGCTTACGTCTGAGTCAGTTTATGTTATTCACAAGTCTGAACTCCTAACTAATCATAAACAGAATTGGCCAGGGAAAGCATTGCAAATTGTGAACTAACAGTCAGTTGAACTTGAAATCTGATGCAAAAATGGTGAACTCTCTTTTTGCATGAAGGGAGAGCCATAGTTGTCAGCAGTTTCCCAAAGCAGGTGCTGCTCTTATGTGAGCTTTTGGGAAGTCTGACATTCAGGGATAGGTTAACTTTCTGAAGCTGGGGTTTTAAAGACGACGGGAGTTTCAGGTGTGTTTGTGTGGTCACTACTGTTGACCTGTTGACTATCAGAAGCCAGTCACTGAAGAGAGACACTTGATGATTGGCTGTTCCCTGGCTTGATCACTAATTGGTTGAATCTTTGAAACTTGGGACTAGAAAACATTTGCCAACTCTGAGAAGCTTAATTGCTGGGGTGAGGCTTTGTTGATGGGTTCACTTTCAGGGCATGTATACTAATACGAAATGATCTCTCATAATTGGTTGATACTAGTTCACATCCTTGGACTTTGGCCAAAAATCAGGCTTTTCATTCAGTTTCATTCTCTGACTTCTTGAACTTCACTGCCTCTCGCTTACTCTTCACTGAGATCTTAACATTTTTTTTACCCATCAGATATTTTTCTCTATTTCTACCTAGTATCTTTGAAAACTAATTATTAATAAGTTTAGTACTTTCCATCTTGGAAGTGTTTTCCAGACATAATCTCCATTCCCTGTGCTGATACTGTTGCAGAGATTACAGGGGCAATGATATATCACTTCCCAACAAGGAGATGAGATTATGGATTCCCAAATCTTTATCTCAGGCATCAGATGCCCCTTTTGCACATTTGGTCCCACTATTACAATAGGACACACTGTCGTTGCAGGAAAGTCATGTGATAAGTCGTTCTTTTCAGAAAGCTTTCGGATTCTTAAGAGAGAAATAGATCAGATATACTGTAATATCTGAATAACAATATTGTTTGCCAGCTGAGAACACTATCACTGATTAAGAGGAACGAAAGACGTTTTCAGCAGGAAGGAGGCACAGCGTCACGATTTCTACCTATTTCAGTGCCTCCTGACATCTCTCCTCCACCTTCCCTGTCATAGCCATATCTGGAGTCTTCTCTTATTGTCCCCAACCGAAGCTACTGACGAGTATAAAAATGACTCCAAATCTTCAGTCTACCTGTATTTGACAAACAAGAAGATAACTGACCAGGATGAGTGGCCGCCGACGGACATGGTTTGGGAGCCCCTTTGGATGAGTACCCTTTGGAAATAGGCTCCCATTCATAGAATTTGTAAGAATAAGTCTGTAAATATTTCCGTGACGTCCTAGACTGCACCCCAAGGATATCTGGAACGACTCCTTTAAGACTCGGAGCAGCCCCTACCAGGTAGGAGCCCCGCAACTCCATTTCCCAGGGCCCGACACGGTGGCTCTTGGCCTTTGTGCCCAGAGTCACGAACCCGCTACCTTCTGAGACAGCGCGGGAAACGGCGTGGGGACCGCATCCCCCGGAAGGGTCGGCAGCGCGCGGTGAGGACCAACAGCAACAACGCGGACTCCGCCTACAGCCGGCTCTGCGCGTGCGCGGCCCGTCCGCGCTGCACTCCCGGCGGTGCCGTCGTGCTGTCGGGTGGCATAGGTGCTTTCGGGTCTTTTTAGCTGTTCTGGGACTCCGGAACCCTGGGTTGGGATCTCAGGGATGGGAAAGTTCGAGAAGGGACGTTGTCCCCGCAGCGCAGAGGCGGCTGTGAGGCCCGACAGAGCCGGTGGGGACGCGGCGGCCCTGCTCCCGGCCCCGCCGGTCCGCCGGTCCGCCGGTCCGCCGGTCGGTGGCGGAGGCCGCTCCGCTGGCGTCGCCTGGAGTGGGTGGCGCGTCCCCGGGCCTCCCCCGGCCCGACTCCCGCCTCCGAGCGCTGGAGCCCGGGTGGAGGGGCGCGGCCTCGGGGTCCGGGTGGAGGGGCGGGCGCGGTGCCGTGGGAGCCGCTGGGCTGAGGTGTGGACGGGGCTCCGTCAGGGCCGGCCGGGCCGAGGCTGCGGGGGCTCCGGGGTCAGCAGTCTCGGGGGCGCCGGGGGCCGTCTTGTCCGCAGGGAGCGGGGGCGAGGAGGAGTCCCGCCCGCAGCGGGGCGTTGTGACGCGGGAGAAGCGGCGGGACGTGCCCAGAGAGGCGCCTAAAGGGGCCAGACGGGGTGGAGGACAGGGCAGTGGAGTCCGGGGGGTGACGGAGGCGCTGGCCTACAGCCGTGGCGTAGAGCAGGTATGTGATGGGATTTGGGACCGACTTTTAGGGTCACAGCATTCTCTGCTGCGTGCAGTGTGGCGGTGAGCAAAAGTAGGGAGAGAAGCATCCCCAGTTTCTTTTTGCCTGAACCTTGAAAAGAACAGAGATGGTGAAGTGAGTGCAGGGAACGGGCTTCACGGAGAAGATGACGGGTTCCTTCTGGACGCGGTGATTCTGAGAGGTCTTGGGATGGAGTCGTGAGAAGGTGAAGACGTCGCTTGGGTAGGTGGCCATGAAGGTTCGGAGAGCAGGCAGAGGGCTGGGCTGCAGGTGTGCAAGGGTGGAGGGTGTGGACTGGACCAGGGCGTGTTCTGGGGATCCGATGGAGGAGGGAGTGTCTGAAGGTGGTGGTTTCAGATGGGCCCCGTGTTGAGGCAGGGGAGGGCTGAGACTTGGGGGACGAGGGACCGGGAGGTGGGCATCCCTGATGCTTCCTCCGGAAATGAGACAGCCTTCCTTGGAGGGTTCTGGCCCGTGTCTCTAGAAAGAAAGGTCTACATGGGTAAGGAATTGGCCTGAGATGGAGACTGAGGTGTGAGGTGGTTTCGATTCTCCAGGCTGTAGGCTGAGCAAACCCTCAGGCCGCTCCCTGTGGACAAAGGGAAAGGTCAGCCAGACTGGTGGAGCAGCTGGGTCCCAGACGAGGGCACTGCGGCCTCACCTCCTCCAGGCTTCAGAGCAAGACGATGGTCCGCAGTCCAGTCAAGGCCTCTGCAGGCTCCCTCAGAGGACTGTGGTGCAGGCAGGCCGGTTGCTGAAAGGACTAGTAGCTTGACTTGCGTGCTCAGCTCCTCCTTACAACTGGATAAGTTAAAAGCATGTGAAACTGTTATTAAGTACCGGCTAAGCAGTATTTATCTGAGTATGTACAACTGGTAGACAATTAGAGATGAACATATTCATTAAGTTAAACTTATTCAAACACTTAATGATTGGTAGGGACTTAAATTTACTTCTAGGTATTTCCTTACACTGGAAGGCTTTATATATATATCACATCTTTTTAAACATCAAAAAGTGGGAAAAATACCCAAGTTTCTAAATCCTATTACTTCATTTGCACTGAAATAATAAACAAAACTGTTAATCCTGTGGACAGTAATTGCTGATCTGTAGTGTCTGTCATGCAGGCTTGGTATCAGTATCAACCCTGTAAGGTAGAAACCATTCTTATCCCGATTTTACAGATGAGGCTCAGGGAGGTGCAGTCCTTGTTCAAAGTCACACAGCTGGTAAGAAGCAGCAGTGAGGTCTGAGGAGCTAAGCTTAGACCATCCATCCGCCTGAGATCACTTTGTACCAGGGCAGGCATAGGAGGTGGTGCAGCTCAGCCTGTAGGATCCTACTATGGTTGCCCATTTCTCATGGCCTCCCTCTTCCTATGGGGTCCCATGTCGGTGGCAGAAATGTTTATGGACCCTGCACAGGTGAGTAGAGGGTGTCCCAGGCCTTTGCTCAACTCACTATCACCTCAGTGTTTTTGACATCACCATATAGGGAACGCTGATGTTCTGAGACTCTTCGCCTATCCTTCCACTGTTGGGTGAGAGGACAATGTGATTTCACCAGGCCAGAGGTCCTGACCTCACTCTCAGGTTGTACGGTGCTGTTTCCCTTTCTGACAACTGTTGGGATAACATTTGACGGAGAGTCCTGGGCACAGGATCCAAACTGTTCAATGTTTACAGGTGAGACTGAGCTGGAATGTTCAGGAAGCTGCAAGTCTCTGTTGTATCTTCTGGGAATATGGAGCTGGCTTTGGGTGGTGGGGTGGCCCAGGGATCAGGCCTGGAATGACAGCCTCAGCTTCTGGGCCTCTAATGTGCAGGGCGATGGGAGTGAGGGAATGTTTGTAGCAGAGGAGTGATGTGATCTCGTCCAATTTGAGTAGGCTGTCTCTGGCTCAAGTGGAGGAAAGAAGTAGGGGTGAGGGTGTAGGCAGGGAGATCTGGGAGGAAGCTCCTACCACAGTGCAGGTGAGTGTTGGTGGGGGCTGGACAAGATTGGTGGCTGTGGAGGTGGGATGAGAGTTTGGCCTTTGAATCTGTTTTGAAACTAGAACTGACCACATTTTATATTGTGACAAGTAAGTGAGCCTGGGAGGTAGGATGGAATGGGGGAAGTCAAGGAGGCTCCAGGTTTTTTTTGCCTTGTTTCAACAATGAGATGGTTGAAGTAGAACCTTGGTTGAAGTAGACCAAGGACTAGGTCTCTAAGTTGGGCACGGCAGTCGTGGTGGTGGTGGTGGACATCACAAAGACAGATGAAGAAGTGCAGTGGTCATCAGGTGGTGTGCCTGTGACAGGGAGGATGGAGGAGTAAGCAAGGCCTCCAAGAGGTCATGAGGTGGGTCATAAGGTGGATGCTGAGGCATCTTATTGCAGCAGTAAAGATGGCAGTAATGTCAGTGTGGGTCTTATCATCCTTCTAATCACTCACCAGAGTTTTGTGGTAATTCTTGGTGGGGCCTGGATTAATTCAGGCTAGTAGATGAATTTGAGGGGAAATGGGATGAGCTAGGAGTTTGCTAGGCCTGTAGTGCGGACAGTGATTGGGAGTCAGTGCAATTGGTCTTAGAGTGATGTTCAGGTGGAGTGAGGAAGGTTCTGACTGCTTATGGGGCAACATGTCCAGTGCAGAAGTGGGAGAGAGCCAAGGGTCATGAGGTCCTCCTAGAGGTTTGAGTGACTGTGTTAAAGCTACAAGCAGGAGCAGGTGGGGAGACCTTCAAGTCAGGGCTAGAGGCTGCTCCAGGTGCCAAGGGTGTCCTGGGGCATAATAATGCTGGTTGCATTTGCCGTGCATTGCCTAGTTTCCATGTGCAGTGTTGCCTGTTCAGGGGCCATGGAAATGTCTGTGGTATGGTCCCAGGTGGCCAGAAAGTGTTGCAACAATGAAGGGACTGGGTTCATGGGAGTGGTACAGTTCAAAGTGTGATGTGTACATGAGGAGGTGAGTGAGTGGAAGGCCCTCAGGACTTGGCACTTGGCTCTGTAGTTCATGGATGGCAATTAGATAAATAGAAATTCAAGAAAACACAGAACAAGAAGCTGCTCATGGACTGAACTGTTCCAGTTTTGACAGGGCTGTGTGGTCTTTGAGGACGTGGCCATTTATTTCTCCCAGGAGGAGTGGGACCTCCTTTATGAGCCTCAGAGATGCTTGTACCGTCATGTGATGTTGGAGATTGTTGCACATTTGTCCTCTGTAGGTAAGGCCCTCACACTCACCCTGGTTGCTGGGCTGGGTTCCATTCTTCTCCTTTTCCTGGGACAGTTCTGTCCTTCTCACCATGAGACCACGGGTACCACTACGTTTCCTGGTTTCCTGGCATATGTGTTATTGGTGCCAGGGCTGGACTGTGTGCATTGTACCTGCTCTCCCCGCGCCCCACATCCCTGCTGCTCTGAAGAGCTTGCAAGACAGGGCTCAGGAGTCAAAAATCTTGAAGTTTGTCTGAGAGATGTCACCAGCTTGTCTCTGATCCAGTGATTCTGTCCCGATGCTTGGAACCTCTGTCTCCCAGGCCTTCTCCCTCCCTCTTAGTCTTTCTTGGGGCCAGCCTGTTGGGACCAGTAATTTCAGACACCAACATGGTCACTACTTCTGGGGACTACTGGGTTGTTTTTTTAAAGACCTTCCTCTGACCTTGTAATTTTAGAATGTGGGATGTCATGCGGTGGGTCACTCTGGGTGCGTATTGGCCACTCCCTGGTGCCTGATAGGGTGGTGCACTTGCAGGAGAACAATGGCAGGAGAAGTTCAAAACGTCCTGGGCTGGTGCATTGGAGCTAGGAAAGAACTCAGAGCTGAGTTCACATCATGCTGGGAACCTTTCCTGAGCCCACCATTGTGTGATGCAGGATCATTGGCCACATCTTACTTCTACTTTTTCTTCCTCATCATCATTTCTACCCTAGCTTCAGGCCCTGACTCCCACACAACTCTGACCTCCACCTCTCACCCGTTCTCTTCCACGGCTTCCTTTGCAGGGCTCTCCAACATTTGACCTACACTGAAGGTGTTGAGAGGTCTGTACATATCCATCCCTAAGTAGTCCGTGAGCACCAGCTCTTGGTTCACAGACATTTCTGGATCTGGACACACCTTCTACTCAGTGCTTACCAGTCACCAGCAGCCTTGGCCTTGTTGACAGCCATTTGCAGAAGAGTGAGTTAAGGACCTTGCCTCTCCTCCCTTCATTGTACCCTTTCCTTGCGTCCTTCCCATCATGTGAGCTTCCCAGGCCCGGCTCTGCACAGAAAGCCTTCCTCTCACTGGCTGTAGCCCTTGTCATTCACCAGTTCCATGGACTTATTCATGGATGTGACTGACACTCATTAGTGGGGCTGCCGCCTGCCACCAGAGTCAGCATGCACTTCACCAGCGTCTCTCTGCTTACAGGTAGTTGGCATGGAGCCGGGGATGAAGAGGCACCTTTTGAGCAAGGTGTTTCCATGTGAGTGTCACAGGTCAGCACCTCAAATCTGGGTCCAGCCACCCAGAAGGCCCACATGTGATACTTATGGCCCACTCTTGAAAGAGGTTTTGCACCTGGCTAAGCATGATGGAACATCCTCTGATCAAGGGCTGTACACTTATGGGACAAGCCTGCACCAGCATCCAAAGAAGTAGACTAGAGTTAAACATTCCATAAAGGATAATGGGAGCCCTTCCTTTGTCACAAACCATGGAGTTCACATGACAGAGCAGACCTTGACATGCACTGAAGGTGGGAAAGGCTTCCCAGCTGGCACAGTTCTTCTCTAGCACCCAGCCCCTCACAGTGAGGGGAGCCACACAGGGACACCGAGTGTGAGGAGGCCTTTGAAAGTGGACAAAATGGTTACAGGTGCACTCAGTGTGCAACAGCCTTCAGCCGCAGACATATACTTGTGGAGCACCAAAAAGTCCACACTGGAAATGGACCTTATGAGTGCAGCGAAAATGGGACATTTTTTTAGGCATGACTAGGACCTCATTAAACTTCAGAGAAATCACAGTATGGGAAAGGGTTTTAAGTGCAGCCATTGTGGGAAATTATTTAGGCTCAACCCCAGTCTCAGGGAGTTCACAGTGGAGAAAGGCCTTATGACTGTAATGAATGTGGGAAGGCCCACATTATAAGACTCCAGCTCCTTCAACATCAGACAATACACACTCAAGAACGGCCTTATGAGTGGAGAAAATGTGGGAAAGTCTTCACCTGCAGCTCCAGTCTCATTAATCATAAGAGGGTTTGCACTGGAGCAAGGCCTTATGCCTGCAATGAATGTGGGAAGGCCTTCACTACAAAGTCCATACTCCATCAGCATCAGACAATACACAGTCAAGAATGGTCTTATGATTCCAGCAAATGTGGGAAAGTCTCACAGACTATTTTGATGCCATTAATCATTAGAGAATTCATGCTGGAGAAAGGCCTTATGAGCGTAGAGAATGTGGGACAGTCTTTAGGTACATCTCTAACCTCGTTACACATCAGAGAATTCACACTGGAGAAAGGCTTTATGAGTGCAGTAAATGCAGGAACCTCTTTACAGGCAGCTCCAGTCTCATTAAGCAGCAGAGTGGAGAAAAGCCTTATAAGTGCAGTGAATGTGGGAAGGCCTTCATAAAATGTACACTTCTTGAGCATCAGCAAATCCACTCTGGAGAAAGGCTTTATCACTGCAGTGCACTTGGAAAGGTCTTTCTTAGAAAGCTTCAACTTGTTCAACTTATGAGTGCAATGAATGTGGGAAATCCTATAGCTCTAACTCCAGTGTCAATAAACATCAGAAAATTCACACTGGAGAAAGGCCTTATGTGTGTAGTGAAATGTGGGAAAACTTTTGTCCTCAAACAGAAACTTGTTAAGTACTAGAAAATCTACACTGGAGACAGGCCTCATTAGTGGAGCAAATGTGGGAAATTCCTCAGGTGCAGTGCCAGTCTATTAAAGGTAGGAGAGTTTTGCTGGAGAAAGGCCTTATGGGTGCTGCAAATGTGGACGCTTTTTTAGGGACAGCTCTAACCTTGGTATACATTAGAGTTCACACTGGAGAGCGTCCCTAGGAGGTTAGCCATTGAGGAAAGTTCTTGAGATGCAGCTCTACGCTCCTCTACACTGGAGACTTCTCACTGGAAAAGGCCTTAGGAGTTTGCTTCCACTATTTGGCTATTGTGCATAATACTAGGAGCATGAGTGTAGCGATATCTTTGAAACCCTACTTTCAGTTCTTTATAAGTATATCCCCAGAAATGAAATTGCTGGTTCATATGGTAATTCAATTTTTAGTTTTTTTGAGGAACTGTTTTCCATAGTGGCTGTACCATTTTATAGTCCCACCAACAGTGCACAGGGTTCCAGTTTCTCCAAATCCTTGCCAGAACTTTTTGTTTTTTTGATAGCTGTGCTATTGTGTATGAGGTGGTGTCTCACTGAAATTTAGTTTTGCATTTTCCTCATGGTTGGTAGTGTTGAGCATCTTTCTATGTGCTTCTTGGCCATTTGTGTATCACCTTTGGAGAAATGCCTATTCAGAACCTTTGCCTATTTTTAAGTTGAATTATTTGTTTTGTTATTCACCTTTAGTCGTCCTTGTATAGTCTGATATTATACCCTTACCACACACATGATTTGCAAATATTTTCTCACTCTTTGGGTTGCCTTTTAACTCACTTTAATTTTGTCATTTAATGTACAGAAGTTTTTTCTTTTGGTGTAGTCCAATTTATCTACGTTTGCTTTTGTTGTATATGCTTTTGCTGTCATAGCCAAGAAATCATTGCCATTGGGAATGGGATCTTTCGTGTTTTTCTTTTCAATTTACTTTACATAAGAGGATAGGAGAATGAAAAAAACAGCAGGAGTTAAAAGATGAGGGGGTAGAATAAAACGAGGAAATAATGTAAGGGCAGATAATATGATACAGAAGAAACAGGAGAAAATTTGATTTTTACTGACTACCTATCATGTGACATGTCTTGAGTTAGGGGCTTTCACAAGACCATCCCATGAAATACTCAACCTGTTGACTGATTTGAGAAAATTCAACAGGGAGTATGATACAGGACACAGAAAGAGATAGATATCTGGGAACCAATCTCAGATTTTAATCTCTGGTAGTATTTTTTAATTCCATATCGTAACATATTAGATGAAAAATTGATTAATTGTCTAAATTTAATGCTTTCTGTTCCATAAAACTCATGACAGTCAGAATTTAGATAGAGTTGCAGGCTTGAGAGAAGATGTTTATACATCTACATCTGCTCAATATTAGACCAACAAGATTTAGATTCTTATTTCGGAATATGTTTTGAAAGGCCCTGCAGATGAACTAAAGTATGATTGTATCATCACCAATAGAGGAAAGGCAGATGGCTATCAAGACTATGAATGGATGCTGGAACTCATTAGTATTAAAGGAAAGCAAATTAAATGTAAGGATATTACTGTAAGTCCTTCAAATTACTAAACGTTGGGAAGCAGGTGTGAGGTGATGTGGAAGCAATCATGTATACCTCACAGGAGGGTCTAGGGCTGCAGTGATCATGTCTGTTTTATTTTCCATTGTTAAATACCTGGGAACAGAATGGCAGGGTTATAGAGTTGGCGAATGATTAACATTCTTAAAATCAAGCTTTATATTTTGAACATGTTTGAGTTTACAGAGAAATTCAGCAGAAAGTGCAGAGTTCCCATATTCCCCTTCACAACCACCATCCTCACACTGGAAGTTTCCCGATACGGCATCTTGTTTTAGTGTGACACATTTCTTAGAACTGATGAGCCAAAGGATGATTATTAACTAAAGTTCACAGATTACATTAGAGTTCACTCTCTGTGTTCATCATTCCATGGGTTTTGACACATGCATAACGTCATACTGCCACTATTCCAGTATGATACAAAATAGTTTTACTGCCTTAATAATCCCCTGTGCTCCACCATTTACCCACATTCCCCTTTCTCCTCTCCCCTGGCAACCACTGGGTTTTGTTGTTGTCTTTTTGGTAAGAATACTTAACATGAGATCTAACCAATGTTACATTTGCAATACATTATTATTCCCTGTGGGTACAATGATGTGAAGCAGGTCTCTAGAGCTTATTCATGCTACTTAACTGAAACTTTGTGCCCGTTGATTAGTAACTCCTTGTTTCCCCCTCCCCCTCAGCCCCTGATAATCACCAATCCAGTCGTTGATTTTCTGAATTTGACTATTTTAGATTCCTCATATGAGTGGAATCATATAGTACTTGTCTTTCTGCGTCTGGCTTATTTAACTTAGCATAATATCTTCAGGGTGCATCCGTGTTGTCACATATTGCAAAATTTCCTTTTTTAAAGGCTGAATAATATTCTACTATATGTAAATATCACATTTTAATCATTCATTCATCTGTTGGTGGACATTTAGGTTGTTTCCTATCGTCGCTATTGTGAATAGTGTTGTAGTGAACGTGGAACTGCCAGTATCTCTTCCAGGTCCTGATTTCAGTTCTTCTGGATAAATACGCAGAGGTGGGAATACTGGATCCTATGGTAGTTCTACTTTTAGTTTTTTGAGGAAGCTCAATACTGTTTTCTGTAGCAGCTGCACCATTTTGCCTTGCCACTAACAGTGTCCAAGGGTTCCAGTTTCTCACATCTTTCCCAAGACTTCTCTTGCTTTTTTCATAATAGTCATCCTGATAGGTGTGAGGTGATATCTAATTATGGTTCTGATTTGCACTTCCCTGATGATTAGTGACAATGAGCATTTTTTCCCATACCTGTTGGCCATTTGTATGTCTTCGTTGGAGAAATGTCTATGCAAGGCCTTAGCCCATTTTTAAATCAGGTTGTTAGTTTTTTGTTATAGAGTTGTAGGAGTTCTTTGTGTATTTTGGAGATTTACCCTGTATGAGATATATAGTTTGCAAATATTTTCTCCCCATTCAGTTGGTTGCCTTTTCTCTCTGTAACCAGTGATCTTTTTAGTATCTCTGTAGTTTTGCCTTTTCTGGACTGTCATATAGTTGGAATCATCTGCTACATAGCCTTTTCTGACTGGCTTCTTTCATTTAGTAATATGTAATTAAGGTTCTTCCATGTCTTTTCATGATTTAATAGTGTATTTCTGTTTATCACTGAATAATATTGCTTGTATGAATGTACCAGAATTTGTTTATCCATTCTTCTATGTAAGGAGCTCTTGGTTGCTTCCAAGTTTTGACAACTATGAATAAAGCTGCTGTACATCTGTGTGGTGGTATTGTGTGGATATCACTTCTCCACTCATTGGGTACATGTCAAGGAGCACAATTACTGCATCGTATCACAAGAGTATATTTAGTTTTGAAAGAAATTGTCAAACTGCCTTGTTGCTCCACATCCTTGTCAGCATTTAATGTTGTCAGTGTTTTGAATTTTAGCCATTCGAATAGGTAAGTAGTGGCATCTTATTGTTTTTTAACTTGGTTTTTTGTTTATCTCAATTCCCTAATGACATATGATGTTGACCATCTTATCAATGTCTTTTGCAGAAAAGATATTTTTGGTTTTAATCAACTCCAGCTTATCCAGTTCCTTCATAAATTTTTATTTTGATGTTGTATCTCAAAATTTACCAGCAAACCTAAGGTCACCTAGATTTTCTTCTATGTTATCTTCTAGGGATTTCATAGTTTTGTGTTTTACATTTAGGTCTGTGATTCATTTTGAGTGGAGTTTTGTGTAAACTGTAAGTTCTGTATATGGATTCTCCCCTGCCCCCCAAGGCCGAGTGGCCCTGAGCTAACATCCGTTGCCAATCCTCCTCTTTTTTGCTGAGGACGACTGGCCCTGAGCTCACATCTGTGCCCATTAGATATAGATAAGAGTTAATTAGTCTGTAGTTTTCATGTGTTGTCTCTGTCTGACTTTGAGATCAGAGGAATTCTGATCTCATAGAATGAGTTGGGATATGTTCCATCTCTTTTATTTTCTTGCAGAATTTGTGAAGATTAGTGACATTTCTTCTTTTAAATGTTTGATAGAATTCCCTTCTGAAGGCATTGTGAGCTTGGGATTTCCTTGTGAGGAAGATTTTCAATGACTGTTACTTAGTATAGTTCTCTATAGATTTTCTGCCTCATGTCAATTGTAAGAATTTCTGTCTTTGAAGGAATTTGTGCATTTCATCTAACTCGTTTAAATTTGGGTAGATAAGTTGTTCATACTATTTCCTTATGATACTTTTTTTTTTTTTTGAGGAAGGTCAGCCCTGGGCTAACATCTGCTGCCAATCCTCCTCTTCTTGCTGAGGAAGACTGACCCTGAGGTAACATCCATGCCCATCTTCCTCTACTTTATATGTGGGACGCCTACCACAGTATGGCTTGCCAAGCGGTGCCATGTCCGCACCCAGGATCTGGGCCAGCGAACCCCAGGGCGCTGAAGTGGAACGTGCACACTTTACCGCTGCGCCACCGGGCTGGCCCCTCCTTATGATACTTTTAATTTATGTAGAGTCAGTTGTCAGATTTCTCCTTCATTCCTGATTTTCTTAATTTCTCTTTTTTCTTGTTTTTTGGTCAGTCTACCTAACGTTGTCAATTTCATTCACCATTCAAAAGAAACACTTTTTGTTTCATCGCTTTTTCTGGTATAAATTTACTCTGTTTTCTATTTCAATGAGTTTTGTTCCACTCTTTATAAATAAAGCCTATTTATTCACCATCACCTGCATTTGGCAGAGACTCAAAGGCAAGCAGAGGATTGGGAATACTTTATAACAGAAAAAAGGTAAGATGTCCACTATGCCCTGATTATGAAATGCTGACATGTGAAGTAGAAGTGGGACTCCTGTGTGATTCGTTAGGGGTACATAGTTGGCTTTTTCTGGTTGGTCCTAAGTGGGAAGTGGCCAAAATTAGGGAAGGTGCCAGGAATTAATCAAGTCCCTAACCTGACTATTTTGTGATGTATTGTAAAAAGCTGAATACAGGCTGTTGAGGGCATCCTGACAAAGGCAATATAGGAAGCAGGACCAACTCATCAAATACAGGTCATGTCCTTGAATTGTGCCCAGATCCTCATATAGAGGCGAGTGAATGGCAATATGGAGATGTCTGGGGCATTGAATGGGAAGTTGTGTTACTCAACACAACACTCAACAGCTGTGTGATGACTTTCTTAAATTAACGTTTGTGAAGTGGAGCACAGGGTGCCAGATGGTGAGTTCCACAACAGACCAAGACCACAAGAGAAGTCGAAGTGGAGAAGTTTATTACTCACAGGTGGTGGAGGAAGTACATGGCACACCTCCAGGGGCCACACAGGGAGGTCAAGGCAGGGTCAGGCAGAGAGAGAGTGGCAGGACCTGGGGCACATGCCTTTCTTAGGGTTTGTGGGTGCAGTGCCTTGGGGTTCCCGGGATAAGTCCAGGTTGGTCAATTCATACCGAAAAGAGCAGAGTTTTGGTAAGCTCCAGGGGGACATGGGACACACAGGTGCTGGGAGGCAGGGAAGACTTGATCACAAGGGCTTTGGAAAGTCATGTCAGGAACTTAGATTTGCTTGTGACTCTGCGGGCTGCTGTCTGGGGCATGTGCTTCTGTGAGGGGGGTGAGTGTTGGTTTAGAGTCCCTGCAGGCTGCTAGGCCAAACAAAATGGATGCCGAGGCAGCGATACCATGGAGTAACTTAGCTAAACTCTTCACACCCTGCAAATGAGAGGCAGGGCACACCAGGGAGGCCCACATGAAATCTTGTCACATGGAGGAAGGAGGGGGCAGGGGAGAATCTGGGATTACGCCTTTGTGACTAAAGTGCCAGGGAGTACACAGGTGGTCATCCCCTAGGGCAGGAAGCCAGAACACATTAGAGTTTGTCCTTGGGCTATTTGTAATAAGTTTTGCAAGCCTGTGCAAGCTGACTTGCACGAAGGAGAAGTACACATCTTTGACTTTTAGTTTGGCCTTGTGATAAATGAATGCTAAATAGACCAATACAGAATCTAAGACGACAGAACAGTCCTTTATATGCAGGCAGCTGGCAACCCCCTTCCTGGGGTGTCCACTACTCCTGCTTTTGTGCCTGAAACCCAGAAGGTGCTCCTTGAACATTGCTTAGATCAGTAACTACAGCGCACAGCTTCCCTATTCATTTTCATTTTTCTGGCAAGTCTTTCAAAATATTGTTTCTATCCCACCAAGCATTTAACGAGCCACATTTTCAAGTATGAAAAAGAATCACATTTTGGAGACAAAAGCCTGAGTGTGGCCAAGGTTACAGCACAGCCACATCCTCAGCTTCATTCTCTGGCTTTTCAGACTTCACCATCTCTGGCTTAACCTTCACTGAGGTCTGACTTTTTTATGTCACAGATATGTTTTCCTAGAAGTATTTCTGCTTTCTTTGGATAACTACATAATCCTTTTTAATTCCTTTCAGTAATTTCCATTTCACAAATGGTTTCACAATAATTTGAACTCCCTGTGAAGACACTATTGTTTCAGTTTTAGGTGACATGATAAGTTACTTCTCCGCAAGGAGATGAGATGATCGGATCTCACAGCTTTGTCTTGGGGAGAAGATGCTCCCAAGAGCACACACTGTCCTGGCAGAAGATGGCATGTGATGTCACTATTCTTTTCAGATAGGGTTCAGATTCTTAAAAGATTAAGAAAATATATGGACTAATATTATTTGAAGAAATCTTTTGCTCACTGGGTTCAAACATGATCACGACTACAGGGGCAGGAAAGATGTTTTTCTGGGAACCAGAGGCACGGCTTCATCCTTTCTCCGTGTTTCTGTCTGCTGCCATCCCTCCTCCATCTTTCCCGCTGTGGGTGTGTCTGGAGTCTTTCTTTCCTGTGCCACATATCGCAGAAGCTCATTAACTTGACTTCATCTACATGTATTTGAAAAGAGATAAGATAGCTGAGGGCTGTGAGTGGTCACAGAGTGTCACTACAATAGGGTGGTCCCTTTGGATGTGTAACTTGCTTTACTTGATAGGGTCTGAAATAACAGGTCTTTAACCTTTTGTTGACTGTCTAGACTGAGCTCCAAGAAATCTGGGTACGCTCCCTTTAAGAGCAAGCGAAGCCCGCCCCTTCTGGGGAGGCCTGGAACTCCCTGTCCCAAGACCCCTGGGCTTGCCACTTGGTTTTTATCCCGAGGGTAGGGAGCAACTTAAGGTCTGAGATTCGACGGAAGTGTCTGTAGAGGAAACTACGGTACCCAGAAGCCTCTACGGTGAGCGGCGGCAACTGAGCCAATGAAAGGTTAGGACAGGGACGCCTACGTGCGTTCGCATCGTGTAGAGCGGGACTTCCGGCGTTCCTTCTCGTGCGTTTGGTAGTTCTTGGTTTTTGGTCGTTTCAGGGCGTCGGAGGCGCTTTGTGGGCACCGAGGTGACGGAACTGAAAAGCGCGACAGGAGACGTTGTCTTCGCTGCGCAGAGGCGGCTGTGAGGCCCGACAGAGCCGGTGGGGGCGCGGCGGCCCTGGTCCCGGTCCCGCCCGTCCGCTGGTTGGTGGCTGAGGCCGCGCCGATGGCGTCGCCCGAGGTGGGTGGTGCCTCCCCGTGCCTCGCCCGGTCCGAATGCCGCCTCCGAGCGCTGGAGCCCGGGTGGAGGAGCGGGCGTGGTGCAGTGGAAGCCGCTGGGCTGTGGTGGGGGCGGGGCTGCGGGGACTCGGGGGTCGGCAGCCTTTGGACCGCCGGGGGGCGTCCTGTCCGCAGGGAGCGGGGGTCAGGAGGAGTCCCGCCCTCAGTGGGGGCCTGAGCAGCTGGAAGCCCTGGAGGCTGAGAGGGGCGGCGGTTGGGAGACGCCCGCCTGGAGCTGGAGGTTGAAGCGGGTAAAACCAGGATGCGAATGGAGCCCAGTGAGGTCCCCGCAACAGACCTCGGAGAATTATGATCGGCTTGGACCAGGGTGGTTGCGGTCGAGGGGAGACGTGATGAGATTTTGGTTAGATCTCAACAGTGGAGCCTACAGGTTTTCCTGATGCTTCACGTATCCTGTGAGCAAAAGTAGGGATTGAGGGATCGTCTCCAGGTTTCTTTGCCTGAATTTCCAAAAGTGTAAAGATGGGGAAGTCAGCGCAAGCAGCAGGTTTCACGGGGAGGTTTATGAGCTGGACTTTGGACATGTTGATCTGAGATGTATCAAGATAGAGATGTTCCGAAAGAAGGGAGATATCATATGTGTAGGTGAACGTAAATGTCTGGAAGCTGACAAAGGGGCACGTTTGGAGATGTCAAAGGAGTGGACAGTGGACGGGACCAGAGCATGGCCTGGGAATCAGAATGAGATTGTTATTTCTGGTGAGCTCTGCGGTGAGGGAGAGGAGGGCTGAAAGTTGGAGAGCAGGTCATACGGAGTGCGTGTTAGCATCCCTCATGCTCCTTCTAGAAAAGAGCAGACCTGACATGGGAGGAATTCTGGCCTGTGTCTGTAGAAAGGGAGACCTTGATGGGGTAAGGAGCTTCCCCCAGTGGAGCCTGTAGTGTGTGCTGGTGTAGATTCTCCACTTTTTGGCTCAGCGGACCCTCAGGACCACTCCCTGTGGAACAAAGGAAAGGTCAGCCTGGCTGGTGGAGCCACTGTGTCCTAAACCAGGACACTCCCGCCTTACTTTTACTTCTCAGGGCAAGAGGGATGATCCACTGCTTCAGGCAAGTGCTACCAACAAGCTCCCTTTTCAGAATTATTTAGCAGGCCGACCTGGTTGCTGAATGGACTAGTAGCTGACTTGCCTGCTCAGCCCCTCCCTACAACTCATTGTGAAAATGTATGAAAAATGTATTGATGTAAACACTCATTAAGCAGTATCTCTCTGTACACACAGGTAGGCAATTAGAAATGAACCTGTTCATGGAGCTGGCCCTGTGGCTGAGTGGTTAAGTTCGCGTGCTCCACTGCGGCAGCCCAGGGTTTCACTGATTCGGATCGCGGGCGCGGACATGGCACCACTCGTCAGGCCACGTTGAGGCAGCATCCCACATGCCACAACTAGAAGGACCTGCAACTAAGATATACAACTATGTACCAGGGAGATTTGGGGAGATAAAGCAGGAAAAAAAAAAAAAAAAAGATTGGCAACAGTTGTTAGCTCAGGTGCCAATCTTTAAAAAGAAAAAAAAAAAGAAATGAACCTATTCAATAAGTTAAGTTTATGCAAAACTTCGTAATTGGTTTGACGTTGATTTACATGTAAGTATTTGCTCACAATGCAGAGTTTTATATAGGATATACTCTGAAATCTTAAAAAGTGGTAAAAATAAAGACCCTGGATTTCAGAACCATAACACTTCATTTGCACTGAAAGTATATTCAAAACTATTGATCCTTTGGACAGTAGTAGCTGATACATAGTGTGTATTCTTTATATTTGATACCAATGTAAGCCCTACAAGGTTGAAAGCATTCCTATTCTCATAAGCATTTTTTTTTCCTTGCGGCTCAGGGAGGCTCAGTCCTTCTTCAGGGCCATGCAGCTGGTAAGAGGCTGCAGTCTTTTCTGAGGAACTGAACTTAGACCATCAGACTGAGATCACTTTGCTCCAGGACAAGGCAGGGATGGTGGCCTGGCTTAGCTTGTAGCATCTCACTATGGTTACCCTTATCTCATGGCCTCCCTCTTCCTACAGGGTCCCATGGCAGAGGCAGAAATGCTTTTGGACCCTTCACAGGTGAGTGGAGTATGTCCTACCTGTCACCCACCCTGTTATCACCCATTGGTTTTAGCACCCCGATATGTATACCCTCAGGAAATGGTAGTGTCCTGGGACTTCTCTCCTTCCTCTCTTGAGTCTGAAGACCATACCATGTGCCTTCACCGGGCCCAGGATCCTATATTTAGTCCCAGGTTATACGGAGTGGTTCCCATTTCTGATAACTGATGGGGTAAGAGGTGGGAGAGAATCCTGGTCACGGGATTCAGAATGTTCAAATGGTTGCAGGTGAAACTCAGCTGGAATGTTCTAGGAACTGCAGGTCTCTGTTACATCTGGTGGGAGCAGGGAGTGGGTAGGAGTGCATAGGTATCAGCCTGAAGTTCTGGGCCTCTAATCTGAGGTGGTAGGAGGTAGGGAAGATTTGAAGCAGAAGGGGAAGGTGCCACAGCCCAGATTTTAACAGGCTCCCTCTGGCTGCAGTGTGGTAGACGAGGGATGTGAGTGAAGGCAGGGAGAGCTGGGAGGCATTTCCTGTAACAGTCCAGGTTAACGTTGGTGGTAGGTACACAAGAGTGGTGGCTGTGGAGGTAGAGGAGTGGTTGGTTTCTGGATATGTTTTGAACTAGAGTTGCCCATATTTTATGATGTGGAGAGTGAGGGAGATGTGGTGGGATAAAAGGAAGAATCAAGCATGACCCCAGGTTTTTGCCCTTTTTAGGAAGGATGGATGCTTGATCCACTAAAGTGGGGAAAGTCAGCATTATGAGGAATTTTCAGAAGGAATGTGAAGAGTCCGTTTTTGTCTATGTCACAAATGATCCAGAGATGCCAAGGGGCACTTTTACACAGAGGTCTGGAGTTCAGGGGGTGGATTTAGGTTGGAGGCAGCTACAACACGGTGGCCTGTGTGTGGACTAGGCTGAAGCTGTGGATCAGATTTAGGAGGCAGCATTCTGTAGCTTATGGTGATGATGCCATTAGAGGACAAGGAATGGGAATGAAGAACCAGAGTACTGGGTCTCTTGATTGGACATCTGGATGGTGATGGTGGGCATCACAGAGACACATGAGGAAGCAGAGTTTCTGTACGTGTTTGTGATGGTGGAGTATAGCAGCGAGAAGTCTTCTAAGGCCACAGTGGACATGAGATGGATGTTGAGGGGGAAAATGGGATCAGCTGGGAGCTAGACATAGGGTAGGGTAGGAGTAGGGGTGGGGAGGTCAGTGTAACTGGGCTGCAGATGAGGAGAGAGGAAGGTTCTGACTGCTTATGAGACACCTTGTGCCAGGCAGAAGTGGGAGAGGGTTAAGAGTATGTGAGGTCCTCACACAGGGAGAGTGGCTGAGGATGAAGCAAGAAACAGGGCCTGGTGGGGAGACTTTCAAAGCAGGGCCTGAAGCTGGCCCTGGCACTAGGGGACTTTGGCGTTCAGGGACAGGACTGGGGCTGAATTGGGTGCTGGGTGCATTTGCCATCCTCTGCTTGGATTCCATGGGCAGAATGGCCTCTTAGGAGGTGAAGGAAATGCTTACGGTGTGGGCTGGGGTTGTCTGTAGGGCTGTCACTATGGAGGGCTCAAAGTCAGGAGAAAAGTACAGTCCAACAAGTGATGTGCATGTGAGAAGGAGGGCAAATGGTTGGCCCCAGGCCCTGGCACTGGGCAGTTAAGGGACAAGGATGAGTCCAAGTTTGGTTGCCTGAGAGTCAAGATCTAGGGGACTCCAGAGAAATTGGCTGGCAGGAGAGAAGGGGAGCCCTGCATGGCAGTCCCACAGCCTAGATATTCTCTGCCCCCACCCCCGTGTGTTTTATGCTGTGTGCTGGCCACAGTAATCAATGATAATGAGGGGAGAACAGGTGCTGGTGCCACCAGGACGTGGTAAGTCTTTCACATTGGGAAGTCAGGGAGGATGAGCAGGGGCGGATGTGTGAGGGAAAGACTGAAGATCCTGGAGAGAGAAGTATATCGATGATTGTCTCCATAGGATTTGAGTTTATAGAGGTGAGTGAGTGATGACATGGAGAAGCCAATGATGTTGAAAGAAGGTTTTTATTACTTATATTTCCTGAAAAGGGGGGGCACACCATGTAACGTGGGGCGACATGGGGAAGCACCATGTTTGCTGAGGAGGCATAAGCATGAGCGAAGGGAAACCTTAAGGCAGAGCTGTTATGGGACTTTCAAGGGAAATGCAGTAAGGGCAGGATGAAAAGCTTAGGGATGGCTAGTTTATATAATTCTAGTGTACCTGGGGTAATGGGGTTGTCCCTAGTTGTCTGGTACATGGCCCTGGGCTGATTTAGGGTAGGAGAAGTATTGACTTGGTATGTAAAGGTTAGTTAAGGAGTTGGTTCAGAACATGGGTTCTGGGTTGCAAGGGGGATGTAAGCAAATTTGGCCGTTAGTTTAGCCTTGTAATTAATGGATGGCAAATAGATAAATACAGAATCCACAAAGACACAATTAAAACAAGAAGCTGCTCATGAACCAAACTGTTCCAATTTTGGCAGGGCCCTGTGATCTTTGAGGACGTGGCCATATATTTCTCCCAGGATGAGTGGGGCCTCCTTGATGAAGCCCAGAGACTCTTGTACCATGCTGTGATGATGGAGAACTTTGCACTTTTGTCCTCCGTAGGTAAGGCCCTTGCACCCACCCTAGTGTCCTGGGTTGGGCTCTGTTCTTCCCTTTTTCCAGGTGCAGCTTTGTCCTTCCTACAATGAGACCATGAATATTATTTCTTTTCCTGGTTTCCTGGCATGTGGTTTTTTGGTGCCGGAGCTGGGCTTTCTGCACTGTACCCACTCTTCTACAGTCTCTCCTGTGAAGTTCTTGTAATTTTAGAATGTCAGATGTCCTGTGCTGGCCTTTGTCAGGTGCCACATCATTGCTCACCTTGAGCAATGGAGAGGAGGACACTGGGTGCTTGATAGGGTGGACATTACAACATCAGTGGCAGGAGACACTCAAAAGTACATGGCCCTAGTGCGATGGAGCTGGGAACCTGCCCTTTGTCCACCGTTGTTTGATGCCAGGACCAGTGGCCACACCTCATTTCTACCTTTTCTTCCCCACTTTCATTTCTACTCTGAGTTCTAAACCTTTTTCTGCCACACTCCAACCACACCTATGTGGACTTCACCTCTCACCCATTTCGTTTCATTGCTCCCTTTTCAGGGCTCTCCAACATTTGACCTATACTTTGTGTCATTAGGTCTGCACATATCCTTAAATAATCCTTGAACTGCAGCATTTCTGGTGTAGTCAGTTATTTCTAGGAACCTTCTACACAGTGCTCACCAGTTACTAGCAGCTGTGACCCTGTTGAAAGCTATTTGCAGAGGAGTGACTTGGAGACCTTGCCTCTCCTCCCTGCATAGTACCTCCAGTGGTCTGAGTGTTTGTGTTGCCCCAAGATGATGGTATTAGGAGATGAGGCCTTTTGGGGGGTGATTAGTCATGAGGGCAGGACCCTCGTGAGTGAGATTAGTGCCCTTATAAAAGAGACTCCACAGAGCTCCCTAGGCCTTCCAATATGTGAGGACACAATGAGAAATCTGTAACCTGAAAGAGGCCCTCACCCAACTGTGCTGGCACCGTGATCTCAGAATTCCAGCCTCCAGAACTGTGAGAAATAAATTTCTGTTGTTTATAAGCCTCCTAGTCTGTGGTATTTTGTTACAGCATCCCAAATGGAGTAAGACAGTACCTCTTCTTTGAGTCCTTACCTATCATTAGATCTATCCCATTATGGGAGCTTCCCAGGTCCAGCTCTGCACAGCAGGCCTTCCTCTCACTGCCTCTAGTTCCCATTGCCTCTCAGCAATCCCATGGACATATTCATGGGTGTGTCTGACAAACATTTCTGATGGGGCTGCCTCCTCCAACCAAAGTCAACGTGCACTTCACCAGCATTTATCTGCTTACAGGTAGTTGGCATGGAGCCCAGGATGAGGAGGCACCTTCAGAGCAAGGTGTTTCCGTGGGAGTGTCACAGGTCAGCACTCCAAAGCCAGGTCCATCCTTCCAGAAGGCCCGGCCCTGTGAGATGTGTCACCCACTCTGGAAAGACATTTTGCACCTGGCTGAGCACAATGAAATGTACCCTGATCAAGGGCTATACGTTTGTGGGGCAAATCTTTACCAGCACCAAAAGGAGCAGTCTGGAGACAAACTTTCCAGAAGGGATGAGGGGAGGGCTTCATTTGTGATGAAGAGCAATGTTCACATGACAGAGAGGACCTTGACATGCAGTGAAGGTGAGAAGAACTTCGAAGCTGACACAGGCTTTCTTCTACACCTGAACCCTCACAGTTGGGGGAAGCCACACAGGGACACTGAGTGCAGGGAGACCTTTGAAAGTGGACAAAATGATTATAAGTGCACTCAATGTGGGAAAGCTTTCAGCCAAAAACAAATACTTGTTAACCATGAGAAAATCCACATTGGATTAAGGCCTTATGAATGCAACAAATGTGGGATGGCCTTCCTTAGAAAGTCCCATCTTGTTCGACACCAGAAAATCCACACTGGAGAAAGACCTTTTAAGTGCAGTGAATGTGGGAAATTCTTTAGATACAGCTCCACACTCATGAGTCACCAGAGAGTTCACACTAGATTAAGCCCTTACGAGTGCAGCAAATGTGGAGAATTCTTTAAGTACAATGCCAACTTCATGAAACATCAGAGAATTCACAATGGAGACAGGTCTTATGAGTGCAGAGAATGTGGAAAATTCTTTAGGTACAACTACAGACTGATAAGACATGAGAGAGTTCACACTGGAGAAAGGCCTTATGAGTGCAGAGAATGTGGGAAATTTTTTAGGTACAGCTCCACATTCATTAGACATCAGAGAGTTCACACTGGAGAAAGGCCTTATGAGTGCCATGAATGTGGGAAATTATTTAGGTACAATTCCACACTCATTAAACATCAGAGAGTTCACACTGGAGAAAGGCCTTATGAGTGTAGTGAATGTGGGAAGTTCTTCAGGTACACCTCTACACTCATTAGACATCAAAGAGTTCACACTGTAGAAAGGCCTTATAAGTGCAGCTTATGCGGGGAATTCTTTATATACAAGTCCAAGCTCATTAAACATTGGAGAAATCACACTGGAGAAAGGTCTTATGAATGCAGTGAATGTGGGAAAGCCTTTACGTACCACTGCAGACTCATTAGACATCAGAGAGTTCACACTGGAGAAAGGCCTTATGAATGCAGTGAATGTGGGAAATTCTTTCGGTACAACTCCAATCTCATTAAACATTGGAGAAATCACACTGGAGAGAGGCCTTATGAGTGCAGCGAATGTGGGAAAGCCTTTAGCCACAGACATATACTTGTTGAGCATCAGAAAATCCATACTGGAGAAAGGCCTTATGAATGTAGCAAGTGTCAGAAGGCCTTCATTAGAAAGTCCCACCTTGTTCATCACCAGAAAATTCACAATGAAGACAGGCTCATGGCATTGTGAATGGGGGGAATTCTTTAGATACAACTCCAACTTCGTTACGCAAAGAATTCACACTGCTAAAGATCTTATGAGTGCAGAGAATATGGTAAATCCTTTAGGTACCACTCTAAACTCATTTCACTGGAGAAGTGCCTTATGAGTTCACATTGGAGTAGGAACTTAGGAGTACAGTACAGTGAATGTGGGAAATAGTTTTGGCACAGCTCCCCACTCCTTAGACCTCAGGCGTCCACACTGGAGGAAGGCCTGAGTGCAGTGAATGTGGAAAAGTCTTTAGGTGCAACTCCAGCCCCATTACACATCAGAGATTTCACAATGGAGAAAGACCTTATGAGTGCAGCAAATATGGGCATATGTTCAGCCAAAACTTCCACATCATTCAGCACCAAAAAGTTGACATCAGGAAGAGTATTGCAAAGGGGTAAAGACTTCAGACAAATGTCTGCTCTAATTTATACCTGGGAGCTACTGTAATACAGTTTTCTATTTTGCATTTTTAATTGTGGTAAAATACATGTAAGAAAGTTTACCCTCTACCATTTTAATTGTACAGAATAGTAGTGTTAAAAAATACACATATTTGTGCAACTAATCTGTAGAATTCTTTTTATCTTGCAGAATTGAAACTCTATACCCATTAAATAAGAGCTCCTCCTACCCCCTCCCTACAACTCCTGACAACCATGTTTTACACTCTGTCTCTGTGAATGTGACTACTCTGGATACTTCATATATGTGGAATCATACAGTATTTTTCTTTTTGTGACTGGCTTATTTCACTTAGCATAATATCCCCATGTGGAAGCAGTTTTCAGCTTTTCCTTCTGTTTTGAGAAGGAATCAGAGTTGACTCACCTAAGACATGGGGGAAGGTGCTGATGGAGTCAGTACAGCTTTGCCAGATGTTACAATATTTCTAGAAAAAGAGGAGATCCAGATTTTATATGCAATCTTTATTTCTTTACAGCTTTATTGTATTAACATACGTTAAACTTCATTTGTTAAAAGTGTAAAATATATTTTCATGTATGTATGCACAACATATCCATTGCCTCTATGGTTTACATTGGCCCCTTTGTATTCTCTCTCCCAGCCTTACCCAACTTGCCCTCCCCAGGTAGATACTGTTGTTTGCATTTTCTAGAATTTTATTTAAATAGAATCCTAGAGTTACTTTTTTTTTTTTTTTTTTGCTGGGAAAGATTTTCTCTGAGCTAACATCTGTTGCCAATATTCCTGTCTCTCTTTTTTTCCCCTCCCCAAAGCCCCAGTACACACTTCTATATTCCAGTTGTAAGTCCTAGTTCTTTTATGTGTGCAACTGCCACAGCATGGCTACTGACAGACAAGTGGTGTGGTTCTGAACCTGGGCCACCAAAGCAGAGCATGCTGAACTTTAACCACTGGGCCATCAGGGCTGGCTCCCCACAGTTACTCTTGAATGGCTGTTTTCACAAATGCACATTTATATATTTAGTATTACCCATGTTGTGTGTGCAAAAGCATGGCATCGAGTAAGAATAAGCAAGACTCTGTGTTATGTATTAGAACTGCATTGTTTATAAACAACAAAGGTGCTTTTACTTTCTGACAATTACTTTGAGAAAAAGTTGTTTAAAGTGGGAAAGTGAAGTTTAAAGTGAGTAACTTAAGTTTAAGTTGAGTTTCATTTGAATTCATTATCAATAAAGAATTTTGAACCATTTGCCTTGTACACAAGCTTCCACAGAAGCATCTTTCTAGATTTTCTATTTGACTTTTTTTCTAGTAGTGTCTTTAAGCTATTTCTTTGTGTCATGAAAGTTCTTACGGCATTTTTTGAATCATCAATCTTTTTCTTTTTTCTTTTTTGGTGAGGAATATTGGCCCTGAGCTAACATCTGTGCCCATCTTCCTCTGTTTTTTTGTATGTGGGATGTGACCACAGCATGGCTTGATGAGCACTGCATAGGTCCGCACCCAGGACCCAAGCCCGCGAATCCTGGGCTGCCGAAGCAGAGTACGCAAACTTAACCTCTACGCCACCAGGCCAGCCCCAATTAATCTTTTTTTTATTGTGGTAAAATATACATAAAATTTACCATCTTACTATTTTTAACTGTTCATTTCTGTTGTGTATTAGCTTCTCTAAAGAAACAGAACCATCAGGGTGTGTGTGTGTATGGAGAGAGAGAGAGGTTTTTTAAGGAATTAGTTGCTGTGATTATGACAGCCTGCCAAATCCAAAACCTGCAGGGTATGCCAGCAGGCTGGAGACGTAAGGAAGAGTTACAGTTCAAGTCCAAGGCAGTCTGCTGGTAGAATTTCTTCTTGATTGAGGTCATCTTTTTATCATTGTAACTCTCAAACCAGGTGGCTCATTTGAGAAAATTGAAATTTAGAAACGTCAACAGGCATTATAGAATAGGAAATCGGAAGAGAACAAGCTTTGGCGTGACACCTAGGAAACAATCCCCTATTCTGCTCTCCCCGGTTGTATTATTTAATCCCAACGTGCACAAAATATTTAGTGAAAAAAATGGATTAAGATAATTATATCCAAATTTGTGTCTAAATTTAAAACTTTGTTTTATAAAGCTCATGACAGTCAAAATTTAGAGATCTGAGGGATTGAGAGGAAATATTTAAAACATCTAAATGTGCCTAGTTTTAAATAATGTGAGACATAGAAGTTTTAGATTCATATTAAGGAATAAGAAGTCAAAGACCCTAGAAATGAACAAAGTATGAGCAGACAGAGGAACTTCCATTTTCTATTCCAGCGTGATAGAAACCCAGCAGCTGAATCCTCCCCAAGAACCCTAGTGCTGAGGTCGGAAAACCTAAACTGTAGGTGATGAATTGCCGGAAGCTCATTGTGGATGTGTCTGAGATGAAAACTCCAGGAGGACCCAGTCATTAGGTGCCCCACACTTTTCTCACAGAGAATATAAGAGAAAAATACTTTTGTGTGCAAGGAGAGGGAGAAAGGAACCATTTTGAAATACATCAGAACATTCTGTTCTTAACAAGGTCTGCTCTCAGAAGAAACTAATTAACCAGAACCTAATCAACTGGAGCTTTATCAGAGTCTAAAAGACCTGGGGGAAGAGAAATACCAACTCTAGCCCACTCTAGCCATCTTGTGCCCCTAGGTGGAGGTAGTGGAACTGGGAAGAATGCATGAAATTCACAGTCCAGAGACAAAGGCTCACTAAAAGATTGAGACCTAATCATGATACTATAGAGAATGCTTCCCTTCTTCCCACGACGTACTACCACCTTATTAAGGGCCTATTTTCAACAGTTCTTTTTACAAGACTATTAAGAAAAAATTACAGCACATACTAAAAAGCTAAAAACAGAATTTGAAGAGACAGAGCAAGCATCAGAACCAGACTCAGATATGGCAAGGATGTTGGAATTATAAGACCAGGAATTTAAAACAACTGTGACTCAGATGATATGGGCTCTGACGGATAAAGTAGACAGCATGTAAGAACAGATATGTAATGTAAGCAGAGATGGAAATTCTAAGAAAAAAACAAAAATAAATGTGACAGATCAAAAACACTAACTAGGGGGCCAGCTCAGAGAACACTAGCCAGGAAAAATGTTAAAAGAAGAAACTACACTTAGCCATATCGTTTTTAAACTACAGATGAAGATGAAGAAAAAATCCTGAAACAAGTCAGAGGAAGAAAACACTTTACCTCTACAGGAGCAAAGATAGGAATTACATCCAGAAAAGGCAGAAAGGGTGGAAGACAAAAACAGGAAAAACCAGGGCAACAAATAGAAAACAGTAACCAATATGGTAGATATTAATCCAACTCTATCAATCACTTTTTCAATGTCTAAATGCACCAATCAGAAGACAGATTGTCAGAGTGGATCAAAACACAAGACTCAGCTGTATGTCGTCTACAAGAAGCTCACTTTAAATATAAAGACATATGTAGAATTAAAAGTAAACGGAGAAAAATATCTCATGCTAACACATCAAAAGAAAGCAGGAGTAGCTATATTAATCTTAGGGCAGGCTTCAGAGGGAGGAAAGTTATCGGAATCAGGAGGTGCATTACATAACAACAGAAGTGTCAATTCTCTACAGTTTCTTTCAGAAGATAGAAACAGAGGGAATACTTCCTAACTCATTCTGTGAGGCCAGCATTACCCTAAAAGCAAAAACAGTTAAAGACATTACAAAAAGAGAAAACTACAGACCAATATCTCTCCAGGACATAGATGCAAAAATCCTCAACAAAATATTAGCATATCAAATCCAACAATGTATGAAAAGAATGACCAAGTGGGATTTATCCCAGGTGTGCAAGGCTGGTTCAACATTCAGAAATCAATGTCATTCATCATATCAACAGGCTAAGGAAGAAATATTACATGATCATATCAATAGATGTGGGAAAAGCATCTGACAAAATCTAAAACCCATTAATTGTAAAAACTCAGTCAACTAGAAATAGAGGGGAAGGTCCTCAACTTGATAAACAGTATCCACATAAAACCTACAGCTAACATACTTGGTCATTTTGATAATTTGTGTCTTACTGGGAATTTGTGCATTTGAACTAAGTTGTCTAATTTCAAGGGATAAAGATTGTTCATAATATTCCCTTATAATACTTTTAAGTTCTGTAGCATCAGTAGTCGTGTCTTCCCTTCATTCCTGATTTCCTTAACTTGACTTCTTCCTTATTTTAGTTGTCAGCCTACCTAAAGTTTTACTAATTTCATTGATGTTTTGAAAGAACCAACTTTTTGTTCCACCAGTTTTTATAGTGTTTTTCGTTTTCTATTTCAATGATCTTATTCTAATCTTGTTTCCTTTCTTCTCCTTGCTTTGGGGTTATTTGGTTTCATTTTTCTGTTTTTTTAACCTGGAAGTCTAGGTTATCTTTCTTCTTTTGTAATACAGCTGTTTAAAGCCGTATTTTCCCTCGGTCTTATCAAGTTTGATATGTAGCACTTCTATTTTCATCTGGTTCAAAATTTATGTTTTAAACTTTTCCCTTGTAATTTCTTCTTTTACTCATAGGTTGTTTGGCAGTTTGTCCTTTGACACATCTCTTCCTGTTTCCTTTGCATGGCTGCTACCACAGATCAGGGAGGAATGTTGTTCAGTCCAAAGCCCTAGTGTTTTGGTTGAGGGCTTGGAGATGGGGAGAATCTGTGGGTTATTTGAAGTACCTACGACGTCGTACTTGGTGGGTTTCTTCTGAAGAAGAGGTTGAGCAAAAGTGGCAGAGTTTAGCGATCTGTCGTGCAGCCTATCTCCTGAATTGTTTTCATCTTGCAAAACAGAAACTCTATACCTATTAAACAACAAGTCCCATTTGGCCCTCCCTCAGTCCTTGGAAACCACCATTCTATTCTACTTTCTGTCTCTATAGATTTGACTATTCTAGGGACCTCATCTACGTGGAATCATACAGCTTTTGTCTTTTGGGACAAGCTTACTTCACTTGCCATAATGTTTTCAAGGTTCATCCATGTCGTAGCGTATATAAGAATTTTCTTTCTTGTTGAGGCTAAGTAATATTCCATTGTAAACGTATGTCATATTTTCTTCTCATTTTCCACTCATCCATCGGTGGACACTTGAGTTGCCTCCACATTTTGGCTATTGTGAATAATGTTGCTTTGAATATGAGTATAGAACTACCTCTTCAATTTTTAACCTTCTTTCAATTTTGGGAGAGACGGGTATATACCCAGAAGTGGAACTGCTGCATCATATGTAATTCTATTTTAAAATTTCTCAGGAACCTACTCTTTTCAGTAATAGCTGCACCATTTTACACACCTGCCAACATGCACAAGGCTCCAATTTTTCCACATCCTCACCAACACTTCTTTTTTTTTCTTTTTTTCTTTTTTTAAAGATTTTTTTAATTTTTTCCTTTTTCTCCCCAAGCCCCCCGGTACATAGTTGTATATTGTTCGTTGTGGGTCCTTCTAGTTGTGGCATGTGGGACGCTGCCTCAGCGTGGTCTGACGAGCAGTGCCATGTCCACGCCCAGGATTCGAACCAACGAAACACTGGGCTGCTTGCAGCGGAGCGCGCGAACTTAACCACTCGGCCACGGGGCCAGCCCCATCACCAACACTTCTTGTTTTCTATTTTTTGATAGTAGCTACCCTGGTTCAATTTATTTTTATTGGAAATCTTTCAGGTATAGCTTTTAGGAGACTTTAATTAATTTTCTGGCCTTTTTTGAACCTCAGGACTATTTTGGAAAGAGGGATCCCATAGTAACCTTCCCAGATCAGTATAGTCAGCTTTTGCCATTCAGGATCTAGCAACTGAGGTTCCCACCAACATGTATATAAGTTCTGTAAGTCATGTAACTCTGGGTCATATGCACCCTAAAAAACTGTGAATTCCTCTATAAATATTTCCTGGATTTATTTGGGTTTAGGAAAATTTTTAGTTATACCTGTTAATTCAGCCTAGGTCCAAGGTTTAAATTCTACAGTTGCCAGTGTAGCAGAATATATCATCTTAAAATATGCCACTTTGATATAAGAATTATTTTGAGCTGAAGGTAGTTGAAAAGAAGAAGATACAAGAAAAGTTCTCTGTCCTTCCTCTGTTTGCCTAAAAGCAGAAAAAAAAAAACATGTAAAGGCATCCCCCATCTCTACAGGAAAGACGGAAGTTAATCTGCTGACAACTCGAGACCCTTATTAGCCCAGAGACAACTCCAGAGGAATCTACATAACAAACTTACTAACTAGCCCTTATGTTCCAGTAGTTCTCCCGTATATTTACCTTTCCACAATTTGCCATCCTAGAAACTCAAAGTCCTTTCCATTGTCTTGTCACTTCTCTGAAAATTTATTGCTCGTTTGTTAAGATGTGATATAAGCCCATGATCTAACCACTGAGTGCTCCTGAGTGTATTTGCGATGCTTATGTTCATAGATTTCTGTGGGTTTTTTTCCTGGTAATTTGTCTTTCATCAGTACAGGGCCCCAAGCCAAGAACCTGAGAACAGAGTGAACAAAAGACTACTTTTCCTCCACTACACCTGCATTCCTGGCTCATGAGACGCATGGATCTTTGGAATTAATTGGCATTTTAGGAAATTTGTTGGAAAAAGTAGGGGTTCTGTACGAAGGGAAGAGGAAGGAGGAGGTGCAGAAGGGGAGAGATCAGAAGAATAAGGGGGCAGAGAGAGCTGGGCATAAGAGGCAGCTGGAGGACAAGGAAAGGGAGGATTTACTAGGAAAATGAGTCTACTTCTGGCTTACATTTGTCGAATTGCTCGTTAGCTTTGCCTAAGGAAACTTTTACTGAAACAATTTTTGATTCAGAACTTCAATACTTGAGAAGTTACGCCAATAAAAAAAATTGCTGCCCACTGGACCTGAGAAATATTTCTTCTCACAGCTTTATGTCTCTGAAATTAACTTTTTTTTTTTCAAGGTACGCTTTTTGGTGAGGAAGATTGGCCCTGAGCTAACATCTGTTGCCAATCTTCCTCTTTTTTTCTCTCCAAAACCCCAGTACATGGTTGTATATCTTAGTTGTAAGTCCTTCTAGTTCTTCTATGTGGGATGCCGCCACAGCGTGGCTTGATGAGCAGTGTGTAGGTCCATGCCCAGGATCTGAACTCGTGAACCCCAGGCCACCAAAGTGGAGTGTGCAAACTTAACCCTTATGCCACCGGGCCAGCCCCAACTTTTTTTTTTCAACCGAAATGTTCCTCAGAGTGGCCACTGAGGCCCAAATCATCCTTGGTGTAGTTATGCCATTTAGAAATATAGGCACAAGAATTATGATAGTAATGAGAGAACATATAAGATTCAGGAGTTTTACCTGGAAGAGGAGAGAATTTAGACTTAGACGACCTCACGAAAGCTGGCAATGGTCAGTAGAAAGGTAATACTTGTGTACCTTGGGCCTGGGCCCCCAAATCTAATGGGTGGCCACCTCCAAATTCAGACCCAACAATCTGTGCCCCCTGGCAGGTGATAAACCTTAGAGAATGCTCTCTTGGGATCACTGCTGAGTTCTCAGGACAAAAAATGGAGAAAAAAAGAGAGAGAGAAAAGAAGAGGAAGGAAGGGAGGAAGGGAGGGAGGGAGGGTGGGAGGGGAACCTCCTGCAGTTTTGTTGGTAGTGACCCCACAGACTGCGAGGCTGGCGTAAACAACAGTCTCTAGGGCTCATGCCTGTGTTCTACCCTCTCATTCTCTTCCTTATGACAAACAACATGGCATAAAACTGTTCTTCAAAAGACAGCAAAAAAGCAATGGAAAGGAATGGCCTGATTTCAACCAGTATGTGAAGCTAATGGGAGCCACAAACAAACAAACCAGGGATCAAATTGAGAACAAATAGCCAAGGAACTTTTGTTGGTAAATAGAGGAGCATTCAGACCTGGTGATGACTCACCACATCGTAGCAAGCTGTGAGCAGAAAGGCATACGAGACCCCTGAGGGCAGCGCGCCTGGATGAAATCTGGGGTCCACAAGTGAGGAACAGTGAAGATCACAGCTCAGTGGGAGATCTCTGATAAGTATGATACATTGTGGTGGTCACATCCAACATATCATTCGTTTGTCCATGGAAACTTCATAATGAGAAACATCAATAGTGGCATTACTGGATTTCAAATGTAGATAACTGCGGAAATAAGAGAATACTCAAATGAGAATGAGCAAAGCCTATTTCTTCAGAGCTTGCTATACAGCAAGGGAGTCAGGCACCATCACATGCATTTGGATAAGACTCAAAGGTGGGCAGAGAAGTGGAAGAGCTTTATAGTGGATAAAAGTCATGGTATCTGGTGTGCCCTGATTGGAGGCTGTCGTCATGTGGAAGCTCAGTGGGGTTAGGTAGAAGTGGGAATCCTAAGTGATTGGTTAGTGGTGCATATTTGTCTTTCTCCAGTTGGCCTTAAATTGGAAATGTGGGCAAAATTAGGGAAGCTGTCATTTATTAATCAAGTCCTGGATGTTTTGTGCCAACTGTCACGTAGGTTATTGTTTGGCTTCCTGGTGTGGTTGCTGGAGATAGCAATCTGAATTCCCAGACTTGTTACTGTAGATATTGTGTTGGCTATTTGGGTAAGTTGGTGCAGATTGTGAGAGTTCGAGTTTAAATTTTGTGTGGCCATTGTCTATTTGTATCGTCAGTCTCTCACACCTAAACAAGGAAGAAAATATCCACAGTAGTGAGATTTCTTGTTTTCTTAAGGTCACATGTTGAACATTAGTTTAGTTTCCATTCATTTTCCATAACCCATCCTACCCCTTTGCCTCTGCCCGACTTTCAGCTTGGCAGAGGTTTTTTGTTTTTGTTTTTTTAATCTGGTGGGTGAACCAAAAATTCAAAATCAGGGGGGTCTCACACTCCAAGGGGTCCTGCCTTCATTGTGTTGCTGCAGGTTTATTTTTGGACATGAGCTTACTAACATGTTCCCCAGAGAATCCCCCAATTCCAGACCTAGTGCTCCAGGCTTCCCACCGTGAGCAGCAACTTAACTTCCTCTTGGTAATAAAGAGTAATCAGAATCACCCGAGGCAGCAGAGAATTTCCCTTTTTTCCTAAGTGGCACGAGGAGCCAAGTCGACCATAGCTGTCTCATGTTCCATTTCAGGTTTAATAATATTTTTCTTCTGGTGGAAGCTTTCTCCCTTAAGAACAACGGCCTCCCGGCTGGCTCCATGGCTGAGTGGTTAAGTTCGCGTGCTCCCTTTGGTGGCCCCGGGTTTCGCCAGTTCGGATCCTCAGCGTGGACATGGCACCACTCATCAGGCCACGGTGAGGTGGCGTCCCACAGAGCACAACCAGAGACACTCACAGCTAGAATATACAACTATGTACTGGGAGGCTTTGGGGAGAAGAAGAAGGAAAAAAAAAAAAAAGATTGGCAACAGTTGTTAGCTTAGGTGCCAACCTTTAAAAAAATAAAATAAAATAAGAACAAAGGCCTCCCAACAAACAGAACTTACCATTGAGAGGATGAGTAGCAGAAATTACGTGAGTGGGTTATTAGATATAAAAATGTTGAAAAGTAGCCTTGTGAGATTTAGTAAATAATATCTGGCCCAGTAAAATTTGAATTATTTCTTATTCCCTATGCATATGCACACGGAGATAGAAAAATATTGCATGGGACATACTGATTATAAAAATTATTTGTTGTGTATCTGAGAGAAATTATAACTATGTTTCATACCTCTTTCTTAATCTTACTTCCCTGGTAGTTTGCCTCTCCCTTAACAGTTCCTTGTTTTACAGTATTTGTTTATAAAATTCTTTGTAGTTACTGTCTGTATTCCATTTACTTTGGAAAATATCTCAGATATGGTGTAATAAATATTATCTCAATAAAAGTGTTGCTTACTGGACTGGAACACAATCATCGACTATCCAGGCAGGAAAGATAGTCCTCTTCCAACTCCCCCACATGCCCTGTCTGGGGGCTTTTCTTTCTTGTGCCTGACCAAGCATACTGAAGGTCATAAAAAAGGCTCCAAAACTTCAGTCTACATGTATTTGACAAGCAATGAGATAGCTGACAGCTATGAGTGGACGCCAAGTGTCATTATGGTATGGTGCGTTCATTCAGTTGTGTAGCCTTTGGGAATTTCCCGTGCTTCAGTCTGTGAAAACAGATCTTTATTTCTGGCACTTGACCTAGACTGCACTCCAGGGAAATCTAGGTACGTCCCCTTTAACAGCCAGCGAAGCCCCGCAGCATCCTCGGACTCTGAGAACTGCATTTCCCAGCGCCTCTCACATTGTCCCTGGGGCTTAATCCACAAAGCCAGGAAGGACCTTCGCTCCCAGATGCAGTGGGCAGCAGGAGGGAACTACATTACCCAGAAGGCTCCGCGGCAAGCGATGGCGGCGAGCTGAGCCAATGAAAGCTTAGCATGGAGCCGATTACGAGCTGACGCGCAGGTGGGGGCGGTACTTCCGGCGGCGCCCTCTGTGTGGTGGCAGTTCGGTGGCACTTTGGTCTGTTTTCGGGTCCCAGGCCCGTGAATCTGTGAGTCAGGACCAAGGAGACGGGAGCGGGAAAGTTCGAGAAGAGACGTTCTCCCGGCTGCGCAGAGGCGCCTGTGAGTCCCGACACATGATAGAATGATAAAGAAAAAATGCCTTTTGGAAAGTCCGGTGATTAGAAGGTTGGAACTTTCTGTTGCCCCCACCTCACTTCCTGATTTGGGAAGAGGGGCCGGTGGTTGAATCACTGGTGGCAGGCTTGCATAAAAACCCAAAGGACAGGCTTCGGAGAGCTTCCCTGTTGGTGAACGAGTGGAAGGTTGGGGAGAGTGGCAGCCTGGAGAGCGCGTGGAAGCTCCATGCCTTGTGCCCGACTTTGCCCTACGCATCTCTTCATCTAGCTGTTTCTTGAGTTCAGTTCTTTTATAATAAACCGGTACTCTAGTAGGTGGAATGTTTCTCTGAGTTCTTGAGCGGCTCTGGCAGATTAATCGAACCTGAGGAGGGGATCTTGAGAACTGTTGATATTTAGCCGGTTGGTCAAAAGTATAGGTAACAACCTGGGCTTGCGACTGGCATCTGAATTGGGTTGCTAAGAAGGGCGTCGTTGGAATCTCCACCCTTAGGCTGTGGGTCAGAAGCACAAGTAACCGCTTGGGCTTGTGACCGGCGCCTGAAGTCGGGGAGAGGACAGTCTTGTAGGACTGAACCCTTAACCTGTGGAATCGGATGCTATCTCCAGTAGACAGTGTCAGAAGTGAGTTGAATTCTTGCACACTTTGTTGGTGTCTCAGAATTGCTTGGTGGTATGTTGGAAGCTCCTCCCGTACACACATTGGGATTGGATCCAGGAACTTAATTTAGACGTAGACCCAGATTTGAAGTTTACAGTTGTTAAAAAGTGAATGGGAAATGCAGGCAGGGAGACCAGTGAGGTGGACACGGCAACAGACTCACAGAGAATTATGGTAGGGGCTGGACCAGAGTGGTGGCAGTAGAGGAGAGATGTGATAAGATTTTGGATAGATCATAAAGATAGAGTTGACAGAATTTCTTGCTGCATCAAATATGACTGTGAGCAAAAGTAGAGAGTGAAAGACCATCCCAAGTTTTTTTACCTGAACATTTAAGGAATGGAGATGAGGACGTTAGCATAGTGAATGGGATTCAGGGAGAAGATTATGAGTTGTATTTGGACTTGGTGATTTTTTTTTTTTTAAGATTGGCAACTGAGCCAGCCATTTGTTGCCAGTCTTCTTCGTCGTTGTTGTCGTCGTCTTTTTTTCCTCCTTCTCCCCAAAGCCCCCCAGTACATAGTTGTACATTCTAGATGTAGGTCTTTCTGCCTCTGCTATGTGGGATGCCGCCTCAGCGTGGCTTGATGAGCGGTGCTAGGTCTGCGGCCAGGATCCGAACCAACAAAACCCTGGGCCGCCAAAGCAGAGTGAACTTAACCACTCGGCCACCGGGTGGGCCCCTGGACTTGGTGATTCTGAGATGTCTCAAGATGGAGATGTCGGAAGATGGAGACATCACATGGGTAGATGGATATAAAAGTCTGGAGTCAGGAGGAGGTGGCTGGTCTGGAGCTTTCAAAAGGGTAGAAAGTGTGGCCTGGATCAGGTCATAGCCTAAAGACTGAAGAAAGGGAGAATCTTCAGGTTGTTATTTCAGATGGGCTCTGTGGTGAGGTAGGGGAGGCCTGAGACTAGAGGGCAGTGCACAGGTGCATATGCATCCCTGATACTCCTTCAGAGAGGAGCAGTCCTGGTGTAGGATGAAATCTGGCCTGTGTTTGTAGAAAGGGAGGTCCAGATGGGATAAGGAGCTGACCTGGGTTGGAGATTGAGGTGTGAATTAGTGTAGATTCTCCCCCCGTAGACTAAACAGACCCTCAAGACTACTCCCTCTGGAACAAAGCAAAGGTAAACCAGGTTAGTGGAACAGCTGGGTCCCAGATCAGGGCACTGCTGTCTTACCTCCAGCCCTCAGAGCAAGACGGATGATCGATCCACTGTGCAGTCAAGGGCTACCTGCAAGCTCCCTTCAGAGGATTATGGTGCAGGTGGGCTGGTTGCTGAAAGGATAGTAGCTGACCTGCCTGCTCACTGCCTCCCTGTGACTCATTAACTTAAGCATATATGAAACAGTCATTGATTTAAACACTGTTGAACCAACATCTCTCTAAATATGTACGCATAGGCAGACAATTAGAAATGAACATATTGAATTAGTTATATTTATCCAAACACTTCATAATTGAAATTTATTTACTTGTATTTGCTTACAATGTAAAGTTTTGTGTATCACATCCTCTTAAGATCTTAAAAAGTGGGAAAAATACACACCCAAATTTTCAAAACCCTACCACTTCATTTGTACTGAAAACATACACAAAATCGTTGATTCTGTGGACAGTAACAGCTGATACATAGTGTGATTTACTTATGTTTGATATCACTGTTGGCCCCATGAGTTGAAGCTATTCTTGTTCCCATTTTACACATGAGGGCACAGAGGCTCAGGGAGGTTCAGTTCTTCTCCAGAGTCACACAGGTAGTAAGAGGCAGCGGTGAGGTCTGAGGACCTCAGTTTTGACCATCAGGCTGAGATCACTTTGCTCCAGCGCAAGGCAGGGGTGGTGGCACAGCTAAGCTTGTAGGATCTTTCCATGGTTGCCGATTTCTCATGCCTCCCTCTTCCCACAGGGTCCTATGGTGGTAGCAGAAATGGTTATGGGCCCTGCACAGATGAGTAGAGGGTATCCCAGGCTCTCACCCACCCCAGTTACGATGGTTTAGGCACCCCAGTCTAGGGAATGGTGATGTTCTGAGACTTTTCACCTATTCTTCTCCCTCTCTTGGTTCTGAAGACTCTTCAGTCCCACAAAGCCCAGGGTCCTAAACTCAGTCCTGAGTTGTAGGAATCAGTTCCATTTCTGACAACTGACGAGGGAAGATGTGACATGCATCCTGTGCACAGGACGCAGAGTGTTCAAATACTTGCAGGTGAGACTTAATTAGGATGTTTAGGAAACTGCAAATTCCTGTTACATCTGATGAACTAGGGAGTGCTGTAGTGGGGCAGGAGGTCGGGGCACGCAGAGATCAGGCCGAGAATGACAGTCTTAGGTTCTGGGCCTCTAATCCGAGGACAGTGCGAGCTAGGGAAGGTTTGGAGCAGAGGAATGATGTGATCTGATCCCTATGTTAACAAACCCCTTCTGGCTACAGAGTGGAGCATAGACTCTGGGGGTGCAGTGAGAGTGAGGGTGACCTGTGAGGAAGTTACTGCCCCAGAGGAGGTGAGTGCTGGTGGTGGCTGGACAAGATTGGTGGCTGTGCAGGTGAGAGGAGGGGTTGGCTTTTGGATGTGTTTTGCACAGAGCTGCCCACATTTTCTGATGTAGAGAGTGAGGGAGCTGGGAGATGCGATGGAAGTGGAGAATCAGGGACGGCCCCAAGGTTTTTGGCCTTGTTTGGAAGAATGGATGTTTTATTGATTAGGATGTGTGAAGTCAGTAGTAGAAGGAATTTTCGGAGGGAGTCAGGTTTTGACCATGTCACGGATGTTCCAGAGATTCCGAGTGCATGTGTTCAGTCAGCAGTTGGACCTACAGATCTGGAGTTCAGTGGAGGTGTCCAAGTTGGAGACAGCCACAATATAGTGGTTGGTGTGTGGACCCCAGTGAAGCTGTGGATCAGATTTCAGAAGGGCATCTTATATTATGGTGGTAGTGCCATTAGGGACAAGGTAGAGGAAGGAGGGTGCGAAATCTGTGTCTCAGTTGGGCACCTGGATGGTGGTGGTGAGCGTCACAAACATAGCTGAGGAACCAGAGTGGTTGTTGGTGGGGGTGCCTATGAGAGGGAGACAGTAGACATGAGATGGATGCTGTGGTGTCTCCACAAAGAAAGTGAGATGTCATTGAGGTCAGAGCAGGGCTTATTACACCTCTATGGACTCAGCAAGGTTTTGTGGTGACCCTTGCCTGGATTGTTTCATTCAGGCTGGTAGGTTAGTTAAGGGGAAAATGGGATCAGCTAGAAGTCTTGCTAGTCTGGGGCTTTGAATGAGGGTCAGGTGGAGAAAGACGGTCAAGACCGCTTATGAAGCAGCGTGTGCAGTGAAGAAGTAGGCGAGGCGACAAACCTTGACGTCCTCACCTAGGTTTTTTGTGGCTGAGTTAAAGCAAGAAGCGGGGTTATGTGAGGAGAACTTCAAATGAAGGCTTGGTGCTCTCTGGTCCCGGGAACTTTGGCTTTCTGGGGAAGACTAGGGCAGATTAGGGTGCTGGTTGAATTTGTCATGCACTGCCTGGGTTCCATGTGCAGACTAGCCTGTTGGAAGGCCAAAGAAATGCCTATGGTGTGGGCCTGGGGATTTTGGTGCACTTGCTACCTTAGAGGAGTCAAAGTCATGAGAAAGATGAGTCCAACAAGTGATGTGCCTGTGAGGAGGTACGTGCATGGTTGGCCCCAGGCCCTGGCACTGGGCATTTAAGGGAGAATGATGAGACTGAGTTTTGTTGTCTGGGAGGCAAGATCTGGGGACCCAAGGGAAATTGGCTGGCAGGAGAGGTGGGGCTTTGCATGCCAATCCAGAGCTAAGTGGTGCTTTGCTGGCCCATCCCCTATGGTTTTTTACTGTGTGCTGGACACAGTGGTCAGTGGGAATAAGGAGAGACGGGCACCGGTGCCACCAGGACCTGATAATCCTTCCACCTTGGGAAGTTGGGGGTGAGGGTAAGGAAAGCATGGATGTGTGGACTGAAGATCCAGAGAGGAGAAGTGTATGAATGATTGTACCCACAGGATTTTAATTTATGGACGTGAATGAGTAAGTGACAAACAGAGAGACCAGTATTTCCTGAGTGTACTGTGAATGCCATGTCACACAGGTTCACGTTAGAGAGCACCAGATTTGGTCAGGAGGCAGAAGAAGGAGTGAGGGGAAACCTAGGCCAGAGTTTTCATTGGAGTTTCCTTGGAAAAGATGAAGAGAGTAAGGTGAAGAGCTTAAGATTGTCCAGTTTGTATAATTCTGCCAGGTCTTCCGGCTTAAGGGCTGTCCCTAGTTGTCTGGTGCCTGGCCCTGGGCTGATTTAGGGCGAGGGAAATGTTGATTTGGTGTGTGAGACTTGGTTAAGGAGGTGGTTCGGACAGTGGACTCTGGATCACAGGGGAGATAGAAACAAATTTGGCAGTTGGTTGGGCCCTGAAAGTGATGGATGGCAAATAGACAAGTACAGACTTGAAGGAAACACAGAACAAGAAGCTGCTCGTGGGCTGAACTGTCCCCATTTTGACAGGGCCATGTGGTCTTTGAGGATGTGGCCATATATTTCTCCCAGGAGGAGTGGGGCCTCCTTGATGAGGCTCAGAGACGCCTGTACTGTCATGTGATGCTGGAGAACTTTGCACTTTTGTCATCCATAGGTAAGGCCCTCACATCCGCTACAGTGTCCTGGGCTGGGCTCCATTCTTTGCTGCAGTGAGACCATGGGTACCACTTCCTTTGCTGGTTTCCCGGCGTGTGTATTGTTGGTGCCAGGGCTGGACCATGTGCACTGTACCCGCTCTTCCCCAAGCAGCCTCTTCCCTGCTGCTCTGAGGCCTTGCAAGACAGGAGTCTGAAATCTTGAAGTTTTGTCTGATCGCACTGGTCTTGCCTGTCCCTGGTTGGGTGACTCTGTCCCGATGCTTGGAATCTCCGTGTCCCAGGCCTTCCTCCTCCCTCGTGTTGACATACTTTGGGGCCTGCCTATGCCAGTAATTTCAGGAACTGACCTGGTCACTGCTTGTGGGGACCACTGGGTTGTTTTTTTAATAGATCCTCCTCTGAAGTTCTTATAATTTTAGAATGTAGGATGTCATGGGGTGGGTCACTCTGGGCATATGTCGGCCACTTCCTTTCCCTGTCTTTCCCCTAGGACTGGCCTCTTCCAGGCCCAGGTAGTTGCTTACCTTGACCCATAAGGAGTGCCTGACATGGTGGACATTACTTCTGCACTGTCAAGAGAGGCTGAAAAGAATGGTCCTAGTGATGGGAGCCAGGAAATGGTGAGATGTCAGAGCTGGGTTCCAGTCACACTGGGCATCTGTCCCCTGTCCATCATTGTGTGATGCCAGGGACATTCGCCACACCTCATTTCTACCTTTTCTTTCCCATTGATATTTCTACTCTGACTTCCAGCCCAGACTCTTACCCATTCCCATCCACTGCTCCCTTTGCAGTGCTCTCAACATTTGACCTTCACTTAAGGTGTTGTAACATCTGTGCATATCCTTAAATAGTCCCTGAACACCAGCTACTATGTCACAATCAGACATTCCTGTGTCTGAACATACTTTTCTACTCAGTTCTCACCAGTCACCACCAGCAGGCCTTGTTGAAAGATATTTGCAGAGGAGTGAGACCCTGCCTCTCCTCCCCACACTGTATCCTTTCCTTGTGTCCTTCCCCATCGTCAGGGGTCTCCTATCATCAGCTTCTCAGGCCCAGCTCCACACAGCAGGCCTTCCTCTCACTGCCTCTGGTCCCTTATCTGTCAGCAATCCTGTGCACCTGTTTGTGGGTATATTGACACATTTCTGATGGGGCTACCTTCACTGGCATTTCTCTGTTTACATAGTGTTGGCATGGAGCCCAGGATGAAGAGGCACCTTCAGAGCAAGGTGTTTCTGTAGGAGTGTCACAGGTCAGGACTCCAAAGCCAGGTCCATCCATCCAGAATGCCCATTCTTGTGAGATGTGTGGCACACTCTTGAAAGATATTTTGTGCCTGGCTGAGCACAATGGAACACACCCCAAGCAAGAGATGTACACATATGTGGCAAATCTTTCCCAGTACCAAATGGAGCAGAATAGAAAGAAACTGCCCAGATGGGATGAGAGGAGGCCTTCATTTGTAAAGAACTGCAGTGTTCACTTGACAGAGAAGACCTTCACGTGCAGTGAAGGTGGGAAGGACTTTCCAGCCGGCACAGGCCTTCTCCAGCCCCCGTTCCCTCACAGTGAGAGGAAGCCACACAAGGATACTGAGGGCAGGGAGACCTTTGAACATGGACAAAATGGTTACAAGTGTGGCAAATGTGGGAAAGCCTTTATCCACAAACATATACTTATTGAGCACCAGAAAATCCACACTGGAGAAAGGCCTTATGCCTACAGCAAATGTGGGAAGACCTTTATTATAAGGTTCCACCTGCTTCATCACCAGAAAAGCCACAATGAAATAAGGCTTTATAAGCACCCTGACCATGGAGGATTCTTTACACAAATGTCTGGCCTTATTGAAAACCAGAGAATTCACACTAGGCCAGTGCCTTATGAGTGCAACCAGTGTGGAAAAGGCATTAATGACAGCTCCACACTCATTATTGATCAGAGAGTTCATACTGGAGAAAATCCATGTAAATGCAGCGAATGTGCGAAATTCTTTAGGTACAGCCCCACGCTTGAGAGACATCAGAAAGCTCACATTGGAGAAAGGCCTTATGAGTGCAGCATATGAGGTAGACTCTTTAGCCAAAACTCCCACCTCATTCAGCACCAAAAGGTTCACACCAGAGAAAGAACTTATGAATGTAGCGAATGTGGAAAATTCTTTATGAACAGGTCCACGCTCATTATTCATCAGAGAGTTCACACTGGGGAAAAGCCATATAAATACAGCAAATGTGGGAAATTCTTTAGGTACAGCTTCACACTCAAAAGACATCAGAGAGTTCACACTGGAGAAAGGTCATGTGAGTGCAGTGTATGTGGGAAACGTTTTATGGACAGCTCCACACTTATTATTCATCAGAGAGTTCACACCAGGGGAAGGTGTTTTGAGTGCAGCAAATGTGGAAAATCCTTTAGGTATAGCTCCACACTTGAAAGACATCAGAAAGCTCATACTGGAGAAAGGCCTTATGAGTGCAATGAATGTGGGAAACTCTTTAGCCAAAACTCCCACCTCATTTGGCACCAGAATGTTCACACCAGAGGAAAAACTTATGAATGTAGTGAATGTGGAAAATTCTTTATGGACAGGTCCACACTCATTATTCATCAGAGAGTTCATACTGGAGAAAAGCCTTACGAGTGCAGTGAATGTGGGAAAGGCTTTAGATACTACTCCAGCCTCGGTAAACATCGGCAAATTCACACTGGGGAAAAGCCTTATGAGTGCATCAGCTGTGGGAGAGGCTTTAGCCAAAACTCGCATCTCATTAGGCACCAAGAAGTTCACACCAAAGAGAAGTGTAAACTTTTTTTCAAAGAAAATTCTGCTCTGATTTAGCCCTGGGAAGTACTGTTATGCAGGGTTTTTTTTAGTTGTAGTAAAATATATGTAACAAATTTTACAATCTTAACCATATTTAAGTGTAAGGTTTGTTAAAAAAATCAACTGAGTGAATTTGAAAATCTAATTGGAGTTATTCAATGATTCATGAATTGGGCAGCATCTCATATAGCAAACTGAGAGACACTCTGAGGAATTACACGAAGTGGGAGGTTTTTATAGGAAGGAGGTTGGGACAAAGAAATTATTAGCAAAAGAAAATAAGGGGTTATTTTTGGCCAGGACATCTTTTTGTGCGTGTGTTCGGGAGACATGGGACGGGACACACACCACGACAGTGATGACAGTATAGGTTTTATCATGCAGATTACCTCTTCTTCCTCTGCGGGTATAGAGGGGGCCCACTGGACGGATGACCTCATTGGAACTCACCAGAAAATTCCAGACTGGCTGATTAAGATTTTACATCTGAGGAACGTCAAAATTGCAATTAGGTTAGGTATTAAATCTAAGTTTGGTATCATGGGCTTTAGCACAGTGATACCATTTTGGACCTGTGGTTTTCTCTTTAATAATTCCCCCCTTTTGATTAGATCCAGCTTGACTGAGAGATGTGATCCAAATTTAAGGCATCAGCACTAGTTTCAGCTACCGCTCTGTAGTTCTCACAGCTTTGTCGATCTTTGGTGTGGCATGACGTTTTTGCTTAATCCGTGTAATGTGGGTCACTGCCTTATGTGTGTAGTGAATGTAGGAAAGCATTTATTCTCAAACATAAACTTGTTGAGCACCGGAGAATCCACACTGGAGAAAGGCTGTATGAGTGCAAGGAATGTGAAAAGGCCTTCATCAGAAAATCCCACCTCACTCAGCATCACAAAATCCACACTGGGGAAAAGCCTGAGGAGTGTGGCAAATGTGGCAAGTCCATTAGGCACCAATCCAACCTCATTAGACATGAGCGAATTCACAGTGGAGAAAGGTGAGGACAGTACATGTGGGGAATTAATTTGGTACAACTCCAACCTCATTCATCTTCAGAGAAATTTCACTGGAAAAGAGCAATTATGATTGCAGTGAAGATGGGAAAATCTTTAGCTACAGCTCCACACTCATTAGACATGAGTTCATATTGGAAGAAGTCTTTATGGTACAATAAATGTGGGAAGGCCTTTTTTTAAAAAAAAGTCTCACCTGGTTCATCACCAGAAAATCCACACCAAAGACAGGCTTTGTGAGCACCATGAATGGGGGAATTCTTTATACAAATATCTTTCCTTGTTGAACACCAGAGAATTTACACTAGGCCAGGGCTTTGAGTTGAGCAAATGTGGCAAGGCCTTTGTTAGAAAGTCTCACCCCGTGGTCACCAGAAAACCCACACTGGAGGAAAGCCTTATGAGTGCAGCTAACGTGGGGAATTATTTCGGTACAATCCAGCCTCATTAAACTTTAGAGAATTCATGCTGGGTAAGGGTATCATGAGTGCAGAGAATGTTTGAAATCCCTTAAGTACAGCTCCTGACTTCGACATCGGAGCGTTCACACTGGCTAAGGCCTTAGGAGTGAGTGCAGGGAATGTGGGGGTCTTTAGCCGAAACTCCTACCTCATTCAGCACCAGGGAAAGAACTTATGAGTACCTGGCAAATGGAGAAACATAAGTCCGTTCTCGTTGTGCAGTGGATAGCCATAATTCTCTTCATCTTGTAAAACTTCTTAGCATTCTCCCCCTAACCCTTGCAACCACCATTCTATTTTGTGTCTTCATAAATTTGACTCCTCTAGGGCCCTCACAGAAGAATCAAAGTTTTCACCTTTTTGTGACTGCCTTATTTCATATTGCTAATATCCTCAAGGTTCATCCGTGTTGTAGCTTGTGTCTGAATTTCCTTCCATTTTAAGGCTGAATCATATTTCCTTGTATGTTTGTGCCACTTTTTCTTTATCCATTCATCTGCCCGTGAACACTTGGGTTGCTTCTACCTTTTGGCTATTGTGTTTAGTGCTACTATGGGCATGAGTGTACAAGTATTTCTTTGACAGCTTGCTCTCGATTCTTTTTGTGTATATCCCAAGATGTGGAATTGCTGGATCATATGGTAATGCCATATTTAACTTTTTTTTTTTGAGGAAGATTAGCCCTGAGCTAACATTTGCCACCAATCCTCCTCTTTTTGCTGAGGAAGATTGGCCCTGAGCTAACATCTGTTCCCATCTTCCTCTACTCTATGTGTGGGATGCCTGCCACAGCATGGCTTGATAAGCAATGCATAGGTTCACGCCTGGCATGCTAACCAGTGAACACAACACCGCCGAAGTGGCGCACACAAACTTAACTGCTGTGCCTCTGAGCCAGCCCTGCCATTTTTAATTTTTTGAGGCACTGTCTTCCATAATGGTGGCACCATTATACATTCCACCAGCTGTGCATGAGGTTTCTGTTTTTTCTTTATCCTTGCTAACACTTTTTGGTTTTTTGATAGTAGCTATTCTAGGGGTGTATCTCATTGTGGTTTTGATTTTCATTTCTCTAGTGATTAGTGGTATTGAGCATCTTTTCATGTGTTTTTTTGTCCATTTTTATATGCATTTTGGAGAAATATCTGTTCAAGCCTTTGTGGGGTTTTTAGCTGAAGAAGATTCACCCTGAGCTAACATCCATGCCAGTCTTCCTCTATTTTTTAGTATGTGGGCCACCTGCACAGCAGGGCTGCTGACAGACTGGTGTAGGTCTGCAACTGAGAACCGAACCTGGGCCACCAAAGTGGAGCACAGTGAACTTAACCACTAGGCCACTGGGCCTGGCCCTCAAGTCCTTTTTTTTTTTCCTTTTTTTTGAGGAAGATCAGCCCTGAGCTAACATCTGCTGCCAATCCTCCTCTATATGCTGAGGAAGACTGGCCCTGAGCTAACATCCATGCCCATCTTCCTCTACTTTATATGTGGGACACCTGCCACAGTGTGGCTTGATGAGCGGTGCCATGTCCACACCCGGGATCCGAACCGGCAAACCCCAGGCCGCCAAAGTGGAATGTGCGAACTTAATTGCTGCACCACCAGGCTGGCCCCTCAAGTCCATTTTTTAATTGGGTTATTTGTTTTTTAATTTTTGAGTTGTATGAGTTCTTATATGTTCTGGATATAAACACCCATCAGATTTGCAAATATTCTCTCCCTTTCCATATGTTGCATTTTCACTTTCATTTGATTGTTTTCTTTGCACAGAAGTTTTTCATTTTGATATAGTCCAATTTGTCAATTTTTACTTGTGTTTGGTCTATATCCAGGAAATCATTGCCAAGTCCAATGTCAGGAAGATTTCTCCCAGTTTTCTTCTGAGTTATATAGTTTTAGATCTTATGTTTAGGTCTTTGACCCATTTTGAGTCTATTTTTGTATAATGTGTAAGTTGCTGTCCACCTTCTCCTTTTGCATGTGGATATCCAGTTTTCCCTGTGTCATTTATTCAAATGACTGTCCTCTCCCTATTGAACTCCTTTACACCCATGTCAAAAATCATTTGACCATAAATGTGAGAGTTTATTTCTGTGCTCTGAATTCTGTTCTGTTGGGGTATGTGTGTGTCATGCCAGTATCACAGTATTTTGATAGTAGTTTTAAAAAAAATACTGTCTTAACTCAGTTTTGAAGCCCTGGCAAGAGGCCAGTCACTTTCCCCTTTTGGAGTAGCCGATTAACTCCACATCCCCAAACACCTCCCTTATAGGACTCTCACACTCAGGGCCACTACATACTGGTCCTAACCACCCCAGGACCAGGGACCAGAAAACTAGAGACAGCCCCTATGCCCTGGTGCCTGAGAAATTATTTGAATTATTCAATCCACAGGGACCCTAGGGAAACTGAGCTTTCCATACATAAGCTGCCCCCCTGCACCTCCAGCTTGCTATTACCCTCTTCCTCACTACAACCTCCTGTTGGGTCCTGCCTGACCTCCTCTTCCTAGGTGTAAGCTACAAAGAGTCTAGCCTTTCACCTGTTCAAGTGGCATTGTGTTGTGACCACCATCAAAAGAACCTTTAAATCTTATAAAACATCTACACACTGGGAAGGGTACTATAGTGCAGTGAATGATGGAAAGTCCAGCCATTAGCCTGTCCTCATTCAGCACCAGGAAGTTCACACTGGAGATAGACCTTAGGAATGTGGACAATGTCCCCTTGTCGACAAATAAGCAAAGCTCTGGAGATTAGCTTCTAGGAGGGGGATATCAGCCAGAAACTACACCTCATTTATCCAAACATCCACCCTAGGGAGATTCACAGTAAGACTAGGTATGTGGGAAGCTTTCATGAACTGCTTTGCACTTTCAGACCTGCGTGGGGCCCTTGACAGAGTTCTGTCACTGCCAGTGGCATTATAGAAGCTATCCTCCACAGGGGAGCCACACTGTGTGTCACCTTAGTCTATAAAATGGTCAGGAAGGGCAGATGGCTGTGCCCCCTCACTTTATCTGGAGTATTCACCAGTCATTTGAGCCCTTTGGCAAGGCCTCATTCCCTCCCCCCTGACTGGTTTGGGTGTGGACGTCACCCAGCTTTGAACAAGAGGGCTTCAGCTGGCTTGGGCTGGCAACTGACAGAGGTTTCTCTTAAGAAGCATTATTGTCTCGTGATGTTTATAGTGGATTTTTCCAGCCGCCAGGTCAACCAGTGCAGGAACTCCCGGCTCACCCCGCTGGCTTTTGTGATAATGAAAGTCTTCTTGTTTAAGCTGCACTTACTGTTGGGCTTCTATTCACTGTATGCTGCGGGTGAGAACAGAATTAGACTGCCAGAATAAAAGGGTGAAGGGGTTTTGTTGGGCCTTCTCTTTGTGTTTTAGAGGAGATAGGAGGATAAAGAACAGCTCTCGGTTCAGATTTGGCTCAATTTGCATTGCTGCATGAGGTCTCCTGGGAGAGTTTATAGGACTTCTCTCCCAGATTTTGTGCCCTGAAGCAATGATTATTTGTAGATCTGCAGTCAGTTTGAGGATGGAACAGTTGCCTTGACAAGTGTTTAGCCCCAGAGTGAGTTGGGTCGTTTCTACTCATAAGAGTGTCGCATATTCCTGGCCTTGCTGGGGGATATCTCCCTCCCCTGACCTACCTGGGAGCCATGTGTCCTGAAGTCAGAAATCATGTAGTTATAGGTCCGTGGATGTAAGACTTAACAAGGCCCAGGATGGGAACCGTATTTGGTACTGAAACTGGTTGGAATACTGGAAGTGGGGGAGACTGCGGCAAAGCAGAGTGGATGAGCCCCTTCCAAAGGAGCATCCATAAATGTCCCATTAACTGTATGGCCTGAAGATGTACAGAACTCCTACAGGCTTGTGTATGTCCTGTAGCCATGGTCACTGCCAGAGCAACTAATCCTGAGGTTTTATGGATTCCTGTAGCCTCCTTGGGCTGTTTCCCTCCAACCGTAGCTGTACGGGCAGGAACTTGTTAGTGGGTTCTACTGAAGCAAATAGATTAACTCCAAAGGAGATAGAACCTATCAGAAAGGGTTTGTGTCCCCCTGAAAAATTACAGAAAGCTATAAATTATGTCATATCGAATTGGGGAAATTTATTGCTCTCCCTTTGGCTATTCTGTCATAGTCAAAAATTTTCCAAGTGTAAGTGAGGCTCTGTGTCGTGTGTTAGAACTTTATTGTCTATAAACAGGAATGGTGCTTTTAAGTTCTGACAACTACCCTGTGCGAAAGAGTTGAAAGTAGGAAAGTGGAGTAAGCTAAGGAACTCAAAGTTCAGTTATGCATGAGGTGGTTATCGATAAAAATTTATGAACCATCTGCCTCCTGCACAAGCTTCTACTAACGCATCTTTTAGATTTTACTCTTTTTTTTTTAAGATTGGCACCTGAGCTAACAACTGTTGCTAATCTTCTTTCTTTCTTTTTTTTTCCTGCTTTTTCTCCCCATGTCCCCCCAGTACGTAGTTGTATATTTTAGTTGTGGGTCCTTCTAGTTGTGGCATGTGGGACACCGCCTCAGCGTGGCCTGATGAGTGGTGCCATGTCTGCCCCCGGGATCTGAAACAGTGAAACTCTGGGCTGTCAAAGCGGAGCACACAAACTTAACCGCTCAGCCACGGGGCCGGCCCTTAGGTTTTACTCTGTTTGAATACTTTTCCTAACAGTGCTTCAATGTATCTGTGTGTTATAAAATTTCTTACAGCACTTTTTTATTGCTAATCATTTTTTTATTGTGGTAAAATACACATAATGTAAAAAGAGTCTGACGCCAATCGGAGCCACCATCCCACTCACCTAGATTTTGGTAATAGTCTTCTAAATGGTCTCCCAGCTTCTAACAGTTCTCAGCACGACAGTCGCAATAATTCATTAACAACATAGACAGGTTCCGTTCTGTTCAAATCCTTGTCACATCTCCCCAATTCACTTAAAGCAGAATGAGAACTCTTCAAAATGGCCGCCCGCCTGAGTGTCTGGGCCTAGAACATCCTCTAGCTCATCTCTTTCTACTCTCTTCCTCACTCACCTGGTCAAGCTTACTTTACTGGAAGGGAACAAACATGATCTGAATTTAGTGTCTTTGTTCTGACTTTCTTTGCCTGGAACTAATTCCCCAAGATATCCACAAGGATCAGACCTTCACTCCTTCAAATTTTGTTCAAATGCCTTCTTACTAATGAGGTCTTCTGTTAATAATCTATTGAAGACATTTTTTTAGTTGCAAAAATATAATTCCCCATTTATTAGCACCCTTCACTTTCTCTTTTTTATGAGTAAAAGTATTCTTTTATTTTATGAGTAAAAATATTCAAAACAAAATACTTTTGCTCATAATATGTAAAAATATTACTAATTGACTATGTTGTCATTAATATTTACTGTCCATCTCCTTTGACTAGAATGATGACCTGATGAGGGTAGGGGTCTTTGACTCTGGATCCTGATATGTCCCATGCAGCCACAATAATACCTGGAATGCAGTAGGTACTTAATGAGTATTTGTAAGGAGGGAATAAATATGATACCACAGATGCCCTGTTCGTTTTCAGCATTCTGGCAAAGCTATCTACTCTCTTTACATCTCCCTTCAAGCTGGTATTGCTCAGTGTACTAAAAAGTGATTTAAATAAATAAGCACAGTTTAGAAAGCCATAACCTCATGCGAGCCAAGTGTCCATGTAAACATGTGCTCACCTCCATTCCCTGACTTCTCAGACTTCAGCGTTCCTTCAAACTTCAGTGAGATCTAACCTTGTTCACATGGTGAAGTGCTATTTTGGTCACCAACCTTGAATAACTAAATAATCATTGATTTCAGTAATTTCAACATTTCAAATATTTTTCTGAGATTATCTCAACTCCCCATGCATTATCACTGCAACTGCAGGTGAAATTATATTTACTCCTGTCAAATGCAAAAACAAAATATCCAGTTATTCTACCAGGAAAAAGAGTATATTCAGGAATAGTAGAGGAATTGCAATTCAGGTCATGCAAACTATGGTGAACCATAGGCAAGTCTGGAGAACAAAGGAGAGGGGCTTGCTTTTAGAGAGGAAAGGAGGAAGTTAGGAGAGGCTGTTTCCAACAAAAATCCATTGGAAGACAGGGAGGGTCCAGGGTGGTGACAGTGTCTCATTGGCTGAGTGTGGTGGTTTCTCATTGGCTGGGCTGTTGCTGGGCAAGGAGAAAAATCTTCCTATCTTCATTAAAGTAAGCTTTTTCCTGTTTGGGGATGCAAGGTAAGCTGCTTTCTGGTGCAATCTCAGCAGAGAGTGGTAGTGCATGAGAGCTCCCCCTTCAGGGGTTCCCTACTCCATTTTAAATGAGGTTTCCCTTTATTCATTTTCACATTTCCCAGCAGGGAAAGGAGATCATCTAATCCAATCATTTATCTCAGGGTTCAGATACCCCATTTCCAAAAATATGCTCTGACTGTGACCACAGAGTTTCTGTCCTGGCGGAAAATGGCATGTGGTAAGTCACTCTTTTCAGATAGGTCTTGGCATTTAAAAAAGAATCAAATACATGCCAGGATAGGGAGTAAAAAAAAAAAATGCGTTGGTCCCTGAGTCAGACAGTCACTGGCTTTACATTTTTTCTGAGGAAATCAGAGACATAGCTCATTCATTGCCCACCTGCTTAGGACTGCCCCACAGCCCTCCTCGGCCTTGCCCAGCATGGCCTTGTCTGGAGTCTTTGCTCTCTTCACCCTGACCTGACACAGTGAAACTCATACAGTTTATCCTATAGCTTCAATCTACATGTATTTGATGAGTAATAAGACTACATTTATTAGATCCCAGCTGATGCGGGCTCGGCAAGCCAAGGAGTTGAAAGAAAGATTTCTTGGACTCTCAAGGTCTGGCAGTAGTGCTCTTTTATTCAGAGAATAGCATGAGGACAGGATCCATGGGCAGTGAAGAGCTGCAATGTGTTGAGGGTAGGGCTAAATTTATAAGGCATAGGTGTGTGAGTTATTTCCTTACTAGACAAAGGAAAGATCATATAAAAAAATCGTTGAAATGGTATCAGTACAGGTGGGGTCTGGTTATTGGTGGTTGTATTGAAACTGGCAGAGTTAGCTATTGATGATTAAGTAGCTGGGAACTAAAGGTTTTTTCCTTTTTACAAATGATGAGGATCAAGGCTGCCCCTGCCCCAGGGAGAGAAGTCCAAGGTGTCCTACCCTACATACTGATCTATATCATCCTCCGGGAAGCATAGGACGTCCTGATGTGATCTGACATGATTTCTATCCAAAGTTACAGGACAACCCAATATCCCTGATTCTCTATTTTCGGGGAAGCGAATTTGAGGCTCATGCTCTCATTTCCTCATGTGGCGGTGAGTAAACTCACTCTCTGCTGCAAATCTCATCATCTCAGTGTTTGCCTTTCTGGGCGACAGGCAAAAACGAACCTGGTTCATATCCAACAGCATAACCTTGGATATGAATTGGGTCAAATCAGGTCAGGACATCATGTACTTCCTGGAGGAGGGTGATAGATCGGTATATAGGCCAGGACGCCTTGGGCTTCTCTCCCTGGGACAGCCTTGGTCCTCATCACCAGCTATGGGGGGATGCACTTTATGTTTGCATAACAACATGCTATCGTGTCCCCATTTCGTTTTGTAGCTTTGGGGAACATCTGAAATATGTTTCTGTGCATTTCCGTGATCACCGCAGACTGCAGTCCCCAGAAATGTGGGTGCGTCCCCTTCAAGAAGAGTGAAACCCCGCCTGGTCCTCATAGCCTCCAGACAGCCCTTCCCACACCCACAGCGGCGCGGGCGGGAGGGACGGTAACGTAAGATTCAGAGCGCCCCGGCTGCCGGCGCCACCGGCGCTGCGCGAACTACATTACCCGGAAGGCACTGCGCCGGGTGCCGGCAGCCCTGGGCCCCGGAGGGCTCAGGAGAGAGGCGTTTCCGTGCGAGAGGAGGGCGTCTGGGCGGGCCTTCTGGTGTCGTCCTTGGGCGACGTCTTGTAACCTCGTTTTTGTGCGCCGGTCGGAGGCTTCGGGTTGCTGGACTGCCTGGGGTCACGGGCCGGGAGAGCGCCGTGTTCCCTGCTCGGAGGCGCGTCAGGCTCGGCGCGGCGCGGCCCCGGGCTGACCCGGTCGCGGGGCCCGGCTGGGGGCGGCGGCGCCTGGGCCCCCGCCCTCTAGCCCGCGTCTCCGGGCCGCGCTCCCCAGGGACGCCGGCGGTGGCGGCCGCGCGGGCTCCGGTGACTGCCGCGCCCTCCGGCCCGCGCTTCCTGTGCTGCGTCGGCGGTTACGGTTTCGTGTTTTCGCTCCTGTGAGCGCCTCTTAACGTTGTCTGTATTGGCCCTAGTCGTTTGGTCTTCGGAGCTTGGAGTCTGAGCGCGCGGCCCCGACGGCCGGGCTGAGAGCTGGAGGAGCGTGTGACCCCGCGGGCGGGCGGGCGGGGCCGCGGCGCCGGCGGCGCCGGTGTCGCAGGTGAGCCTAGCTGTGCGTGGTGCTTTCGCCGCCTGTGTGGGGGATGCTCGACGCACGTAGTTTCGCCTCTTTAAACCTTGAACGGAGTCTTGTGGTGCAGAGTGTGGTGTGTTTTACTTCACTTACACAGTGCATCGTGATCTTACCCATGTTTTCCACGGCCATGCAGTTACTTTTTGCGCAGTATTCTATTGTATGAATAGAGGAATAAAATGTCTTTATTCTCCTGATGAAGGCCTTTATGTTTTTCCCTGTATTTTCCGCATGTATAAACATTGCTGCTGCAGCCGTCGCTGCTGTGCCTTCTCGTTTATAGAAGCACACATTTGTTGACCATGTATATTAAAGATAGAATTTTTTTCCCCACAGGTAGTCAAAGGTGTAAATTTACTTTATAATACCAAACTGTTTTCCAAAATCTTACCAATCTGTACACCCACTAGTAGTTCACGATATTTACTAAATTCTACAGTTGGCGATGTTAGCCTTACTGAGTTTTGTCAATCTGATCAGTTTTGTTGTAATTTGCATTTTTTTGATTAACATTAAGATTAAATTTGCATTTTCAAAAAAGTGTTGTTTGCCATCTGGAATTCTTGTGTACACACAAGAGCTTTGTACTCTGAGTTGATTTTTTTTTGTCATTAACTATAAAAAATTTTTAAACCATTTACCAAGACTTGCTTTTTTTTTTCTTTATTCAGTGAGGAGATTGGCCCTGAGCTAACATCCATTGACAGACTTCCGTTTTTTTTTTTTCCCCTCCCCAAAGCTCCCTAGTATGTAGTTGTATATCTAGTTGTAGGTCCTTCTAGTTCTTCTGTGTGGGACACCTCCACAGCATGGCCTGATGAGTGGTGCCAGGTCCACGCCCATCATCTGAACTGGTGAACCCCAGGCTGCTGAAGCAGAGTGCATGAACTTACCTACTTGACCATGGGGTCAGCCCCAGGTTTTTACTTTAGTCTAAGTCTTTTAGCACTTTGAATGTGTTGTCTCTAATCCTGCACTTTTTATTTTGAAAAGTCTGAGTTTTATCTTTGCAGATGATAGGGGTTTTCTGACTCCAGTTTGACAAATTTATTTGTTCGTCCCTCATTCTTTTCTTTTCTTTTTTTGCTAAGGAAGATTGTCCCTGAGCTAACATCTGTTGCCAATCTTCCTCTTTTTGCTTGAGGAAGATTGTCCCTGAGCTAACATTTGTGCCAGTCTTCCTCTACTTAGTATATGGAGCACCACCACAGCATGGCTTGATGAGGAGCATGGCCCCCAAAGGTTTTTTTTTTAAGTGGTTATCCTCATCTAGTAACATTTATTTTACTGTTAAATCACTTTCCTCTGGTAGTATTGCCAGAGAAGGTGATTAAAATATTTTGGTAAAATAAGCATTGTAAGAATAAAAAGTAATAATGCCTCAGAACCCTAACAGGATGTTTAGAACTAAAGAAGATATTTCCATTTTTATGTAATGAGGTTGTAACAGAAGTTAGGTCCTAGCTTGTTTCTTTAAGGTGAAACAGAAATGAAGTCTGGTTACCCCAAACTGCTAGAGGCCAAGTATCTTTACTGTGATTCCAGCAACAACCCCTTTATTGGAGATTTATTTTGAATGTGTGGTTGGTATATGGTGGTTCACTTCTCTACCACAGGAGAGCAAAACATATAGAAAATTAAAGGTATGAAAAAGCATTCACAGTAGCAAAACAAACAGAAAAGAGTATAAATAACATTTATGGAAAAATTCGAACATCAGAAAGTATGAATAAGTATAGAAAGTACATATTCTTGAATTCTGTCATTTAATGTGTTATAATAATTTCAAATCTGTCAGAATTTAGGTCAAATTTATGATTTAACTTATGAATTAAGCTGGAATGTTGAAGATTTTCATAAATTATTCAAAATTTTTTACAAAGCAATAGTTTATTTAAAAAACCACAGTAAAATTTGAAAAGCAAGTATGAAAAGGAGTCACATGCCTGACCAACAAGCTACAGGAAGAGAATTTTGATACATGTGGCCTAAGACTATGATAGTGTTATATGACCTTCTACAACCATTTCCTCCCCAACACCATGCCTTATCCTTCTGGCCTGATGCACTCCAGCTACACAAGTTCATAGATGCTGCTCAAACATACCAAACATGACCCTTCAGGACTTTGCACTTGTTTTTCCCTCTTCTGGAAAGCCTTTCTTTGAAATACCCACATGACTTTATGGTACAACTCCATAACTCTGAAACTTCTTTTAATATGGTTTGTTTTTCCTTTCAGCGTTTTTCTTCACCTAAAATATTAAATGTTTCACTCATGGATTTTCTTTTTTGTCTGCATACCTGATGGGATTAAAGTAACGTTGCCCTGCTCTTGCCACAGGTTCCGCTTTCAGCAGAAGCACTTATGGACCCTGCACTGGTGAGTGCAGGTGTCCTAGAACTCTTGCTGCCACTCTTCCCGCCTCTCCTCTGGTGTCTGGAGAACCTAGAGAAACCTTCAGCCCAGGTTCCTTGGTCCAAGCCAGAGGTTAAATGGGGAGATTCCCATTTTTGGCAACCATTGGAGTGAGGTGTGAAAGATTGTCTTAGGTACAGGGATCAGTACGTACGAATGCTTGGTGAGACTGAGATGGTGGAGTCAGGCTTGGAATGGTAGCCTGAGAAGTTGAGTTTCTGTTCTGAGAATGATGGCAGCCCTGGAATTTTTGGAGCAGAGGAGAAAAGTGATCCGACTCGGGTGTTAACAGGCTACTCCTGGCTGCAGAGTACAGAACAGACTGGGGGAGAGGGAGACCATCCAGGAGGATACTGCAGTCATCAGTCATCCAGATGAGTATTAGTTGTGGCTGGACTAGAGTGGTAAATGTGGAGGTGGAAGAAATATTTGGCTTCTAGATTTGTTTTTAAAGTAGGGCTGACCAGATTTTTGAATGTGGAGAGTGACAGAGAAGTGGAGGAGGAGTCACAGGTAACTACAAGGTTTTTTCCCTTAGCATCTGAAAGGATGGAGGTGCCATCAGCTGAGATGGGGAAGTCAGTGGTAGGAGTGCTTTTTAATGAGAATATTAGGAATTAGGTTTTGGCCATGTTGAGTCTGAGATGTTCCAGAGACTCCCAAGTATAAGTGACGAGTGGACTGCTGGACATGAGGGTCTGCAGTGCTAGGGAGAGCTTCAGGATGGAGACATCCAAAGTGTGGCATCTAGTGTGTGGACCAGGGTGGAACACTGGGTCTGATAATAGGAAGGGGCATGTTCAGGTCCTGGTGGCATTGCCATTAGGGGACAAAGGAGGAGAGGCTGGGGGCTGTAGACAGTCTCTTGCTTGGGCAACTAGTGAGGGTGGTGGACAAGGAAGAGTAGTGGTTATCAGTGGGAAGGTATGGGAGGGGAAAGTCCAGCAGGTGGCCAGGTTTTTGTGGGAGAATGAGCATGAGATGGATGCAGAGGCAAAGCAGTAATGGAGGTGAGGTGGTAGTGAAGTCAGGCTGGTGCTTATTCACCCTTCTATGCACTCACCAGGTTTTTGTGGTGGGTCTTGTGCGACTTGGGGAGTTTCTGTCACAATGTCAGATTAGCTTACCTAGAGTGTATCAGTGAGTATGGGTTTTGAATATGTTACAGGACAAAGATTGAGATGTAGGTGAAGAGATATAATGTGTCATATAGAAGTGGACTGTGACCAGGAGTATTTTGATCTGCATGTGGTTCTGGGTGACTAAGGTTGAAGCCAGGAGCAAGGCCAGGTGGATAAGCCTTCCAAGCAGGACTGGAGGCTGCCATTGGAGGTTTAGGCTATAATGGGGTCCTTTTGGATGTGCCAAGCACTTTCTGGATGCCGTGTGCAGAAGGGTATGTGAGGAGGCCAGAGAAATGCCAGTTTTGTAGGCCAGGTGGTGGTAGTGGTGGAGATGTGTTCCAATGAGTGATGTGCATGTGGGGAAGGAGTGTGAATTAATTGCCCTAGGACATTGGTACTAGGAGTTTAAGAAGGATAGGCCCAAGTTTGGTTGTGTCTGGGAGGCATGATCCTGGGGACTCATAGGCTATGGTCCTGCAAGAGGAATGGGGCCCTGCATACCAGGTTGAGAGCTTAGATGGCATCTATCTGCCTACCTGCCTCTTGTTGCTGATGGTTGGAACCAGTGATCAAGGGAGCATGGGGAGATACTGGGTACTACTGCCCTCTAAGTTGGGGAGCTAGGGAAGATGATGAGTAGGGAGTAAATGTGGGTTGGGGTTAGGGGTAGTTATGCAGTCCTGGAGAGAGAGGCTGCTTATGGACACAACTGTCCCTACCTTCACAGGGCTCTGTGACCTTTGAGGATGTGGCTGTGTACTTTTCCCAGGAGGAATGGAGGCTTCTTGATGAGGCTCAGAGACGTCTGTACCGTGATGTGATGCTGGAGGTCTTCGCACTTGTTGCCTCACTGGGTAAGGCCCTGACCCTTATGTCAGTGTCCTGGGCTGGTCTCTGCCTTTCTCCTTTTTGTTGTGTGCCCTCCTTTCACAAGTAGCTCCAGCACCAGCTGTCCTGCAGCTTTTGTGGGTAAAGAGACTTGGAGTTTGTCCAGTGGATCCCATTTGTCTTGGCCACTCCCTGCTAGGAAGACACCTCTGTGCTCCAGGTTCTGCCCCTTCTAGCTGCCATTTCCTAGGCCTGACTGTACCAGGAGTTACAGGGACCCAACATGGTCACTCTTTGTGTCACCACCCAGCTCTTTCTGCAAGACCCTCCTCAGATATTCCTTGTGTGATATTGTTTTTCATTCCTGAGGTTATTATGGGGTTGATTGCCTTGGGCTGGTGCTGACCACTCGTGTCCTATCTTTCCCTTAGGACTTGCATCTTCTAGGTCCCATGTTGTTGTCCTGCTGGAGCTGGGAGGAGAACCCTGGGTCAGTGACAGAGTGGGCATGACTCCAGGCACAGCAAGAGGGCCTCAGAGTGGGCCTGGCCTTGGTGGTTGGCATCAGGGGGAGGGTGTGTTATTACGGCTAGGTTCAGGTCACTTCAGGAACATGTCCTGTGCTGAGGCCACTGGCTATATCCCTCATTTCTGTCTTTCTTCCCCATTCTTGACAGTTTGCCCGCTTGTCATTTCTACTCTTGGGAGTGACCCAGGATTATCCCTCACCTCTCTGCTTTCCACCACTCATTAGTCCTCTCCACTGCTTCCTCTGCTGTGTTCTCCAATATTGGCCTACACTTAATGTGTCACAGGGTCTATACGTATCCTTAAAATAATCCTTGAACACCAGCAACTCAGTGACAGATTTTCCTGGGCCTGGACATACCTTTCCACATAGCACACATATGTCACCAGCAGTCAAGGCCCTGGTGAAAACCATTCCCAGAAGAGTGAGGTGTGGACTCCGCCTCTCCTCCCTGTGCTACCTCCCATCCTTGTGTCTTTTGCCTGGTGAGTCCTCCCTGTTCTGTGTTGTGTAGAGGCCCAGTACTGCACAGCAGCCCTTTCCTCAACCTGCCCTCAGCTCCCTTGTCCTGAAAACAGTCCCATGGATTTATTCCTCATTATGTCAAATATACATTTGTGATGGGGCTGCCTCCTCCTGCCACAATCTCCACAAAGTTCAGCAGCATTTCTCTGCTTTAAGGTTGTTGGCATGGAGCGGAGGATGAGGAGGTACCTTCTGAGCAGCGTGTTTCTATAGAAGTGTCACAAACAAATATTCCAAAGGCAGATCTATCCATCCAAAGGTCCTTTCCCTTGGAGATGTGTCACCTGGACTTGAACGGTGATTTGCATCCAGCTGAGGACCTGGGAACAAACCCTGAGCAGAAACTGTGTGGGGCATGTGGGAAATTTCACCGGCACAGAAACTGGCTCGGTGGAGAGAAACTCTTCAGGAGGAACATGGTCAGGGCCTCTTGTATGAAGAGCTGTGTCGTCCATGTGTCAAAGAAGCCCCTCATATACTGGGAGGCTGGGAAGGACTTCCCTGATAACTTGAACCTTCTCCAGCACCAGGTTGTTCATAGCCAGGGGAAGCCACAAAAGGACACTGAGTGTGCAGAGGCGTTTCACATTGGGCAGAGGCACTATAAGTGCAGTGAATGTGGGAAAGCCTTCTGCCGCAAATACAGACTTGCTCAGCACCTGAGAATCCACACTGGAGAAAGGCCTTATGAGTGTAGTGAATGTGGGAAAACCTTTAGCTACAAACACATACTTGTTCAGCACCGGAGAGTCCATACTGGAGAAAGGCCTTATGAGTGCAGCGAATGTGGGAAAGCCTTCAGCAACAAACCTACTCTTGTTCGGCACCAGCGAATTCACACTGGAGAAAGGCCTTATGAATGCAGTGAATGTGGGAAGTTCTTTAGCCAAAGTTCCAGCCTTAGTGAACATCAGAGACTTCACACTGGGTCACGGCCTTATAAATGCGGTGAATGTGGAAAATTCTTTACCTCCAACTCCAATCTAATTAAACACTGGAGGGTTCACACAGGAACAAGGCCTTATGAATGCAGTGAATGTGGGAAATTCTTTAACCAAAGTCCCAGTCTCATTAAACATCAGAGAATTCACACTGGCGAGAGGCCATATGAGTGTAGTGAATGTGGGAAACTTTTCAGCCAAAGCTCTACTCTCATTAAGCACCAGAGAGTTCACACTGGAGCAAGGCCTTATAAGTGCATTGAATGTGGGAAACTTTTTAGCCAAAGATTTGGCCTCACTCAACACCGGAGAGTTCACACTGGAGATAGACCATATGAGTGCAGAGAATGTGGAGAATTCTTTAGCCAAAGCACCCAACTTACTCAGCACCGAAAAAGTCACACCAGAGAAAGACCTCATGAGCGCAGCAAATGTGGCAAAGTCTTCAGTCAAAGGTCTGCTCTGATTGAGCACCAGAAACTTCACAACCCAGATAGACCTTATGAGTGCAGCGAATGTGGGAAAGTCTTCAGCCGAAGGTCTAACCTCATTCAACACCAGAAAGTTCACACTGGAGAATAGGCCTTAGAATGAGATGGGGATGGCAGGGAATGAGCTGTCTCCCTATTTTAATACAACATGCTGGAGAGCCTTTATGAGGGAGCCATCAACTGGAAGTTGAATGCGATACATCTGAACAGCCATAGTGTGGAGATGACCTGTGACTGCCAAGTTTGTAGGAAGCTTTTAAGGAGCCATGTTGCCCTTTCTAACCTCCCCAGGATCCTTGCCAGATTTATGTCGCTGCCGTTTCTGTGATAGAAGCCATCTTACCTCTCCCAAGTGGCAGATTCACACTTTGTGTGTCAGTCACCTCAGTGTGATCAGGATAGGTAGAGCTCCGCTCTCCCATCCCCTGGAGGAAAGCATGAATAACATGAGCCCTTGGGTGTCATCATTCTCTTCCAACTGGCTAGGACATGGACCTAACAAGCTTTGAAGACCTAATTTGGGTTCTGCTGGTGGCTTGTGAAGGTTTGGGTTCATGTGATGCTCATAATTTTATTGGTCTCCAAGTCACCCTGTCTGGGGACTATCTGCCTCACTTTGCTCTGGTTTGTGCAGTAATAAAGGCTTTGTTTAAGCCAACTTTCTTGGAGTTTCCATTCACTGGTGGAGTAGGGTTGAGAACAGAATTGGACTCTACCAGGATGAAGAGGTGAGCAGATTTTGTGGGTGTTCCAAACTGTATGCCCCACTGGGGATAGTATTATGGCAGAGAATGATTTTCACTCCAGTTTTGGCCTAATTTGCATTGTTGTCTAAGGCATCCATGTGACCCAGATGTCAGAATTTTTTGTGGGTCCTGAGAGGGCAGTAATGTGAACTACTAGGACTTTTTTGAGCAGTGTAAATTGATTCTCTTTTTCATGTGGGATGTCACATAATGTCCCCAGCACTGTTGAACAGTTGCTCTCTAGGGCCTGCAAAAGAGCCATGTGCCATATTGTCCAGAATTTGGCAGGGTGGTGTCACTGATTCTTAGATTCCAGGCATCAGGTGGGAACTGCATTTGGTATAGAAACACTGGGTGAGTCAATAGGGAGTGAGAGAGACTAGCAGACTAGAGGAGATGTGCCTGTTCTAAAGTTGCAGCTACAAATGTTCCTTATGGCTGTTGAGGATAAACTTTTTGCAGAAATTCTCAGGAGCTACAGGGCTATTTCTATCCTATGGCCACAATTGCTGCCAGACCAAATAAATGTAAAAAGACACTTAGGATTCCCATTGCATCTCCAAATTGTTCATCTCAAGGCCATTGCTGCAAAGTTAAAAATAAAAAGGACTGAGTGGAAATTCTGTAGTCCAGGTATGTGATTTTTATGACCCAGACAGAGTTCCTGGGTAACTTAAGTAGAAACATCTTTCATTGCTTGCCAGTCTTTGTTGATACTGCAGCAGAACTCCCCTCCCATGAGGTGGAGGGAGAGTGTGGAGTAACACTTAGGGCTGCCAAATTTCTACTTCTCCAAAAATGAGGAGTTTCAGATTTTTATGTGAAATCATTTCTGTTCAAACTTTATTGATTTATAAATTGGCATGCAGTAAACTGAACATATTTAAAGTGTACAGCTTGGTAGGTCTTAACATACATAAACGCATGAAACTATCATCATAATCGTCAGTGAATGTGTCCATCACTCCCATGTTTATCTTGTGACCACTCTCTCCCTGCACTCTGAGGAAACCATTGATTTACTTATACAGTTAGAATAATTGGAATCTTAAAGTGTTTTGCTCATTCTGTTATGGTGCATAATTATTTTGAGAATCATCCAAGTTGCAAATGTGAATTTTTTTATTCTTGAAAAATATTCTGATTGGATATACCACTATTTGTTTATCCATTCATCTAGTAATGGACAAATGGGGTTTTTGGATCCGTTTCCAGTTTGGCTTTCACAAAAAGGCTTACCATGAATACATACATACAATTCCTTATATGAATATGTGGCTTCATATTTTTTGTTTTAAAACCTAGGAGTGTAATGCCCGAGTCAAAAGGTAGATGAATGTTTAGCTTTTTAAAGAAATAGGCCAAACTTTCTAAAATGGTTGTACCGTTTGACATTCTACCAACACTAGAGGAAAGTCTCAGTTCCCCCATAGCCTCACCAGTGCTTGGTATGCTCGGTCTTTTTAATATTAGCTATTTAGAGAATGTGTAGTGGTATCTCCTGTAACTGCATTTCCCTAATGATTCATGATGTTGAACGTTTTTAATGTTTACTTTTGCCACCTGTATATTCCTTGATAAAATATCCAGACTATTTGCTGACTTTTTTTGTAATGAGTGTTGACTGATACTTTCCTTTTTATTGATAATGAAGACAACGGAAAAAATATGTTGAAACTTCATTCTTCAGTGACTTTGCTGAGTGGAATAAACGTTTTTGAATACCAGAAGAGTATTCCCTCAATTATTTGTGCTAGTTACAATGTAATGGCTACATACACTTTAAAGTTTAGTCTAGACAGTTAATAAGATGATTTAGTAAGACAACTAATCAACCCTTGTTTGTAGTGTTTGCCAATTTCCCTCCTGTAAATGCTCCAGCTGTGGCCAATTTCAAGCTGCGAACCTGAGGTCACCGAACGTGGATTTGGGAAGAGATGTGGAGCAGCGCGCCGTTGTATTCTCTTTCCATCATGCAGGTAGATAGCCATAAATAAACTGGAGAAGACAGATAAGAGTAAAATACTTAGGAAGAGACAAGTTTTGAGCATTACTGTGCAGTAAAAGATTAAGTCAGCAGACTTGACATGTCTAACCTCTGCACATGTCTAACCTCTCCAAAGAAAGGTTGAGCATTTGCCTGGCCCCTGGGAGACAACCTTTAAGCCCTTGAAACATTCTGCCTGATAAGTGTCTTTGTTTACTTCTGGGGCCTTGGCCCATGCCAGACAGTTTATGCTTAATGATGTGACTTAGTCTCTACCTTCTTCAGAGGGAAAACGAGGGTCAGACACACAGGTGCTCCTTGTTTACGTGACAGACACTCAAAAAACCTGGACACTGAGGCTTGGCTGCGTTTCCCTCGTTAGCGGTACTTTGTGTGTGTTGTCACACATCATTGCTGGGAGACTTAAGCGCTGTCTAGGTAACTGCACTGGGAGGAGACAACCGGAAGCTGGTGCCTGGTCTCTATGTGCTGTCTTTGCTGATTTGATTTCTATATTTGTGTCCCTTCACTATAATGAACTGCCACCATTGCTATAAAAGAACAGCTTTCCTAAGTTCTGTGAGTCTTCCTGGTGACTCAGTGAACCTGAGGGTAGTCTTGGGGATTTCAGAACTAGTTACCTTTTTAAAAAGCTTTGTTCAACTATAATTGACTTAAACGGCACTTAAAGTACAGTTTGACAAGTTTTGAGACACACTTACACTTCTGAAACCAGAAGTTTTCCTCATGCGATTTGTAATCCATCCCCTTTTAATCTATAAAATAAGGTGCTAAATCCTAGAAATATTCTTTCTTTTGTAATGGACATTTTCAAATAGATACAAAAACCGAAAAGCCTGTGCTCGAAGCCCATGGAACCTATCTCCAATTGTTCATCATTATTCCTCATTTCTTGGTTGGTCGTCTTTCATCTATTGCCCACCCACATTACTGAGCTTTTTTACATAGACTCCCCAGATGTCACTTAATTCTTAAGTCAGAATACGTTTTAAGAATGTGAGCACTTTTTCATAAACATCAATCAACACAAAATAATCTGTTGTATTCATTTTCTATAGCTGCTGTGACAAATTGTCACAAACTTGGTGGTTTAGAACACATTTTATTCCCTTATTGTTCTGGAAGTCAGGAATCCAAAGTCACTCACAAGAATGTCAGGGTGGCAGTAGAGGCACGGTCTTTCAGAGGCTCGAGAGTTGAGGCCTTGTCCTTGCCTTTTCCCCAGTCCAGAGCTGCATCCCTCGCTTCATGACTGCTGCCCCATCTTCAAAACCAGCATCTTGTTTCAGTCCTCAGATTGACTTCGTTTGGTGTAGTTGTGTCCCCCTCTACCTGCCTCTTTGTAAGGACACTTGAGATTACATTGTGGGGCAGTAAACATAGATAATGGAGGCTAACCTCGTCTCAAAATCCTTAATCTCATTGCAAGGTTCTCTTGCCATATAAGAACATTCACGAAGTCCAGGGATGAGGACGTAGACATCTGAGGACATTAACCAAGCTGCCACAGGTTTAATGCCACTGTCTTAAATGTGTTTTTAAGGTATATTCATTGCAGTCAGCATGCAAAATGTATCCTTATAAACTTGCAGTAGGTGTGTCTAATAAGCCTGTAACCTATAGGTATGATTATTCGTTTTTATTATAATTTGTTAAAATTACTAGGTCGTTTACCTGTTAGGATTTGCCACATTCTAGATTTCGCTTATTGGATCTGATAAGGGTTAACCTGCTGACTGTTGGGGAAATTAACAAACACTGCCAAACCAGAAAGTCTCCACAGAGGAGGAAAAAAACAGCTTTATTATTGAATTTAGCACAAAACTAGAATCTGATGCACATCACAGACAATCCAGTAAAGAGACTGTAAAAATAGGAATCTCACCTTTTTATATAGCCAAGCAGATACAGCCCGTTACATACAAGTTCTCAAAATAAATGATAACTGCAAGTGAGAGGACTTGACAGCACCGTTTGTTACAGTTTATCCTAAACGTGCCTGGCAATTTGAGTGGTCCTCTGTGGTAGCTATTTGCCTTTATCCAAAGAAATAATTTCTCCTACCTGACACATAGGTAGCTAGGTACCGTGTGTATGTAGACCCGGGCGCCTAAGTTAAACTCCCTAGGGCCGGGAGACGGGGCGCTATCTTCCTTGGTGACTACTTTTCCAAGACCTGGCTCCAGGCCTTTAGAAAAACATTCCTTGGTTATACTACGTGTGCTCAGAATATGTACTGGCTACTTGGCATCTTACTCCTAACCTTTCCGTAAGTCTCCTGACTCCCGGGACCAGACTACCGACCAAAGTTAGTAACTTCTCTCCTACAAGTCCGCTTCTGTGGAGCAGGCGTCCGGGAGGGGTGGGGGCTTGGGCTGGGGCGGAGACACGGGTTTGCGCTTACAAGCCCGAGGGCCCAGCAGCCAGTCCCCCTCCAGGATGGCCGCCTGCCACCTGCCGTGGTGGGAGGACGGGGCCCAGCGAGGGAACCCCGGCCCTCGCCGCAGGGGGGCAGCACACCCAGGGGGGCCATCGATCGTCCAGCAGCACTCAGACAGACGTAGCCCCGGGATGAACCCGGGCCCGAAAGTGCGAAGTGTCCATGACCCATGTGTCCTGCAACTCACACTGATTCTCGTAGCTATTTGCAGTCTTCATCGATGAACCAGCCAAGGAACGCACCGCTGAGTCGTTTGCGTTTATTGGCGGGTCCCCCCAGAGGGGGAGCTCCCTGGCACAGCACGTCCCCAGGGCGGGGGGCGGAGTGTGTGTGTGTGTGTGGGGGGGGGATGATGCCTGTGGCCTTCCAGGAAGAGAGAAACCAAGCCACGAACGTTTGTCGACGGGGCGTCTGGCACCGCTGGGTAACGCCCTCCCGACGGCCATGGGGGCCGTGGCGCATGGCCTGGGGTGACAGAGGATGGGGAGAAGGGTCAGGCCTCCAGACTCTCCGCGGGCCCAACCGCCCCGACCCAAGGCGAATGGGCAACCCCCAAAGGTCTTTAAACCTCTGCACTGTGTCATGCCAGGTACCTGCACGGGGCCACCGGCTAGAAGGGCCACACAGGCATAGTCTGAACGCCAACCCGTCCGAAGGACACAAACCTTGGCGCTGCCAGCAGTGACGGGGCCAGCCTACCAGGCGCCGCCGCCACCTAGACCCGCTGCCTTCCGCGCCACCCCACGGGCGGGCCCTCCTGGCACGCGCAGCCCAGGCCCCTCGGCACCGAGGGCGGGGCGATGGCGGGAAGCGGGGGGGGGGGGGGGGGGGCACGGGGGTGAAGAGTTAAACGGGCAGAGGCGGGGAGGGAGGGGAGAGCCTTGCGGGACGAGATCCGGGGGTTAGCCGACGACCTGGGAACCGTCCAGGGCGGGCATCGGGTGCCCCATGTGAGCTTGACCCGGGGACTCCGCGGGGGCCGCCGCAGATGCGCCAAGGACCCCTGAGCCTCGACCTGCCCCCCAGGAGGTTGGGACACGCCAGCCTGGACAAGAGACACCGGACCAAGGCGGGTAGCAGGTGACAGGCAGAGGAGAGCACAGAGCCCCAGCTGCGCCACCACCTCCAGCCAACCGCCGAGGTCACGGCGGGTTCCCGCCTCCGGACTGCGCAGCTGGCCCGCACTGCACTCCCGCCTGCGCCGGGTGAGCGCCCGGGAGCGGTCCTCGCTGGGCGCCGCCGTCACTCTCCCTAATGACCCTTCCCCGCGGGTTCACCCAAGGGGAAAGCTTTGTATGACTTTTCCCTCCCCTCTGAAGTTCTGCTGTCTTCTCAGCGCTCCGCGAGGGTCATGGGCCCATCCTCCGGTCTCACTAAGCTGTTCCCTCCGCAGTAGCAACGGCAGTGTGGACAAAGGGCAGGGACTTATGACCCTCACTTACTGGGAATTCCTCAGTCACAGGGCATAACTGCACGCCCCGATTCCCATCACCAATGGGTTTCCTACACCGCTGGCATTGAGTAGGCACCCACTGAGCCACTCAGTGTACCGAACACGCAGCCCCCACCTCTGAGAACATCTCAGACCTGTTATAGCTCAGTCGCAGGTGGCTGACCACCACTGTCCCCCTAAGAAGTTGGGGGATGCAGACTGCTTGGGAGTCACCTAACTAGTTAGCATGCCGGAGTCTCGTTTATCACAATTCACCAGACAAAATCGCTTCACCAACTAAAACTGGCCATACCCCACCCACCCACGCAATGAGAAAGAGCTATCAACCCTGTCCACGTCCAGACCGTTCTGGCCGGAAGTATGACGGTATTTGATCGTCTTCCATCCTCTGACTTTGGTTCTTGATTAATGAAGACACAAGTCACCCCTGGCAAATGCTTTCGCTCTGGTCCATCTCACGCTCACCCAAGTTTTATCTCCAGCAATTCGAATGCCCTCAGCTGTCCCTCTGAATGATGTCCTCAGTCCCCAAAACCACCTGACAGAACGGTGGTCGGTCCCCTTTCCCTTACTCCAAGCTGTGGTACCCAGGCGACGCGGGCGTGTTTTGAACACTATTTTCACAGTAATGCTCAGGCCCCCACCAGACACTCAACTAAGAGCACCAAGGCACCGACCAGAGGAAATGGGCGGGACGGCCCACCCATTCTTGAAGGTCCGGCAGCAATTTAGTATAAAAGTTATTGAAGTTTGCGTCACTGCGGCGGCCGGCTCCAGACTTGCTCTCCAAAGGATCCTCGTTTAAAGACCTAAAGCGCACTCCTTTGAGGGCGGGCTTCGACAGGCTTGCATTGTTTGTGACTCTCTCTCTAGATCAAGAGTGGGTAATTTTCATACCGCTGCCATCCTTGGATGTGGTAACGTTCTCAGCCTTCCTCTCCAGAATTGAATCCTGATTTCCAATCACCCGTGGTCACTGGGTAGGCACGGTGACTGCCACTAAGAGTTGATGAAGCGGACATTCGACTAGGTTGTCGCTGCCACACGGGGCGGGGGGTGAGGGGCGTGCGATCAGCCTGAGGTTATCTGGTCACCAAAGCTGTAGCTGGGGAAGGCTGGCCAGGTCGGCTTTGGTCAGACAAACACACGTCCCTGGGGGTGGCGCGGCCACAGCAGTCACGATGGCTGGTCAGGACCTGACTCGCGCCCGAGCGCGTGTGCCCGAGTGCAGCGTGGCGGGGGACAGTTCGACCCCACGAGCAACGTCACTGTTGGGCGTTTGCTGACAAGAAGGGGCCACAGGAAGCGACACGCACGGGGCGCGGCCCCATTCGACAGCTGGACGGGAGGGTGCGAGGTGGCGGGCGGAGAGGGCAGAGGAAACCTGGGACACCAGTGGGTCGCCGGGACCCACATGGGGTCTCACGGAGAGATCTTCACCAGCGCAAGAGCGGCGCCACGGCGCCCAGGACGCTGACCGGCCTCGGTGACCCCCGCACCTCACAGGTTGGGTCCTGCACCACTGCGGTCACAGCCCACGCCCAGAACGTTCTCCCGCGCACACGCCCGCATCCGCGAGCTCGCCCGCCGCGCGGGGCCCATCGGGTCCGAGAGGACTTTGCCTGTGGTGGCCAGGGCCACCTGCGCGGCGAGGACGGCTCTGTTCCCAGGCGGGGCGCACGGTCAGTGTTCCGGCGGGGCCCGAACGGGCGGTGACGGGAAGGGAGCGCACACGGAACGACCGGCGCTGGCGCACGAGGAAAAGTGGAAGATCGCGTCTGAACGCAGTGGAGCCCCCTGGATGAACGTACGGGCCGTCGCCGCCACTAACGCGGGGGCGGTCCCCTGACGCCTGGAACGCCGGCGCTCTCAGCACGCTTGAGCCTCCCAGGCCGCCCCTCCCGGGACCCCCCCCCCGCCCCAACCTCGGGCGGGGCCCACTCTCCATCCATCTGTTGGTCGGACCCTCCAGGATCACGTCTCAGGAACGCTCCCAAGCCAGGCGCCCAGACCGGTGCCCGCGCGCTGCCGGCTAAGGCTCCGACGGGAGGGGGCAGACAGCTGCTCCGGGCGGAGGCGGGCTGGACGGGTCCTCTTGCAAGGGGGACCTGAGTGCACTGCAACGCGCGCCAAACGCCGGTCCCGCAGGACCCTCCCCGGACTCAGAGGAGGTGGGCAAGGGGCAGCGATCAGCCCCACCGAGGCTGCCTGATCCTCGGGCAAAGGAGAGAAACTGCTCACCCCCAGTGGAAGTCGTGTCAATGACTCCGTAAAGGGGACGGTGGGTGGAGGATTCGGGCCTCCAAGGTACCGGCAAGATGCGCTAGAAAAGGCCTACTTGCCAGCCTGCCCACCGTCCCCTTTGGCCGCAAAAGTTCAGAGAGCCAGGGCTGTGGGCTCTGCGGTGCAGCACGCTGACCTGAGCTCTCGGTCGCCGGGAGCCTGCACTGCCTCTCGTCTGCACTGCGGGCTCGTCTGGCTTACGGAGCACGAGCGTTGAGAGCAACCTGAAGTGAGTCACTCGTCGAGCAGCCAGCCAATCTCTGACACCGGCTGTAGTGGAAGACAGTAGGAATTTTATTGCAAGGTGCTGAGCTAGGAGAATGGGCAGCTCACGCTATAATCCCAAACTCCGGAAAAGCTACAAGCAAGGGTTTTATTTGGGGTTTTAGGTGGGGGAGGGAGAGCATGAGGCCTTGGGGACTGAAATTCTGGGTCTTTCGCACAGGTATGATTGTCTGTTCTATGTGTTGGGTGCGGTGGATTTTTAGTCTTTGACATCTGAAGTTTACAATCAGTCATTTTCACTTCTCAGTCGTGCTGCAAGATGTTTAGTCAGGCGGGGCTGTCAGCAAGGTCCTCTCTTATCAGTGGTCCTCCTGCTGATCTGCAAGGCGAGCTCAGAAACTTTGGTTATTTTGTTTCCGGCGTCAACCTTGTATAAATCCACTATTTCCTTGTAGACTTTCTGTCTGGATGATCTATCCATTGATATAAGTGGGGTAGGTTCCCCCAGTATTATTGTGTTGTTTTTAATATCTCCTTTTAGGTTTGTTAGTAGTTGCTTTATGTACGTTCGTGCTCCTGTGTTAGGTGCATATGTAAGTGTTATATCTTCGTGGTGGAGTGTCCCTTTGATCATTATATAATGCCCCTCTGTCTCTCTTTGCCTGTTTTGTATCCAAGTCTACTTTGTGTGATATAAGTATTGCAATACCTGTTTTCTTTTGCTTGCCATTTGCTTTTTGGAGTATCATCTTCCATCCCTTCACTTTGAGCCTGTGTTTGTCTTTAGAGGTGAGGTGGGTTTCCTGTAAGCAGTGTATTGCTGGGTCTTGTTTTTTAATCCACCTCCCACTCTGTGTCTTTTGACTGGAGAGTTCAATCTATTTGCATTTAGAGTGATTATTGATATATGAGGGGTTAATGCTGCCATTTTATTGCTCATTTTCTGGTTCTTCTCTTTTCCCTTGTTTTTCCTCCTGTCTTTCGGACTAGCAATTCAGTTTGGTAGTTCTCTATGATGCTTTTCTTAGTTTTCTCTTTATCATTTGTGTCTCTGTTCTGATTTTTTATTTAGTGGTTACTGTGAAGTTTGTATAAAAAATCTCAGAGATGACACAGCCCATTTTCTGATAGCCTTTTATGTCCTTAGTCTAAGCTGATTCCATCCCTTTCCTCTTCCCCTTCTAAGTTATTATTGTCACAACTTACTCCACCTTGTATTGAGTTTGTAGTTAAAATGACGAGATTTATTTTTGATGTTTTCCTTCCCTTTGCCTTTAATGTTTTAATTGTTTGCTAACCTGTTCTGATAGAGAGCTGCAATTTTCTGATTTTTGTCTACCTATTTATGTCCTTGCTCAAGGCTTTGTAAACCCTTTCTTTTTTTTCAGGCATGAGGGCCTTCTAGAGCATTTTTTGTAGGGGGTTCTTGTGGCGATGAACACCCTTAGCTTTTGTTTATCTGGGAAAGTTTTTATTTCTCCATCATATCTAAAGATAATTTCCCTGGATATTATTCTTGGCTGAAAGTTTTTGTCTTTCAGAATCTGGAATATAGCATTCCTAGCCTGTAAGGTTTCTGCTGAGAAATCTGTGGAAAGTCTGATAGGGGTTCCTTTGTAAGTTATTTTCTTCTGCCTTGCTGCCCTTAATATTTTTTCTTTGTCATTTACTTTTGTCAACTTTACTACTATATGCCCTGGAGAAAGTCCTTTTACATTGATATAATTAGGAGCTCTATTGACTTCTTTCACTTGTATTTCCATCTCCTTCCCCAGGTTCGGGAAGTTCTCAGCTCTTACTTCTTTGAACAAGCTTTCTGCTCCATTCTCCTTCTCTTCTCCCTCTTGAATACCTATAATCCTTATATTGCATTTCCTAATTGAGTTGGATATTTCTCAGAGAATTTCTTCATTTCTTTTTAGTCTTAGTTCTCTCCCCTCCTCCATCTGAAGCATTTCTATATTTCTGTCCTTCAGAATGCTAATTCTCTCCTCCATAATATCAGCTCTGTTATTCATAGAGTCCAGATGTTTCTTTATCTTATCATCTATTGTGTTTTTCATCTCCAACATTTCTGATTGTTTTTTTCTTTATAATTCCAATCTCTTTTGTAAAGAATTTCCTGATTTCATTGAACTATTTATATTTTCTCGTAACTTGTTGAGATTTTTTTATGATAGCCATTTTGAATTCTCTGTCATTTAGATTATAAATTCCTATGACTTCAGGATTGATTTCTGGGTGCTTGTCATTTTCCTTCTGGTCTGGACTATTAAAGTATTTTTTCATATTTTCTGATGGTATGGATTTGTGCCTCTGCATAATGATAGTATTTGGTTGCAGCTTCCACCTGCTGCCACTGGGTGGGGGTCAAGAGCTGTGTATTCTGAGCCCAGCATGACCATGGCTCACTGTCTCACAGCTGCTGCTTTTATAACATATGCCTGGGTGCTCTGCCTAACCGGCTGAGCTGGAGCGCCAGGCAGAGGGCAGGGGCACTTTCTTTCTCCTGCAGGACCTCAGGGGCTTCTTGCTCTGAGCTTGCTTTCTGCTCTCCTGGGGTGCTGGCTTGATGAAGACACCACCGCAATAGCTTAGCCACCTCTGTGCAGGGCTTTTCCATGGACTGTAAGGGAACTTGGAGAACAAAGGTAATTCTGCAGAGGGCCACTGCTCCCCCCTCTCCTCTCAGAGCCACCCACATCCTGCACCCTGGGTCACTACTCTTGGGGGAGGGAAAGGAGATCTCCTTACCTCCTTCCACTTCCTCCAGGGGGTCCAGCACCTCCACCTTCAGACGTATGGCTATGTGGCTCTTCAGACGTCTTTTGTGTTGTACGAATGTCCTCTGTTGGTTTATGAATGTCCTTTTCATTGTATCCTAGTGGGGAGAGTCTAAGGGAAGAGCTCACTCCACCAAGATGCTGACCTAACCTTGTGGATATAAGGCACAGATTCATCCTAATCCAAGGAAATTTTAACTCCTTCATTCTCAGTTTCAGCATGTTATTTGTATACAAGTTTACATTTTCATCAAATAATCAAAATTAAACTGTTTATGCCTACCAAACATCATGCCAATGATTTTACCTCTGTGTCCCTGGCTTGGCCCACTCGGCTTCCTCATGCCCACGAGCAGCCTGACAAAGGAAACAGCGTGCACCCACCAGTCAGCACCCCTGGCACACAGTGGGACTAGGAGGTGGTCCCCCACAAGAAAACGCATGTTCCTTTACCTCAGACACCACAGCACTGGCTGAATGGGGGCTCTGGGAACTGGAATTACACCACTGCTCAGTCTCAGGCACCTAGGGGAGAACATGGAGCACTCCGGTGGCCCCACAGAGGGCCAAGGGGTGCACAGCTTGCAGCAGGACAGCCTCCCCGCCGTGGGGAGAGCTGCTTGAGACACAGGAGGCAGGCGACTGCTGCATCAGGGATCCCAGCCCTGTGGACCCCAGGAGATAGAGGGTGGGAAAGCCAGGTTGGGCTGAGGACCATACTTCTGCCTTCCACAGACCATCCATGGGCAGGAGGCATTCAGGGCCCAAGGGCAGAGCAAGAAGAGCGATCCCATTTGCCATGAATCTCTGTTTTTCACTTGGTGCAGTTTAGCCCCATCCCAGGAAGGCACCATCACCACACCAATGGGTACCAAGAAGCCCCAAGGGGCCCAGCAAAGACACAACTGAAGGAAAGTATTTCAATTTTGCCAACACTTTTCTCAAACAACAGCCAACCACCTCAGGAGGAGGGTGACTGCTACTCGTCACAGAGCCTGGTTTATTAATTACAGATCCCAGAATGCGGATGTAATGAGCCAGGGGAAGGGCAGGCCTCTATCCCAGGTCACAAGCGAGCAGGAGACAGAGAGCAGGGTGGCAGGCACCTGTTACTCATAAGGTGGTGGGGTGGAGGTCACTGACTTTTCTCAGGCTCAACTCTGAGTGGTCATTTTAAACAGTGCCTGGGATAAGCAAAGGGGAACTGAGGTGGGCGTCCTGAGCTTAGATCCTTATCTCAGTGTCCAGACTCGGTGTGAGCAGAGTTGTCGAGTTGTCATACCATAAAATGCCTTGGCAGCAACTCAAAATGGTTGTATTTCTCATCACAGGGCTGAGTTGTGTTCCCCCGAAATTCACACGTTGAAGCCCACTCTGGTAGCTGAGCCCTGGGGTCCACGAGAGTCAGAGAATCCACTCTCAGGAAACACTGCTTGGTTCAAAGCAGTGTTATTCTTTCCAAACCTGAGAGCTCTTTGGTGCAAGGTAGCGCACAGAGACCCCGGCCCCAGTCAGAAAGTGAGTGTACTGGGAAATAGGGCCTTTGAAGAGGTAATTAAGTTAAAAGGAGGCTATTAGGATGGGCATTAACCCAATCTAACGGGTGCCTTACAAGAAGCAATTAGGACGCACACAGACACTAGGGGCACATGTGCACAGAGGGATGACCAAGTGAAGAGGCGGCAAGAGGGCCGCCATCTGCAAACAGAGGAAAGTGGCCTGAGGGGAAAGCAACCCTGCCAGCATCTTCATCTGGGACTTCCAGCCTCCAGAAGCATGAGAAAACAAATGTCTGTTGTTTAAGCCACCCAGTCTTAGGTAATTTGTCGATAGCTCTAGCAAATGAATACAATTACCCATGCACCCATGGGTGCACATTTGTAGAATTTTAAAAATTTTGTTCCTAGTTACAGTATTGACTTTTATCAATAAACCTGCTGTTGCTGTGAACATTCAAGTACAAATATTTCTGTGGACACACATCTTTATTCCTCTTAAGGATATACCTACAAATGAGATGGCTGTGTCACATGATAAATGCACGTTTAGTTTTATAGAAATTACCAGTGTTTTCCAAAGTGAGTTTTAACATTTTGCATTCCCACCAGCAACTAATGGAAGTTCTGTTTCATAACTTCACTGACTTGGCATAGTCAGTCTTTGAATTTAGCCACTCAAAAGAGTGCTCTTGCGTCTTATTGTGATTCTTTTCTGCATTTCCCCAATGCTTAATGATGTTGAGCATATTTTCACATGCTTATTTATCATTTGTATATCTTCTTTGGTGAGATTTGTATTCAAAATGTCCCTTTTTTGTTAAATTGGGTTGTTTTTCTTATTATTGTTGTAAAGGTTATTTTAAAATTTTGGATACCAGTTATTTATCAGACATATTTTGCAAATATTTTTCACCAGACTATGACTTGCATTTTTCTTAAATTTGTTTTTAATTTTGATAAAGTCTCAATTTATTATTTTATTTTCTTTGGGTTTTCATTTTTATGTCCTTTGTAAAAAAGTCTTTGTCTAACTCATGTTCAAAGAGTGCACCGCATATGTTATCTCCTAGGAGATGGACATTTTTTCTCTCAGACATTCAGGTTTGTGATCTGTTTCAAGTTAATTAGTAAATGGCTTAAGTTTTGAGGGTTTTTTCTTACTTTTTCATAAGGATGTCATAATTTTAGAGAAATATGTTGAAAACATTATCCTTTCAGTTGTGAAGTACTTGGGCAATTTTACTGAAAATAAAATGACAGTATGTTTGGGTCTATTTCTGGACTCTATCTTCTTGCTCTGTCTTTCACCAATATTATAGCTTTTATTAGTATAGCTCTATAGTAATTTTCAAAATCAGATAAAACCTTTTAAATTTGTTGTTCTTTGCAAAATTTGTTTTGGGTATTTTAGGTCTTCTGAATTTCCATATGAATTTTAGAATCAATTTGTTAGTTTCTACCAAAAAAAATCACTGGGGATTTGATAGTTTTGTGAACCTACAGAACAATTAGGGGAGAACAATTTATTTAGTCTTTAATTCAGAAACATGGTATGTCTCAGCAGTATTTTGTAAATTTGCTTTACAGATCTTGAAGTATTTTGTTAAATTTATTCCGAAATATTTCATATTTTGATGCCATTGTAAGGGATATAGTTTTTCAACTTCTAAACATTCATCGTATATTGACATTTTATCCTGGGACCTTGGCTAATCTAACTTAGTAGATCTATTAGCTTTTTAATTAGATAACTAGGAATTTTCTAAATAGATAAGCATGTCATCTGTGAATAATGACTGTCTTGGTTCTTCCTTTACAATTTGCACACCATTTAGTTCCTTTAATTTTCTTATAGCACTGGCAGAGACCCTCAGTGTAATATTATATAGAAGTAATGAGCGGACATCACCGCTTATCACTAATATTAGGTGGAAAGCATTCAGACTTTCACCATTAAGTGTAATGTTCGCTTTAGGTTTTTAATAGCTGCCCTATATCAAGTTAAGTGAATTGGTTCTGACATGTTTTCTGACACCAACTACGCAGAGTTAGCATCAGTCTCCACATCTTTAATGCCTCAGTCCTGCACAAGAAAGCCCTGATTTCAGAAGTGAGCTGCAAGTCTCAGGGCTCATGTGCACTTCTGACCAACTGGCTATAATTTCAGGAGTTCCCATGATCCGCTCAGGTTCAATAATTCGCTCAAATGACTAATAGAACTCACTAAAAGTGCTCTACCTAGGATTCTAGTTTTGTCATAAAGAATACAACTCAGGAACAGCCAAATAGAAAGGATGCATAAGGCAAGGTCGGGGGCGGGGCAGGGTGGCCTGGATGCAGAGCTTCCCTGACTCTCCTCAGGGAGCCAGGGCACTCACCCTCCTGCATATCAATGTTCACCAACCAGGAAGCTTCACCAACCTTTCGTGTCGAGTTTTGACCAGGGCCTCCTGACATAAGCCAGATTATTAGATCCTGAAGCTTTCTAGGGGCCTACCATGAGTCACCTTATTAGCATAAGAAAGACTCCATCACTTCAGGAATTCTAAGATTTTTAAACCTCTGTGCAAACCTGAGACAAAGAGCAGATATAGTCTTTATTATATCACAGCTGCTAGTTAATATGGATTCAAGTAATGCATTTCCAATTGTTAAACCGACCTTACATGCCTCATAAATCTCTCTAGATTAGGATATTATCAGGAATATAAGATTGGCTTAACAATTGAAAATATATTCATTTTATACACACACACATCCAGACTTAACTCTCTAAAATTTTAAGGATTTTTTTGCATCTATGCTCATGTATTGGTATGTATTTTTTTTTTCTTTTTAAAGATTGACACCTGAGCTAATTGTTGCCAATCTTCTTTTTTTTTTTTTTGCTTTTTCTCCCCAAATCACTCCAGTACTACAGTAGTATATATATATATATTTTTTTTTTTTAAAGATTTTATTTTTTTCCTTTTTCTCCCCAAAGCCCCCCAGTACATAGTTGTATATTCTTTGTTGTGGGTCCTTCTAGTTGTGGCATGTGGGATCCTGCCTCAGCGTGGTTTGATGAGCAGTGCCATGTCCGCGCCCAGGATTCGAACCAACGAAACACTGGACCGCCTGCAGCGGAGCGCGCAAACCTAACCACTCGGCCACGGGGCCAGCCCCGTATATATATATATATTTTTTAAAGATTTTATTATTTCCTTTTTCTCCCCAAAGCCCCCCGGTACATAGTTGTATATTCTTCGTTGTGGATTCTTCTAGTTGTGGCATGTGGGACGCTGCCTCAGTGTGGTCTGATGAGCAGTGCCATGTCCATGCCCAGGATTCGAACCAACGAAACACTGGGCTGCCTGCAGCGGAGCGCGCGAACTTAACCACTCGGCCACAGGGCCAGCCCATGTAATTTTCTTTTAATATCATTATCTGGTTTTGCGGCAGGGTAACACTGGCTTCATAAAATTAGTTGGGAAGTGTTCCATACATTATTACTTATTTTTTGGAAGAGTTGATAGAATCTTAATTATGTCTTGATTAAATATTTGGTAGGATTCATTAGTGAAGCCATCTTGGTCTGAAGTTTTTAGTGAGAAGGCTCCTTACATTATCCACAGATGAGCACTACTAGCAATCTGGAAACACTAATTAAATGTGTGTATTGGACAAAGGATTTTTCAGATTATCCACTTCTACTTGAGTGAGGCTGGTTAGTTGGTATCTTTCAATGAGTTTTTGTCCTCCAAATTTCCATTTATTGGGAAAGAGTCACTTAACTACACATTAGCCATTACATGTTTCAAAAATATCTAGTGCTATACCTTCTTTCCTTACTCATATTTGTAGTATGTGATGTCTGTACCTTATTTTCCTGATGTGGCTGGAGATTGTTATCAGGTTTTTTTTTTCTTTTTAAAGATTGGCATCTGAGCTAACATCTGTTGTCCATCTTTTTTTTTTTTTCTTCTCCTGCTCCCCAAAGCCCCCCAGTACAAGTTGTATAGTCTAGACGTAGGTCCTTCTAGCTGTGTTATGTGGGATGCTGCCTCAGCATGGCTTGATGAGCGGCACCATGCCTGTGCCCAGGATCCAAACTAGTTAAACCCTGGGCCACCAAAGCGGAGTGTACGCACTTAACCACTTGGCCATGGGGCCAGGCCCTGTTATCAATTTTACTAATTTATTCAGGGTGTCTTCTTTAGGGAGCTGATAGATTTTCTTGAAAAAATAATCAACAAAGTATATGAAACTGACTCTCAACACACTGGACATCAAGCAAACAGTGAGCTATCAGAGAGGGCAAACAAGTGATGTGAACCACATGACTGTCCCTGAGTTAAGGAGATTGAGCTTGGAGTCTGGGCCTGCCAAGGTGGCTGGAGTTCATAGAGCACAGTACAGGAGACAGAAAACTTTGGAGACATACAGAGGGTCATCCTCAAGTATTCAGCTGAGCAGTAATCTGTACATGCACATATGAAACCACCAGAGGCTGGGCAAAGACACACCGAAAAGGATTAGATGGAACAATTTCCAAGGGTAATGCAGAACATGGAATAGTGCTTGTCCCAACCAGTTTAAGTGGGAAACCTCATGAATCATCAGGTAGAGAATATAGAATGGTTGTGCCTCAGCAGTGGGAGGGAAATTAGCCTTAAAATCGATGCTTTGATAATTCCACCTAAAAATATTTAGAATTAAGGCAAAATTGAGCGTTCAATCAAAATTACACTATGTGAACAGTATCACTACAACAGCACTAAAAGACAACAGTCTCAGACAAGATAGATTTTAGACCAAAGAATATTACTATAGATAAAGAGGGCCACTTCTTAATGGTAAAGAGGTCTACTCATTAAGTGGACATAAGAGCAGGAAATGTTTATTCAACCAATAAAAAGACTTCAAAATAAAGCAAAAACTGACAGAACTACACAGAGAAATAGGCAAATCTACTATTATACTCAGAGATGTCAATAATCTTCTTCAAATAATTGATAGAACCCTTCCCCAAAAATCACTGAGGAAACAGAAAATTTAGACATTATCTACCACCTTAACCTAGTTGACATTTTATAGAACACTCCACCAAACAAAACACAATATACAGTCACTTCAAATTAACATGAAACACAAGATAGCCCTTATTCTGGGCCATAAAGCAAGTCTCAATAAATGTAAAGAATTCAAGTCATAAAGCATGCACTCGACTGCAATAGAATTAAATTAGAAATCAATTATCAGAAAGATAAGGAAAATCCCAAATATTTGAAATAACACATTTCTAAAAAGAGCTACATGTCAAAGAAGAAATTTAAAAAGAAACGAAAATATTTTAAACTTGATTAAAATGAAAAAACCTATCAAGTTTTGTGGGAGGCAACTAAAGCAGTTCTTACAGGATGACTTTTAGTATTAAGCACCTATATTAGGAAAAAAAAAAGGTTTCAAATGAAGGATCTCAGCCTCCATGTTAAAAAATAGCAAGAGAAATGAAATTCAATAAAAGCAAAAAGCAATGGTAAAAGTCAAAATGGAAAAAAAAAGTGAAATAGAAAACAGAAAAATAGAAAAATCAATGAAACTAAGTGCTTTAAGAAGATCAATAAAATTGATAAACTTCTGATAAAAGAAAAAAGAGAAATATAGACATTACCAGTATCGGGCATAAGAAAGGTGGTATAATTACAGATTCTACAGGTACTAAAATAGTAAGTGAACAGTAGGAAAAATGTGACTACTTAAATAAAATGAACAAAATCCTTGAAAGACACAAACCACCAAAGCTCACTCTAGGAAGAAAAAAAGGTTAACTTCATAGACCTATATCCCCTGTGAAAATTGAAATTTTTAGTTAGAAACACTCCTGTAAAATAAACTCTAGGTCCTGACACTTCACTGGTGAATTCAACCAAACAACTAAGGAAGACATAATATCAACTCTTCACAAAATCTTCCAGAAAATTAGAGAGCAGGGAGCACTCAACTAACTAATTCTGTAAAGCCAGCATTATGCTGATGCCAACCAATCCCAGGCATTAAAAAAAATTAGACTAACATCCACTATGAGCAGAGATGCAAAAATCTCTCAAAAGAAAAAAACCAGCAACTAAAAATCCAACAATACATAAAAAGAACAATATATCATGACTAAATAGGGTTTACCTCAGAATTGCAAGATTGTTTTAACTTTTGAAAATCAGTCAATGAAATTCATCATTAGACTAAAAAGGTAAAGAAAAAGAAAAATGACTATGATTGTGGTCACCAGTGTCCAAGAACCCATCCCACAAATCACTACCTCCTTCTACTCTCACTGTTATGGAGGCCCCTTCCACCGTGTACCAGGATGAGTCTGTTACCCACAGAATAAGTAAAAAATGATAGCACCAGGTTAAAGTTATAACAGATACTGTGGCTTCTTGTGTGAGTTCTCTCCTGGATCAATTGCTTTCGAACTATTTCTCAAAATGAAATACTTTCAGAAAAGTATGGATGAAAAGGAATGAACTACTGATACACAGAACACTGATGAATCACAAAATAATTAAGTAGAGTTAAAGAAACCAGATGCATGAGTACAGATTAAATTATCCTACATGTTTATAAATAAAATTCTGGGAAATGCAAACAAACCTACAGCAACTAGAAGCAAGATGAGCAGTTGCCCGGGAATAAGTGAGAGGGCAAGGGATCATAAAGGGAATCAGAAAACTTGGTTTCACAGGTGCAAACGTATTGAAACTTATCAAACTACACTGTAAATATATGCTATTTATTGAAGAAAATGTTTAGATTGATTGCTCTGACAGTGACTGTAGCTATAAAAGAGACACAAATATGGGAGTCCCGAGAATTTCTGCAACCCCCTCACACCAAAGCCATCGTGACGGAAACGTTTGCGGATCCACCTTTAGAAGAGCCACATTCCCTACAGTTGGCTGCAGGCTCCCAAATCCCTACTAATCAGTGTCTGTACCAATTATGACTCCTACCTGGTCCTTTAAGGGGACACTGACATCTTCCTGCCAAATAACAGATTTCAGGGATGTTGGCAGGCCCCAGGGGATCAAGTTCTCCTCAAGAGAGCTGGAGAATATGAAACATCCCCTGGGAACAAAGGACCCAATTCATGCTGCTTTTGGATACACCAGAGGTGTCACAATGCCCACTGCTCAGGGTGACCTTGGTCACACAAATAATCTCAGCATACAGGTCACAGCCCACAGCTCTGGAACAGCAATGCAAGTTAGACTGAAACTAGAATGAGAGCTGTTCTCTGCGCCACTGAGACCCAAGAGCTGGAGCTCTCACAAAAGCTGTTCATCCCTTCATGCTGGCAGAGCCCAATTCTGTTCTCAACCCAATCCAACAAGTGAACAGAACCCTCAAGGTTAAAGACAGTTTAAAAACTAAGGCATCTGTTGCAAAAGCAGAGCAATAGGAAGCAGGCAACTCCCAACTTAGGTGACTTGGAGCCTGGACAAATCCATCACAAGTGCCACATGAGACCAACAGTCCATGAAAAATGGAAACCCTCTCCGCAAGCAGCCAGCAAAACAAAGCTTGCATCCTCCTGGCCCAAACTGGGTCATGTCCGTGCTTAAACACGTTGGGGGAGCAGGAAGGAGTGAAGATCTTCTCAGGCTACTGATGATTCCCTCTGGGAATGGAGGAGGAGCAGAGGTCTGCCTATCAAAGCATGTTGGGGTGACTTACACACAATGTGGGATAACAACCTGCCATTGTGCAAATAGACGGCATCTTTCAGAGATGCTGGCAGTGATATAATTCTGGCAAGGGTCCTGGGCACGTTACAAAGTGCACCATCGCTCCAGAAACGTTCCCACATAGCTGGCACTCAGAAGAATCTTCCCAGCGCGGGTGTTTAAACGTATGAGGTTCAACTTCCAGCTGACGGCTACCCATGAAGGCTCCTCTGAAAGCTTCTCTCTGGCGTCAGTCACTATGTTGAACAAGGAGATGACATATTTCCTGCTATTCTAAGGCCTTTCTCCAGTGTGAACTTTCCAATGTCTGATGAGGGAAGCCCTTTGCCTGAAAGCCTTCCCACATTCACTGCATTTATAAGGCCTTTCTCCAGTGTGAATTCTATGGTGCTGAACAAGCACATGTTTGTGGCTAAAGGCTTTTCCACACTCGCTGCACACATAGGGCTTTTCACCATTGTGAACTCTTTGGTGTGCAATAAGGTCGGAACTCTGGCTAAAGAACTTCCCACATGCGATGCACTCATAAGGCCTTGCCCCCGTGTGAACGCTCCAATGTTTAATGAGTCTGTATTTGTGACCAAAGTATTTCCCACATTCGCTGCATTCATAAGGCCTTTCTCCAGTGTGGATACTCTCATGCTGAACAAGTGTGGATTTGTGACTGTAGGCTTTCCCACATTCACTGCACTTGTAAGGCCTTGCTCCAGTGTGGACTCTCTGGTGTACAATAAGGTTGGAGCTATGATTAAAAACTTTCCCACAGATGCCACACTCATAAGGCATTTCTCCAGTGTGGATTCTCTGGTGCTGAGCAAGTATGGGTTTGCGGCTGAAGGCTTTCCCACATTCACTGCATTCATAAGGCCTTTCTCCAGTGTGGACTCTCTGGTGCTGAACAAGTGAGTCTTTGCGGCTGAAGACTTTCCCACATTCGTTACATTTGTAATGCCTTTGTCCACCGTGAAAGGCCTCTGCACACTTGGTGTTACTGCGTGGCTTCCATTTACTGTGAGGGGCATGGTGCTGGAAGATGTTTGAGCTAGTTGGGAAGTCCTTACAACACTCCCCTGTCATAAAAGACATCTCCACTGGCTGGACAGGGCAGCTGTTCACAAGAAAGGTCCTACCCTTGTCCCCTCTGAAGGGCTTCTCTCCACTGTGCTGCTTCTGGTAGTGAAGGTTTGTACTCAACCAGAATTGTTTCCCACATGCCACACACATGTAAGGTTTCTGCCCAGGGAGTGTTTCCTGGTGCTTGGCCAAGTGCAAAATGTCTTTCAAGACCAGGCCACATGTCTCACAGGGGTGGGCCTTCTGGATAGAATGGCCTTCCTTGGGAGTCCTGGTCTGCAACATTCCTACAGAAATGTTCTGTTTAAAAGCTATCTCCTCATCCTCCATTCCACGCCAACAACCTGAAGGCAGACAAATGCTGGTGAAATACAAACTGACACTGGTGGGAGGGGGCAGTCTCAGTACATGTGTCTATCTAATAGAACTAAGACCAAGGTCATGGGACTGCTGTCAGGACAAGAGGCCAGAGCTCAGGCTGAATAATGGGCTGCTATGCAGTAGTTGGCATCTAAAGGTCACAGAATGGAAGAGGCCTTGACTGGGAGAGGACACAAATGTGGGGTACAGCCCAGAAAGAGCCAGGGTCTCCAATGGAGTCATCCACAAAGGGATTTCAGTGAGGTCTTGGCTGCTGGGGACAGGTGAGAGCTGAGCAGGAGGGTGTGTTCCCTGAATAGCTAGTATTTAAGGACTATTTGGGATATGTGCACATCTGATTGCACATTAAGTCTGCTCCAGTGCTGGAGAGCACTGCAGAGGGAGCGGTGGGGAGGACTAGGTGAGATGTGGAGGCAGAACTGGGGAACAGCCAGAGGCCAAAACTGGGGAGCACAAAAGACAAGTGTGTAAATGGGAAAGTCAAGACAGAAATGAAGTGTGGCCAGTGGCCTTGGCACTAAAACAACTGTGGGCACAGAGAGGTTAGGGAATGACTGGAACCCAGCCCCGATATCACATCTTCCCCCAGCCTCCACTCACCAGGGCCACACCCATGCTGAGCTTCTCTGGTCATGGCTGGAGTCCCATCCACCCAGTCAGGGACCCAGAGCTCACTGCCCAGCTCTAGTGGGGTGACCTCACGGGACATGGAAGATGCATTTCCTAAGGAAAAGACAAGACAAGCAAATGGTCAGCACTGGTCTGAGTGACCCACCCCTCAGAGAAGAAAATTAAATATTATAAAAGTAACCTCAAAGTAGAGTTTTGCAGGAATAGCCCAGGGGTCCCAAAAAGTAGTGACCATAAAGGTCCCTGCAATTTCTGACAGAGGCAGACCATCAGAAGTGTCAGCAAGAGGAAGGGGACAGAACCTGGAGCACAGGGGTCATGGATCTGGACAGAGGCACTCAGTCAGGGAGAGGACAAGCTGGATATGATCCACTGGCTGACTGTAAGATGCCTCAGTCCTGGATCCATCCATGCAAGCCTACAGGGCAGCAGCTGTTAGGACTGCTCAGGAGTCAGAGGTGGCAGTGGACACAGCTCATGCCTGGCATCCACAGCATATACTCCAAGGAACCTGAGAGGGAGACAGTATCCGTGGCTCTAATACAGGAAGGGCTGTGCCACCCCTGGGAAATGGGGGAGGGGCGGAGCCCAGTCCAGGACACTGGGGTAGGTATGACAGCCTTACCCAGCGAGGCCATCAGTGCAAAGTTCTCCAGCATCACATCGCGGTACAGGAGCTTCTGAGTCTCATCAAGGAGTCCCCACTCCTCCTGGGAGAAGTACACGAACACATCCTCAAAGTTCACCTGCCCCTGCCACAACGGGGACAGCCAAGTCCATGAGGACGTCTCTCCCAAGGATACCCATCTCCCCCGCCCTCCAGCTCCCTCCTGCATTCCTTCCTGCCTAACTCCTCAACTCAAGAGGAAATGCCAGAACTGGGTGCCACAGGTGTCTACTCTTTGCTTATGATCCCTTTGATTACCACAGCAACAGGCAAGTGGGCAGAAAGGAACATCTAAGCTCTGGGCCTAGCATGCAGGGCTGAACACCCCCTACATACACCTCCTGCCAGCTAGTTCTTCTGGGTTGCTAAGATCATGCTTACCAGACAACCAAAGTTGGGCTCACCCTTCTTCCCTTCAGCCCCCAATACCAGGACCTAGGGACCATCAGTTCATACTTTTTTACACATGCACATCACTCTTTTGGATCACTCTCTGTCTCACAACCCTGGCCCCCGACCTAGTCATTGGCCTCCACCATCACCTTCCTGGCTCACTAATTGCACTGCCGTTGTGATGTGTAGATTTTCTCTCCTAAACCTGCCTATACACCATCTTCTACCTTTTGCATGTCTCCATCCTGAACTCCTAAAGAGAACTCTAGTCCTGTGTCCAGCAACTCACCTGCTACCTCCACTCAGTGTTCTCTGGAACATCTCAGAATCTTCACGTGACCAAAACAAATTCCTGAGATACACACAGAGTTACTTCTACCACTGACTTGCCCATCTCAGCTGATGGAACCTCTACCCTTCCAGCTGATGAGGCCGAAAACCTTGGGGTTATCTCTTTCTCTCACACTGAAAATCTGATCCAATCACTTTTCCCATCTACACAGCTGCCCCTCTGGCCCGTCCATTACCACCACTCACCTGGAATATTCAAGCAGTCTCCTCCCTGGTCTGGTCTCCACCATAACTCCCTCAACCCTCACCACACAGTCTGTTCTTCACTTAGCATCCAGACAGACAGATCAGATGACCTCCCTCCTCTGCTCCACACCTCCCGTGACTACACCACCCTCAGAACAGATGCCTAGCTCATCAGCTGGCCGTTTCAGGCCTGATTCCTGCCCACTCGCTCTTGATTCCCACCAGACATGGTGGAGACCTTTAGTTTCTTGAAAATTTCCATCTCAGTCTCACCTTCAAGTATTTGCACCCACTGGTTCCTCTGCCGGAACAACCTTCCACACCTCATTCCAAAGGTTACCAGAAATGGGAACCCTTCCATATGATGCCTGGCCTCGACTTAGAACCCTGGGCTTGGTTCCCCAGGGTCCTCAGCCTCAAGACCTGGGAGAATACAAGTAAAGCGTTCTATGACACTACAATCCTGACAACCACGTGGCTGGGGGTGGGACTGATGACACAGGAACATCCTTCCTCCCCTCACCTATATAGGGTCCATAATTACTTCTGAGTTCATGGGAACCTGTGGGAAGAGGGAGGCTGTGAGAGACAAGCAACCACGGAGGAGCCCCAAGGGCTCATGCCTAGCCCCTATACCTGCCCTGCCACAAAGACCCAGGGATGACCTCTGCCCTCTGTGCGTCAGTCCTCAGGGCCACCTAACAGCTGTGTTACCTCCGACTAGGTCTCAATCTTTCTGTGCTCATCATCTCCCATCCCAAGTCTGTTCTCCCCTGAGCAATCTATGGAATACTCTTCAAACCCTCAGATCGTGTCCCTCCTCAGTTCAGAACCATCCACGGCTCCCATCATCCTCAGAACGAGAGCACAGCAGCTCAGGCTGACACTCCAGGTGTAACTCCTCACACCCTCTGATTCTGTCAGACACCAAAGGCCCCAGATTTCCCGAATACTCCGGCTGTCGCACCTCCGAGCCTCTGCACATGCTGGCCCCTCTGCCCGTACCGTCCTTCCACATGCCATCGTACTGGCTGTCAGAGGTGGGACCGAACCAGCAGCGCCCCACCGTCTGGTCACAGGGCCCTGAACTGCAGGGAGCCGAGGCGGCCCTCATTCGAGGCTTGAAGATTTAGAGACGGAGGTCAGGGGAGGACCTGGGCGCAGCACCCACCTGCGCCGGGCCCGTGCGCACGGCCGCCGCCATCCGAACCTGCGGACTGGGGAGGGAGCGCAGACGGGGAGTGGCTGGCGGGCGACAAGTGTGAGGAGGGGCTCCAGCGGCCGGGTGACCCTGGCAGCGCCCCTGCCAAGCCTCAGGCCCGCCTCCGTTCAGGAGAGACAACGCCTTCCCTCGCGTTTTCGCTCTCCTGGGACCTCGGGCCTAACCTGCGTTCCCGAGACGGACCTAGCCGATTAAACCTAATTCAAACAAGATGTCCGCCTAAGACGGGAACAGGAAGTCCCGCCTTGTCTTCCGCACGAACGGAAACGCCCCTTTCCTTGGGTCTTCATTGGCCGAGCGCCGCCAAGGCTCCTGGGTAATGTAGTTCCTACAGCACCAACGATGGATTGCGGAGTACTACGCCGTCTCCAGAGCAAGGGCCCAGCCACACAGCTGGCGGCGCCTGAAAAGGGCAGCTCGAGTCTTGAGGACCAGGCGGAGCTTCGTTTCCTCTTAAAGGAGCCGCACCTATATTTCTGGTGAACGTAGTATGCAATATATCACAGAAGCGTCTAGAAACATTATTTTAGGTTTCTTTATGCAGGGAATGCTCACCAAAAATCCAAATGAACACACCACATATTAATGTCACTCAGACCTCCATAGCTGGAAGCTAATAAATATTATGTTGTTATCAGATAAACACAAGTAGCCTGAAGCTCTAGAGTTAGTTTTGTGAACCTCAGCATTTTGGGTCAGGAAGAAGAGAGAAAAGACTCCAGACAGGACTACGACGTGGAGCCCACAGTAGGGATGTTGGGCGCCTCTGAAGCACGTGGACAATGCTCGTGTCTCTGGTTACCACAGAAAGCATTTTTCCTGCCTGTATAATCAGTGACTGTGTCAAACCCAGCAAGTAGCACTCTGTTAGAAGATAGTATTTAGTACTCTGTATACAGAGATGTATTTAATTCCTTTTAGGTATGTTACACATATCTGAAAAGAAGGGCGATTTATCAATTGTCATTTGGCAAGTAGGAGGGCACAAGAACCATTCCTGTGCAAAAGAAATAACCGTGAAACTAACTTTCTATACGTAGTCAAAAGATCTTTTAACAAAATGTGACATAAGACTATCTGAGGCCAAAAATGATGAATGTAATGGAAAATAAACCCACAGAAAATAAAATTCTAAACATAATATTCAAGTCCAAAGAAGACTGATCCCAGATGAAATGTCTGCGATTAGAGAAGAAATGAGGATAGAGAGAGAGGGGCATCTTTTGATTAAAGTAACTGCTCATTATCTGTGTAAAACGTGAATGTATCTCTTTCTGGAGTTAAAAGGATGAAATTGCCATGCATAACCTCAGAACATTTACATTGAGAGGAGGCTAATTGCTTAATGTTCTAAACCCTTTATATTTCCAAGTGAGAACTGAATGAATTTATAACCTTACACTCTAATGTATCGTTTCTAACTTTTGCTTAAATATAATAAATAGGATCAGAGTATATACTTTTCAAACTAGAAGAAGAAAAATTTGGATTATAAATAAATAATCTATAGAAAGGTAAAAACAATGGTGAAAGAAATGGAACAAGTGAGGTAAAGAAAAACAGAATGTAGGATATATTTGAACCTAAATGAGTTTAGGTTTATATTTAAACCTAAATGCTCAAGTAAGCAGTCAGTAATTTTTGATGGACCAAAACACTCTTCACAAGGGCGTCTCTTTTCTTCAGTTAATTTCCACAGCATATTTTAAATTTTAATTGAAAGCATAGCTAACATTACGTGGTATTTTCCCCTACTCCCATCCCGCAAGTGGGAAAGGAATCATGAGGTGATGGGGAATCATGGGGAATGTCCAGAATTTGCTTTAGAGAAGCCAAGACCTTATGCTTGAAGGTTACCATGCCCTTGACCCAAACCAAACTGGCTGGGATGTCATCAGAAATCTGCAGGCTTACTGGCAGCTTTCCTGGTTAGTAAGGTGGAGGTGGGGTAAGGACAGTGTAAAGAGGTAACACCATGAGTGACAATAGTTATACCAATAATTGATATTTATTTACCATTTCCATGCCCTGAACATTGCATCAGATGCTTGACAAATCCTGTGCCCTTTTACCTGCACGACAGCCCTGTGAGGTGCATTTGTCACCCAGATTAATATGAGGAAACTGAGCCTGCAAAGGGTCCATGACTTGCCCTCAGTCATGGCTGTCATGTAGCACAGCTGGGAATGGAGTTCACGGAGCCCCAACTTTAACCACTGCCCAACACGGCCGCCTACCCAATGTCATCTATCTGGACCCTTCTATGTTGGAGAAATGAGGCTGCAGAAAATTCAAATGCCCAGGTAACTGACTTGAGGACAGGGATGAATCTTGCTTTTTCTGTGTCCCAGAAACATTAGCCTTCAGCCTTATTTATTCTTTAAACGTGTTTCCTGGGAAAAGCCCTGCCGGCCCATAGATACAGAGGGTTTGAGGGGGTAACTGTCATTGCCTGAGCCTTGCCCTGTCATTCCAACCATCCGCGTGTCCTGTCACCTCTGCTTCCCAATCCCTCCAACTCCACCCTGTTGGCCAGTCTGCCAGCAACACATTTCCGGACTACACAACAGCCTCTGCCCCATCTCCAACACCAGTTCTTGATCTGCCTTAGCTCACTCTCCACACATCAGGCAGAAGGTAGTTTCAAAACAAATCAGGTTCTAGGGACTGGCCCCGTGGCCGAGTGGTTAAGTTCGCGCGCTCCGCCGCAGGCGGCCCAGTGTTTCGTTGGTTCGAATCCTGGGCGCGGACATGGCACTGCTCATCAAACCACGCTGAGGCAGCGTCCCACATACCACAACTAGAAGAACCCACAACGAAGAATATACAACTATGTACCGGGGGCTTTGGGGAGAAAAAGGAAAAAATAAAATCTTTAAAAAAAAAACCAAAAAACAAATCAAGTTCTATTTGGCTAATTTGGGTGGATCAGAAGAACATTGGTAGCCAGCGGGGAAAGGGTCTCAGTCCTTCCTGTGACTCGCCCTTCAAACTTGAGCTCGAGGTTAGTAACATCTTCCCCATTGTCAGTTATCATCGTTCATGCAGGACCTGGCCCTGTGGTCAGCCTCACTGTATCTATGACAAAATCCAGGAGAGGCAAAGCAGCTCCCTGAAGTTCCACACAGCCACCGTGAAGCAGACTCGGACATGCAGCCCATGTTCTCTGCTCAAGTGCTCTCCTACAGGTGAGTGGAGACCTCTTTCTTCTTCTTGGAGTAAACAAAACATTGACACTTTCAGGAACAGAGCTGTATATTTCACCCAGAAGGAGCAGCAGCTGATGAGTCTTACCCACCACCCCTACAGCCAGAGTCCACCAGAGTTACTCAAATTATCCAATTCCACCCTTACTCAATGTACCTACCTGCCTCGCCCATTGCTTCCGGTGACAACCCCAATAATGGCTGTAGGCCATGCTTTTCCCTCTCTCCCTTCTGCCTCATGATCCACCTTGGTCCTTCCCCATGTGGCCCTGCATGACATGCCATGCCTCCTGTTTCTAGAGGTCTGAGTATAAACATCTTCCTTCATGAAAATCATTTCTGTGTCTCTGTGTCTTACCATATCTGATTAAAAGAAATTTCAGGTATATTTTCTGACAGTAGATAATCACTTTACCTAAACTAAATGATTAGATGTCTGTTCTTTACTCACTGACCATGTTATTTCGAATTCCACACCCATGTGAAGCTATTTTAGTCTGTTGTAATCATCCATTTGTCCATTCCTGTGACTAAACTAAACTGTCTACATAGTTTTTTTTCTTTATTTTAAAAATTGTCATACGTTCAGTGGAATGTTCACAGTAGATGTGCAAATTGATTTTTTCTTTTATAAAGACCACACCTAGAAAACCATCACCCAGCGTAAAACAGAATATATAACGTTTCTTAGGTGTCCCCATCCCTTTCTCATTTTACATGTTTTTCTGGCCCACTGGAGGTCACCTGACATTTTGATAATCATTCTCTTGATATCTTTATAATTTTGCCATTCATCTATATTTCCCTAAATGATAGACTGTCTAATATTGCCAGATTCTGAATTTTCCACAGATTGTACTATAGTGAATGCATTCTGCTACATTTTGTAGATTCTGTAACATGTTTGCTAGATTCATCCACATGGTTCATGGTATGGTGGTCAGCTCATTTTCATAGCCCATCAGTAATCCATTGGGTGAATGATCCAGATCTACTGTTCTAAGATGTCATTTCAAGGAAGTGATACATGTCTCCCTGTGTTTGGGTTAAGGGAGGAGTTTCTCATCTCACACCTGTTGATGGGTTTATCTCTCCTGTTTCTCCTCCCTCCCTTCCGTTCACATGCCACATTGTGGCCTTATCTGAATAACTCAGGTCCCTTGGGTCTCACTCTATCATCCTATATTCTCTACTCCAATATTGAATCCTCTCCTCCTTTCCAGAATCAGTTAGTACTGAAAACCTAGTTCCAGAAAATTCCAAGAAGGAGTGAATGCTTCATCATCTTTTGTCCTCATGAGTCATTCCAAGGCTGTGATGAAGTTGGTCACTGCTCAGCCCACAGATGAAAGGGATGGAAGAATGGGGGAAGTGAAGATTGATATGAAAGAAATGGAGTCAGTGGTAAGGGAGGTGGTGGGAGAACACATAATAAAGTGTTGGCATCTTTTATCAACAGTTGCCTGGTGTCAATGACAGTCCAGCATCCTTCCCACCTGAAGGGAGTTGGCTTTGTATCTGGAAATGAAAGGGCAGTGGGAACACGGATTAGGAAGAGATGAAGAGGAGAAATCTCGGGGGAGAGGAGTGTTGGCTTATAGGTCTGAGGCCTGTTGTCCTTCCTGAACCCCAATGTTGGTCCCTCAGGAAGGGAAAGGGCACAAATGATTGTGGGGAGAGGGAGGAAGGTGAACACTTGGGATCCCCAACTATCTCACCACCTACATCCAGAACTCAGAGTCTTTTCTTTTTCTCACACAACTGGTATTGTTTCACCATCGTTGTCTTTGATGTTGGGCGTCCCCTTGCCAAGGGAGATTTGGTAATATTTGACTGGTTCAGTCCAAGGAAACCGCTTTATTGTGGCCCTGAAGATCCTCTTTAAGTCCTTCAGGAGAAGGAAAGACTGGAACACCATCTGCGCAGGGAAACTGAAATCCAGGCCCACCTACAATAAGAATAGTCTCTGAATGACAGTCTGACGGAATTCTTGGCCCTGACTGCCCCTCCACCGGCGTCTCTGGAGTGCTGTCCACTTCCTCAACGTTTGGCGCTGTGGGAACTACATTACCCAGAAGGCGCTGCGCCCTACTGGGCGGGACTTCCGGCTCCGCCTAAGGGGCGGTCATTTTGGGGGTCTCTTGGGTCGGCCAGTCTCTTCGAAGGCTCCGGAAAGCTGGTTTTAGACTCGGGTGACGAGAGCGGGAAGGCGCGAGAGGAGGCAGGCGCTGTCCTCGCTGCACAGAGGCGGGTCTGAGGCACGGCAGCGGCGCCCGGGGGGACCCTGAATCTGAGTCGTGGACGGGGATGCCCGGGCCCTGACCTGGTCCTCGGCTCCCGGCCCCGCTCCGCCCCCCGAGGCCGATGGCGGCGGCCGCGCGGAGGGAGTTGGCTCAGGTGAGCGCTCGGCTCCGGGCCGCCCTTCCGCAGCGCAGCCCGACCCCAAAGCCCCGAGTGCGCGACCCGGGCTCAAGCTTCTGGTCTCAAGCTTCTGGTCTCGGACTGTGGGGCGCTCGTGGGTGGGGGTGTGTGGGAGAACTGCAAGCAGAGGGACCAGCCCATGCAAAGGCACAGAGGTGGGACTGAGCCCCGACTCCTAAACCTGAGGTTTGTCTCCGGTCTGCAGGGAACAGCTGTGACGGGACGAGTCACACGTGGAAAGGCAGTCATAGCGGTTGGGCCTTCCTTCTGAGGGCGCTGGTGGCTACGGAGGGTTGCGAACAGGAACTCCATCTGTTTCTCAAAGTGTTCCAGAGGCTTCTCCGGAAAACAGACTGGGATGGGGTGATGAGGTTGGAGACAAGGAGACCTGTGAGGAAGTCAGTACAACAGACTAATAGTTCTGGTGGGGACCGGACCATGATGGTAGTTGTGGCGGTGGGGAGGGGAGGGGAGGAATGATCAGATCTCTGATGGGTTGTAAAAACTGAACAGACAGGATTTCCTGCTGCATCAGATGTAGCTGTGAGAGAAAGTAGGGAATGAAGGACCATCGCGTTTTTTTCGATTTGCATTTTTGTCTGTTGTTTCCTTACTATCTGGAAGGATGGAGATGGGGAAGTGGACACAGGGAGCAGGTTTCAGGGAAAAGATTAGGAGTGGGATTTTGGACATGGTAATCCTGAGATAACCTAGAGGAGTGAGTGAGTGAGCAAGTGAGTAGTCTGCTCACTCACATCTGGATTTCTCCGGAGAGGGCTGGAGGTATCCAAGGGATGGTGGGTAGTGGCCTGGACCAGGGCAAGGTCGTCGGGCTCATATTTAGGAGGAGAATCTTAAAGTTTTTATTTCAGATGGGCCTGCAGGGTGGGGCTGCCTCCGGAAGGCTGGATTCCTGTGGTCCAAAATGGTTCTAGCTGGTGTGTGCAGGAGTGGAGGGTTATAGGGTGTAAGGATCCAGGGCTGGGATGGCGACTGAGATGTTCCGTGGTGTAGATTTCCCACTCCAGGCTCAGCAGGCCCACATGTCTACGCTTTGTGGAGAAAAGGAAAGCTCAGCCAGGCTAGTGGAGAACCCCCTTGGTGCCTAAGTTCCCGCAGCCTTCAGGGCAGGAGGGATGAGCAACTGCTGCAATGGAAAGGCCTCCAGCAAGACTGCCTTCAGAATAGTACAGCAGGCAGCCACATTGCCAACAGGACTAAGATCTGCTCGGGTTCCTCAGGCCCAAGCTCCCAGTTTATTAACTTGTGAGTTTATGAAATACTTAAGTACTAATTAATAAAAGTATATATATATATGTATTTGCATATACATATATACACACAAATGTACGTATGTATACACACAGGCAATTAAAATAACGTGGATTTAACAAGTTAAGTTGATGTAATCACTTAATAATTGGTTGAAATTTTAATATACTGCTAAACATTTTATTAAAATCAAATGTCTTAAATATCACATTCTCTTAGTTAAAAGGCACGTAAAAAAAAATCCACGTTTTCAATACCTACCAGTTCATTTGCACTGAAAATGTTGACAAAAGTGTTAATTATGGGGACAGTAAGGGGTGATACTTAGTACTTGGCACATAGGAATGAGTTTGATACAAACAATAGCCCCAGTGGGTGGGCACCATTATTATCCCCATTTTACAGATGACAACACTGAGGCACAGAGGAGGTTGAGTACTCATCCAAGGTCATGCAGCTGGTAAGAGGTATCACTGAGGACACAGGCCCAGATAGTGTGAGGGGCTTGGATGAGCCTTTGGGGCCCAACAGGGTTGCCTGCTTCTCACGGCCTTGCTTTCCCACAGATTCCTGTGGCTGCGGAATCACTTCCATACCATGCAGAGGTAAGTGGAGGGGGTCCCAGATCCTCACCCTCTTCATGGGCTCTAGGATTGTGATGTCCTGGGACTCTGTCTGCTACTCTCCCTACCTTTTCATCTCAGATCCCTGGAAGGTGATCACCCAAGGTCGGGGCTCTGAGTCCAGATCAGGGATTATATGGCTTGGTTCCCATTTTTGGCAATCAGTGGCATGGCATTTAGAAGATAGTACATTCACAGTGATCAACATTAGAAAATACTAGAGGTAAGATTGAGCTGGGCCTGCTCAGGCAACCTTAGGTCTCCGTTATGTCTGATGGAAACAGCAGGAAGCAGGAGTTAAGGCTAGAATGGTAGCCTGAGGAGCTGGCCTCTATTCTGAGGGTGGTGGGAGCCATGGAAGGTTTGGAGCAGAGGAGGGAAGTGATCCAACCCAGACTTAAGCTTTTTCTGCTGCAGAGTAGAGAGCAGATTGCTGGGTTGCAGGGAGAACAGGGAGGCGGTTACTGCGATAGGCAGGTGCGTGTTGGTGGTAGCTGGACCAGATTGGTGGCTGTGGAAGTGGGAGATGTGTTGGAGTCCATGTCTGTTTTTTAAGTAGCTTCGAGCAGACTTTCTGATGTGGAGGACGAGAGAGAAATGGAGGAGTCGGGGTGACTCTGATCTTAGGAGCTAGGAGGGAAGTACCACCATGTCAAACTTGGTGGTAAGAGCATTTTCAGTGGGAATATTAGGAGTCAGGTTTTGGCCATGTTGAACTGAGATGTTCCAGAGACTGTTGAGTGGATTTGTCAAGTGGGCACCTAGACAAGTGTGGAGTTCAGGTGTAGGCTTCAGACTGGAGACACCCACAATACGGATAGTGTGTGGACCAGGATGGAACTGTGAATAAGATTTGGCAGGGGGCATCTTCAGGTCCTAGGAGGTAACGAGGGAAGGGAGTGTGGGCCAAGGACTGGGTCTCTTGCTAGACACCTGCATGGAGGTGGTGGGCTTCACAAAGATACATGAGGGAGAACAGTGGCCATGGGGAGGGGGTGTAGGAGTGAGGAGGATCTGGCTAGCAGCCAGAGTTTCCATGAGGACTGGACATGAGATGGATGTGGAGACAAAGCAGTGAGATGACAGTAAAGCTGGCGCCACTGCTTATCCCCCAACTCTGGGCTCTCCAGGCTGTTGTTCTGACCCTTGCTGGGACCTGGGGATTAGCTCAAGGTCAAATGGGATCCTCTGGGAGACTCAGTAGGCCTGGTGTCAGACACAGGTGGGCCTGGATCAGAGGAAGCTGAGACTGGTGAGGGGACACCTTCGCAACACAGAACTCGAAGAGGGCTGAGGGTGTCTGAAATCCGTGTGGTTCTGGGTGGCTGAGGATGAAGCAAGGATAAGGGCCAGGTAGGGAGGCCTTCAAAACAGGCCTGTGCGTTGCCCCTGGCAGTCAGGGCCGTTGGAAGTCTGGGACACGATGGGATTCCGACCCCATTTGCCAAGCACCCTCTGGATATCATGTGCTCGTTGGCATGTGGTGAGGCCAGGGAGATATGTGATATGGTGTAGGGGGTGGTGGTGGCAGTGAGGGGTCGGGGATGTGAAGGGAAGTGTACAAATAGTGAGGTGCATGTTGGGAAGGGAGGTCAACAGATGGCCCCAGGCCCTTGTACTGGTGCTGAAGGGAGAATGGCGACCCAAATTTTATTGTGTTTGGGATGCATAATCAGGGGGACCCCAGGTGAATTGTCTGGCAGAAGGGTGAGGCTCTGCATGCCAGGCCCAGAGGTTAGATGACATCTCTCTGCCCACTGCCTCTTGTTGCTGAGGGCTGAACACAGTGATTAAAGGGACAACAAGGAGAGAACAGGCTTCAGTGGCACCAGGGCCTGGTATCTGCTCTGAGGTGTGGAGTCAGGGAGGAGGGTGGATGTTTGGGGGGATGCCTAGAGTCCTGGGAAAGGAGGCTGTACATAAACTTAACTGTCTCCATCTTGGCAGGGTCACGTGACCTTTGAGGATGTGGCTGTGTACTTCTCCTGGGAGGAGTGGGGGTTCCTTGATGAAGGCCAGAGACTCCTATACCACAATGTGATGCTGGAGAACTTTGCACTGATGGCCTCTCTGGGTAAGGTCCTCACAACCCTCTCCAGCATCCTGGGCTGGGCTTTGCTCTTCCCCTTTTTTCCAGGGGCGGGTGTGTCCTTCCCAAAGCTGGGCCGCGGGCCCTGCTTCCTTTTCAGTGTCCTGGAGTAGGTGCTGTGAGAGCCTGGGCTGTGTGCACTGCCCTTCCTCTCCCCAAGCTGCCCCAAAGCCTAATGCATGACACCGTGTTGGCCTCTCCCTGGCCTGGCGATGCCGTGAAGATCCGTGGCAGTTCTGTGCCCCGGCTTCTGCCCTCTTCCTCTGGCTGACATATGGGATCTGCCTCTGCCAGGAATTGAGCCACCAACATGGCCACTGCTTGACTGGATTGTTTCTGCAAGACTCTCCTCCAAGGTTCTTGCTGTCATATTTAGTTTTCTTTCCTGTGGTCTGTTGTGGGGTGGGTCACTTTGACCCACTTGTCTTGTCTCTCCCTTAGGACTTGCATCTTCCAGGACCCATGAAGTTACCCAGTGGGAGCGGTGGGGAGAGCCCTTTGTGCCTGCCTGTGGAGTCATGACTGCAGCAATGCCAAGAGGTACTTGGAGGGAGGAGAGGAGAGATGTGAACTCAGGGTTGGGTTCAGATCACACCAAGAGTCTTGCTGGTGGGCCCTGAGGTTTGGGGGCCACAGCTGGTTTCCAGCTTTCCTTTCCCAGTCACCCACCTATCCTGTCTGCTCTGCTTGCTGACCCAGGGCTATCCCCCACCTCCCTGCTCTCCACATCTCCCCTGGCCTCCCCACTGTTCCCTCTGCAGCCCTCTCCAACAGTGGCCTTCTTTTGTATTCTTTTATGACATGGTCCGTGAGGTGCAGTCACAAGAGGAAACACAGGAGAAGCTCAGGAAAAAAACCAAAGTTTATTATGGTCAACAGGTCCAGAGAGACAGTCACTGTACACTGAGAGGAGGGTGATGTGGGAGCTCCTAGGGAGTGGGCTCAACCAGGCGGGGGGGAAGCAGAGAGAGTGTGGGGGCCTGGGGGCAGGTGCTTTTTTGGGGGTCAGTGGGGAGAACAGAAGAATAGGCATGAGGGGATTTCACTGGAATGTTTGAACATCACTAGGTCACAGTCATGGGAGGGCAGGAAGGGGAAAGCGTGGCAGGGGCCAGCCTTCACACTGGTGCACCTGGTCATCTGGGTGGGGTGCTCACAGCCTGTTTGTGGGGATGTTGAGGCAGCAGGAAGATAGGAAGGTTTAAAGGTTATAATATACTTGACCCTGTGGTGCCTCAAGACCATTAACAATACTAATTGAGATGGATAACATTTGCCACCTGGGTAGTGGATGTTAAAGGTGACTGGAATAGCTTGGTCTAGCCACCGAAGGCAAGCTTTGACAAAGGTGACAACTAAGGAGTCCTACTATGCATTTGATGGGGTCAGGCGACAGCCAGGCACTGCATTTAATAGGGGAAAGCCAAGAGAACAGGACAGGCACCTCTGGGGTTCAGGGAATCTGGTGGAAGGTTTTTGTTATGCTATGAGGGATTTTTACCTCTTGGCCTCATCCTCATAGCTTGGCCTGTAGCTGCAGAATTAATGTATGTACAGCAGGAAGCACCCTGGATGGCACGGACGCTTCCTTTCCTGGCTGGTAAACAGTCAAGAGCCTGTCTGTTATCCATGACCATTTGGGCTTAGATGCTCATGGGCTTGTTGCACAGGTGCAGCCTTTGTCTGTGCTCTGAGAGGGCTGCCAAAAGGTGCTGGTTGGCAGTCAGGATTTGACCTTGTTTGACAATGGCTGCTGTACTGGCACCATTGCTGGCGGCTCCTACAGCTATGGCAAGTCCTATTAAGATGGGAACAAATATTGCCCGTTTTACTGGCCTCCTTGGGTTGATAGAAAAGGGGAGGTACTGGTGGATAGAGAACTGTGGGGACCCTCAGTGTAACCACTGCCCACTGGGGTACAGTTTCATTGGGAGTTGGCAGGGAAAAGTATGTAAGAGGCTGTGTCCATGAGTTTGGGCCACAGTAGAATCCAAAGGTGCTGTTATTTAAGGCATAATGTGCCGATGAGGTGGCTATCGTAAGGAGGGTGAAGGCCCTCACCTGGGGGATGGCCGAGTGTGGCTGGCTCCTGGGCACAAGCAGTAAGCCTGGGGGTGACTCGATTGTAATGTGCAGCCATCCCAGTGAGTCGGCTGGGAATGAAGGTGGGTGGTGTAAGCGAACGAGGGCTTGGGGGGCCCTATCCAAGTCCTGGCAGTACAAATTGTGGGCAGTGGCCAGGCTGTTTAAATTACTCACGGACAACTCGGTAAATGTGTCGGGTTCCTTTAGATGTAAAGGGGAACCAGGACTATGGCTGATCGGTAATAGGCAATGAATAAAATATATTGGCCAGATCTGCATGTCACTGGGTGCCCTTTGGATATCTTCGGTTACTCTGATTATGTTAGGTACTAGAGCCTTGATGGGGGAACTTGAGCTCAGGTTTCAGTAATCCATGGTTAAGTGCACTGTTGGTAGAAGCCTTTAAGCCCCTCCACATAGGACTACTGAAAGAAAGAGTGGGAATAATCGCCCTGTCTTGTAGTAGATCTGGAACAACTGGCTGAAGGCCAGTAGTACCTTGTTTCAGGTGATATCGTGGCATGTTTATTACCGTCACCACCAGCAGGGGCAGCCCCACAGGTTCTCACTTTGTAGTTCTGACCAGCAGGGCCAGGAACTTAGACTTGTCGCAGCATTGTCCATGGCCTGCAATGGCATCTCTGTCTGTAGGAGGAAAACTCAAAGCATTATGGGTTACTGATGGGCAGCTGTTCAATATAGGTTGTTGCAATATTGACATCTATTCCAATTTGTTTGCCATGAATAGTTTTACCGGCATTACCCTGTCATTTAAAAGGGGTATCTCTAAATTTGAATGGGTTGCCTGGAATGATGGTAACGTGGGCTCCTGTATCCAGTAAAGATAGGAAATGTTTGTTTTTAGAGTTCCAGTCAACTACTAGAGTTGTATATGGGTGACTGTCCCTGGGTGGTGCGACAAGGCCTGGAGACTGGCTGAATTCCATTGGAGAGGCCTTGGCTTTGCTGGTTTCGGAGCTGGAGGCCTCCTTGGATGGACTAGGAGGAGTGGTTCCCTCAGCCACCAGACCTGTGGGTAATGGGCGAGGATCTTTTAATATTATCTCCTTTAGTTGTAATTTGGGGATGGCTTGCCTAGTAATTGGTTCATGAGGCACACTGGGGTCTCTCAGTTGTCAGTAAGTGGCACGAGTTGAATCACCTGGAGGCAGTAGAGGGTGTCACCAAATAGGGAAAGAAGGAGCAGGCTGAATGCTGGGGTGAGGGGGATGGCTGAGCAGCAGGAGGCAGCTGCGATGTGAGAATTTGAGTCAGGGTGGGCAGAGCTCTCATGGCACGTCAGGAGATCAGTTCCATCCAGGGCCTCCTGTTTGGTGTGGGACATGCTGACAAGCAACGCTGCCCTGTACTGAGAAGGGTGCCTGCAAGAACTACTCCTGGAATCTGTGACAAAGGGGTTTCCTCTAGATTAGAAACATGTTCAGAGTTTTCCTTGAATGTCTGAATGTCCAAAGAACTGAATGATCCATTGAACCAATCCAGTTTTTGCAGAGGAACATTTGTGCTTCCTTGATAGTTTTCCACTGGGCATCTCAGGGCCATGAAAATCCAGGTCAGTAACGGCAGGGCTTCTGAATCCCGAGGGGTGGTAGAGGTTCCCGGTTCCTTGTCCGAGGCTTTTACAATCTTATCAAAAGTTTTGGCCTCTGTCATGCCTGCCCTGGTATTTGGGATGCACTCTTTCCTCCTTGGGTGCCTTCAGCCCCAAAATATGTGAGAATTGAACTTGGAGAGCCAGAGGGGCTTTAAGTAAATTAAGTATCTTAGGCTCTTTAGTAATGCTGGCAGCTGCCTCATCTCTGGGGCTGTGAGCAGGAGCTGCAAGCCTGTACTACGCACGCTCAGTAAAGCTCCCATTTCCCCATCTCTTTGAATGAAATCTTTACGAATAATTTGGATTTCTGGTCTCATGAAATCATGAATTTCAGTTTTTAACTCTTTGTGAACTCCCATGTTCTTCACCCTCTGGGTCTGGAAAGACCCTGAATGCTTCCTTCTTGTAGCCCATCTCATAGGCAGCAGCCTCCCTCTCTAGAGTGACCTCAGCTGGGTCGGGGTCCCTTTAGGGGAGCTATGGTGGCCCGATCCCCTTGGGGGATTGCTCCTAGACCTGGGGAGCTGAGCAGTAGTTGGCATGTTGATAGGCAGCACCACTAAGTGGAGCCCTGAAATGCTGCATTGATGTTTTATCTTTCTTGAACAATTGGCTAACCTCCTCTGGTTATTGGGAGATGCTGAAATTAAATGTTCCTGCTGAGATCCAGGGCCATAAGATCTTGAGCCACTGATCTCTGGGGATGGGACCCAGGATACCCATAGGATCAGGAGACAAAGAGCGACAGCAACAAGACATGTAGTGGAGAAGGAGTTGCCAGCACATCGACCCTCACAGGGTGCCGTGGTGGACTTCTCTTGAGGGGGATGCAGCACCCCAGGTTAGGACTGAGGAGGAACATGAACATGAGGAAGCTCCCAGTCGTGGTGCCACTAGTTCACAGGAGTGACCTCCCAAAGGTTACCCAGCCCTCATCTGTTGACAAATCAGCTAACAGCCTGCACCTGAGACCCAGTGTTGCTTTACTGGCTGCAGGGAGGTCACTCGTCCATTCTCAGCAGAACCTTCATAATATTTTTAGCTAATTATGCCAGTCTGTCCCTTAGTCAGGGAGTGCTGGGATAACCTTTCTCCCCATCTTGTTGAGTCAGGGCTGGCCAGAAGTGGAGTCTTGGGGTAATCTGGAGGATGAAATCCACAATCAAGGAGGGAACGCCTTGGCAGTGCCTAAGAGAGACAACCCAAAGCAGTCAGAGCAGCACACGCGAGTGCCAACGTGACACTGAGCCTTCCCAGATGGTAGAACCCAACAGGGACAGCCAGTTCATAAGCCAGGCAGTTTAAGGGGCATCTCCTGTGTCCACCCTTGCTGGTGACTAAACTTTCCTATTCATGATGCCAATCTTTTTCTTTTTTTTGAGGAAGATCAGCCCTCAGCTAACATTTGCAGCCAAACCTCTTCTTTTTGCTGAGGAAGATTGGCCGTGAAGTAACATCTGTGCCCATCATGCTCTATTTTATACGTGGGACACTTGCCACAGCATGGCTTGATAAGCGGTGTGAAGGTCCACATTAGGGATCTGAACTGGTGAGCCCCAGGTTGCTGAAGTGGAGCACACAAACTTAACTGCTATGCCACCAGGCCAGCCCCTCATTTTTTTTCTTTTTTTAATGAGCTGGTCAGTTAGGTACAGTCACCACAAGAGACAGAGGCGAGGCCTGTTTATTATACTTACAGGTCCCAGAGACACAAAGAGAGTCATTGCATGCCAGGAGTGGGTCACCTGGAAGGAAGCAGGCTCAACCAAGCAGGGGAAAAGTTGAGAGGACCTGTGGGTAAATGCTTTTATTGGGAGTCAGGGTAGGGTACACAAGAAAAGGTTTGAGGGGATTTCATTAGTGAATTTGAATGGCACTAGGTGTGAGTCAGGAGGGCAGGAGGGAGAACTTGTGGCAGGGCTCCACCCTATCACACTGGTGCACCTGGTTGCATAGTTCACAGCCTGTTTATGGGGATGTTGAGGCAGCAGGAGAACATGAAAGGTTGTGATACAGGCTTTCACTGAATGTGTCATGAGATGGGCATATCCTTAAATAGTCCTCAAATACCAGCCATTTTGCATTCTATTTTTTTCTGGGCCTGGATACACCCCTCTGCACTGTGTTCCTCTGTCACCAGCAGCTAAGGCCCTGCTGACAGTCATTTGCAGAGGAATGTGTTGGAGACCCTGCCTCTCCTCCCTGAGCTGCACTCCATCCTATGTTCTTGCTGCTCCTGAGCCCCCCACTGATCTGTGAGCTTGCCAGGTCCAGCACCACACAGTGAACCCTTCCTCATCCTGACCTCAGGTCCCTCATTCTGCCAGCAATGCCAGGGACTCATTACTGGGTGTGTCAGACACATTTGTGAGGGTGCTTCCCCCTCTTGCTGAAGTCTACCTACACTTTATCAGCATTTCTCTGCTTTCAGGTTGTTGGCATGGAGCAGAGGTTGAGGAGGCACCTTCTGAGCAGAGTGTTTATGTAGGAGTCCTCAGAGCAAAGCTTCACCAATACCAGAAGCTGCACTGTGGAGAGAAACTCTTAAGAAAAGAGACAGAGGAGGGTGAGAAGGACTCCCCAACTACCTCTGGTCTTCTCAGGCATCAGCTGGCTCACAGCGGAGGGGAGTCACACAGGAGCACTGAAAGCGAGGAGGCCTTTCACCCTGGTAAAAGGCATTACAAATGCGGCGAATGTGGGAAAGCCTTTGGTCAGAAATACTTACTTGTTCAGCACCAGAGACTACACACTGGAGAAAAGCCTTATGAATGCAGTGAATGTGGGAAACTATTTAGCCATAAATCTAACCTTTTTATACACCAAATAGTTCACACTGGTGAAAGGCCTTATGGGTGTAGTGAATGTGGAAAATCCTTTAGCCGCAATGCCGACCTCATTCAACACCGCAGAGTTCACACTGGAGAAAAGCCTTTTACGTGCAGTGAATGTGGAAAAGCCTTCAGGCATAATTCCACACTTGTTCAGCATCACAGAATCCACACTGGAGTAAGGCCTTATGAGTGCAGTGAATGTGGGAAATTCTTTAGCTTTAACTCAAGCCTCATGAAACATCAGAGAGTTCACACTGGAGAAAGACCTTATAAGTGCAGTGAATGTGGGAAATTCTACAGCCACAAGTCAAGCCTTATTAATCATTGGAGAGTTCACACTGGAGAAAGGCCTTATGAGTGCAGTGAATGTGGGAAATTTTTTAGCCAAAGCTCTAGCCTCATGCAACACCGAAAAGTTCACACTGGAGAAAAGCCTTTTAAGTGCAATGAATGTGGAAGATTCTTTAGCGAGAATTCTAGCCTCGTTAAACACAAGAGGGTTCACACTGGAGCAAGACCTTATGAGTGCAGGGAATGTGGGAAATTTTTTCGCCACAGCTCCAGCCTTGTTAAACATCGGAGAATTCACACTGGAGAAATGCCTTATGAGTGCAGTGATTGTGGAAAATCGTTTAGCCAGCGTTTCAACCTCATTCAACACCAGAAAGTTCACAGCGGAGAAAAGTCTTGAAGACAGCTAATGTAGAAAAGCCTTTAACCAAAGGTCTGCTCTGATCCATCAACAGAAACTTCACAACTCAGATAGGCCATAAGAATACAGTGACCATGAAGAAGGGCTTCAGCCAAAGGCTTCACCTTGTTCAGCACCATAAAGTTCAGACTGGAGGAAGGCCTTAGGAGTGCAGAGCATGGGCTGTCTCCTAGTCAGCCTAACTTAAAACAGAGAAGCTCTGTGAGTAGCCTTTATGAGGGAGCCAGCAAGTGAACATCATTCATCCAAATATGCACACTGGCTGCAGGATGAGAGTTGCTGACATCCTGCCCCTCCTCAGAAGATAGCGCTCTGCCTGGGACCTCTAGGGAGAGAGAGCCCTGTGTTCTTGGCTGTATCAGGCTGGAGTGATGTTTTCATCTGTCTGAGTTTGGAGGGAGGAGAGAGGGAGTGGTCTTGGTTCAAGTGCGACTGGTGCTTGCTGTTTTTACTGAATATTAGGTTTTCTTGAATAAATGTTTCTTCATCTGCTGTATACCCTTAGGACCATTTCCAGAGACTTTAAATTGTGTTTTATAATTTTCACCAGTTTTAATGGGCAGCAGGCCCACAGAGCATCTCACACTGTCATGCTGGAAGCTGGTCCAAATATTTAACTTTTTAAGAAACTGCCAGATTGTGTTCTAAGTGGTTATGCCATTTCACATTTCCTCTTGGAGTATATTAGATTTTCAGTTTTTTCACATCCTTGTTGACTGTTGTGTGTAAGATGTGGGCTATTCATTTTAGCCATTCTAGTAGATGTATAGTGGTAGTTCATTATAGTTTTAATTTGCATTCTCTAATGGTCAGTGTTGAGCATTTTTCCCTGTTTACTTGCTATCCATGTATCTTCTTCAGTGAATTATCTGTGCATATTTTTGCCTGTTATTAAAAGAATTGTTTTATGATTTTTTAATATATTCTGGATAGAAGTTCCTCATTTGATATATGCTTTACCAGTATTTTCTCACAGTCTATGGCTTTTTTTTTTCATTAAAAAAAAATATATATATATATATATAGTTTTTTTCTTTACTCCCTCCCCAAAGCCCCAGTACATGGTTGTATATCCTAGTTGTAAGTTGTTCTAGTTCTTTGTGAGCTGCTGCCACAGCATGGCAACTGACAGATTGCTGGTGTGGGTCCATGACTGGGAAGTACACCCAGGCCGCTGAAGCGGTGAGCACCAAACTTTAACCACTAGGCCATCGGGGCTGTCTCTTTTTTTCAGTTCTTAATATCTTTCTTAGAGTAGAATTTCTTAATCTTCATGAAGTCCAATTTATCCATTTTTTTCTTTTATTGATTGTGCATTTGGGATTGTATTCTTTTTCTCTTATGGTACTTTATCTTTGCTGGTAAATAAAAGCCTTATCTGAGTGTGCTGTTGGAGGCTTGTGAAGCCTTTTAAATATCCAGTCTTGTGAAATCTTTGTAGATTTAAAATCAGATAAAGAACTCAAAGTATTTAACATTGCACTAGAGATGTGTTTGTGACATAAGGAAAAAAAGTCTAAAAATTGTAAAGATAGAACCCAAACTGTCTATTCACATACATTATGTTGAAAATTCTAAATGATTCATTAAAAAGCTCCTACATCTAATGATTGAACTTAGTAAAGTCCCAGTATAAAAAAGGCTAATATACAAAAATTGTTTCTATATACTAGCAATGAATGTTTGGAAATTGGAAAAAAAAATCCTTTACAAAAGCATCAAAATACAAAGTATTTAGAAATAAATGTAATATGTTCAAGAAGTGAAAGGAACTATCATACATTGCTGAGAGATACTAAAGGCCTAAGCAGTTTCACCGGTGAGTTCTAGGAAACATTTACAGAATAAGTAATACAATAAGACGTCCTTTCAGAAAATAGAGGATCAAACGTTTTCCAACTCATTTTAAGTGGCCGACATAACTTATGTAAAAACTTAGCACAAGAAAAAAACTACAGAACTATACTCCTAGCTAACACAGGTGAAAAAATCCTTATACAGCAAATCAAATTCAGAAAATAGGTAAAAATAAAAGATCAATTATTGGGTTTTATCAGAGGAAAATATGGCTAGTTGAAAACCAGGGAAACAAACAACCCTCACCCCCACAGTCTGTTTTCCCCTCTGCGCCAGAGGGAGCCTGTAAAGACCTGAGTTAGAGTGCCTCCCTCCTCAGCTCTAAACATTCTATGGCTCCCACCACCCTCAGAATAAAGGCCCAGCACCTCACGTGCCATTCCAGCACTGATTTCTGCCCACCTGCTCTCTCGGCGCAACAGACAGCAGAGATCTGCAGTTTCACGAACACTCCCGTTCCGTGCCACATCCTAGCGTATGCACGTGCTGGGTCTTGTGCCTGGAAGCCTTTCCTTACCTCATCCTACTGGGTTTCACAAATAGGAAGCGCTCCGTATAATTCCTGGTCTTGATTAAGGACCATAGGCCAGAAGTGACTCACCTTTGGAGACCCCAAACTCAAGCGCAGGGAGACGGGAAGGCGAAAAGCCCGAGGGTAACAGCCTCCTCTACATCCGGGCCCTAGGACCATTAGGGCGCGGGTCCCAGCGGCTTAGCGGCCTGAAGCCAGTCCACCTACCGGCGCCCGGACCAGCAATGTGACCGCCATCGGACCCTGTGCACTGCGCGGGGACCCGGGTGGGTCCCTCGACCTTAGCCGACTCCCCATCTCGCCCGGCGTGACCTTGGCTGACCCGCACTCGGCTCGGTTTCCCTCAGGTGAAAGACACACAGGCCCAGGCTGCCACCTCCCAGCGGAAGCAGAGCAGGCGCGGGGCCCAAAAAGTGCGCGGCCAGGCGGCGGTCGCGGTTCGTGCAAAGGCGCTGAGGGCAGTCCTATTCTCGTCTCCTCCTTCACTGGGTCCCAGGAGCAACCCGGGAAGCCGCCCCAGCCCAACGCCCCAGTCTCCACCACCTGCGCGGACAGACCCACCACAGCCGCTATGATGTCATCGTACGTCCCGCTCCACCCTCGTGGGCCCCAGGAGACGTCCCTCCCCTAGCTCGTCATTGGACGAGCGCCCGCCGCCATCGGACACGCACAGCCTTCTGGGTAGTGTAGTTTCTGTAGGTCATCCAGTTACGTTTGGGTGGGCCTTTCCCATTCTCTCCGGCAACGGCCAAACAGCACCTCGAGGGAGAATGGGAAATAATACTCTATGGTTGTAAGTACAGGGACCACGCCCAGATTTCTGTGGCTACGTTGGGCAAAGCCCCATCCAGAGAGATCTCCCAACAGGAGACCTCTGCCAATAGGAGGCAGCCTTAGGCAAGCCTCTCCAACCTCTCAGATCCTCAGGGAAAAAACATAAGTAAAAAACATAATATATGTAAAATAAAATAAATGAGTCCTGGGGATGTAATGTACAGCATGACTGTGGTTAATAATACTGTATTTAAAAAACATAATAAAAAGATTTAAAAATAGATTATAAAAAGATGATAACTTGCTTGCCAGTGTCTAAGTATACTCACTTTAAATGGTGCTCTAATTCAGTGGTTCCCAAACCAGTAGCATCAGCATCACCTGGGAATTTGTTAAAAATGCACGTACAAGGCCCCACCCCACAGGCCATTAGTCCCTAGCATGAACCTGCAGCTCCTAAGAGAGCACTAAATCCTGGGCAAGTATGGAAACTCAGATCACCAAGGCCAAAGAGATACCCCACCGAGCAGCACAACTGAGGAAGCACAACGAAGACAGAATTCCACAATCACTTCTGCCTATATTCTGTGCCCAAAGCTCATTTAAGGGAGCTTGACCCATGTAAGCAAAGCTGGGTGTCCATAAAGAGAGAATTGGATTGGAGAGCATTTACCCAGATTCTAATTTAATCCATCAGATATCCATTTTATTATGCCTCCTACACATTCACCATTACCCTTGGGTGATAATCCCAAACCCCATGCCTCCATCTTAGTGTATTTCTGTTCCTGACCTAAGACCAGAAAGCTACACGACAAAATAAGTTACTTGTTGCCATTCACTCCCAATATCATTACGGTTCTGGAACACAGTGGAAGGACCTACTCAAGGATCTGAAGAATAAAACCCTGCCAACCTAAATTTCTATAAATTTCAAAACTGTCTTTCAAGAAAGAGTATGAAGTAAGGCATTTCAAGCCCAAATGAGAAATCTAATGGAAGATTAACACATAAAATGAAATCCTAAATGTTCTACTTAAGGACTTTGGAAAGAGATCCTAGATGAAATATTTGCAATGATAGAAGGAATGAGGAACCCAAGAAGGGAATGCGTATGTGGATTGATATAACTGCTTATTATTGCATTAAACATGAATAATATTTCCTTGTGGAGTTAGAATGGTGGAATTAACATGCATAGTCTCAACACATATACTGAGATACAACATATTGATTAATCTTCTAAGTTCCTTATATTGCTTGGGAAGAAGGAAAAAGTATTTATAGCTCTGTGCTGTACTGTTTTAAGTTAAGTGTTTGTAGATTTTAGCTTAAACAGCAAACAGAATCAGAGTATATGCTATGCAAACTAGAAAAAGGTAAATCTGGATTGTAAGAAATTAATAGAAAGTTTACTTTTAAAGGACCAGAAAAAGAACAGGTGAGGCAAAGAAATCCACAAGATGACATATTTAAACCCAAATATATCAACTATTACATTAAATAAGTATGGAATAAATTAACAGTTAATACTTTCTGATGGCTCAAAATTCCCTTCACAAGGGATTGAATTTTCATCAATAAATTTTAAGTGCAGGTTTTGAATTTCCATTCAAAGTACAACTAACATTCCATGGTATCCTCAGCCACCCCATCTCCACCAATGGGAAAGAAACCAGGGAGTGGAGAAGAATGCCCCGGCTTTGGCTGGTGGGGAACAAGACCTTAAGCTGAAGGTCACCAGAACCCATGAGTAAGCTTCTTAAGGCCGAAAATCAGCTGAGATGTCATCAGGACCTGCAGTTATTTTTACCAGCAAATTCCATCAGCACATCTCCCGATGAGGAAGGAATAGGATGGCACAAAGGGGTAACATATAAGTGACAATCAGTTTAACAATAGCTGACACGTAAGCATATCTACCTACCCAACACCATGACAGGCATTTTACAGCACTATCCTTTAACCTGTACAACAACCTGGTGAGGTGGGTCAGTCAACACTCTCTTGTTTCATAGATAATGAAGCTGAGGCTTCCAATGGTCATTAGATCGCCCAGTTTACAGAGAAGGAAATCGAGAACTCAAAAGGTCCCTGAGTTGCCCTGAACCATGACCACCGGTAAGGAGCCAGCTGAGAACGGGGCCTGCAGTGATGCAGGTCTCATTGCTGTCCTACACGGCCTCCTGCCCAAAGCCATCTAGGCTGGGCAGGGTCAGGGCCCCTTCTGGGTCAGAGAAATAAGGCCACGGAAAAGTCAACTGCCCATGTAAACATCCTGGGGGCAGGAGGAGCCCTGCCTTTTCCACATCCAAGAAAAGGAGCCTTCAGCTTTCACTCCCTCAATCAACACACTCACCAGGTGCCAATCGAGAAACTGGAATGCAGTGACAGGCCATGTGTCACATTCCCACAGATGCAAAGGGCTCTCTCTTGAGGATTGAGGGTGGAAAGTCATTCCCTTCATCCCGATTACTCACAGATCCTGTTGGCTTTGCCTCCTAACATGTCCCAGGTCATCCTCTCCCCACCATCTCCAATGCCACCATCCCGGGTCACTCCACTGTCAACGCATTCCTGGAACACACAATGGACTCCATCCTCTCTCCCACATCAGTTCTTGACCCTCTTCAGTCCATTCTCTGCATAGCAGCCAAACGGAGAGTAATAGACAAGTAAGATCATTCCACTGTCCTGCTGAATCCCTCTTCAGTCTCTGAGAGCAGTTAGAATAAAATTCACATTTCTCAGCATGGCCTACAAAGCACTGTGCATCTGGCCCTGCTCCCTTCATTTCACTGCCCACCACATATCTCCTTCAGACACACTGGCCTTCAGCTCTTTCCTCCAACAGGCCTAGCTCTTGCCTGCCTCAGGGTCCTGGCACATGCTGTTCCCTCTATCCTGAATGCTCTTCTCCATCTTTGAATGTGGCTGGGGCTCCTCCTTCCCTCGTGGGTCTTCATGGTATCATCCTGTGTATGCCGTCTGCTCCTCTTTTGATGCTTTATAGTTTAATGTACATCTTCTCACCACTATAGACAAGAAGAGAGGCCTGTGGGGAAACATGACCAAGGTCACGCAGCAGATGAAGGGCACAGCTCAGAAGCATCCGAATCCCAATGTTCTGCAGAGTCCAAGCTCTTAGTCACCAGACCATGGCCCCCAGTGCACATCTGTCCTCCATGCCTAAGTTGTAGCCTGCTCTTCATCACGCCGCACGGCAACCACAGACACATTATGATCGCTGCAGCAGAGGTGCTGCCCCATACCTCTGCATTATCATGTGTGCTTCCCATTCTGGATAGCAAGGCCCACGTCTTAGTCATCCACGTATCTCCACAACTCAGGATACTGTGCGGGTAATGGGGATGAAGGATGGGGTTCTCACGACTCCTGCCCATCATCCCAGCAGGAGCACAGCAGGCCCCTCTGAACACAGAGAATGGGATGGGGAGACAAGGACCATGAGGGAAGGGGGTCCTTCATCCACTGGGATGCACATCACTCCTGTTTTGGGATAAACTGAGGCCCAGGTCTCTGAGTGGGCCACGTGATAGCCAAAAGCTCTCACATGTGAAAAGAAGGTCACTCTCTGAGAACTAAGTTGTGTTTTGGGAGAGAGTGGCCTCCGGCCTCCGCAGTGCAAGGGCTCAGCTAAAGGTAAAGGTAACGCCACAGTCACAGCATGGACTGTGCATGGGAGGGAGGACACGGTTCTCTTAGGTATGAACTCTCAGTTGCCAAGTCACATTTTTCCTCTGGCCACACAATTTGCCACAGTCGTTACTTTAAAAAGGTCTGTCCCCAATGTGAGTTCTTTGATGTTGACTGAGGCCTCCTTTCTGATAAAAGGCCTTCCCACATCTCTTACACTTGTAGGATTTCACTCCCCTGTGAATCTTTTGATGGGTAGTAAGGGTTGAGCTGTAGCTATAGGTCTTTCCACACTCAGTGCACTCATAAGGCTTCTCCTTAGAGTGACACTTCATGTGTCGAGTTAACGAAGAGCTGTCACAAAAGGCTTTCCCGCATTCTTTGCACTCAAAGGGTTTTTCCCCAGTGTGGGTTCTATTATGCCGAATAAAATCAGAGGGGTGTGCGAAAGCCTTCCCGCATTCACTGCACACATAGGGCTTCTCTCCACTGTGAATCCGCTGGTGCTCTGTGAGATGTGACCTGCGGCTGAAGGCCTTCCCACACTCCATGCACTCAAAGGGCTTCTCTCCAGAGTGAATCCGCTGGTGCTCCGTGAGGTGTGACCTGCGGCTGAAGGCTCTTCCACACTCGATGCACTCATAGGGCTTCTCCCCAATGTGAATGCTGTAGTGTTCAGTGAGGTCTGCCTTCTTGAGAAAGGCCTTTCCACACTTTCTGCATTTATAGAGTTTTACTTTAGTGTGAATCCGCTGATGTCGAAGGAGGAGGCGATTCTTGGTAAATCCTTTCCCACAGTCCTTGCATTTGTAGGAGTTCTTGCCTCTGTGAATCAAGGGATCTTTCCTGGATCCATGTGATTCACACTCATGCAGAGTGTCTCCTGGAGAGGCGAGCTCCTGGAAATCATTAGAGCACACACTGTCACCTGTTCCCAAATCATCACATTCAGGGCTCATCTTTCCAAGGGGGGTTTCCTTGAGCGGGACCAACCCTGTCCTCAAGTGCTCTTCCTGCTTTTCTGATGGCTCTTCCTGTTCCCTGGCTTGCCCCAACATGGAAACCCTGGAGTCTTCTTGAGTCAACGACCTGTGGAGTGAGCACCCCTCAAGCAGGGCTGGCTGAGAGGCAGTGGGCTGAGTGGTCTTGAATTCTGCTTTGCCGCCTGAAGGAAATCCAATACACAAAAGAAGCCTATTAGTGACACCAAATAGAAGAAACAAAACCACCAAGCCCGTGGGAAAAGCCAGGGGGCAGCGGTGCTGCTGATACTTGTGGGGTTTTCACATCTCTCAAACTCAGGTTGGTATTTTTTTTTTTTTTTGCTGGTCCTTGGATTCTTGACTCCTTTAAAGGGACAACCTTGAGGAGAATCTGGGGCAGAGGCCAGAGAGGCAGAGTGGAGGCCCTTCCTCAATGTCTAGAGGGGAGAGAAATGGTAAGAGTGTGTGTGCTGTGTTTGTTCTAAGAAAGGACATCACGTGGTGCTATGAGGACACAGCAAAGGGGGCATCTAACGCAGCCCCGATGAGAGAGAGAAAGACATCAGGGGAGGCTTCCCAGAAGAGGTGTCTTGAGATCTGAGTCCTAAAGAAGCAGGATGAGTTATCAGATATATAAAGTGAGAGGGCGATGAAGCCAAAGGAGGTGGAGTGGACGAAGGGGCAGAGTCTGGAGAGAATCTGGACACCTGGGGAAGTGCAGGGCATGAGAGGATAGTGAGGGGTAGACAGAGACCCAGACAGGGTTCAGAGGCGTGACAGTGAGCACAGCCACGGCCACTCCCAGGACAGGGCCTACAAGGCTGAGGGTGAGGAGGACCGGGGGGACACATTAGATCGACTATGCATGAGGAACAGCTGGGTGACTATAAAACAGACAAGATCTAGAGAGAGAAACCTGAAATATTTACTACAAGATATTAAAGAGAATCTATGCAAATGGAGAAATTAATAACAAAGTTATCAATTCTCCTTAAATCTATCTGTAAGTTCTTACCACTGCAGAGAACAGGATTTTCCCTGAAACTTGACAAGTGGATTCTAGAATTTACATGGAAGAGTAAGGGGCCGAGGATATCACTGAAAAAAGAATAAGGAGAGGGGACTTGCCCTGCCCAGGTAGTAGGGTCACAATGAAATTACAGACATCAAAACAGTGTGGTATTGGCACAGATAGAAAAACAGGCAATAGAAAACAAGAGTACTCAGAAACAGACTCATGAATATATAGAGGTTTCTTATACAGCAGAGGGCGCATAGCAGATCAGTGGAAAAGAAGGGACCATATCACAAATGGAGCAAAAAATTGGTTTCCCTCAGGGGGAAAAAATTGTTGCATTTCTACTTCACACCATACAAAAAGATAATTCCAGATTCATTACAACTTAGATGGAAGAAGTCAAATTTTAAAATATTTTCATAAGCAATGAAAAATGAGTATCTTCTTGACCTTGGTGTAGGGAAAGATTTCCTAGCAAGACATGAAAAGCAGAAATCATAAAACAAAAGATAAATTGATCTGACTAAACAAAATATAAACTTCCTTTAATCAAAAGATACTTTAAAGAAAATTAAAAGACAGGCTAAACTCTAGTAGAATACAATTGCAGCCCATATAATGGGTAAAAGATTAGTATCACGAATATATGAAAAATCTGACAAATCAAAAAGAGAAGAGCAGCCATGTTAACAGAAAAATAGGCAAAAAAATCATGAACTGGCACTAAGGAAAGAAGACAGACGTGTGGGCACTAAACAAATGAAGATCTGCTCAACTGTCTGAGTAAAGAAGGGCTGCAAAACACAACTACAGTGAGATCCTCTTTCTCCCTATTTGATTGGCAAAAATAAAGGCTCCTGTCAGTATCAATTATCGGAGAGGATGTGGGTCAATGGAATCTCACAGACACTGCTGGGGGAAGAGAAAACTATTATAACCCCTTCAGAAAACAACTGGATATCATCTTAATATTCTAAGTACCTAGTTATCCAAAATTCCACTCTTGGGAACATTATCAAGAGAAACTCCTGCACATATGCACAAGGAAACATGTATATGAATTCCCATGGTAGCACTGTTTCTAAGAGTGAAAAACTGGGGAAAAGTCAATGTCCAAGAGAATGAATACTTTGTGGTATATTCATGCAAAAGCATATGTACAAATGAAGAACATGAGTGAACCAGAGCTATATCTATTATAAACATTAGTAACGTAAGACTGAATGAAAAAGCCAGTCCCAGATAATTATAGGATACTCTTTTTATAAAGTTTGAAAAAAAATCTATACAATATATCGTGTAGGTATACACACATACATACACACAGGTATGATAAAACAATTTTAAAAAGTAATGGATTGACCATTTAGATGAAGTGGACTGACGGAAAGACAAAGCATACCAAAACTGACACAAGAAGAAATAGAAAATTTGAATAGCCCTATATCTACAAGGATATTGATTTTCTAATAACTTCCCACAGAACAAGTAATGAATAATAAATCCAAATTCTGGAAAATGGTTATCTCTGCGCTGGAGGTATGGGGATAAGAAAGACGCACATCGGTTTCAGTGCTGTGGTCCTGAGAATCCCCTCTAAAGTGCCACAAAGAGTCATGATGTGACACCAAGCACTGACGAGAATGTGGAGCAATGGAACTCACACACAGCTGGAGGAGCATGGGACAGTCAACCACACCGAACATTGTTTGGTGGTTTCTCTTACAGCTTAATATACACCTCTCCTATGTCCAAGCCAGTCCCATCCTGGGTATATGCCCAACAGAACTGCTCATGCAGTGATGTGCATAACACCCAAAAACGGGAAACAGCTCAGATGTCCATCAACAGAAGAATGGATAAATAAATTGCAATATATTACCAGAATGAGACATTACACAGCATGAAGGTATCAAACTCCAACCGTCTTCAACCACATGGATGAATCTCACACACATACTGATGATCAACAGAAGACAGGCAGAACACATACTGTGAGGGTCCATGTACACCCATCTAAGAACCGTGAGAACTCACTGATGGTGTTCGAGCATCGGTGGTTACCTTTGGAGGAGGCAGTCTTGACTAGAAGGGCTTACAAGGAGCCCCCAAGGGTATGTGTCTTGACATGAATGGTGATTACTTCGATTTATTCATGTGTAAAAATTCATCAAGCTAAACCCTTAAGATTTATGCACATTAATGTGTGTAAATTACTCCAGTTAAAAAAAATAGAATAAAAGAAATAATGAGTAAAGGGGATGTTTGGAAGGCCCGTGTAGACATTTCTCCCAAGAATGAACCATATCCTCTAAGAAGTTGGTTGTACAGAGAGTCATGCCAATCAGAGGCAATTCAAGAGCTAAGGAAAGAAATAAGAGGGGCTAGCTCCATGGCCAAATGGTTAAGTTCACACGCTCCAGTGCGGCGGCCCAAGGTTCGGATCCTGGGCGCGGACATGGCACCACGTGTCAGGCAGCGTCCCACATCCCACAACTAGAAGGACCTGCACCTAAGATATACAACTATGTACGGGAGGTTTGGGAAGATAAAGCAGAAAAAAAAAAAAAAAGAAAGAAGAGAAGAAGAGAGTTCCCAAGAAGGCGGGAGAAAGTGTGACCTAGACCCTGGTGCAGGAACGGGTCACTGCTGGGGCGAGACCTCTTCTGCAGAGGTGAGAAGAGAGGCTGCAGGCAGGAATCCAATGCAGAGGAGTCTGAAAGGGTTGAGGAGCAAGAAGAAGCAAGCAGTCTTTATTTCCAACATGAACTTGGTTGTAGGCCGAGACCTCACTGGTGGGGGGAGCGGGGATGATCTGGAGGTAGGTGAGTGGCTGGGGGAGCTGCTGCAGGAGACAGAGCTGGGCAGAGGCACAAGCAGATGTGGGGAGACCACAGGCTGTGTTCGCACCAAGCAGAGAAGAGATGACGAGAGAGCGGGACCAGGGTGCTGGGGGTGGAGCTCAGAAGGGCCTTGCAGGCTGGACTCAGGGGGCATGGGTGATGTAACCTGGCAGGACTCGGGGCTGGCGGGATGAGGGGTCTACTGGAGACAGAGGTACTGAGGGGTTGTTCAAGGTTGTTTCTGGCCCTCTCAGCTTCTCAGATGGCAGGGCCATTTACTCGCGTCCCTAGGGAGGTCCCAACAAGAAGCTTCCGTGGGATTTCAGAGGCAGCGGTCCCCTCTGGGTCTGCAGGCTGCAGCGACCCCACTGCCACCCACCTGAGGAGGTGCTCTGGGAGAGGCCTCCTTCTACCGCCTGTGGCTCCTGCGCAGGCTCCGGCAGGGAGATCAGCTCTCGTGTGGGCGCAGGAGACCCTGTTCATGGAGATACAGGACAAAGGCATTTTGTAAAGATGAAACAGAACCCCACCCCCTCCCCAGGCAGAGTGTGTATTCAGGACAGGGAAGGTGTCAGAATGAGGCTGCTCCCCACATGCAAAAACAATGCTGACCTATGACCTGGAACCCAGGCTCCAACACCATCCTTGGGTGAAAAGGCTGAAGAGGGTCGTGCTGGCTGTCTACACAGCACCCTCCGTCCTGCAGACCCACACTGTGCAGGTGCACACCCCTTTCACGTGCAGCCGTGGGGCCCTGGGAAAGGGAGCCCTCCCCCGACAGCTGTTTTCTAATTAATCTCAGTCAGTGGGTCCCACTCTCCCTGTGTCTCACCAGGGGATGCCCGGTTCTCCCCACAGACAAGTTCAAACCTGATCTCTGGGGGGAGGCCTGGGCATCAGGAGTTCCCAAAGCTCCCTGGGTGATTCTCGCGTCCAGGGAGCAATGAGAGGCCCAGTCTCCCTCAACTTGCAAAGGGTACCCCCAATCTTCAGCGGCCTGAGGCACAGTCCACAGGCAGCTGAGCTGAGATTGGACACCAGGCCTCCTGGCTCCAAAGCCTGGCCTGCTGAGCACTGGGGAGAGAAGGGCTCACAGGCCCCGTGTGGGGCTGGGAGAAAGTGGGCATTGAGGTGGGGTGGCACATTCCTGAGGCCAACCCTGTTCTCTGCTTTCCTGCCCCCTCCTCCTGGTACAGGGGCCTGCTTTGGCCTCATCTGGGTCCCTCACAGGCCCCAGGAGGCTGCAGCACTGAGTGGGCAGCAGAACCCGTTCCTCTTTTCTTCCCTCCTCAATTAAGGCTGCTGCTTCTGAGTGAGTGGCAGGCTTAAGTCACCGTCTGCCTCAGACCACTGACGATTGGGGGTACTAGCAGGTATATGGGCAAAACATGCACTGGGCTAGATACTTAAGACTGTGCACTTTACTGAAATAAGATCAGGAATATAATAATATCACTGAATAATACATAGGTGAATTAAAATAGTCATAATAAAAGTTTTTGCTCCAAAATCTGATTGCTGCCTTTGGGCAGGAGGTCCCCAGAGAGGAGAGAACAGGTTTTGGAAAAACACCACACCTCACAGGATTCAATGAGAGGAGCTGAGCAAGTGCCTGGAACAGGTCTGACGCACTGTCAGTGCTCAGGGGACATGAGCTGTGACTAATTGTTATTAACAGCTTCTCTTTAAACCAAACCACTTTTTATTTTTCTTAAATCAATTTCTTCAAAAAAGGGAATCTTGTATCATTCCAAAAAATGGGGAAAATTTTCCCTTGCTACAAAAGAAAGGTTCCCATCAAAACACGACTATGAAATCAAAATGATGCTATGTAGTCCCAGTGAGCTCACGTGGCCCGCGCAGGGCAGTGAGAGGGCGAGGCTGCTCCTGCTGTTGAAAGGAGAAATTAGCAGCTGTGCTGAAAGGCATAAACGGAGACATTGTTCTGACAGGACTCAGGAGGGAAACGGCTTTCTCGGGGCGCCCATCAAAGGCATCTGGTGATGCCTCTGTGTGTCCTCTAAAATCACCTGCCATCCCAGTGGAAAGGGGGGCCCAGGCCGCAAGAAAGAAGGGAGGGTCATACAGACGCCAGGGGCCAAAGGGGTCTTTTCGTTGAGATTGTGTTGTTTATGAGGGTGATGGGAAGCACTGATGGCAAACGCCCCCTGGGAGGCTGCCTGACTCTCCTTCTTGGAGGACCAGTCCAACACCCATGACCCTGCTAACTGGGCTGTGGGGTCACCTGATCCAACCATGCTGGGCCAGTCAGCTCCCTCTCATGGGAATCTTTAATAAGGGCCCAGGCTAAGCATGCGCCGGGCACCGGGGTGAGAGGTCGAGGGAAGTGCGGGCTCAAGTGGTCGCTTCCTGCCATGCAGACCCCTGCCCAGAGAAGGCAGGACTTAAACGTGCAGAGAAAAGGAAAGGAAGATGAGAAGTCTGAGAGTCTCAGAGGGCAAGGACTGAGGTGCCCACCCCCACCAAAAGCTGTTGTGCAAAGACACTGACACAAGCAGACCCACAGGGAGAAGCCAGGAGAAGAGACCCCAAGCTGGGTACAATGGCGCTTCCTCCCAGTTCTGGAATGCAGTTCCTCAGGACATCTTGCTCCTGGGTTCTGCCAGACACCCCCCTTTCCTTCCATGCGGGGGACTGTGTGTCTTGCCCATGGTCCCTGCTGGAGACAAAGGGAGAGCAGGCTGGAGGAGGTGAGTCCAGAACACGGCAGGGACTGTGGGGAGGAGGGCGGGTGGCTGCAGAGGCCTTCTGCACCAGCCAGGCCTTGAGAGAGGATGGAAGCAAGAAGCAGGCCGCAGGTCCCGTGCATGGAGGGGAGGAGAACCCTTACCCAGAGAGGCCAGGAGACGGCAGGTGTCCAGCATCACCTTCCAGTAGAGGGTCCTCTGAGCCAGGTCCAGTAATTCCCACTCCTCCCGGGTAAAGGTCACAACCACATCCTTGAAGGTCACTGGTGCCTAGAAAGTCAAACACAGCAGCATCATGCACCTTGTGCTGTTGAATGGGACCGGAGCCTGTCACTCAGTCGCTGTGAAGATGCAGAAAGACCCAGGTCCAAATCACCAAAGCCTCCTGAGGGCCGAGCTCTGTGCTGGGCTTAAGGAGGAGGCAGATGTGGCTGAGAGAAAAACCTCTGATGGTGGAAACAATGGAGAATGACAGACAACAGTGACCTTGGGGGCAGACAGTAAGCGCTCTTGGACGTCAGAGGCACAGGGAAAATGATCAAGATGATAATTCCAACAGTGAAAACAGCGCAGCAGCAGCTGAGCCTCCCTGGTCCTCCCCGTGCACCTGCCCCAGGCTGAGGGCTTCACGTGCCCAGGTGAAGGGATTAAATGTCCCCAGTTCTGAAGCAGACACCCAGGTTTGAATTCAATCTCTCGAATGGACACTTGCCTGCTGTGTGACCTCAGGGAAGACACTTCATGTCTCCAAGCCTCGATTTCCCCCATGACTATAATAATAATTCTCACTTCATCAGGTTGTTGTGAGAATTCAAGAGAAAATGTTCATAAAGGAAACAGCGTCCCTGGCTCATGACAGTGCTCTGCATATTTTGTTACTTCTCTTCATCCTTCCACAGCCACCGGGGTAAACACCATCATCAGCTCCACGGCACGGTCAGCGAGCTGAGGCTCAAGGAGCTCTAGTGAGTAGCCCAGAGAGTCCCCAGTCTACACAGCGAAGGTGGGATCTGACGCCAGGTCCCACTGGTCCAGGGTCTGTGGAGATCTTCACACTCCTCCATCACCACAGTGACATCACAGTGACCAGGAGGTGAAGCACTTCTACTAACTGTTGCTGTTAAATCCACTTCAGCCACCCCCGAGCATACTTCCATGGACACAGGCAGAGGATCGGAGCCGTCCTCACTTACCTCATGGGAGAGGCACTGAGTGGGGCGCCACCTGCCCTAAGTGTGGCAGGACTTGGAGAGTCCTCAGCCCTCGTGGAATCCCCAGGAGATTCCACAATGAGTCCCTTCTGGAGTCCTGACAGCAAGTGTCCCTGAGGTTTGGACACCTTAAGAACCCAGGAAGGCAGGGGGCTGAGGGATGCAGCTGTCGCCATGGGAGCATAGGCAGCAGCCTTTGACTGGCCAGGATGTCTGTCCTGTGTGAGGGTGGGGTGAACATCTGGCAAACGACCAGGACTCTCCCCCAACCCAAGACATGTCTCAGCAGGTAGGGGGAACCCTTGGCCTCTCATGCCTCCTTGAACAACTCTGTCCTCACTGCCCCTGTCCACAAGGTTCCCTCTGCCTGGGACGGCTCCCCTTGCCCTCTTTGTTCCCAAGCTTATCCGCAGAAGAAAGCCCTGCTTACCTTACAAAGTGTAACTGAGGTGTCACTTTCAGGCCTCCCCAGCGCACTGTGATTGGGAACACAGGCTCTGGTAGCTGATGGACAAGGTGTGAGTTTCAACTACTTAAGAGCTGTGTGACATTGGGCAGGTAACTCAGTGTCTCTGAGCCTCAAGTTCCTCTTCTGTAAAGCAGGGATGACAACAGCACTTGACTCTGAGGAGGGGGGGACTGAGGGAGACAAAACATAACTGTCCCTCTGAGCAAATCAAGGGTCCAGTGACAGCCAGCTCTTACTGTTGTTTCCTTAGGATTATTTGTCCTCTTGCTCCTTGAGCACCCCGGAAAATCTCAACCCAGCACTCAACGCTGCACAAAACTGCCAGCTCCCATGCAGCGGGGTGCCGGGGGGCTTTAACGAGAACTAGAAAGACCAGCATGTACCTCTACAAAGAGGCGGCATTTGAGCAGAGGCCTGAAGCATGCGCAGGGCCGCCCTGAGTTCTGGAGACAGTGCCCCGGGCAGAGGGACACAAGGGCAAAGGCTGACACATGGGTAAGAGTCTGGCTCAAGGAGGACCGAGGGGCTGGAGGGCAGTGAGCCAGGGAGGAAGGAAGGGAAGACACAGGGCAGGCACGGACGAGCTGGAGGGACAGCTGCAGCAGGGATGCAGGTTGAACGAATTCTAGGTGTGATGAGAGCCCGCGCAGGGGAGCCTCAGTCATTCTCCAAGCCGCTCCTGAGCCCCTGTTATGGGTCTGGCCCTGTTCTAGGTCTGGGAACAGAGCAGCAAACAGGAATTCACAGCCCAGGGGCAGTGGCAGGGGGAGGCAGATCCTCAAGATGGAAGTGAGGAACTGACAAGACAATGTTGGACGGTTTAAGGTTCTGAGGTCAAGAAAACAGAGGGAGGAGATTAGAGAGGTTGGAGGAGACTTTAGAAGAGGAAACCAGGGAAGGCCTCCCTGAGGAGGTGCCATGGGAACACGGCTGGAATGAAGGGAGATGGCCACATGAACGACACACAAATAAATAAGACAACTCCTGCAGGTGACTGGGCTATGACGAGAGGAAACAGGGTCACAAGCTAGAAACCTGGGGCCTGCTGTGTGTTTATATCCAAATGCACACCCCACTCCTGCACACTGCCACCACCCAATCTTTAATGCACTTACTTTTCATATGAAAGTGTCTTAAACAGAAAAATGAATTTACTCTTCTAAGTGGCAAGCTGGCTTTGCTTGTAATAAATAGATGGCAACCGAAAAGATGAATCCAGTGACCTTGGCTCCCAGCCTGCCCAAGGGCCCTCTCATCTTAGCCGAGCAGCGATTCCAAAAGTACCACTCCCACTGTGTGTCTGCCCTTAGGCTCTCCCTACTCCCCCAGGCCTCGGCTGGATACAGACCTGAGATGGAGGAAACCCCAGGGCAGGACTCCCTTGGCTGAGCGCCTAAGATCACCACAGAACAGTGTCCAGAGCGATGCTACCTGGGCAGTGCTGGACACTGGGGGACACACATGCCCTCTCGGATCCCCTCAAGTCGGGGGGGAAATGTTAACATTCCCATTCTAGACCCCAAAAGATGGAAGACAACGGCGGGCAGTGAGGAGACTTGCTCAAGGTCACAGCCCTGGGAAGGATATGCCCAGAATGTACCCTGAAGTCTCTACACTGTTGCAAGAGCTCTTTCCTGAGGCCCGGTTCACTGAGACAGTGCAGGGACCGGGGGGACGCTGAGAAGCCCCATTTCTCTCTTGTTCGCACTGCCATCAGCACAGGACCAAGGCAAAGGCCTCCTTGGACCCCAGAAATCACAGAAATGGATGGCCACAAGTAGCATTTCCCGAGGATTCGCTGGGTGCCCTGTGCTGTATTCAGTGTGTTTCCCACTCTGTTCCCACATCTCTCACCACGACCCCAGAGAGACGATGCTGTGATTAACCCCACTTCACAGGTGAGGAAACCAAGACTACCCAGCTGCTGGGCAGTGGCAGGCGGTGGGCTCTGGACATCGTTTGGCACACCCGTGACACGCGCTTGGGCTGGGAGGGTGGCTGACGGTAACATGGGGAACAGAGGGTTCCAAGCACTGTGTGAGGGTACAGGGAGCCGCCTCTCTGCTGTCTTGGACTCCTCTCACCCTCTAGTCTGCTCTCTAATCTACAGCTAGAGGAAGCCTATTAAGATCCGGATCAGATCACTTCCCTCCGCTCCTCCAAATCCTTCACGGCTCCCACCTACCTCAAAAGAGGCCCAGTACCTCAGAGTGTCATTCCAGAACTGACTCCTGTCTCAGGGCTCTCTCTTCCCCACAAGCAAAATGGAGGCCTGAGATTCCATCCAGCTCCGCCTCACCTCCCAGTATTTGCACGCATTGGTGTATGCGCCCGGGACACCCCTCTCTACCGCATCCATTAATTCACCGCCTTAGGAACCCTTCTGTATCAACCCTCGCGTGGATTCAGGGCACTAGGGGAATCACCACGCTTTGTGGCTCTCAGACTCAAAGCCACGGTTAGGGGAAGCGAAGAGACCCAGGACAACAGTGTCCTCTTTGTGGGGCCCTGGGACTGCGTGGCTGGGGGTCCAGGGGGCCTGAGCGGCCATCCACTCACCTGCAACGGGGCCATCGGCGCCTCTGCAGCCTCCATGGGCCCCTGGGCACGTCCCGGGGCTTGTGAGGTGGGTCCCAAGGGTTCAGCTGATCCCTCAACCGACTCACGCACCGCCGGCCGTGCCTCTTCGCAAGAGGGCCACGACGCCTCTTCCAGAGCCTCCCTGCTCCCTGCCCTCGAGCCCGCCTAGGGCTGCGGAGCCGCGACCCTGAGGGGTGACCCAGGAGCAGCCAATTGGACACCCACGAGGACGCCGCCGGAAGTCTCGGCAGCTGCGGGATCCCAGCCCTGCACCCGCATTGGCCCAGGGCTACCGCCTCTTTCCACTGAGCCTGCTGGGTAATGCGGCTCTGCAGCTCCGCCTGCCGCCTCCAGGGGCGCCCTTCCGGAAATCTCCGCGAAGGACCCGCAGCGACTGAGTGAGGGCCTCTGGGAAGTGACGTCATCAGGCTCTGTGGGCAGGGCGAGGCTTCTTCGCTTCTTAAACGGCCCCTACCCCATTTCTGGTTCATGTCCTCCGCAACTAAGAAGTGCTTAGATGTGTTATTTCATATGTGGCCAAAGGCTAAAATCCTAAAGGGACGCACCAGACTATGATATCACTCTGATGGAAGGTGAGTCCACTCAAAGATTAGACCTAATAAATATTATCTTGCTGCTCTTTCATTACAGGGAGACTGACAAATAAAAATGGCAAGCAATAGGATACATTGGAGAATATGAGGAAGCCATTTGGTATAAACCTAATCCGGCCTGACCTTGTCTTTCCAAAAGGGCCTGACCCAGGCCGGTGAGCATGCATTGTCTATCTGCTTTAGATATTCCCTATGGCAAGAACAAAGGCCCTTGAGCTAAAGGTGCAACTTCCCTCCCCCTCCCAATGTTGGCATCTCCTTAAGGATTAAGCGTCTTTCCTTAGGCTAGAAACTGATTGCTGCGCTCACCTGTGACCGGCCAGCTCGAGACAATAGACTTGCCTCCTGCTACGCCCTCTGAGATAGCAGACCCACTACCTGCTGTGTCCATCAAGTGCTGTGCTGACAGGGCAATCTTGTGACTATTGTGGGAGGGACATTTCAATCATATGTGAAACGTCCAGTTTGGGGGTATATAACCACTCTGTATACCTCACTTTTTTGGTGCCCTTTCTTCCTTTAGGAAGAAAGGCCGCGGGCCATGGTCCTCAGATTTCAGCTCAGAATAAACTCTCCCAAATTTTCATTTATAGATTGGTTATGGATTATTTTCGTCGACAAGACTGAAGCTTGACAGTCAACTTTGTGGGCTTCAATACTGGTCAGGGACAATAGAGAAAAGACTTCCTAGAGGCGAAGAAGGCGGAGATGCTATTAGGCGGCCTTGAATCACGTGGCCAAGGTGCTGTCATTTTTTTCCCTCAGAAAATACATTTTTCCTGCTTTTATAGTCACTGATTGTATCGTGTCCAACCCAGCGAGCAATGCTATCTTTGCAATGTCAGTATTTCTTACTCCAAGTTCCAAGGCATAATCCATTTCTTTTAGTAGCGTGACACCTGTGATCTATTTGAAAAGGAAAGGTATTTACCAAATTTCATTTTCTTCTGGGACAGTGCCTGCAGCGGTCCCAGTCAGAGAATGTGTAGATAGTGGCCACCCAAACCCTGACATAGACATTTGGGTTTTCTTGACCTCAATCTGTTTGCTGTAATTGCTGTGATAGTATCTACCAGGGGAATTGACGTTATCTCTGAAAACCATTTGTGGAAAGCAAACTACTCCCCACCAGTTTTAGTCTACTAGCAAGATTATGCACAATGTTACCAATTACCTCATGCAATCCATGAACATTTATTCAATAAAAATTCACTCCAAGAAGGTGCCTTGTGTTCTCATTGTATAGCATCTTTGTTACTGAGAAGCTGCACTTGATTGTAGTTACACAGCTCCATGTCCTCAGGTCAGAACTTGGCTTCTCCACTCCCAGTCAGCCTGTCTGTCACACTACAGTAGTCAAGGATGACTCAAGGTGTTTGTCCCAGCTGGAAGGATGGATTTGTCATTAACCGAGATGGGAAAGGGATGGTGGTGGTACCGGCAGAGGAGATTAGGAGGAAATATTAGGATCTCACTTTTGAACATGATTTTGTTTTAGAATTTATCAAATATCCAAGTGAGACAGACTGTAGGCATTTCAATATAGAACTCTGATTTTTTTTTGTAAAATATATCAGTATTTTTATTCATTGATGGACTGATTTTTAGAATGCCCCTAGCAGTACAATACAGACTCCCCAACAGAATAAGAAATTAATGTTCAGAAATAACACAAAGTAAAATGTCTCATATATGGATTCTTGCTATTGCAGGTAAGTCCAATGTTTTAGAAAAAGTAAACACAGAAAGCAGTTTAGCTGGGGAATACTTGAGGACTGCCTGACCTAGAGTAACAAAAGGACCGCTCCTTTGTTTCAAGGTGGGACCACTGTGTGGTGCCATTTACACTCCAGAGCTCCATGTGGGATCATGGTGAGGTGGATTCCTCATGAGACCACATCCTTGTTTAGCTCTTCTCTTGCCTCATTTGCAGACCTTAGATTTCTCCTGATAATTTCCCCTCAGTAAATCACGTGTAAATCACAGAACCCGTGCCAGGTTCTGCTTCTGTAAAACGCAACCAACACATTTGGTCGTGACCTAAAATATTAATCATGTGAAATGTATCAGGGATGTTGTTTCTTTTCCATAAAAAGATGAGCAAAAGAGGTCAGGAAAACTTGTTTAAATGTGTCCCGATATGGACCAAGCTCTGCGATTTTAGAGGAAGGTTAGAATGTGATGGTGAACCTCTTTTGTGTGTGTGTGTGTGTGGGGGGGTGGTGTGCCTGTCCCCCTGGCCAGTACCTGGTCAGCGTGGGACACCATGTTCTCTGCTGTGTGACTTTATGTCTGGGATGGATCTCAAATCCTTAGCAAAATAAGCTTTTTGGTAATAGCAAAAGGATTAGGGAAGATGCAAACACTTAATAATTTGTAAAATCAGAATAGATGAAACACAAATTGCAATGTTAGTACTCTCCCAAATGGCACTTCTATATAAAAGACAATCTTTTCCTTATTATTAATATGTATGCCCAATAAAAAGAGTCATTCTTTAAAAAGAAAAAAATCCAACTAAAATCACACCAAATTAGCAGAGTTCTCTTCAATTTTGCTAGTTTCCTTTTTTTACCTCCCTTCATGAAATCGGGTCATGCTTTTTCACTATAATTGTAACTAACATGGAGTGTGACATACAACTTTTTAAAGCATATTTTATGTAATTAAAACTACTTTGCTTCAGAGTAACAAATTTTGTTATTTTTTAAACCTGTAAATAATTCCATCATGTAAATCACCTTATCTCTCATATTATTTACAACATATAGGCAATTTATCTAAGGAGTCTCCAATTCTTTTATAGTAACGTTGATGCCGAAATGGCGGTTATTTCACTCTTATTTTTATTTGGATTGCTTCATTATCCCAAATAGCCAAACTGAAAACAGTTCATCCTTACGGACTTGAGGTGTGGATGTTTTGAATTTAACAAGTCGTTACATCATGGTACTCATTCTGCTCAGGCAGCTGGATCGACAGATTTGTGCTAAGTGGCAGCTTACTCTTCTCTCATTATTATTTTTCTCCTAGGTAGGATTGCCAGATATCAAATGGTTGCGTCTTAACTAGGTAGGTCCTTAATTTTGGCATTTCCTTCTAGTGCAGGTGTTCTCAGACTTTGGGGGTGTATCAGAATCCCTGGAGAAATAGGACCACAGAAGCCCCTACCTCACTGAAGTAGGAGCACTTGTATTCGTACCAAGTTCTCTAGGTGATTTTGAAATGACACAGTTTAAGTACCCTGCTCTCAGAGAATCACAAAGTAAGAGTGAGGATTAAGGGAATGAAAATACAGAGAGCTTTTAAAACAGTACCAGGAAGCACCTCAAAATCGTTGTCGCTGTTAGTGCGGTAATATAAGGCTGTGTGGGTGCTTCTAAATAGGAAAGCATTTTGTGGATTATTAACTTGCAGCCTGTGATCACTCGAAGGATGTTTGCAAGTCCAAGAGAAAGCACAGGGTAGAGAACACAATCTCCATCCCAGGTAAAGGAAGGAAGAAAATCTTACTTTTGGAAGCAGCAGGATCCCATCCTAGACAGAGGTCTCCTGGAGATAGAGAGATCGTTTTATAAGGTGAAGTCACAGACAAGCAGGATGAACTCATATCAGGACAACTGCTTCTATAGATGAGGATTCCATTTCCTGTTTGGGACTTGAGTTCCTAGCATTAGGAATATGCTGAGTGGGAAAGAACTGATTTTCCCAGGCTTGGAAAGGATCTTCAAGGCCACAAAAAAGTGGTTTTCACTGACTGAGCCAGGGATCCATTGCCAAATGTCTCATTGTTGAGCAGACCTCCAAGTGCAGTCATCAGTTGTGAAGTGTCGCCATACAAGAGAATTAGAAAAGAGCCTGAGTTCTGAAGGTCAGTAGAGAGAGTGTGAGACATTCTGAGTATTCGCCTTCCTCCCCGACATGTCCTCCTTCTGCCCTTTCCTTTCTCAGGGACCCAGCACTAGTGTCTAGGCAGCACAATAATTCCTAAACCTATGAGATGATACAGTTTTTTGCCTAGATTTCCCCCTTTATGGCTTCATCATTCATAATCCCACTGTGCTTCCTTTTCCAGATACAAAGCTAAAGACACCCACGTGGGTGATATACTGGGCTGTTGTTGGCCAAGGACAGCTATTGATAAAAGAAATGTCGGGGCCAGCCCGGTGGTGCAGCGGTTAAGTTGGCACATTCCGCTTCTCGGCGGCCTGGTGTTTGCCAGTTCGAATCCCAGGTACAGACATGGCACTGCTTGGCACGCCATACTGTGGTAGGCGTCCCACATATAAAGTAGAGGAAGATGGGCATGGATGTTAGCTCAGGGCCAGTCTTCCTCAGCAAAAAGAGGAGGATTGGCAGCAGTTAGCTCAGGGCTAATCTTCCCCCCCCCCCCAAAAAAAAGATGTCAACACTTGATTCCATGTTTACCTCTGATCCCCTCCCACAATTGACTCTATTCCTTCATGTCACCCCTCATTTCCCTGATCTTTCCCTTGAGCCTTTCACCTGTGGGCTGAGCTCTGGCTGACTATCACAGCTTTGATGTGACTTGTGAGGAAAGGGACACTATTGTGTCAAGAAGGGGAGGAGGAAGAAAGACTCAGGATCCTCCAAATTACTTTAGGCTGCATAGGATCCTTCCATGTGATTTTCCCTTTGTCAGAAAGAACTTGACCCAATTATTTTCAAAAATATATTTTTTAAAAACCTTCCATGTATCTTCGTAAGACCCAAAGTGAGAGATTTACCCTAATTCCCTAACCTTAGAAATTTCCTTCCTTTACACTATTTCAAAATTCCCTGAACGTCTCTTCTGAGGATCCTAACACCATTAGAGTAAGTAATCTTTGTATACTTAAGTACGTGATGTTCATTTTTACCTCTATTGTAAGATCCATGGACTATTACTGGCCTTATTTGCTGTGACATTGTAATTTCCTTGAACATGATAGTTAACCAAACGTTAACAAATGTCAAAGTGAATGACTAAATGCCGTAAAGATTACAGATTCATGGCACTGTAACTAGATGAGGAAAACGATTTGTTCTTGACCTTCAGGCAAAGCAGAACTGAGATTCTGGTGTCAGTGATCATGAGCACAAAAGGGCTGAATGCTGGAAAACATGAGGCTATGAGCACAGAGATGTTTACCATCCACTGGCCTGGGTTTGTAACCAGTGTCATCCAAAGAGTCAAAATAGCATAGATTGAATAAAATGTAACAAAGGAACTCACCAGGATTAGGATAGCATATGTGGCCCTGGCCTCATGGGAAAGTCTGGGAGGGACTCTGTTGCTATGAATATGTTGGACTCCCTTTTTGTGCCTGAGCAGGATGAAGACCATGGAGCCACTGGCCCACACCATGAAGACCAAACTCATAAAGTCGGGGGAAAAATATATGACAGTATATAATGAGCTAAATCTCCCTGGCATTGTCCAGGAACAGTATCCACAATTGTTTTCCACACTAAGGTTTTTGCATTTTAATGGGCCGTTCACTATTATAGGCATACATGAATTCACCAAGAGATGCAGGATCCAGCACAGGAAACAGCAGAAGCCAATGAAATTTCTGGATCTTAGCTTGAGATTCATCCATCTACAAATACTAGGGTTGAGCTTGATGGCCTGGACACCATTAAGAAGACAGATAGTGCTGAAGGAAACTCCTGTGCCCATTCTGTGATAATAAAAGACAAGTTTACATGCAGCATTATCCAGGAAATATTTTAATCCAAAAGCCACCATAGTTTGAGGTATCCCTTTGGAGAAAAGGACCAAGGAGTTGGCGAAGACCAGTTGGTTGAGAATCAGGTCTGTAGGTCTCACCTTGTGTCCAGTGAGCAGAGTAAAACTGTAAAGACAAAGGAGGGATGAATTTCCAAGGATCCCAACTGCAGTCTGAGTGAGGAAGATAATCCCCAATTCCAATTTGCCAGAACCCATTGCATCAATATCTATGGGTGTTGATTTTAACTGAAGTCAGAAGAATGAGAAAAAAACCCAAAATAAATGTCTTGCCATCACTATGGAGAGTACTTTTCAGCACTTAACCTAAACCATATTTTCTCACTTTAAGCAGGTATTAACATTTTAGACTTTTTTTGTAATGGCAGTTCACTGAAGAACTGCATTAGAAATAGCCTCAGATAACCGTCAAATTTGCTAAGAGACTAGAACTTATTTAAATCACTAAAAAGAAAGGATAATTATGTAATGTGATACAGTTGCGAATTATCACTGAAATGACAATCATATTACAATACATAAATATATCAAATTGACAAGTGGTACACCTTAAATTTACACAATGTTGTATGCTGAACATATTTTAATAAGAATAAAATCTGTTAAAACAAAAATGAAGAAAGAAAGAAAACTGCCAAGTGAGCAAAAGAAACAAACAAAAGAAATAGCCGTAACCATCTCTGAGGATCTGGGTGGATGAATGAGGGACAGCTGCACACAGGCCTCAACAGCTAGAGAGACGAGGAGAGGGGAGATCTCTGTGCACTGAGCCAAGCAGTGTGTTGTCAAAGTTTTTTCCAACACGGTTGAGAAATTGGGAAACACCTTGAGCATAAAGCAGATTTTGTTTGCTTATGTGTGTTTTTCATCTGGAAGAAATACTAGATGAGTGCCGAAAACTGCACTCTGATGCGAGCTATGCAGGAATACACAGATACATACTAGGACACAACTCAGACATACGAGGCACCTCACTTCGCTGTGTCTTATAGCCTCTTATATCCACATCTGGTGTTGCAACTTTCCAGCTGATTATATTTATGTAATTTTAAAAAATTGAGGTATGATTGACATACAACACTATATTAGTTTCAGATGTACAACATAATGATTCATATTTGTATTTATTGTGAAATAATAACCACAGTGAGTCTAGTTAACATCTATCACTACACATAGTTAACAAATTTTTTTTCTTGTGATGAGAACTTTTAAGATTTACTCTTACTACTTTCAAATAAGCAGTACAGTATTATTGCGTATAGTCACCATGCTGTACATTACATTCCCATGACATTTATTTTACAAGTGGAAGTTTGTACCATTTGACTCCCTTCACCCATGTCCCCCACCCCCCACCCGCCTGATTCTACATAACCCTCCTTCCCCAACTTCACAATCATTCATAAACTGTAATCCTTCTGACTGCCACTTCTACAGGAAAATTTCAGCTTTTTAAGGCAAAGTGTCATACTTATTACAGTATTTACTTATTTCTTTAGTATTTAAAATGTTTAAAACTGTTGCCATATTTACTAGGCTTCTATCTTCTTTTTAATGTTTCACTCATGACATCTCTGAGTGGCCCAATAAGCTCTGTGTTGTTATTTTGGATTTTGTGTATCTTGGGGGATTTCAGGAGCACATATGTTGAATTACAGCTGAAGAAACTCTGTGGAGTTTTCTCCAGGATATATTCTTAAGTGAAAAAGGTGTAGTCTAGAACAATGTACAAAGTATGCTATATTTTTAAAGCAAGTAGAAAATTTTAAATAAATGAACAGAGTGTTAATGGGGTAGAGGGACAGAAATGAAAGTTTATGAAATTTTCCCGTGTTATAGCTTTGACTTTAACAAATTTAAATATTTTACATAATTTTAAACTATATCAAATCAAAGTGAAATTTAAAAATCCATAAAATGAAAGGCAAAATGAAAGAAAAAATGACCTTTCTGTGTGTTGGCTTGTGGCCTATCCAGACAAAGAGAAAGCCTTCTAATGGCTTTAAAACACAGAAGGGTACACACACACACTCCCAACTGAATGAAAGTAGTCAAATAAGATAATAGTGAATTATAACTATAAAATAAGGTTAAAATAGTGAAAAGTGAATCAGATTCATGCATATTATCAGTCATGCAAAATGTTACCACTGGAGGAAACTGAGTAAAGTGTATGCAGAATCTCTATTATTTCTTTGTTTTATTTTCTTAAAGATTGGCACCTGAGCTAACAATTGTTGCCAATCTTCTTTTTTTTCCTTTCTGCTTTTTCTCCCCAAATCCCCCCAGTATATAGTTGTATATATTTTGTTGTTGTTGTGGGTCCTTCTAGTTGTGGCATGTGGGATGCCGCCTCAGCATGACCTGATGAACGGCGCCATGTCCATGCCCAAGATCTGAACCGGTGAAACCCTGGGCTGCCGAAGCAGAGCACGGGAACTTAACCACTTGGCCACGGGGCTGGCCCCAACTCTATATTATTTCTGACAACTGCATGTGAGTCATCAATTATCTCTATAAAAATGCCAATTAAAAAAATCCAAGGGATATATAGAGGGCAAAACACCTGCAAAGATATGTTAAAGTCGTACCCAGAATCATTCCTTGGTAAAATCCATTGGTATTGATATTAAAAAAAAAATAAAGCTATGTATTAAAATTTGGCAAAATTACACCCCAATTAGGTAATTTTAAGGAAAAATAGAAGCAAAATTTAAAACTCAATTAAAATATGAGCATCAGAAAGAATTAATAGAGAGAAACTAGAGCCCAAGATCATATTCATAAAGATATTATTACAATGTAGGTATATCTTATTTAACATGATTCCTGTCTAAATGGTAATATTTCTAACATTTCTCAAGTAATTATAAGAATAAAAAAAACTAAAGGAGAATGAAGATAATGGGTACTAGGGAAAGCTTTATGCTGAAAATGCAAAAAGTAGAGAAGTCAATGGCACAAAACAAGAAGCATAATAAACAAACACACACATATGTGAATGCATGTATTCTTCCTAATAAATGTAATAAACTTCTAGGAAAATTATCTACTTATTATATGGTATTAACTTATTTGGAGGTAGAAGCAGAGGTATTTCAACATTTCACAATTACAACTAAATGACATACTGAATCTAAAATGTAAGGAATGACAAATCTCCGAGGTAAAAATATTAGAGTATATTTTTATAATTTGGGGTTGGGGAAATCATCACAGTACATGGTCCAAAACAATGGCACTTTTATTTTTAATAATGAAATAAGATTAGTAGATATTATATTAAATAATACACAAAAGTATTTAATTGGATAAGACGTGTAAGAGGAAGCTATAGCAATAACCTAAGTAACAATACTAGTTACAGTATTAAAACCAAAACCAAATGATGACAATGGATATGAACAGACAGTACTCAACAGACTCATTCATGTGCTTATAAAATATCTTTGTTTTGCAAGTGATCAGAAAAATACCAATGAAATTGAAAAGGATGTTATATTATTTTCAACTCTAACATATATCAGTTTGCCAAAATATTATTATGGAGCATACTTCTCTGATACAAAATTTCATTTTTCATACCTGTCATAAGACATAATTACTCAAGTATGATTTAAGAGTTGGAGTTCATTAAGGTAGCCAGGAAATTAGGATATATTTTAAACATTTTTCAGGTGCACAGAAATATCATATCTTTCTTTAAACTTAATCAGTTTGACTCACACCCTTTACCTCAATAGCATTTTTTTCTTTTTCAGAATCTAAAAGGTGTATTTTTTTCAGAGCAATTTATTTTGGATTAAAAGAAGCAAGATAACTTTTTTTCAATCTTACTGCAGTTGCTTTCATCATAATAAATACTATACATAATTCAAGTCATTAACATTTTGGGGAGGAAAACCGAATAAACACATATATCAGACTGTGGGGACATTGAGGGGGAGTGGGAAGCTCTGACCCCACTGGCAGTGAGCGTGTGCGTGCTGTGGACATGGCTCAGGACGTTTGGGAAGAGAATGCACAGACGGAATTCATGCAGCCGCGGTCAACCAGAGGGGTATTCTCAGAGATCTTGCTGATTATGTCCATACAAATGAAAATGTGGAAAGATCCTCACCAATGGACAATACAGTTCTGAGGACTGAGGAGGATGCGAGGGAGGAGGGAGATAGTGTGTCAAAGTGAATCCTGTATCACACATGGATTTATTAAACATACTCACATGAAAAGTGTAATTTTATAAGGTATTTAAGGTTGAAATGGGAAATACAGGGAGTCACTGGAGTAATCAACATAGGTTATGAAATAAGGACAGTGAAGCAGAATAAGAGAAGGGATAAAGGAAAGAACCAGGAATCAACTTCAAGAGGAGTTGCAAGATGAAGGGAAACAACAGAATGTGTCAGTAGAAGCTACTGTGGGAATTTAAAATGCCTGCAGCAAACAGAGAACCTGACAACAACGACATCGCTGAGGCTGTGGGTCACTCCAGCCCTTGGGGACCCGCAGGGATTCCAAAGCAGTAATGACTCTCAATTTCCCTTGCCCATAAGGGTTCTGGGGAGACATAGGGAGGATGTAAGTTAAGGGCCTCCTGCTCCTGCTCCCAGAGATTGGAGGGTGGACCTGCTCTTCTTACAGGGTGTCTGGTCAGAATTTTTATTTTTTTGCTTGAAAAAGAATTGTCTTATGAATGGGACACGTGTTTGGGGTGAAATCACACTAAAACTAGGAGAGAGAGTGGCTAGATCGATACAGATGCAGACACAGGTGTGAGTCGAGAAGCGCAGCCCCCTGGAGGGTAGACAGACATCAGATTAGTGTGAGAAGGTGACAACTGAGGCACTTTTAAATTTTTTTAAATGTCTGGATAATGTTTATGTTTTGAGATTTAAAGTCCTAAATTATTCTTTTTCCCATACCCCCCCAGTCTTTTTGCCATATTCATCTTTACACAATATTTTCATTTCTGTACGTGACAGACTGGTCTAAATGAGAGGTGTGGTTAACAACCCTCCACTTATGAGGGAAGTTTAGAGACACATTGCTAAAGTCGCCGTGTAGCACAGCCTGCCCCTGCTCAAAACAAAACACATCCCACACCAGGAACTGATATCCCGCAGACATGGGGTGTCTACTCAGAAAAGGAGCTCATGTTCTCTGTTATTACTTGAAATATGCTGAATCTTGGGGCCTTTAGAGTGAACTATTATGGTCACTGTGTTTAGTGAGAAGCAAGTGACAAAAGTTTCCAAACAATGTAACTGAGGGGAGAGGGGAGATGTCAGGCAGCCCTGAAGCAGGTTGACAAGAGTAGCAACAAGCCTCTGGTTTCCTCAGCAAATGCATTTCCTGTTTGTATGTGTTTGGATTTATCTCTTTGGCTGTCTGTCTATCTATCTTTATCATCTATTTAAGGTTTTTTTCCCCTCAACTCAGAAAGCCAATTTTTCAAAAAATAGTGAATGCTGAATTTCCAGAGATAAATATTTTCTAAGAATCTGAAACTTACCTGAAAAGAAGAGCTCTTTACCAAGTGTGGCTTTGCTCCCAGGACAGGGACTGCTGTGGCAGCACCTGTGCAAGTGTCTAAATGGGACAGATGAGCCTGAGATAAAGGTTTGGGTTCCATGATCTCAACTCCCTGTTGGGAAGTGATCATCATTTCACCTGTAAGTGCAGTGACAGTGTCTGCATGGGGACCGGGGATTATCTCTGAAAAACATTTGGGATTGTGCAAACCGCTGAAAGCTATGAAAAGTGCTTAATGAGATATCCATCAGGAGTGGCAGAAGCAGATGGGAAGAATCTATGTTTGAAACAATAACATTCCACTGGAATGCTAAAAGAATACTGTGTTCTCTAATAAGAGAGAGAAGGGAGCTGATCAAATGTCTGTCGGGGATTCTTAGTTTGAAGGCTTTGTTTCCAAAATATGATTCCTCCCCATTCCTGAGAGCACTGTGGGTAGTGAACTTGAAGGAAAAGAAGCGTGGGTAGAGTTAGAAAGTGTATTCAGAATTGGAAAAATAGACAGGAAATATGTGTTGTGATATTTGTCCAGCATTTTAACAAATATTTATTGTGGAGTTTATGTGTTTTAGGCACATTTCTAGGCATATGGAATATATCAGTGCACAGATATTGATAGAAATCCTGGAACTTACTCTGTTGTTGATGGAAAAAGACAATAAATAGTGCTTCTGTGATATTGTGGTGTGGTTCCTCGCGCACTCCCTCTCCTCATTTTTCATTCTCCCCAACACCACCTTCCCATAACTATTTAAAAAAGACTTTAAGTTCATATGAAGTATCCTATCTGTACCACAGACTGCAAAAATTTCAACAGTTTGGATAACCGAAGAGACTCAGCAGTCTACACAGAGCATTGGAATGTGAGGCTGCTAGTTAAATGTACAGGACACGATGTAGCAAAACATGATAGTGCAGGTCACCCAGGCACAAATCTTCAGAATCCTGATTTGCATATGGACATGATTCATCTTCAGATCAAGGATAACTCCAATCAGAATTCCCAGAAGGGACTTTATGCCCTTCGTTTAACAGTGAAATCAGGATGCCAAATCAATTATGACGTTTAGAAAACCATCAGTAAACAATCTGGCCTTGGGTGTTCCCATGGGATTTTTGGACTTTAAACAACACATAATAAATCCCACTGCACTATCTCAACAGAGTTAAAGCCAGACACCCAGGAGTCCCTAGAGATGTGGCTGAAGTTTTCCAGTCCAGGTCGATTAACTATCTTACTCAAAATAAATACACAGTATTTCAAAATTTGTGAGATGCTGCTAAAGCAATCCCTTTTAGAGGAGACTACTTCACTAGAGGTGTTAGCCAGGGCAATGACGAGAAAAAGAGATGTCCAATTTAGAAACAAAGAAGTAAAACTGTATTTATTAACAGAGGACGTGAAGGTCTATGGAGAAAATCCTATGGGATCTACAAAGACCTAAAAGCCAAAAAATAAAATGAAACTACTAGAACTATTAAATGCTACTCTATGTGATAGCAATGAACAACCAAAAATGGGAATAAAATTTAAGAAACATTGCAGTCTATAATAGTATTGGATATATAAATCTTTAGAGATAAATAAGATTTATAACCTCCTAAAGATGGTCAAATAGGACGCCGAGAAAAACAAAAAGTGACAAGTAAGCCTTTATTCACTTACTGTGAGAGTGTAAACAAGAGTCCAAAAAGAGAAAGAGGTGCTTGATTCCTTAGTGTCCCATTCTCCCCACAGAACTGCAGTGGATGAGGGTCAGGTGAGGACAGGGGAATCTCACTGCAGGGAGCCCTGAACAAAAGACTCCTGCTGTTTAACGGACCCAGTGGACAGGAGGAGGAAGGGGGTAAGGGCTAGGAGTGCTGAGTACTAAGTCAGAGTGGAGAAAGTGTCTTCAAACCTCCCCTGATAAGGAGGACTCAGTAAAGGTGCCTGAACAGTATCTCAGTGGAGTCCCACCTGTCTTCCCACCTATAAGAAGGCCTCTGAATGGAGGTGTCTATGCTAGGAAAGCAGACATGTGTGGCAGCATGGCAGGGGGTAGGAGGAATGATCCCTGACTGCAACTCCCTCCAGAGCCTGAAATTCATTGAATGTGCACCAAGTCTGCTGTGGCAAGAGCAGCTTTCCCCCTTAAGGCCTGCCTGGTAAAGTGTTTCTCATCACCTGTAGTTGGGCCTTGTAGGGGATTAGAATTGGCCACCCCAAACTGTGTCTCTTTGGCATCAAGATTGTTTGGGGCTAGTTACTTTTAAGAAACTGCAGACAGGGAGAAGCTCTGAAAACCAAGTAGAAGTTACCCTTTGTAAGAGACATTTACATTTGTGAGGGAAATCTTCATTTGTAAAGATGTCTCCCTCTCTCTAACAGGAAGAGGGTTATGACCTTATCTCTTGAAACTCTTATCACTGTGTAAGACAAGGACTTAAATCTGCACGATAACCTTACTCTTGTTTACTGTGCTTTTCTGGTGATCTCCTGTAGCTGACTCCCTACCACCCCCAACATCCTCCTTTGTCTTTAGCTGAAGATGCTATTTAAGGTGGCAGCTTCAGCCATTCTGGCAGAGTTACCAAGTTTTCCTGGGTTTCTCCCATGTATATATGTTATAAAACTTTGTTTGATTTTCTCCTGCCATTCCGTCTCATGTCAATTTAATTTGTAGCCCAGCCAGAAGGACCCAGAGAGTAGAGGATTTATCTTCCTCCTCTACAGCTTGAAAGATCACACATAGGATCTGGGCTTAGAGCTAGGCTCTTCCAGACCTAAATAAAAGGAGAAATATACCACATTTATGGATGGGCCACACAAAGATGGCCTTCTTCTACTTGATGTGCATTAAAAAAGCCAATTATCATGGCATCAGCTTTTTTTTTTTTTTTAAGGCATTAACTTTTGAGAAAGGAATATAGCTTTATTGTGAGATTGATCTGTAAGGAGACAGAAGGCCAGGCTCTCAAATCAATCTCCCCCATCCAAAGTATGGGGTTAGATTCAAGTGATAAGAGAAAGCCTGCTGGTATGTGGAAGTGCTGGCATGATGAGTTTCAATTGGCAGATCAAAATTTTGACTCATTGACCCTGAAAAACAGCTTCAGCATCTTGTTGTTAAGATAGGTCAGTTATGAGAGGTTATGGGGAAAAGTGCAGTAAACATGGGTGAAGTTGTTAGGGAGGTTTAAGTCATTGCCTTCTTCATTTATAAGAGTTTCTAAAGAGTTTCTAGAGATTTAGAGTCACCCTCCTCTTCCTGGCACAGAGAGAGAGGCACCTTTACAAACGGAGATTTCTCTTATAAATGTAAATCTCCCTCACAAAAGGGTAACTTCTACTAGATTTTCAAACTTTTCCTGTCTGCTTTTTTTTTTTTTTTTTTAATTATTAGCTCAAAATAGCCCTTATGCAAAAGAAGTGTATTTTGGGGTTGCAAATTCTATTCCTAATCCTGCGGTTACAGGAACACATCATATTAAGATGTTATTCTCTCAAATTCAGTCTATAGACAAAATGCAATCCATATCAAAATCCTGGTAGACTTTTTTTCATAGAAATTAACAGTGGCTTCTAAAATTTATATGTCTTTGCAAAGGACCAAGGATGGCCGAAAGAGCTTTGAAAAAGAAGAGAAAAGTTGGAAGACTATACAACCCTGATTTTTTCCCTCTCATTTATTTTGTATTTATTTAATATGCTGCTTTTGAATTGACAGAGGGCCTTTAAGACCTGGCCCCTCTTTGTGGAAGGATCAGTGGAACATCCATAGCCACTCGTGTTCCAGTTTTCAGAGCTTGATTAAACATCACCCTTTCTCTCTTTTTTTAAATTGAGTTCATAATAGTTTATGTGAGATTTCAGTTGGACGATATTTCTTGTCTGTCACCACATAAGTGCTCCCCTTCACTCCCTGTACTAACCCCCCATCCCCCTTCCCCTGGTAACCACTGAACTGTTTTCTTTGTCCACATGTTTGTTCATATTCCACATATGAGTGAAAGCATCTGGTGTTTCTTTCTCAATCTGGCTTATTTCTCTTAGCATAATTCCCTCCAGGTCCTTCCATGTTATTGCAAATGGGATGATTTTGTCTTTTTTATGGCTTAGTAGTATTCCATTGTATATATACATCACAACTTCTTTATCCATTCATCGGTTGATGGGCACTTGGATTATTTCCATGTCTAGGCTATTGTGAACAGTGCTGCAACAAACATAGGGGTGCATATGTTACTTTGGATTGTTGATTTCAAGTTGTTCGGGTAGATACCCAGTAGCGGGATAGCTGGGTCATATGGTAGTTCTATTTTTAGTTTTTGGAGGACTCTCCATACTGTTTTCCACAGTGGCTGCACCAGTTTGCATTCCTACCAGCAGTGTATGAGGGTTCCCTTTTCTCCACACCCTCTCCAACATTTGTTATTTTTAGTCTTGGTGATTATAGCCATTTTAACGCCTGTTAAAATGTGAGGAAGTGAAGACTGCTTAAGTTCCTTTGAAATTTTGCCTTTTGTTTAAAACAAAAGTTGATGGTTGAAAATTGGAAACATGTTAGGTTTTAGAACCATTAAACCAGAATATTTTAACTAAAATTAGAAGTCAAATGGAGATTTATTAACATAAAACACATTTACTTATATATGCACTAAATGACATCTAAAAAGGAAAGGTGATGTTTCACACGTTACTGAAGCCCTTCATTGACCTGCACTATTGTTAGGACAAAGGTTAGAATTCTTGTCTGATGTACAGTAATCAACTGCAAACACTAGAGTTTTGGGGAGTTTTCTTTGTTCACTAAGGCTGCATGTGCATTCCCGACATGGGCCATTCCAGATGATTTTCCCTGATAGATGCATCCTCATCCATCTAGGTTTAGAAAAAAATATTAAAACTATTAAAAGGCCCTGTGCAACACTAAATATTTTACTTATGTATAAAATGGTGACATTTTACTTACGTTCACAAATTTGATGGTTTTCATACACTATACACTCACAAGGGACCTTGAACTTCTTCACTGAGGAATACAGCATGTGTATATTAAGTAATCTTTGCATATTGTATACATAATCCCCTACTTTGGCTCCACTACAAGCTCTGTGAGGGTGGGGTGTTCTTAGTCACTGGATATCACAAAGTGATATCCTAGGATGGTAACTAGCACCAAATAGTCCCGTTTATTTGGATTCATAGAAAACACCACGTAGACCGACAGACTTGAGCTGCTCTAAGAATAAATGTAAAGCTAAAACTAATATTAAAAAATCCTAGGAGCATAATTTTGTTATGCCTGGATAATTATTTTAAAAATCCAGAAAAAGTAAAAATCTTGATATGTTTAATATTTCCAATTAAATACTTCTATAAAACTCAGGGCAGGTAAAACTTAGATACCAATGAGACAACAGGCAAACAACTGCACTGAAAAAAATCAGAAAAGTGATGAGCTCTGAGATTTACTGAATCAGGCAAGTGGGCATTTTCTGGCATCATGGAATCGTTGTATAGTTTGGGAAGTTGTTTCATGGATAAAGGCATTTGTCAGTCATCAGATTGTACTTACGTATTCTCCTGAGTATATCTGTGTATTCCTCTGAATAGACATTTTACTTTTAAAAAGTTTAAATCATTTCCTAAACGTTAATGGTTTTTAGTTTGCCATGACACAGGTAGTGTTTATGAAGGCAGATTCAGTGTAGTCAGAAGCAGCCTGGAAGCAATGGTTCACCCGTGTCCTTAAGTATCTTCCAATACCCAGCTCTTGATTTCTCAATACCTTTCTCTACCACAAAGAAGAAAAACTACTTGGAGAAAAGACTGATTTCTGGCAGGGCAAGGAAAGTTACAAGATGAAACTGGAGTATCTTTTGTACCACAAAGAAGTGCCTAAAATGTGATGGCGATATGGAAAGGGGACAAAGAAGCCAGCTTGAAGGAACTCTCATGGAGTCAATCTAGGAAAATTTGAGCATCAAAATAAATGACAGTGGTTGGTTATAACCCACTTAAACACTTAAGGATCCGTTGGCCCACACTGATACAAATTAATGAAAAGACATTTCTTTGGGAAAGCTTACTTCCAAGGTCGAATGACAACAAATAAATGTGGAAGACTGTTGGAATCTGAAAATCATGAGTGGTGGCTTAAACCAAGGGAGGAAGTATTGCTGCGGATCGGTACATTGACACGGTTTCAAATATTTTCTGAATAATTATTTACTAAATATAAAGGGAAACAGTAATTTTGAAGTCAAGAACACAAACCTACAGGAGTCACTAAAGTTAATAATTGGTAAACATGGACATCGTGTGCCTCCTGATATGATGTGCTGTGAAAGACATAATGTCACTTCTATGATTTCATTGTAAAACAATGCAAAAGAAAAATATCATTAGGAAACATCAAAGAAACAGATTTTACAAAATAAATGAGCTGTCTTTGTGAAAACTGTCAAGTCCAAGGACCTTCATGAAAGGCTGATGAACTGCTTCATTAAAGGAGTGTAAGGGGTGATGATAACTACATGCAATATGCAGTTCTAGATTTGGTCAGGAACCATGGGAATACTAAGGGACAATATTAACGTGAATGATGACATCTGAACATGGACTGTTGATGAAAGAATAGTAATTACCAACGCTGAATTTCCTGATTATGATACTACTCCAATAATATAAAATGTGCCCTTAGGAAACATGCACTGAAGTATTCACTAGTACAGAGGAAAAGTATTTTGAAATTTAACTCCAATTGCTTAGAAATACACACACACACACACGTATGTGGGGGGAGAGAATGATAAATGAAAAGGTGCAAAACAATTGTTAAATCTGGGTAAAATTTATACAAGAATATCTTGTAATATTCTTGCAACTTCTATAAGTTTCAAACTATATGAAAAATATAAAAATGAAAAATCAATACGTGTATTTCATCACTTCATAGAAAATGCTATCTATCATACAATCAACTCAGAAGATGCATAAAACATAATTTGATGCTAAATCACCAATTCTTGGCATTTCTTTTTGAATAAAGTACAGAATGGATTTTCCTTAAACATCTAAAAAGTCTGCCAAAAAATTATACAGCACATGCCTTATATATCATGTTATTTCCTCAAAGATCAGAGACAAAAGAAAAATTGGTATCTCCACTGTCCTTCAACATTACTTCACAGGGACTCTTTAGTGCTCTATGACAAGAAAATACGTACACGTTAGAAAGGAGGAAATGAACTGTCTTCTCTCACCCCTACAGTGTGTGCTAAAATAGCCGCATCCTCGTCAGTCCTAATGTGAAGTCTGGTAATGTTGTAATTCATCCCTGCCGCTGTGATTTTCCTCACCCGGGACCTGCTGTTTTCACTTTTCCATAGAATCCATCTCCTTCTGACGTACTATGCAACTTCATAACTTAGGGCCATTGTTAATTGGCTGTTTCCTTCAGTCAGAATGTAAGTTCTCTGTGGGCAAAATCACTTTTATGTTTTGTGTATGTGCATCTCATAGATCTATTAAAGTACCAGACCCACATATGACAGACAAAAATTATTTCTTGGAGCACTGAATAAATGTCACCTTAACTTTCTTCTCCCTTTGCATCTCTCTGCTACTCATCCTAACTTCAGTCACTCACTGCCCTCCCTTCAGGTTCAGCACCCTGAGTGCTCTCAAGAATGGGGAAGAATCTGATTTTGGAGACAGAATCTTCAAGGTGATTTAAGAATCCAGCAAAGCCGTGTGCTCAGCTTCCTTCTGTCTCTCTAGAGTTCAGCGTACTCTGCTCACCTACACTCGACAGTGAGCTCCCTCCCTGCTCAAGGGCAGGACCCATGTCAGTCACATGAGTGCCTCCCTGCCCAGTGTGCCCACAGCACAGTGAGTGTTCACGTAGATGAAGGATGGAGGTCTCACAAGATTTGCTGACCAGAGCAGCAAATATATTGTAGGTCACCACACTGAATACGTAAGTGAAGACTGGATGGAAAGAGCTCGGAGTTGAGGGAACAATCCCTGGGGTTTCCTTCATCCAGCGGAAAACACATCACTCCTGCTTTAGGACAAACTGGAGCCCGGGTTCCAGGCATGGAAAGAACCCTTTGATGAGAGCCAAGATGTTTCTGGAGGAGTTTCTCCAACTCTTGAACCCAGTGGCTCAGTCACAATTACAGCCACAACTACAATATACCACCCTCGAGAGAGAGAGGAGGCAGGAGGCTGGGGTCTTCACGAGTCAACTCTCTTTCCCAAAAAACAGGAAACTGCACACTATCCTGAAAACAAACAGAAAAATAGAGTTCTTATTAACTCATCAAGAAGTGCAGTCACAGTATATGCACCACAAAAAAGGCACATACCCACTCTGCAAGTGTGAAGCTTGTATGAGGTCTTTTAAAAGGCTCCAAGGAAGACTCTAGTGACGAAATGTATATTTTTCTGTACAATAAATTTTTTCACCTGAGTTAATACTGATTATCTTGTGTAACTTCACAACTAGTCTCAAAGAAAATCCCTCTGGACGAATTTCAAATGAACACATCCAATGCCAGCACCAAGAGAATAAGACCATGGTGGCAAGTGTGAAAACCAGACAAACCGGACACTGGCATGTACACATCCAGAGTCTCCTGCTAAAATCCCTGGCACTTTATTTTGTAACAAAACTCTACACAAACGTTTATAAGATCAGACAATGAGAATCCTCTGACTTTTTTTTTTCTGAGTTTATCATGAATTTACCTCAGCTCTGTGTTTCATTTTACTGGTTTTAGTTGTAAGTCAACCCCTAGAAAACAGCAGAGGGGGTGTGGAAATGCCCAGTCCTCCACACGGGATTAAAGAACCTGGGAAACACCAGGAAGAGGAAAGAATTAGGACTCACCTGAGGCCTCACAAGTACAAGATTATCACCATGCTGTCTGAGAAAAGAAAGGAAACAAACAAGTAGAATGGAATCAAGAAAAAGTGAGAGTATGTTGGGCATTTAATACCACACGAGCAGAGTTTACGTCTAAAACTCAAAGCCTTAACCAGTTGTAAGGGGTGCACATTTTAACGTGGCAATCTGTATGTGACTTCTCTCCTTAGATATAAAATAGAAGATAAGTGTTAGGTGATGTTATTTCAGTTTTCTAACATCTAACAAGTTCAAGTATCTCATGACTCAAGCCTTCACGTTTCCCACAAAGAATTATGCTCCTCATGGGTGGAGATGTTTGGAAGAAAGGCTCCCCACAAACATTTGTAGAGCTGCCCTCACTGTCCAGCCTCCCTGACAAGACAGCAGTGAATACATATAAGAAACAAGTAGAAGGGCTGAGATCCTTTACCTCTCAAACATTCCCCCACCGAAAATTAGAACTGATGAGACACTGCACGAGGCCCGGCAGGGAGTCCGAAAGGGTTTGTGAAGGCATTTGTCTTTCCGTTTATAGTCTCCGTCTCCATCTCCTCCTTCTCCTTTTTACTTTTCTTTCTGAAATAATCCTGAGATGGCTTTCTAAGCATAAACCAAAGGGGGACCTGTGGCTGAAGGTGGCGGTAAGTGCACAGGAGCTGCTGGGCCAGCCTCCTCTACGCTTTCTCACAGGTACGGGAAAGCCCGAGCTACTTCTAGTCCCAGTATGACCCCACATGATAAGAGCTGTCACGGAAAGTTTTCTCACAACCATGACAATTACGTGTTCCTCTTCATTATGAATTCTCAGATGGCAAGTAAGATTTTTTCTTCTGGCTAAAGACTGTCCTCAGTAGTTATATTCAGAATGTCTTGCCTGTATGTTCTCTGATGTTGACAGAGGTGGACACACTGGTGACACACCTTCGCACATTTCTCTCTGGTACAAATCCTTTGATGGCGAGGGAGGGCGGAGCAGCAGCTGAAGGCTTCTTACATTCACTGCATTACAGGGCTTCTCTCCAATGTGACTACTCATGTGTCTGAAGAGCTGACCAAAAAAACCTTTCCAACATTCTTTGCACGGAATGGGTTTTTTCCTCCAGTGTGGATCCCCTTCTGCAAGACAAGACGAGCAGTGGGTGAAGGCCTTACCACAGTCAGGTGCTCGCAGGCTCTCAATTGTGAACCCGCTGGTGCTGCAGGAGGTGTGACCTGCGTTTGAAGGCCTTCCCACACTCGAGGCACTTGTACGGTGTCTCCCCAGTGTGGATGACAGAGTGCTGAAGGAGGTAGGTGCTCCGGTGAAAGGCCTTGCCACACTGGGTGCACTCATAGGGCTTTTCCCCAGTGTGAACCCGCTGGTGCTGCATGAGTTCTGAGCTGCATCTGAAGGCCTTTCTGCACTCACTGCACTCATAGGGCTTCTCTCCAGTGTGGATGATGGAGTGTTGAATTAGGTGTGCCCTATTGCTAAATGATTTCTCACAGTCTTTGCACTCAAAGGGTTTTTCTCCAGTGTGGGTCCTACTGTGCCGAATGAAAGTAGAGCGGTGGGTGAAGGCCTTCCCACACTGACTGCACTCGTAGGGCCTCTCCCCAGTGTGAATTGGACGGTGCTGCAGGAGGTAGGACCTGCGTTTGAAGGCCTTCCCACACTCCATGCACTGGTATGGTTTTTCCCCGGTGTGAATGAGGTAGTGCCGAATGAGGGTTGAGCTCTGGCTAAAGGCCTTCCCACACGCATTGCATTCATAGGGCTTCATGCCAGTGTGAACCCGCTGATGTCGAACAAGGTACCACTTCCTGTTAAACCCTTTCCCACATTGCTTGCATTTGTACAGGTTACTTCCAGCATGAATCGTGGGGCCTTTTTCTGGTCCCTGTGGGTCACGTTCATGGAGGACATCTCCCTGAGGGACTCTCTCCTGTAACACCCTGGAATGCAGACTATCATGTGTCCCCAAATGACTATCTTCAAGGCTTATTTCCCCAGGATGGGTCTCTTTGTGGGGCTCTGTTGCTGGCCTCCATTGACCTTTCTGCATTTCCAGAAGCCCTTCCTCATCCCTGGCTTGTCCCAACCTGGAGTCCCTTGAAGATCCCTCAGTCAGGCTTCCCTGGAGCAAGTCTCCCTCAGGCAAAACCAGCTGAGATGTGCTTGGCTCTCTGGTCTGAAGTTTTGTTGTGTCACCTGAAGAGAATCCAATACACGAAGGGGCACTTTTAGTGATGCAAATATAGGAGAAACAAAAGCAACACCTCAGGGGAAAATGAGGAAGAAAATAGCACCTCTGACATTGGCTGTGCTTTTACATCTTCATAACCTAGGTTTCCAATTACTTTTTGTGGTCCTTCTAACTTTGATACTATTAAAGGGAAAATCTGCAGGGCAGGCTGGACCAGAGGACATGGATGTGGAGTTGAGACCCCTCCTCACAGCCCAGAGTAGGGGAGAGAGGGCAGTTTTAATAACACTGTCTGGGGGCATTTGCCCCAAGAACTGATGTCTTGGTGCTATGAGAGCATACGGAAGCAGCACCCAACAAGACCGTGAAGAAAAAGAGGTCACGTTCCCAGATGGGTGTCCCATGAGCTGGGTCCTGATGGAGAAGTCAAACTTGCCAGAAAGAGGAAAAGAGAGGATGGGGCTGGACTGAAATATAAGGAGTAAGCATGGACAGATTCACCAGTGGAGAGTGCTTAGGAACTAAAGGAAGAAAGGGCACCCGATGCCTGGGGAAGCCCACACTGAAGAGGTGTTTGCAGTAAGAGGAAGGGGATGAAGACCACAGAGGAGGAGGGAATGAGGGTCACAGGGCCCAACAGTACAAGAGAAGGTTCTGCTCTGTGGAGAGGCATCAGCGTGATGGTTCAGAATGAGGGTCTGGAGCCAGAATGCGTCGGTTCCAGCCCTGCCTCTATCAGGTGAGCTGATCCTGGGGGAATTACCTTCTTCTTCAAGTCATAACTCCTCATTTGAGAGACTGGGAGATGCTCAGTTTCTCAGGCTCTCACAAGGGTTTAATGAGAAAATGCCTGTAAAGCGCTCTACATGATTCTTGATATAGCCTGAGTGTTTACTAAATTGTGCCTCATTATCCCTATCATTTGTGATGGTTAATTTTATATGTCAACTTGGCTATGCTACTGTGCTGAGCTGTGTGGTCAAATACTATTCTAGATGTCGCTGTGAGGTCCTTTTTAGATGTGATTAACATTTAAATCTGTGGACTTTGAGCAAAGCAGATTACCCTTCATATGTGGGTAGGCCTCATCCAGTCATTTGATGGCCTTAAGAGAAAAGACTGAGATCCCCTGGAAGGGAAGGAATTCTGCCTCTAGACTTTCTTCAGACTCAAGGTAGCAACATCAACTGCCCCAGCTTACTGGCCTGCCTTTCAGACTTCAAAATTGCTTAGCCCTCACAATCAATTCCTTAAAATAAATCTCTACATATATACACATCTTATTGGTTCTGATTCTCTGGAGACCTCTGACTAACATGTTATTATTCTCATCGTTCCACTGGGCAGTTGGGATGACCGCAATGACATCAGCAAGAAGAAACCATCTTGCTGTAGAAGCCAAGCTGAGAGGCCTTGGTAGAACCCAATGCTCCTGACACCTTGATCTTGGACTTGCAGCCTCCAGAGCTGTGAGAAAAATAAATTCTGTTGTTCAAGACACCCCTCCCCACCATAAAAGGATGGGGCACCAGGAGCCTGAAAGGCCCTGGAAATTTTTTTTTTTTTCTGAGGATGATTTGCGCTGAGCTAACATCTGTTGCCAATCTCCCTCTTTTTGCTTGAGGAAGATTCGCCCTGAGCTAACACGTGTGCCAGTCTTCCTCTATGTTGTATGTGGGTCACTGCCACAGCATGATGATGGCTGCAGATGAGTGGTGTAGGTCGGCTCCCAGGAACTGAACCCAGCCCGCTGAAGCCGAGCATGCCAAACTTAACCAGTAGGCCACGGGGCTGGCCCCAGGTCCTGGAAATATTCTAAATCTTGACTGGGGTGGAGAATATTTCAGTTTATACATATGTAAAAATTTAAGCTGAACCCTTAAGATTTGTGCACATCATTGTACTTCTTATATTAAAAAATTAGGAGATTTTAAACAATAGGTATGGAATTCAGGTGTATACATCTTTTCCCAAAATGAGACAACTCCCTCAAGGAACTCAGCTTTATAAGTAGAGTCAACGCTAGTTGTGGTCTATGACTGACAGAAAGCATTTGTGTTTGTTTTCTTTCTCCAAGTGTAAGCAACTGGAGCCCATTTTTAGGCTGAGTAGAGAAAGGATGAAGATACAGACAAGGCAGAAAATAAGTGAAGAAGCAAGTTCCCCAGAGGGCCGAAGGAATGAAGGAGGCAGCACTGGCAATGATCAGAGGTAAAGGTCTTCCACAGATGACAAGGGAAGCCACAGGTGGGGGACAGACATGAATGAGTCTCGAAGGGTTCAGGAGCAAGAAGCAAAAGTACGTAGCCTTTATTTTTAACGTGAAGTTGATTTCATGCTGAGATACAGTGACTGAGGAAGAGGTGATGATTTGGAACATGTCTGAGTGGCTGCAGAGGCACAGAAGAGGTGTGGAAAGACCTGGTGGGAGTATCTGGCATCATCTCATCTTTTGATGAGAGCTTGGACTAGGGTGTTGGTGATGAGCCAATGAAAGTGGGGGAGGTAATGGTTTCAGGAAATGTGGAGAATATCAAATGGAAGGCCTTGAGATGGATGGATGCTGGGTCTGATGGAGGCAGGGGTGCTGAGGTGCCGTCTGAGGGGTTTCCAGTCTTCTAGCCTGCTTGGATGGCAGAACATTCTCTGAACTGGGGATGGGAGCAGGGGGCGTCACAAGTGTCTTCTAAGGCTGAGGAGCTTGAGGTGCCTCTGAGACACTTAAGTGGAGCCATGGGATTGGGGGCAGTGGGGATGGCATTTGGAACAGAGTGTGGGCGGTGGGGCTGCCCAAAGACACTCCCAGGCTGGCTGAGAAGCGAGAAGGACCCAGAGAGAAGAGAGCCTGGGACTCAGCAGTGATCCAGCTCACTGGGTGGATGACTCCAGCTACACTCAGCAGCATGGATGTGGGCAGAAAAGGCCGAACGTCATGTGGGTGTTTTTCAGGGCAGAAGGGGCAGGAAGATACGGCGCAAGGAGCTGCCCTTGAGTGTCTGATGGACAAACAGGAGGATGGATGAATGGATGGAGATGGCAGGAAAGAGTGGGATACAGAGTGTAGTGTAGAGAGTAATTTCAAGGGGAGGAAAGGCTCCCTCTCCTCTGAGTCCAGAAGGAAACATGTGATATTACTATCTTTCATTATAATTAAGATAATTACGTGGATACGACTAAGCTGACTTCTGTTGACCCTTACTATAGGCCAGGCACTGTACTGAGCTGTCTGCTGCGCTATCTCATTACATCCTCAAACAACCAATCACACAGAAATTATTCTCTCTCTGATTTTCTGAAGGTAGGCTGAGTACAGCAGGACTGACTGAGATAATACAAGCCAAGCCCATGGGCCCTTCTTGGGTACACAGTTAAACCACATCCCCAGGCCTGAGGTCCCAGGTGGGGCCAAACACCTAGCTTGTGTCAGTGGACTATGTGGAAGTGAGTATGTGTGCACCCGGGTGTGTCTCTGTCCCTTCCTCTCTCGTCTCCCCTCCGCCAGCTGCCTTATGCCAGAGCAATCTTAAAGCTACCTGTTGACGATAGAAGGCACCTGAGTCCCTGAATAACTGTGGTTCAGAGCTGACCTGCTGGTGCACACTCTAGTGTGTGAGAGAAACATCCAGGCCCCCAGGAGGTCACAACAAGGAGGTCCCCAAATTCTGAGGCAGTGGTCCCCTGAGGGTCTGAAAGCTCCTACCTGGGCAGGGGCTACGTGAGAGGCCTGTCCTCACCGTCCATAGCTCCTGCCTGTGCTCCAGCAGGGGGAAAAACTCTGGTGTGGGAACTGGATGCCCTGTTGATGGAGAAAGAAAGAGGACACAAGTGTTTTGATGAGAAGAAAAAAACCTTTTCATTCATCTGGGGTTTCATGACAGGAACAAGACCATGCATAAATCTGCTCCCAAAGAAAAGAAAATGCTGATTTGTGACCTGGACACTAAGGGCACAAATCCCACTCGGGCTGCAACAGCTGCAGAGTGTAGTGCTGTCTGTGCAACACCATTGCCCTTGAATTTTATCAGTGGAAGCCAACACTGTTCAGGTGCATACCACTTCACACACAGCCCTGGGACGCCAGGAAGTTGAGGCCCTCCTTCCAGGTGTTTTGTAATTAATCTAAGTCACTGGTTCTCAAACATCCTTCAGAACCACCTAGGGATGTCTGATTCCAACCTTAAACCCAATAAAACAAAATTTCTTGGGGTGAGGCCTCGGCATCAGTATTTCTGAAATCACCCCAGGGAACTGATGCCCAGAGAGAAATTACTAGCAAAAACTGTTGGTGGAAATAAATCAGTGAATGGCATCCTTGATCACTGGTAATCTGAGGTAGGCAGGTAACCTGAGCTGGATTCTCATTCTGAAGAGAAAGCTTTTATTCTCATGCAGGAGGGGAGGACTGAACAAGGGGGCCTACTGCCTCTGCCACTGCAGCAGCATCCTACATCCCCCAGGGAGCCAGGCTGAGGAAAAGGCAGAAGCCTGGTCCACGGAGAGCAGAGAGAACCTTCACATCACTGATGATGTAACTGCACTGCTACATCCACCACTGCCTTGGGGCTTCTCATTAGGTGAGGTGGTAAAGTTCCTTTGGGGGAAGCCAGTTTGAGCTGGTCTTCTGTTGGAGGCAGCCAAATACATCTCAATGGATGGGGGGAGTAAAACATAGGAGAGTTCTGTATATAAGTCCAATGACTGAAATACCAGGACCCACAGAAGTCTCAACTGGCAGACTCTGATCCACAGCCCAGGATTCGTGCAGACACCTCTCAGGAACGTTCCCTATGTGTGCTTCGTGCCTGGCACCGAGCTCAGAGACGGGGCGGGAGAAAACATGAATCAGACGTTCCTCTGGCTCTGCCAGGAAGAGAGCTCCCCGTCACCTCAGGGCCTCTTCTGCTGGTCCCTCCATCTGGAACTCCGCCTCCACTGCTGCTCCCAGCTAGCTCTTACTCAGCCTTCAAGTCTCAGCTCCAGCGTCACTTCTTAAGGAGCCATTTTCGAAGTACCCACGATAGATTATGACCCCTGGTTATATATTCCTAAATACTCTTATTTTTTCTTTCTGCAACTCATCACAGTTCATCTAAGAATTGATGTCTGCTTTCCCACCTGAACTCAGAGTGATGGGTCTGCAGAGCACAGTCTGCCATCATAAACTGACCCACATTTTATTTTTCCTAAATATTTTATTCTAAAAGGGAACCCTGTTTTGCTCTCGTAAATGAGAAAGTCACTCTCACTTCCCACAAATAGAAGGTTACCATCAAAACACAACAATGAAATCAAAATAATGCCATTAACGTCCCAGTGAGCTCATGCGGCCTGCTCAGGGCTGTGAGCTGGAGGCTGCTCCCTCTGCTGAAGAGAGAAATTAGCCACCACTGGGAGACATGAAAGACTCAGCGCTGATCTGAGACTTTCTCTTGACAACAATCAGCATGTCAGATAGAGAAGGGAAAAGGATCGGCTTTCTCAGAGTGTCCACCTGTGGCATTTGATGACATCCCTGTGCACCCTCTAAAATCATCTATACCAATGGAGGATTGTGGCCCAGGCTACAGGAAACATGTGAGGATCACGTAGACACCAGGGGCCTTTTTACCAAGATGGTGTTGTTCAGGAAGATCTCTGAGGCACACTGATGACAAATGCCACCTGGAGGTCTGCCTGACTCACCCTTTCTTCTGAGAACAGCCCATCACCCAAGGCCCAGCCAACTGGGCTGTGGGGACACTTGACCCAGACTGGTTGAGTCAGTCAGCTCCCCTTCTGTGGAATCCAGAATAAGGACCTCAGACTGAGGCCCCAGTGTCCTGGGAGCTGGGTGAGGGTTTGTGTTCAGAAGGACCTTGTTTCTGTCCCAACGATCCCTGATGCAGACACAGGGAGACCAGGCAGGAGAAGGGACAAGAAAACTGCAGGGGCTGTGAGGAGGGACGGTGGCTCCTGTGACCTCCTTGACCAGCCAGGAATCAAGGAGGCTGAGGTCCCCCACAGGGGTGACAGGTAAGCCCTTACCCAGTGAGACCAGGAGCCTGCAGGTCTCCAGCATCACCTCCTGGTACAGGGTCCTCTGATGCAGGTCAAGCTGTCCCCACTCTTCCTGGGTAAAGGTCACCGCCACATCCTTGAAGGTCACCAACACCTGGAAAGTCAAACAGGTAGTGATGTTGGCCTTGTGCTGCTGGATGAGATAAAAGCCTGTCACTTAGTCACTGGTGAAGGTGCAGAGAGACCCAGGCCCAAATCACCAAGGCCTTCTGAGGGGTGAGTTCAGTTTTGGGCTCAAGGGGGAGGTGGACGTGGCCTTTGGACACAATGCAATTGTGTGGCTGAGAGAAAAGCCTCCCATGGGGGAGGCCACTGGAGATAAGAGACAGTGGTGTTCCTGTGAGGGCTGTGGGAGCAGATGGTAAGTGCTCTGGGATGTCAGAGCAATGGGGAAAATGATCATGATGACAACTCCAACAATGAAAACAGCAGCAGCTGAGCCTCCCTGGTCCTCGCCGCGTGCCCGCCCCGGGCTGAGGGCTTCACAGACTGAGGTAAAGTGACTAAAGATCTTGCTGTGGAGCCAGACTCCCAGGGTTTGAATCAGGACTCCTGAATCTGCCTCTTGCCAGCTGTGTACCATGGGGAGGACATCACAGTGTTTCTCTATGCCTCGATTCCACATCAATACAATGATCATTGCCACTTCCCCAGGCAGTTCTGAGAACTAAAGAGAAAGTGTTCCCATGGCAAGTACTGGGGTGCCTGGTCCCAGTAAGTGTTCAATGTCATTTGTGACTTCTACTAAAAATCCTCCCACAGTCCATGAGGTAAATGCCATCATCACCTCCATGTCACAGCCAGCAGCCTGGGGCTCAGGCAGCTCTAGAAAGTCACCCACAATCTCACATTTAAGGGGCAGAGGCAGGATTTGAACATCTGGCAAAAGGTGGCACAGAGCTACCAGAAGATGGGCAGGTGGGGGCCGCGGTACCTTAGCTAGAGCTAAAACAGCGGAAAAGATGATCCTAAGAGGTGACCGACACACAGTAAGGGGGCCGGGAGACAGCCCTACAGAGACCTGAGGACAGGGACCCAGGCACAGAGAAGTGTGAGGGCAAAGCCTGCAAAATGGGAAGAAGTTTGGCAAGTTCTGGAAGTATGGCTGGGTGCAGTGAGCAAGGGAAGAACAGAAGAAGCATGGAGGGAGAGGCAGGCGCAGATCTAGTGGAGCCCTGTGGGCCGCGGCCGGGGGTGGGGGGTGAGGGGAGGGTGTGAGTATTTATTATGAGTGTGATGAGAGCCCCTAAAGGGGAGGCCCATTCATTCAACCATTTATTGAGTGCCTTTTACAAGCCCAGACCATTCTAGGTCTTGGCATAGAGCAGCAAGAGACACATTCTGGGACTGGAAAGGGATCCTACGCAAACAACTAAATAAATGAGCAAGACATTGTCAGAGGGCCCTGAACATTCCAAAGGAAAGAAAATGGAGCAAGGAGATTAAAGAGATGACAGACCACTTTAGATGGGGCAACGGAGACCTTTTTAAGGAGGGGACACTGGAGTGAGTCTGCAATAAAGTGAGGGAGGGACCTTCACCTGGACGGGAAATTAACCAATAAGACAATCCCCAACAGTGATCAGGGCTACCATGAGGCTACTCGGGATGACTGCTGGAGAGTTACCACACTCCTGCACACGATCATCACCGACCACTTGAATGGACTCACTTTTCTAGTATAACTGAACGTCTTAAAAAGGGAAATAGATTCACTATTGTCAGTGGGAAGCCAGTTCTACCTGCTGTAAACTGAAAGATAAATTCCTTGGCCTTTATGGCTCCCAGACTGTCCCGCCACCGTTTCAGCCCTCACATTGCAGCAATCCCAAAACGCTGCTCCTGCCTCTCCCCAACCCAAGCCGGATCCCTGTAGAGGCCAGAGGCCAGGGAGGGCCAAGAGTCAGACTCCTGCTGGGTGAGCCTGTAAAATCAACACAGGCCCAGGAGACATCTCTGGAAACAGCGCCGGAGCGATGCTCCCTGGACTGTGCTGGGCAGTGGGAGACACAAACCCATACACACTTTCCAGTTCCCTCAACTCAGGAAAAAGCACCGTTAATATTCCTATTTTATAACCAAGAAAATAGAAGCTAAGGGCAGCAGGGGCACTTGCTCCTAGTCACAGCCTCGGGAAGGGGCGCGGCCAGAACCCACAGGGAAGTCTCCAGATTCTGCCCCCTCGCTCCTCCCTGCAGGTCGTTCCACGCGCACGGCGCGGGGTCGTGGGGCGGAGTGGGTTCCAGAAGCCACATCTCTCCCTTCCACACAGCATTCTATTGGCTGAAGAAATGGGACCGTCCCCCGGTAGCCCCTGACCTGGATTCGGACCCTGGAGCCGACAGCCCCCAATCCTGAGGCTCAGAGAAACGACGGCCGGGAGACGGCAAGGCGAAGGGTCACAGGACGCCGCCATCCCGCACGTCGGGCGCCGTGGCCACGCGGGTGGGGTCCCAGCGGGCGAGGGGCCTGGGGCACCGTCCACTAACCTGCACGGGGTCCAGCGGCGGCGCCATTGGACCGTGGGGAGAGCAGGGCCGCGCCGGGGGCAGGGAGCGTCCCGCGGGCTCAGCCGACCCTCCCCCAAGTCCTACAAAGGGGCCGAGGTGCGTCCTCCTCTCAGTCTTTCCGCCTTCCGTCCAAACAAGCGGCGCGGGGCTCACCGCGGGTGTGGACAGACCCCCGCCCCGGCACAAACGTCCATCCCCGCGCCGCCTCTGTCAATACGGGCCAGCCACGCCCCTTTCCGGTTCGACAACGGTCGGGCACAGACAGCTGTCCCGCGGAGTACAGCCTTCTGGGCAATGTAGTTTTTATTCTGCATCCCACCAGGCAAGGGACGCTCTGCTCCTTCCAGGAGCCGAGGGCGCAGAGGCCCGGAGAGGCGCCCTGCGAAAGGGAGTGCAGAGGCTCCATCGGAGGAAGAGAGGCATCGGATGTTCCTAAAGGGGACGCGCCCAGATTTCTCAGCAGTGTTTTCTCCATCTTGTTATTTCAGACGTTCCCAATGGTGCAAGTGCCAGTCACAATATGAGGGAGTAACAAGATATGTCATTCAGATACAAAGTAGGAGTCATAGCTGCGAACTAATAACCACCTTGTTGCTCTTCAAATACACGCAGATTGAAGCTTTAGAGCCAATTTTGTGAGTTTTGTATGTTGGCTCAGGGTCAAGAGAGAAAAGACGTTACAGAGGGCTGTTACTGAGATGTTGGGGAGGAAGATATTGGATGTCCCTGAAACAGGGGAACGATAGAGAAAACTTTGTTTTCTATAAATTTTTAAATAAACTTGTGAAGTTCTTCAAAATTCTGTGCGGGATATATACAGTGGATTTAATTTACATAAATGAGGAAAGTCTGACATAAATTATAATTTTAAGCTTATATTATCCAAGTGTCTTTATATTTATTCTGCCCTTCTATTTTTTAAAAATATATTACTTAAAAAAGGGAGAAAATATGTTATAGACTCCATTCAGCAGAACAGGAACCCAAAGAAAAACCTGAATGCACACACTGCAATGTCATTCAGTCACGAAATATGTGCTTTCAATAGTTTATAGTTTCAATAATATTTTCAACCAACAAATATTATCTTATTACTCTTTAACTATATGTAGATCAAAGCTTCCGAGTCAATTTTGTAGGCTTCAGTATGTGCAATCAAGGGACACAGAAGAGAAGAGTTCAGCCAGGGTCATGACGGGGGAAATGGATGAGGGATGTCAGGAGGCCCAAAAGGAAGTAGACAATGTGGCATTCTGCCTGTCCCCCCCACCCCCCGCCCCGTTGCATACACGCACACACATTCTTCCTGCACAGATACATCTCAGTGTTTATGTTCCAACCCCAGCAAGGCCCATTGTTTTTTTCCATATAATATTTCTAACTCAATTTCTTGACATCGATACTGCTATGGTCCCAATGCTTGTTTTCCCCTCAATTCATATGTTGAAAATCTAATGCCTAATATGATAGTAATAGGAGATGAGACCTTTGGAAGGTGATTAGATACCAGAGCCCTTATGAATGGAATTAGTGCCCTTATAAAAGAAGCCCCAGGAAGTTCCTTTGCCCTTCCTACCATGTGAGGACACAGAGAGAAGGCTGTCGGTGAACCAGGAAATGGGTTCTCACCAGACATCGAATCTTCCAGAGACCTGATCTTGGACTTCCAGCCTCTGGAACTGTGAGAAATAAATTTGTGATGTTTATAAGCCACCCAGTCTATGGTATTTTCTTATAGCAGCCCAAAAAGACTAAGATAGATACAATTCATTTTAGAATCTTAGACTTATCTGAAAAGAAGAGCCATTTACCAAATGCTTTTTCCTACTATGACAGTGGCTGGCATGATCATGGTCTGATCATGTGTGCAAAGGGGGCGTCTTATCCCTGAGATAAACATTTGCTTATTGTTTGAGGATGAGGTTAGTGATCCAAATAATTATTCTGAAAATTGCTAAATAGAATGAAGGTATCAAGCTCTTTCTTCTCTTTTCTGTACAGACTGTGTTCTGAGGTAACAGGAGATTATGGAAAATTCTTCCTTATAAAGGATTTTTAGCTAATAAATGCAGAAATAGCAATAGAAGTAGGATACAAATGTTTCAACAGCTCATAAAATAATCAACTACCCAATGATCATCATTGAGTGCTAACACAATAGATAAAAGATGCATGGCAGATTGATATTGGATAGAAAAAACTAGTAACATTACGACCCAATCACAGGAGAGAGACACCCAGACATCAGAGCGGGCTTATGTGATCCAGACATAATTTCTCAGCACTGTGTGGAGTATTATGGCCAAAGGGTGAATCTGGATTTCAAACTTGTTTGGATGGCAAGACTATTCACTGAAATTGGGAATATGGAGTAATAGGCAAGATGTTGAATTTCTGTTATGATGAGCTCAGGGTGCGTTTGAGACATTCAAGGGGAGACATTGGGTAGAGGAGATGGGGGAGCACTTGGAACAGACTCAGGATCTGATTTGGTGCTGGCCACGGACACTTATTGGCTGGCTGAGCAGCCTGAAGGATGACTAGTGGGAAGAGGCCACACATGGCAGCGAAGCCTCCAGCTGCCTCTGCAGTCAGCTGTGAGATAGACAAGTCTAAATATCATGTTAGTATTTTGAGTACACAAAGGCCATGGAGACATAATACAAGGAAATGCCTCTGAGAGTCCGAAGGACAAAGAGGAGGATGAATAAATGAATGGAGAATGTGGGAAAGGATGGGATGCAGAGTATAAAAGAGATAGTAATTTCAAGGGGAAGAAATATCCCTTTTTTCCTGAGTCGGGAAGACAGTCTATGAGAAAACATACGATATTACTATTTTTCATTATGATTAATATTACTACATGGATAATACTAATAGTTTACTTTTGCTGAGCCATTTCTTATGAATAAGGCACAACACTATGCACTTCTCTGCATTATCTCATTACATCCTCAAGTAACCCAATGACACAGGAATGATTATCACTCTATTTTTCAAGAGTAGGTTGAGTATTTTTTAAAAGTAGCTGGTACACAGGATATTTCAGATCCAATAAATTAGGTTAATTAGAAAACACCTTCTGGAAGGAGGGGTTCATATTCCCAATGTCCAATGGGATTGTAAAGCAAGCCCATTTTCTCATCTCCTCAGGAACACAGCTGAACCACATTTCCCAGACCTGAGCACCCTGGTGTGGCCCAACGCCTACTTCCTGTCAATGGAATATGAGTGGAAGTGATGTTTGTGTGCAAATGGGTGTGACTTCTGCCCTCCCCTTTCATTTCCCCTATGCAACCTGGATGATGCCAGAGCAAACACAAAGCTAGATGGGGACATTAGAAGGCACCTGGGTCCCTGAATAACTGGTCCAGAGCTCCAAGCTGACCCACACTGGAACTTGATGTGAGAGAGAAGCAGGGAGGCCACACTGAGGAGCTTCCCACAGAAGTCCAGAGGCAGGGGTGCCCTTGCAGTCTGAAGCCTGCAGTGGCACACATATACTCAGCTTCTGGCTGCCCTTGTGAACACACACTTTGGTCTCCTTATTCAGAAACGTGGTATGTATCTTCACAGTAAAGTGTTAGGAATCTCTTCCTGTAGGCCTTGCACTAAAGGATTCTATTTTGAGTTTTCCTCACAGCCTCCTATGAAGCAGGTGGCTGACAGGCACCATTTTCCACAGGGTGAAACCGAGGCTCAGGGAGATCAACGTAACTGCTGAAAGGCGGGGAACTGATGAGCAGTTGATCCAAGCTAGAGACCCAGGTTGGCCGTCTCTGGCATCTGTGCTGCATAATCACAAAGCTACGCAATACTGCTCTGGAAGGGGCCAAGTCCTGGTAAAATGATGATGATGATGACAATGATGACGATGACTGCAGCAGGGATCATAACCATCAACAGGCCCATAGTTAGGGAGCACCAGGCGCTGTCCTATGCACTTTTCATACATTAACCAATTTATCCTAATACAGTCCTGAGCAGTAGATACCGTGTTATCCATTTTACCAAGGAGGAAATGGACACGCAAAGAGGTTCATTAACTTGCACAGGGTCACACAGCTCACAAGCAGCGGAGCTGGAATTCAACACCATCAGTGGGCCTCAGGAGCTGGGCTCCTGGGTGCTACACAAAGAAGGAAATGATGTGCAGCTGCTGTGTGAAGTCAGAAGCCTTAGCGGAAGCGGGCCATGAAGGCAGGTGTGGGGGGCGGTATGAGTGAGAGAAGTTAATAGGGGGAAGAGCCTATGAAAGGGGATGATTTGGTGATACCCAGATGTCAGCATTTCATGAACCACTAAAAAGAATTTTAAAACTAGAAAGCCCACACAGAAATTTGCTCCAAAAAGAACATCTCATAGACATCAACTATCATTTCCTCTCACCCACATTTCATAAAAGAAAGAACTTTTACCACCAAAGAAGGGAGAGGATGGCATCTCACAAGGGAGGGGCATCTTCTAAAGTGAGTAAGTTGAGCTTGATGAGGAACTTACTGCATTTGGCTGTATTTTCCTGACATTGAGAGGACAGAGATGTCATGAGTCTTAAATGAATGGCCATCAACAGTGCCTGGAACAGACCCAACATGTACTCAGTGTCAGGAAACATTAGCTGTGGCCATTGATATTACTGGTTCCAATTTAAATGGATCTGCTTTTTATTTACCTTAAATAGATTTATTCTAAAAGGGAATTGTTCATTGCTCTGGTAAATTGGAAAATCAGTTTGATTGGCTGCAAATGGAGAACTGCCCTCAAAACACAGCAATGAAATTGAAATAATAAAATCAAGTCCCAGCGAGCTCACGCTGCCTGCTGAATGCTGTGAGTCTAAAGCTGTTCTCTCATTAAAAAGAGAAATTATCCACAGCCAGGGCAGCATCAATGACCAAGTGCTGAACAGAGACTTCCTCTTGAAATCATTCAGGCAGAAAAGAGCAGGGAGAAAGGATCGTCTTTCTCAGGGAGATCATCCACGCCATGTGAAGACGTTTCTGGGCACTCTCCAGCAGAGGGGTGTGGCCTGGGCTTCAGGAAACAGGGAAGATCATGTAGACACCAGGAGCATTTTTACCGAGATTGTGTTGTTTAGGAAGATCCCCCCGGAAGGCGCTGATGGCAAATACCACCTGGAGGTCTGCCTGACTCAGCCGCTTTTCTGAGAACAGCCCATCACCCACGGCCCTGCTAACTGGGCTTTGGGGATAATTGCCTTAACCAGGCTGAGCTAGTCAGCCTCTCTCTTGTGGATTACGGAATAAGGACCTCCAACTGAGGACAGAGTTGCTGGGCCCTCGGGTTAAGATTGTGTTCAGAAGGCATATTTCTTGTCTGATGTTTCCTGATGCAGACACAGGAAGACCAGGCAAAAGGATGTGAGACTAGAACACAGAAAACAGCAGGGGCTGTGGGTAGACACAGGAAGGCTCGAGAGGCGGTGCTTACCAGCCACCCATGAGCAAAAGGTGGAAACAGGAAGGAAGCCTTGGGTTGTCCACATGGCAGAGAGGTGAGGTCTTACCAAGGAACGCCAGGAGTTCACAGTTCTCCATCATATCCTGCTACAGTGTCCTCTGGGGCAGGTCCAAATCCCCTTATTTCTCCCAGGTGAAGGACACAGTGATGTTCTTTAAGGTCACCAATGCCTGAAGAGTCAGAGGGTGCCAGTAGGCTTGGATTGTTGCATGAGATTAGAACCTATTGCTCAGTCACTGGGAAAGCTGTAGCGAGTACCACTGAATCACTGAGGCCTCCTGAAGAATTTCTATGTTGGCCTACTGAGGGAGGGCCACGTGGCCTCTGGACATAATGGAATTGTAGCTGAGATGCCTCTAACTGGGGAAGCAATTTCTGAGTGAAGTCTGCTGCTGGGCCTCTGGATGGCTTCTACCCCCAACCCCGTGTCCCCATGCACTCACATTCAATCATCCAAACTGTGAGCCTCCAGGTTGTGCCAAGGTGTGCACCTGCACCCTATTCTGACCCCCATCAGTGCTTCATCAAGCCTGTAGAATGATGGGGAGAGTGGTTCTCTCCAAACCACACAGTCCCCGCATTGTCACACTCAGTACATGGAGACTGTGTGATTGTATGTGTGTGCATGTTGCAGAAATAAATGAAAACCATCACAAATGAGCACAAGCAAAAGCTACAGGCTATTTATTCACAGTTTGCTACAGCAAGACAGTCACCGTCGCTTGCTTTGGCAGACACTCAAAGGCAGACAGCAATATGGGAAAATTTGATGATGAAAGAAGAGAAAGCTTCAGGAACTCCCTGACGGAGGCCGTTAGCATGGGGAGGCTGGAGGCGGGCTAACTAGCAGCAACACATCCTATGTGATTGGCTAGGGGAACACATTTGGCTTGCTCTAGTTGGTCCTGAGTCAGAAGTGGGGGCAGATTTTAGGAAGCTAACAACTATTCACCAAGTCCTGCCCATTGTGGGTTGATTACTACAGAGGATGTGGGTCACAGTTCTATTTTCATACATGGTCTGGCCATTGTCTGTGTGCATATTCAGTCTCCATGTATGCGCATGCAAGCCACACACCAGGCCCTGGGGCATCCTTATCACCTGCCTGTCTCACAAATCTCTGTGCGGTATTGGTGCTTTCATGTGGCCACAACTCCTATGGTGTATCGGTACCTGTACCTGTCTCACAGGTCCCTCGTGTGCTTTGCATAAGCTGGCTGGGTGTCCCACGTATGTCACACTTGTTTTCTGTTGTGGATGTGGTAAATGCACATGTGTGTACAGGCTGTGTTGAGGTGTCAGTTTCACATACCTGTTGCACAGGGTTTGAGATATGTTTGTCTCTAGGATATGCTGCAGTGACACTACCAGACACGAAAATGCACTCTCCCACTCTCCTGGGGACATCTGCAACATATGGTAACTGACATGCTTTTGTTTCCAGGCTGAGTTGCAGTGTTCTAGCAAAACACACTGTCACACTGCATGGGTTTCCAGGTGTGTCACTCTTACATATTTATCTACCAGGAGTAGACCTCAATCATCCATCTCATTACCATCCAGTGTACAGGAAATATGGGAGGGTCAAGCATGGTAAACAGCTTCAGACAGACGCAAAAAAACCCAAATCCAGAACATGGCAAATTCTGATGGACAAACGACTAAGCAACTTCAACAAATGACTGGTCCAAGAATTTAAAAATGAAGTGATATCTGTAAGTTAGTAGAGACTTACCAGATACATCTACTAAAAGTCATAGAGATTCATTTTGGGTCTGATTGCCTTAAAGAATACTCATATTTTTGGGAAAACCGAAAAAACCTGAGCACTGACAATATACTTTATGACACTTCAAATATTTTGTTTGAAAAAGTTATTAGGATTATGAAAGAGTCCTTATGTTTTGGAAATGCATTCTGAAGAGATTAGGCTTTGAATGACAAGATGTTGGGATTCTAAGTAAAACAATTCAGTAATGTGTGTGGTGACAGATGAAACAAGAATGGCCATGAATTGATCAATGATAATGGACTGGGGATGAGGCCACGGAGCTTTATAACACATTCCTTTCAAGCACATGTTTGAAAATATCCATTACAAAGGGCAGATGATGTGCTTTTATCAATTTTATGTTAGGAGGGATGGATTGAAAAGCACAGAGGAAATTTTTGGTTTCAGGGATTTAAGCATGTATCAAAACACAAATTGTACACTTTAAATATGCACAATTTATTATAAGACAATTATACTTCCATGAAGCTATTTTTAAAGTAAATGTAGTAAATACTCAAAAGTTGTCACTTCCAAATTATTTTAGTCTGTCTTACTCTTACATATCTTCCCGAGGTTATCGTGACCACTGCATCATGTGGTGGGAACAGAATACAATGCTGTGCTACTGCATGTCTCTTCCCAGCTCCAGGTTTAGTGACATCATTTTGGCAACTTAAAATTGGCCAGGATGCGAGTATATACACCACAGAAACTGACCAACACTACAAAACAAGGCTTGCTTATTTTACTGAATTTATACTGTGATTAGCACAAAAAATTGAGAAAATATTCTTATAGTATTCAAAAACAATACTTCTATTTAGCAAAGATGACATATCACTGCTGAAGAATGAGTGAAGTTCCAACAAATGTCTTTGTTATACATATGTCTTTTTATTTATTAATGAAAAGGAAAATATCAGCCAACATCCATTGAAAAATAAGCAAATGGCATTAAGTCATTTAAAAAGATATACAAGTGGCAAACACACAAAAAAATGCCCAATGTCATGAAGCATCACAGAACTGCACTTAAAATCACAGTGAGATGCCATTACACCCCTACTAAAACAGCTAAAATTAAAAAGACCAATGAATACCAAGTATTGGCAGAATGTGGAGAGACAGGAGCTCTCATGTACTATTGGTGGGAACATGGGTACAACCAGTTTAGATCAGAGTGTGGCAGTTTCTCAAATATTGAATCATTCACATACTCTGAAGTATTGGCACAAGAGAAATAAAACACATATCCACAGAAAGAATTGGATGCCTCTGTTCACTGCAGCTTTATTTCTAAAAGCAGCAAACTAGAAACAATGCAGCTGCCCATTAACAGATGAATGGATAAACAACAGTGGCATATGCATAGAGAACACTACTCAACAATAAAGAGTGAACTCTTCATACAAGCAACATTGATGAATCTCAAAATAATTATGCAGTGTGAAAAATATCAGAAAAAAAGAGTAAACACTTCATGATCCAATGCATGTAAAATTCTAGGCAATGCAAACTAATCTGTTATTAAAGAAAGGAAATCATTGGACTCCTGTAGGCCTAGGAAGGACAAGATTATAAAAGGGCACAAGGAAAATCACGCATGTGCTCATTACCGTGACTATGATGGTTTTATGGGTTTATAAGTAAGACAAATCTTTTCAAATTGTACACCTTAAATATGTGTAGATTACTGAATGTCAATTATGCCTCAATAAAGTTTCTAAAAAATAGTTCAAAATTAAAAAATCTAGATCTCTCACTCTTTTTGGAAACCAGAAGGTTTACTAACCCACTCCACTCTACTGTTAAGCCGTCTCCACTCTATTTCTCCTTATTCCTGGGGAAGGACAGTCATGAATCAGGGCACGAGCACTGGAGGCTGTTCCAATCTGGGACAACAGACAACAGGACCACTGGCTGGATCATAAAAGCCACATTCCTGGACAACAGGCCCTCCATTCTCTATCCTCATGTCCCTGCCTTTACAGCAATGGACTTGAGGTAAACAGACTGGAAAGACAACTGGAATTCACAAAACCTTCAGATTATTTGTTCTAACAATGACTTCAGCTGCAAAAGATGCACAGTCTGGAGGTCCTGTGATTCCTCACAGCCACAGTCACTGGAAGATTTGTGGACGTACCTTCAGAAGGGGCACAGTCCATCTGTTTTGCTGCAGGCTCTTCACTGCCTATTAATCACACCCCGGATTTCAGTACCAATCATGGTTCACACCTGGCTCCTCTGGTCTGATGAGTGACAGAGCCTACAGAAATATGGACATCAGGACACTTGGTTCCTTTGTAGAGCCTGGTGAAAAGCTTCCCCTCAACAGTGCTGGGCATTGTGTGACACCCCCCGGGGAACAAGAGAAGAAATTCATGCCATGCCCAAAGGCACTGGAGCTTGCCAAAGCAAGTGACCCCTCCTCAGGGTGACCTATGGTCTCAAAATATATGGAGAAATCCAGGACACAAATCAGGACCACAAAGCAACGCATTGGTTCCTAGGTCTTGGGCAGCAATGCAAATTAGGCCAAAACTGGAATGAGAACTACTCTCTGTCGTACTGTCCCTGCTGAGGCGCACACTAAGTTGAAGGCCCACAAAAGCCATCCATCCCTTCACACAAATGGAGCCCAATTCTGTTTTCTACCCACCAAAAACAGTGCCTGTAACCCCCAAGATTAAAGGTAGATTAAACATTAAGAATTTTATTACAGCACAAACCAGAGGACGGTGAGGCAGACAGTTACCAGTTGATGACTTGGAGGCTGGAAAAATCAACAGGGGTCATGTGAGACCAACAATTCCCATGAAGAAGAAAAAGCCTTCCCTGCAAGCCTCCAGCAGAGCCCACCCTTAGCCCAAACTAGGTCATATTCATACTGAATCAATCAGAAAAAGGAAATTGCTGTAAAGGCACCTGCTAGTCAAAATTTCCTTCAGGGACTGGGAGAGTGACAGCACAGAAGTCTGCTTTGCCTTAGCACATCGGGGTGACCAAGAAACACTGTGCAAGGTGGTAGAGCTGAGATGGCTTCTACCAGAGAGACTGGCAGTCATGTAACTCTGGCAAGGGCCCGGGGAGTTTAGAGTGTGCAATGCAGCTCCTATAAACCTCATATATGTCTGAACTCCTGGGGAATTTCACCCCTCTGCATGTTTGGAAGTATGAGGTTCAACTTCAGGCAGATGGCTCCCTCACAAAAGCCATCTAGTGCCATTACAGTGAACAAGGAGACAGCACATTTCCTTCAGGTCTGAGGCCTTTCCCAAGTGTGGACTTTCTGGCACTAAATGTTAGATGTTGGAGTAAAGGATTTCCCATATTTCCTGCGTTCATATGGCCTCTCCATGGTGTGAAATTTTCGGTGGAGATTGAGGCTGGAGCGTTGGCTAAAGGATCTGCCACATCTGCTGCATTCATAAGGCCTTTCTCCAGTGTGAACTACCTGGTGTTGAATGAGAACAGACTTTTGCCTAAAGGATTTCCCACACTGGCCACACTCATAAGGCCTGGCTCCAGTGTGAATACTGCAGTGCTGAATAAGGCTAGTGCTTCGACTAAAGGATTTTCCACATTCACCACACTTATAAGGCCTTTCTCCAGTATGAATTCTCTGGTGTTTAGTGAAGATGGCTCTTCTGCTAAAGGACTTCCCACACTGGCCACACTCAAAAGGCCGTGTTCTACTGTGAATTCGCTGGTGTTCAACAAGGCTGTAGCTTTGTCTGAAAGATTTCCCACATTCAGTGCACTCATAAGGCCTTTCTCCAGTGTGACTTCTGTTGTGCCGATCGAGTTTAGATTTGGATCCAAAGGCTTTCCCACATTCCCCGCACTCATAAAGCCTTTCACTAGTATGAACTCTCTGGTGTCTAATGAGAGTGGCTCTTTGACTAAAGGATTTCCCACACTGGACACACACATAAGGCCTTGCTGTGGTGTGAATTCTCCGGTGTTGAACGAGGGTGAAGCTTTGTCTAAAGAATTTCCCACATTCGTTGCACTCATAAGGCTTTTCCCCAGTATGAGTTCTCTGGTGCCGAACAAGATTGGATTTGCACCCAAAGGCTTTCTTACATTCCTCACATGCATAAGGCCTTTCTCCACTATGAATTCTGCAGTGTTCGATAAGGTTGGAGCATTGACTAAAGGATTTCCCACATTCACCACACTTATAAGGCCTTTCTCCAGTGTGAACTCTCTGGTGTATAATGAGGGTGGCTCTTTGCCTAAAAGATTTCCCACATTCACTGCACTCATAAGGTCTCTCCCCAGTGTGGACTCTCTGGAGCTGAACAAGTAAGTACTTACAGTGGACGGCTTTCCCATATTTGCTAGACTCATAAACTTTTTTTCTAGTGGAGACTCTTGGGTGGTAAACAAGACTGTGTTTGTGGCTGGAAGCTTTCCCACATTCACGCAACTTGTAATGACTCTTTCCACCATGAAAGGCCTCTCCATGCTTGGTGATTTTGTTTGACTTCTCACCGTTGGGAATGATCTGGTGTTGGAGAAGGCCCATTGTGACCAGGAACTCCTCTTTAGTCTTTCTACAGGTGAAGGGATTCCCTGACACATGGAATATACAGCTCTTTACAAATGATGCTCTATCCACGTCCCTTTTCTCTGCATTGGAATGCTTCTGAGGCTGGTGTAGGTTTGCACATGCCCCAACCAAGTATGGTTTCTGCTCAGGTAGATCAGCCAGGTGCAAAACGTCTTTCAAGATTGGAACACACTTCTCACAGGGGTGAGCCTTCTGGGTGGCTGGACCTACCTTTGGAGTCCTGATCTGTGATAAAGCTTCTACAGAAACACTCTGCTCAAAAGGTGTCTCTCCATTCTCTGTTCCATGCCAACAAACTGAAAGAAAAAAAATACTGATGAGTCATGCTGACTATGGTATGAGAACATTAATCATTTTTTTTAACTTTCTGTATAATATGATGTTTTGATATCTTAAAAAACCTTGATGGCCAGTGAGACAGTAGACTTGAATAACACTATAGACCAAATGGACCTAACAGACATATATAGAACATTCCATCAAACAGCAGCAGAATACACACTCTACTCAAGGGCATAGGGAAAATTCTCAAGGATAGATCATATAGTAGACTACAAAACAAGTCTTACCAAATTTAAGAAAACTGAAATCATATCAAGTATCTTTTCTGACCAAAATGTGATGAAAATAGAAATTAGTAACAGGAGAATTGGAAAATTCACAAATATGTGGAAATTAAACAACACATTCTTAAACAACCAATGAGTCAAAGGTGAAATCAAAAGGGAAATCAAAAAATATCTTGAGAAAAATGAAAATGGAAACACAATACACAAAACTTATGGGATCTAGCAAAAGCAGTCCTAAGAGGGAAGGTTATAGCAGATACATATCTACATTAAGAAAAAAAGAAAAATCTTAAATAAGCACCCTACCTTCACACCTCAGGGAACTAGAAGAAGAACAGACTAAGGTTGATGTTAGCAGAAGGAAGGAAATAAAGATCAAAGCAGAAATAGAAAGAGACTAGAAAAACAATAGAAAAGATCAAAACTAAGAGTTCTTTTTAAAAGATAAAATTGACAAAGCTTTAGTTAGAGTAAGCAAAAAAAAAAAGAGAGAAGACTCAAACAAATAAAATTATAAATGAAAGAGGGGACATTAAAATTATTACCACAGAAATATAAGAATCATAAGAGACTACTATAAACAATTGCACACCAACAAATTGGACAACCTAGAAGAAAAAATGGATAAATTCCTAGAAACAACCAACCTACTGAGACCTAGTCATGATGAAGTAGAAAATCTGAACAGACTAAAAATGAGTAAGGACATTGAAGCAGTAATCAAAAACCTCCCAAAAAAGAAAATCCAAGGATTTGATGGCTTCACTGGTGAATTCTATGAAACCTTCAACAGCAATCCTCCTCCAAAAAGCTGAAAAGGAAGGAACACATCTAAAATCATTTTACAAGGCCAGTGTTACTCTCCTACCAAAGCCAGATAAGAACACTACAACACAAGAAAATTACAGACCAATATCCCTGAGGAACATATATGCAAAAATCCTCAACAAAATACTACTAAACCAAATTCAACAGCACAATAAAAGGATCATACACCATGCTGAACCAGGATTTATCCCTGAGATGAAAAGATATTTCCACAAACACAATAAATGTGATACACCACATTAACAGAATGAAGGATAAAAATCATAAGATTGTCTCAATAGATACAGGAAAAGCACATGACGAAATTCAACATCCTTTCATGATTAAAACTCTCAATAAATACATATAGAAGGAACGTACTTCAATATAATATAGTCTATATATGAGAAGCCCACAGCCAACATCATACTCAATGGTGAAAAGTTCAAAACTTTTTCACTAAGATCAGGAACAAGGCAAGGATGACCAGTCTTGCCACTTCTATTCAACACAGTACTGGAAGTCCTAACTAGAGAAATTGGGCAAGAAAAAGACACAAAAGGCATCCAAACCAGAAAGGAAAAGTAAAATTACCTGTTTGTGGATAACATAATCTTATATACAGTAAACCCTAACAACTACACCAAAAACCTGTTAGAATAAATGAATTCAGTAAAGTTTCAGGATACAAAATCAACATATAAAAATCAGTTGTATTTTTATACACTAACAACAAACTATGCAAAAAGGAAATTAAGAAACAATCCTTTGTACAATAGCATCAAAAAAGAATAAAATACTTAGGAGTAAATCTAACCAAGGAGGGTGAAAGATCTGTACACTGAAAACTATAAAACATCGATGAAAGAAATTAAAGATGACACACATAAATGGAAAGATACCCTCCATTCATGGACTGGAAGAATTAATATTCTTAATTAATGTCAATACTACCCAAAGCGTTCTACAGATTCAATGTAATCTTGTTAAAAATTCCAATGGCATATTTCACAGAAGTAGAAAAAACAATCCTAAAATTCATATGGAACCACAAAACACCCTGAATAGCCAAGGTATTCCTGAGCAAGAAGAACAAAGCCAGAAGCATTGCACTTCATGGTTTTAAATTATGTCACAAAGCTACAGTAATCAAAACAGTGTGGTACTGGCATAAAAACAGACACATAGACCAATGGAACAGAATAGAAAACACAGAAATAAACCCATGAATATACGGTCAACTAAACTTTGAGAAGGGGCCAAGAATACAAAGTGAGAAACAGTGGCTTGTTTGACAAATGGTGCTGGGAAAACTGAATGTCCACATGCAAAAAAAAGAAAGTGGACCTTTACCTTACACCATACACAAAAATCAACTCAAAACGGATTAAAAATTCAAATATAAGACCTGAAACCATAAAATTCCTAGAAGAAAACATAGGGGAAAAGCTCCTTGACATTGGTCTTGGCAACGAATTTTTGGATATGACAACAAAAGCAAAAATAAATAATTGGGACTACATCAAACTAAAAGCTTCTCTACAGCAAAGGAAATAATCAACAACTTTATTGAAATGAAAAGACAACCTACAGAACGGGAGAAAATATTTGCAAACCATGTATCTGATAGGGGTTAATAGCCAAACTATATAAGGAATTCATACAACTCAATAGCAAAAAAACAAGTAATCCAATTAAAAAATGGGCAAAGGACCTGAATAGACATTTCTCCAAAGATATACAAATGATCAACAGGTATACGGAAAGGTGCTTAACATTACTAATCATCAGGGAAATGCAAATCAAAACCACAATGAGATATCACCTCACGCCTGTTAGGATGGCTATTATTAAAAGAAAAAAACAAAGGATAACAAATGTAGGAAAGGATGTGGAGAAAACGGAAACTTAGTACACTTTTGGTAGGAATGTAAATTGGTACAGCCATTATGGACCACAGTATGGAGATTGCTCAAAAAATTAAAAACAGAACTATTATATGATCCAGCAATCCCATTTTGGGGTATTTATCCACAGGAATTTAAATCAAGTTCGCCAAGAGATACCAGCACTCTCACGGTCACGGCAGCATTATCACAAAGCCAAGATACAGAAAAACCTTAACGGCCACCGACAGTTCAATGGATAAAGAAAACGTCATATATACGTACAATGGAATTCTATTCAGCCATGAGAAAGAAGGAAATCCTGCTATTTCCTTCTTGGATGGATCTTGAGGGCACTAAGTTAAGTGAAATGAGCCAGACACAGAAAGACAAATACTGTATGATCTCACTTATACGTGGAATCTAAAACAGTCAAACCCAAAGCAGCAAAGAGTAGAATGGTGCTTGCCCAGGGCTGGGGGAAGGGGAAAACGGGAAGGTGGTGGTTGAAGGGTACAAAGTTTCAATTAGCAAGATGATAAGTTCTGGAGATCTGCTACACAGCAGCGTCTACAGCCAACAATACTGTAATGCACAGTCAACATTGGCTACAAGGCGAAATCTTATGTTAAGTATTCTTACCACACCTACCTAATTTATTAAAAATTAATACTGATAATAATAAACGGTAGAAATAATAAATAATAAATGGGAGGAAACTCTGGGAGGCGATGGATATGTTTAGGCCTTGATGGTGATGATGGTTTCAAGGGTATATACTTATCCCCAAACCCGCTGAGTTGTATACATGAAATATGTACAGCTTTTTACATGTTAATCATTCCTCAATAAAGTGGTTTAAACATAAATAAAAAAATAAATAAATAACCTTAAACATTTACTAAAAGGCACCAACGGCCAAACTTCAAAAACATAATCATTAGTGGGGCTCAAATTATACCTGGGGATCCCGCTCCTTTTACTCACCGTACCCCCATACTGCTAGGAAAGTAACCAAATATAAAACAGAGAAAAACAGATATGCCTCACTTGAACTGTAGCCTTTCCTAAATTTCCCAATGTCATAGCACCCACTACCCGAAAATATCCCATACTGAGCACAGATGCTCTAACATGATGATGATAAATTTAAATTAACATAAGTCTTTGACACAAACTGACTTCATAAGACAGCACCCCATAGGCTACTCAGTAAAAACAGTTAATACAGCCCAATGTAAGTTAAAACAGGGCCTTCAAGGATTAAAACTTATTATATAAAATCTAATAAATAAAGGTGTGACTATCCTCACTGCTTCCCCATTCTATAGCCCAATCGTGCCTGTTCTTAAATCTGGAAAAACTAAAGGGTGCCTCATGGACTACAACCCGCATGCTGTGGCCCTATCCATCAGGACTTGATACCCAATGTCAATATTATTAAAACGACTAACTCAATCAGAACTTGCAACACAAAGTGCCATGCATACTTTCCTCCTGCCAGTGAGAGCACAAACAAGGAGAGATGCATCAGGCTGACTGCCAGATGCCTGAATCTCAGGCCCTCTCCTGCACACCTTGGGGCAAAAGGACTTCTGGCTGCTCAGGGCAGCGCACACAGCTCAGCGCTGGCATCCATAGCACACAAGAATAGGAAGTGGGGAAGTTAGCAGAGCCCACAGTCCAGCTGTGGCAAGAACAGAGCTGCCTCTGGGGGAAAAGAGGACAGAGAGGGACCAGGTCACTGGGGTGGGTGAAGGGCCTTACCCAGAGAGGCTATAAGTGCAAAGTTCTCCAGCACTGTGTCGTGGTACAGGCGTCTCTGAGCCTCATCTAGGATCCCCCACTCCTCCTGGGAGAAGTCGATGGCCACGTCCTCAAAGGTCACACAGTCCTGCCATGATGCGGACAGATCATTCCATGATCAACTTCTCTCCTAGGACCCCAAGTTCCTCTACCCACACATCCAACCTCTGCTCACCCTCCTCCCAAAATCCCCACCTTAGAGGAAATATTGGCCCTGGTGCCACAGATGCCTGCCCTCCTCTCACGGCATCATGACTAGCGTGTCTGCTCATAATAACGACAGGCAGATGGGCAGGGAGAAACCATCTAACAGTGGGCCTGGCACTAGGGTGTATGGCCCCCTGTAGGCAATTCTTCTGGAGTCCCCCAAATTGTGCCTCTCAGACACAACCAAATGTGGGCTCGCCCTTCACTCTTACGTCCTCAATGTCATGGCCATAGGTCCTTCAGTTCACACTCTTTCTCCTTGTCACTCTATCTACCACACCTCTCTCTGAGTCTCACTCCAGCAGCCACTTCTACCCTTCTGCCCACACCACAGGCATCTCCCCGGCCTGCCCAATGTTACTCAGCACATGTCATCCAGACGGTGCTGGTAAATTCAAACTGGATCCAGTACCACCCAGACCACTGATGATCCCAACTGGCAGAAGGGACGAAACCTGCTCTGAAGGCCTCCCTGCCCAATTCTGCTCCTTGCTTCAATCTCAGCCACTGAGAACCACCTGCAGATCTCAGACACCCATGGCTCTCTTCCACTTGTGCTGCACTTGATGTCCCCTCAGCAGTCACAGCCTCCCTTTCTCCATCTAATCATCATTCAAAGCCCAGCCCTAGAGGTCCTCCACCCCAGGCCCAGTGACTTACCCAGATGGTGAATTGCGCTCCTGTGCTAAATTGCCAGTCTGACTGAAACACCCCAGACACACCAAGATCACAACAAAATCCTGGAGAGCCCACAGAGCAGTGAATAAGCACTAATCCTGGCTTCACTGTCATCTTGTCTCGATTACTCCGCATTCCTCTCATGCCTACACTTCCCATGGAAGCCTTGGCCACCTGACAGATCATCTCCTCTCCTACGGCCTTCCCACAGCCACTTCTCTCCCTCAGCTGTGTTTGTGATGCCCACCAGCCCACCCAGAGACCCAAGCATGAGACCCTAACCCTAACCCCACCTTCCCCTTGCTGGGCTGCTAATACCATTACCATGATGACCATGATCCCCCCCAACTGTGACCCACAGCTACACCCCAGCGCAGACAGTGGCCACCACCTTTCGGATGCGTCCATACAGAACCCCTCCTCGGAGTTCCAGACCTGTGTGGCCACCCACTAATTGTTCTCTGAAACATCTCAGACTCTTAACATAGCCAAAAACAAAACTGATATCCTCAAGGAAAATTAACCTTACTACCAACTTTAATATACTGGTTAATGAAGTTTCCATCCTTCCAGCTGCTAAACCCCAAAACTTTGAAGTCACCATTGGCCTCCACCTTTCTCTGCTTCATCCTCAAAATCTGAAATTCTAGGTGGGACTAATTAAAAAACTGATCCAGAATCCAACCAGTTCTCCCACCTTGAGGACCACCACCCTGGTGCAACCACCAACACCCACCTGAAGTACTGCAGTCACCTCTTCCGTGTTATTCCTGTTGCCTCCCCACGCCCCCAGACTGCTCTCCATGCTGCAGCCACAGAGAGCCTGCTGAGACCTGGGTCAGATCACTGTCTCCCACCCCCAACCTCCTATTTGTCCCATCACCTCCAGAAGAGACACTCAACTTCCCCTGGAGCCATTCCAGGCCTGACACCTTCCCATCTGCTCTCAGTTCTCCTTTCTTTCTCAGGAGTCAGGAGACAGGAAAACTGCAGTCCCCTGAACAAGCTCAGTCTCAACTCCCAGCATTAGCACGTTCCGGTATCTCTGTCTGGAACAATCTTTTAAATCTCCTTGTACTGGCCGCCCGCAATAGAAACCATTCCATATAACCTCCAGCCTGGATTTACCACCCTGGCTTTGGGTTTCTGCAGGGTCTCCAGGCCCAAGGACTGGAAGAGTGGCAGGTGAAGAGTCCCAGGACACAAGCCCAGAGACAAAGGGTGGGGTCAGGACCACTGAGGGCCTGGAACATCTCCACTCACTCACCCGCGTACAGTCCGTAAGTGCTTCCGTAGTCACCGGGATCTGTGGGAGGGGAGAGGTCATTGGAGGGATGTGACCAGGTCAGGGCCCCACCGGCTCAGGCCTCCCTGTATCCCTGCCCAACCGTGGAGCCAGGTGACCTGGGATGACGGCATTATCTCTGAGCCTCAGTCCTCAGTGCTGACTCTTACAGCTGGGTGACCCTGGACAAGGACTCAATCTCCCCGTGCCTCAGTGTTATCATCCCCTTTCCAGCCTGTTCTAACTCTGAGCAACTTTGAGAGGTGTGAAAGTCTAACTCAGATGATGTGCATCTTCTATTCACACCCCTCCACGGCTACCAGAGGTTGAAAGTAAAACTCCTCACTCTGCCGTTCCAGGAGCGAATGTTTCTGGGTCAGTAGCCCCTCCACGACTTTACACAAACAGGTCCCGCTGCCTGTCACACCTCATCATACTGGCTTTCAGAGATGGGGACCCCTCCCACGAGCGCCTCCCCGGCCCGGCCCCGAGGCCTGGGCTGCAGGCCCGGGAGCAGCGCCCGCCCGAGGGCTGGAGCTCGGGCTGCGCTGCGGGCGGGGCGGGCCGGAGCCGAGCGCTCACCTGAGCCGGCTCCCTCCGCGCGGCCGCCGCCATCGGCCTCGGGGGCGAAGCGGGGTCCTAAGTGGCTGACGACAGAGCCAGGGCCCGCGCACGGCGGCCATCCACGGCCGCCGACCCTCAGACCAGCCGCTGTGCAGTGGGGACCACCCCTCTCCCAGCCCTTTCTTAGTCTGGTCACCAGAAGCTCGACGCCGAGCCCCTAAAGAACTGAGATCGCCGCTGACTGGAGGGCAAAGTGTCCCCCACCACAGCGATGCCTGAAGTCCCGCCCCGAGCCTACGGTCCCAAAGCGGAAACGCCCTGTTTTCCGGGCTTTCATTGGCTGCACTCTTGGGCGCGTGTCACCGGGCATTATGGGTAACGTAGTTCTCACGGCAACGCAGGTCGCGCCGAAGGACGCCCGGCACCAGGACCGCGGAGTCTTGGCCGTCGCGTTTGGGCCGCGTGGCTGCGGCGGCTTTCAGCCCTGCGAGTACCAACACTGTCCCCGCAGGGGTGCAAAAGGGAGCCGACGACGGTCCACGCTGGGGTCTGGGGCTCGCGTGGAAGCCCGACCCCACACGGGGACCCTCTGCTGGCCCGGGGGTCGCGGGCGACGTCGGGGTTTCCCGGGTGCGGGGTGGGGATGGGGCTGGCGGCGGCGCGGGGGCGGCACTGGAAGCCCCTTCTGTGGCTGTTCTGAGTACCCTCCGCGTCCCGGGGCCGCTCTATCGGCGCTCTGAACCCCGCGAGGAGGGGTTCGAGACCTGGCCGTGGGGACTGCAGTTCCAGCGCGTCCCTCCTGCCACGCTCACTGTGCCCAGCCGGTGCTGTTCCCTATCAGATGCGCCCTCAGATCACATACGGCTCTACTGCCTTGGGGCAAGTCTGTTCTTAGAGGAAAAAAATTAACCAGGTTCACTCAGGAAAATGGGAGAAGGGAGAGCCCGCACTTTATTCAAACTAACGGATTATCTGATACGAAAACTAATTTTAATAAATAGTAGGGCATCCTCTTAGTCCCAAGATGAGGCCTTCCCGGCGTTTCCACTGGCCACTCGGGATGTTCACGGAGATGTCTCCCCTCTGGCCGCTCAGGATTCTAACGTTACCCGCGCTGTGCAGCCTCGGCAACCTCCGGCCGCTTCTCCGCCCCAGCAGCAGTTCTCCGTCCCTCCGTGCTTGTGAAGCCTCACCTTGCACGTGCACAGTTTAGTTTTATGCTAACACCCTGGTGACCCCATAAAGATTTCTGAGGCTTCTTCAATGTCCATATTCCACTTTCTGTCAGGCCCACGCAGGAATTCCAGCCTCTTCCTCAGCGCTGAGCTCTGACTACACGAAACCCACAAGTACAGCGTGAAACTTTCAATCTGTTTAAAGGTCGGGAGAAACTTTATCTGAAGTAGGAGCCCCTTCTAGAAAAACACTAGAGTTAGGAAAATTATTTTGTGAGTTGAATAAGGGGGGAGGAAAATAAAATGACAGGCTAAAGCTATGTTATACCTTATCTCTGTTTCTAGTAGGAGATGTCTACTTCCTGTTGGAGATCTGTTTTGCTATGTGCAGTTTACTCACTGGAAGAAAGATGGGTTTCCCTGACTTCATTTGGGAATGGAGGAGAGACTGTGGAGGAAGGAATTTGACATATGGGCTGTGAGACTGACTGGGATGGGCAGTGGGGAAGAGGAGACAGGGAGCCTCAGGAAATGGAATAGAGCGAGCTTACGAGGTGGTGGAGGCAGACAGTTTCCTTTCAAGGGAGTAGGTATCAGTCCATGTTTGTACACTGATGGGAGCTCAGAAGAGAGGGGAGAATAGATGAGGGAAAGGATCGTGGAAAACAGCAGGAATAAATTACTTAAGACATCAATATCCTTGGTCACTAGGGAAATTCTATTCAAAACCACAATGAGATGCTAACCTACATCTACCAGAATGACTATGGGAAAAAAGCCAAAAGTATTGACAAGATTATGGAAAAACGGGAACTCTCAGCCATTGCTGATGAGAATGTAAAATGCTGCAATGTGAAAACCAGTTTAACAGTGTGAAAACGAGTTTAGCACCTCCTCAAAAATGTAATATAGAAATGTCATTGGCCCAGGAATTCTACTCCTGGATATACACCCAAAAGAGTTGAAAACAGGGACTCAAACACATACTTGTACACCAGTGTTCACAACAGCATTATTCACAATAGCCAAGAGGTGGAAACAACCCAAGTGTCCATTAACACACGAATGGTTTAAAAAATGTGGTACATTCATTCAATGGAATATCATTTGGTTTAAAAAGGGATGAAGTTCTGATACGTACCACAACATGGATGAACCTTGAAAACATTGCGCTAAATGATTAAAACCAGACACAAAAAGATAAACATTGTATAATTCACCTTATAAGAAATATCTAGAATAGGCAAGGTCATAGAGACTGGAAGTAGATTAGAGATTACCAGGGAGTGGATGGAGAGGGGGGAATAGGGACTTATTGCTTCATGGGTACACATTTTCTGTTGGATTTTAGAAAAAAGTTTTATAAACAGTGGTAATTGATGCAAAACATTTCAAATATATTGAAGGCCACTGAATTGTATACTTGAAAATGATATAAATGACAAATTCCATGTCACATATAACTTACCACTATTATACACACCAAACCACCACAGAGTGAGAGATTTTGTCCAAATCCCCAAGCTCAAAAATTTTCTTCTGTTATCCTACTTCAAAATTTCATGAACTTTTCTGTCGATGAAGCTAAGGCAGTTAGTTTGAGTAATCTTTGTATAAATAATGTATATGATGTTCATGCTAGACATCTTATAGGAATATGAGTTCTAGGACCTGATTGTACCAGTCAGCATAGAATACTTTCCTATCAAGAATCTGAAATTATCAGTCACCTAAATATTAGCAAATGAGGAAAAGATTAGTTGAATTTCCTGTAGAGAATAGAGTCATACAGTCCCAACCAAATTAGCAAAAAGTGTTTTCCCTGCCTGGCAGATGGAACAGAACTATTTTCGCAGTGACACGAGTATCACTGCAAATGAGCACAAAGGGGCTGAATGTTGGGAAACATAAAGACAGAACTATAGAGGTATCCAGCACCCACTGGCCTGGAATAACAAATAGAGCCATCCAAAGAGACAAAAGAGAAGACAAGGAGTAAGTGGAGAAATAGGAGCTCGCAAGGATCAAGATGGTGCGTGTGGCTCTGGCCTCGGGGGAAGGTCTGAGAGAATGGCTGTTGCTGTGAATGTGTTGAACTCTTTGCTTGTGCCTGTGCAGGACAAGGACCATGGAGCCACTAGCCCAGGTCATGAGACCCAAAAATGTAAGATCTACTGTGGAGAATATGACTACAACTAGAAGCATCATAAATCGGTCTGGATTCAGTGCGCAACAGTATCCATAATTTGTATTCACACTCAAGTTTTTGCTGTGTGTTGGACCAGTAATTCTGAAAGGAACAAAGATATTTACTGAAAGATGCAGGATCCAGCAAAGGAAACAACAGAAGCCAATGCACTTCGAGGATCTCATTCTGTGCTCCATCCACCTAGAGAAATTGGGGCAAAGCCTAATGGCTTGGAAACCACTGAGGAGGGAGGTAATGCTAAGGCCAACCCCTCTGGCCACCCTGTGAAAATAGAAGACAAATTGACATCCAACCTCATTCAGGAAATATTTTGATCCAAAAGCTGCCATTGTATGAGGGATTCCTTTGGAGAAAAGCACCAAGGAGTTGGCTAAGGCCAGTTGACTGAGAATAATGTCTGTGCATCTCACTTTCTGTCCAGTGAACAAGGTGAAGTTACAAAGACAAAAGAGGGAGGTGTTTCCAAGGATTCCCACCCCCATCTGAGCGACTAAGATAATTCTCGTTTCCCACTTGGAAGAAGCCATCACATCAATATCTATGGGACATGATTTTAGTTGGAGTCAGAGGAATGGTCAGTTCAATAAACAAAAAGGAATATGCTGCCATCACCTCCCATGCTAAGCCTAACACATTCTTTCTCAATTTAAGTGAGCATTAAGTACGTGTGCTTATATGTACAAAGGCTATTCCTGAAGGTTCTACTTGGAAACAATTGGACTATCTATTTACAGGAACTGGGTGAATGCATTATGGCCCATCTGCACAACAGAGTTGTCTACACCTGTACATTGAGTAAGGAGGATCTCTCTACTGGCTTACAGTTATGAACTGGATGCCTTCTGCAGTGAGAAGCCAGGTATAAGACTGGGTGTAGCATATGCTAGAGTTTTCCCAAGTAAATGGAGGGATGAAAATATAGGCACAGAACATACATGGGATGGGGCAGAATTTAAAAGTAGACTTTTAAGGAAAAACTCTTGTTATAGTGTTTTATTTGTACAAATGTACATATTTCAGATAATTATTAAATATTTGCTTTAATATAAATATTACAGCAAAGTAAATGTTTTAAAAACACTAAATTCAAAGGTTAAAAAATTGATTGAATATCCAGTTGGTAGTCTTTATATGTAATGGAAATACTTCAAGTGAATTGAAAATACAGAATTTTGACCGTATATCCATAAGAGAGATAAATGAAGGCAAAACTACCTGCAATGAATGAATCTTAAATTTTGCCTGTATATTTTGCTATAAAGTATTGCTAGACATTTTGAAAACAAGTATGTTAATATAAATGAGAAACGGTCTTTCTGTGTAAGGCAACATAACTGCAAATATGAAACCAAATAACTCGAATAGCAATCTAAACCCTACATTTGATAAGAACAATCAATCCTCACTCATTTAGTATTTGATTTTAAACTTACATGCATTTCATTTCTCTTTCCTTTGAAAAAGGTCTAGAAATGACGGACAACCCTACAACAATGCCTAATTAAAGCAGCCAGTTTATGGACTCTTAAAACAGTTACTCACTGGAAGAAAGCACAGTGTCTTGGGGAAAAAAACCTTATCTTAGGTCTAGAGTAGGAACTTCTCAATATCATCTTGAAACTTCTCGTCAAATAAAAGAAGTAAGGAAATTCAGAATGCTGAGCTTACTTCAAGAGGTCACAGGATTCCACCTGAAGAAGCTGCCGCTGCACAATTTTGGTGCAATTGTTACTCCAAAGGATTCACAAACATAAGCCAAATGCTTATGGTGTAAGTGATAGAAAAATAACTGCAAAGGTTAATGCTGGAAGATGTTAGGGAAGCAACTCAGTATTCTGAAAACTGATAGAGGATGTCTCTCCGCTGTGTCTCCTGCAGTAGTGGCACAGACTGTTTTTCCCGTTAAGAAATCTTTGTGTGGGCAGACAAAACTGGTCTGTTTTGGATGAGACCTGTGGATGTCACCTAAAAACATTTTCTATCATGGGAAGAAATACAGAGCTACAAAATTAAATCATAAAAAAATAATTTAACAAGGTTTTGGGGGAGACTTCCCCATGAGAATATTCCTTCTTCCAGATGCACTGATGTTTGAGGGGTGGATGATGAAGTATGAGGACATTGTCATGTGCAAAGACGAAAAACCAGCATGCTGGACAGCACCTTGCTGAGTCACCATCTTCCCAGCGTGATCGTTTCAATATGGCAGGAATAATAGCTGTGAGATGTATTTCAGTTTCCGTGATTGAAAACTGAAATGGTCATACACTTGAAAAATAAAGGAATTGTTGTTAGGATCAATAATATAATTTAGAATAGTCACCAATAAAGAGAGTCCAAAATTTTCCTTTATGTAGGCAATGGATCCTTAAATGTATAAGCAAAAATACATTAGTGAAAGACAAGTGAAAATTTTTAAAACATTAAAATTAAGTAATATGGGAGAAATATTGAATGAAAACCAAACAATGTATTTAAATCATAGGATTCATCTTAAGTAACAGCAGAGAAAACAGTTGTCCTAGATGGAAATTTGTCCAATGTTAATAATTCAGCTCATACTAACAGGTATGTGTTTGAATAAAATTCCAATGAAAATTTCTGAAGTTCCTCTACTAATATGAAAAGTACACAGATTTTAAAAAATCCGTTTAATGAAAAGAACTTGTCTTACTGTATATAAAGTATAATAACTGCAGCTTGCTACGGGCAAAAACCAGAAATGTAATAGAACAAGGGAGCTTGCAAATCATCTGTGTTTGCAGGAATTTATTGGATAGGTTCATAGAGGTTTATATATGATAAAAGTTAATGATGAATTAGTTTGTATAAATGGCTTATTTAATATATGTTATTAAAATATTTGGAGATTTATTGAACAGTTTAGAGATGTATTTCCAGCTTTAATCATAGAGAAAATAATACTAGATCTAAACATCAGGAATGTCTAATCTCTTAGCTAAAAATATTACAGTCTATTTCCATAATTTTGCTTGAAAAAGTATTACTAAGCGTGTACCAAACCTAGGGACTTAAAACATTTTTAGCACATTTGTATTTATAAAAAATTTAAAAATTTTCACTTTTATGCTATCTTTTACTGAAAGATTCCTAAAACAAATAGAAAAATAAAACTCAAAATAAACATTTAAATATGTAGAAGGACAAGAGGCAACTATCTCAGTGCTTCTTTTGGCAACGTATATGGACAGCTCTTTTTTTTTCTTTTTTAAAGATTGGCACCTGAGCTAACAACTGTGGCCAATCTTTTTTTTTTTTTTTTTTCTGCTTTATGTCCCCAAATCCCCCCTGGTACATAGTTGTATATCTCAGTTGCAGGTCCTTCTAGTTGTGGCATATGGGATGCCGCCTCAACGTGACCTGATGAGCAGTGCCATGTCCGATCCGAACCAGCGAAACCCTGGGCTGCCGCAGTGGAGCGAGAGAACTTAACCACTCGGCCATGGGGCCGGCCCCTGGACAACCCTTAAAAAAGAAATCATGCATTATAAAGTATGATTTTTTCATAAACATCAGAAAAAGCCAAATTACATTGAAAATGACACTGAATGTTTCATATATATACACACTATTGCTGAAATTTTTTCAATTTTTCAAAACCATTTAGAATGCCAAATACACAAAATTGTATGTGATATCTTCTCTAACCTTTTTTCCAGAATGATTGTGCAATTGAGGGTTCGGTGAATTAAGCCCTGTGTAAAATATATTTCAATTATATTTCAGTGAATGAACTAAAGAGAACAGTTTGTATTTAATTGTGGAGGAGACGCCTCACTCAGGTGGACAGGGTCAGGATAGGGGAGGTCAGAGTGAACGTCTGCCTTCAATTTATACATACATTGATTTGCTTAAAATTTCACAGTAAAATTTCTAGTTTTTAAGTTTAAATTTATAGTTTTTAAAACACCGCTTAAGATTGAAAAGAGAGATTTGGGGAGTAACTAATGAAATAAAAAATATATAACAGCAATGGGACAGTGAGGTAAACTACAAGAAATGGACAGATTCAAGACTCTTTTGGAAGAGACACCATAAAATTAATTTAAATCTAAAACACTTAGGTAAGAAGACATGGTATGCGAATTAATAAAATTTGTTTAGGGGCCAGCCCTGTGGCCGAGTGGTTAAGTTTGTGCGCTCCCGCTTTGGTGGCCCAGGGTTTGGCAGGTTTGGATCCTGGGCACGGACATGGCACCGCTCATCAGGCCATGCTGAGGCGGCGTCCCACACAGCACAACCAGAAGGACCTACAACTAGAGTATACAACTATATACTGGGGGGCCTTGGGGAGAACAAGGAAAAATTTAAAAAAACATTTTAAAATAAAATTTGTATAATTGGAAAGCCTGCATCAGGAGCCTGTAAATCCAGAAATTACTGTGGTTAGTGATCATTGTAGCCCTTAAAACTTTAGATCAGGCAATAAAGGATCAGGATATTTTCCCAACTGTAGGGTTTAGGGCAAAGAGGGAGGATCTAAATGAAGTGACTCCTGCTCTTAGAAAGAGGGATGTGAATCTCCCCATCAAACAAGTTCTCCAATCAGAATTCTATTTTATTGTTTTTATTCTTATCTTTTAGGTTGATAAACACACATCTTAGAGAGTAGAGAGCAAGAGCTTAGTCACAGAATGCAAATAGCAAGGCCATTTTAACTTCTGCTTACATTAAATGCGGGGGTAATATTACTATCTTAGGATGAAAGTTTCAGATTATTCCTTTTTTTTCCAAACCTCATGATCAGGAGGCACAATGTTCTTTAAATAAGCATTTCCTTTCCTTAAATGGAGAATGACTAGACTTTCAGTTCTCTAAATAGGAGATAAATATTAATGCTCTTCTATGGATGACAGGAATTTTAGACTTATAACATTACAGACGCCATTTAGCACAAAAGGCTCACAAGAAAATACAGCAAAACCAAATGCTCATGCCAACGCCTGCCACTCAGGCCTCAGGTAACTACGCCTGTCACTCAGGCCTCAGGTAACTACGCCTGCCACTCAGGCCTCAGGTAACTACGCCTGCCACTCAGGCCTCAGGTAACTACGCCTGTCACTCAGGCCTCAGGTAACTACTCAGAGCCCGGAGCTCGGCATCATTCTCTAAGTGCTGGGCACATGCCTGCAGTGTGAAGTCTTTAGAGTGACTGCTATGCGGTTCAGCATCTTTCGTCAGAGAAAAATAAAGCAAGATTTCACAGAAGCTGTAACTGTGAGGAAAGAGGAGTGATGGCAGGCAGCCATCAAGCAGGTGGGCGAAGGGGTGGTACGCAGCAGATATTCTCAGGCAGCATCATTTCTCACTATATACAAAAATATATTGTATTCCAATCCCAGAAAACATATGAGACAAACATATGAGAGAGATTTATGTCTGTGTGTTTTACTGGATTTTCTGTGATATAAATCTATGACTCTGACATTTATCTAAAAAAAATAGACACTTACCAAGTAACATTTACAATCAGGACGCTGGATTCCCAGGCACATCTGTGTAGGTGTGGAAAGGGGTGTCTGAATCCAAGATAAAGGTTTGGGACACCATGATGTCATCTCCTTGTTGGGAAGTGATTATCAAGTCACCTGTAATTTCAGTGACAAGACCTGCATAGGGAGTTGAGATGATCTTTGAAAAACATTTTCAGGTTGTATAAATTACTGAAAGCAATTAATATTGAATTATCAAGTTTTCTATTGAAAATTGCAGAAATAGCTGGGGAACAATTTACCTGCGAAACTCTTTTAGAAAAATGAATCTCATGGAACATTGAGCAGACCAGAAGGCACTGGGTTCTAATTAGTCAGAGAATGCAACTGAGCATCTCTGTATCTAGGATTATTAATCACTTTGAAGTTTGTGTCAGAATATGATTCCCTCCTGTTGCTGAGTTCCCTGACTGTGCTGAAATTGAAGGGAGAGCAGCAAATGAGTAGAGATAGAAAGAATAGCTGTGTGGTTCATGTGAACAGAAATCTGTGATGTCATCTCCTTAAGTGTTCTTCAAGATATTTATTGAAGTTCTTACGTCAGTTGGGCGCTGGCTACACTGGAACATCATTACACAAAACACGGAAACGACCTTCTCATGGAGAGAAACAGGTAGCATTAAATAAAACCAAGTTGTTAAATTCTTTAGTTTATTAGAGGGTGTCATGTTCTATGGAAAACAGAAAAGAAGAGCAGAATGTGGATGATGAAACGTTCAGTGGACAAAGAAGGGTCCACTGCAACATTAAGTAGGATATTCATAGTAGGTCTCATAAGGAAGATGATACTGAAGCTAATATTTTAAAGAGACGAAGGAGCAGGCTTGATTACTCCTTTTAAATCTTTCAGTGTTTGTGTTTTTCTTGCATTAGTGCTGTAGATAGGACTATAACTAGAGGATAGTAACGAAAAGTAGTGGAAAGGATGGGAATCTGTCTTTTGCTGCTTCACATGAGGAAACTATTCTAATCTTGGAGCAATGGGTGTAATACTGGTGTAGGTTTCTGTAGATGCTATTGACTTTACAGTCTTTTCCTAGCAGTTTTCTTCATAATGAGGTCAAATTATATTACATTGTGTTTAAACCTCTGGTGAAGTTTTTATATGATATTTCTATTTCTTTCAGCTAAAGTGGCCATTGCATAGATGGAGATTTCTAACTTTCTATTTTGACGCAACGTTAAGCTTACAGAAAAGATGCAGGTAAAGGAAAGGGAGAGTTTCTATACTCTATACCGGGTTGCCTCCCTCCCACTCCTGCTCTTCCTTCTCTTTTTACTTCTCTGAACTTTTTTCCAGGTTTATTAAGATTAATTGACATATAACATTTTGTAAGTTTAAGGTGTGTAACGTGATGAGTTGGTACATGTACAGTGGGAAAGGATGATCAAAACAGGGCTAATTAACACCTCCATCACCTCACATAATTACCTTTTGTGTTGTTTGTGTGGTGAAAACATTTAAGATCTATTCTCTTAGTGACATTCAAGTATACAATACAGTATTGTTAACTAGAGTCGCTATGCTGAACATTAGATCCCCAGAACCTATTCACCTTATATTTGCCACAAATTGGGAGTTTGTACCCTTTGATCAATATCTCCCCATTTCCCCGACTCCTCAACTCCTGGCAACCACTGTTCTCCTCTCTGTCTCTGTGAGTTCAGCTCTTTTAGATTCCACATATAAGTGAGATCACACAGTATTTGCCTTTCTGTGTCTGACTTATTTCTCTTAGCCAAATGCCCTCAAGGGCTGTCCATCTTGTTGCAAATGGCAGAGTTTCCTTCTTTCTCACGGCTGAATGGTTTCCCATTATACATAAATGTATCTCACATCTTCTTTATCCGTTCATCCATAGACAGACACTTAGGTTCTTAGCTATTTTGAATAATACTGCAATGAAAAAGAGAGTGCAAACATCTCTTTAAGATCCTAATTTTATTTCCTTTGTATATATACCCAGAAATGAGATTGCTGAATCCTATGGTAGTTCTATTTTAAATTTTTTGAGGAACCTCCATGTTGTTTTACATAGCAGCTATACTGATTTCCCACCAACAAGGCATAAGGGTTCTCTTTTTCTTTCTTCTGCTTTATCCATTTTGCTGGTGGTGGTCTCAGTTGCATTTTTTCATTTCATTCATTGTATTCTCCAGCTCTAGAATTTATGTTTGGTTCTTTTTTAGGATTTCCATCTCTTTGTTGTACTTCTCATTCATGTATTGTTTTCCTGGTGTCATTGAATTATCCTTCTGTGTTTTCTTATAGCTCATTGAGCTTCCTGAAAACAGCTGTTTTGAATTATTTATTGGGTAAATCACAGAGCTCCATGTCTTTGGGGTCAGTTACTGGAAAATTATTGTGTTCCTTTGGTGGTATCATGTTTCCTTGATTTTTCATGTTCCTTAAAGTCTTGCATTGTTGTCTTCTCTCTCTCTCTTTTTTTTTTTGCTGAGGGAGATTCACTCTGAGCTAACATCTGTTGCCAATCCTCCTCAGTTTTTTTGGATATGAGCCTCCACCACAGCATGGCGACTGACAGATGAGTAGTGTAGCTCCATGCCTGGGGAACTGGGCCAGGCTGCCGAAGCAGAGCATGCTGAACTTAACCACTAGGCCACTGGGCTAGCCCATGTTGTCTTCTTATTTGAACTAGCAGTTACCTCTTCCAGTCTTTACTGACTAACTTTTGGAGAGAAATACCTTCTGTCAACCCTGCCAGGGCTTCTGAGGCTTTCTCACACTTTCTATGGATTTACCTGCTCTACACTTCTTGCTCCCACTTGTGGTAGAATTCTTAAGTTTGTATGCCTTCTCTCCAGCCTCTCAAGCCAGGCCGAGGTGCTGACAGCCTTCCTTTTGCTTTTCCAAGGGTGTGTTAATGTGCAAGTTTGTGGTCTCTCCCAGGATCACAGATGCTGATTGGTTTTCTGTATGCCCTCACTAGCCATCTGCCAAAGCTCACTCTTGCTGGCATCAGGAGTGTGCACAGGAACCTGACCATGGAGTGGGGGTATGTGTGGGTGAGGCACATGAATTTTGCGGGGTACCCATGGGCTAGTTGAGGGGATCCATGGGTGAGGCATTGCCAGGAGCTCATGGGTGGGCCTCCTAATGAAGCTCAGACTTGGATAGTAAGATCTGAGTCCCTTTGATTTGTTCTGTTCTGAGCCCTGGCTGCTGTTTTCTCGGTCGCTCACTACACCCTAATCAAGCAGCTCACAACTGAGTACTCTGGATCAGGTAAGGGAGAAATGGGCCTCTTTGGCAGCATCCTGCATTTCAGCTTGAAAAACCAGTGCTCACTCACATGCTCTTACTTTCCCCCCACGGGAGAAATTGGGTAAGAAGGACTCTCTTGGGATGGAGTTGTGCCACCTTCGGCGGGGGTTGGGGGGGGGGGGGAACGTGACACAAGTAAAGTCAGACTTTTCCTCATGCTGTCTCCAACATATCCAATCTTAGATATTTTTTTTTTTCTCCAATAGTGTGCTGGAACTTTTCTGTTGGACTTCCACGAAGGCTCTCTCTTCTGTGGGTGATTGTCTAAATCAGTGTTCTTCAGAGGCTCCCAGACTTTGGTGGAGAAGAATTGGAGACAGTTCATGGGCCACTTCAGGATCCATAGCCAGGGCTGAGGTCTGTAAGCCTATTACCCAACGCATGGAGAGGCAGGACTCCAGTTCCCTTGGCATATGGTGCTGGCAATGGAATCAAAGCCACAAAGTATTTGTGGCAAATACACAAAGACTGTAGCTGAGCCTCCAGGGGTACAGAACTGTTTCTGGGTCCATCTCCAGGACCCAGTTGGTAAGTCAGATGCCTGAGTCAGGCCTGACTTCTCAAAATGGCTCTCCACATTCTTGAACTGCACTATGGTTTCTCAGTCTCCTACCTGCATCCCGCAGCTCCCACAAAGGCACTTCTGTCCATGGATGGATGCCAAATTGTTGTTGTTGGCGAGGGGATATGAGCTAGGAATGTCTTATTCTGCCATCTTGCTGACGTCACTCCCTCCCTTAGGTTCTCATTCCTGAGAAATTTAAAGAATGCTGGCTAATTATTTTTTATTAGCCTTTATTTTTAGAGCAGTTTTATGTTCACAGCAAAATTGAGAGGAAGGAACAGAGATTTTAAATATACAGCCACTCCTGCACATCCACACAGCCTCCCCTACCATCAAAATTCTGCACCAGAGTGGTACTTTTGTTACAATGGATGAAGCTACATTGACACATCATTATCACTGAAGTCCATAGTTTACATTAGGATTCACTCTTGCTCTTTTATTTTCTAAGGGTTTTGACAGATGTATAATGATATGTATCCACCACTATAGTATCATACAGCAGTAGTTTCACTGCCCTACAAATCCTCTCTGCTCCATCTATGCATCCCTCCCTCCCTTCCAACCCATAGCAACCACTGATTCTTTTACTCTCTCCATAGTTATACATTTTCCAGAGAGTCATGTAGTTGAAATCATAGAGTACATATCATTTTCAGATGTATTACTTCACTCTTAATGTGCATTTAAGTTTCCTCCATGTCCCTTCATGGCTTGATAGCTCACTAATGATTTTTTAAATATTTCTCGAGTAGTTATAATTTGTCTTCAGTAAATATCTAGTAGTAGAATTGTTGAATCATATAGTAGGTATGTGTTTAACTGTACAAGAAAATCCAAGCACTTTTGCAAATTGGATGTATCATTTTTCACTCCCACCAGCAATGAATGGCTACTCTATTTTCCCCAAATTCTTAGTTCTTGGTATTGTCAGGGTTTTTTTAATTTTACACATTCTATTGGGTATATCATAGTGTCAGATTGTGACTTTCATTTGCATTTCCTAAATGAATACTGATGTTGAGCGTATATTCATGTGCTTGTTTTCCATTTGAATGTGTTCTGTCATGAGTATACTTTCAAATCTTTTGCATTTTTAAATTGCATTGTGTGTGAGTTCTTTATACATTCTGGATAGAATTAAACTTTTAGAACTAAGATCTGAAAATATTTCCTCCAAACCTGTGGTTTAATTTTCCATTGTGTTAAGAGTGTCTTTGGAAGAGCAAAGTTTAAATTTTTGATGAAATCTAATGTATCTATTTTTTAATCTTATAGAGTGAGGGTTTTTGAGCCTGTCTAGAAAATAGTTACCTAATCCTCTTACAGAAAGTGGTTTCTTCTATTTTTTTTCATTGCATGTCTTATAGTTTTAACTCTTACATTAGGATCCTTTTCATTTTTAAGAGCCCCATTTTTACTTACAGATATTAGATTATTTCAGCACATTTTTGTAGAAATTACTTTGGCTTTAAAAATATTCATTAATGTATATATATATGTGGTCTATTTCTGGACTCTCTATTTTGTTCCAGTGACCTATATGTCCATCATTTTGTAAAAACCGCATTACATTGTTACCAGAACTTTATAGTAAGATTTTTAATTTTTGAAAATTTTGAAATAATTTTAGACTTACAGACAAGTTTCAAAATATAATACAGCGAGTTCTCCCACACTGTTCATCTGGCTTCCCCTAATGTCAACATTTCATGACAATCATAAAAGCTAGGAAACTAACATTGTCAAAATACTGTGAAATGAAATTCAGCCTCTTTTTGGAGTTCCCCAGTTTTCCGCTAATATCCTTTTTCTGTTCCAAAATCCAATCAGGACACCACATTGGATTTAGTTCTCATGCCTCCCATCTCCATAAATCTGTGATAGTTCCTCAGTTTTTGGCTGAATTTCGTGAACTTTAAATTATTTTTAATGCTTTTGAAGAGTAGTAATCACATATTTTGTGGTATGTCCTTCAAAATGGGATATGTGACATTTACTCATGGTTTGATTGAGGTTATGCCTACATGGCAAGAATGCCCTAGCAGTGCAGTGCCTTTCTTAGTATATCATTTTGAAGGCACATGAGGTTGATATGTCCTATAACTAGGGATGTTAACCTTGAACACTTGCTAAAACTGATGTTTGCTAGGTTTATCCACTTTAATTTTGTCTTTTGTCCATCTCATTGGAAGACACCATTGGGAAAAGCACATAATTCATACATAATATCTAATAGTTCAAGAAGCTGTGCTTTAACTTGGGGAGAAAAAAAGCAATAGAAGGAGCATGTGTAAAAGCCTCTTTATTAGTCAAGGTTCCGGAGAGAAACAGAACCAAAGGGATATATATATATGTGTGCATATTCACTATATATTGAGATTTATTATAAGAAGTTGGCTCACACAATTATGGAAAGTGACGAGCCCCAAGCTGGAGACCCAAAGTAGATGGCGTACTTCTAGTCTGAATGCTGGCAGGCTGGAGACCCAGATGGAGTCAATGTTTCAGCTTGAGTAGAAAGAAGGAAAAAACCTGTTTACCAGATCAAGGCAGCCAGGCAGGAAGAGTTCTCCTTCACTCATGGGAGGGACAGACTTTTTGTTCTATTCAGGCCTTCAACTGATTGGATTCTGGCCACCCACATTAGGGAGGACAATCTGCTTGACAAGTCCACAGATTCAAATGTTAATCTCATCCAGAAACACCCTCACAGACACACCCAGAATAATGTTTGACCAGATATCTGGGCACTCTGTGACCCAGTCAAGTTAACACATAAATGTTGGCTCACGGCCTAGTGGTTAAGTTGGGCACACTCTGCTTTGGTGACCTGGGTTCAGTTCCTGGGCACAAACCTACATCACTCATTGGCAGCCATGCTGTGGTGGTGACCCACATACAAAATAGAGGAAGATTGGCACAGCTGTTAGCTCAAGGCAAATATTCCTCAAGCAAAAAGTAAGAGGAAAATTGGCAACAGATGTTAGCTTAAGGTGAATCTTCCTCAACAACAACAAGAACAAAAAGTTAGCATATAAGATAACCAACACAGGTCTACCCCTTGTCAAATTGGCATCCATACACATGTCCTTAACATACTTAATCTCCAAATAAAGATGATAACAAGGTCATAATTTTGCCTAATAAGGCACAGTTATCCTCAGAGAACAGATTGGTGGTTTCCAGAGGTGAGGGGTGGGGAGTAGGCAAAATATTTGAAGATCAAAAGGTATAAACTTCCAGTTATAAAATAAATATCATAGAGATACAATGTACTGCATGGTGGCTATAGTTAATAATACTGTATTGCATATTTGAAAGTTGCTAAGAGAGTAAATCTTAAAAGTCCTCATCACAAAAAAAAATTTTTTTGTTACTGTGTATGGTAAGAATGTTAACTAGACTTATTGTGGTAATCACTTCCCAAAATATATAAATATCAGACTATTACATTGTATACCTGAAATTAATATAATGTTATGTGTCAGTTATGCCTCAATAAAAAATAAAATAAATAAGACACAAATATCCTGCATAAAACCGAAAACACACTAATCCATTCCTCAGAAGAGGAGGTAGAGTTTGTGAGTGATGTTTCCTCTTCTTGATATCCCTGAACTTAAATAACGTGAGGGAAAAATCACAATATTTAAGTACTGTGATATAAAGTCAATACATCTTATCTCATGTGATAATAGAATGACAGAGGAAAGAAAACAAAGATGTTTGCTACACACACACGTATTCATGACAAAATAAGGAGGAAATACTCATGAGACTTCTCTCCTTGTTTTTATAAATGTTCAGGTGGCTGTAGCTGATATTTATAAATGCCTTCTTCCACTACCCATTCTCTATTCCTTTTGCCTTCTGCAAGCACCTCACCTCGTTGTGGTTCTTTGCCTGGTGGGGTGACCCAAACCTACATTCCTGAAGGGTCTGGGCCATTGGTAGTCCTGCCTGGATTGGGTTGTTGTAGTTTTCCACTGACATTAATCACAAGGCATGGTGACACTAAGAAATGCCCTAAGGGATCTCACTTATTGCAGACATGCTATGCCTTAACTCCACTGTGAAGTAGTAGTCCAATTTTCCCTTGGTAGTCAGGATTAATCATCCCAGCCAGCACAGTAACTTCCTTCCTTTTTGATTCTGAGGCATGAGGAGCCCTTTGAAACTAAGACCTCTAATTCAACAGCATAAAGTCACAAGAACAGAAAGCAAACATTTCACTAGTAGGTCACTAGAGGTAATAGTGAGTGGTGCCATTCCCACTTCCACCCCTTGATTCCTGGATCCATGAATCCTAGGTATGGGAGAAATAGCACCATACATTGAACATTGATTCAGAACATATGCAGGCTTCTGAACATCCTTGTCCCAGACCCACAATCTATTGCCACCTAGTTAGTGCTGTTTCAAAAGGCTGTTCCATTGTTCTATCAAGTCAGCTATTTCGGGATGGTGGGGAACAGGGTGGGACAAGTGAATTCCATGGGCATGGACCTATTGCCACACTTCATGTGCTGTGAGGTGGGTTCTGTGATCAGAAGCAATGCTGTGTAGAATACCATGATGATGGATAAGGCATTCTGTAAGTCTACAGATGGTAGTATTGGCAGAAGCACTGCATGCAGGGAAAGCAAATCCATATCCAGAGTAACTGTCTATTCCAGTAAGAACAAAACACTGTCCCTTCAGTGATGGAAGCAGTCTAATGAAATCAACTTGCCACCAGGTAGCTGGCTGATCACCCGGAGAATGTTGCCATCTCATAGATTCAGTGTTGGTCTGTGCTGCTGATAGACTGAGCACTCAGCAGCGGCCATAGTCAGATTGGTCTTGGTGACTGAGTGGAAGTGCATGTTGCTGATCCCATGCATAACCTGCATCCATAACATCGTGGCCACTTTGTTCATGAGCCCATTGGGTGATGACAGAGGTGGCTAAGAAAACAGGCTGACGGGTATCTGCAGAGCAGGTCATTGTATCAGTTGATTATTAAAGCCCTCATCTGCTGAGGTCACCCTTCGGTGAGCATTTACATAGCATCCAAATGTCTTCATATTTGTTGTCTTTTCAGAGAAGTCTGTTCACATACGTCTTCCCCAGATTTCCTTGTCACTAATTTTCCAATCATGTTCCTTCAATTCCCTAACCATGCATCCAAACCATTGGCCACAACCTACGAAGCTGTCTCTGCTTGCACATCTGGCCATTGCTTCTTCCAAGCAAAGTGAACAACCAGGTGCACTGCTCAAAGTCCTGCCCTCTGAGAGGATTTCCCTTCCCTGCTGTCTTTAGAAAATGTCCCAGAAAGGGGCTACAGTGTTGCACTTATCCACTTTCAAGTGGTGCCTGCATATCATGCAGAACCATCTGTAAACCAGGCCCAAGTCTTCTCTTCTTCTGTCACTTGACCGTAGGGAACACCCATGGGTCCATAGGTGCAGGGTGGGTGAGAGAAGGCAGTAAGTGGGGACCATGTATATTTGAACCACTTCTTCACACAACTTACTTGTGCCTTCAGGGACTGGTCGGGCCAGATCACATGCGTACACTTCCATTTGATGATGGAGTATTGCTATGCAATGTTATGGCTTGGTAGGCCAGGTAATACCCAGTTCACATTAGGAAGCTCAGGTTGCATTGTAACCTGGTTAAGCGATTGTCTCTACTAAGGCCCGGTAGCAGGACAAGAGCTGGTTCTAGGCCAATTGTGAAAGTTAGGATTTGGCCAATTGGGTGAAAAGTGATTTTCTGCTCATTCTTAGAAAAATAAGGCTAACTGTACAAGATATTCTGGCACTTGTTTTCTTTACTGAACAATATGTTCTGAGCTGCAACAGTAGAGAGAGCTCCCTCATCGCGTCCATGGCTGCCTGGTGCCCCATTGTGAGGATATACCATTGTTAACTCAATCAATCTCCCATTGATTGATATTGCATTGGTTCCAACCTTTGCTATTACAAATAATTCTGCCAGAAATAGCTCTGTATTTATGAGATACGTCTTCTTAATTTTCATATTGAGTTGGAATAATGTCTTTTGTGGTCACAGAAATTTTCCAGGTGTAATAATAGTCATCCAATTTTTCTTTTTTTTATTTGAGAAATTTGATGTTACATTTTATAAATTTAAGGTGTGCAGCTTGTTACTATGATACATTTAGATTTTGTAATATGATTACCTTTGAAGCAATATTTATCACAGTCCATCTTTATAGAACAACGTGACTGTCTGTATTCATTATACTGTGCCTTGGATCTCTATGGCTTATTTACCAGTTATTCAAGTTTGTATCTTTAAACACCATCAATCTTATCCCCGATTCCCTATCCCCTGTTAACCACCATTTTACTCTCTGTTTTTTTTTTTACAGGTTTGACTTTTTAATTTATTTTCATTTTTTATTTATTTTTTTTTTGAGGAAGATTAGCCCTGAGCTAACTACTGCCAATCTTCCTCTTTTTGCTAAGGAAGACTGGCCCTGCGTTAACATCCATGCCCATCTTCCTCTATTTTATACGTGGGATGCCTGCCACAGCATGCCTTTTGCCAAGCGGTGCCATGTCTGCACCCGGGATCCGAACCGGCGATCCCTGGGCTGCTAAGAAGCGGAACATGCGAGCTTAACCACTGCGCCACCAGGCCAGCCCACGTTTGACTTTTTTAGATTCCACATATAAGTGATATCATGTCTTTCTCTGTCTGACTTATCTTGCTTAACATAATGTGCTCAAGGTCCATCTATGTTGTTGCAAATGTCAGGATAGCCTCCATTCTCATGACCAAATAATATTCCATTGTGTATATGTGCCACATCTTTTCTTACCCATTCATCTCTTGATGGTCATTTGGATTGTTTTCATATCTTAGCTATTGTGAATAATGCTGTGATAAACATGGGTGTGCACACATCTCATTGAAATCTTGTCTTCATTCATTTTGGTATATACCCAGAGTTGGAATTGCTGGACTGTATGGTAGATCTATGTATAATTTTTTGAGGAACCTCCATATTGTTTTCCATGGTGGTTTGGCTAATTTACATTCGCACCATCAGTGTACAAGGGTTCACTTTTCACCACATCTTCACCAGTACTTGTTGTCTCTTGTCTTCTTGATGATAGCCATTTTTTAACATGTGTGAGGTGATATTTTATTGTGGTTTTACTTGCATCTCCTGATGATTAGTAATGTTGAACATCTTTTCATGTGCCTGTTCGCCATTTTGATGTCCTCTTTGGAAGGATGTCTATTTAGTTCTTCTGCCCATTTTTAAATAAGATTTTTTTTGTTAAGTTGTGTTAGTTCTTTATACGTTTTGTGTTATATTTTGTGTTAATTCTTTCTGCAATTCTTTATATATTTATAACCTTATCCTGTATATGGTTTGCAAAAGTTTTCTTGCATTCTGTAGATTGCCGTTTCACTTTGTTGATTTTTTTTTCTGTGCAGGAGCTTTCAAGTTTGATGTAGTCCCATTTGTTGATTTTTACTTTTGTTGTCTGTGCTTTTGGCATCATGTCCAAAAAATCATTGCCAAGACCAATATCTATGAGCTTCTTCTCTATGTTTTCTTCCAGGAGTTTTATGATATCAAATCTTATGTTTAAGTCTTTGATCCATTTCGAGTTAGTTTTTGTGAGTGGTGTGAGATAGGGGTCCAATTTTATTGTTCTCCCTGTGTTTCTCCAGTTTGCCCAGCAGCATTTGTTGTAGAGATGATCCTCCCCCACTGAGTGCTCTTGGCTCCTTTGTGCCGGGAGCCGTGTTACCGACGCCTATACAGCCGTCTGACAGGGTCCGGGCTGAGAAGGGCCGGGGGGCGCAGGGACGCCCCTCGGTGAAAAATGGCCGGCCGACACCCCTGATATTTTCTGAATTATATGCATGCTTTCTATCAAGGTTTTGACTATACTTGTTTCTGCTTTTTATTCTTGAAGATATATAGTTTAGCTTAGCTTTTCAGCCCTTTACCTTACTAACAAAATGATATTTCCTCGGGCAGTGTGTTCAAGGGACTATTAGCCCTTCCTCCTGAAAGACAAACGAGTGCTTTCACCCCCTAAGGGGCGAGGGAATGTAAAGGTGTTTAACTACCCGCTGAGAACGCAAATAGCCCTGGGGATAAGATACCCTGGAGTCGCCTTTTGTTCCCATTAACCATCTACACTAATGGCGTAAATGATTGAGGGAGGCAGGAGTGGCTCCCCCAGGATGTAAACAGAGGAATGCTGTCCTGTCCGGAGGTCTGGACCTTCTCTCCTCGATTTAACTATACCGTGAATTACGACAGGTGTCAAGGTACCTATCTCTTTTAGCTTAGAGACAACAAACAATAGTTAATTGTGGAGAAGACGATCATTAACCTTATGCTCTATAGAATAGAATGCTAACAAATGTTCTTGTGCTCGTTTTTTACTTCCTTATCTCTCTGAGAATATTTGCAGAGCTATTTCTGTACTAATCCTGAAAAATATAAAAACGACACTTGTGCGCAGTAAAGTTGGAATTGATAACACCAACCCAAGTCTCACGTCTCTTCCCTCACTGCGCTGACTCCGTCCCTCCCTCAGGAACCTGGACTCAGCCGGAGCAGGACTCCGGCAACTTTGTCGAGTATTACTTGACTGTATATGTCAGGATTTAATTCTGGGCTCTCTATTCTGTTGCATTTGTCTATGTGTCTATTTTTGTGCCAGTACCATACTGTTTTTATTCCTATAGCTTTGCAGTAGAGTTTGAAATCAGGGGTGTGATACCTCCAGCTTTGTTCTTTTTTCTCAGGATTGCTTTGGCTATTCAGAGTCTTTTGTGGTTCCACACAACTTTTAGGATTGTTTCTTGTATTTCTGTGAAGAATGCCTTTGGTATTTTGATGAGGATTGCATTGGATCTGTAGATGGCTTTGGGCGGTATGGCCATTTTAACAATATTCATTCTTCCAATCCACAAACACAGGATATCTTTCGATTTGTTTGCATCTTCTTTGATTTCTTTCAGCAAAGTCTTGTAGTTTTCATTGTGCAGATCTTTCACTTCCTCTGTTAAATTTATTCATAAGTATTTTATTGTTTTTGATGCTATTGTGATTAGGATAGTTTATTTCTTTTCCTTATGCTTCTTTATTAGTGTAAAGGAATGCCACTGATTCCTATAATTTGATTTTGTAACCTGCCACTTTACTGAAATCACTGATTAATTCCAACAGTTCAATTGATTCTTTGGGCTTTTCTATATCTAAGATCATCTCATCAGCAAATAGCAAGAATTTACTTCTTCCTTCCCAATTTGGATGCCTTTTATTTTTTTATCTTGCCCAATTTCTCTAGCTAGGACTTCCAGTACAGTATTGAATAGGAGTGGTGAGAGTGGGCAGCCTTGTCTTATTCCTGACCTCAGAGGAAACTTTTTCAATTTTTCTCCATTGAGTATAATGTGAGCTGTGGATTTGTCATATATGGCCTTTAATATGTACAGACATGTTTCTTCTATACCCAGTCTGTTAAGGGTTTTTATCATTAAAGAATGTTGTATTTTATCTAATGCTTTCTCTGTTCCTATTGAGATGATCGCGTGATTTTTACTTTTCATTTTGTTGATGTGATGAATTACCTTTATTGATTTGTGTATGTTGAACCGTCCTTGCACCCCAGGGATAAATACCACTTGGTCATGGTGTATAATTCTTTTAATGTGTTCTTAAATTTGATTTGCTAATATTTTTGTTGAGAATTTTTGCATCTATATTTATCTGGGATATTGGTCTATAGTTTTCTTTTCTTGTGGTATCTTTATCTGGTTTTGGGATCAAGGTAATGTTGGCTTCATAGGATGTGTTTGGAAGTGTTCCTTCTTCTTCAATATTTTGAAAGAGTCTGAGGAGGATTGGAATTAATTCTTTTTTAAATGATTGGTAGAATCCACCAGTGTAGCCATCTGGCCCAGGAGTTTTCTATGTTGGGATATTTTTGATTACTGACTCGATCTCTTGACTCATTATTGGTCTGTTCAGATTTTCTATTTCTTCCTGATTCAGTCTTGGTAGGTTGTGTTTCTAGAAGTGCATTGATTTCTTCCAGGTTACATAATTTTGTGGCATATAATTGTTCATAGTAGTTTCTTATAATTCTCTGTATTTCTGTAGCATCAGGTGTAATGTTTTCTCATTCATTTCTAATTTTATTTATTTGAATATTCTCTTTATTTTTCTTAGTCTAGCTAAAAGTTTGTCAGTTTTGTGTATCTTTTTGAAGAACCAGCTTTTAGTTTCGTTGATCCTTTCTATTGTTTTTCTGGTCTCTATTTCATTTATTTCCACTGTGATTTTTATTATTTCATTCCTTCTGCTAACTTTGGACTTAATTTGTTTCTCTTTTTCTAGTTCCTTGAGGTATAAACTTAGATTGTTTACTTGAGATCTTTCTAATTTCTTAGTATATGCATTTATTGCTATAAACTTTCCTCTCAGAACTGCTTTTGCCGCATCCCACAAAATTTGGTATGTTATATTTTTATTTTCATTTGCTTCAAGATAATTTTTTATTTCCCTTTTCATTTCTTCCTTGACTCATTTGTTGTTTAGAAGTATGTTGTTTAGTTTCCACATATCTGAAAATTTACTCACTTTCCTCTTGTTGGTTTCTAATTTCATGCCATAGTGGTCAGAAAATATAGTTGGTATGAGTTAAATTTTCTTAAATTTGCTAAGATTAGTTTTGTGGCCTATCGTATGATTGATCCCAGAGATTGCTCCAAGTGCACTTGAGAAGAATGTGTATTCTCCTGCTGTTGGATGGAGTGCTCTAAATATGTCTGTTAAGTCCATTTGTTTTAAAGTGTGATTCAATTCCAATGTTTTCTTGTTGATTTTCTGTCTGGATGATCTATTATCCATTGCTAACAGTGGGGTACTAAAGTCCCACACTATTATTATATTGTGTATTTCTCTCTTAAGATCTGTTAGTATGTGCTTAATATATTTTGGCATTCGGATGTTGGGAGTGTATATATTTATGATTATTATGTCTTCTTGATGTTATATCTTCTTCAACACACTTTATCATAATATAATGACCTTCTTTGTCTCTTGTTACCATTTTTGGCTTGAATTCTATTTTATCTGATATGAGTATGACTACACCTGCTCTCTTTGCTTGGAGTATCATCTTCCACCTCTTCATTTTGAGTATTTACGTGTCTTTGGCCCTGAGATGAGTCTCCTGAAGACAGGATATAGCTTGGTCTTGTTTTTTAATCCATCCAGCCATTTTGTGCCATTTTATGGTGAGTTCAATCCATTTATATTTAGGGTGATTATTGATATATGAGGACTTTCTACTGCCATTTTATCTTTTGTTTTCTAGCTGTTTTGTATCTCCATTGTTTCTTTTTCCTTGTGTTTCTGTCTATCTTTTTAATGAGGTTTTCTATGATGATTTGCTCAGATTCTCCTTTTTTATGTTTTGTGTCTTTGCTCTAGATTTTTGTTTTGTGGTTAACATGAGGTTTGTATAAAACATCTCATAGATAAAATAGTCCTTTTTCTGCTGATAGCAAGTTATCTTCATTTGCCTATACAGGTTCTGTCATTTTCTTCCTCTCCTTTCATATTTTTGTTGTCACAAATTATTCCTTTTTATACTGTGAATTTGTCATGAAATTGTAGCAGCTATACTTATTTTTAATGCTTTTTTCCTTTAACTTTTATGCTAAATGTTTAACACCCTATTCTAAAATAGTTACAGTTTTTTAATTCTATCTGTGTATTTATCTCCTTACTCAAATATTTGTCTACTTTTGTCTTTTCATTTCAGGTAGGAGGTCTCCTTTCAACATTTCTTGTGAGGCAGGTCTAGCCGTGGTGAACTCCCTCAGCTTTTGTTTGTCTGGGAAAGCCTCTATTTCTCCTTCATGCCTGAAGGATATCGCTGGATAGAGTGTTCTTGACTGGCAATTTTTATCTTTCAATACTTTGAATACTCTCTCCTGGCCTGTAGCATTTCTGTTGAGAAGTCTGCTGATAGTCTAATGGGGATTTCTTTGCAGGCTACTTTACCCTCTGGCTGCCTTTAAGATTTTTTTTCTTCATCGACTTTTGACAGCTTTGTTATGATGTGTCTTGGAGAAGGTCTTTATGCATTGAAATAGTATGTTGATCTATTAGCTTTTTGGACTTGTATGTCTAGTTCTTTCCGCCAGTTTGGGGAGTTCTCAGCTATTATTTATTTAAATAACCTCTCTGCCTCATTCTTCTTCTTGTATACTCATTATTCTTATGTTGGCTCTCCTAATGGAGTCTGATAGCTCTCTTAGAGTTTCTTCACTTTTTGAAAATAATTCTCCCCTCTTCTACCTGAATCATTTCTAGATCCCTTTCTTCCAGATCACTTATTCTCTCTTCCATCTGATCTGCTGTATTTCCAATGTCTTCTTCATCTCATTTATAGAGTTCTTGAGCTCCAGAACTTCTGTTTGGTTCTTTTTTAAAATTTCAATATCTTAGGTAAAGTACTCCTTCTGTTCATTGATTTCATTCCTGAATTCATTAAATTGCCTTTTGTAATTTTTCTGTAGCTCATTGAATTTCCTCATAACAGCTATTTTGAATTCTCCATCAGTTAGATCCCAATCTTCCATGACTTTCAGTTTGGTTGCTGGAGAACTGTCATTTTCTTTTTGTGATACAACATTACCGTGATTTTTCAGAGGATCACCAGGGTCACAGACACCACTGCAGCTGCCTGGTCAGTGGGGTCATGGGTGCCACCACTGTTCCTGGAAACCCCCAAGTCTTGGGCACCACCAGTGCTACTTCCTCAGTTCTGGCGCTTCCATGAGGTCCAATCCAGTCACCTTCACATGTACAGATGTATAGGTCTTTCTGACATCCTGGTGTGTTATGCTGAGGAACCTTTGTTGGGTTATAGATGTCCTACTTTTTAAGTTGAATGGGAGAGACAACTCACACCATTGTGATGCTGACATCACTCCTCAATTTTCTTTTTTAGTGTCTAGGTTCCTGTGATACAGATAAGAGTAACCTTTCACATCCCCTCTAAACTGATGAAATGATTTCTACTAATGTAAGTTTGGATCTTATTTTCCTCACTCAGAATGGAGCTGGGATCCTTGGAAATTCTTTACTCCTTTGGCTTTACATCTTTACTTTGCTCACTGAACCCGAGGTGAGACCCACAGACTTGATTCTTAGTCAGATGGCCTTAGCTAACAACTTTGTTCTTTTCTCTAAAGGGATCCCTCAGACAATGGCAGCCTTTGGGTTAAAGTATTTCCTGGGTGATGCTGGATGTAAACATGTTTTCTGTTATTACAGAGTGGGTAGAGGAGTTTCCCTCAGCACTATCTGCCTGCTCAGTACTTTCCAGGCCATTAAGCTTTGCCCCAGTATCCCTAGGTAGATGGAGCTCAGAATGAGATCCCCAAAGTGCATTGGCTCTGCTGTTTCCTCTGTTGGATCCTGCATCTTGTGTTAAATACTTTGTTTGCTATGAATGTTACAAGCCCAAGGAAAAGCAAAAGCATGAGTATGGAGGAAATTTATGGATGCTGTGTGTCACCCATTCCAGACAGATTTTTAGTGTCAGTACATGCAGGCATATTCTTCTCTATTGATGTAATATTTTGGGGACTCATTGTCTTGGCTAGTGGCTCCATGAGCTTTTTCCTGCTCAGGCACAAGCAGAGAGTCCAACACATTTACAGCAACAGACTTTCTCCTAGACCTTCCCACAAGGCTAGAGCCAGACACACCATCCTGGTCCTGGTGAGCTAATCTTATCTCATTTTACTCTCTTTTCCATTTTTTAAAACATATAATCTCTTTTTTTTCCCCTGCTATTTCTCCCCAAATCCCCCCAGTACATAGTTGTATATTTTAGTTGTTGGTCGTTCTAGTTGTGGCATGTGGGACACCATCTCAATGTGGCCTGATGAGCAGTGCCATGTCCGCACCCAGGATCCAAACCAGCGAAACCCTGGGCCACCGAAGCGGAGTGGGCGAACTTAACCACTCAGCCACGGGGCCAAGCCCCACTTTTCCATTTTGACACTTTGGCCCTGATCATAAACCCAAGCTGTGGCTGGTGCACACTTCCGTTCTGGTGTCTTCATGTTTCCCAGCATTCAGGCTCTTTGTGGTCATCACCAGTGATACATGCGCCTCTTGGTTCTGTTGTGCCTGCTGAGCAAGGAAAAAGGTTTTCACAATCTGGTTAAACATCTATATGTTTTCTAACTCTGCAGTTGGATCAGTTATCAATCATTAAAAAAAAATTTCCAGTGAATCTTAGATGCCTATAATCAGACTAGCACTCTGTTATTCTATGATAAATAAGAACAATGATATCCCTGCATTTCTGCCCCTCGGAATGGAACTGTGAATGATCCCTCGACACCAGTAGACAAAGTTAACCTGTCTCATTGTGCTGTGCTATTCAGTGTGGGAACTCTGGACATATTTGAGATAATGCAATGTTGATTTAGGGGGAAAGAGTAAAGAGTTGGGTTCCATTGTGTATGTGTTCTTTTTTTCCACGTTTTCACCTGAAAAAAATTTTTGAATTTTTTTAACGCTGGGTGCTTTAGACAGATGGAAAATTGCCTGAACTGATGCGTGGATGGGAAGGCATGTAGAGCTCCCAAAGAACTTTAGAAATCCAATGTTTTAGGGATATTGATAGTGAGGGAAGAGTGAAAAGAGGAGAATGAGGAATGTGGTTCTGTCAGATGCTATAGCATAGGTAAAGAACTGGAAACTGCATCCTAAGAAATGACAGACCAGTGACTGGGTTCAGTTAGGAGAATGACATCATCAGCTCTGCTTATTGTAAGTGATTTACGGAGTCAATTGGAGTAAAGTCTTTTATAAAAATTCATATTTTCCAAACATTTAAATTCTAAGGTTATATGCTTTAGTGTTAATTACAATTTAAAGATAGTGTATTTTCATTTTGCAATGGTGAACTTAGATTAACTTTCATATATTTATTCCTTATCCTGCAACACCAAAAGGCAAAACATTAAATGAACTTAAATTTTGTTTTCCTTTTACTCCTTACTTTTAGATCCACAGTAAAAGCTGTTTTTTCCCCAGTAAACCGTTATGTTCTAGTCCAGGGTTTCTTAACTTCAGCATAGTTGAGCAGTCAAGGAGTCTCCAAGCAGCAAGCTAGGGTGGCTTGCCACTTTGCCATAGATTTCACCAATAAGGAGGCAACAAAAAACCTTAATTTAGACTTTATTACTTACACAGACAGCTTAAGCAAGGCCAGCATGTTGTTAGCTCCCCACCACCTTTTTACCATGAGATGACACCTAATCAAAGAAACCAGGGGCTGGCCCCATGGCTGAGTGGTTGAGTTGGCGCACTCCACTGCAGCAGCCCAGGGTTTCGCAGGTTCAGATCTTGGGCGCGGACATGGCACCGCTGGTCAGGCCACGTTAAGGCAGCGTCCCACGTGCCATAACTAGAAGGACCTGCAATTAAGATATACAACTATGTACCGGGGGGATTTTAGAGAGATAAAGCAGGAGAAAAACAAAAGAAACCAGATGATGGTAGTCTGATAAACAAATGAGCAATGGAGTGATCTGTCATTGAGGAGTCCATTCTAGACTACAGCTAAGTGGTTTTCCAGTCTTCAGCTGTACAATAAGAGAAGGCACACAGGGAGGCAGAAGAAAAACAACTCCATGGCATCCACAAGATAGGGATATGGGTTAGAAATGGCCTGTGACAGCTCCTTCTTGGAAGGGTCACAAGGTTTTCTGCCAACACTTTTCTGCAACTGAGGCTTTCCTACATGAACTATGTGGATCTGTGCAAGGTTGCCAGGGCACCATGGCACAGCCCGTCTCTCCAGGCATTATGGACATTTGGGGATGGACCCTTGTTTTGGGAGGCTCTACTGTGCATTATAGGCTGTTGAGCAACATACATGGCCTCTACCCACTAAACCCCAGTAGCACCACCATCCAGTTATGACAACCACAATTGTCTCTGATGGTTCGAAACAGCTCTTGCGAGTGGGAGCAGAATTTCTCCAAGTTGGAAAAATGCTTCTCAAGTTATTTAAGGCTACTCATGCTTTCTGGAGGATTTTTAGTAGACTAAATTTTTCCTGAAAGCCTCAGTTATTTTATGCTATTGTTTTGGGTTGCATATCCTACATAATGCACATAATATTTTATTTACTTCACCAAAAGTTTGAACTTAATTTACTGAAGTCTAAAGCTTCCACATTTCCTTGGTTTATCAATTCTATTTTAGTAAAAAAGTTCACATATTCTTTAAACATTTATCGTGTTCATGTTTATGGATTATTTTGTAAGAGGATCTTATTTCTGTTACTTCAATTCTCCCAAGATCAGGAAGGACAATGAACTTTTTCCTTAAGTGTAAGGAAGGAGCTTTACAAAACCAAGTCAGGTGGGCATAATGATTAGCTCTACCTATTACAAATAATTTAGTAAATATTCAATTAAAATACATTATTTAATAAAATTTACATTTCCCAATGTTTAATTTTAGCTTAAATTATTAAGATTTAACAGCTAATGGTCCTCCAAGAGAATTTATTCTTATTTTGTAATGATCAACTTTTATTAACTAAATTTAAAATATTTTTGTCTTTGCTAATATCCTTTTACTGCAAACTTATGAATGACCTTATTTTTTTCAAATTTTTATCAGAGAAAACATTATTTCTCTTTATTTATCCAACTACTATCCTCTTCTTACTCTAAGGATGTTATTGTAATTTTATAATTTCATGATAGATCACAATTTTATGGAAGTATTGCGTAGTTTATCTACATGACACCTTGAACTTCATTTTATTTCCAGAGAACAAAAAACCATATGTATTGTACCAAATTCCCATCTTTCCCACCCCTCTCAGTTATTTTACCACATCCGGATCTCTGTTCTCTTGACTCCACTATGATGCCATCATCAATGACCCCATTCCTTCTACACAAAGCTGAGATTCCACACTTCATCATAACGAATGCCTGGAAAAGAGACCCAAGAGCTTTTCTTCCTCACTTACAAAATTTTGGTTAATCGTATCTCAAGCCTGTTGAATGTAAACTCTCTGCCTCTTCCACCACCATTAGGATAAACGAAATGTAGTATACCCGTACACTGGAATACCGTTCCATAATAAAAAGGAATGAGCTATTGATATGAACAACAACATGGATGAATCTCAAGACAATTATTCTAAGTGAAAGAAGCCAGACAAAAAGTAGTACATACAGTTTTATTCCACTTATATAAGTTCTAGAAAATGAAAACTACTCTATAGTGACAGAAAGTGGATTACTGGTTGCCTGGAGATGAGGTGTAGGGGAGGTTTTGGGGAGTAATGAATACATTCATTATCTTAATTTTAAGGATATTTTTGCAAGGGTACACATATAAGAAAATATACCAAATTGAACATTTTAAGTATAAGCAACTTAATATATGTCAATTATACCCCAGTACAAGTGTAAAAATGTGAATTCATTTAAAAAATATGTTCAAGGGGCCGGCCCTGTGGCTGAGCGGTTAAGTTCATGCGTTCCTCTTCGGTGGCCCAGGGTTTCGCTGGTTCGGATCCTGAGCGTGGACATGGCACCACTCATCAGGTCATGCTGAGGTGGCGTTGCACATAGCACAACCAGAAGGACCACAACTATAATATACAACTATGTACTGGGGGGCTTTGGGGAGAAGAGGAATGAAAAAAAAGATTGGGAACATATGTTAGCTCAGGTGCCAATCTTTAAAAAAAAAAGTGTGAGCAATTCTATGATTGGGTATCTTAATAAATCTTAAAATATATATATATATATATATATTCAGCACATAATATATGTCATACGTGAATAAGCAAACAATAATTAGAGTTGAAGAATGAAATGGTGAAGACCGTAAAATGTGTCTTAATGGACACCCTGGGATAAAAGCATGATAGGAAAAAATAATATAAATAAAGAGACAGAGAATTGAGAGAGCGAGAAAGAGAGGAGAGAGACCATCCTAATTTTAGTAGAGCCAAGATGATATTTGGGATGAAATTCAGGCATTTTCAAAGTTTAATGTCCAGACATGCGAACATTAGGTTTCCTCAACTTGAGCCCCCCAGACACCCTGCCGTGCCCACCATTGCGTCTTCCTTCCTGATCCCAGAGCCTCTTCACCTGTCTCCCACCACGTGCACCAGGGCTCCTCAGCCTAAAAACCTCGTGGCCTTTCCTGTCACCGGCTGGCCGCTCCCTCCGCTGACACACCTCTCGCCAGGTCCTCCCAATTTTGTTTCCTTCCTCTTCAGATCCCTCATAACCATGTTGTGCTACCTCTATTTCTGTCATCTTTCTTTATTACACAATTATTATTCAATGCCAATTAGAGACAAAGGGCTGCTTTTAGGGACACAAAGTTTAAGAAGCATGTCCTCTTATGGCAGGGTATATTTTAAGCTATTTTGTGCCTTCTATTTCCTTTTTGTTTCTTTTGATTTTTAGGTATTCTCCTCTACCTTGCTACTAACTTAAAAAATATGTCCATCTTCCTTTTTATTGTAATTTAGACTTTCATCTTTCCTGACTAATATTTTCTCCTCTCTCTTTTTTTTTTTAGCATACTTTCTTATTTCTGGTGGCTTTTCCCCCCCTTATCTCCCTAATTATTTTTATATGCTTATTTTAATTTCTTCATTATTCTTTCCCCCCCTTCATTCTAAACAGGATGTGTTGTTTAATATGATTTTGGGGGTGGAGTGTACATGTCTTCCCTCTCTAGTTACCTTCCCTGAGGTGTATTAAATCCTCCATCTCCTATGTGCGTAGAGGAAGGGACATAGTTCAGCCACGCACTCTGTTGAGTTACAGTGACCAGCTCCCTCCACACTAGGTGGCCCTGCTGGTCGGTTTTGCCTAGGGAGGAGGAGCACTGAGCTGAGGCGCGTCCAACCCAAGTGTAGTCCCCAAAGTCTGCAAGATGAGAGGGAGGGATATGGCAGCCCAGGGGCCACTGGTCAGCTTGACTTGCTCAAACCCTCAAATCCTCTTGACATCACCATCTATTCGAGCATCAGAAGACCGGGAGAAGTGAAGGAGGCAGCAGCTGCCCCAAGGTGATTTAGGTGAGAGGTTAAAGCGCTTGTCTCAAGTCCTCCCTTCCCTGCGGCCTATGGTTTGCACCCCGACGAGTCTAAGCCAGGCCTCGGTATCCCCCATAGTTTTCTCACAGGGCTTTGCTCGTTTCTGGAATCCGAATTCTAACTTCTAATTTCTCTATGGTGATTTTGGGACAGAGCCAGCCGCCCATCTATCAGTTGCCTGAGTCTCTTGAATAGCTCCTCCATAATAGCCTCTCATCCAATCTGATTCTTCCCTCACTATTGCTGGCACATCATTTTGGGAGGCTTCACTTTCTCTTGCTAGAATATTCATTTCAGTTTGACACATACTGAATAAGACCTACCAAGTGCCAGGTTCTGTGTAGACTGCTGATAGATAATATAGTGGACAACATGACAGACAAAACTCCCTGCCCTTGGGGCCAGCCCAGTGGTGCAGTAGTTAAGTTCGCATGTTCACTTCAGCCACCTGGGGTTCGCTGGTTCGGATCCCGGGTGCGTGCATGGCACCGCTTGGCAAGCCATGCTGTGGCAGGCGTCCCACATATAAAGTAGAGGAAGATGGGCATGGATGTTAGCTCAGGGCCAGTCTTCCTCAGCAAAAAGAGGAGGATTGGCAGCAGATGTTAGCTCAGGGCTGATCTTCCTAAAACAAAAACAAAAACTTGATCTTCCAAGTGTTGTACCTATAGCTGCCCAGGTAATGTGATTTGCAAGTAGAAATAAATATTGACTAATGCAAACTTGATTTCATCTGTACTGGCCTTCACATTAGAAACACACAGATCAACAAGGAAGACTAACTTAATGGAGAAAAAAACCCAGGCAAGGTGATGAGGGAAGGTCTCCTAGGGAACGTATCACTGGACTGACATGGTGGTATAGCTGGAGTGGCCAGACAGACGTCTGAGCCTGATGTAGGAGTTGTCAGCTCAGGGGTCATTCATATGGATTCCAGCCTCTCTCTTCTGTTTTCACTTTTCTCTACTTTTTCTCATACTTGATTTTCTTACAATAACTGAGAGAACATGCTTTATTGCTGATCATGGCCTTCATTTAATTACAGTGAGCCAGCGTCTTATTTTTCACAAATCAAGTGAATGTGCTCATGTTGCTCTGTACTGGGACACTATTCTGCCGCATCTTTGTGCTACTATGACACCATCTTAATTATCATAGTTTCATAATAAAATTCTATCATCCAGTTGTATAAATCCTCCAAATTTATTCTTCAAAAATTATCTTGTCTATTTTTTGGCCTTTTGATATCCACATCATTTTAGAATCAATTTGGCAATGTTCACACACACATACACAAAGATTTTCTAGATCTTCTTTGACATTTCATTGAATATATAAATCAATTTGGAGAAAACTGACATGTTCTTTAACGTTGAGACTTTCAATCAATCCATAAACATGGCTTTTCTTTTTTTTTAATTTTTATTTTTTTCGGATGTACATCATATTTCGAATTCTGTATACATTAAACACGGTTTTTCTTTCCACATATTTATTAACACTTTGTAGTTACTTGCGTAGATATCTTGCCTGTCTTGCATTAGATTTGTTCATAGGGATTTGATGTTGGTAACAGAAGTGATAAAATTTTTACTTTTTTATTTTATTTGCCTGTCTTAATATAGAAACTGATTTTGGAATATTGACCTTGTATTGGACACCTTGCTAAATTCAACTAGTCTAATATTTGTAGAGTATTTTGGATTTTCCTTCAAATAAAATCAGGCCACCTATGCATAATAGTTGCTATCTTTTCTGATCTGATGTCACTGATTAGGTGCCAGCGTAATGTCGCATAGAGTTGATAGTGTGCCTCCATCTCTCAATCCGAAGGACAAAACTTTTAAGAATGATTTCTGCTATAGTTATTTTGTAAATACTTCATCACATATGGAAGTTCCCTTCTATTCCTAGCTGACTAAATGTCTTTCTCAAGATTGAGTACTGACTTTTATTAAGCACATTTAATGTACCTAATAATATGATAGCGTGTTCTTTCAATTCTATTAACTTGGTAAATTATCTTAGTTTTTGAAACTTAACCCAAATTGCATATAAAAGATGAAATCCATTTATTCATGATGTATTATTTTCCTAAAATATGACTGGGTTTGATTTGCAGATATTTTGTTTAGGATTTTTGCATCTACACTACTGAGAATCATTGGCCAGTAGTATTCCTTTCTCTTTTTTTGCTGGGAAAGATTTACCCTGAGCTAACATCTGTCGCCAATCTTCCTCTTTTTTTTTCTTCCTCTCCAAAGCCCCAGTGCGTAGTTGTATATTCTAGTTGTAAATACTTCTAGTTCTTCTATGTAAGCCACCACCATAGCATGGCACCTGACAGACAAGTGGCATGGTGCCATGGCCAGGAACCAAACCCAGGCACCTGAAGCAGAGCATAGTGAACTTTAACCACTAGGCCAACAGCTGGCTCAGTAGTGTTCCTTTTACTATACTTGTAAGGTTTTGTTATCAGGAAAGCTAATTAATTAACTAACTTTTTCTCTTTAATTAAAAGAGAAGTATCTCCTCTTTTTCTATGCTCTCAGAGAATTTGTTTAAGATTAGACTTATTAAAAATGTGTCATAAAATTCACCTATGAAGTAATCTGGGCCTGAGATTTGTGTTTTCTTTGTTTCCTAACTATGCCAATGATGTAATCAAACACGTCTCTTCTATTTCTAGCCTACAGTCTTTAAGCATCCACCACTATCAACTCTATGCAACATTTCACTGTTACCTAACTATTGAAATAAGATCACAAAATATGTCAAGTATTATTTATAGATGTCTTGATTTTGTTTTGAAACAGATCCCCAAAATCACAGGGCTCCAAGAACTGAATCCTGGAAACTAAGTCTCTGAGAAATATTGCTAAAAATGGATTTAGATCTCAGAACCTCATTTCTTTTTTTCTCTGATTTTTCTCCCCAAATCCCCCCAGTACATAGTTGCATATTTTAGTTGTGGGTTTTTCTAGTTGTGGCATGTGGGACGCCGCCTCAACATGGCCTGATGAGCAGTGCCACATCCACGCTCAGGATCCGAACCGGTAAAACCCTGGGTCACCAAAGCGGAGCGAGTGAACTAACCTCTTTGCCATGGGGCCAGCCCTCAGAACCTCATTTCTGTGTGAAAGATCCAACAATGATCCTGGTTCAGAAATAGACTTTAAACTCAGCCAAGGACTTGCTCTCCAAAAGTCAGAGGAGATCTCTGAGTTCCAGAACACTCAGCACAGCTTCTTTCAAAATGGCAATAACTCACATGCAAGACAGGAACTGCAAAGACTCCATAAGTCATTTCACTTGTGGCTGCAGCCAGAAAAGCACAGAAAGAGTGAAATTATTTTCCAATAATTCTGGAACAGAATTAAACTGGAACAGTTTACGATCAATAGGCAATGCTGTGACAGGGCTACTTTGAAAGAGAAATGGGAATCGAGTGGCAGTAACCTGGAGAAATTCATGGCAGACCTGAGTGATGACTGCATGAAGCCACTGGCTTAGTAAGTTGAGGGTTCTGGTTCCTGGAGTGAGGGGCGGAAAGGAGAGAGGAGTCAGTTGGAGATGCCTGGAAGCAGAGAAAGAAGAGTTAATTGTAGACCCAGTTCTTAGTCAGATCACCCCTCTTCCTCACCAAGGTGAATCTTTACCATCCTAAGCAAACAACAATAAAAGAAGTTTTACAGGCATTCATTCAGTGGGATATATAAGAAATAACATATTAATTAATTTAATTGATTTTCATTGGTAAAGTGGTAGGAGGACTCACCGTGAAACTGCCAATTGGGCAGAAACCTCAAGGATGAGGAGAAAGGCCTTAACATGATCTGGTTCTTCCCTCAGAAAGCCTTAGTATTTATATGTTTTCATTAGGAATGAAGAAATTACTTCATTTAATGCAAATGTAAGCAAATTACTTCGAAATTTAATGCAAGCAGAGTAAGAGCAGAACACAGAGGTGTGGGGGCCCACAGTACAGAGCTCTTGGGAAAGCCTGACTGAGGCAGGTTTTCTACAGTGGCTTTTGTCACGCAGCAGATCTGTATATGACAGTGATCAAGCTTTTTTTTAAAAAAACATGTCGATGTCTACATGCAGGGACAGGGAGCCCTCTTTTCTGAGAATATGCCCTTAAGAGAAGTCGTCGTTAATCTAACAAAACAGTTGTCAATAGGAATCCCAACAGGAGAGAACATGGGGACCCCTGAAGATAATTCTCTGGAGACAAGACGAGGTAAGTGAGGGGAGCCCAGACACCAGGAGGATGTTCTACGTGAACTCTTTTTTGGGTACAACTTCATTGAGTCACTTCTTTATTTTCATAGGAGATAAAGAAAATGGTGGCTTGGGGCCGGCTCCGTGGCTGAGTGGTTAAGTTTGTGCGCTCCACTGCGGCGGCCCAGGGTTCGGATCCTGGGCGACGACATGGCATCGCTCATCAGGCCACGTTGAGGTGGCATCCCACATCCCACAACTAGAAGGACCTGCAACTAAGATATACAACTGTGTACAGGGGGCGGGGGTTGGGGAGATAAAGCAAAAAAAAGAAAGAAAATGGTGGCAACATTTCTTTGAAAACTTGTCAAGTAAATGACAGTATGACTAGTCAAGGCAATCAAACACCTTCCCTACTCATCATCCAGGAAGAGAACAGCCTGGGCCTGGAGAGGGAGGTGTTCCTTTGGAGAATCCACTCAGCTCCAGAAGAGCAGGTCTAGGCACCTGCAGGTCCCAGGAAGAGTCCCTGAAAGGACCCCCTTATCAAGATGTCCTTATAGAGGTGGGACCAGGGTTTCTCTCCCGGCCAAACCAGGTTACCCCTGAGCGTGTTCCTACCCACCAGAGCATTGAGGGAAACTCAGCATGTGGGGGACACCAATAAAGATCCCAGAGAACCTCCAAGTCACACAAATGTGAGAAGTGTCCCAGGATCTTTAGGTATCTGTCTTGGTTAAAAGCGCATCAAAGAAGACACAATAATGAGGGGACATTTATTTGTGGCCAGTGTGACAAAGGCTTCTTCCAGGCATCAGACCTATGTGTGCCTCAGAAGATTCACACAGGAGAGAAACCTTTCAAGTGCAGCACGTGTGAAATGTCCTTCAGCCACAAAACCAACCTTTGGGCTCATGAGAGAATCCGCGTGGGAGAGAAGCCCTATGTGTGTTCCCTTTGCCAGAGAAGCTACCGCCAGTCACCCACCTACCACCGCCACCTGAGGACTCACCAGAAAATTGCCTTCAAAAGTGTTCCCTCCACACCAGATGCTTCCTCGGTACAGCCCCAATGTAATGTATATGAATCTGTACAAGTATGTATATTTCATAGTACTTCTCTGTTTAGAATACATTTTATAATTTCCTGATTATATTTTCCATTTACTGTCTCACTCCACTAAAGTGTAAGCTAAAGAAGGGCAGGGAATTTCTCAGTTTTGTTCACTAACATATGTCAGGTGCCTAGAAAAGTGGCTGACACATTTCAAATGACCAATAAATATCTGTTGAATAAATGAACGAATGTGTAATATTGGTGTTTATGTTACTGACTCTTAGTTAATATCAGCCCTGATATAATTTCCCCTACAGTGAATCCAGCATATGGGGTTAAAACTAAAAGCATATATTCCCAGTTCCCTGCCTTTAATTACACTCATATGTAAACGTTTGTTTCTTTAACCTCTGACTCGCTGATAACTTTACAACCAAATAGAAGGTACAAATTGTTAAAGCCCAGATGGCCTCAAGCTGGGCTCCTACTAAAGTTGTGGCTAATCACAAGATCTTGAAGCTCTTTTACAGGAACACTAATGTCTAGAGAATATCAAGAAACTGTAGCTTCCCAGAGTCTACCATCCACCATGGAGATAAACAACCAAGGACGTCCATCTGTGGAATCCTTTGTCTTCTTCCCCTTGGAAGGCTGATTGGAAAATGCTGACCAAGAAGGCCATGGCTCCCCTCCCCTACCTAAAAACCCCCATCCGTTTCTTAATGGGGAGCTGGCAATTTTTGAGACACTAACACTTTCTTTGCTCCCTCTGCCTGGCAAAGAAAGTAAAGCCTTTCCTTTCCACTCAAGACTCTGTTCTCGTTATATTTATTCCTTACAATCCAGGAATGTCCAATTCCAGGACACAAACCCCAGCTCACAGTGGTCCAGGGAGGCTCCCTGCCTGCCCCCCATCCTCTGTCCACACCCTTTATCTCTAGTGCAGCCACCTAAATTTAAATTTAGTGCAGGCACCTAAAAATGTGGGGAGCAGAGGTGGAAACCAGAAATAGGCCTTAGCTGATTAAAGGGAATGTTTATATTTAAACGCTATAATCATTTCTTTAATTCACTGGAAATATTAGTAGCTAAATTGGACCTGAATATAACTGGTGACTGTAAGTTGCAGGATGCTATTTTATTGACAAAGAGATACCAGAATGGTAAAATGTTTTCCATTCTTTTCTTCCAAAGATGGCAGGTATGAGGAGGTGAAGAGGGGCTTATTTCCAGAACAGGTTTGAAAGTGTGGTTTGGAAAGTAAGAAACTATTCTTTGGAGTGCTGAGGCAGAAGCCCGTGCACTGGGCATGTTATTTCAGATACTTTTTTGAGTTATCTTCCGCTAAGAAATTGGAGTTCAATCCTACTGAGAAACTGGGGGGTGCTATGCAGAATCTGCTCAAATTTCTAGCTGCATCCACAGAAGGGAGAACTATTGGGCTGTGGATAATGCCCCACTGTGTGGAGAAGACCATTTACCAATCTCCTTTCCTGGACTGTCTCCAGGTGTTATGCTACTGTGAACATTTAAGGAGACTGGTGCCTATATAAAGGAAGAAATTTGGCTATCTCCACAGTTTTGCCTTTCTCAGAATGCCATATAATTGGAATTATAGAGGATGTAGTCTTTTCAGATTGGATTCTTTCACTTAGTAACATGCATTTAAGTTTCTTCCATGTCTTTTCATGGTTTGATAGTTCAATTCACTTTAGCACTGAATAACATTCCATTGTCTGAATGTGACTATTCTAAATTATATTATTGATCCTAATAACAATTCCTGTGTTTCTAGAGTGCTTCTCGAGGGTATAACTACTTCAGTTCTTGATCATGGAAACTGAAATACGTGTCACAGCTATTATTCCTGCCCTGTTGAAATAACCATGCCAGGAAGATGGTGACTCAATGAAGTGCTGGATTGGAGAGCTTGGTGGTTTTGTTCCTTCCAAATGTGAAAATATCCTCATACTTCATACAGTATTGAAACATTACGCCATCTGGAAGAAGGAATTATTCTCGTGAGGAAGTCTCCTCTAAACTGAATTTATTTTTTGGTACTTTATTCTCTATCTCTTTAACTTTACCTGTGATGGGAAATGTTGTAAGTGACATCCACAAATCTCATCCGAAACAGACCAGTTTTGTGTGCCCACACACAGATTTCTCAATGTGAAATACAGCCTGTACCGCTATTGCAGGAAAATGGCTGATACTTACCCTTTATCAGATTTCTGAATGAGTTATTTCCTTAACATCTTCCAGCATTTACTTTTACGGTTATTTTTATATCACTTATATGCATTTGGTTTACATGAGTCAACCCTTTGGAATTACTCTTGTACCGAAACTGTGCAGTGGTGGCTTCTTCAGGTGGAATCCTGTGACCTCTTAAAGTGATCTCAGTGTTTTGATTGTTCCCTTGATTCCATTATATAACAAGAAGTTTCAGGATTATCTTGGAAAGTTCCTGCCTTAGACCTGGAATAAGCTTCCCCCCACTCAAGACATTCTGCTTTCTTATACTGGGAAATGGATTAAGAGTCCAAAAACTGGGTGCTAGAATTAGGCATTGGTATAGAGTTGTCTATAATTTCTAGATTTTTTTCAATTTAAAGGGGGAGAAAATGCATATATGTTTAAGTCAAATATTATGTGAGTTAATATGCATTGTTCCTATCAAATGTAGGTTTTAGTTTTATTCAAATTCTCTGGTTTTGTGTTTGATTTTAAACTATTGTGCAGGTGGGCCCTAATGCAGTCACCTGGTTCCTGTAGATAGACATTTGAAGTGTTTTTAAATAGAACTTCCATAAATAGCCTCTGCACACATGAGCACGAATACTTAATGCCTATTTAAATTGAGAAAACATGCGTTAGGTTTAGCATTGGAAGTTAGTGGACATGATGGCAATAACATATTTCTTTCTTTTTTGTTTGGTGAGGAAGATTGGTCCTGAGTTAATATCTGTTGCCAATCTTCCTCTTCTTGTTTGAGGAAGATTGTTGCTGAGCTAACATCTGTGCCAGTCTTCCTCTATTTTATGTGGGATGCCACCACAGTGTGGCCTGACAAGTGATGACAGGTCCACACCCAGGATCTGAACCTGCAAACCCTGGGCCGCTGAAGTGGAGCACATGAACTTAACCACTATGCCACTGGCCCAGCCCCAACATGTTTCTTTTTTTAAGACTTTATATTTTAGAGGAGTTTTAGGTTCACAACAAAACTTAGAGGAAGGTACACAGATTTCCTTTATATATCTGGCCTCCACACATGCATAGTCTCCCCCATTATTAACATCACTCACCAGAATGGCACAGTTTTTACCAAGGAGGAAACTACCTTAATACATCATAATCACCCAAAGTCCATAGCTGACCTTAGGATTCACTCTTAGTGTTGTAAATTCTATGGGTATGGACAAATATATAATGACATATTGTTATGGAACCTGAAGTGAATTCACTCACCTGTTGTGCAGCACGCCAATCTCTGACACCCGGGGTAGTGGAAGAAAGTAGGAATTTTATTTTTGCACAGCACTGAGCAAGGAGAGAGGGCAGCTAATGCTAAAATCCCAAACTCCCTGAAAAGCTAAAAGGAAGGGTTTTTATTTGGGGTTTTAGGTAGGGGAGGGGGAGCATATGCCCTTGCTGGTCAGATCTTTCCCACCAGCCTGTCTTTGGCTTTGAGACTACCTGCAGAGAGGAGGGAGCCCGTGACCTTGCTGGTCAGCATCTTTCCCACCAGCCTGTACCTCTTTGCTTGGAGGAGACAGTGAATGCAGGTGCTTGTCCTTGGCTGTGTCTGTCTCCATGGAGGATAGTGGATTCTGGAGCCAGGAAGCCAGGGAGTAAGCAGGGAATGAGTGCTTTGGTTTTAACCCCATATATGCTGGGTTTAATGTAGGGAAACTGATATCACTGTGGGTATCAATATATCCGTCATTATAATACTATCCAGTGCATTTTCACTGCCCTAAAAATCCTCTATGCTGTGCCTATTCATCCTTCCCCTCCTCCTCTCTACTCCTGGCAACTACTGATCTTTTTTTTTGTAAATGTTGGTAATTATTTTTTTAATTTATTTTTTTGGTGAGGAATATTGGTCCTGAGCTAACATCTGTGGCAATCTTCTTCTATTTTGTATGTGGGATGCTGCTACAGCACAGTTTGATGAGCAGTGTGTAAGTCCACACCTGGGATCTGAACCTGTGAACCCAGGGCCACCAAAGCAGAGCATGCAAACTTAACCAGCACACCACTGGGCTAACCTCCATTGATCTCTTTATTGTCTCCACAGTTTTGCCTTTCTCAGAATGCCATACAATTGGAATTATAGAGGATGTAGTCTTTTCAGATTGGATTCTTTCACTTAGTAACATGCATTTAAGTTTCTTCCATGTCTTTTCATGGTTTGATAGTTCAATTCACTTTAGCACTGAATAACATTCCATTGTCTGAATGTGACACCACTGACCCCCTGTTCATCTTTACTACCCTGGAAATGTTTTAATTCTCCTCTTGCTCTACATTTCTCTCAAATATGGTATTTTTAACTGTCCACAGGAATTTTAAAACCTCACATGTGGAAGACAAACCCTCAGGATAGTTAGGAGCCTAGAATGCAGTCTGCTCACTTCATTACCTTATTTCACACAACTTACTTCACAATCCTTTGCTCACCTGCTATTTATATTTAAATCATCTCAGTAATTAAAGATACGTTTTCTCCCTGGTATTTCTGCCATTTTTTAGGGGTAACATTATTAATAGCATTCAAGGGATTGTACTTTTCACAAGTATTTCCCAGAAATCATCTCCACTCCTCAGGTAGATGTGATCTCAGCGATTAGAGGTAAATGGTAATCACTTCCCAGAAAGAGAGGAGATCACGGATACACAAGCCTTTATCTCAGGGCTCAGATCTTCATTTTATATACATGCATGGATGGCACATGACAGCCACCATGCTGGCAGCAAATGACAATTTGATAAGTAACTACTATTTCCAGATAAGTGTCAGGCTATGGGAAAGAAAAGAACATATTATGAATATCAAAAAGAAATACTGTCTTGAAAATCAGTTCTGCTTGCTTGGGTTGGACATAACCGCTGACAGAAAGGCAGGGGGTTGGTTTCTGAGAGATGCAGTGGGTCCCCCTTGTCCACTTGCTTTAGGGCTTCCTCATTTCTTCTCTGTCTTCTCTCCTATAGCCTGTGTGAATCCATCTTTCATTTCTGACCAAACTCACTGACTCTCACAGCATCCACTCTAAAGCCCTCCATATGTGTGAAGTGAGGACCAGGAGAAGAGTGTGTTTAACTCACAGCTACTGAGTTTTCCTTTAGTCATTGTTCTCATATACTTTTTTGGGATCTTTTCAAGGCATAGTTTGCTAATGTAAGTAAGTAGGAGTATTTGTCCAAAATTTCTCTGATCAGTGCAAGAGATGATCGCCTTTCCCATTTAGTGAACTGAAAGAGTCACATAAGAAAACTGTGACTGAATGTTTGCAAGTTTCAAATGGCAAGAATAATAAGAGAGGTGAAGAATCTCCAGATATAAATGTTACCAAGATCTAGAAGCATGTTGTATGTGTACTTAATATCTTAATTGCTTTAATATCTCACTACTTTCACCATAAAGACCTCAGATACGTGTTGGTTCTTAGTGTACCATTTAGAAGGCCTGAAACAGTTTGGTTTAACCAATATTCAGGCCACAAACACTCTCTGCTGAGCATCTTCATATCCCTTTCTTAGAGAGTTGTTTTCTTAATTAAATCCCAATTATGCACTCATAGAATCTTTTTAATCAGAGGAAGGTTAAGAGCCTTTATTTGATCTTCAGCGACTGCCATTCTTAAGGGCCAGGAGTGTTCAGTAAGAAGAGCAAATTTTGGACTTGTAAGCCCCTCTTGTCTCTAATACAAACCTCGTTCATTCTCACTCTAAACAAGATAGTATCACTGTTTTTAACTTAAATTTATTTCCAATTTCTCTTCACAGTTCTGTTTCTTTCCCTTTAACCCTCCTTTTATTTTGCTTCATCAGTATAGTTTCTTTCTTTTCTTTTGTTAAAATTTTTTTGAGGAAGATTAGCCCTGAACTAACATCTGCCACCAATCCTCCTCTTTTTGCTGAGGAAGACTGGCCCTGAGCTAACATCCATGCCCATCTTCCTCAACTTTATATGTGGGACACCTGACACAGCATGGCTTGATAAGCAGTGCATAGGTCCGCACCCAGGATCTGAACCCACGAACCCCGGGCTGCCGAAGTGGAACATGCAAAATTAACTGCTGTGCCAATGGCTGGCCCTATAATTTCTTTGTATTACTGTTCTACTAGTCATTTTCTCTTTCTTTTTGTTTAACTGTGAAGGTTGTTAGAGGGTCCTCATCTTGGCTGGGGGCTGAAGCTGTCTCGAAGTTCCTACTCCCTCAGTTCTTCTGTGGTCCCCTCTAATCCTCCTCTCTGCACCAGGGCTGCCTCCATTTAGCCCCCACCCTCTCCACCTGAAATATTGATTTCAACCTGACATATATGTAATGAGTGACCATCAACTGCCAGGATGAGTTAAATTCTGGGGCTATATAGGGTGGTACAAAACAGATGAGAATCCCTACCTGTCTAGTGGTCATGAATCCCCTCAGCTTTTGTTTATCTAGTAATGTCTTTATTTCTTCCTCATTTTTTAAAGAACAATTTCCCAGGTATAGAATTCTCAGTTGACTGGGGTTTTTAAAAATCTCTGGCAAGGGAAATAGGGCTTGGAGCTCACTAGTCCACCATTATGCTGATATCACTCCCCACAGTGTATTTTAATTGAAATATTTTTAATTTAAAAAAAGGGGATAGCAATCTGGATTGGATGACCTGGTAACACAGGAAAACCTTGGTCAGAACTAGGAAACAAGAGCCCGTGAAGTTCTTGCTTTTTCCTTTTTGCAAATCTGCCCACATGCCATTTCTTTTAAGAAGTTTTTAGAAACTACAGATAGATAGTTTCAAACTTTAAATATCCATTATTTTACTCAAAATATTATTGTTGAAATGTTTTATATTCATTATATTCTCTTATTTACTAATATAGAATGTAGTCATATTGACTTTATGGAAGTCATTGGAAATAATTTCATTGGAAATAATTCCTCTTTTTTGGTTAAATCCACAGAGACGCTTGCAGTCTGAGGGAACAGGGAGGCCCTCTGGCGGCGGGGGGGCCCTTCTTGGAATACAGGTCATACAGCGACAGTCCCTCTTGGCAAGCATGCAGCCTTTGTTCCTCTGCCTACTTAAACAAGCTTCTCTCAAGGGGCAGTAGTGGTGTATGCTTCCATCCAGCTGGCCGCCACTGGACCTTCCCTGTAAGTAACCCCCAATAAACCAATATGTCTCATTCACTGTCTCCAGATCTCTTCTTTAGTCTCTCAGCAACCTATCCTGCACTGCCTACCCAGCTGGCATGTGGCAGAGCAGGTGGTTATAGAGATTTAATGGGACAAACCAATGGGAGGCTTCTGTTTTATTATAGGGAGAGAATAGAACAGTGAATACAGCAAGTCTACATTGTCCTTTTATTCTCCAGCTGTCAAGGCAATTAGTTGCCCAGGCATAAAGGCCATTACCAAAACTTCCAGATATAAAGATGTAGCCAGAAGGTGTGCATAAGGCTCCTGCATTGTGACAACATCCAGGGACCCGTTCATTGGTATAGAGGTGTTCGGAGAATTTGACCAAGACTCAGATAATGTATTATTACATATTGAAAGACAACCTAAATATATGGGTATGTCAGCAAGCTTACAAATGGCCCAATTTATATTGGCTGCCCTGCAGTGTCTCGCATGCAGTCGAGAGATCTCATTTTCCCATCTTAGGGCTAAATTGAAGCAAGGAATGAGGTTACATGCGTTTAGTATTCTAACTTTATAAAAGGGAATTGCAGAACAATTTAGCCATGCGGTGGCATATAGAATCTAGTGAAGTTACTTATAGGGTGAACTAAGGGGTCATTGCTGTCTTGGACAAATTGAGGATTCTGATGACAAATCCAACAATCAGAGAGGTTTCCCCCTTTTGCAATAGATTGGGAAAGGGAAGCAAAGGCATTGTCCTTCCAAGAAAGAGAGGGAGAAAATGAAGAAGCAACAGTGAGAAAAGGGTGTACAGGCCTGGCCCAGTCATCTCAGGAGAGCTGTCTCCTTCAGATGCCATCGCTTCAATTCCCGGAAATCTTCAATTTCAGCTCACTGGACAGTGTGCAGGTCCAGTTGGGGTTGTTGCCTTCTTTAGGTGAACAAATGAATCCAAGAGTCCACTCCCTGGAGTTCGGTGGCACAAGGGTTAGTTAACAGTACCTGATAATTCCAAGAAGTTTGCAAGGTTTTTGTTAAGGTTCATATAATATGCCCAGTGAAGTGGGTGCCTCTATCACTGGAGGTTGTGGAAGGTATACCCCAAGTGGGAGACACATTCTCTAATAGTATTTTTGCCACCTTGAGGGCATCAGCCTTGAGAAAGGGGAAGGCTTTGACCCATCCAGAAAACATGCATATAATAACAAGAACATATTCATAACCCATGCTAAGTGGCAGTTGAATGAAGTGTAGTTGCATGTGTTCAAAGGGTCCAGAAGGTAGGTCTAAGGTCTCTGGGAACAAGAATAATTTTTCCAGGACTATGAACCTGGCAGATCAGACATTGCTAGTAGACTGCTTTTGCAATTTTGTAGAAGTCTCCCCACCAATGTTGATTCATAATTTGTTGGTGGAGGCAGGAGTAGCTCCCCCAGGATGTGAAGAGACGGAATGCTGTCCTGTCCGGAGGTCTGGACCTTCTCTCTTTGATTTAACTTTACCATGAATTACAACAGATGTCAAGGTACCTATCTCTTTTAGCTTAGAGACAATAAATAATAGTCAATTGTGGAGAAGACGATCATTAACCTTATGCTCTATAGAATGGAATGCTAATAAATATTCTTGTGCTCGCTTTGTATCTCCTTATCTCTCTGAGAATATTTGTAGAGCTATTTCTGTACTAATCCTGAAAAATATAAAAACGACACTTGTGAACAGTAAAGAGAGACTTGATTACACCGACTCAAGTCTCATGTCTCTTCCTTCACTGCGCCGACTCCGTCCCTCCCTCAGGAACCTGGACTCAGCTGGAGCAGGACTCTGGCATTGATTCATAATTTGAGTCACCTTAAATGCACTATGGTGGGTGAAGGAATGCAAAACTTAAAACATACAGTTTTCTAGGGAACAAGGAAAAACTAAGCAGCTGTCTTGGGTTTCCTATAGCACTGTTTGTTTGTTTATTTTACAGCCATTGTCTACCTATCTTAATTTTTCTGATTCAGGAGCGGAGTGTTGCCATGCTACAAGGACATCAGGATGGCAAATGTCTGGCAATGAGGGGTCATTTTTTTTGCAGAAGCAGAATGGACTTCACGCATATGTGCCGCAATCTTTTAGATTCTGTTGCTGCTGCCTTTGCATGAAAGTCAGGTAGGGTATGTTCCTGATACTCAGATTTAGTCCTTTTAGTGTGAGTCTCAATTTTGATGACAGAGGCCCAATTCAGTCTCATGTGTTTCCTTTCTATGAATGTTATGAAGATGAAGCATCTTGGCAAAAGCATCAGAGTAACTATAAGTGACAAAAGAATTTTTTAAATGGTTTGTTATAATGCAATTGACAAAAAAATTTGGTCATTTCTGTGACATACAACATTTTAAGATAATAAGGAGAATTATCACTGATAACATTATACCAGGACATATCAGGATTTTAGGAACTTCACATAATTTCTAGAAGACTTATATGCCAATATAAGCACAGCATAAAGAAGGCAGACTTCATACAGCACAGAAAATTTTTTTGATACACCATAAAAATCTTTGTTTTCCTTTCATAATCTCTTATCAGGAGCAGACCAATAGTCTAAAAAAACTTTTTAACAGAGAGAAAGCCAAATTTTACTTTTGTATCAACTTACTTCTGGTATTAAAATTCATTTATTTGATTAAGTTTATTCCAAACTTAGCCAGCCCTGACTGTACATAAAATTCCTTTCCCTTACTATTTCCAGTAGATCTAATTCCATACATTAGGATTTTTAACCCTTAGAAACCTTTGATTTCTAGTGTAAACTAAGAAGTAAGCAATTATGAACTATTTTTTTCATTAGCATTCTGTGGATTGGCAGACATATACAGATCTGCATCTCTTGAGAGGGATGTGTTCTGAGAAACGCGCCATTAGGCATTTTTCTTCCCTGTGAAAAAAAAAAAAAACGTACTCACACAAACCTAGATGGGATAGCCTACCTTACACCTGGGCTATATGGTACTCATCTTATGGAACCACTGTCATATATGTGATCTGTTGTTGACCAAAACGTTGTAATGTGGCTCATGTCTGTAAATATTTTTTATAATTTCTAGAAATGTGCTCTTTCATGGAAATTTTCTTCGTGTGACACAAGACATGCTTACTAATAGATCCAGTTTTATCTTTAGTTTCTCTGCAATAGGAAGCTCAAAGTAGATAAACATATATTCAGTAATTAATATTCAATATTTGATCTCATTAGGGAATGACTGATATATTCAATACATTTCTATCATTTGATTTAACTTAGCAAAACTCTAAAAAGTTTCAAGTTGCCAAAGAGATTTGGGAAACATATTTGAAAAGTTCACCTAAAAATCTTTTATTCTACTTACATTTATTTAATTTACTCACTCTTAACAATTATGTTTAGAATACCTATGAAAATTTCATCATATCGAGTTATTTTTCTTGCTGACAAATTTGTAAGCCTAAGTAAAATAAAAGTCTTATGTTTAATGATGATAGCTGTAAAGACATGTCTCTTTTAATTAAACCAATGAACTTAAACTAGCTTTTATTTACTAAAGATTATTTTAGGCCACGTGAACTTGAAAGAACATTTGGGTTAATTTTTATATTCCTGAGAAATTTAGAATGCCCAATCCTTAGAAGCACTTGACCTTCAACCCAATTAAATAGAGTGCTTTTACAAACTAATTTTGGCAATATCACCCAAAGGTAGAAAAACATAACACATCTACATAGACACACACAGAATCATACAGACAAACACAAACGGAGACCTTATAGTTACTAATATCTGTGGAGAGGACACTTAAGATTTTTCATTAGCCCAATTTCCAAATACTTCTTCTCTCTCTCACATTTTTTTCCTTCTGATGAGAAACTTCTCCCTAATGTTTGCATTTCAAAGAATGGCTCTTAGTTCCTAGAGTAACTGTTATTTAAATTTATCTTCTCTTTATGTGCCGGACAATTCTATTTCCAACTTCCTGATCTTTTACAACATAATATGGGAGGTCTGGGGATTGGCAAAAAGGATTGACACATCCACCCACTTATTGTTGGAATGTTTCTTTCTCTCTGGGTACATAGTTTCATTTTAACTTAGGAGAGGAAGGCTTTAAAAAGTTCCCATACAGGGGCTGGCCCCGTGGCCGAGTGGTTAAGTTTGCGCGCTCCGCTGCAGGCGGCCCAGTGTTTCGTTGGTTTGAATCCTGGGGGCGGACATGGCACTGCTCATCAAACCACGCTGAGGCAGCGTCCCACATGCCACAACTAGAAGGACCCACAACAAAGAATATACAGCTGTGTACCGGCGGGCTTTGGGGAGAAAAAGGAAAAAAATAAAAAAATCTTTTAAAAAAAAAAAAGTTCCCATACAAAGAATTGGTGAGTGGTGAGTACTCAGGTGAAAAAGGAAGGGGGAGGAGGGCTGTAAGAGTCCTACCCACTGTCACATCCAGCCCACTGTCTTTTGTTTTAGGTATTTTTTGTCACTTTCATTTTTCACTAGCCTCTTGTAAATAGTCTTTCAATGAAGCTATTTTGGAATCTTGAAGACTTTTGTAAGTATTTGTATAACAAAGTAGGCATTTCATTTTGCTCTCCCAATTTGGGATCCCTTGCTCGCAAGTGCATTTCTTTTTTGTTTTTTTAAAAGATTTTATTTACATAGTTGTGTATTTTTAGTTGTGGGTCCTTCTAGTTGTCGCATGTGGGATGCCACCTCAGCATGGCTTGATGAGCAGTGCCATGTCCGCGCCCAGGATTCAAACTGGTGAAACCCTGGGCTGCCAAAGCAGAGCGCGAGAACTTAACCCCTCGGCCACGGGGCCGGCCCCGCGGATGCATTTCTTAAATGAGCAATTTCACCTAATTGGAACATTCCCCATAATGGCCATTATAATTCTAGGTTGTTTTTAGTAAAATGTTGCCATCTTGTTAAGTATCTGCAAATTCCAGGACTATGGTCATTAAATATAAAATAAGCCAATGTGCTGGAAGGTGGTGTGCTCAACACTCTGGAAATAAAAGATCCCATTTCTTTTAGGTAGACGTTTGGGTTTCTTCGAAGCCACATCAATACCTAAGTTATGAGGCTTCTGAGATTTTCTTTTAGGAATAGCCTTTACCTCATGTGTACATTAAGAGAAACCAAGAGTAATCAGGGAAATGGAACCATGGACACTAGCAGTAACCAACAAACTAGGGACTGGGGATAGGATTGAACCAGCACACCTCAAAGAGTGGGGATAGCAGATTGATTCCAAACAAATGGAGAACTGCAGCTGTCATCAGCTGTTCCCCACATGGAATCCAGGGACAAAACCAAGGCCTGAGGATTAGACAATACTGCCAACTAAATTGGACCCAGTCCAACCCCAGATCCAGTCTGGTGTTTAAGCTGAACCCAGTCAAACTGTGGCTGGTACCACCAGCAATTCACTGCACAACCTAAACCAGCTAGCTCTAAGAAATGGAGACTACAGACTAGAACCGGGGAAAGGACTAAACCAGGAAACCCCAGTAAATGCAGACAGCAGATTGGAACTGGGGAAGGGATTCCAATGTGGAATTGTAGGCTAGGGACTTCAGGTTCTGGACAGAACCGTCTGCACTCCAAGTTGACCCACTGAGCCCACAATTAAAAGGCCAATTAGATCTGGAGCTCAGATGAAAAAGTGGAGCTCAAACTGAAAAGAACTTACCAATGGCCCTCAGAAATGGCATTTGGTAAGTGGTTCTTCTCAAATACTTGTCACGTTCCTAAACGGAATTGAAGGTATCTAAGGCTATTGAGTAAGAAATATATAGATACACCAGTGTTCCTCAAGAAGTTGGACACAATCATTGACTCTACAGGCAGGAGAGACATTTTCTGTGGGAACCAGAAACAGAGTTCCAGCTTTGTCCTCCCGCTTCAGAGCACTCTAACATCCCTTTTCTATCTTCTCTGTCCCGTCCCTGTGTGGAGGCTTTTTCTCTTGTTCCTGACTCAACGTCCTGAAACTCATCAAGCTGACTCTAACGTCTCAGGCAACAGGCACTTGAAGGAAAAGAAGATAATACTCACCAGGTTCCAGCTAAGAGTAGACACATTGTGTGTCTGAAGGACTTTGTGGAATGATACATCCCTTTGGATTTGTACTCATTGGGAGCACCTGAGACAATACTTTTAGACTCTGGGAGCATGCTAGGTTTCAAGAAGTCTGAAATAATATCCGTAAACACTTAGGTGATCAGTTGCCGACAACACTCCCCAGGAATCTGCATACAGCCTCTTAAACAAAGAGCAAAGGTCTTCCCTCGCCCTAGGAGGCTGGAGACACCACTTCCCAGAATCTCTCCTGGTGCCATTGCCCCTGGACACCCCAGTGGTGAGCATACAGTCCTTGGGCCTTTGAAGATGTGAGAACTACATTACCCAGGGTACTAAGCGCCAGTCGCCGTTGGCGTCTGAACCAATGAAAGCTCAGGAGAGGGGTATTTCCGTGCGTGCGCATCGAGTCGGGGCGGGACTTTTGGCATCCTCCCCGTGGCGGTCATTTTGGCTCTTCTCACGTATTTACCTCAGAGTCTGGAGCACCGGGTCGGGCTGAGGTGCCGGGACCGAGGAGGCGCCGAGAGGAGCCCCCGTCCCCGTGGCCCAAGGGCGGTTCTGAGCCTCGGCGACGCCGCCCGGGGCCCCGCGCCAGGGAGCGCCGCGGCCGGCGCTTCCTCTCCCGCCGCTCCCAACCCCGCTCCGCCCCCGAGGCCGATGGCGGCGGCCGCACGGAGGGAGCCGGCTCAGGTGAGCGCTCGGCTCCGGCCCGCCCCGCCCGCAGCGCAGCCCGAGCTCCAGCCCGAGGGCGGGCGCTGCTCCCGGGCCTGCAGCCCTGGCCCCGGGACTGGGCCGGGGAGGCGCTCGTGGGGCCTGTGGCTGCGGGCGGGGGCCGGGCTGCGGGCGAGGGTCCCGGGCCGAGGGGACCCGGGGTCTGTCGTGTGTGTTCAGGAGGGAAGACCTTTGCTCTGACTGTGAGGCGAAGTCGCTGTTGGAGTAGCAGGCTGCCGTTCTCAGGAGGCTGGGAGCCGTGGAGAGTGGTGGACTGGAAAGGCTTCGCCTGAGCTAGGCTCTTAGGCATGTTCCAGAAGCTGCTCGGAGCACAGACTGGACAGGGACTGAGCGTGGGAGGCACAGGGGGATTTAGTCCTCGTCCAGAGTCTCACAGCTGATGAGAGTCAGCACTGAGGCCTGAGACGCAGAGAGAATGCCGTCATCCCAGGTGTCCTGGCTCCAGAGCCGGGCAAGGTGACTGGGCAGCCGGGAGCTCGTGGAGCCCTGCCATGGTCACCTGCCTCTCAGCACTTCTTCACCCAGCCTGTCACAAGTACAGAAGCACTTCTGGACCCTACAGAGGGAGTGAGTGGAGGGTGTTGCAGAACCTCACTGATGCTGATCCTACTGATGATCTCTGGGATTGTGGTGTCCTGGGTCGAGGCCTTGAACCTGGGGAGCCTGGACAAATCCTAAGCCCAGGGTCCTCAGAGCAGGCGTCGGGTTATATGGAGTGGCTACTGTTGCTGGCAACCGATGGAATGAGGTGTGGAGGAAGGTTGCCCCAGGTGTAGGTGCCAGTCTGTGCAGACTCTTGGAGGTGAGGCTGAACTGGTTTAAGGGAACCGGAAGTCTCCTTTCTTTTCCCTGGGGACAGAGAGCAAGGGGTCAGGAGTGAAGCCTGGAATGGCTCCCTGAGAAGTTGGGTGTCTCTTCTGGAGGATGGGAACGATGAGAGGTTTTGAGCAGAGGAGGGAGGTGATCTGACCCAGCTCTCCTCAGGCTCCCTGTGACTGCGGCATGGAGAACAGCCTGGGGGTGTGAGGAAAGTGGTGGGAGGACCAGGGAGAAGCAACTACAGTAGTCCAGGTGAGTGTCGATGACGCGGACCAGCGTGTTGGCCATGGAGGTGGTAGAAACGGTTGGATTCTGGCTCAGTGTTTTTCGGTAGGTCTGCTCTGATTTTCTGATTTTGAAGGTGAGAGAGAAAAAGGTAGAAGTCAAGAATGACTGCAAGGTGTTTGGTTTTAGCAGCTGGAGGCAAGAAAGTTTCATCAGCTGAGGTGTCGAAGTCAGTAGTAGGATTAATTTTCATTCAGGGTATGAGGAGTTTTGTTTTGGCCACCTTAACTGTGTGAGATACTTCAGAGAACGAATGGGTAGAGGTATTAAGTGGGCTGCTGGACACACAGGTCTGGGACTGTGGGAAGGTCTTCAGGATGGAGACATTTTCAAAAGGTGGTGCGTAGTATATGGACCAGGGTGGAGCTGTGTGTTTTTGCTTGGGCAGCTAAAACAAAATACCTACATTTCTCACAGTTCTGGCAGCTGGGAAGTCTAAAATTGAAGTGCTGGCAGATTCTATTCCTAGTGAGGAGCTTTGTTCCTGTCTTGTAGATGGCTGCCTTCTCCCTGTATCCTCACATAGCTTTTTCTTGGTGCAAGCAAGTATAGAGAGCAAGAGAATTCTCTGTCTTCCTCTTAAAAGCGTCCCACTCTCATGACCTAATCTAAACATGATGCCTCCAATATTACCTCCAAATGCCTCCAAATATTATCACATTGGGGATTAGGGCTTCAGTATATGAATTTTGGGAGGAAGCATACATTCAGTCTGTAACACTGCAGGGCACGTTTAGTATATACATATTTATTGAAGTATAATTGATATATAATATTGTTTTTGTTTCTGGTGTACAACATAATGACTTGATATTTTTATACGTTACAAAATGATCATCACACTAAATCTGGTTACCATCTGTCACCATACAGCGTTATGTTACAATATCGTTGCTGTATTTGCTATGCTGTATATTACTTCCCTGTGACTTACTTATTTTATAAGGGGAGACTTTTAGAACAGGATTCTGAGCTGCTGATGGCAGTGGGGACGGTTGGAGGTCGGGGGTGATACTGCCTCCTGCTTGAATTTGCCAAGCACTCTCTATATGCCATGTGTTGAATAACATGTAGGAAGGACAAGGAGATGCCTATAGTGCAGGACAGGGGAAAAGTGGTGATTGTGAGAGTGAGACGTAGTAGAAAGAATGATGTCCACCTGGAGAGGGAGTGTGAACTGATGATTCAAGGACCCAGCATTGATACATAAGGGTGAAATGCAAACCCATAGCCTTGGTTGTGTCTGTAAGGCATGGTCCAGGGGATCCTAGGAGAATTGCCTGACAAGAGGGAGTGCTTCCCTGCATGCCAGGCACAGAGCTTAGGTGGTGTCTCTCTGCCCACCTGCCTGTTGTTGCTGTGGGTGGACACAGATTAAAGGGACCAGGAGGAGAGAGTGTGCATCAGCGGCAGCTGGGCCTGGTTATCTTCTCTGAGATGAAGAATTGGGGAGGAGGGTGAGCAGGGGATGATTGGGTGGATGAACTTCTAGGAGAGAAGCAATTCATGGAATGAATGGTCTCCATCATGGCAGGGCTGTGTGACCTTCGAAGATGTGGCCATTTACTTCTCCCAGGAGGAGTGGGGGCTCCTTGATGAGGCACAGAGGATCTTGTACCACGATGTGATGCTGGAGAACTTTGTACTTACAACATCCTTCGGTAAGGCCTTCATATTCCTCTCGGTGTCCTTAGTTAGTCTGTCTTTCGCCCTGTTCTGGAGGCAGCTCTGTCCTTTCCACAGCCAGGCCGTGGGCCCTACTAGTTTTAGTTTCCCCACTTTCTTGGCATGTGTACTGTGGGTGCCAGCACTAAGCTGTGTGCACTCCCCCAAGCAATGCACTATGCACAGTGCAGTCCTAACACTTGCTACCCCAAGGTGTGCAGAGATGGGTCTGGGAGTCAGGAGTTTTGAGTCAGCCTAATCAATCTCACCTTTCTCGCCCTTTCCATGGCTAGATGACTGTCCAGATCTGCGGCACCTCGTGGGCCAGGTTCTAATACCTTTCACTTTCTTTTTTTTTAAACTGAGATACAATTGTCATATATAACATTAGTTTTAGGCGTACAGTATAATGATTTAGTATGTGTATATGTTGCAAAATGCTCAGAACTATAAGTCCAGTTGACATTCATCATCGTAGAGTTGATTTTTTTTTCTTGTGATGAGAACCCTCAAGATTTCCTTGTGATTGTCTGTATCAGGAATTGCAGGCATTATTGTGGTCACTACTTGTGTGGTCTATAGGGTTTTCTTGAAAGACCCTCCTTCGAGATTTTATTATACGATTCTGTCCTTTCCTGTGGTCTGTTTTTTCCTGAGTTGCTCTGGGTCACTGCTGACTGCTCACTTGTCCTGTCTTTCCCTAAAGACTCGCTTCATTCACATCCCATGTAGTTATGCAGCTGTGGGTGCATGGAGAGCCCTGATTGTTTCACAGAGTGGACATGGCAAGATGGACTCAGAGGAAGCCTTGCCCTGCTGAGAAGCAACTCAGAGAGGATGTGACATCAGGGCTGTGTTGAGATCATACCAGGAACCTACCCTGTGTCCACCAGTGTTGTAGTATAAATGCTACTGGATACAAATACTTTCTAAACTTTCTTCTGCATACTTGACACTTTTTTGATTTATTTCATCTGTGACTCCAGTCCCTACTGTCCCCACATTCTGACTTCCATGCATCATTTGTTCTCTCTACTGTATGGCACAGTTCTTCTACAGTAACCCACACATGATGTGTTGTGAGGTGTGCACATATCTTTAAATAGTTGTTGAACTTCAATAGTTCCAATTGTATTTCCCTGGGCCTAAACCCAGATATCTTTCTACACTGCATGAATGTGTCCCCATGATGAGGTCTTGCTGAAGGCTGTTGGGAGAGGAGTGAGTCAGTGATCCTGCCTCCTCTCCCTGGGTGGCACCCCATACTTGTGCCATAAGGTCTTTGTCCCATAAGGTCTCCCCCATTCTGTGTTCTTTAGAGGCTCAGTACTACAAAGCAGCCTGTCCTTTCTTCAGATGGCTGCCTGTTCCCTCATCCTGAAAACATTGCCATGGATTCATTCTTTGGTTTGAATGTACAGATCTTCCTTGACTTATGATGGGTTTATGTCCTGATAAACCAATTGTAACTTGAAAATATTGTATGTCAAAAATGCATTTAATACACCTAATCTTCTGAACATAATGGCTTAGTCTAGCCTACCTTAAACATGCTCATAAGAGTTATATTCCCTACATTAGGACAAAGTTATCTAACACAAAGCCTATTTTTATAATAAAGTGTTGAATGTCGTATGTAATTTATTGAATATTGAAGGTGAAAAACAGAATGGTTGTAAGTATATTGGTTGTTTACCCTTGTGATCCTGGCTACCTGGGAGCTGTGGCTTGCTGCTGCTGCCCAGCATCACAAGACAGTATCATATCCCATATGGCTAGCTGATCGTGTGTGTGTGTGTGAGAGAAACATTTTTGATGGGACTTCCCTCTCCCACCTAAGTTAACATGCACTTTATCAGTATTTCTCTGCTTTCAGATTGTTGGTGTGGAGTAGAGGATGAGGAGGTAGTTTCTGATCAGAGAATTTCTGTAGAAGGAGTGTCACAGGTCAGGACTTCTAAGGCAGGTCCATCAACCCAGAGCACTCAACTCTGTGAGAAGTGTATTCCAGTGTTGGAAGATGTTTTGCACCTGCCTGAGCTCCAAGCAACATATCCTGGGCAGAAACCATACTTGGATGGGGCATCCAGAGGTTTCTGGTTCAGTACAAACCTTCAGCAGTACCAAAAGCATAATAGTAGAGGGAAGATCTTCAAAATGGACATGGACCAGCCCTCATTTGTGACAAGCAGCAGATTCCACGTATTAGGGAAGCCCTTCACCTATGGGGAGAGTGGAAAGGACTTCCTAGCTACCTCAGGCCTTCTCCAGCAACAGGCCATTCCCGGTTGTGGGGAACCCTTTAACAGTGGAAACAGTCATGACAAGTGGCTTGAATGCAGGAAAGTTTTCAGCAACACAGACACGCTTCTCCGCCAGAGAGTCAGCACTGGAAAAGGTCTTGATGAGTGTAACAAATTTGGGAAATCCTTCAACTGCAAATACAAACTTGGTCAGCACCAGCAAATTCACACTGGAGAAAGGTCTTATGCGTGTGGTGAGTGTGGGAAATATTTTACCACTAGTTCTACCCTCCATCATCATCAGAGAGTTCACACTGGAGAAAGACCTTATGAATGCACTGAATGTAGAAAATCATTTACCTATAAATCCCACCTGATTCGACACCAGAGAGTTCACACTGGAGTAAGGCCCTATGAATGTAATGAATGTGGGAAATCCTTTAGCCAGAAATCTATCCTCATTCAACACCAGAGAGTTCACACTGGAGAAAGGCCCTATGAATGCAGCGGATGTGGGAAATTCTTTAGCCAGAAATCTGCTCTTGTCCATCACGAAAGGGTTCACACTGGAGAAAGGCCTTATGAGTGCAGTGAATGTGGGAAAACTTTTACCTTTAGCTCCAGGCTCCGTTATCATCAGAGAGTTCACACTGGAGAAAGGCCTTATGAGTGCAGTGAATGTGGGAAAGCTTTTACCTTTAGCTTCAGGCTCCGTGATCATCAGAGAGTTCACACTGGAGGAGGGCCTTATGAGTGCATTGAATGTGGCAAATCTTTTAGTGCGAATTCTGTCCTCATTCAACACCAAAGAGTTCACACTGGAGAAAGGCCTTATGAGTGCAGTGAATGTGGGAAATCCTTTAGCCAAAGCTCGGGCCTCCTTCTACACAAGAGAGCTCACACTAGAGCAAGACTTTATGAGTGCACTGACTGTGGGAAAGCTTTTGGATGTAAATCCAAACTTGTTCAGCACCAGAGAATTCACACTGGAGTAAGGCCTTATGAGTGCATTGAATGTGGGAAGTCTTTTAGTGTGAAATTTGTCCTCATTCAACACCAAAGAATTCACAGTGGAGAAAGGCCTTATGAGTGTAGTCAGTGTGGGAAATCCTTTAGTCAGAAATCTGTCCTCATTCAACACCAAAGAATTCACACTGGAGAGAGGCCTTATGATTGCAGTGAATGTTGGAAATCCTTTAGCCGCAAAGCCCAGCTTATTCAACACCGAACAGTTCATAGTGGAGCAAGGCCTCATGAGTGCAGTGAATGTGGGAAATCCTTCAGCCAGAGATCTGGCCTCCTTCGACATAGGAGAGCTCATGTGCGGTAGATGTGGGAAATCTTTTAGCTGCAAATCTGACCTCAATCAACACCTAAGAGTTCACACTGGCAAAAGACTTTAGATATGGTGAGAATGTGCTCTTTCCTGGGAACAACTGTTTTAGGAAAGGCTCTGAGGAGCCATCTGCCTGAAATGAATTTCATAGCCAGATATCCACAAACTGGAGATTCCATGTAAGTTTTAGTTACATGGGAAGCATGTGTAACCTGCCTGGGGTTCTTGTCAGATTTATGTCATTGCCAGTTTCACCTTTGGCAGAAGGTGTTTCACTTCTATCACCTGGCACGTCCATGCAGTGTGCATTAGTAACCACCTTAGTATGCTCAGTGAAGCTGACCTCTGAGGTCTCCCGTTTTGTTAGAGGAAATCGTGAGTATCCTGAGCTCTCATGGGGTCTTTATTCCATTCTCTCTGACAAGATAGGGCATAGACCTGACCCAGTGTTGGCTCAGATAATGCTATCTGAGTTCTGCTGGTGACTTTCAGAGAAGGACTAGCTTTTTCACAGACACTAAAGTTTGTGGGTTAAGAGCTCAGCCTGAGGAAGGGGTAGTTGTGACACCTCCAGTGCTTCTGGAGACATCATGAATTTTTTGTTGCCCACAGGGGAAATCACTTAAAGCCCAAACCTGCTGAGGAGAATCTTATCCCCAGGTCCTACAAAGGAGCCATATGCCCTCATATCTAGAATTCAGAAAGCTACTAGTTGTAAGACTACAGGGGCAGGGGAGACTAATTGGTACAGAAACACTGGATTACTAGAGAGTGGAGGAGACTGCAGCAAACTACATGGAATGTGCCTCTTCTAAAGATGGGTCCACAATTGTTCTAGTGACAGTGACTATGGGTTGAGTGTGTACAGAAATCTCAGAACCTCCGGATGTGTTTATCTTGTGTATCTGAAGTCACTGGCAGAGAAAATAATCTAATAGTTTTGTGGATTCCTGTAGCCTCTCTGAGCTGTTCACCTCAAGGCTATTGTTACACAGGCAACAAAAGGAGGATGAGGAGAAGGGAGATCCCACAGTCCAGGGATCCTCTTGACTCAAGTGGAAATGGCCTTCATTGTTTGCCAGTATTTCCTGCCGCTGAGGAAAGGAGTGAGATAGTAGAGTCAATAGAGTAGCCAAACCCAACTTTCTGAAGAGTGGGAGATTTAGATTTTTATTATGAACCAATTTTTAAAGCTGTATTAAGGTATAAGAGACACAGAATAAATTGTACATATTTAAAGCATACAATTTGATAAATTTTGACATGTATATAAACCCATGAAATCATCATCATTGTGATAACATATCTGTCACCTGCATATTTTCCTCGTGGCCTTTTTTATTCTCCCTGCTCTCCCTGTCTCCAGGCAACCATTGATTTACATTCTTTATAATAGATTGCATTTTCTGGAATTTTATTATTTAGCCTTAGGTGTTTAGTTTTCTTCTTGTTTCATTGATGCTGCATAATTACTCTGAGATTCATTAATGGTGCTTATATGCACATTTCATTCTTGTTTCCAAGTAGCTTTCTCTCTCATATATAATTGACCGTGTTTATCCATTCACTTGTTTATGGGTACTTGGATTATTTCCAGTTTTTAGCTATTGTTAATAAAAGCTGATATGAACATTTGTTTACTCTTTTTTATATGTGTACATGTTTCATTTTCTTGTATTCTTGACTCAGAGTGAAATGCCTGAATCATGGTATCACTGAATATTTAACTTTGTAATCTATGATGATTGTGTTTTTTTGCATTCCTACTGGCAATGTTTGAGTGTTCCAATTCCATCACACCCTGGCAATACCTGGTATGGTCACTTTTTAATTTTGCTCTTTTAAAATAAGTGTATAGTGATGTCACAGTGCTTTTAATTGCATTTCCCTAAGAATTTCTTTCCCTAAGGATGTTGATCATTATTTTGTGTGTTTTTACCAGCATACCTTCTTTAGTAAAATGCCTTTGCTTATCTTTGGTCTATTTTCTATTTTATGAATTTTGGCTATGTGCCTTTTAGTAACAAATAAGACAGTGAGACAACAAACACATGTTGGAAATTCATTCTTCAGTGATGTGAGCAACAACTTTGCTGTATGGAATAATTGTTTTTGAATACTGGAAGAGTATATTGTCATTTTTTCTTTAATTTTTTTCTCTTTTTTTTGTAGTATGCACAATGTGATGGCCACCAATACCAAACACTTAAGTTTCATCAGCATTATTAACATACTCTCCATCACTTTTCTAAGTGTAGACGTTCAGTATATTATATTCAACAATCCAGTAAATCAAGGCCTAGTTCGTAGTGTTTGCCAATTTCCCTGGTGTAAATACTCCTCCCATGGCCAATTTGAAACTGACAACATAATATCACTGAACATAGAATTGGAAGAAATTGCCAGTGGTACTCTATTTCCACCATACTGATCCAGTAGCCGCAAACAACCTCAAGAATGTAGATAGTAACAAAACAGTAAAATGATTACAGAGTGATGATGTTTGAGTATTTGTAACTAAACAGTTTAATTGAACAGTTTAATTGATGTATAATTGACTTAAGTGCACATATTTGAAGTGTATATTTTGATATTTTGACATAGGAAAACAAGTTTCCTTTTGCCCTTTTTTTTCTTGGTGAGGAAGATTCGCCCTGAGCTAACATCGGTGGCTGTCTTCCTCTTTTGTATGTGGGTTACTGCCTCAGCGTGGCTGGCAAGTGATAGGTCCACACACCAGGATCCAAACTTGTGAACCCCGGCCGCAAACAGTGTGTGCTGAAGTTAACCACTATCCCATGGGGCCAGCCCCACTTTGTGCCCTTTTTAAATTCATCCTCAACTTATAAAATTACTGTTATAATGACATATTCTACCTTTTTAATGACTTTTTTCAAATATATACAAAAGTGGAAAAGACTGATGAATCCTCAATTTTTTATCTTTATGATCATTCTTGTTTGAATTCTCCTCATGCACATTAGTGGGTAATTTTACTTATAAGCTCAGACATCATGTCATTTAACACATAACTTCTTGAGAATGCTTTTCTTAAATGTATGAGCCTTTTCATAATGCCAATAACTTTGTCACACACAAAAATTTTTAAATATAAGTATTGTCAGTGCTGAATTTTACCAATTTTCTCAAAGACGTGTTTGTTTTTTAAGGCACACTAATCAGGATATACAATGTGTATCTTGGGAGTCTTAACCTATAGGCACTACTCATCTCTTTTTTGTTCTTATGTCCTTGTTGAAGTGATGAGCCATGTGTCCATTATAATTTGCACCATTTGGATTTGGCTCATTGCATCTCTCATACTATTAACATGCTGACCCTTCCCCCAAATTTCTCAGGCCCTAGATGTTGCGAAGATGAACGAGTGAGGTCTGGTCCTGGCAGAAAGGTGTGTGAGAGGCACAACCTGGAAACACATTCAGGTGTTGGGTGGGATGGATGTGTGGTGATGACACTGTGACAGGTGTGTGATACTAACACTCCTTAGCACATCTTGGGGGTACCTGACAGACACTGGGAACGTGTGACAGATGTGGGATGTTGTTACCCTCAACCCAGCGTGGGCATGTGTATGTGTACACCAGGTTCACAACACAGAAGGTATGTGACAAACTTGAGGCACACACAACTAGTACAAGTAAAACCAAGGAAGTGAGGTAGCATTAATTTGATTTTATTGTGTTTTCTTGGTAACCTATCATTTATGACAAGGAAAACTGTTTTTCTGATTGACCAGAGAGATGTAAAGAATACAATAATTTAAGAAAAATAAATCATGTGTCAGTTTAAAGAGAAAAAATTAGTAAAAAGCAGAGTCAACATCTCCTGAACACTGACCATGTGTCAGGCCTGTTCACTTCTCACAATATCTGCATCCTCAGCCAAATAAGAAAAATGTGCCCAGTGCAGGGAGTTTCTCAGAAAGCTGAACCTGCTCAACATAGACAACATTCCTTCATGGTGAAATCCTGTCCTCTGGCTCCTTTGATGGTAAACGTTCTTTGGAAATGTTGGTGAGAGTGGATGATACATGGTGTCTAGGTAAATGTCCTTATTTTATTCAATATAGTTGGTTTGCCTTTTCTAGAATTGTATACAAATCAAGTCCTTATTTCTTGTGTGGTTTCTATTCAGCATAATTATTTTGATAGTCATTTGTGATGTGTCATGAATAGATCAGGTTTTATTTTTTGAGTAGTATATTCTATAAATAGATATTTGTTTACTACACAAATATAACATAATTTGTTTACCCATTTATCTGTTGATTAACATTTGGATTGTTTGCACTTCTTGGCTCTTACAGTTAAAGCTGCCACAGACATTTATATGAAGTCTTCTTATGGAAATGTGTTTCATTTCTTTTGAGTTTCATACCTAGAAGTGTAGTACCTGAGTCAGAGGATAGGAGAATATTTCTGTTGTTAAGAAATTGCTAAACTGTGTTCTAAAGTGGTTATACAATTTTAGGTTCCCACCGGTAGTGTATGAGAATTTCAGTTTCTTTACCTCCTAATCAACATTTGGTATAATCAGTCTTTTAAATTTTAGCCATTCTAATGTGTTTCTTGAATTTCCTTGCAAGAGAAAAAACAAAGAAGGAAAGCACAGTGCCTGGTAGGCTTCTTTGATCTCAAGAAGCAGCTTCTGGTCAATATAGTCATCCACCAGAGGACATGAAATATGGCCAGCATTGGTCAGTCCTAGAGTAGGAATGATACTGGCTTGACACACGGTTGACATAAAGGAAGTCATGTTGTAGACAATAAACCATATTATAACTTTGAATGACTTCTGATTAACCAGCCCAGACATGCTCTATAGATTTTGTGGCCCCTCCCAGCTGCTTTATGATGATAACTTTGTTCTTTTGAGTTCCTTAGGAATGTGATGGCCCCCAGTCGGCGAGCCTATGCTGATAGCCATCATCAATGACAATTGAAAGATCAGGGTATAGGTTGTTGTTTTGGTCTCTGATGCATATCCAGTAAAACAAAGGACTATCAGGAACTGGGACCAGATGTCTGCCCCACTCAGAAACCAGCCACCTCCCCCACCTGGAGACCAGTGCCATATATAACTGGCCTGTGGTCTTTGTTCTGTAAGATGGTTCTTTTGGACATTAGTTGGCCAACTTCCCTCTTGCTAGCAAGCTGTAATAAAGAGACCCTTTCTCTCCTACCACCTTGCCTTCTGACTATTGGCATGTCTTGTGGTGAGCAGAGGACCCCCCCAACTTGGGTGGTAACAGGAAAGGGCTCTGCTGTGGTGCAAGCAGTCCTGCCACTTAGGCCACTTGATTCAGGAGACGCTTTGATGTTGAAGGTGTCATTATTTCTCCTCTCTGTGTTTTCTTGGTAACCTGTCTGGATTATTGTCCCTCTCATGGCCAACCAAACACACTGAACCTGACAACATCCACTCCAAGAGCTTCATTCCGCAGGAAGTGAAGAGCAAGGAGACTGTTTTACTCATAGCTTCTGAGTGGGCATTTAGCATCTCTGTAGCAATTGTTTGCATGCTGGTTTTTGCTTATTTGAGAGCGTGGTTTGTAAATAGAATCTGTGGGAGCATTTTACTAAAATGAGCTGTTGTCCTTCCCCTAGACCTCATACCCAGCCTTAATTTTCACCATGTTTGGGGAGAGATGTACATTCAGCTCACTGTGAAGGCTGACAAATTTGGATGATAAACTTTATCTGAGAGGAATGAAACTGTTGTACAAATCATTTTTTATTTTCTATACATTATGATGTTTTAACTTCTTAAAAAATGTTTCTGGCTGGGGAGAGATTGCCCCTCCTGTGGCTAGTCAGTTCTTAGAGATAGCAAAGGGCCCAGACAGGAGCATGCCTTTGATATGCAACCTAGCCAATTCAGAGCCCAGCCTCCTCTTTTTGGTCCAGACACACCAGGACCTGATACTAGGCCACTAAGGACCACCTCTATAGCCCAAAGCCTGCCAAAATTATTCAAACTAGCCAATCCCAAACTGCTCACCCTTCCCTGGCTTGCCTTTCCCTTGGAAACCCCAATAAAACTTCTGGCCTAGGCTCCTACTTCTGCTTCCTGACCAAAACCTGATGTCCCTACTATGGCCCTGCATAGTCAGTCATGCCTCTTGTGTCAGGGGAACTGTGAGTAACATTAAACTTTTCTTTCAATGGCATTGACCTTTTCATGTCATCACTCAGTCGCTTTTATACACAGCTCCATTGGTGCAGCAAGGACATTGCCTATACTCTGCTCTTGGCAGCTGCCTGGATGCACCAAACAACAGTGGCTGCTTGGGAGCGCACAGCTGACTGTCATATGCTTGGGCTCTGGCTTCCGCTACTTCGTCTGTGTCAGCAGGTACTGCCATGATATTCCAACCAAAATTGTAAGAGGATTTAGAAGGCACACGCCTCTATGGTCCCTCTCATGTATCTTAGGTGCTGAGTCTAGGTTGATGATGGCCATAGTTCCCTGGTTGCCACCTTAGCTTGGACAGCTTGGTCCACTGGGCCAAACATGGTTTGACCCTGGGTTCCTAGCAGTGACCTGGGGGTGATTCAGATCACTGGCTAACTTACAAGGCAAAGGGAGTGAGAAGCTTCCTCCCATGGGGCTTTGTTGGGGGCAAGTCAGGTCAACTGACCCATGAGTGTTGAGGTCAGCAGAGAGTACCTGCGCTCTTTGCTGAACTCTTCCTCTCGCTGTAAGTGATTGAGCACATGAGCCTGCCCTTCTAGCGGGTACCTCTAGTGGAGAGTCGGGGTGTTGGTTCCCACGAGCTGTAGATCTGCTGTCAACAGGGCCTTAATTCCTGTCAGCCAACTGGAGATCTGCTGGCAACATTTCCTGGTTCACTTTCAAGTCCTGCTACCTATTAACATGCTAGGAGTCTCCTCATTAAAGTCAAATGGTCTCCTTATGTACTGAGCAAATCCAGGTCTAACAAATATAATGCTAGCCCTAGATCATGTTGATCAGTTAGGCGTTCAACTCTGGTAAACTTAAAATGAAAATTTTATTTGGGGTCTGTTAGAACTACAGCTCAGGAAGCAGAGATTCAAGTTGTACTTGAATTGTGTTCTAGCAGTTGAAGGGAGAAGGAAGGTTTTATAGTCATGACTAACAAAGGGGAAAAAAAAAGAGAGAGAGAGAAGGAATGTATTTTAACAAATTCCAGGCGCAAAGTAATCATCAGGGCGAGGGTCTGTTTGAACAAGCCATTAAACTTAGGAATGTGGGAGAGGATCCTGATAGGAGTGGGGACTCTGTCCCAGTAATCATATCTTCCTTGAGAATGTTGGTGCTACTCACATAGCAGAATGAATTAAACAATAATCTTTACATTACACATGGATATTAACCTTTGTTCTTACTGTCTTTAAGCTAAATCAGGGTATAGGGCCTTGAAGTGGTCTCTGATGCATGCCCAGTCTCTGGGAAGACAGGAACATCAGTCATGTGGGAAGACAAACAGAAGATTATGGGGAATTGAGACCAGGCCTTGGAGGCCCACACAGAGACCAGAAGTCTGAAGAAACCACATTCCAAAAGTAGTTCCATGCATTCCTGTATGTCTTTCCCCCCATAACTGGCCTGTAGTCTTTGTTCTGGGAAGATGGGCTTTGAGGATGTGAGTCTACCATCTTCCATCTTTGCTGGAAAGAACAAATAAATCTTTCTATTTCACTAGCTTGCCTCCTGACTTTTTGGCTAGTCTCTTGGCAAGCTGGAGCCCATTGCTCAGTAAAATTTCTGGTGACTCCACCTAGATTCACCTTCTGCTTGTGGCCGGTAGATCTTGGGGAGCACCCCAGGGAAGTCCCAGCAGCTGCCTGGGAACCTTTTTTCCAGGGGATAGCTCCTCTTCACCCCCTTTGAGCTCCAGCTGCCTTCACTACTTCTTTGGTGAAACAGAAACAGAAAGCAAGAATAGCAGATCTGCATCTGAAATGGGGTAAGTTACCTTGGCCAGGCCTGCCAAAAACTCCCTTTCTCTTGCAGGGGAAATCCTAGATAGATCTCCCCATCTGAGTCTGGGTACCAATTAACAAGAGAAGTAGTTGCAGAACTATTCATAATCTGTTGAGTGCACCTGTCTGTTCTGTTTTGATCCCATCTTTGTGTCCATGTGAAACTCCAAAATGGGGGGAACTCCATCTGTCCCCAAGATAAGCTCTCTGGGCCACTTCTTAGCTAAAAGGGCTGACTTTAGCTACAAACCCATGTCCAAGAAGAAAATGGTTTTCTATTGTAATACTGCACGGCCTCGGTATTCCTTGGGGTCTGGAGAAAAGTGGGCTCCCAATGGGTCTTTGAATTGCTATACCATTTTGCAACTAGAACTATTCTGTGAAAAAGCTGGCAAGGATGATGAAATGCTTTAAGTTCAGGCTTTCATGTTACTCTATCAGGAGGATCAGAGAGAAGGAAAGGACTAGGTAATGGTGGCAAGGGATGGAACGCAAGGAAAATGTTCCTTTGTGCAGGAGGCTGGAAATAATGAGGAAGATGATATAGTGATATTGCAAACACTTAACCCACCAGTTGAGGGCTATGGCAAGCAGCACCCCCTAGAGTGCCTCCCCCACCTCCTTCGCCTCTGGGAATGATGGGTGCAGGGAAATGGTCACCAATTGGTTTTGCCTTCCCATATGAGGCAAGGCACACACTTTGGCTAAGGAGTCACCTCTGGGGCTGGACAATTTCCCTTGCAGTGGTACCCTGTGGGTGTAGATGGACAGGGCCAACTGGCTAGTTTTATTTAGACGCATAATCCTTTTTCTACCTCTGATTTGTTTAACTGGAAAAACAATAATCCACTTTATCGAGAGGATCCCTCCCAAATGACTGAGTTGTTTTCTCCAATTTTTGCAACTTATCACCCATCCTGGGCAGACGTACATATTCTCCTGAACATAATCTTGACCAGGGTTGAAAAACGGATGGTTATTGATAAGGCTCATGAGGAAGCTCATAGGTCCATCTAACAGATCAAAATGGTACACCAGATGCTAATGCTGCTTTACCTATATTGTTGAGCCTACCTGGGACCCAAATGATGTAGCAGGGAGAGTTAGACTTGATCATTACAAAAGGTGTATTCTGACAGGCCTGAAAAATGGGTTCCCAAAACAAAACAGTCTAAACGTGATACAAGGAATACAATAGAAGCCAGACAAGCATCCTTCTGAATTTCTAGAGAGAATTTATCGAGCATAGTGGTGGTACACAGAGGGTGATCCGGAGGCTCCTGAAAACCTCTAAGTGGTAAACATGACTTTCATGGGGCAGAGTGCCCCTGATGTCAGGAGAAAATTGCAGCAACTGGATGGAGCCCTAGGAATGAACCCTTCCCAGTTGGTTGATAAAGCCTTTAAGGTGTACAACAACCTGAAACAGAAGACCAAGCAGGAAGATGCCAAGAGGAGTGCTGCCCTCCTCACGACAGCCCTAGGTGGTCGTCGCACTGGAGAAAGAAAGGGAAGGGGATGCCATGAGGGCGGCCTCTTGGTAAAAATCAGTGTGCCTATTGTAAGGAAGTAGGGCATTGGAAAAATGACTGCCCTAAGATGGGAAAAAGAAAAGAGGCCTGAAAAAGGGGCCACCCAGATGGTTGAGAGAAACAATTTTTCAGATGAGGGCTGATGGGACCCAGGGGCTCCAGAGACTTTGAGTCAGCCTGTTCTATTTTTTTCTTTTCTTTTGAGGAAGATTAGCCCTGAGCTAACATTCGTTGCCAATCCTCCTCTTTTTGCTGAGGAATATTGGCCCTGAGCTAACATCCATGCCCATCTTCCTCTACTTTATATGCGGGATGCCTGCCACAGCATGGCTTGATGGGCGGTGCATAAGTCCACACCCAGGATCCGCAACGGCGAACCCCGGGCCACTGAAGTGGAACGTGTGAAATTAACCACTGTGCCACTGGGCTGACCCCATGAGTCACCCTATTCTAATATCCCCCCAGGAGCCCCAGGTAGAACTGACAGTGGAGAATAATTTGGTTGACTTTCTGGTGGATACTGGAACCACATATTCCGTGTTAAATACCAAATGACTAAGAAGACATCTTGGCTGAACCCAGTTACTAGGGTATGTGGCGAAGTAAAGAATAAAGCTTTCCTGCAGCCTTTAGAGTGTCACACTGGAAATCAGACTCCTAAACACAGTTTTTTGTAAATGCCTGAGTGTCCAATACCTCTTTGGGGACAAGATTTGTTGTGTAAATTAAATGCTGAAATCACTTTTTCTCCTGGTCAGCTGGGCATTTAGGTCCCTGCAGAACATTCTTTGAGATTACAGATGGCCTTGTTGGACCTCCAAGAACCAGAAACCTGAACTGTTGCCTCCCAACCTCTACGACCAGGTAAGGCCCAAAGTGTGGGCAGACGGGAACTCCAGAAAAGCCGGAAACGCAATGCTGGTGGAAATTCTCTTTAAAACAGGAAAAGCTAAACTTAATCTCAAACAATACTTATTAAATCAGGAAGCCCAAAAGGGAGTACAACCTATTTTTGAAAGATTTATATGGATTGGACTTATTCGGCCATGGCAGTCACCCTACAACACCCCAATTTTGTCAGAAGAAGCCTAACTGATGAATATGGATTTGTCCAGGATTTGCGGGCCATCATTGAGTTGGTACAGGACCTGCACCCTGTGGTGCCCAGCCCATGCACTCTGTTGACCAGCATTCCAGGACATTATTAGTGGCTTACTGTTTTGGATTTAAAAGATTCCTTTTTCCGTGTCCCGCTGGCTAAGGAATCTCAGCTACTGTTTGCCTTTGAGTGGTGTGATCCAGATACTCAAAGCACACAGCAGTACTGTTGGATAGGGCTCCCTCAAGGTTTCAGAAATCCCATTGCAATATTCCTGAAAGCATTAGCAAAAAACTTAAGAGGCCTCAAATTAGATGATGGACTATTGTTACAGTACGTTGATGACCTCTTGATTGCAAGCCCCACTTATAAATTGTGCCTACAGAATACCATTAAAAACCCTTAACTCTGTGGCTGACTGTGGATACAAAGTTTCTCAGAAAAAGGCCCAAGTACATAAACAGAGACATATTTGCATTTTCCATTTTCTAAGGGACAAAGAGAGTTATTGCCAGATCAGAAAAAGGCTCTAGCCTGTCTTGACCCTCTAAAGACCTGGTGATAATTACAGGGTTTTTTGGGCATGGCAGGTTTTTGCCACGTTTGGATTCCAAGTTGTGGTTTAAGTGTCAAACCCTTATATGAGGCTATAAAAGGGCTGGATTCTGAGCCTTTAGAATGGACTAAGCAATGCCAGTTGCACTTCTAGGACATAAAGGCCAAGCTAATATCATCCCCAGCTTTAGGCCTTCCTGACCTTGCAAAGCCATTTAGCCTCTATGTGCATGAGAGGCAAGGTATCAGCCTAGGAGTGTTCACACAATGCTTGGGAAACACTCCTAGGCTGGTGGCATATTTTTTAAAACAATTAGAACAGACTGTTAAGGGATGGCCAGCCTACCTCCGGCCAGTAGCAGCTACTTAAGATGTTCTCCTCGAAGCCGAAAAATTCACCCTTGGCCAGCCCACCACTGTGTATGTACCACACCAGTTGTTCACTTTGCTTGAACAAAAGGGAGGGCACTGGTTTACAACTGGCAGGATGGGAAAATATCAAGCCATCCTCCTGGATAACCCAAATGTGAGGTTACAGGTGACCACTGCTGTAAATCCAGTGAGCCTGATGCCTAAAGAAACAGAACAGCAATTAGAACATGACTGTCTACGGGTGGTTGTTATGGTTTATGCCAGCCACATTGATTTGAGTGACCAACCCCTGGCAGACTCTGAGAGCTCTTCATCAATGAAAGCAGCTTTATAGATCAAGGTAAGCAGCAGGCAGGCTATGCCATTGTGACATTACAGAAAACTATGGAGGCTCAGGCCTTGCCACTTGGCACCTCTGCCCAAAAGGCTGAGCTGATTGCCTTAGCCAAGGCACTTCTATTTTCAAAGGACAAATGGACAAACCTGTACACTGGCTCTCATTATGCCTTTACCATGGTAGATGCCCACAGCGCCATCTGGAAGGAGAGGGGGACCCCTCACTGTGAAGAATAAGGACATTAAGTATGGTTTGGAAATCTTACAGTTACTTGAAGTGGTCCATTGCCCTTCTGAAGTGGCTATTACACACTGCCCTGGCCATCAAAAAGGGGAAGCCCCTCTGGCAAGAGGAAACAGATTGGCAGACTGAGCTACAAAATGGGCAGCCAAGGGAGGTACTATGACTTTTCTTGGCTCTTTACTCCCCCAAATTGACATATCAAAATACAAACCTACTTATTTCCCCAAGGACATGGAGTGAATAGAGGAATGGGGATTTTCACAGGAACATCCTTTGGGGTGAAAATATAACCAGCAAGGATGGATTTCGATTCCTGAAAAATTATCATACCCCATCCTTATGTGCTTACATGAAAGTAATCATTACGGGCGAGATGCCACTGTACAATGGACCAAAAGATATCTGACAGGACCACATTTGCAAAAGACCATTGAACAAGTAGTAAAAAGATGCCATCTTTGTGCCCAGAGTAATCCTAAACCGATATCAGCACTGGCCCTTATGGGAGTTCAACGCCAGGGCCAATGGCTAACTGAAGATTGGCAACTGAACTTTACTCACATGTCACGAGTATCTGGAAATTTTAAATACCTTCTTGTCTTTGTTGATACCTTTTCAGGTTGGGTTGAGGCCTTCTCAACTCAGACGGAAAAAGCCTCAGATGTAATCTGGACTCTATTAAGGACATTATACCTAGGCTTGGGCTGCCTGATACCTTACGAGTGACAATGGGCCAGCCTTCATATTTAAGGTTACACAACAGGTGTCCCGAATTCTCAAGATACAATGGAATCTTCACACTGCTTGGAGACCTCAATCCACTGGACAGACTGAGAAAATGAACCACTCCTTAAAGAAGACAATGGCCAAAATGTGCCAGGAAACACATTTAACATGGGACAAAGTATTGCCTTTTACCCTACTCCAGGTGCAAGTGGCTTCCTGAAGTGGGCTTGGGTTAAGCCCCTATGAAATTTTATGTGGTTGACTGTTGTTAGCATCCACCGTGCCATCTGTTCCCCCTACTGTTCTGCAGGATGTGCCAATGAAATCATACTTAAAGTTGCTTAGCACTGTTCTAACCACAGTACTTGAGTATGCTTTTTCTAGGTTAAAACTCACTCCAGATATAACAGTGCACTCTTTCAAACCCAGAGATCAAGTGCTGTTGAAGATGTGGAGGGAATAAGGACCGGAGGACCAACTGTCTGCTAAGTGGACCAGACCCTACAAGGTGCTGCCGACAACACGTACCACTGTTAAGTTGGCTGGAGTCAAGCCATGGGTATATGATTCCTGGGTCGAGCTAGCACCTGCCTCACAGGAAAGTAACACTTCCAATATTAACAATAATAGGAAGATTGAGCCTTTAAAAGATTTAAAGTATGTCTTTAAGAGGAACGTTTAAGCTAGGGATCCACTTCCTCTTTACCATGACTTGCCTGGCTTGGCAAGGTAATGTCCTAGTTAGAATAACTCAAACCTTAGTCTCCGCTACCAAAGTAACCAATTGCTGGATTTGTCATCCCAAGTCCCACTCGGTGCACAACCATGGGGACCCATTAGTGCATCCAACCATCCCGCTACTGTTTATCTATCCAAAGAAGTTGAAATAAGCAATTCAAAGAGACTTATGCACCCCTATGTTCATTGCAGCATTATTCACAATATCCAAGATGTGGAAGTAACCTAAGTGCCCATCGACTGATGACTGGATGAAGAAGATATGGTATATATATATACAATGGAATGCTACTCAGCCATAAAAAAGGATAAAATCATCCCATTCACAACAACATGGATGGACCTTGCTGGTATTATGTTAAGCGAAATAAGCCAGATAGAGAAAGACAAACTCTATATGATTCCACTCATAAGTGGAAGATAAACAAACACATGGACAAAGAGAACAGATTACTGGTTACCAGGGGAAAGGAGGGTAGCGGGGTGGACACACAGGGTGAATTGGTGCACCCATAATATGATTAATAAATAATAATGTACAACTGAAATTGCACAAGGTTGTAAACTATCATAACCTCAATTCAAAAAATTGGCATGATAAACAGATGCCATGAACATCCAGTTAAAACGTGAATATGGCCCAATGTAAGTTAAAACAGTCTTCAAGGATTAAAATTTTTTGTATGAGACCTAATTAATAAAGGGATTATTATCCCCATTGCTTCTCCATTTGCAGCCCAATTTTGCTTGTTTTTAAATCTGGAAGAAACAGAGAGCTTCTCTTGATGGATTACTACAACCTTAATGCTATGGTCCCATCCATCAAGGCCCCATAGCCAATTCTCAATATTATTAAAATGACTGATTCTATTCAGTCAACAACTGATAAATATTTTTTGCTCTGTAGATTTGGGTAACATGTTCTGCTCAGTGCCTATTTCAACAGCCTCTCAACTGCAGTTTGCTTCCTCCTCCAAAAGGACACAATACTTCTATGCTAGGCTACCTCAACAGCTCTGCCATCGCACATAATCTCTGCAGACAAATCTTGACTATGTTCACCTTTCTCCAAAAGCACAGGTGTGACATTACATTGATACTATCCTGCTCCAAGGAGATTCATTTGACATGCTTATTATGGACATATCTGTCCAACATCATTTAGTTCTTTTAGGGTTCTAGTGGCAATATATTCCTTATTACAAATTTTACTTATAAATTAAAATTAATAGGTACTCCTGTTAGTGCCATCACAGACTTCTTCCCTGTAGAGGCTTTGGCAACCTCTTCCTATGCCTCCTGGAGTCTGGACAATTATGATGATGTTACCACCCAATGGGGAATCATCAGCCAACCTCAAGACACGCCAATAGTCGAGAGGCAAGGTGGTAGGAGAGAAAGGGTTTTATTATAGCTTGCTAGCAAGGGGGAAGATGGCTGACTAATGTCTGAAAGAACCATCTTACAGAACAAAGACTACAGAACAAAGTCCAGTTATATATGGGGCTGGTCTCTGGGTGAGGCAGGCATCTGGTCTCTGGGTTGGGGTAAACATCTGGTCTTAGTTCCTGATAATCTTCTGTTTTACTGGATATGCATCGGAGACTGGAGCAATGCCCTATACCCAGATCTTTCAGTTGCCATTGTTGAAAGCTATCAGTATAAACTCTCTGTCTGGGGGTCATCACTTTCCTAAAGAACTCAGAAGAACAAAGTTATCAACTTATTGCAGCTGGGAGGGGCCATAAAACCTACGGAGGATGTATATCTTCTGGTGGGTGCATATTCAGCTCGGTTAATTAAACAGGTCATTCAAAGTTACAATATGGTTTCTTTTCTACAATATGGCTTCCCTTATGTCTACCTTGTGTTTAGCTGGTATCAATGGCCATTAGTTACCTTAGGGCTTCTGATGCAAGAAACTGCCCCTCTTAGCCTTGTGTTATACACCTGGGGGGGATCAGAATTGGCCACCCCAAAATGTGTCTCTTTGGCTTGATTATTTTTAAGAACAAAAGACTCAAAGAAACTTTGATCTTCCTCCTAACTGCCTAAAAGAAATTTAAGATAAAGGCCTGTCCCCAGGAAAGCCATCACCATAGATAACTCTGGGTTCCAGTAGACTTGGAGGATCCTTGCTAAGCCCATTCTTATCAAAGTTCTATTTGCCAAACATTTGCTTTTCCATTTCCATGTGAGTTGCCTTCCTTCCCTTTGAACTTCCAAACCACAACCCTCAACATCCTCCTTTGTCTTTAGCTGAAGATGGTATTTAAGATGAAAGCCTCTGCCATTTTGGTGAGTTGCTCAGTTTTCGTGAGTGTCTCCCATGTATATATGTTATAAAGCTTTGTTTGATTTTCTCCTGTTATTCTGTCTCATGTGAATTTAATTTGTAGCTCAGCCAGAAGGACACAGAGGGTAGGGGATGTGTCTTCTTCCCCTACACACCATTAAACAACAAATGACTGGCTACCTACTGGGCTCTCCTGGAAGAGAAGAGAGGCTCTCAAAGACCCTGAACTTCTGACCCTCCACACCCAGTTCCCTGCTATGCTTTGGGTCATGGAATCAACACCCCACATGCTTGGCATGCTACACAGGCCTCCCCAAGAGAGGATAAAATCTGGGCCTTCTGGCATGTTCCATCTGTAGGAGAGGTGACTTCTCCTGTCCTCAGCCCCTTGCCAGATGCTGTGGTGCTGGAGGAGGTCACCCCTCCCCTAGTCCCATGACTACCTGGAGAGCCCCTTGGGATTAACTGAGTGAACAGAAATGGGAGTTCATGAGTGTGATATTGTGGTTTATAAGTAATATACATTTAATCATTCAGATGACCAAAATATATTTCTCAAATATGTTTGGTCTTCATCCACAGTTTCTAGCTCACAGCTTCCCAAATCCTTGGAATTTCCTAAGTGTTGAGAGTGATAAACTTGTCTTTTATTATGTGCGTGAAGTAACTTTTGGAAGCACCTAAGGATGGGTCTGGTTGCCAGGAGAAACAACTCTGTGATTGGAGGGTTGAAACTTTCAGTCCCACCCCCATGACCTTTGGGGAAGGGAGAAGGGCTGGCGGTTGAATTAACCATCAATTGTCAATGATTTAATCAATCATGCCTTTGTAATGAAGCCTCTATAAAAATCCAAAAGTTTGGGGTTTGGAGGGCTTCTGGGTCAGTGAATTTGTGGAGGTGCTGGCAGAGTGGCACCTGGAGAGGGTATGGAAGCTCTGTGCTCCTTTCCCCATGCCCTGCCCTATACATCTCTTCCATCTGGGTGTTCCTTAGTTATATCCTTTCAAAATGAGCCAGTAATCTAGTAAGGAAAGTGCTTCTCTGAGTTCTGTGAGCCACTCCAGCAAATTAATCAAACCTGAGGAGGAGGTTCTGGGAACCTCTGATTTGTAGCCTGTGGGTCAGAAGTACAGGAAACAACCTAGGCTTGTGACTGGTGTCTGAAGAGGGTGGGCAATCTTGTAGGACTGAACCCTTAACGTGTGGGATCTGATGCTATCTTGGGGTAGACAGTGTCAGAATTGAGTTGAATTCTCGGACACCTTGCTGCTGTCCAAGAATTGCTTGGTTCTGTGTGTGGGAACCAATTTGCGAGATCGGTCTTGGCCCATGGAATCATGTAACTTGGGAAAGAAAGGATGAAAGGGCGGGGGATGAAGAATCTTTTATTGGTGTTCACGTTGTCACCCATGGTTTGGAGCAGCAGCTGTGCTGCAATCAGTTACTAAATGTAAAAGTTATGAATGGAATTCAGAGACAGATCCAACTCCTGGGAGCTGGTTCACTGGATGCACTAGGAAGTGCAGACTCATAAGAAAAAGGCAAAATATTCAATCACTTGGTTACTGTTATCTGTAATAACTAAACTAAAAGTAGAAGAGAGCACTGGGTTGGACCTTGATGCTGGACCAAACTCACATTTCAGTGAGTCTCAGCTTTGACCACTGGCCTCAAAGCTGCTCCCCACATGAAAAATTGTGCAGAGACAACAGCAAGATCGCTAAGACCTCCAGTCACCAAGAAGGTAATAAACATGGAGGCAAAACCAAGAAACTTTTTCTTTTAAGGAAGATTAGCCCTGAGCTAACATCTGCCACCAACCCTCCTCTTTTTGCTGAGGAAGACTGGCCCTCAGCGAATATCTGTGTCCATCTTCCTCTACTTTATATGTGGGACGCCTGCCACAGCATGGCTTGTTGTGTGGTGTGTGGGTCTGTGCCTAGGATCCGAACCAGCAAACCTCGGACCACCAAATTGGAGCTGGTAACTTAACTGCTACACCACCAGGCTGGCCCCCAAACCAAGAAACTATTGAAACCAGGGGTGTAGTGTGGAGGAGTTGTTTCATTTTATGGGTTGTTATCATCAGCTTCCTGAGGAACCTTTGATACTGAATCAGGTGGGCTCAGGATGCTGGGTGAGACTGGGCCCTTAGTGTGGGTTCCTGACTTCACACAGGAAAGAATTCAAGAGCAGGTCAGGAGAGATTGTGCAAGTTTATCGAGAGGCAAAAGCCAGACTGATTAGAAAGAAACTAAGGAAGGAAAGCAGGCCAGGCTGACTGGGTGGAAACTGACTAACAAGCCCCGAGTGGGGGTCTGAGGTGCTGATTTATAGTGGTTGAAGTGGGCAGCTGAAGATTGGTCAGTTTGAAGCAAGGAGTCAGGTTGGAAGCTGAGGACTGGTCAGGCTCCAGGCCAGGTGGCCATCTCCGGTAGGTGAGGTGGCAAGCTGGCGACCGGACTGACGATTGGCTAGGCAAGGGAAGGGGCATGTTTAGGCAAAAGAAGAGGGGTGTTCTTGGAGCATGGAGTTCCTAGAACTTGTGAGGCATGGGTCAATGGTTAATCCCAGATGCTGGGTGACAGCCGCATCCTGCTGCTGCACTGTATGCTGCTCAATAGACAGTTTTTTTCTTCTGCCTTTGCCCTGTCTCACCTTTACTGAAATGGATTATGAGAGTGACTCATTTAGGGGCTGAGCATGTTTGGGTTGATGCAGGACTCACAGTTCACTGTGGAACAATCACAGAGGGCTGTACATGATCCAGACACACAGGAGGTTATTCCTGAGGGAACAGCCAGCCTGGTGGACTGGATAAAAGCCACTGTAAGGTCTGTGTACTCTGAGAAGGAGGACTGTCCATCTCCCCCTGTGAATGCCGAGTGGAGCGCCCAGATGAAGCAGCTGATAGGCTTCGTATGGAATCCATGTGGGACTGGCTTTATGATGACTGGGATGCTCACCTGCTGAGTATGTCTGTTACCCAGGTCATGGTAAATGCTGTGGTTAAGGGGACCCCTGTCACCTGGGCACCCCATATAATCTTACTGTTGCAAAACTGAAAAACAGTTCGGAAAACCATATGGAATTTGCTGTCTCAGCTTCCCTTCACGGGTCTTACAGATGCTAATAAAAGCATTAAGGTAATTAACAAGAGAATGGAAAGAGGTCTAGGGAAGAGTCAAGGGACTCTTCCCAATGAGGTGGACATTTTTCAAAGGTTATTAAGACATAAGGTGAAGCAAGTGAATATTGATAGGAGTGAAACAAAGAGGAAACAGAAAGAGGAGAGTCACAGGAATTGTCCTAGCAAGTGGAAATCTTTGGATGATTATTAAGAAATGTGATGAATAAAGAGACATTGATGGGGTTGAAGCAAAGGTTTTAATATAGTACCACCAAAGTTGGGTGGGCCAAAGGGACTGCTTGCTGGGCCCCAAAATTCAAGTTCCCCAAACAAGTCCACTCTATTTACCCCTGATTGGTGAAATTTTAAAAGCTGGAAGGCAAAAATTACAATGAAAAACCTGACCAGCAGTTGCCGGCGGCAGTTATTAGGCCAATTAATCAAGGTAAAGATTGACAAAAGGGCCAGGGTCCCTTAGCTGGACCCCTCACTGGGGACCCAAAGCCTTTCGCACAGGAGTGGGTAAAATGGTCAGGGGTGGAGAAGAGAAGTTTTAGGACTCCTTGATACAGGAACCCCATGAACTGGGGTACCAGGCACTATTGGCAAAGCGTTGACTTGGGCTACAATTAGGCTGAGAGAATGTAAAAGTGTAAGAGTTGATAGGAATATCAACTTAGTTGGAATGTTTAAGGAGGTATTACGTAAAGAAGTTGTCAACTCTACCAGAATGTTGCTGGGAATGGATATTACATCTGGCCTGGAACACTTCCACTACCTAATGCTGTAAACTAAAACCCATGGATGATATCCTAATGGAGGCTACAGTTAGGAATGTAAGAGTTGATGGAATTAAGGTAAAAGTTTGTAGAAGAATTGATGTCTTTGAAGAGGCTTCATGTGAAGTGGTTGGGTCTTTACCTGATTGTATTTTGGGGATGGACATTATGTCTGGGGAATGTTTCCTCTACCTAGTACTCTAAACAGAAAGCATGTAAATTTGCCCTTCAAGCAATATTAACTGGACATGCTAAATGGGAACCGGTAAGATTGCCCAAGCCCACACACTGAGGAATAAAAGCGGCAGTGCTAGTAGGGACAAATTCTCTGTGCTATAGCTCTATGCGGAGCATATACTGGGGCTGATAGCAAAAGCCTGTGATCACCTCCCAGCCGTGACTACTGGAACTTTGGACTAGAGAATTTCCATTTGAGGGGTATTTATTGCCTTGCTATTGGATGTTAATTGAAGCTACCCCAATGAATGAAGGACATAAAAGGATCTTAAAATCTGAAATAGCTATAATGTTTGGGATAATGTCAGAGAAAACCTCCAATGCGGGCAGCAGTGCCCAGAAGAGTTCCATAAATATATATGGAAATGGAAATCTATATGGGACCCTGCTGCCTGGGGAATCCAAGGAGTAAATATGGGAGGTGAGGCAGGGAGCCTCTCTTCCCCTCAGGCTGAGACTCTGGAACTATGTGAGGAGTTGCTGGATTCTATCATCACTTGGACAGTACACTATAAAGAGCCCTCAACTGACTGACCAAGAGCTGCTTTACTTTTGGACAGCAGTTCCAAGGTGAATTGACAACACCGTGTTTGGAAGGCCACCACTCTGATTAAATAAGATTAAAAATTGGATGATCCTGGTGTGCTGAATTGCATGCTGTTTTCCTAGCAGTGATGAAAGAAGTGAACAGTTGGAAAGGGCCTGTATGTTTGGGTTTTTACTGATTCGTGGCTGATGGCCAATGGCCTGACTGTATGGTCAGGCAAGAGGGCAATGAAAACCTGGCCTACTAAAGGGATGCCAATATGGATCATGGCACTGTGGGAATTTGAGGGAGTGCATTAAAGTAAGACATGAGCATGCCCACCAGAAGAACTCCCTTCCAGGTTCAGAAGGTAATTGGAATTGACAAGCAGATATCCCTGTGTGCTCCCTTAATTTGGTCACCTGGATCCATGAAATGAGTGGGCATGGGGGCACTGCAGCAATGAGGACATGGGCTGAATCTAGACATATTCCACTTGCACCCTCTGAGGCAGAAAATGTCAATAAGAATTGTTCTGCCTGCCAGTAAAAGAGACAGAGACTGCAGATGGCTATGTGGCAGATTTCCTAGGGGGAAGGCCTCCACACACAGCTGGTAAATGGATTACATCAGACCGATCCAAGCAGCCCTGGGGGCCTATAAATGGAATAGACACTGGCCTGGGCTTTGCTTACCTGATGGTAGATGCAAATGCATAGAGTATTATAAAAGAACCAGAACAGAAAATGTTACACCAATGTGGATGGTTGAGCATCATTTCTTCAGACCAAGGAACACACTTTACAGTCTATAATGTTCAACAATGGGTAGAGAGAGATCCTCCTCAGAGTAATAGTCTTAATCAAGCACTGGAATGGGCAGTTAAAACAGTGGTTGTCTAAAAGAGGGAGATAAAAGCATGAAGGGATGACTTACGCACCTTCATGAGTCTGCTCACATTCAACATGAACGTGAGTGAGGCTTAAGGAGTGTCCCTACTGGATAGATTTCTCTATTCTTCTGGTGCATCTGGGGAAGAGAGGGTGGGGAAGGTGCTGGTATTCTTTCTTCCCCACGTCATCTTCACTCTTTTTTTCTCTCTCTGATGTAGTAGTCATAGGACCAGGGCTCAACTTCAAGGGCTGGAAGCAGGGATTATTATTAAGCAAGAAAATGTAACTATGTTTTTAACCTTTATGTCAGAATTCCTAAGGGCCTAGTAGGGCAGGATGTGCTTTCACCCCATCTGGAAAATTAGGGCTAACAATGAAAGCAGCTGTATTACGTGGTGGTAAAGACAGCCCTCTAGTTCTGCACCTGTGTAACCTGACCTTGGCTGAATAGCAGCGGACCTGCTAGACTAGCATTATTGTCTGCAATCTAGACCAGCACAGTGGTCAAACCTAATGTCCCTTCGAAAGGTGTAAAAGTTTGAGTATAAATAGAGAGAAGGAAAAATAGTAGCTGTGGGTAAAGGAATGAATAAAAGTGTTAAGTAATGAGGGAAATCCAATATTACATTAACACTTGAAAAAGAGGTTCAGAACAAGAGATGATATTGTCTCTTAGCTCCATTATATAGAAGCCTGAAAAGGTGAATCCATGTATTGCTGAGACCACTCCTGCTTTTGGAACCTAACAAGATCGAATGGAAGTCTGCAATCCTGAGTGGCCTCACCCTATGAGACATTTTCATATGAAGTGATGATGGACTGGGTGGTTATTAATGACTGAATCAGATTCCAGTAATGTGCCAGTATCTTTTGATTTTTATGATTGTTTTGCTGGAAGAGATCCATGTTTGAAGACTGGGGGGTGGACTGCAATATTGTGATTTATAAGAAATATATATTTGGTCATTCAGATGACAAAAATATATTTCTCATACATATTTGGTCTTGGTCCACAGTTCCTGGCTAAATACTTCCAAAACCCTTGGAATTTCCTAAGTGTTAAAAATTATTAACAGGGGCCGGCCAGGTGGCACAGTGGTTAAGTTCACACGTTCTGCTTCAGTGGCCCGGGGTTTGCCAGTTCGGATCCCAGGTGCGGACATGGCACCGCTTCACAAGCCATTCTGTGGCAGGCGTCCCACATATAAAGTAGAGGAAGATGGGCATGGATGTTAGCTTAGGGCCAGTCTTCCTCAGCAAAAAGAGGAGGATTGGCAGCAGATGTTAGCTCAGGGCTAATCTTCCTCAAAACAAAAACAAAAAGTGATAAACATGTCTAGTTATGTGAATGAGGTGACTTTTGGAAGCACATACGGATGGGGGCTGGTTACCAAGAGAACCAATCATGTGATTAGAGGGTTGGAGCTTTCAATCCCACCTGACTCTCCTGACACCCCCAGAGGAGAGAGGGGCTGGAGGATGACTCAGTTGCCAATGGCCAATGATTCAGCCCTGCCTATGTAATGAACTTTAATAAAAATCCAAAAGGACAGAGTTTGAAGAGCTTCTGTGTTGGTGAACACATGGAGATTTCGGGAGAGGGGTGTGCCTGGATCGGGTATGGGAGCTCCATGCCTTTTCCACATACCTTACCCTATGTGTTCTTCCATCTGGCGTTCCTGGGTTATATCCTTTTATAATAAGCCAGTAATCTAGTGGGTAAAATGTTTCCCTGAGTTCTGTGAGACACTCTAGCAAATTAATCAAACCTGAGGAGGAAGCCTTGGGAACCTTTGAATGACAGCCAATCGGTCAGAAACACAAGTAACAACCTGTGCTTTCAACTGTCTTCTGAAGTGGGGGAGTGTGGGGAGTCTTGTAGGACTAAATCCTAACTTGTGGAATATGATGCTATCTTGGGGTAGGTAGTGTCAGAATTGAGTTGACTTCTTGAACACAATGCTTGATTGTGTGTGTGGGGATCCCCCCACAACACACATACACAATGGAATTGGTCTCAGAACGCTTATTTAGTGAGCAATGTGAATGATACTGCCAACTATCAGAAAAGATGGAGCTCAGTGGAATATTGCTGCTTTCCATCCCTCAGTCAGAATGTCCCTGATAAAAGGAGGGGAGCCAGGAATTAAGACACTTGGCCAAACTTCAGGCAGTCGTCTTGGTGCCATATGCGCTGGCCAACAAATGACCTCACCTTCTCATTTATTATAAATTATTGGGCTATTACCTAAAAATTGTCCCTTTCAGGATAAAAATCTCTAGGAATCTCTTGACTCACACACACCCCAAATATAAATCAAAATCACACCTGCCTCTATGTATTCTTTTTTCTTTTTAAGGATTGGAACCTAGGCTAACAACTCTTGCCAATCTTTTTTTTTTTTTTCTGCCTTATTTCCCAAACTGCCCCCAATACATAGTTGTATATCTTAGTTGCAGGTCCTTCTAGTTGTGGGATGTGGGACGCCGCCTCAACGTGGCCTGACGAGCGGTGCCATGTCCGCACCCAGGATCCGAACCCTGGGCGACTGCAGCGGAGCGCACGAACTTAACCACTCAGCCACGGAGCCGGCCCCACCTCTATGTATTCTGAGGCCCCACAATACAAGGCCTTGCCCAGACACTTATTCCCTTCAGAGTTATAAACATTAACGGTAAAAAGTCACATATTTTACTTCTCAAAATATACAATGTGAGCTCTTGAAAGAAGCATTCAAAAGGATTTTCATGTCCCTAATAGGTCCCAAATAGCAAGTTTAACTAAGAGACATAATGGTCTCCTCAAACAGCTCCTTTTCAAATTCCAGTCTGAATAAACCCCTAAATGTGTCTCTGTCTTGCTCTAGGCCTTAACCTATCTTTATCAAGTTTTGGTCTTGCCCCATCTTATGAGGGCTGGAGGACAGATAGAGGGTACATATTCTCCTGGAACCCTTTAACCGTAGGTTGTCCCATAGGCCAAGCAGCTGCTCAAATAGGACTCATTTGAACCTAAACTTCCAACAAAAACCAAAACTCTGTCAAATGCACACCATTCTTGTGACTGTTGATCTTATTGCTACTGGTCTGAGTTCTTTTATTAATTTACAATAGGGAGGCCCAATCCCTCCAAGTAAGCCATTGTTTCTAACTAACATAGCAAAGCTGAGACCTATATCAACTCGAGTGGTTACCTACTTGGAAAGGATACCCCAGTCCCATACCCCAGGTGACATCGTCCTGTCCCAGGAGCTAGCTCATTGTGGGAGGTGACATTACCTCAGATGATATCACTTCAGATGACATCACCCCAACCCAAGAGCTCAAAGTTGAAGATGACTTCACCCCTGACGCCAAAGCTTTTGCCTCAACAACGCCCATGGATTGCCTATCCTAAGGCACAAGTTGGACACAAGATTTTATTGCATCTCTTTCTTTGACATTAGGAACCCTGTTATCTTTTCTGAGCTCTCTACCTGCTTAGCTCCTGATCCTGATATAGTCTTTGCTCTCTGCTAAAGCATACACCCCTACACTCATTGCCTAAAGGGAAATCTAGTAGAGGTTATTACTGCCTGTGCCATTCCAAAAATTAATGGAGATTGTTGCTTCTCCAAGAGGCACCTGCCTCATGTTAATCAGCCCCTTGACCCCCTAAGTAGAGGACCACCCACTCCCCAGTGCCTTCTCCTAATACACCTCTCCAGTTTCCCACCATGATCTCTTGCCTTGCATCTCTGCCCATGACCATCACAAACACTCCTTCCTTTTAATTACACACAAATAGCACTAATCTTTACATATACTTTACTAACTTATCAGTTCATACCCTCCAACAACATAACTGCCAGACCTGCCACCTTGAACTAAGCGTATTACTAACACACTTTACAACTCCACCAAGATATTACTAGAGGTCTCAACATTTTCATATCTATTTTCACTGCTAATGCCATATAAATAGAAAATCTAGTTATGGGCCAGCCTACAAGGCCTCCTTATACCTCTACTGGTCTTCCTCCTTTCTAGTCTTATAGTAAAATGTTTTCTTCTTCTTTGGGGCAATTTATTCCCTTCTACCTAAAAGTCTCCATTATCATCACTCCAAAGTTTCTTTAACATGATGTCAAAACATCAGAGAATCAGTTATATTGATCATGTTTTTTATTTTTACACATTATGATGTTTTGACTTCTCAAAAAGCCTTTCTGGTTGGGGAGACTGTCTTCCTGGGGCTAGCCAATTCTTAGAGACAGCAAAGGGCCCAGCCAGGAGCATGCCTTTGATATGCCAACTAACCCATGCAGAGCCAGGCCTCCTCCATCTGGCCCATGCACCCCAGGAGGCAGTATTGCTCTGCCTTAATCATCTTAAGGCCAGTCTACCAGGCAAATATGGACCATCTTTGTAGCCCTAAACCCACCAAAATTATTCAAACTGGCCAATGCTAACCTGTTCACCCTGCCCTGCCTTGCTTTTCCCTCTGAAACCCCAATAAAGGCTTCTGGCCTAGGCTCTCCCCTTGTTCTTGCTTCAGCTTCCTGACCTAAACCTAGTGTTCCTTCTAAGTCTCTCATTTCTAGGGGAAATGTGATTGATATGACACTTTTCTTTTAATGGCATTGTCCTCCATATCATCACTCAGTTGCCTTTATAAATTAAGACCCGGCATAGAACAACTATTGATAGGTATTTTAATATCTCTATACAGTTAATGAAATTACAGTCAATATTCCAAAAAGCTTTATTTCTGTGGGAATTCAAAAGCTTATTTGAAAACTAATATTAAAAATAAACATATGGCCAAGAATACTTTAGACATGATGAAAGAAGAGAACTAATCATATAAACATTTTCATAATTTATTTATTACAAAAGGAAATTTTAATTATATCCAATTAAGCTGATGAATAAATGAAAAGCAATAAGATATATTGGCGTATATGAAAAAGACATTTGGTTTAAAACTAATTGTGCCCGACCTTCTTTTTCCAGAAAGGAAGCGGCCTGTAGAGTAGGCACTGTACATCTGCTTTAAATATTTACAATGTCCTAAAGCAGAGAATGATGCCCTTAAAGGTAGGGATCTTGCCTCCCCACCTCCCATAGCAGCATTTCTTAAAAGATAAGCATTTTTTCCCAGAAACTAAGAATTAGTTACTGACCTACTGTGCTCATCTCATGACCACTGACCTCTTGACCACTGACCTGCTGTGCTAACAAAGCATCTCTTGACTATAGTAAAAGGGATACTTCTGTCACATTTGAGATATGTTCCTTGTTATAAGATGGTATATAATCACTCTGTACACCCCACTTCTTCAGAGAGCTTCATTCCTTGGTGGAGGCCTGCTCCTGGGCTATAGTCCTCAAAACTGGCTCATACAATAAACTCACCCCCATTTTGATTTATAGATTGATTATGGGTTACTTGCATTGACAAAGCCCAGAACAGATTCCTGGATCGTAGTAAATGTCTCCAAAAAACTAAAAATTCCTATATTCCTACAGAGCAGGGAACATATTCTTGAACTTGCACCAGAGTATCCTGAGGCTACCTTAAAAGTCCTTTTTAACTATACCTCCAAGTATTAATCAATGTTTTCAGAAATGAAAAAAATTTCAAATTTCTAAGACAAAATCCTGAGTGGCCAAAGTTTCAGTATAGTTACTGCTTGGATAAATCTGTCTCCACCCAGATGTCAGTGTGTTCTGTTTCATTTTCTCTGAGATTTTAACTTTTTTTAAAACCTTTTTACTGATGTTTTCCAGAATTAGCCAGCCACTGCCTTTGAGTAACTAAATAGTCATTATTAATGGCTTTCAGTGATTTTCACTTCACAACTTTTTCTGAGCTAATCTCAACTCCCCATGAGGACACCTTTCCTGCAATAACAGTAGGAATGATAATCACCTCCCATCAAAGAGATGAGATCTTGGTGTCCCAAATCTTTCTCTTAGGGATCTTCTGTCCCCTTTGTACATGTGCTCCTACTGTGAACACTATAAACATTGTCCTCTTCCAAAACGACATTTGGTAAGTGGCTCTTCTACTTGTCAGGTTCCTAAAAGAAATTGAGTGTATCTAGGACTATGGAGTAAGAAATATTATATAGATACACCAGTGTTCCTGAATGAGTTAGTTGGACACAATCACTGACTTTACAGGCAGGAGAGACACTTTCTGTGGGAACCAGAAACAGAGTTCCAGCTTTGTCCTGCTTCAGGGCAGTCTAACATCCCTTTTCTATCTTCTCTGTCCCCTCCCTGTGTGGAGTCTTTTTCTCTTGTTCGTGACATGACATACTGAAACTCATCAAGCTGACTCTAACCTTCCAGGCAACAGGCACTTGAAGAGAAAGCACATAATGTTAGGTTCCAGCTAAGAGTAGACACATTATGTGTCTGAATGATACATCCCTTTGGATTTGTAGTCATTGGGAGCACCTGGGAGCATGCTAAGCTTCAAGGAGACTGAACACTTAGGTGATCAGTTGCAGACAACACTCCCCAGAAATCTGAAAAGAGCCCCTTAAAAAAAAAGCATAGATCTTCCCTCGCCCTAAGGGGCTGGAGACACCATTTCCCAGTATCTCTCGCAGTGCCTCTTCCCCTGGAGGTTGCACCCAGCAGCGCCTACCACCTGGGCCTTTGGAGCTGTGAGAACTACATTACCCAGAGGAAACAGCGCCGGGAGCCCTCGGCGTTGAGCCAACGAAAGATCAAGAGAGGAGCATTTCCGTACGTGCCCACCTACTCTGGACGGGACTTCTGGCGCCCTCCTCCTGGCGGTCGTTTTGGGTTTTCTTGAGTCCGTTCTCCTGGTAACGGTCTTCGGAGCGCCGCGTGGGGGGTGAGGGGACTGACAAGGAGCGTGGGCGGAGGCGCCGTCCCGGGGTCCGAGGCGGCTCTGAGGCTCGGCGACGCCGCCCGGGGCCCCGCACCAGGCCCGAGCCAGGGAGCGCCGCGCCCGGCGCCTCGTCTCCCGCCGCTCCCGGCCCCGCTCCGCCCCCGAGGCCGATGGCGGCGGCCGCACGGAGGGAGCCGGCTCAGGTGAGCGCTCGGCTCCGGCCCGCCCCGCCCGCAGCGCAGCCCGAGCTCCAGCCCGAGGGCGGGCGCTGCTCCCGGGCCTGCAGCCCAGGCCCCAGGGTCGGGCCGGGGAGGCGCTCGTGGGGCCTGTGGCTGCGGGCGGGGGCCGGGCTGCGGGCGAGGGTCCCGGGCCGAGGGGACCCGGGGTCTGTCGTGTGTGTTCAGGAGGGAAGACCTTTGCTCTGACTGTGAGGCGAAGTCGCTGTTGGAGTAGCAGGCTGCCGTTCTCAGGAGGCTGGGAGCCGTGGAGAGTGGTGGACTGGAAAGGCTTCGCCTGAGCTAGGCTCTTAGGCGTGTTCCAGAAGCTGCTCGGAGCACAGACTGGGCAGGGACTGAGCGTGGGAGGCACAGGGGGATTTAGTCCTCGTCCAGAGTCTCACAGCTGATGAGAGTCAGCACTGAGGCCTGAGACGCAGAGAGAATGCCGTCATCCCAGGTGTCCTGGCTCCAGAGCCGGGCAAGGTGACTGGGCAGCCGGGAGCCCGTGGAGCCCTGCCATGGTCACCTGCCTCTCAGCACTTCTTCACCCAGCCTGTCACAAGTACAGAAGCACTTCTGGACCCTACAGAGGGAGTGAGTGGAGGGTGTTGCAGAACCTCACTGATGCTGATCCTACTGATGATCTCTGGGATTGTGGTGTCCTGGGTCGAGGCCTTGAACCTGGGGAGCCTGGACAAATCCTAAGCCCAGGGTCCTCAGAGCAGGCGTCGGGTTATATGGAGTGGCTACTGTTGCTGGCAACCGATGGAATGAGGTGTGGAGGAATGTTGCCCCAAGTGTAGGTGCCAGTCTGTGCAGACTCTTGGAGGTGAGGCTGAACTGGTTTAAGAGAACCGGAAGTCTCCTTTCTTTTCCTTGGGGACAGAGAGCAAGGGGTCAGGAGTGAAGCCTGGAATGGCTCCCTGAGAAGTTGGGTGTCTCTTCTGGAGGATGGGAACGATAAGAGGTTTTGAGCAGAGGAGGGAGGTGATCTGACCCAGCTCTCCTCAGACTCCCTGTGACTGCGGCATGGAGAACAGCCTGGGGTTGTGAGGAAAGTGGTGGGAGGACCAGGGAAAAGCAACTACAGTAGTCCAGGTGAGTGTCGATGATGTGGACCAGTGTGTTGGCCATGGAGGTGGTAGAAACGGTTGGATTCTGGCTCAGTGTTTTTCGGTAGGTCTGCTCTGATTTCCTGATTTTGAAGGTGAGAGAGAAAAAGGTAGAAGTCAGGAATGACTGCAAGGTGTTTGGTTTTAGCAGCTGCAGGGAAGGAAGCTCCATCAACTGGGATGTGGAATTCAGTAGTGGCATTAATTTTCATTCAGGGTATGAGGAGTTTTGTTTTGGCCACCTTAAGTGTATGAGATACTTCAGAGAACAAACGGGTAAAGTGCTAAGTGGGCTGCTGGACACATAGTTCTGGGACTGTGGGGAGGTCTTCAGGATGGAGACATCTGCGAAAGTGGTGCATAGTATATGGACCAGGTTGGAGCTGCATGTCTTAGCTTGGGCAGCTAAAACAAAATACCTACATTTCTCACACTTCTGGAGCTGGAAAGTCCAAGATCAAAGAGCTGGCAGATTCTATTCCTGATGAGGAGTTCTCTTCCTGTCTTACAGATGATTTCCTTCTTGCTGGGTTCACACATAGCCTTTCCTTGGTGCAAGTGAGCTTAGAGAGCAAGGGATTTCTCTATTTTCCTTTTGTAAGGGTCCCACCCTCATGACCTAATCTAAACCTGATTTCCTCCCAAAGGCCCCACCTCCAGTTACCATCACTTTGGGGATTATGGTTTCAACATACGAATTTTAGGAGGACACATACGTTGTCTGTAACCCTGGGCCACATTCAGTAGAGGGTAATTCTGGTCATGATGATGTTAATAATAGCTTTGGAAGAGGAGGGTGGAGTATGAGGACTGGGTCTCATGCTTCAGCACCTAGGTGGCAGGTCATAGTCATCACAAAAACAGGTGAAGGAGAGAAGTGGCCATGGGAATGGTGTTGGAGAGAGGATGATCTGGCAGGTGGCCTGGGCTTCTGAGGGATGAGTGCAGGTGGGATGGAAGCAGAGGCACAGGAGTAACTGAGGCCAGATTACAGGCCAGGGCTTCTGCTTATTCACTGCTCTATGGGCTCTCTGGGATTTGTTGTGATCTTTGTGTGTCTGGGAAGTTTCAGTCAGGTGGCTGGATTCGTCTAGGTGCACAGGTGGTCATCTGGGAGAATCACTGGACCTGAGGTGAAAGCCTCTGGGTCTGGGTTTTGAATGAAGGTTAGGAGGAAAGAGGAAGGCTGTGACTGGTGAGAGCACATCAAGTGCAGCACAAGTGGAGGAGGGCCATGGGTATATGATATCCACAGGTGGTTTCTAGTGGCTGAGGTTGAAGTAAGGAATAGAGTTGTGCAGAGAGACATGTGTGTATTGAAACATAATTGACATGCAATATTATCTTAGCTTCTGGTGTACAACATAGTGATTTGATATTTTCATACATTACTAAATCTAGTTGTCATCTGTCACCAAACATTACCACGATGATTACCTTCTTTGCTGTGCTATCTGTTACATCTCTGTGACTTATTTATTTAATAAGGGGAGACTTACAACAAGATTCTGGGCTACCAATGGCAGTGGGGACCACTGGAGGTCACGAATAGTATTTCATCCTGTTTGAATTTGCCAAGCACTCTCTTTATGCCTTCTGTTGAATAATATGTAGGAAGGAGAAGGAGATGCCTATGGTGCAGGGCAGGGGAAAAGTGGTGACTGTGAGAGAGAGAGACAGTAGAAAGAGTGATTTCCATGTGGAGAGGAAATGTGAACTGATGGCCCAAGGCCCATCATTGAAGACATAAAGGTTAGATGTGAGCCCATACCCTTGGTTGTGTCTGGGAGGCATGGTCTAGGGGATCCTAGGAGAATTGCCTGACAAGAGGGGTTGCTTCCCTGCATGCCAGGCCCAGAGCTTAGGTGTTGTCTATCTGCCCACCTGCCTGTTGCTGCGGGTGGACGTAGGGATCAAAGGGACCATGAGGAGAGAGTGTACATCAGTGACATCAGGGCCTGTTATCTCCTCTGAAATGGGGAAATAGGGGGAAGGGTGAGCAAGGGATAATAGGGTAGTGGGTGGGTGTACTTCCACTAGGAGAGAAGCTGATCTTGGAATGAACTGTCTTCATTATGACAGGGCTGTGTGACCTTTGAAGATGTGGCCATTTACTTCTCCCAGGAGGAATGGAGGCTCCTTGATGAGGCACAGAGGTTTCTGTACCACGATGTGATGCTGGAGAACTTTGTACTTACAACATCCCTCGGTAAGGACTTCATATTCCTCCCATAGCTGGTCTGTCTTTTCGCCTGTCCTGGAGGCAGTTCTGGCCTTTCCACAGCCAGACCATGGACCCTGTCAGCTTCCTTACTATCTTAGCATATGTACTGTGGGGGCCAGTGCTAAGCTGTGTGCACTACCCTGAGCAACACATTCCCCATGTACCCCTAACACCTGCTACCCCAAGGTGTGCTGGGTAGGATCTGGGAGTCAGAAGTCTTGCAGTCAGCATAATGGATCTCCCCTTGCTTGCCCTCTCCCTGGCTGTAAGACTGTCCAGATTCATGGCACCTGCAGCCCAGATTCTAACCCCTTTCACTTTCTTTTTTTTTTCATTTATATATAATTGTTATATATCATATTAGTTTCAGGTGTACAATGTAGTGGTTCAGTATGTGTATATAATGCAAAATACTTAGCACAGTATGTCAAGTTAACATTCCTCATCATACAGAGTTACAAACTTCTTTTTTCTTGTGATGAGAATCCTGAAGATTTCCCTTTGACAGCGTGTATCAGCAATTGCAGGCATTGTCCTGGTTGCTACTGGTGTAGTTCATAAGCTTTTCTTGAAAGACCCACATTTGAGATTTTTGTTGTAATATTTTATTTTTCCTGTGGTCCATTGTTTCTTGAGTTGGTCTGGGCCAGTGCTGACTGCTCACGTGAACTGTCTTTCCCTAAAGACTTGTTTCATTCAGGTCCCATGTAGTTACACAACTGGGAGTGTGGGGAGAACTCTGATTGTCTCACAGGGTGCACATGGCATGATGGTCTCCAAGGAGCCCTGGCCCTGGTGAGTGGCAGCTTGGGGAGGACATGACATCATGGCTGTGTTCAGGTCATACCAGGAACCTGCCCTGTGTCCACCAATGTTGTAGTATAAATGCCACTGGATACAAATAATTTCTACACTTCCTTCTGCATACTTGATGCTTCTAATTTGTCATTTTATCTGTGACTTCTGGTCTCTGCCATCCCTATGCACTTTGACCTCCGTGCATCACTTGTTCCTCTCTCCTGCAGTCTGCAGTTCTCCCACAGTAACCCACACATAATGTGTTGAGAGGTGTGCACATATCCTTAAATAGTCCTTGAAAACCAGATACTCAGTTCCAATTGTATTCTTCTGGGCCTGAACACAACCATCCTTCTGCATGGCATGGACATGTCCCCATGACAAGGCCCTGCTAAAGGCTGTTGGCAGAGGAGTGAGTCAGTGATCCTGCCTCTCCTCCCTGTATGGCACCCCATCATTATGCCCTTTATTCTGTAATGTCTTCATCATTCTCTGATCTTTAGATGCCCAGTACTGCAAAGCAGCCCTGCTTTCAGATTGCTCCTTCATGCTAAGAACGTTCCTGTGAATTTATTCTTTGGTTTGAATGTATATGTATGACACACATTTTTAATGGGACTTCCCTTTCTCACCTAAGTTAGCATGTGCTTTATGATTGTTTCTCTGCTTTCAGATTCTTGGTGTGGAGCAGAGACTAAGGAGGTACTTTCTGAGCAGAGCATTTCTGTAGAAGGAGTGTCACAGGTCAAGAATTCTAAGGCAGGTTCATTAGCTCAGGTGACTCAGCCCTGTGAAAAGTGTGTTCCAGTCTTGAAAGACATTTTGCATCTGACTGAGCTTCAAGCAACATATCCTGGGCATAAACCATACTTGGATGGGGCATCCAGAGGTTTCTGGTTCAGTGCAAGCCTTCAGCAGTATCAAAAGCATGACAGTGGAGAGAAAATGTTTGAAATGGACGTGGACCAGGCCTCGTTTGTGATGAACTGCAGATTCCATGTGTCAGGGAAGCCCTTCACCTCTGAGGAGGGCAGAAAGGAGTTCCTATCTACCGCAGGCCTTCTGCACCAGGCCACTCCCAATGGTGAGATGTCTCACAGCAGCATCAAATGTGGGGAGACCTTAAACAGTGGAAAAAGTCATGACAAGTGGATTGAATGCAGAGAAGTTTTCAGTAACACAGACACACTTCATCAGCATAGAGTCTGCACTGGAGCAGGTCTTGATAAGTGTAACAAGTGTGAGAAAGCTTTCAGTTGCGAATACAGACTTGTTCAGCACCAGCAAATTCATGTTAGAGAACAGCCTTATGAGTGTGGTGAATGTGGGAAATTGTTTAGCCGCAAAACCCACCTCATTCGACATTGGAGAGTTCACACTGGAGCAAAGCCTTATGAGTGCATTCAGTGTGGGAGATCTTTTAGCCAGAAATCTGACCTCATTCAACACCAAAGAGTTCACACTGGAGAAAGGCCTTATGAGTGCAGTGAATGTGGGAAATCCTTTATCCAGAAGTCCATCCTCATTAAACACCAGAGAGTTCACACTAATGAAAGACCTTATAAATGCAGTGAATGTGGAAAATCATTTAGCCAAAGTTCTGGCCTCCTCCGACACAAGAGAGCTCACAGTAGAACAAGGCCTTATGAATGCAGTGAATGTGGGAAATCGTTTAGCTGTAAAACTCACCTCGTTCGACACTGGAGAGTTCACACCGGAATAAGGCCTTATGAGTGCATTGAGTGTGGGAAATCTTTTAGTGAGAAATCTGTCCTCATTCAACACCAGAGAGTTCACACTGGAGAAAGGCCTTATGAGTGCAGTGAATGTGGAAAATCCTTTAGCCAGAAATCTGTCCTCATTCAACACCAAAGAGTTCACACTGGAGAAAGGCCGCATGAGTGCAGTGAATGTGGGAAATCCTTTAGCCGCAAAACCCACCTCATTCGGCACCGGACAGTTCACACTGGAGCAAGACCTTATGAGTGCAATGAATGTGGTAAATCATTTAGCCAGAGCTCTGGCCTCCTCCGACACAGAAGAGCTCACATGTAGTGATAGGAGAAATCTTTAAGGTGCAAATTTCACCTCAGCCAACACCAATGAGTTCACTCTGGAAAAAAGCCTTAGCTATGCAGAGAATGTGCTCCTTCCTTACTTAGTATACCAGTGTTGGAGGAAAGGCTCTGCGAGGTGCCAGACTCCAGAATTGAATCTCATACATTTGTACATTCACAGACCAGAGATTTCCCATAAGTTCAGTTATGTGGAAAGCACACGTACCCTCCACAGGGTTTTTTAATCAGATTTATGTTATTACCATGTTCTGTGGCAGAAGCCGTTTCACCTGCCACCACCTGGCATGTCCACATTGTGTGCATCAGTCACCACCCCAGTGTGCTCAGTGAAGCTGACTTGTGAAATCATGAGTATCCTGGCTCTTCTGGGGTCTTCATTCCCTATTCTGTGACAAGTTAGGGCATGGACCTGACCCTGTGTTGTCGCAGAGAATGCTGTCTGAGTTCTGCTGATGGCTTGCAGAGAAAGACTAGGTTTTTTAGGGACACATTTGATCTCAGGTAGTGCTTGCAGTGAAGTTTTCTGGCTTCCGATTCACCAAACCAGAAAATGCTGGTTGCACATTGATCTGATTTGTGCAGTAATAGACACCTTTTTTTTTAAGCTCCTTCAATCTTGAAAATTCTGTTCATTGTGTGGGGTAGTTTGAAAGCACCATAGGACTGACAACTTGAAGGGTAAAAAACTTTTGTAAGGATCCAAATTTTGGGTGTCTCAGGACAGTATGGTGGTTGAATATGGCACTCTAGTTTTAGCCTGGTTTACATTGCTGACAAGGCCTTGTGGAAAAGACTGCTTTGTAGTCCTAATTTTTTACCTGGATGCCAGAGATCTGTGAGTTCAGAAGTCACACTGAGGAAGGGGCATTTGTGACACCCCCCAGTGTTTATAGAGTCACCATGAATTTTTTTTCTTACTCGCAGGGGATAGTACATAATGCCCAGGAAGGCTGAGGGGAATCTTAACCCCAGTCCTACAGAAAAGCCATATGCCCTCATATCCAGAATTTAATAGGCTAGTGTCACTAGTTGTAAGTCTACAGGGGCAGGGGAGACTGTAATTGGTATAGAAACACTGGATTAATTGAGAGTGGAGGAGACTGCGGCAAACTACATAGAATGTGCCTCTTCTAAACATGCATCCACAAAAATGAATAAATAAATAAAGATGCATCCATGATTGTTTAAGTGACAGTGACCGTGGGATGAGTGTGTATAGAAATCTCAGAACCTCCAGGTATGTTTATCTTGTGTATCTGAAGTCATTGGCAGACAAAATGTAGTGGCTTTGTGGATTCCTGTAGCCTCTCTGAGCTGTTCACCTCAAGGAAATTGTTATACAGGCAACAAAAGGAGGATGGGGAGAAGGGAGATCCCATAGTCCAGGGATCCTCTTGACTGAAGTGGAAATGGCCTTCATTATTTGCAGTTTTCTTAAAGTGTACAATTTGATAAGTTTTGACGTGTATAAACTCATGGAAGCATCATCATCTTGATAGGGAGCATATCTGTCACTGCGTATTTTCCTCATGCCCTTTTATATTCTCCCTGCTCTCCCTGGGTCTCCAGGCAACCATTGATTTACATCCCTTTACAATAGATTACATTTTCTGGAATTTTATGATTGATTGTAAAGTGTTTACTCTTTTTTCTGGTTTAATTGATGCTGCATAATTACTTTGAGATTGATTAATGGTGCTTATATGTACATTTCATTCTTGTTTCTAAGTAGCTTTCTCTTCCATGTATAATTGACTGTGTTTATCCATTCATCTGTTTATGAATATATGGGTTATTTCCAGTATTTAGCTATTGCAAATAAAAGCTGATATGAACATTTGTTTACTCTTCTTTATACGGGTATATGTTTCATTTTCCTGTTTAATAACTCAGGGTACAATGCGTGAGTCTTGGAGCAGGTGAATATTTAACTTTTTACAGAATTACCCAACTGTGACCTAAAATGCTTATATTTTTCCACATTCCCACTGGCTTTGTGTGAGAGTTCCAGTTCCTTCACACCCTTGTCAATACTTGGTAAAGGTCAATTTTTAATTTTCCTGTTTTAAAATAAGTGTGTAGTGGTGTCTCACTGGTTTTAATTGCATTTCTGTAAAGATTTGTGGTGTTGATCATTATTTTGTGTGCTTGCTACCTGAATATTTTCTTTGCTAAAATGTCTGTTTTTATCTTTGGCCTATTTTCTATCTTATGAATTTTGGCTGTATGGCTTTTAGTAACGAATAAGACAATGAGACAAAAACATGTTGGAATTTTACTCATTCTTAATGGATGTGAGTGACTGCTGCATGGAATAATTGTTTTTGAATACTGGAAGAGTATCAGTTTTTCCTCAGGTTTTTTTTTTTTTTTTTTTTTTTTTGCAGTATGCACAATGTAATGGCCACCTGTACAAAACACTGTTAAGTTACGTCAGCATTATTGACATAATGTATCACTCTTCTAAGTGTAGACATTCAGTATATTGTATTTAACAATACTGTAAGTCAAGCCCTGGTTTTTATAGTGTTTGCTAATTTCTTTGGTGTAAATACTCCCACCTTGGCCAGTTTTAAACTGTTAACGTGTTGTCACTGAAATGGAGTTGGGAAGAGTTGCCAGTAGTGATACCGAACTTGAAGTGAGTTTGCTCACCCGTTGCACAGCAAGCCAATCTCTGACACCGGGTGTGGTGGAAGAAAGTGGGAATTTTATTTTTGCACAGCACTGAGCAAGGAGAGAGGGCAGCTAGCACTGAAATCCCAAACTCCCTGAAAAGCTAAAGGAAGGGTTTGTATTTGGGGTTTTGGGGGGAGGGGAGCATATGGCCTTGCTGGTCAGAGCTTTCCCACCAGCCTGTCTTTGGCCTTGAGACTCCTTGCAGAGAGGAGTGAGCCCGTGACCTTGCTGGTCAGCAGCTTTTCCACCAGCCTGTATCTCTCTTTGCAGGGAGGAGATAATCCAGGTGCTTGTCCTTGACAGTGTCTGTCTCCATGGAGGATAGTGGATTCTGGAGCCAGGAAGCCAGAGAGTAAGCAGGGAATGAGTGTTTTGGTTTTAACCCCATATATGCTGGGTTTAATGTGGGGAAACTGATATCAGGGTTGATATCAGTAGCACACCATTATGTTTCCAACATACTGATCCAGTAGCCACAAACAACCTCAAGGATGTAGAGAATAACAAAATGGAGTAAAATGATTAGAGAGTGGCAGTGTTTGATATTTGTAACTTAAAGAGTTTGATTGGCTTAATGCACGTATTTAAAATATATTTTGATGTTTTGATAGAAAAAAAGTTTCCTCGTGGCCTTTTTGAATTCATCCTTCTCAATATATAAAATAACTGATACAACAACATAGTCTACCTTTTGTAATGACTATTTTCAAATATACGCAAAAGTGGAAGAGACTGATGAATCCCCAGTCATCCATCATTATGATCTTGTTTTGTTTCTCCTCATGCACATTAGTGGGTTATTTCACTTATAAACGTAGACATCATCTCATCTAATGTGTAACTTGAGAATGTTTTTCTAAAATGTAAGAGCTTTTTCATAATACCAATAACTTTCTCACACAAAATAAAAATATTTTAATATGGTAAATGTGTTCTTAGTACTTAATTTTATCAATTTTCTCAAAAATGTGTTCTTTCCAAAAGACCAATTGCAGTCAGGATACATAATGAGTCTTGACCTATAGGTATCGCTCATCTCTTTTTTCCTTATTGAAGTGATGAGCCATGTGTCCATTATAATTTGCAGCATTCTAGATTTGGCTCATTGCATCTCATATGATTAACATGCTGACCTTTCCCCCAAATTTCCTGTGCATTAGATATTGATAAGGTGAATGTGTGAGGTCTGGTCCCGGCAGACAGGTGTGTGACATTGGCACAACCTGGAAACACATTCAGGTGTTGGGTGGAATGGATGTGTAGTGATGACACTGCAGCACAGCTTGGGGACACACTCAGGTCTGGGAACCCAGTGTGACAGGTGTGTGATACTGACAGCACATCCTGGGGATACCTGACGTACCTGATATTGGACTGGAGAGATCTTGGGCCGGTTTTATAGTTTTTCCAAGTTCTAACAACTTCACCAGAGGAGTTGATCCAGGTACATCAGGAGATGTTGGCTATGGCACACATGCCACCTGGCTCTGCAAGGAGATAACCAAGTGCCATACAATTATCTAATGTAACTCTTGACAGGGAATCCAGAGGGCATTTTAATGAAGCAAAGTTTGATCAGCAGAATGCCAGTTCAGAAATGGTTAGGGATAAGTTTTGTTTTGTTTTGTTTTGTTTTTTAATCAACAGGCCATTATGGACAATAAGGAACAAAGCCTTTGGCAGTGGTAATCAATGGAGAGTAGATGGGGTGTAAAAACTGGGTTGCCAAGTCTCACCTAGACCTATGAGATAGCGGTTGGGTATTTTCCTTTAACAAGAACTTGAAGTGGAATATAATTAAAGACATTATCCTGCTATATGCTAGCTGTCTAGACATTTATAAGCACAAGGTTCCCCATAGTAATCACACACACAGGTGTACCCAGAAGGGGCATGTGGTATGCGATGCCTTTTAATTCTGCATCAATTTCACTGGTCAGGAGTGCTTGGTAAGGTCCTCTCCAATAGGGCTGGAGGGCTGTCTTTCTCTGATGACACTTCCAGAATGCACAGTCACCAGGCTATAGACTGTGACCAACAGGGTCCTTTAAGTTGGATTCTGGGAAAGCTGCTTTAACCTGTTCGTGATAGGCTTGAGCAGAAGACGTTAGAGATTTACAGTAGCTAGTTATACTAGCAGAAGACAACAAGGGATCAGCAGAAAATTGTGTATCAACAGACACTGATCTGCTGGTGACTATCTCTTGTGGAGTTAGTTTATGTTTTCCAAAGGCGGTACTGTGAACAGTCAGTGTGACCAAAGACAATACCTTAGTCCAGGGGAGTCCAGTCTACAGGTATATAGCAAACTGAAAATTGTAAATTGAAAGACAATTTACAGGACTAGAATCTAGTATCTACAAAAGTGTCAATGTAATTTTTCTCTCTACAATTACCCTTTTTTTAACCAAAGATAATCACAGTAAAACTAATTTATGTATATTAAAAACTTGGCCTGGGGGCCGGCCCCTTGGCACAGCAGTTAGATGCACATGTTCCACTTTGGCGGCCCAGGGCTCACCGGTTCAGATCCCAGGTGCAGACATGGTACCGCTTGGCAAGCCATGCTGTGGCAGGCGTCCCACATATAAAGTAGAGGAAGATGGGCATGGATGTTAGCTCAGGGCCAGTCTTCCTCAGCAAAAAAAAAAACAAAAAACAAAAAACGGGAGGATTGGCAGCAGTAGTTAGCTCAGGGCTAATCTTCCTAGAAAAAAAAAAAAAAACTTGGCCTGATTATTTATATAGTTGAAAATAAGAATATTCAGAGTTTCTGGATTCTGGAGGGATCAGGTAGGGAGAAAAAGTAAATGTTTCATCTATATTCACAAAGGTATGTCTTATGAAATTGTTGATTGCTTAAAAGAAAAGATTTCTTTAAATCTGGAAAAACAAAACTTTGGAGCATCCTCCTCAGTTCATGTAGGCCCATGTAATTAATTCTTGTTCTGCTTGAATCCAGCTTTTCCATTAGTTTTCTTGACTTTGTCTGATGATTGAGGATGTTAGGAACAGTGATAATTCCAAGAAGTTTAAAAGGTTTTCGTCAAGGCTCGTATGATTTGCCCAGTGAAGTGGGTGCCTCGATCACTGGAGACTGTGGAAGATATGCTCCAAGTGGAAAACATTTTCTAACAGTTTCTTTGCCCCTGTGAGGGCGTCAGCTTTGTGGCAAGGGAGGGCTTTAACCCATCCAGAGAATATACAATAACAAGAGAGTGTGGATAGGCCATACTAAGTAGCAGTTGAATGAAATCCAGCTGCAGGTGCTCAAAGGATCCAGAGGGAAGCGTTCTGAGGCTTCTGGGGACAGAAATCGTTTTTCTTAGTGCACTATGGTGAGTAAAAGAATGTAAAAAACAAAAAATGGGGTTTTCCAGGGAGCCAGGAAGAGCCAAGAGGCCATCTAGGACTTCCCATAGTCCTGACCTTCATTTATTTGCATCCATTTTTTACTCATTTTAATTTCTCTGATTCAGGAGCAGACTGTTGCCATGTTACAAGGACATCAGGATGGCAAAAGTCTGGCAACAGGGGGCTGTTCTTAGGGAGAATGGACTTCATTCACACACGCCAATCTTTATAGATTCTGCTGGCCCCTTAAGCTTTTATTTACCAAAGAATATCTTATATCACATTAACTTGAAAAACATTTGGGTCAGTTTCTTTTATTATTTTTTTTTTATTGAGGTAACATTTGTTTATAACATTATATAAATTTCAGTGTACATCATTATATTTTTGACTTCTTTGTAGACTGTATTATGTTCACCATCCAAGACTAATTACAACCCATCACCATACACATGTGCCCAGACACCCCTTTTACCCTCCCCCTCCCCCCTTCCCCTCTGGTAACCACCAATATAATCTCTGTATCTCTGTGTGTGGTTGTTGTTTTTATCTTCTATTTATGAGTGAGATCATATGGTATTTGACTTTCTCCATCTGACTTATTTCACTTAGCATAATACCCTCAAGGTCCATCCATGTTGTCACAAATGGCAAGATTTCGTCTTTTTTTATAGCTGAGCAGTATTCCGTTGTGTATATATACCACATCTTATTTATTCATTTGTCCCTTGGTGGGCACACAGGTTGTTTCCAAGTCTTGGCTATTGTCAGTAATGCTGCAATGAACATAGGGGTGCACATATCTTTACACATGTGTGTTTTCATGTTCTTTGGATAAATACCCAGCAGTGGAATAGCTGGATTGTATGGTAGTTCTATTCTTAATTTTTTGAGGAATTGTCATACTGTTCTCCATAGTGGCTGTACCAGTTTGCATTCCCAGCAGCAGTGTATGAGAGTTCCCTTTTCTCCACATCCTCTCTAACACTTGTCATTTCTTGTCTTGTTAATTATATAACCATTCTGATGGGCGTGAGGTGATATCTCATTGTAGTTTTTATTTGCATTTCCTTAATAGTGATGTTGAACATCTTTTCATGTGCCTGTTGGCCATCTGTATATTTTCTTTGGAGAAATGTCTATCAAGATCTTTTGCCCATTTTTTAATTGGGTTGTTTGCTTTATTGTTGTTGAGACATATGAGTTCTTTATATAGTTTGGATATTAACCCCTTATCAGATATATGGTTTGCAAATATCTTCTCCCAATTGTTAGGTTGTCTTTTTATGTTGTTTATGGTTTCCTTGCTGTGCAGAAGCTTTTTAGTTTGATGTAGTCCCATTTGTTTATTTTTTCTTTTGTTTCCCTTGCCTGGTCAGACATGGTATTTGAAAATATGCTGCTAAAACTGATGTCAAAGAGCATACCACCTCTCTTCTGGAAGTGTTATCGTTTCAGGTCTTACATTTAAGACTTTAATCCATTTTGAGTAAATTTTTGTATATGATGTAAGATAATGGTATACTTTCATTCTTTTGCATGTGGCTGTTCAGTTTTCCCAACACCATTTATTGAAGAAACTTTCCTTTCTCCATTGTCTGTTGTTGGCTCCCTTGTTGAATATTAGCTCTCTATAGATGTGTGGGTTTATTTCTGGGCTCTCAATTCTGCTCCATTGATCTGTGTGTCTGTTTTTGTGCCAGTACCATGCTGTTTTGATTACTATAGTTTTGTAGTATATTTTGAAATCTGGGAGTATGATACCTCCAGCTTTGTTCTTGTTTCTCAGGATTGCTTTGGCTATTTGGAGTCTTTTGTTGTTCCTTATAAATTGTAGGATTCTTTGTTCTATTTCTGTGAAAAATGTCATTGGAATTTTGATAGTGATTGCATTGACTCTGTAGATTGCTTTAGGTAATATGGACATTTTAACTATGTTAATTCTTCCAATCCAAGAGCACGAAGTATATTTCCATTTCTTTGTGTCTTCTTCAATTTCTTTCAACAATGTTTTATAGTTTTCAGCGCACAGATCTTTCACCTCTTTGGTTAAATTTATTCCTAGGTATTTTATTCTTTTTGTTGCACTTGTAAATGGGATTGTATTCTTCATTTCTCTTTCTGCTACTTTGTTCTTATTATATAGAAATGCAACTTATTTTTGTATGTTAATTTTTTATCCTGCAACTTTACTGAGTTCATTTACTATTTCTAAATGTTTTTTGGTAGATTCTTTAGGGTTTTCTATATTTAAAGTCACGTCATCTGCAAATAGTGACAATTTAACTTCTTCCTTTCCAACTTGGATCCCTTTTATTTCTTTTTCTTGCATGATTGCTTTGGCTAGGACTTCTAATACTATGTTAAATAAGACTGGCAAAAGTGGGCATTCTTGTCTGGTTCCTTTTCTTAAAGGGATAGCTTTCAGTTTTTCTCTGTTGAGAATGATATTAGCTGTGGGTTTGTCATACGTGTCTTTTATTATGTTGAAGTACTTTCCTTCAATACCCATTTTGTTCAGAGTTCTTATCATAAATGGATGCTGTATCTTGTCAAATATTTTTGCTGCATCCGTTGAGATGATCATGTGATTTCTTTTCCTTCCCAAAGCCCCAGCACATGGTTGTATATGCTAGTTGTAAGTCATTCTAGTTCTTCTATGTGAGCCGCTGTCACAGAATGGCAACTGACAGACAGGTGGTGTAGTTCCAAGATAAAGAAGCAGGGGCTGGCCCCATGGCTGAGTGGTTAAGTTCGCACACTCCACTTCGGTGGCCAAAGGTTTTGCCAGTTCGGATCCTGGGCGCAGACATGGCACTGCTCATTAGGCCATGCTGAGGTGGCATCCCACATGCCACAACTAGAAGGACCCACAACTAAATATATACAACTATGTACCAGGGGGCTTTGGAGAGAAAAAGGAAAAATAAAATCTTTAAAAAAACAAAAAAGAAGAAGAAGCAAACCCAGGTTGCCAAAGCAGTAAGCACCAAACTTTAACCACTAGGCAATCATGGCTGGCTCGATTATGTGATTTTTATTCTTTATTTTGTTAATGTTGTGTATCATATTGATTGATTTGCTGATGCTAAACCATCCCTGCATCCCTGGAATAAATACCACTTGATCATGATGTATGATCTTTTTAATGTTTTGTTGTAGTATTTTGTTGCTAGTATTTTGTTGAGGATATTTGCATTGATGTTCATCAGTGATATTGGCCTGTGATTTTCTTTTTTTGTGTTGTCCTTGTCTGGTTTTGGTATCAGAGTAATGTTGGCCTTGTAGAATGAGTTAGGAAGCTTCCCCTCCTCTTCAATATTTTGGAAGATTTTGAGAAGGATAGGTATTACATCTTCCTTGAATGTTTGGTAGAATTCACCAGGGAAGCCGTCTGGTCCTGGACTTTTATTTTGGGGGAGGTTTTTGATTACTGTTTCCATCTCCTTACTGGTGATTGGTCTACTCAAATTTTCTATTTCTTCTTGATTCAGTTTTGGAAGGTTGTATGATTCTAAAAATTTATCCATTTCTTCTAGATTATCCAATTTGTTGGCGTTTAGGTTTTCATAGTATTCTTTTATAATATTTTGTATTTCTGAGGTGTCTATGGTAATTTCTCCTCCTCTGTTTCTGATTTTATTTATTTGAGCCTTCTCTCTTTTTTTCTTGGTGAGTCTAGCTAAAGATTTTTCTATTTTGTTTACCTTTTCAAAGAACCAGCTTGTAATTTCACTGATTTTTTAGTCTCTATTTCATTTATTTTTCACTCTGATTTTTATTATTCCCTTCCTTCTACTGATTTGGGGCTTTGTTTGTTCTTTTTACAGTTCCTTTAGGTGCACTGTTTGTTGAGGTAGGCCTGTATTGCTATAAACTTCCCTCTTAGAATCACTTTTGCTGTATCCCATACATTTTGGCATGTTGTATTTTCATTTGTCTCCAGGTATTGTTTTATTTATCCTTTTATTTATTCAGTGACCCAATAGTTTTTCAATAGCTTTTTATTTCATCCCACATATTCGTGGGTTTTCCATTATTCTTCCTGTAGTTGATTTCTAGTTTCATACCATTGTGGTCAGAAAGATGCTTTCTCTTATTTCAGTCTTCTTAAATTTATTGAGACTTGTTTTCTGGAATAATATGTCATCTATCCTGGAGAATGTTCTATGTGAATTTGAAAAGAATGTGTATTCTTTTGGATAGTATGTTCTTTATATATCTACTAAGTCCACCTGGTCTAATGTGTCATTTAAGGCCAATGTTTCCTTCTTGATCTTCTGTTTGGATGACTGATCCATTGATGTAAGTGAAGTGTTAAAGTCCCCTACTATTATTGTGTTACTGTCTATTTCTCCTTTTATGTCTGTTAATAATTGCTTTATATATTTAGGTGCTCCTATGTTGGGTGCATAGATATTTAAAAATGTTATATCCTCTTGTTGAATTGTTCCCTTTATCATTATGTACTGCCCTTCTTTGTCTCTTTTTTACAGTTTTGTTTTAAAGTCTATTTTGTCTGATATAAGTATTGCTACTCAAGCTTTCTTTTCATTGACATTTGCATGGAGTATCTTTTCCATCCCTTCACTTTCGGTTTGTGAGTGTCTTTAGGTCTGAAGTGTGTCTCTTGTATGCAGCATATATATGGGTCTTGGTTTTTTATCCAATCAGCCACCCTATGTCTTTTGATTGGAGCATTCAGTCAATGACATTTAAAGTAGCTACTGATAAGTGTGTACTTATTGCCACTTTGTTACTTTTTTTCTGGGTATTTTAGTACTTCTTTGTTCCTTTCTTCTTTTCTTGCTCTCTTCCCTTGTGGTCTGATGGCTTTCTTTATTATTATGTTTGGGTCCCTCTCTCTTAATTTTTTTTTAAAGAGTGGCACCTGAGCTAACATCTGTTGCCAATCTTCTTTTTTTTTTCCTTCTTCTTCTCCCCAAGGCCCCCCCATACATAGTTGTATATTCTAATTGCAGGTCCTTCTAGTTGTGCTATGTGGGATGCTACCTCAGCATGGCCTGATGAGCAGTGCTAGGTCCACGCCCAGGATCCAAACCAGTGAAACCCTGGGCCACTGAAGCAGAATGCATGAACTTAACCACTCAGCCATGGGGCCGGCCCCCTCTTACTTTCTAGTGTATTCATTATAGGTTTCTGGTTTTTGATTACCATGAGGTTCATATATAATAACCTACCTAAATAGCAATCTATATTAAGTTGATGGAATCTTAAGTTTGATCTCTTGTTTGTTGCTCTCTGTGCTTCCTGTACCTGGATGTCTATTTCTTTCATTAGGTTGGGAAAGTTTTCAGCTATTATTTCTTTGAAAAGGCTTTCTGCTCCTTTGTCTCTCTCTTCTCCCTCTGACACCCCTATAATACAGATGTTAGTGAGCTTGATGTTGTCCCAGAGGTCCCTTAGACTGTCCTCATTCTTTTTTAATTCTTTTTTCTGTTCAGCTTGGGTCATTTCCTCTAGTCTTTCATCTAGCTCACTGATCTGTTCTTCTCTATCATCTACTCTGCTTTTGATTTCCTCTAGTGAATTTTTCATTTCCATTATTGTATTCTTCATGTCTGATTGGTTCTTTCTTAAATTTTTCCAATTCTTTGTTGACATTCTCACTGTATTCATCTATTCTTCTCCCAAGATCAGTGAGCATTGTTGTGACTAAGTTTGTACTCTTTATCAGGTAGAATGTTTACCTCTGTTTCACTTAGTTCTTTTTCTGAGGATTTGTCCTGTTTCCTTATTTGGAACATATTCCTTTGAGTCCTCGTTTTGCTTATTTCTCTATTCTTATATCTAAGTTTTATGTAGATCAGCTACCTCTCCTGATCTTGGAGAAGTCGTCTTATGTAAAAAATGCCTTATGAGGCCCAGCAGTGTGCTTCCCTCTCCTCACCAGTTCCAAATGTTCCAGGAGTGTCCTCTGTGTGGGTTACATGTGTCCTTCCATTGTGGCAAGTTGCTCTTACTGCTGTTGCATAGGAAGGCTAGGCTGCCCCCCAGGCTGGGTGGTTGTAAGGCTCAGCTGTGTGTGGCTGTTATGGTCCCTTCAGTCACTTTATTGGGCAGGAGGAGCCCCAACACTGTTGGCTGCAAGGTCTAATAGCACATTCCTGCTGTAGTTTTCTGTTAAGTGAGTAGGCCCTGAGCATGGCTAATTGCTAGGCTCAGGGGTCACAATTGCTGTAGGCCTCTGGCTTGCTGGTTGGTGGGGCCTGTACCTAGGGAAGCCTGCCTGCCCTGGCTGAGTTGGATTAAATTAGTGCTCTAGCAGCTGGGGCAGACTCCTGCCCTAACAGGCCAGCAGAAGAACTCCAATGGCATCTGCCATTGTCTGTGTCAGCACACCTGTATTAGGTCACAATAATGGCTGCCACCAATGTCTCAGTCCCTGGGGAGGTGGTCCAGCTGCCTCCTGCCTTCCTTAGATGTACCCAGAGCCTATCAAGTGAGTCTGTTTTCACCAACGGACTGCAAACCTTTCTTTCTGGTGATTTTGTGTTGCTTTCTGAATTGAGTGGATTTTTGCATGAGCCCTTTAAGAGCAAGCTTTTCTTTCTCTTATGTTTGATAGCTTTTCTGGGGGCATTCCGCATTGTTGTTAATAGCCAGCAAAGCCAGATATTATGACACTCATCTTGGTTGTGCTGAGTTCAAAAGCTGGTTATTGTGGCAAAGCTCTCCCCTTCAGGTACCCTGCTCCTCCAGGGAAAGCATCATACCTTAAGATAGCTCCCGGCCATGAAGTGCAGTAGCTAGTATGTGGCTTTTTCCTCTCCAGAAAGGAATTTCTGCCTCTTCTTCCTCAGTCAGTGCTGTCCCTTGTGGGGGCTCTTTTTATCCAGTTTCTGGTTCTCTCTTGGGGTAATTGTCCCAAGAGTAGTTGTAAATTTGTTGTGTCCATGGGAAGAAGTGAGTTTAGAGTCCTCCTATGCTGCCATCATCCCAGTATCCTCTGGGTTAGTTTCTATTATACTTAGAAATAATTTATATGAATGCTTACTTTAAGCTAATTAAACAGAGCTCTTTAGAAATGAATTTTGATAATGCCATCCAGAGATAGAAAAAATCACACATATATAAGCTGTGTCTGTGTATATCTGTGTGTGTGTGTGTGTGTGTGTACACAGACGCAGAGATCTTATAGCTTTAATTTAAAAAATTTCAGCCATGAATCAGGTACACTATAAAATTCAGTAATTTTTAAATAATTGTATCTCTAGCAGATGGAACAAGTTAAGGTTACTTGCTTAGAAGTTTTCTTTTCCCCCTTTATCCTCAGGCTTTACTGATTGAACTAGGCAGGTTTAGTCTCAGGTGATGGTGGGCTATTATCTCTTGGGTAAAGACATGATAAAATTTACAAGTTCAAAGGACAAAGAGGAAAAAAATTGCAAGTTTCTTCCCAGGAGTTTTGGGGTAATTGCAATTTAAAATTTTCCTCCAATCTTAGGAATTTGGGATAGTCTAAATAAGAGTTCCTAGAGAGGTTACAAACCTTTTGAGATAAAAGGGGAGGTTTTAGGATTGGCAAAAGGGAATGGGTGGAATCTGAACTGCCTCTAGAGTTGAATTTCCAGCTTTGCCAAGATTTGTAAGATGAGGACAGTTGCTTTCAATTCCTCAGGAATTGGGTTGTAACTTAAATGACATCACAGGTTGATTTACCCATCCAATTACATTCTCCCGAATTTGCTTCTTTTCATTTGGGTTTGTAGTTTTATTTTAACTTAGGGCAGAAGGCCTATCAAAAATTCCTATCAGGCTCTGAATATCAGCTTTTAACTTGGCCAATTTTTGACCATAGAGCTACAAAAAATCCTTCTAAATATCTGTCGGTTTTTAGCCAGGACAAACAGTAAATATTTCTGGCAGTATTAACCAACCCCATTAATTCTAATTTTAGTTTTCCCTAGGCTATTTAAGAGAAGGAGTTTACCAGGAAAACCCTCAGAGTCTTGCCAACTCTGGGAAGGACCTATACAGGTGTCTATGAGAGTAGATATGAGGGTGTCTGTAAGGCCACTAACTTGGTGGACTTTTGTTTACAGTTGTGCAGTCTTTTCTTTGAAGTACCTCATATCTTTAATTTTTCATTAGTTTTTTGCAGTGAAACTTCCAATGAATCTACTTTAAAATTTTGAAGGCTTTGCTTTTAAGTACCCCTTTTAAATGATCTTATCTAATTAGAATGTTCCTTCTATTGGCCATTGTAATTTTAAAACATCCTTAGTAATATTCATCTCTTGAGAGAAATATGAGAGAAGGGACCATAGTTCTTAAACTTAAAACCAGTTGGAGGGGGCAGCCCCATGGCCGAGTAGTTAAGTTCACATGCTCTGCTTTGGCAGCCCAGGGTTTCACCGGTTCAAATCCTGGGCGCAGACATGGCACTGCTCATCAGGCCATGCTGAGGTGGCATCCCACATGCCACAACTAGAAAGACCCACAACTAAAAACACACAACTATGTACCAGGGGGCTTTGGGGAGAAAAAGAAAAAAAAAATCTTAAAAATTAACAACAACAACAAAACAGCTGGAGTTTCCAAAGGAGAACCTTCTCAGGAAACTTTAAAAAGCGAAAGTCCCATGTTAAAGAAAAGTACACAAACAAGAAGACAATAGGGAAATCCCTCAATTTAGCTATAGTACTCACTGACCAAGGAAAACTCCTGCTAAGGGAATCCCCTGCTGTGGCAATGACCACCAGCAGAAAAGGCTGCATCGGCACTGAGACAATCATCTCCTGGGCAGTCTTCCCCGGTCCCCCAAAAAGGGCACTGACCTCAACCAAGTGGAGGGAGGTAAGAACCTAAGAGGACCCATGATCGGAAGAGTTGCTAATCCATAGAAATACTGAGCCCAAGGCAGATCATGTAAGCATTGTACCCAGTTCCAGGGGACACTGGTCCACAAAGGTGAGATCCCGCTTTCTGACACCTGTAAGTTGACCTAAAAATAAAGAGCCAAAATGAGAAGCAGAGAGGCATTTATTTTTGACTGAGTCCAAAATTTCATGTTCTGCCCAAGAGGACGTGCATAAGATCCATTTCCTTAACGGCTTCCCAGCTCCACTGTAAAGCCTTTAGACATAAGGGACTCCATTTTGTTTCACATTTCACAAGGGATCTGCCTGCCACGAGGGTTGGGGCTCCCTCCTCAGAGGAAACTATGGCACCAAAGGTAGCATATTGTTTCAGAGGCAGATCCTTTTGTTGTTGCTATCTTTGCTGCCATCACAATTCATCCCCCGAGGGAGTAGGATATAAGAGATCCCATCCTTGGAGACCTGTGGCTCATGTTTAATTCTAAAAGAAGGCAGTTTGATGCCACTCCTCCTAAAACACTTGACAAGGTTTCTCAGCTCATGAGATTGCAAACCTCCCTGTCACTGTGCTGGGGCACTTTCAAGTCCTGCGACCCGTTGACATGCTAGCAGTCTCCTTAAAACCAAATGGTCTCCAAATCAGGATGCCACCCCACCTCCACCCCCAGCTCAGTGGAATGTTGCTGCTCTCCATCCCTTAGCCAGGATGTCCCTGAGAAAGCATGGGAACCAAAAAACAGCACACTTGACCAGACTTCCAGCAGTCATCTTAGTCTGGAATACTTGCCCATGATGGCCCTATTTTCACATTTGTTATAAGCTATTTGATCCTAAACTTTCATCAAAAAAATAACTATCAAGTGCAGCTGCACACTATTCTTGTGACTGTTGATCTTATTACTACTGTTCTGAGTACTTTTATTAATTTGCAGTTGAAAGGCCCTCTGGGGGATCAGAATTGGCCACCCCAAAATGTGTCTCTTTGGCTCGATTATTTTTTATTTTTATTTTTTTGAGGAAGACTATCCCTGACCTAACATCTGCCAATCCTCCTCTTTTTGCTGAGGAAGACTGGCCCTGGAGCTAACATCCATCCCCATCTTCCTCTATTTTATATGTGGAACACCTGCCACAGCATGGCTTGTCAAGCGGTGACATGTCCACACCCAGGATCCAAACTGGCGAACCCTGGGCCGCCAAAGCAGAAGGTGTGCACTCAACCGCTGCACTACCAGGCCAGCCCCTGGCTTAATTATTTTTAAGGACAAGAGACTCTGAAAGAAACTTTGACCTTCCCCCCTAACTGTCTAAAAGAATTTAAGATAAAAGGCCTGTCCACAGGACAGGCCATCACTATAGATAACACTGGGTCTCGGTAGACTGTGAGGGTCCTTGCTAAGTCCATTCTTATCAAAGTTCTGTCTACCAAACATTTGCTTTTCTATCTCCATGTGAATTGCATTTCTCCTCTTTGAAGTCCCAAGCCACTACCCCCAACATCCTCCTTTGTCTTTAGGTGAAGATGTCATTTAAGGCAGTGGGATTCCGCCATTCTGGCAAGTTACTCAGTTTTCCTGGGTTTCTCTCATGTACACATGTTATTAAACTTTGTTTGGTTTTCTTATGTTATTCTGTATCATGTCAATTAAATTCTTAGACCAGCCAGAAGGAACTAGAGGGTAGAGCAATTGTCTTCCTCCCCTACAACCCAATGCCTCCAAGTAAACCACTGTTTCAACATAGCACAGTAAATGCTGAGAATGACATCAGCAAGAGTGGGTTCCCACTTGGAAAGGATACCCCAGTCCCACATCCCAAGTGACATTGTCCTAGCCCATGAGCTCACTATAGGAGACGACAACACCTCAGATGACATCACTTCAGATCACATCACTCCAACTCAAGAGCTTGAAGTTTGAGGTGACTTTACCCCTTACACCAAAACCTTGGCCACAGCAATGCCCATGGACTGCCTCTCTTAAGGCACTAATTGGACACATTTATTACGTCTCTTCCTTTGATATTAGAATCCTACTATCTTTTCTGAGCTCTCTATCTGCTTAGCCCATGATCCTGGTCCTTGCACTCTGCTAAAGCGTACACCCCTACACTCCATGTCTAAAGGGAAATCTAGTAGAGTTTATTACTGACTGTGCCATTCCAAAAATTAATGGAGATTATTGCTTTCCCAGGAGGCACCGGCCTCATGTTAATCAGCCCCTTGAGCCCCTAAGTAGAGGACCACCCACTCCCCAGTCACTTCTCCTGATACACCTCTCCAGTTTTCCACCACGATCGCTTGTCTTGCATCTCTATGACCATCACAAACACTCCTTCCTCTTAATTACATGCAAATAGCATTAATCTTTACATATACTTTACTAACTTATCAGTTCATACCCTCCAACAACATAACCGCCAGACCTGCCACCTTGAGCTGAGCACGTTTCTAACACACTAAAATTCTACCAAGATATTGTAAGAGATCCCCCAAATTTCAGATTTTTTTCATTGCTAATGACATATAAATAGAAAATCTATTTATGGGCCAGCCTACAGGACCTTCTTATACCTCTACTGGTCTTTCTCCTTTTTAGTCTCATAGTAGAATGTTCTTCTGGGACAATTACTGCCTTCTACCTAAAAGCCTCCATTATCATCACACCAAAGTTTCCTTAATATGATGCCAAAACATCAGTGAATCAGTTGTATTCATCATATTTTTTACTTTCTGTACATTATTATGTTTTAACTTCTTAAAAATCCTTTCTGGCTGAGGAGAGATGCCCATCCTGGGGCTAGCCAATTCTTAGAGACAGCAAAGGGCCCAGTCAGGAGCATGCCTTTGATATGCAAACTAACTCATGCAGAGCCAGGCCTCCTCCATCTGGCCCATGCACCCCAGGAGGCAGTATTGCTCTGCCTTAATCATCTTAAGGCCAGGCTACCCGGCAACTATGGAGCACACTTACAGGTCAAAACCTGTCAAAATTATTCAAACTAGCCAATCCTAAATTGTTCACCCTGTGCATTCTTGCCTTTTCCTCTGAAACCCCAATAAAGGCTCCTGGTCCAGGCTCTTCCCTGGCTCCTGTTTCTGCTTCCTGACCCAAACCCAGTATTCTTTCTCTGGCCCTACATGGCAAGCTGTGCCTCTTGTTTCTAGGGGAACTGTGCGTGACAAACATTTTCTTTCAATGGCATTGACTTCTGCATCATCATCTAGTCACCTTTATAAATTCAGACCCAGCAGAGAAAAACTGTTAATAGGTATTTTAATATATTTACAGAGTTAATTTCATCAACTCTGTAGTTGATATTCCAAAAAGTTTTTTTTTTCCTGTGGGAATTGAAAAGTTTATTTGAAAGCCAATATTAAAAATAAACAAACATACGGCCCAGAATAGTGACAACACAATGTAAGAAGAAAGCTTTATATAAAACTTTTCATAATTTATTTGTTATTACCACAGGAAATTTTATTTAAATGTAGTTAAGCCCAGAACAGATAACTGGGTCCTAAAAAGTGTCTGCAAAAAACTAAAAATTCCTATATTCCTACACAGAGCAGGGAACATGTTCTTAAACTTGCACCAGAGTATCTTGAGGAAGAAACAGATACTTGGAGGGGTAGTATTAGCAGTAGAAGATCAAAACATTTTAATATTTTCTTCTCTTACAGCAAACACTGTTCTTATATTTCTATTTAGAAAAAGTTCAGACCCAGCCATGTTGGCTTAGTGGCTAAAGTTCCATGCCCTCTGCTTTGGCGTCCTGAGTTCTGTTCCCGGGCACAGAACCACACCACTCATCTGTCAGTAGCTATGTTGTGATGACAGCTCACATAGAAGAACCAGAAGAACTTACAACTATACGCAACTATGTGCTGGGACTTTGTGGGGGAAAAGGGAAGGAATAATGAGGAAGATTGGCAACAGCTAGCTTAGAGCGAATCATACTCTGCAAAAAAAAAAAAAAAAAAGAAAGAAAGAAAAATTTCAGACCTGTAGAAATACCTGAATAATAGTTTAATGAACACCAATATACCCTTGAACACTCATTTGCTCATCCTGTAGATTCACCTCATGTTTACATATTAGCAACCCCCCCATTTGTCAGCCCAAAGTAGTTTTGTGTTTATCTTCTAAGAATAAGAATTTATTCTTTTTTTATTTATTCATTTATTTTTTGCTGAGGAAGATTCACCCTGACCTAACATCTGTTGCCAATCTTCCTATTTTTCCTTTTTTTGTATGTGCGCTGCCACCACAGCATGGCCACTGACAGAGGAGTGGTATAGGTCTGTGCCCGGGAACCAAACCCTGGCCACCAAAGTGGAGAACACCAAAATTAACTACTAGGCCACTAGAGCTGTCCCAGAATGTATTCTTAAATATTTAGTCTCATCTTATATATTATAAATATTATATGTTATATATTTATTCTTATATACTCTTTTTTCATGTTTCCTGTCTGTTTTCCTTAAATAGTCTAAGGCTCACACGGGACAGGTTTGTCTTTCTTGTTTCCTGACTTGTCTCATGCACCTACAACAGTGCCTCAAACTCAGTAGGCAGTCATAGAACATTTATTAAAGAATTGAATATAGATAACACCCCAGATTCCACATCCATTTTTCCTTTTTACTGTTATGGGTACTTTTTAAAAGTCCTTTTTAACTATACTTCCAAGTATTGATCAATGTTTTCATAAATGAAAAAATAATCAAATTTCTGAAACAAAATCGTGGGTGTCCAGGTTCAGCATAGCTACTGCTTGAATAACTCTATCTCTTCCCAAACTCTGGTGTATCCTGTTCAATTTTCTTTAAGATTTTAACCTTTTTTTTTTTTACCCTTTACCGATGTTTTCCCAGAACTATCTGGCACTATATTTGAGTAACTACATAGTCATTGTTAATGGCTTTCAGTGATTTTCATTTCACAACTTATTCTAAGCTAATCTCAACTCCCCATGAGGACACCTTTCCTGCATTAACAGTGGGAATGATAGTCACTTCTCGTCAAAGAGATGAGATCTTGGTGTCCCAAAGCTTCCTCTCAGGGATCTTGTGTCCCCTTTGCACATATCCTCCTACTGTGAACACTATAGACATTGTCCTATTCCAAAATGACATTTGGTAAGTGGCTTTTCTCAAATACTTCTCAGGTTCCTAAAAGGAATTGAATGTATCTAAGGCTATGGAGTAAGAAATATATAGATACACCAGTGTTCCTCAATGAGTTGGACACAATCACTGACTATACAGGCAGGAGAGACATTTCCTTAGGAAGCAGAAACAGAGTTCCAGCTTTGTCCTCATGCTTCAGGGCAGTCTAACATCCCTTTTTGATCTTCTCTGTCCCCTCTCTGTGTGAAGTCTTTTTCTCTTGTTCCTGATCAGACATCCTGGAACTCACTAAGCTGACTCACTTTTCAGGCAACAGGCACTTGGAGGGAAAGAAGTAATATTAGTTAGGTTCCAGCTAAGAGTAGACACATTATATGTCTGAATGATACATCCCTTTGGATTTGTAGTCATTGGGAGCACCTAAAATAATACTTTTAGACACTGGGAGCGTGCTTGGCTTCAAGGAGTCTTAACATCTGTAAACACTTAGGTGATCAGTTGCAGACAACACTCCCCAGAAATCAGAATACAATCCTTTAAAGAGCAGCAAAGATCCCATCTCGCCCTCCAAAGCTGGAGATACTGATACCAACCCTGACATCAGTTTCCCTATATTAAACCCGGCATACATGGGGTTAAAACCAAAACACTCTTTCCCTGCTTACTCTCCAGCTTCCCGCCTCCAGAATCCACTGTCCTCCAAGGAGACAGACACCGCCAAGGACAAGCACCTGCATTCGCTGTCTCCTCCCAGCAAAGAGATACAGGCTGGTAGGAAAGCTGCTGATCAGCAAGGTCATGGGCTCCCTCCTCTCTGCAAGTAATCTCAAGGCCAAATACAGTCTGGTGTGAAAGCTCTGACCAGCAAGGCCATATGCTCCCCTTCTCCTACCTAAAACCCCAAATAAAAACCCTTCCTTTTAGCTTTTCAGGGAGTTTGGGATTTCAACGTTAGCTGCCCTCTCTCTTTGCTCAGCAGTGGGCAATAATAAAATTCCTACCTTCTTCCACTACCCCCAGTGCCAGAGATTGGCTTGCTACGCAAGGGGTGAGGGAACTCACTTCAGATTCTATATCAATACTACATCCCAGATCCTCTCCTGGTGCCTCTTCCCCTATAGGTCGCATCAGCAGCGGCCACATCTGGGCCCTTTGAAGGGTCAGAACTACATTACCCAGAGGACGCTGCGTGGGCGCCTTAGGCGTTGAGCCAATGAAGCCTCAAGAGAGGGGCATTTCAGTGCGTGCGCATCGAGTTGCGGCGGGACTTTCGTCCTCCTCCGCCTGGCGGTTATTTTGGTTGCTTTCTGGTGGATTTACCTCAATTACCCGTAGCCGGGTGGGAGCTGAGGTGCTGGACCGAGGAGGCACCAGGCCCGGGCCAGGGAGCGCCGCGCCCGGTGCCTCGTCTCCCGCCGCTCCCGGCCCCGCTCCGCCCCCGAGGCCGATGGCGGCGGCCGCGCGGAGGGAGCCGGCTCAGGTGAGCGCTCGGCTCCGGCCCGCCCCGCCCGCAGCGTAGCCCGAGCTCCAGCCCGAGGGCGGGCGCTGCTCCCGGGCCTGCAGCCCAGGCCCCAGGGTCGGGCCGGGGAGGCGCTCGTGGGGCCTGTGGCTGCGGGCGGGGGCCGGGCTGCGGGCGAGGGTCCCGGGCCGAGGGGACCCGGGGTCTGTCGTGTGTGTTCAGGAGGGAAGACCTTTGCTCTGACTGTGAGGCGAAGTCGCTGTTGGAGTAGCAGGCTGCCGTTCTCAGGAGGCTGGGAGCCGTGGAGAGTGGTGGACTGGAAAGGCTTCGCCTGAGCTAGGCTCTTAGGCATGTTCCAGAAGCTGCTCGGAGCACAGACTGGACAGGGACTGAGCGTGGGAGGCACAGGGGGATTTAGTCCTCGTCCAGAGTCTCACAGCTGATGAGAGTCAGCACTGAGGCCTGAGACGCAGAGAGAATGCCGTCATCCCAGGTGTCCTGGCAGCCGGGAGCCCGTGGAGCCCTGCCATGGTCACCTGCCTCTCAGCACTTCTTCACCCAGCCTGTCACAAGTACAGAAGCACTTCTGGACCCTACAGAGGGAGTGAGTGGAGGGTGTTGCAGAACCTCACTGATGCTGATCCTACTGATGATCTCTGGGATTGTGGTGTCCTGGGTCGAGGCCTTGAACCTGGGGAGCCTGGACAAATCCTAAGCCCAGGGTCCTCAGAGCAGGCGTCGGGTTATATGGAGTGGCTACTATTGCTGGCAACCGATGGAATGAGGTGTGGAGGAAGGTTGCCCCAGGTGTAGGTGCCAGTCTGTGCAGACTCTTGGAGGTGAGGCTGAACTGGTTTAAGAGAACCGGAAGTCTCCTTTCTTTTCCCTGGGGACAGAGAGCAAGGGGTCAGGAGTGAAGCCTGGAATGGCTCCCTGAGAAGTTGGGTGTCTCTTCTGGAGGATGGGAACGATGAGAGGTTTTGAGCAGAGGAGGGAGGTGATCTGACCCAGCTCTCCTCAGGCTCCCTGTGACTGCGGCATGGAGAACAGCCTGGGGGTGTGAGGAAAGTGGTGGGAGGACCAGGGAAAAGCAACTACAGTAGTCCAGGTGAGTGTCGATGACGCGGACCAGCGTGTTGGCCATGGAGGTGGTAGAAACGGTTGGATTCTGGCTCAGTGTTTTTCGGTAGGTCTGCTCTGATTTTCTGTTTTTGAAGGTGAGAGAGAAAAAGGTAGAAGTCAGGAATGACTGCAGGGTGTTTGGGTTTAGCAGCTGGAGGCAAGGAATTTTCATCAACTGGGATGTGGAATTCAGTAGTGGCATTAATTTTCATTCAGGATATTAGGAGTTCTATTTTCAACATGTTACGTTTTTGGCTACCTCAGACAATAAAAGAGTAGCGGCATTAAGTGGGGTAGCTGGACAAATAGGTCTGGGACTGTGGGGAGAGGTTCAGGATGGAGACGGCTGTAGAAGGTTGTGGGTACTATGTGAACCAAAGTGGAACTTTGTGTCTTATTTGGGTAGCCAAAACCTAATACCTATGTTTCTCACAGTTCTGGAAGCTGGGAAGTCCAAGATCAAAGTGCTGGCAGATCTATCCCTGGTGAACGGCTCTCTTCCTGTAATGCAGATGGCTGCCTTTTGGCTGTATCTCCATATAGCCTTTCCTTAGTGTAAGGCAGTGGAGAGAGCAAGAGATCTCTCTCTCTTCCTCTTTTATGTGTCCCACTTTCATGTCCTAATCTAAACCTCATTACCTCCCATAGCCCCCACCTCCAAATACCATCACAGTGGGGGTTAGGGCAGCTTTTGGGAGGACGAATACATTAAGTCCATAATGCTATGGGTTGCATTTAGTAGGAATAATGCTGGTTATCATGATGTTAATGGCAAGAAGAGGTGGATGGGTTATATAGACTGGTTCTTGCTTGGGCATTTAGATGGGAGGTCACAGACATCACAAACACTGATGAGAGAAGTGGCCATGGGAACAGTGTGGGACACAGGGTAAGCTCGCAGATGATTAAGGCCTATGGGGGGTGAGGATACATAAGAGAGATGTGGAGGCATAGGAGTAATGGAGGCCAGATGACAGTGAGGCCAGGACTAGTGCTTATTCACTGCTGTGTGGGCTCTCTGGGATTTTGTCATGACCTTGTTGTGTCTGGGGGGTTTCAGTCAGGTGGGTGGATTAGACTAGGGACATAGGTGGTCATCTGGGAGAGTCACTGTACCTGGGGTAGAAAGCCTCTGGGACTGGGTTTCGAATGAGGGTTAGGAGGAGAAAGGAAGGCTGTGACTGGTGAGAGCATGTCAAGTGCAGCACAAGTGAAAGAGTAAGTGGGTCATAGGTATGTGAAATCCACAGTTGGTTCTGAGTGCTGAGGTTAAAGCAAGGAACAGAGTCGCGTAGAGACCTGTAGAGCAGGATTCTGGGCTGCCAATGGCAGTGAGGACCTTTGGAGGTCTGGGGTAGTACTGGATTCTGTTTAAATTTGCCAAGCACTTAGATGCCATGTGTTGAATAACATGTAGGAAGGACAGGGAGATGCCTATGGTGCAGGGCAGGGAAGAAGTGGTGATTGTGAGAGAGAGATGCCGTAGAAGGAGTGATGTCTGTGTGGAGAGGGAGAGTGAGCTGATAGCCCAAGTGCCCTGCATTGAAGACATAAAGGTGAAAAGTGAGCCCATACCCTTGGTTGTGTCTGGGAGGCATGGTCTAGGGGATCCTAGGAGAATTGCCTGACAAGAGGGGGTGCTTCCCTGCATGCCAGGTGCAGAGCTGAGGTGTTGTCTGTCTGCCCACCTGCCTCTTGCTGTGGGTGGACGCAGGGATCAAAGGGACCATGAGGAGAGAGTGTGCATCAGTGACGCCAGGGCCTGGTAACTCCTCTGAGATGGGGAAATGGGGAGGAAGGTGAGCAGTGGATAGTAGAATGGATAGATGTACTTCCACTAGGAGAGAAGCTGATCTTGGAATGAACTGTTGTCATCATGACAGGGCTGTGTGACCTTTGAAGATGTGGTCATTTACTTCTCCCAGGAGGAGTGGGTGCTCCTTGATGAGGCACAGAGGATCTTATACCATGATGTGATGCTGGAGAACTTTGTACTTACAACATCCCTGGGTAAGGCCTTCACGTTCCTCCCAGTGTTCTTAGCTGGTCTGTCTCTCCCCCTGTCCCAGATACAGCTCTGTCCTTTCCATAGCCAGATTATGGGCTCTGCTAGCTTCCCCACTTCCTTGGCATATGTACTGCAGGTGCCCCCGCTAAGCTGTGTGCACTACCCCAAGCAATGCACTCCCCATGCAACCCTAACACCCGTTACCCTAAGGTGTGTATGGTAGGATTTGGGAGTCAGGGATCTTGGAATCAACCTAATGGATTTCCCCTCACTTGCCCTCTCCCTGTTTGGATGACTTTGTCCAGATCCATAGCACCTTGTGCAACAGGTTCTAACTGCTTTCACTTTTTTCTTTTTCTTTTTTTTTTTGGTGAGGAAGATTGGCTCTGAGCTAACATTTGTTGCCAATCTTCCTCTTTTTGCTTGAGGAAGATTGTCGCTGAGCTAACATCTGTGCCAGTCTTCCTCTATTTTGTATGTGGGATGCCACCGCAGCATGGCTGGATGAGCGGTCTGTAGGTCCGTGCCCAGCATCTGAACTTGCAAACCCTGGGCTGCCAAAGCAGAGCGCACAAACTTAAGCGCTACGTATTTTAACATAGAGTTAAAAATTGTTTTTCTACGATGAGAACTCTTAAGATTTCCTCATATTGCCTGTATCAGGAGTTACAGGCATTGTCATGGTCGCTGCTTATATGGTCCATAGGCTTTTCTTGAAGACCCTCCTTTGAGATTTTATTATAATATTCTTTTCTTTCCTGGGGTCTGTTTCCTGAGTTGCTCTGGGACAGTACTTACCACTCACATCTCCTGTCTTTCCCGAAGGCCTTGCTTCATTCAGGTCTCATGTAGTTACACAACTGGGAATGCAGGGAGAACCTTGGTTGTTTCATAGGGTAGATGTGGCAAGATGGTCTCAGAGGAGGCCTGGCCCTGGTGAGTGGGACCTGGGGGAGGACATGACCTTATGGCTGTGTTCAGATCATACCAGGAACCCGCCCTATGTACAGGAGTGTTTTGGTGAAAATGCCACTGACCATACATCATTTCTACACTTTCTTCTACATTCTTGACATTTTCCTGGTTTGTCATTTCATCTGTGACTCCAGTCCCTGGCTGCACGCACCTTTCTGACTTCCATGCACCACTCGTACCTCTCCACTGCGTGGTCTGCAGTTCTCCCACTGTGACCCACACATAATGTGTGAGAGGTGAGCACATATCCTTAAATAGTCCTTGAACACCAGATACTCAGTTCCACTTATATTTTCCTGGACCTGGACACAACCATCCTGCATAACATGGACATGTTCCCATGACAAGGTCATGCTGAAGGCTGTTGGCAGAAGTGTGAGTCGGTGATCCCGCTTCTCTCTTTTTCCCATAAGGTCTCCCCCATTCTGTGATCGTTAGAGCCACAGTACTGCAAAGCAGCCTGCCCTTTCTTCAAATAGCTGTCAGCTCCCTCTTCCTGAAAACATTCCCATGGATTCATTCTTTGGTTTCAATGTACAGATCTTCCTCAACTTATGATGGGATTATGTCCCAATAAACCCATAATAAGTTGAAAATATCTTAAGTCAAGAATGCACTTAATACAGCTAACCTCCTGAACATCGTAGCTTAGCCTGACTTACCTTAAATGTGCTCAGAACAGTTACATTCCCTACATTAGGGCCAAATTATCTAACACGAAATTTATTTTATAATAAAGTGTTGAATACCTCATGTAATTTATTTATTTATTTATTTATGCTGAGGAAGATTCATCCTTAGCAACATCTGTTGCCACCTTCCTCTATTTTGTATGTGGGATGCCGCCACAGCATGGCTGATAAGTGGTGAAGGTCCATGCCTGGAATCTGAACCTGCAAACCCAAGCCACCAAAGCAGAGCACACGAACTTAACCACTAGGCCCCGGGGCCAGGCCCTCATGTAATTTGTTGAATACTATACTGAAGGTGAAAAACAGGATGGTTCTATGGGTACAGAATGGTTCTAAGTGTATCAGTTGTTTACCCACATGATCTTATGGCTACTTGGGTGCTGTGGCTTGCTGTTGCTGCCCAGCATCTCAAGAGAGTTGCTAGCCTGAGAAAAGATCAAAATTTAAAGTATGGTTTCTACTGAAAGCATATTGCTTTCAAACCATCATAAAGTCAAAAAATTGTCAGTCAAAGCATCATGAGTAAGGGACCATCTGTGTGTGTATGACACATTTTCAATTGGACTTCCCTGTCCCACCTAAGTTAACATGCACTATATCAATATTTCTCTGCTTTCAGATTGCTGGTGTGGAGCAGAGGATGAGGAGATACCTTCAGAACAGAGCATTTCTGTAGATGCAGTGTCACAGATCAGGACTTCCAAGGCAGGTCCATTGACCCAGAAGACTCACCCCTGTGAGAAGTGTGTTTCAGTGTTGAAAGACGTGTTTCACCTGACTGAGCTCCAAACAACATATTCTGGGCATAAACCATGCTTTGGTGGGGTATCAAGAGGTTTTTGGTTCAGTGCAAACCTTCAACAGTACCAAAAGCATGGCAGTGGAGAGGAAATCTTCAAAATGAACATAGACTGGACCTCATTTGTGACGAACTGCAGATACCACATGTCAGGGAAGCCCCTCACCTGTGGGGAGAGCGGAAAGGACTTTTTAGCTACCTCAGGCCTTCTCCTGCACCAGGCCACTCCCAATGGTGAGAAGCCACACAGCAACATTGACTGTGAGGAGGCCTTTAACAGTAGAAAAAGTTATGACAAGTGGATTGAATGTAGGAAAGTTTTCAGCAACACAAACACTGTTCATCACCAGAGAGTATGCACTAGAGAAGGTCTTGATGAGTGTAGCAAATGTGGAAACGCTTTCAGCTGCAAATACAAATTTGTTCAGCACCAGCCAATTCATATTAGAGAATGGCCTTATAAGTGTGGTGAATGTGTGAAATTATTCACCCACGAAACCTACCTCATTCAACACTGCAAAGTTCACTCTGGAGCAAAGCCTTATGAGTGCATTGAATGTGGGAGATCTTTTAGCTGGAAATCTGACCTCATTCAACACCAAAGAGTTCACACTGGAGAAAGGCCTTATGCGTGCAGTGAATGTGGGAAATCCTTTAGCCAAAGCTCAGGCCTCCTTCGACACAAGAAAGCTCACACTAGAGCAAGGCTTCATGAGTGCGCTGAATGTGGGAAAGCTTTTGGATGTAAATCCAAACTTGTTGGGCACCAGAGAATTCACACTGGAGCAAGGCCTTATGAGTGTGCTGAATGTGGCAAATTCTTTAGACAAAGCTCCAGCCTCGTTCAACACCAGAGAATTCACACTGGAGCAAGGCCTTATGAGTGCATTGAATGTGGCAAATCCTTTAGCAAGAAATCTGTCCTCATTCAACACCAAAGAGTTCACACTGGAGAAAGGCCTTATGAGTGCAGAGAATGTGGAAAATTCTTTAGCCAGAAATCTATCCTCATTCGACACCAAAGAGTTCATACTGGAGAAAGGCCTTATGAGTGCAGTGAATGTGGAAAAGCTTTTAGATGTAAATCCAAACTTGTTGGGCACCAGAGAATTCACAGTGGAGCAAGGCCTTATGAGTGTTCTGAATGTGGCAAATTCTTTAGACAAAGCTCCAGCCTCGTTCAACACCAGAGAATTCACACTGGAGCAAGGCCTTATAAATGTGGCGAATGTGGGAAATCTTTTAGCCAAAGTGCCATTCTCATTCAGCACCAGAGAGTTCATACTGGAGAAAGACCATATGAGTGCAATGAATGTGGGAAATCCTTTAGCCAAAGTTCCAGCCTCATTCAGCACCAGAGAGTTCACACAGGAGCAAGGCCTTATGAGTGCACTGAATGTGGGAAGTCTTTTAGCCAGAGCTCTGGCCTCCTTCAACATAGGAGAGCTCACCTGCAGTGAATGTGGGAAATCTTTTAACTGCAAATGACCTCAGTAAACACTGAAGAGTTCACTCTGAAAAAAGGCCTTAGATATGCAGAGAATGTGCTCTTTCGTTACTTAGTATAACAGCATTGGAGTAAGTTCTCTGAGGAGCCATCTGCCTGAATTGAGCCTCTCATAAATGGGACATACATAGACTGGAGATTCTCCATACATTTTAGTTATGTGGGAAGCATGTGTAACCTGCCCGTGGTCTTTATCAGATTTATGTCACTGCCAGTGGCAGAATCCCTGTTACCTCTACCACCTGGCAGGTCCAGACCATGTGTATCAGTCACCACCCTAGTACACTCAGTGATGCTGACCTGTTTGCTTTCCATTTTGTTGGAGGAAGCATGAGTATCCTGAGCCCTTATAGGGTCTTTATTCCCTTCTCTCTGACGAGTCAGGGCATGGACTTGACCCATTGTTGTCCCAGAGAACAGTATCTGAGTTCTGCTGATGGCTTGCAGAGAAAGACTAGCTTTTTTAGGTATGTATTTGGTCTCAGGTATTGTTTGTGATGAAGTTTTCTGCCTTCCACGTCTCCAAATCAAAAACTACCTGTCGCATACACATTGCTCTGTTTGTGCAATAATAAAGACCTTTTTTTAAAAAAGCACCTTTAATCTTGGAAATTCTACTTACTGTTTGGGGTAGTTTGAAAGCACAATAGAACTGTTAACTTGAGGGTTAAACAACTTTTGTGGGGATCCAAACTTTGGGTGCTTCAGAGTGCACAGTATGATGGCTACATATAGTGCTCCCCAGTTTTGGCCTAGTTTGCATTGTTGCCAAGGCCTTCTAGGAGAGACTGCTTTGTGGTCCTAATTTTTTGCCTGGATACCAGAGGTCTGTGGGCTCAGAGGTCACCCTGAGGAAGAGGCAGTTGTGAAACCTTCAGTGATTCTGGAGACAACATGAAATTCTTTTTTTTTTGCTGAAGATTCCCTGAGCTAACATCCATTGCCAGTCCTCCTTTTTTCTTTCTTGCTTGAGGAAGATTAGCCCTGAGCTAACATCTGTGCCAATCTTCCTCTATTTTTTTTTTGTGTGTGTGGGACACCACCACAGCATGGCTGGTGAGAGGCATAGGGGTCTGAACCTGCAAACCCAGGCTGCCAAAGTGGAGTGTGCAGAACTTTAAGTAGCCATGGAGCTGGGCCCGAATCTTTCTTGCTCACAGGGGATAGCACATAATACTCAGCACTGCTGAGGGGAATCTTAATCCCAGTTCATACAAGGGAGCCATACACCTTGATACTCAGAATTCAGTAGACTAGTGTCACTAGTTGTAAGACGGTAGGGGTAAGGGAGACAGCGATTGGACAGAAACATGGGATTAATAGAGAGTGGAGACTGCAACAAACTAGATAGAATGTGCCTCTTCTAAAGATGCATCCACGATTGTTCTAGTGACAATGACTGTGGAATGAGTGTGTAGAGAAATCTCAGAACCTGCAGGTATGTTTATCCAGTGTAGTTGAAATCACTGGTAGACAATCGTGTCCCAAACGGTAATGTTTGTGGATTCCTGTAGCCTCTCTGATTTTTTCACATCAAGGCCATTGCTATACAGGCAAAAAAAGGATGGAGAGAAACGACGTCCTGTAGTCCAGGGGTGTGGCTTTTGTTAACCAGTCAGCAATCCTCTTGACTCAGGTGGAAATGGCCTTCTTTGTTTGGTAGTATTTTGTGCCACCAAGGGAAGACTGTCCTCAAGGCGTAAGGAATGAGCTAGGGGACTCAATACATATTTATCAAACCTGATTCTCTTCCATGTATAATCAAGTATGTTTTTCCATTTTTCTGTTTATGAATATTTGGGTTATTCTAGTGTTTAGCTATTTTAAAGCTGATATGAATACTTTTTACAATTGTTCATATGGATATGTTTCATTTTCTTGTATTAATAACTCAGAATGCAATGCCTGAGTCATGAGATAGGTGAATATTTAAGTGTTTATGAAACTCCCAAACTGTAATCTCAAATGGTTGGTTGTTTCTGCATTCCTACCAGCAGTGTGTGAGAGTTCCAGTTCCTTCACACCCTAGTCAATACACAGTAAGGTCACTTTTTTCTTTTAGAGATTGTTTTTTTTTTTAAAGATTGGCACCTGAGCTAACATCTGTTGCCAATCTTTTTTCTTCTTCTTCTTTTCCTCAAAACTCCCCCAGTATATAGTTGTATGTTATAGTTGTAGGTCCTTCTGGCTCTGCTATGTGGGATGCCAGCTCACCATAGCTTGATGAGCGGTGCTAGGTCCACACCTAGGATCCAAACTGGCAAAACCCCAGGCTCCCAAAGTGGAGCGCGCAAACTTAACGACTTGGTCATGGGGCTGGCCCCAGCAAGGTCACTGTTTAATTTTACCCTTTTAAAATAAGTTTGTAGTGGTGTCTCACTGGTTTTAATTGCATTTTGGTAAGGATGTATGATGTTGAGCATTATTTTGTGTGTTTGTACTTGCGTATCTTCTGTAAAATGCCTATTATCTTTGGCCTATTTTCTATTTTATGAATTTTGTCTGTGTGCCTTTAGTAACAAAAAAAGACAAGTGATAAAGACACTTTGGAATTTTACTTATTTTCAACTATGTGAGTGAGGTCTTTGCTTCATAGAATAATTGTTTTTGAATACTGTAAGAATATTTTGTCATTTTTTCCTCAATTTTTATTTTTTATTGAGGTAATATTGATTTATAACATTATGTAAACTTCAGGTTTATATCCTTATATTTCAACTTCTGTATAGACTGCATCACGTTTACCACCCAAGGTCTAATTGGCCATCCACCACTGTACAAATGTGCCCCTGTACCCCTTTTGTCATCTGCCCATTGCTCTTCCCTTCTGGTAACAGCAATCTAGTCTCCTTATCTATGTGTTTGCTTTTCTTCCACCTATGAGAGAAATCACACGGTATTTGTCTTTCTCTGTCTGACTTAGTTCACTTAGCATAATACCCTCAAGGAATGTACATGTTGTTACAAATGTCAAGGTTTCATCTTTTTTTATGGGTGTGTAGTATTCTGTTCTACATATATATATATGTATCTTTATCCATTCATCCACTGATGGGCATTTAGGTTGTTTCCACCTCTTGGCTATTGTGAATAATGCTTCAGTGAACACAGGGGTGCATATATATTTTCAAATTTATGTTTTTGTGTTCTTTGGATAAATACCCAGAAGTGGTATAGCTGGATCATATGGTAGTTCCATTCTTAATTTTTCAAGCAATCTCAATAGTGTTTGCCTCAATGACTGCGCCAATTTACATTCCCGCCAGCAATATTCGAGGCTTCCCTTTTCTCCACATCCTCTCCAATGCTTATTTCCCGTCTCTTTAATAATAGCCATTCTGACAATCATCAGATGACATTTCATTGTGGTTTTGATTTGCATTTTCTTAATAGTTAATGATGTTGAACATCTTTTTGTGTGCCTCTTGGCCATCTCTATCTTTTTTGGGAAAATGTCCATCAAATCCTCTGCCTATGTTTTTAGTTGGGTTATTTGTTTTTTTGTTATTGAGTTGTATGTGTTCTTTATCTATTTTGGCCATTAACCCCTTATCAGATATATGATTTGCAAATATCTTCTCCCAATTGTTAGGTTGTGTTTTTGTTTTTTGTTGTTTTGTTTTTTTTTTTAACTTTTTATTGCGATTACGATAGTTTACAACCTTGTGAAATTTCAGTTGTACATTATTGTTTGTCAGTCGTGTTGTTGGTGCACCGCTTCACCCTTTGTGCCCCCCCTTTCCCCTGGTAACCACTAATCTGTTCTCTTTGTCTACATGTTTAACTTCCATATGTGAGTGGAGTCATACAGAGATTGTCTTTCTCTATCGAGCTTATTTCACTTAATGTAATGCCCTCAAGGTCCATCCATGTTGTTGTGAGTGGGACGATTTTATCCTTTTTGTGGCTGAGTAGTATTCTATTGTGTATATATATGTATATATACACATGCATATATATATACACCATATCTTCTTTATCCAGTCATCATTTGATGGGCACGTAGGTTGCTTCCACGTCTTAGCTATTGTAAATAATTCTGCAATGAACACAGGAGTGCATGGGACTTTTGGAATTGCTGATTTCAAGTTCTTTGGATAGATACCCAGTAGTGGGATGGCTGGGTCATAAGGTATTTCTATTTTTAATTTTTTGAGGACTCTCCATACTGTTTTCCGTAGTGGCTGCACCAGTGTGCATTCCCACCAGCAGTGTATGAGCGTTTCTTTTTCTCTGGTTGTGTTTTTGTTTTGTTGATGGTTTCCTTTGCCATGAAGAAGCCTTTTAGTCTGATGTAATTCTATTAGTTTATTTTTTCTTTTATTTCCTTTATCTGAGGAGACATGATATTCAAAATGATGCTGCTAAGACCAATGTCATAGAGTATAGTGCCTATATTTTCTTCTAGGAGTTTTATGGTTTCAGATCTTACATTCAAGACTTTAATCCATTTTCAGTTACTCTGTGTATGGTGTAAGATAATGGTCTACTTTCATTCTTTTGCATATGACTGTCTAGTTTTCCCAACACCATTTATTGAAGAGACTTCCCTTTCCCCATTGTATGTTCTTGGCTTCTTTGTTGGAAATTAGCTGTCCATAGATGTGTAGGTTTATTTCTGGGCTCTTGATTCTGTTCCACTGATCTGAGTGTCTGTTTTTGTGCCAGTACCATGCTGTTTTGATTACTATAGTTTTGTAGTATATTTTGAAGTCATCTCCAGCTTTGTTCTTTTTTCTCAGGATTGCTTTGGCTATTTGGGGTCTTTTGTTATTCCATCAAATTTTAGGATTCTTTGTTCTATTTCTTTGAAAAATCTCATTGGGATTTGGTAGGGATTGCACTGACTCTGTAGATTGCTTTAGGTAATATGGACATTTTAACTATGTTAGTTCTTCCAGTCTGAGCACAGGGTATCTTTCCATTTCTTTGTGTCTTCCTCAATTTCTTTCAAGAGTATCTTATAGTTTTTATTGTACAGGTCTTTCATCTCCTTGGTTAAATTTATTCCTAGGCATTTTAAATTTTTTGTTGCAATTGTAAATGACAATGTATTCTTGATTTCTCTTTCTGCTAGTTTGTTATTAGTGTATAGAAACACTACCAGTTTTTGTATGTTTATTTTGTATACTGTGCCTTTAATGCATTCATATTATTTCCAAAAGTTTTTTGGCAGATTCTTTAGAGTTTTCTGTATATAAAATCATGTCACCTGCAAATAGGGACAGTTTCACTTCTTGCCTTCCAATTTGGATAACCTTTATTTCTTTTTCTTGCCTAATTGCTCTGGCTAAGACTCTCAATACAACGTTGAATAAGAGTGGTGAGAGTGGGCATCCTTGTCTTGTTCCTGTTCTGAGAGGGATAGCTTTCAGTTTTTTACCATTGTCTATGATGTTAGCTGTGGCTTTGTTGTATATGGCCTTTATTATTTTGAGGTACTCTCCTTCTATACTTCTTTTATTGACAGTTTTTATCATAAATAGATGCTGAATCTTGTCAAATTCTTTCTTAACATCTATTTGAGATGACCATGTGATTTCTTCATTTTGTTATTGTAGTGTATCACCTTGATTGATTTGCTGATGTTGAACCATCCTTGCATCCCTGGAATAAATCCCGCTTGATCATGGTGTATGGTCCTTTTAATGTATTGGATTAGATTTGTTAATATTTTGTTGAGCATTTTTGCATCTATGTTCATCAGCAGTATTGGCCTGTAATTTTATAATCACAATGTTTCTAATGATTCTAAAAAGAGGGAAGGGTAGAGAGCAGGAGAGACAAAAGATTTAGCAAGGCCCCTAAGGAAGAGAGGACACATGAGGACAGACTGCAAGGGAAAGACCTGGATCTATGCTGCCTCTTATGAGATGTGAGCACTACAAAGCAGAAATGAGAACACCTTCCTTGTTTTGTGCCTAGTTTGCTAAATTACAAATAATTTTAGGATCAGGTTCAGTCTCTCTTGTTCCTGGTTCTGTCCACAATCTGACTTGGTCATAGTAAATGCTTAAATATATGAGAGGGAAGGGCGAATTTATAAATGGACAATATTCAGAGACATATATTCTGACATTTACAGTTTATAGTTATCTGACCAGTTTATGAAATTGTTTTGTCCAGCAGGCAAAGCAGAGCCTAGAGACATGGGGATCTGTGCTGATGAGCAAAAAGGGGCTGAGGGCAGGGAAGCATGCAGTCATAAGTGCACTGGTGTTCACCAGCCACCAGCTGGATTCACGAGAGTGAGACAAGTAAAAGGTAAAGAATGAAGACAGTGAATTAAAGGAGAAAAATGTGCTCACCAGGATGAAGATTATCTGAGTGGCTCTGGTCTCAGCAGAGCATTGAGGGGTGCCATTTTGGCTGTGAATGTGTAGAACATTCTGCTTATGTCTGTACAAGATGAATATCATGGAGCCACTGGCCCAAACCATAAGCCCCAAACTCAATACATCAATGAAAGAAAATATCACTAAATACAATAAGGATATATTTCTGTCAATAATAGTGCTGGAACAGTACCCTAAGTCCTTTCTCTCTGTGTGGTTTTGGCTTTTCCTTGCATCTACAATATACAGAGGAATAATACTATTTACCAGCATGTGAAGCATCCAGCAGATGATAATGGAAAATCTAATGTACTTGGAGGCATTGGCCTTGACCTCCATCCACTGGGGTCTGCTAGGGCTGATTGTGATAGCCTGAACACCACTCAAGATACAGGTAGTGCCAAGGGACACCGCTTTGGCCACTCTGTGAAGATAGAAAACTAGTTTGCAACCCAAATCATCCAGAAAGTATTTCATTCCCAAAGCTACCTTTGTCAGAGGAATTCCTCTAGAGAGAAAAACCAAATGGTTGGCTAAAATCAGGTTCTTGAGAATCAATCCATTTGCCTTAACTTCCCTCCAATGCAGTATATGAAGGCATAGCCACAAAGGAGCGAGATGTTGCCCAGGATCCTAGCTCCCATCTGAGAGACAAAGATGATTCCCATTGTCAGGTTCTTGGATGGCATTGAGTCAAGAGGACAATAAGTATGTTCAGAGACAGTCAATGCTAGACGGAAATGCCCGTGGTGTGTTTTATCAAGGCAATTTAAGTCCACTGCTTACCACTAACCACTTTTTTCCTCACTCAGAAATGCATGCTACAAAAATACATTCTTTATTTTGAATGCTTGTTGTTAGGATAATATATAAATATACAACAAATATATATATATATATATATATAAATGTATTGTTTAGCTTTTTCTACTAATTCCCATCCATATTTATCTTGTCCTTATATAATATACCATTTTCTGTTCTATTTGTGTTACAATATCTTTCTGCACAGTGCTTTAGTCAAATGTCCCTTTGCTAGTTAAGTAATTATTCCATAGGGCAGTCTCCTATTTTTATGAAAAAACAGGAATCCAAACTACAATATGAATGACCTATTTTATAGTAGAATAGTAACAGAATAATTCACCATGAACAAATTGGGTTAGTCAATGTAAGCATAGTTCCACATAAGGATGGCAAAGTCAAAGATTTATTCCTGTTTCACTCAAGTGTAAATATACAATGGCCATTATCACAGCAAGTATTTGAAAATATTAAGATCTACCCCAAACAACAGGACATACAAATTAAAATATAAATTACTGTAAAGAAAAAACATTAAATGATTTCATTTGTAGAAGATATAATTACCTTCTTTTCATGTATAGAGGATTAATTAAAAATTTAGTAGAATTAATGAGACCAAAATACAAGAAAAATGTATACAAAATCAATAGTTTTCATATATTTCAACATCGATTAAGATAAAAATATATTTAAAATACTTACAACTTCCTTACATTTCCATAAAAGCCTTGAGCAATGAAGACAAGAAAAGTGCATTACCTGAACAGTGAAAACAATTCTATGGCATTAATAGGATCCATTAATAAACGGAGACCCTGGATCTGTCCCTAGATATGATCAGGAGAAGGAGCTCCAGTGTTACATGATGAATCTATGACATTATTGCAATTCTAATCAGCTACCAAGATATGTCTAAATTGTTACATTTAAAATTATTTAAAGAATAATTAGACCAATAAATGTGAACTGGCAAATTATACTATTTAATTATTTATATTTTACTATATAATAATTTTATAATAATTTGTAAATAATTATAAATGTGAACAAGAGGAATGGTGCCATACTATTTATCAAATTATTCCATAAAGATATATATATATATTAAAATATGGTGTTTATGTGTATATAAAACACATATACTGATACACTGAATAAAGAATCCTTCAACGGGACTCTTTTTGTATTGTATTGTAAGCTTAAAGAAATAGGAACATTCTGGTCCTATTAACCACGACAGGATCCAATTTGGGCAATGTCCCCTGGGAGATGTCTTGTCAGATGGTGGCAGGAATGTTTTGAGGTTGCTCTAAGAGTGATATGGGGGAGGGTGGAGCTCTGGACTGAGATAATGACAATAAAAATGTTAAAATAAATATACATTTTACAAATTATTCAGAAGAGTTGTGTCGAAGCTCTCTACATCACAGGTAACTTATGCTCTTACCAGATCAAGAGGGGTTTACAGTCACTGACACATATCGCAATTTGATGAACTCTAAACACAAACTATGGAATCTTTCAAAATTTCAGTGTTGGAGTCCCAGTTTCTCATGAGTTAGCTGAAGGACTATAAGTTATTTGAATTTTTTTTTTCTTTTTGGCAAAATCGTAGGGTTTGGCTTCCTAGCCTTCTAATTTCCTCTTAGCGTTCATTTCATTAACTATGACATGTGCCAGCATACATCTCTCCCCCTTCTCTGCTGCAGAATTTAAATATGTCCTTTTCTAGCAACACACACACACACAAACACACACAGAGGGAACAAATTCAACTCTTCATCAAAGCAACTAATAATGAGATTCTGGAAGGCATGGAGACTCCTGGGTGAGAAAATTGAAAGAGCAAAATGAGAATAAATACACCAAAGAATGAGATTAGAAAACATCCATGGAAAACCGGAGAAACAGATCACAAGAAATATTAGAATCATGTGCCTGCTAAAGACACTGGATGTTTTTGCTCTCTGAAACCTGTGTTCACGAAATCAACTTTCCCTTTAAGACTGCTTTACTTTCTCCGAGAGAAATCCTTTGGAGGACCGCAGATACTGTCTACAGAGAAACACTCATGGTCTCCTTTAATCACATCTGGGGCTCAGAGTTAGGGTAATGAACATTCACATTCCAACAATTTTTATTTTTATTTTATCAAGTACATAGAGGCTACCCATGATCTGAGAATTTATCAAATGTCACATCATCCTTCATCACACACATGGAGATAACAATGTTATGTCTCTTGCTGATCCTGAGAGTACAGCTTGAAATTCTAACTACAGAATTATCATCTGAAGTAACAGAAAGTCAGATCCCCTCCATAGCCATGTTCTACACCAAAAACCTGTGACAGATGATCACACCAGCTGAATCAGGAGGAATCAGAAATGGACATGGAGTTTCTTACCTACAGGCTCTCTTCAGAAGTCTAATTCATGCTTTAGAAAATATCCTTCCTCTTTGTGTGGAAGCTTATGTCAGTACCAGGACCAACTCTGCTAAGCAGAGTTACTTTTCCAGATGTTACACATTGCTTGTTATCCCAGTACAGAGCCCTTTTCTTCTGAGTCTCTCTCAGACTCAGTCATATAGAGAATCATCCAAAATATTGTCTTTTGTCAGGAGGATGGACAAGTGGTGACAGCCAGAACAATCAGAGAAGGGGTAGCAGGGGGGCAGCAAAACCCTAAGATATCATTTGAAATTCTCTGATCTCACCTCCCTCTACAGCTGTGGTTATCCAGTCACCTGGTGCAGTGATGGCAGTCCCTGCTTGGGGAGTTGAGAATAACACTGAAAAACTTTTGTTTCTTCTATCAATTAGCAGAAACAGTTACTAGTGATAAATAAGGCTCTCCCAAGGAGCAGAGAGAAACATTAGTCAGAGAAACTTTCCTGTGGTCCAGGGGGGCTGACAGTCCCTCTCTCACCTGGAAGGGAGCAGAAAAAGAGTGAGACCTGGGTCATGAAATCCTGCAAACCCAGGAGATGGTCTAAGTGGATTATGTGCTTCCGTGATAAGGTATTAACACACGATTCTCCAGATCCCAGAGAAACATCTTTAGTCATGATGTGGGCAGAGACATCACATCTTATTAAAAAGAAAATGAGCTGTTAATAGGTAAGGGGAAAAGGAAGAATGGGAGAGTATAGAAGCAATTTCAAGGAAAGAGAGAGTCTAAAATCATCAACAGATACTAGGATGCCTATTTTTAAATGGCTCAGAAGTGACCATTGCCTTTAGTGACCATAAACTTTTGTTGACAGGCTAACTGTACTTGTAAAGGAAGTGTAGGCAGAGCCCAGTGGCAGTGGAGCAGCCTGCAATGAGAAGGGGAATGGAGAGACAGGGTGCAGATAACTACTTTCAGTTATCAAAGGAAAAGACGTGAAAATCTCTTTCTCTCCCTCAGACCCTACCATACAACTAATTCAAGCGCGCAAGAAGTGAGGAGAGGAAAAAATGGGCAATTCTCAACCCACCAGCCAACATGGTTCTCAGTGTATGAGTCAGAAAATGACAATCTTTTGGTTAAAACCCTGCAATTTTTCTGAGAAAAGGCAAGATCCCTGCAACGTCCTATTGAGCCTTACAGGACTTGGCCCCATGTCGCCCCTCCAACCTTTCTCTGACAAGCTCCTTCTCCCTCCCCTGGTTCCACGTTCCCTGGCCGCCAGACTTTGCTGGAACATGGCCCTACCTGTTTCCATTGCTTCGACCATGTCTCGCCAACCACTCGCATGACCCTCTCCCTTCTCTATTGTCAAGTCTCACCTCACATATCTCATCAAGAAGGCCTCAGCTATTACCATACTTAATATCTCATCCCCAACCCTACGCTACTCTTTCCCCAAGTGGTTTGCTGCCAGTTTTGTTCCGTGGTCTTTCTCACGCACCAAGAATAACGGGTAACACATGAGGTGCTTAACATGTGTTCATTGAAACAGGGACTACAACTTTCTCCACTTTCTGCAAGTTTATTTCTAACATTCTGGCAAGTCTTTCTCGTTCTTCCTCCCTTCTTTTCCTCTTCAAGGCTGCTATTGTACATGGTTCTCAGAAATAAACATGATCATAGTTGGGAAACAAAACTCTCAGGTTGGCCAGAAACACAGCCCAGCCATGTTCTCAGCTTCCTTCTCTCCCCTTCTATACCTCACTGCACTCATCTCACCTGTCCTTTTCAGGTGTTACAAATATGCCTTGCCCTACCTCTTCCTGCCTCATCCCTCTCTTTGGATAAATTAGTCACTATTAATAGCATTTGTAATTTAAACACTTTGCAAGTGTTTTGTCTGAGATTGTCTTTAAGTCCTGATACAGACATGGTCATTACAGTTACAGATGAAATGGTCATCACTTCCCAGCAAGAACGTGACCTCATGGTGGTCCAAACCTTTATCTTATGGATAAAATGCCCGCTTTCCACATGTGTTTTGTGATCATGACAGCCACTGTCCCCACATGAAATGTAATTTGGTAGATGGACTTTCCTTTTTGGGCAAAACACAGATTTTTAGGTAAATAGAATATTTCTTAGAAAATCTAATTAAATATTCTAAGAATATTTCTTAGAAAATCTAATTAAATATTCTAAGAATATATCTTAGAAAATCTAAAATCTTGGGGTTGCAATATGAGCCCTGATAAATATCGGTGGGAAGCATATTTTCTGAGGGTTCTGAAATGTTCAATCCTTCTCACCTTCCTGTCCCAGAGGTGCCTGACCTCTAACCTCTGTCTTCTCTGCTCAGCTCTTAACTCCTGAGTGTGCACCTATTTTCTGAGGATAGCTTATGGTTCATAGTATGTACGTGTGTTGTAAATGGGGGAGTAAGTCTCCCTCGTGGGAACTTCAAGGATCATTCCAATAAGGCTGCAGAAATTACACTCATAGAGGCATATGAAATTAAAGGACTTATTAAACTCACATGTCCTAGAGGAGGGAGACACTGCACCCCACAAAGGGGGCCTTATGGGAGGAGCACCCAGAGATCTGGCTCAACCAAGCATGCGGGGAGCCCAGAGAGAAGTGAGGACCGAGGGCAAGTGCCTTTTTAGGGGGTCTGGAGGGAGTATGCAAGCAAAAGGTGTGAGGGGATTTTATTGGTGTATTTGGATGTCACTAGGTCACAGTCAGGGGGAGGACAGACAGGAAGGGGAACTTGTGGCAAGGACCAGCCTTATCACACTGGTGCATGTGGTCGTCTGGGTGGGGCGCTCACAGTCTGTTTGTGGGGATGTTGGAGCATCAGAAAAATTTGAAGTTTTACAAATTTGTAATACAATCTATCCTGTGATGCCTCAACAACATTAACAATATTAATTGGGATGGATACCACTTGTCACCTGGGTTGTGGTTAAAGGTGAATGGGCCAGAGTAGGCAAACTTTGATAAAGTTGACAACTAGGAAGAGTCCTATGAGCATATGACGAGGGTGTGGAACCCTGAGGATGAAGAACTATGGGAATCCTCAGTGTAACCACTGCACACGGGGCTGTGATTTCACTGGGCAAAACAGGTGGGGGAGGCGGCAAAGAACAATATACAAGGTGCTGTCCTGTGAGTTTGGGTCACAACAGGGCTCAAACATTATTAGAGCAGAATGTTCCTGTGACAATGTGGTGTTGTGTTTAAGCAGTGGGAAAGAGTGGTTGTGGTGGTCATGGTCGGAGATTGTGGTGGGAAGCTGGAGGGGGCAGTAGGAAAAGGCATCTGGGAGTGGGTGGTCCTCTCCCCAGGGAGTCAAAAGGGTTGACTGATACGAGGCAAGTGTCTCCTGAGGGAAGTAATCATTTCCATGAATTTTTGGAACGGCACAGACAGTAATAGCCTCTACCAGATTTCCTGTTAGGCATGGGAGTGTAGGGGTGGATGTTTTTGCAGAGAGTAAGGACTATACCAGGATGGAAAGCAGAAAGCAAGCTCAGGAACATACTAGGATCCCTAATCTCAGAGCAAGAAAAACAAACTGTCCTGTGTCCAGTTTATGCCTTAGGAGAGGCAGCCCACGGGTGTTGCTGGGGTGGAGGTTTTAGTGGCTAGGGTGTAGCCGCCTCTGGCACAGGGGGTGAAGTGATCTCCACTGCTGAGGACTTGGGGTAGGCCAATGTCATCTGAGGTGATGTCATCTCTAGCAGTGAGATTTTGGGTCAGTGGTGAGTCCCTGGTTTGAGGGACTGGGGTGTCCTTTTTAAGTGGGTAGCCACTTGAGCTGATGTTGGCCCCTGGATTGTAAACCAATGAAAGCCCTCAGACCTGTAGTAAGAGGATGCATAGTCTACAGAATGGTGTGCACTTGTACCTGGCAAGGTTTTGTTTTGTTTTTGTGGAAGTTTATTTTCCACTGGATACCATATCAGATGAGCAGCCGTCTGGCCTGTGGGGCAGGGAGAGTTTGGGCCCTCCCCACCTGGCCTCTGACATTATGGGATGGGGGTAAGATTGAAAATTTATAAAAATAGGTTAAGACTGTGGTAAGGTAGAGAACTTTAGGGGTTTATTTCTTGGACTGGAATTTGCAAAGGAGTTATTTGAGGAGACCATTATGTCTCTCAATTAAGCCAGTTGTCAGGGACCTAATCTCAAAAGGGACATGAAAGTTATATTGAATGTCTGTCCCAAGAGCCCAGCATTGTGTATTTTGAAAAGTGAAAATGAGTGTCTTGGTTTAGTAATGGTTTTTATTTAGGACTTTTAAATTTTTTTAATTGAGGTATAATTGACATATAACATTATATTAGTTTCAGAGGTACAACATAATGATTCAATATTTGTATACATTGCAAAATGATCACCACAATAAGTCTAGCTAACATCTGTCACCATACATAGTTATAGAATTTTTTTTCTTACAATAAGAACTTAGCAACTTCCAAATATGTAAAACAGTCTTAACTATTGTCGCCATGCTATACATTACATCCCATGTCTTACTTATTTTATAACTGGAAATTTGTACCTTTTGACTTCCTTCACGCACTTGGCCACCCCCTACCCCTGTCTCTGTTGTCTGTATCTATGAGCTTGGCTTATTTTTTTTTAATTCTGCATATAAGTGAGATAATACTATATTTGTCTTTCTCTATCTGACTTATTTCACTTAGCATAATGCTCCCAAGGTCCATCCATATTGTTGCAAATACGATTTCATTCTTTTTTTATGGCTGAATAGTGTTCCATTGTATTCATATACATACCACCTTCTCTCTAACATTCATCCGTCGATGGACACTTGGGTTGTTTCCATGTCTTGGCTGTTGTAAATAACACTGCAGTGAACAAGAGAGTGCAGATATCTTTTTAAATTAGTTTAGTAATGTTTTTAACTCTAAATGGAATAAGGAGAGTATCCTGGCAAGACTTTGTATTGTGGTGTTAGTATATGTAAAGACATGTGTGACTTTGATTCATATTTTTGGCATCTGTGGGGCAGCAGATCCCCAGAACTTTTTACCCTGAAGTGGACAATTATCAGGTAATGACCCAATAGTTTATAATAAATGTGAAGATGGGGTCATTTGTTGGCCAGGGCATCTGGCACTAAGAAGACTGCCTGAAGTCCGGTTGAGTGTCTTGTTTTTTGGGTCCCATCCTTTCTCAGGGACATCCTGGCTAAAGGATGGAGAGCAGCAACATTCCTCTGAGCTCCATCACCTATGATGGTTAGCAGTGCTGTGTGCATGATCCACAAACTCCCATAACTATTCACTCAGTTAATCCCAAGGGGCTCCGCAGGTAGCCAAGGGATCTAGAGGAGAGGTGACCTCCTCTGGCACCACGGCATCTGTCAGGAGACTGAGGACAGGGGAGGCCACCCCTGCTACAGGTGGAATACACCAAAGGGCCCAAATTGGGCTCCATCCTGCCTTAGAAGGCCTCTGAGTAACTGTGCCAAGCTTGTGGAGTACTGATTCCATGACCCGAAGCATAGTGGGGAGCTGGGTGTGGAGGGTCACAGCTCAAGGTCTGTGACAGCCTCTATTTCGGGGAAAGCCCAGTAGGCAGCCAGTCATTTGTTGTTTAATGGCGTATAGCACGAGGCTGAGAGGGGCAGTTTCTTGTATCAGAAGCCCTGAGGCACCTAATGGCCATCATAAGTGTCCAGACTCCAGGAAGCATGAGAAGAGGTTGCTAAAGGCTCTCCAGGAAAGGAGTCTCTGAGGACACTAGCAGGAGTGTGTGGATTTTAATTTGGAAGTAAAATTTGTAATGAGGAATATGTCACCACCAGAACCCTAAAAGGACTAAATGATGTTGGACAGATAGGGCCTTAATAAGTGTGTCAAATGAATCTCCTTGGAGGAGGATGTTATCAGTGTAATGTCACACATGCTTTTGGAGAAAGGTGGATGTGGTTGAGATTTGTCCGCACAGATCGTGTGTGATGGTAGAGCTGTTGCGGTAGCCCAGGGGTAGCCCAGTAAAGGTATATTGTGTCCCTTTGGAGGAGGAAGCAAACTGCAGTTGAGAGGCTGGTGAAAGAGGCGCTGAACAGAGCATGTTAGCTAAATCTATAGAAGATATTTACCAGTTGTTGATTGAACACATTTAATAATTTTAATAACATTGAGTATTGGCTATGGGGCCTTGATGGATGGGAGCACAGCATTAGTTTGTTAAAATCCATCATGAGTTTCTTTTTATTTTCTCCACGTTTAAAAACAGGTAAGATTGGGCTGTAAATGGAGAAGCAGTGGGGATAATCACCCCTTATTGACTAGGTTTCATATAGTAAGTTTTAATCCTGAAGCTCTGGTTTAACTCATATTGGGCCATAGTCAGTCTTTTAACTGGATGTTCATGGGGTCTCATTTATCAAGCCAATTTGCAAGTGTCAAAAACGTACTTTAATTCAATTTTATTATTACGTTAGAGCATATATACCTATCATGGAATCTTTTAAGGAAATGGGAACTGTGACTGTGGAAAATGTAGGAAAGGCAACAGTGAAAGTGAGGCATAACCATTCTTTCCATTTTCTCTTTACTTTCTTCAGGTTATGGGAGGCACAATGTTTAAACTGAATGGGCTCCGCAGGTAAAGCTATAATTTCAGTCCCAGTATTGATTAACTCCATAAAGTTTTGTCAATTAGTGCATTTTAGCAAATGTTCATTTCATTTTAGAACTAGGTTTTAGAGGCAGAAAAGCCAATCAGTGTCCTTTTAATCTTTTTTTGTTATGGAAATTCTTTGGTATATAAACTTTGGATTTCCGGTTGGATCCAATTATGGAACCTTGTTTTAACTTAGTCATGCATACATATATACGTACACGTACATAAATACACACACACCTCATTTGATTACCTTTCATCTGCTCCCCCTGTATGTGTTTTTCAGCCAATAGGTAATCTAGAGCTGGCATTATGTTGCTAGACCTGGCGTTTGCTCAGTACATAAGGTTTAAAGAAATTCCCTTTTTCACCCCGCCTTGGGTTCACAGCCGCTTAAAGCTGCAGACTTTTTTCTTTTCTTTCTTTCTTCTTTTTTTTTAAGCTTTTAGCCGCCTGAAGCGCCCTGTCTCTCCGGGCAGCAGCCTCTTCCTCCAAAGGCCCCAACCGGAGGAAAATCAGTTTCTTTCTGTTCTTCTTCTTTTTTTCTCTTCTTCAAAAGCTTTTAGAAACGTTTTATTCTCTAGGCGGCTAGTTGTTTTTTTCCCTTCTCCTTGGATGTCTACCTGACCGTCTCCGGGTGGTCCGAGTGGTCCACTGTGCGCAGTGGTCTCCCTCTCTGGTTTGTCCCCATCCGCCTCAGTGGAGCGGGGGACCAAGAATGACGGCAGGAGGGATGCGGCGCGGAGGAGGGCTGGGAAACCTAGACGCTTAGGAGGGCCCTGGAGGACTGTCGCGGGGGGAGAGCCAGTTACCCTCCTCCCAAGTGCTACGGGAGGACACGCTGAGCTGTGTGGGTCGCCCACTCCGCCGCCGCCCCCGGACCGTCAGCGCTCTAGGCGAGGCGCCGTGGTTTGCACCTGGGTGATGTGTGACCCAGCGTGACCCGGTCCTTCCTGAAATCGCTGTCACCAGAGGTGCGCGGAAAAGTATCGATTCACATGGCCCAGTGACTCAGCTCCCAGGATGTAAATAGAGAATAATTAGCCCCTATTGCCGATCATGGCTGGGAAGCGGCATTCTGGGTGCGTTGCTGGGATTGGACAGGATGTGGACCTTAGGACGCAGAGTCTTGGCAGCCCTTGGAAGGAAGTGGCAGCGCAGAGCAGGGCACAGAACGCCAACAAGGCAGGCAGCTGCCCCAGACGGTGAAGCCAATCGGGAGAGCCACTCAGTAAGCCCCGCGCAGTCGAGGGCGTCTCCCAGTGACCTTCCTCAGAGTTTAGAATGGTCCCATCCCCGTGGCCAATGGTGGTGTAAGTGAGAGAGCAAGTCGCCCTTGTGGGGTCTTTATGGATCACTCCAACACGGTGGCAGATATTACCCTTGCAGAGGCACATGAAATTAAAGAACTTATACTCACAGGTCCTAGAAGAGGGAGGCCTGGCCCATCTTGCCAGGTGGGAGAAGTGCCCAGGGAGCCCAGAGAGACGGCGAGAGAGAGACAGACAGACAGACAGACAAACAGAGACAGAGAGAACCCTGGGCAAGTGTCTTTATTGGAGGTCAACGTGGACAAGCAGAAGGCATGAGGAGATTTTATTGGTGTGTTTGGATGTCACTAGGTCATAGTCACAGGAGGACAAGAAGGGGAACTTGTGGCAGGGACCAGCCTTATCACACTGGTGCACCTGGTCATCTGGGCCAGGTGCTCACAGCCTGTTTGTAGGGGTGTTGAAGTGTCAGAAAAATATAGTTTTAAAAATGTAACATACAGTGTGCGTGTGTTTATGTGTGTGTGCATTGTTTGATTTTTTTATCCTAGAGATAAACCACACCACACTGTGCCGTGGGTGTCTATAATAGTTTGTCTCTAAAACAAAAGTCAATGATAAGCACAAGACTGAAAACCTCCTTCTTCTTTCTCTTTTGTTTATGGGTGCAGGGTTCCCTTTATTGTGTCCATAACATTATGTTTGTAGTGAATATCTCTGGCCAGTACAAAGAAGCTAAACTTGATCTCCTGTTTAGAGCAATAGAAGTCATGTTAAATAAAAAAAGTGATTAAAAGTTTGCAAGAGTTGGCGAGCAGGAATGACCAGGAACGTTAAGGTCTAAATGTGACCCTGTAACCAATTGGAAAAGTGTTTTGTTAGATCCTGAACTTAGTACCTGCTTTGAATCCTTTGGGTTTGTTGGGATTTCCAAAGCTATTGCATCCTCTCAGCTTTTGAGCAGTGATAATTTAGAGAGTTCTAACTGCTTAAATCCCTTCCAGAAGGACTGTGGGGTGGACATTTTTCTATCACTATCCCTGAAAGAAAGATTTACCTAACTTAGTCCCTAATTGTGCCTCCACAGTAACTACTCTAATCAAGAAAATGAGATGGGACTTGACTTGTTTGTGAATGACTGCCTTTCTTGAAGGCCATGTTCATCTATGATTCACAGAGACTCAAAGAGTTTTTATGGACTCAATTCGTCTTTTTATTTTTCAATTTTTTGATGTCTTTCATCTTACATAGATTGTACCTTTTTGCATACTCTGATTTGGTTAAATTATTTTTAGCTCCTATTTTTTACACTGCTTACTAAGTATTTGGCATAACTCGTTGTAAGAAATACAATTCTACATGGTTTCTTGATGTGCTCAGTGAACATTCGTTAGAGCAGTGAATAAACACGACATGTGAGATTCCCTGTTTGTGTCTACTCTTCTGGCTACTCTAAATGTCCTCGTTCACTCTCCCTCCAAGCTAGTATTGCTCAACGTGCTCATAAAAGAAAAAGAATCACATTTTGGAGACAATATCCTCAGAGTGACCAAGGTTCCAGCACAGTCACATGCTCAACTGGATTCTAGCTCTTCTTAGACTTCCATGACTTCTCAAATTCCACTGAGTTCTTACATTTTTTCACCCTTCACCCTTCCACAGAGCTTTCCACCACCGTCTTTAAAGAACTACATACATATTATTAATAACTTTCTGTAATTTCCATTTCACAACTGTCTTTCTGAGATAATCTGAATTTCCCATGATCATTATTTCCCAGCAAGGCGATGAGATCATGGGATTCAGATGCCTCCTTTGCACATATGCTGTGACTATGAATACTGCAGCCACTGTTCCATATGAAAATAGCGTTTGTTAATTCTCCATTTGGGATACTTGTCAGATTCCTGAAAGGAATTGAATATATCTTAGAATATGGAGAAGGAAATGGTATATGGATAAAACGGTGTTCCTCACTGAGTAGGAGAAAATCACTGAACCTACAGGAAGGAGAGATGTTTTCCGTAGGAACCAGAGGCAGAGCTTCACCCTTGGCCATCTGCTTCAGCGCAGCTCAACATCCCTCTTCTATCTTCCCATCATGGCCCTATCTAGTCTTTTCCTCCTGTTCTTGCCAGAACATAGAGATACTCACAAAGCTGACTCTAGTGCTTCAGGTTTCATATATATGAAGAACAATAAGATGATCTTTATTAGTTTACAGATAAAAATGTACATATTTTATGTCTGAATGAATTTATGGAATGATCTGTCCACTTGTATCTGTAGCCTCTGGGAGCGTCTAAAATATTTTTAGTTTCTGGGAGCTGCTGAGCTCCATGGGGCCTAAAATAATGATTCTAAAAACTTTTGCTGATCGCTTGCAGACAACGCTCCCCACACACGTGCGTGCAGCCCCTTGTTCAAGAAGTAGCGAAGGCCTCTCCCAACCTATCAGAACCCTCGCCGTGCTTCCGGGCCTTTGGGAAGGTCCAGTTGAGAGCTCTGGGAACTACACTACGCAGAGGACTCTGCGCCGAGAGACATCAGGATTAAGCCAATGAAGGATCAGGATAAAGACGGTTGTGTGCGTACGCATCGCGGGGGGGGGGGGGGGGGGGTGTGGGGTGGGACTTCCGGCATTCTGCTGGTGGTGCTCATTTTGGCTGCTCGCGGGTCTGTTTTCGCTGGAGCGCCGGGTCGGGGCTGAGGGGACGACGAGGAGGCGCGGGAGGAGGCGCCGTCCCCGCGGCCCAGGCGGCTCTGAGGCTCGGCGACGCCGCCCGGGGCCCCGCGCCAGGCCCGGGCCAGGGAGCGCCGCGCCCGGCGCCTCGTCTCCCGCCGCTCCCGGCTGCGCTCCGCCCCCGAGGCCGATGGCGGCGGCCGCGCGGAGGGAGCCGGCTCAGGTGAGCGCTCGGCTCCGGCCCGCCCCGCCCGCAGCGCAGCCCGAGCTCCAGCCCGAGGGCGGGCGCTGCTCCCGGGCCTGCAGCCCAGGCCCCGGGGCCGGGCCGGGGAGGCGCTCGTGGGGCCGGGCTGCGGGCGAGGGTCCCGGGCGGAGGGGCCCCGGGTCCACGTTGTGTCCGCAGGGAACAGTGTGAGGTGGGGTCCAGCCTGGACTGGCAGGGGAGGGGCTGCTCCTTCAGTCCGAGGGGCTTCAGCCGGGAGGGCTGTGAACAGAGAGGGACGCGGTGCGTGTTGGGGTTTAAAAAGTTCTCCAAGAGCTGCTCGGAGAGAACGGACAGGAAGGGGTCGTGAGGACGGTGAGGTTCAGGGAGTGGAGTCTTCGTCCATAATAGAACTTGGAAGAGGTAGCGCTGAGGAGTGAAACACAGAGTCTAGGCATTCAGCCCAAGGTCACTTTGTCTCCAGGGCTGGGCAGAGGTACAGGGGAGATTTGAGCTCACTGAAACACCCCGTGGTTCCAGCTTCTGTGGCTTGCTTCTGCCCACCAGTCCCTGTGGCTGAAGAAGCATTTGTGGAACCTACACAGGGAAGTGGAGAGTGTGCCAGGCCCTCACTGATTGAGACGCCACCTATATGAGCTTTGGGATTGTGGTGTCCTGGGGCTCTTTGCGTTCTCCTAGCCCTTGGTTTTGGGGACCTGGGAGAAATCCCCGAGACTCCTGCTGAGGGCTGTTTGGAGGAGTTCCTGTTTCTGGCCACCAGTGGAAAGAGTTAGAGAAGATCTTCCCAGGAACAGGTACCAACATATGCAAATACTTGGTACTGTGGCTGAGCTGGGAACAGGGTATAGTAGGTCTCCTTTCAGGTAGGAGCAAAGAGCAGGGGGACAGGAATCAGTCGTGTAATGTGGTTGCCTGAGAGGCTGAGCATCTATTTTGGAGGTAATGGGAGATTTGGAACAGAGGAGGGAGGTGATCTTACTCAGATGTGAACAGATTCCATCTGGTTGCAGAGTGGAAAACAGACTTTGGAGGTGAGGGAGGAGGCTACTGTAATAGTTCAGATGAGTGCTTATGGACCAGATTGGTGATCGTGGAGGTGGGAGAAATGGTTGGATTCTGGATCCATTTTTCTAAGGATAGTTACCCAGATTTCCTGATTTTAAAGGTAAGAAAGAGAAAGGCAAGAGTTAGAGATGACAGTAAAGTTTTGGTTCTAGCAGATAGAGGGATGGGGAAGCTTCAGGTGGGATAATCAGTAGTAGGAGTGATTTTCATGGGGATTATTGGGAGTTTTGTTTTTGGCCATATTAAGATTCTGAGGTATTTTGGAGAACAAATGAGTGGAGGCATTAAGTGGGCAGCTGGACCCAGAGGTCTGGAAATCTGAGGAGGGGTTCAGCATGGAGACATCCAAAAGTGGTGGCTATTGTATGTTCCAGGGTGGAGCTGTGATTCATATTTAGAAGAGGAATTCAGGTCATGGTGGTAATGCTATTAGTGGGTCATAAAGAAGAGTGTGAGTTGTGAGGACCAGGTCTATTGCTTGGGCACGTGGTTGGGGTTATCAGCATCATAAACACACATGGGAGAGAAGTAGCTGTGAAAGGAGTATGTGTGGGGAGGACAGTCTTGACAGGTGGCAAAGACTTCCAAGGGGAGAGTAAACATGAGGCAGGTTTGGAGGCACAGGACAAATTGAGATAAGATGGATTTACTAGAATTTTATGGTGAGCTTTGATGGGATTTGGGGAGTGTTTCAGTCTTGCTGGTGGATAAGGTCATGGGCAAATGTGCTCATCTGTGAGAATCACTATGCCTGGTGTGAGTACCAGTGTTGCTGGGCTTACAATGAAGGTTATGTGGAGAGAAGAGGATCGTGGCTGCTGAGGGGGCAGCAAATGCAGAGTAGAAGGGGAAGAGGGCCATGGGTATCTGAAATTCACATTTGGGTGTGTGTGACTAATGTTGAAACAAGGACTAGAGAGAGGCAGAGAGTCCTTCAAAGCAGCATCCAGGGTTCCCCCTGGTGTTGAGATCTGTTGGATGTCTTGGGTAGTGCTGGATCATGTTTGAATTTGCCAAGCTCTCTCAATGCCATGTGCTAAGTCCATGTGTGAGTCCAGGGAGATGACTCTGGTGTGGGGCAGGGAGTTGGCAGTGACTGTGGGAGGCAACTGTGGGGTCTGAAGATGTGAGAGAGGTGCTTGTAGAGAGAGAGCGAGCGTGAATTGATGGCCTCTGAGCCCTGGTACTGAAGACTTAAGGGTGATGTGTGACCCATATGGAAGACCCCAAGGAAATTGCCTGGAAGGAAGGTATGGGGCCCTGCAGTCCTGTCCCTGACCTTGGATGGCCTCTTTCTGCCTACCTGCCTGTAGTTCCTGAGGGCTGGGTACATTGATTAATGGAAGCATAAGGAGAGAGCAGCACCAGTCACATCAGTTCCTGGTATCTCCTCTAAGGTGAGGAGCTTGGGAGGAGGATGGGCATGGGGTAGATGTCAAGGGGATGGATTGTGTGTCCTCAGGAGAGAGGCTGTGGTTTCATCTGTCCTCATCATGACAGGGCAATGTGACTTGGGAGGATGTGGCTGTGTACTTCTCCTGGGAGGAATGGAGGCTCCTTGATGAGGCTCAGAGACACCTGTACCAGGATGTGATGCTGGAGAACTTGGCACTCATATCCTCACTAGGTAAGACTCCTTCCCCGTGACCTAAGATAGACTTTGCCTTTCTGCTTTTCCCTAGGGGCTGCTCTGTCCTTACATCCAGACCATGGCACTCCTTCCTTTCCTAGTTCTGTGGGTCATTGCTGTGTTGCTAGGGCTGGAGTGTTTGTACTGCCCTCTTCTCTCTCTGCAGCCCCAATACCTGCTACCCTGAGGCCTAATAGGGAAGGATTTTGGGTAATCCTTCTGCGTAGTCTTGCAATCAGCCAGATGGATCCCACCTCACTTGCCCCCTCCCCAGCTGGGTGACTTTCCAGATCCATGGTACCTACATAGTTCAGGTTTTGTTCTTTTCTTCCAACTAACAGTTCTTCATGCCTGCCTGTGCTGGAAATTGCCATCACTGACATGGTCACTACTTACATGCACCTCAGGCTGTTCAAATAATCTCATCTGAGGTTATTTTTGTAACATTTAGTTTTCTTTCCTGTGGTCTGTCATGTGGTAAGTTGCTCTGGGCTGGCACTAGGCACTTACCTGTCCTGCCTTTCTCTTAGGACTTACATTATCCAAGTCCTGTATAATTGCTCAACTCAGGTTGGGAGGGGAGAGAGTTCTGGGTGCTTCATAAAATGGATATCACTCCCACCATGGCAAGATGGGCTAGAGGGGGCCTGGCCCTGCTGAGTGGCAGCTGAGGGAGGACATGACATCAAGGGTTCTGTTCACGTTATACTAGGAACCTGTTCTAACTAGTGTTTTGGTGCCATTGCTGGTGGCCTCACCTCATTTCTAACTCTCTTTCCCCATTCTTTATACTTGGCCAACTTGTCATTTATATTCTACTTCTAGCCCCTGGCTGTTCCCAACTTGCCTGCCTTCACTGGTTACCCGTTCCTCTCCACTGCTGCCTCTGCAGTGTTCTCCAACATTGGCTCATGCATAACAGGTGGTGTGCATATATCCTTAATAGTCCTTGACCACCAGCTACTCATTTACAATCAGATTCTTCTGTTCCTGGACAAAAACTTCTGCACAATGCTCCCATGGCAGCAGCAACTAAGGCCCTGCTGAAGGTGATTCTCAGAGGAATAAGTTGGAAACTCTGCCTGCCTCTCCCTCACTTTATGCGTCCCTTGCTTAATGCCATTCGTATTGTGAGGCCTCCCTATTTCTGTGACCTTTTATTAGAGTCCTAGTACTGTAGAGCAGCCCTTTATCCTCACTCCAACTCCCTCATCCTGAAAACAACCTCATGCATTCATTCTTTAGTATGTCAGACACATATTTGTGATGTGGTTGCCACTTGTCCCCAAAGACAACGTGTATTTCACTGGCATTTCTCTGTTTTCAGGTTGTTTGTGTGGCATAGAGAATGAGGATGCACCTTCTGGACAGAGTGTTTCTCTGGAAAGAATGCCACAAATCAGGGCTTCGAAGCCAGATCAGTCAACTCAGAAGGCTCATCTTTGTGAGATGTGTGTTCCTGTCATGAAAGATATTTTGTACCTGACTGAGCATCAAGGAATATATATTGGACAGAAATCTTACACATGTGTGGTATGTGGGAAACAATTCTGTTTCCGTGTGGATCTTCACCAACACCAGAAGGAGCACAGTAGGAAAAAACCCTACAGCAAGGCCGTAGACAGGGCCTCCTTTGTGAAGAGCTATGGAAGCCATTCGTCACGGAATCCTTTCACCTGTCGAGAGGTTGGAAAGGACTTCTTGGTCAACGGGGGCCTTCTCCAGCACCAGGCTACTCCCAAAGCGATACTGAGTATACATAACAGTACTGAGCTTGAGGAGGCTCTTCACAGTGGAAAAAGTCCTTACAAGTGTGGTGAATGTGGGAAAGCCTTCCGCCGCAAATGTACGCTTATTCAGCACCAGAGAATCCACACTGGAGAAGGACTGTATGAGTGCAGTGAATGTGGGAAAACCTTCAGTTACAAGCACACGTTTGTTCAGCATAAGACAGTCCACACTGGAGAAAGGCCTTTTGGGTGTAGTGAATGTGAGAAGTCCTTCAGGTTCAAATATAAACTTGTTCAGCACCAGCGTATCCACACAGGAGAAAGACCTTATGAGTGCAGTGAATGTGGGAAAGCTTTTGGGTGCAAATCCAAACTTGTTCGGCACCAGAGAATTCACACTGGAGCAAGGCCTTATGAGTGTGCTGAATGTGGTAAATTCTTTAGACAAAGTTCCAGCCTTGTTCAACATCAGAGAATTCACACTGGAGCAAGGCCTTATGAATGTGGTGAATGTGGGAAATCTTTTAGCCAAAGCTCCATCCTCATTCAGCACCGGAGAGTTCACACTGGAGAAAGGCCATATGAGTGCAGTGAATGTGGGAAATCCTTTAGATAAAGCTCTAGCCTCATTCAACACAGAAGAGTTCATACAGGAGCAAGGCCTTATGAGTGCAGCGAATGTGGGAAATCCTTTAGCCAAAGCTTCAGCCTCATTCTACATCGGAGAATTCACACTGGAGAAAGGCCTTATGAGTGCAGTGAATGTGGAAAGTCCTTTAGCCAAAACTACAGCCTCATTCAACACCATAAACTTCACACTAGGTAAAGGCCTCAAGAGTGCAGCCAACATGAGAAAGCATACTGTTAACAGTCTCCTCTGATTCAATGCCAAAAACTTCACAACCAGGATAATTTTCTGAATTTGGCAAATGTGGGAAAGCCTTTAGCCAAAGATCTAAACTCATTGAGCATGAGAAATACTGCATAAGCTATTGGCCTTAGATCTTCGGGGAATGTGCTATCTCTTTGTTTAGTGTGATGTCACTAGAGAGCCTCTGTGAGGAGCTGTCCGCCATGAGTTCCAGGTATGTGAGAAGTTTTCAGGAGCTGCATTTCATATTTTAACCCGCTCAGGACCCTTGCCACTGCCAGGTGCTATGGTAGAAGTTGTCTCACCTCTACCACCTGGCAGGTCCTTGTGGCATGCATCATTCACCACAGCATGCTCAGAGAAGACAGATGTTTGTGTTCTCTCTGACAGGTTTTGGTGTGGACCTGACCTACTTTGGGCCCAAGGACCCAGTCTGGGAACTGCTGGTGGCTTGTAAAGTTTTACTTCCTTCATGGCATCGTTGGTCTTGTGTGATTTTTTTTTTTTTTTGATAGATTTTCTAGTCCCCAAGTCACTGACCTTTGATCTCTTTGCGTCACATTGCTCTAGTTTGTGCAATAATAAAAGTCTTATTGTTTAAGTCACCTTTAATCTGAAGAAGTTTATTCACTGTATGGGATGGGTTGAAAACAGAATTGAGCTCTGCCAGTGTGAAGGGGTAGATAACTTTCATGAGGGCCTGGGAGGAGACAGTATGATGTCAGAGAATACGTCTCTCTACAGTTGTTGCATAATCTGCATTTCCATCTGTGGTAGAATAAAAAAGTAAATATTTGGTATTTGTCCAAGTTCCTGGCACAGAGCTTCTAAAACCCTTGGAATTTCCTGAGTGATAAGAGTGTCTTTTGTATGATAATGAGATGACTCATGGTGGAGGCCAGTAAAGAGCTTCAGGATGAGAGCTGGTCACCAAACATTAGAAGGTTAGAACTTTAAGCTTCACCCCTGACATCTGGGGAGAAGGAGCTGAAGATGGAGTTCAGTCACCAATGGCTAATGATTTAGTCAACCATGCCGGTATAATGACACCTTGATAAAAATCCCTAAACAGTGGGGTTTGAGGAGCTTCCCTAGAGCCATGTAACTCCCTGGGCTCAGCAATCACTGCTGTAACATTTACTGCTCCTGTTGGCTAAAAAAAACTCAATATTTTGGTTAGTACTGGTTAGTCTACTAATTTCCACCACCTTCAAACCTCATGTCACTTAGTTGAGGAATGTCCAGATAATCTAGGACTTGTAGCCTGAGTTGTCCTAATTATCTCTAAATAGTTCAGTCCATCTACTCAAAGAGCTGTCATCACTGATCTATCCCTTAAAATCTTCCCAAATTCTGGTCAAGGACTTTACATGAATCCCTCAGCTGTCATCTGTTCTGGCACCCCCTTCCCCTCTTCTGTTCCTTGCCTGTGCAGTTTGGTATTCCTTGCTCATTATATTCACTAAAATCGTAAGAATGCCAAATAAATCTATCTATTACTTTATAAAGTTCCTCCAGGATTACTTCTGTCTATATTAACATTCTGCCACCTTTACACAGAATAGAAAATTATTTGATTCTTTTTTGACAACACCCTCTGCCTCCTAAATCTAAAATAAATCTCTTGTGGGCTCCATTCTGTTGAAATGGAAATGATGCCTCCCCTCAGTTTAGGGTCAATCCCTCCTTTAATGCCGCCTAAGGATGACTTCCCCATGTCTTAGCTTCTGAGGGGTTTTGTTCTTGGTTTATCAAATTTCTTGACTAATAAGCCACCCACCACTGATCTTTAGTCTCTTAATCTCTTTTACAAGTAACATTGATAGATTTCGTGTACTTCATGAAATAACTACCCTTCACTCTATGATCTAGTACATTTTCTGTTCTACCATTTCTCTCCCTCACTCTTTATGGTTAGACTTTTATGAACTTTTTCTCTCTGTTTCTGTTACCTCAACTCCTGTGTAGTCATATGCTGCATAATGATATTTCAGTCAATGATGGACTGTATTTCCCATGGTGGTCCCATAAGGTAGTACCATATAGCTTACTGTGTAGTAGACACATTTCTCAGAATGTAGCCCCATTGTTAAGTGACACACGACTAGTTCTCATTCAAATGAGAGTTTTTATCTTCACAACTTTGTCATTAATGAATTTCTAAACAATAATGAAAATCTAAGATTTTCCTTAAAGTTATTTTCATTGGCTTTTGACAACACTGATTTTTTTTGTGTATTCTTAACTGAATATAATGGCTTTAGAAAAAAAACGCATTCCCTTAATACTGTGAAGAACAAGAGCTCAATCCTCAGTCATTTCTCTCTTTGTGGTCTATACACATTCTCTTGGTGATCTTGTGCAATGACGTGGTTGTAAATATAAGCTCAAAACTTCCAAGTGTGTATCTCCTTCCAGAAATCCGGTGATAATTATCTAATGATCTATCTGCAACCTATTCCTGGACATCTAGTAGATACCACGGACTTAACACCTTCACACTTCTCCTGAGCTTTCTTTTTTAAAAAAAATTTTTGGTAGGGGCTGGCCGGGTGGCGCAGTGGTTAAGTTTGCACGTTCTTCTTGGCGGCCCGGGGTTCGCCGGTTCGGATCCTGGCTGCAGACATGGCACCACTTGGCAAAGGCCATGCTGTGGTAGGCGTTCCACGTATAAAGTAGAGGAAGATGGGCATGGATGTTAGCTCACGGCCTGTCTTCCTCAGCAAAAAGAGGAGGATTGGCAGTAGTTAGCTCAGGGCTAATCTTCCTCAAAAAAAAAAAAATTTAAACTTTATTTTTTTAGAGCAGTTTTAGGTTCACAGCAAAATTGATAGGAAGGTGCAGAGATTTCCCATATACCTCATGCCCGCACATGCATAGCCTCCCCCATTATCAACATCCCCCATTAGAGTGGTATATTTGTTACAACTGGTGAACCTCCAGTGACATCACCCAAAGACCCTGGTTTGCTTTAGGGTTCACTCTTGGTGTACATTTTATGGGTTTGAATAAAGGTATAGTGACATGTACCATTATAGTTCAATGCATACAGATTAGTTTCACTGCCCTAAGATTTCTCCATATCATTGCCCTAAAAATTCTCCACCTATTCATCCCTCCCTCCCTCTTAACCCCTCACAACCACTGATCTTTATACTGTCTCCATAGTTTCACCTTTTCCAGAATGTCATATAGTTGGAATCATACAGTATATAGCCTTTTCAGTTTGACTTAGTAATATGCAGTTAAGTTTCTTCTATGTCTTTTCATGGCTTGATAGCTCACTTCTTTTTAGTGCTGAATAATATTCTATTTTCTGGATGTACCACAGTTTGTTTATCCATTCACCTACTGAAGGACATCTTGGTTGCTTCCTAGTTTTGGCAATTTTGAATAAAGCCACTATAAATAGATATGTGCAGATTTTTGTGTGGACATAAATTTTCAGCTTCCTTGGGTAAATACCAAGGGATGCGATTGCTGGATTGTATGGTAAGTGTATGTTTAGATTTGTAAAAACCTGCCAGACTGTCTTCCAAAGTGGCTGTACCATTTTCCATCCCCACCAGCAATGATGAGAGTTCCTATTACTCCACATCCTCACCAGCAATTCCTGTTGTCAGTGTGAGCTTTCTTTTAACTCTGCTCTGGCCACAGCTTTCTAAAAATCTAAGGGTCATCCTTGACTCATTTTTCTCATACCTCAGAACCAGGCCTACAGAAAATCTGATTGGGTCTGCTTTCAATATACATCATGAATCTGACCACTTTTCATCACCATGCCTGCCCCCAGCCCAATTAGAGCCACCATCCTCTACCTCGGTTTCTGCATCTATCTGATCTTCTTTATCCCATGCTTATTCTTTTTCAGTCTATTCTCAACTCTCCAGCCAACATGACCCTTTCAAAGTATGAATCAGGTAATGTCCATCTTTTTTTTCCCCCTTGAGAAAGATTTGCTCTAAGCTAACATCTGTTACCAATCTTCCCCTCTCTTTTTTTTCCCCCAAAGCCCCAGTACATAGATGTATATTCTAGTTGTAAGTCGTTCTAGTTCTGTGTGAGCTGCTACCACAGTATGGCTACCGACAGATGAGTAATGTGGTTCCATTCCCAGGAACTGAACCCAGGCCGCCAAAGTGGAGCACACTGAGCTTTAACCACCAGGCCATCAAGGCTGGCTCAGGTAATGTCCATCCTTGATCAAAACCCTGGAAAGGCTCCTCATTTTACTTAGAGAAAATTCCAAATTTTTACAAGACCCTGAGGAGCTTCACAGGTCTCTAGCCCGTTTTCCTCTTGAACCTCTTTTAAACTCTGCCTTCCTCACTCATCTAGTTCCGTGGGCATCAGCACCTGGCTTTGCATGTGATATGACCCTGGCTGATCCCTGTGCTTGTATCATATGCACAAAAATGCCACATGGCTCAATTCTTCACCTTTTTTCAAGTCTTGCCTGAAGTATCCACTTGTCCATGAGGTCTCCTGTTACTACCCCATTTAATATTGCACCCTCTCGTTCCCTGCTCTTCCCCAAATCCAACTTTTGTCCCCCCAGGGCACCAATCATCATATAGCATGTTGTATACCTTATTCACTATTGTCTAATGTCTGCTTTTCTCAACTTCAATAGAACAAGTTCTTCCCCCCACACACCTCATACATCACATACACGGAGAATAATGTGTGATGTACTTTAGGTGCTTTTTATTGAAATTTTTATTGAACATTTCAATAAAAGTGTTTATTGAGGTATTTATTGAAGTAGGAAATAAAAGTTGCCTCACTTTCTTCATGTTCATTTGTAACACTTTGTCAATTATTACTTAATAGTTCTTTTCCTCTGCCTTCTAGGCTACAATTGGGCAGTGTCCTCAGAAATGAAAAAGAATTGTATTTGGGAGGCAAAATCCTCAGGTTGGCCAGAAACGCAGTGCAACCTTGGGCTAAGCTTCTTTCTCTTATTTCATATACCTTAGTGTCCTTGTCTCATCTGTCTTCTCCACCTGATACTTTTCAGACAACTTAACTTTGTTTTCCCCTAGATGTTCCTGCTTCTCTTTCTTTCTAAAGTAATTAATCACTACTAATAGCTTCTAGTAATTTGTACATTTTACAATTTTTTTTTCTAGAGATAATCTCCAGTCCCCATGCAGACACTGTCCCTGTACTTCCAGGTGAAATGATAATCACTCCCCAGAAGGGAGATGAGATCATGGAACCCACACCTTTATCTCAGAGATAAGATGCCCCCTTTACACACATGCTCCAAATCTGACCACGACGCCTGCTGTCCCAGCACGGAATGACATTTGGTAAGTAGAACTTACTTTTATATAAAAGAGAGATTCTTAGAGAAATATGATATTGCTTAGAAAACATTTTAAGAAGTATTATGTGTAAATATAATCTTATTTCCTGAGGTGAGAACATGGACACAAATATATGCAGAAGGGATATTTTCTGAGGGTTCCCAAAAAGTGGAGACCCAACATTCCTGTCCCTGGGCTCTCTGACGTCTGTCCTCTGCCTTCTCTGTCATAGCCCTCTCTGAATTTCTGGGGTTAGGGAGCAGGAATCATCAGATAATATTACCACATTAAATTCTACATGTGACCTTGTGATTTAACTGGTGGTAAAGGTTCTTTGATACTCCCCTGATATTAGCAGCTGCTTTGAATCCATTGTAGTTTCTAAAGTCATTACCCAAACTCAACTCACAAGCAGTAATAACTTGGTCTGTTCTAGCCACCAAGATCCCAGTCAGAGGAGCTGTTGGTAGGGATTATCCTGCCACTTTCCCAGGAAGTAAAATATGCTTCCTCATTGTGCCTTCACAGAAAGCAATTTGATCAAAGAAATGACATGGGACTTTATTTGTACATGAATGTCTGCATTTCTTAAAGGACATGTAGGACCAGAATTCACAGAATGTTTGTGTCCACGTTATTTACCCAAACTCTGTTGTTCTCCCTCCTGCTCAATTGAAATATGTAGTTGTTATTAAAATTCATTTTTATGATTTATCTTTATTATGATTATGATTCATGGGCAATCCTCATATCTCTTTCTCTTAGTTGAATTTGTTAATGAATTTTGTGTTTTTTTGAGGAAGATTAGCTCTGAGCTGACATCTGCCCCCAATCCTCCTCTTTTTGCTGAGGAAGACTGGCCCTGAGCTAACATCCATGCCCATGTGTGTTTTTTTAAAATTTTACCAGTTATTTCCTAAATTTTTCAATTGGTGTTATAAATCCTCTACTTTTTTTCCTAAGGAATAATTTAACAAAGTTATGTGCATATATATAAAATAAATGTTCTTTTCTCCTTCACTGTCCCACTTCCCTAAACTCACGACACTGGGTTAATGATCTGTTATCAATTATTGTATATCCTTCCAGAAATGTTTTGATTCATTAGCATTTACTTTTCTTAATTAATCTGTATTTTACCAAGATTCCAATGTTTCCCAAACTTTAATGCCATTACACAATTTATTATATTTTAATAATTTATTGCCTATTAATGTAAATAAGTGAAATATTTTTACAAAAATGAAGACAGTTCTTGTGTGATGAATCCTAATTTAATTGTCTGGAAAACATCTAACATTCAGGTGGTATTAGATATAAAAAATTGATATCAGGGCCAGCCGGTGGCAAAGTGATTAAGTTTGTGTGTTCCACTTTGGTGGCCCGGGTTCACAGGTTTGGATCCTGGGCACAGACCTATCATCACTCATCAAACCATACTGTGGCAGCACCCCACATAAAATAGAGGAAGGTTGGCACAGATGTTCACTCAACAACAATCTTCCTCAAGCAAAAAGAGGAAGATTGGCAATGGATGTTAGCTCAGGGCCAACCTTCCCCACAAAAAAATAAATAAAAATTGATATCTAATTAAATGTGGATAACGAAAAAAGACATTTTTATCTAATAATATTTTATAAACCAGAAAGATCCTACTCTTAAACCGTTATACACATTTTCCAACTGGGAAACCATAATTAATTCATTTTATGTTTCTCTAGATAAGGTCATGTGAGATTCCAATAAGACCATTTATTACTCAGAGTGAGGATGTGAACTTGAATTAAATATTTGGCAAATGAGTGTATTTTTACATATAAATGGTGTCTCCTTTTAAATTTATTATTCATTTGCCTGATAATTTCTAAGAAAAACCACATTTTATATTTGTTTTCTCTTCAGAAATGCTTATTTGTATAACTTTCAGTGTTAGAAAATATGTGATCATTTGGCTCATTGAGTAGGGTGAGCTCTTAGAATATAATTGATGGCCTCCCCTTTCCGTGGTTCTTATGTAAAGTATTTTCCATTATTTTGTGCATTTTTACATTGTAACTTTTTCATGCCTTTCATTTATATAAGTTGTATATTTTCACATATTCTAATAAGTTTAAAGTACTGTATGTCTTCTGTTTTATACATTGCTTAGTAAGTACTTAGCACAATCATGATTTCAAAGAATATATACACTCCCATAGGGTTTATTTGTTAGATTTAGATTTTTGTATTTATATACGTTTTTATTTTAAAAATTTTAAAGATTCTATTTTTTTCTGTTTTCTCCCCAAAGTTCCCCGGTACGTAGTTGTATATTCTTAGTTGTGGGTCCTTCTAGTTGTGGCATGTGGGACACTGCCTCAGTGTGGTTTGATGAGCAGTGCCATGTCCGCGCCCAGGATTCGAACTGACGAAACACTGGGCCGCCTGCAGCGGAGCGCGCAAACTTAACCACTCGGCCACGGGGCCAGCCCCTATTTTTAAAATTTTAAAACGTATATAAATGTTTTTGTCTGAATGGCATGCAGTAGAAATTTAGCTTTATTTTTCAAATGTATGTAAATATTTTAATAACATGTATTGAATAAACTTTCATTTTCCAACTAATTTTTAAGTTCATTTTTACTCACACTAAGTTCTTACTGTTTTTCATACCTGTAAATTTTTGTCTATCTTATATATAAAAAAATCTATCCAATTTTATCTCTCTCTTTCTATTTACCTGCATATCTCCCTACATATCAAATACTTTGCAACGTTTTGTACATCTGTTCATAATCTATTCCATCGCCTCAATTTGACTCTCTAATTATTGGCTAAAACAAGATATAATTGCATTTTTTTTAATAACTGATAGAATTAATCCTCGCATTAAACTCAATTTCATTTATTTCTTTTCTTTTTTACTAGCTCAGGAAACTTGTAAATATTATTATTTGGATATAAGTTACAGTATTTGAGCATACTTTTATTTATTTTGTGGATTTATTTACAATGTTAAAGCTTCCCATGTGGGACCATGGCTTGTTTCTGCTTTATTTAGATCTTTTTTTAAGTCATGCATTTTCTTTCAATGTTTCTTCTACATTTCTGTGATTTTATGGTTGAATCACATAATTAAGCATATCTTTCATAATATTTTTTGCTCGTCATATTTTTAAACACCATCTCTAGAAAAAATTCTAAATTACTACTTTTAAAAATTTTTATTTTTCCTTTTTCTCCCCAAAGCCCCTTGTTACAAAGTTGTATATTTTTAGTTGTGGGTCCTTCTAGTTGTGGCATGTGGGATGCCACCTCAGCGTGGCTTGATGAGGGGCACCATGTCCACGCCCAGGATCCAAACTGGCAAAACCCTGGGCCGCAGAAGCGGAGCGTGTGAACTTAACAACTCAGCCACCGGGGTGGCTCCAATTACTACTTGTTAAACATAGCATTTGTATATATATTAAATACTAGTATTAATAAGAATTCATTTTATTTATAGCGTTTAGCAATTATGCACCTGCATCCTTTCTGAATGTTAGGCATGTGATTTTGTGATTTCCATAAATACATCCAGGACTGTATTTCATCTTATTGATGGACTATGCCTGAAATATACTGAACAAAAATGGTGGCATGCAGCATTGCGATCTTATTTCTGACCAATTTTTAAGTGCTACTAATATTTAACCACTGTAATACAAAAAGAAAAAATAAAAGAAAGGCAAAACAACCAATACCCAGTAATTTTGGAAGAAATAAAAGTTGTGCATGAGGTGGTGTCCCCTTAGTAAACTGCATCTTTATTGCTAAGGCCTGTGACTGGGAGCCCAGGTATTACTCCTAAACAATAGATGTGTTTTGCCTGCCTGTATAGTGTTTTCATTGGAAGCTGATTTTTGTAAAAATTGAGAATATTGCAGAAACCAACCTGGATTTGTTGGTGTGATAATACAAGTAAAAAATTGCTCAGAGCAGAAAACACCAACCTACTTGGTTGGGTCTTGCGTTCTGTACTTTGCAACTCTACTTTTGTGGCTGGCTTTGCTTTTTTCACTTCCTTCTGATAATGAAGACATTTAAATTGTTAGTGCTGGCTTAGGAAAAATGGTGAGGAAAAGACTAAATATGAAGAGATTTCAGTGAACGCTTATCTGAAAATAACAGGGTTAAGTATGCAAAATAAAGTATGGTGCTGTAGAGAATAAAAGAACAAAGTTATAGCAAACGGTCAACAAACTCAGTATTTGTCAATTATTGCAACAAATACTTTCCAACTTTAATGCAGACCTTTTCAAACATCTACAAAAGAGAAGAGGGTAAAGGTACAAACCACATGAACCCATCACACAGATACAACAGAAATCACCCAGAGTCACAATCATTTTTAATCCATGAACCTCCCTCATCTCCCCTCCAGCAAATATTTGTAGGTTCTTGTATTTCCCTGTGGACCTCTGGACCCACCCATTAGGACATTCATCATGTACCTGTCACCTATGGGGTCCTACAGTCATATAATTATTGCCTCAATTTAGGTCATGTTCCACTTCTATTCCCCTTTTCTTTCATTATGTTTTTATTAGAAAGTTCATGGAGGAAAAGTTTAGATAGAAAAAAAGATCTTAATTCATTCCCCTTTATTTTCCCCTTTTTTAGTGTGTTGTTTTGGTCTTCTATCATCCTCCGAATGTAAGGTTATTTTTTAAAAATAGTGGTAGGGGCCGGCCCCGTGGCCGAGTGGTTAAGTTCTCACGCTCCACTTCGGCGGCCCAGGGTTTCACTGGTTTGAAGCCTGTGTGTGGACATGGCACCACTCATCAAGCCATGCTGAGGTGGCGTCCCACATGCCACAACTAGAAGGACCCACAACTAAAAAATACACAACTATGTACAGGGGGGCTTTGGGGAGAAAAAGAAAAAATAAAATCTTTAAAATAGTGATAAAAATGTATTTTTAAAACATGTTTATTTGTTTTAATTCTTTAATGAATTTAATTCTTTAATCACTATTTGATGCTGAAAATGTTATACGCTTTGCCACTGGGAATCCTTCATGTTAACTTTTGGGTCCTGTTTACATAACACCAGTGGTTTGGGGTGGCTCCTTTGTTTTCTTATACAGTAGGAATTCTGAGATCATTTTCTATACCTTCTACCCTAGATGTGAATTCATTCATTTCTTTAGCAAGCTCTGAAATATTTTAATAAAATGGTATGTGTACACTATATGTGTGTGTATATATATAATTACAGAATTAAGATACCAATTATTTTACTCAATATTATAACTGCAATAATTTGCTCTTATTTTGTTCACATATTTTTTAATATAGAATATATGTTCAAATTATGGTGTTTAAAACACAATAGAAGTAATTTCTTTTGGCTAAACCTGAATTTGGCACACATTTAGGTTTATTTATTTATTTTTTTGTTTTTATGTCTGAGTTGTTTTATAATATTTTTGTGACCATATTTAGTTAGAACGTGTAAAAAATTTCAAACCAAAGTCATAAACCAGATATATTGAGAGCAGTCTAACTTCATACTTTCTCTTCTACCCTGTCTCCACTGTCACCTACAGGTACTCATTTTTATAATTTTTAAATGCATTCTTCTATTTAAAAAATAGAACCATATACACATAGGAAAATGGATAATATATTAGTTATACTCCCTTTATTAGGAAAATAAGGCTAACTGCACACAATATTTTGACACTTTCTATTTTTCACTTAGTTGTATGTCCTGGAAATGCAGCAGTAGAGAGAACTTTACTCATCATGGCTGCCTAGTGCTCCATCGTGAAGATGTGCTATGATTCATTCAATCAGTCTCCCATTGTTTGACATTGGGTTCGTTCCAATCTTTGTTATTACAAATAATTCTGCAGGAAATTGTTTTGCACATATGAAACGTATGTGTAAATAGTCATATTGAGTTGAAAAATTATGTGATCAAAGAAATTTTCTTGTTATAGTGAGAGTAATCCAATTTTCTATTTAGGCTCCAAATTCCTGTGATTTGAATAAAATCAGCCACCAATATCCCCTTTAAATTGATGAAATGGTTTCTACTACCCTAAATTTGGAAATTATTTTCCTCACTCGGACTGGAGTTGGGATCTTTGGAAATTCCACACTTTTTTTGTCTTTGTATCTTTACTTTGCTCACTAGGCACATATTGAGACCCACAGACTTGATTCTCATCCAGCTAGTCATAGCTAACAACTTGGTTCTTTTTAATAAAGGCATTCCTTGGGCAATGGCAACATTTGAGTTGAAATATTTCCTGGATGATGTTGGATGTAAACTTGTCTTCTGTTTCCCACAGAGTGGCTAAAGGCATTTCCCTCAGCACCACCTGCCTCCTCAGTGGCTTCCAGACCATTAAGCTCAACCCCAATACCTCTAAGTGGATAGAGCTCAAGAGTAGAATCCCAAAGTGCATTGGCTTCTGCTGTTTCCTCTGCTGGATCCTGCCTCTCCTATTAAATATTTTTATTTCTATGAATGTTACTGGACCAAGAAAGAAAACATGTATGGAGAAAATTTGTGGATACTGTAATTCACCAATTCCAAACAAATTTGTAGTCTCACTACATTCAGTCATGTTCTCCTTCATTGATGTTACATGTTTGGGCTTCATGGCCTGGTCTAATAGCTCCATCGTCCTTGTCCTGCACAGGCACAAGCAGCGAGTCCAACCAATTCACAGCAACAGCCTTTCCCCAAGAACTTCCCATAAGGCCAGAGCCACGTTCACCATCCTGTTCTTGTGAGCATATTCGTCTCCTTTTATTTTCTTTCTTCCATTTTGTCTTTTTGGGTAACACTGATTGTGAAGCCAAGCCATGGGCTAATGAACACCTCTGCACTGATGTCTTCATGCTTCCAACATTTAGCCCCTTTGTGCTCCTTGGCAGTGACACCTTGCCTCTCAGTTCTGCTCTGCCTTCTGGGGAAGAAAAATAATTTTTCCAAGTATGGTTTCTGGACAGTAAGTTCCCTCTAGAACATCCTATCATTCATTTAATCAACGTTTGTATATTCGTAGGCTTGTGTTTTATGCCATATAATCTGTCACCACGTTGGGATTAAGTATGGGATAACAGCAAAAATAACCCTGGCCTCATACTGCTTTTAAAATTGCCAAAAAATGAACATGGCGTAAATAACAACTCAAAGAGGACTTTCCAAAATTGTGTAATGCTATTCACTAGAGAATATCAGGCAGTAATGATAATGACCGGGAGATTTTCAGGGTTTGGAAATTCTGGAGTAGAAACTCACTGTTGATTCAAACTTTGAAGTGACATCCAAAAGATTTATTTGCATTGTCAAAGCATGTTGAGTGAAAGGTGTTTCAAGTGAAAAGAAAATGACCTGGGAATACCCTGAATTGGTATGGCACAGGTGAACTTCAAAGAGTTAAAGAAAGTTCCTGGCATTTGGCAAAAAGTATCTCGTATTCAGTGTGGCAGGAAAGGAAAGTAGGAGATATCTTCTGGCAGGTGTTGGAGGTCATGTCAATAATCAAAACTTATCATAGGCAAGATCATGGATCTCTGAAAATTTTTGTCCAGTCAGTGAAATAATCAAAATTGCTCGTGATAAAATAATAAATGACTCAATTAAAATAAATTTATTTTGATACACGTTATAGTTTAGCACTCTTTTACCTTAGTTAACAATATTTTTTTCATTTAAAAAAATAAGGGGCTGGCCCGGTGGTGCAGCGGTTAAGTGCGCACGTTCCGCTTCTCAGCAGCCCAGGGTTCCCCGGTTCGGATGCCAGGTGCGGATATGGCACCGCTTGGCAAAAGCCATGCTGTGGTAGGCGTCCCACATATAAAGTGGAGGAGGATGAGCATGGATGTTAGCTCAGGGCCGATCTTCCTCAGCAGAAAGAGGAGGATTGGCAGTAGTTAGCTCAGAGCTAATCTTCCTCAAAAAAATAAAAATAAAAAAAATAAGTAGTAAAATAATTTCCGATTTACCGATATTTAGGAGTCAGATCTGACAAAGAGTCTCTTCTTGACCAAACTTTAGTCAGACTCCTCTGAATCCTCTTCCCAAATAGGTTTCAACTTTTGAACTTTGGTGACCAACTTTACATTGCTCAATTGTAGCAAGAATTCTATCAACTGAGTTTAGCCAGAATCCACCCCCCTTAATATCTGATCACCCTTGGTGTCTGATCAATTTCTTCCTCCCCACCATCCTCCAGGTGATAGCTGACCACCCTGTTCTACCTTCAGCAAGAGTCCTTTTAGGTCAGTTTAGCAAGAATCCTCCTTTACCCCTCAGATTTCCTCTTAGTAATTTTCCATCCACTCACCCCTACCCTGCTCCTTGGCTATAAATCCCTACTTGTTCACTCTGTATTTGGAATTGAGCAGGGTTCTATACTGAGGTCTATTTCCCCCCATTGCAGTTGTTCCTGATTAAAACCTGCTTTTACCACTTTAACTATTGTCCCGCTCTGGTTTTCTTTAACAAATATTGAAAACTATTATTTTTTACTAAATAAAATTAATTTTTAGGAAATTTTGTCAGTCATTGGTACTTAAAGGAAACTTTTGAAGAGTTTCATTTTCATTTCACCTGTATTTTTCCATTTTTAATAATCATTTGACTTTTATTAACACTAGCTTTACAAACATAATACTAGATCATTAAAAAGTATCTTATGTGGCTAAACATACAATTTTGCACTTCTATGATGTCTATTTAGTTGAAATTGTATTGAAAATTTGTTAGATTTTTGAAAATGTCTCATGTAAAATACAGTTTAACATATATAAATATAAAATCTGTACCTGAGTTATCTCAATATCATTTTAATACAATATATTTAGATAACATGGTTGTTATGAATGATAAATTATGATGAAATAAATTTCTGGCCTTTAATAACTTAAGAGAAACTCTGTGTCTCATAGAAAGAGCTATTTCTTTTTTTCTTTGGCCTGTGGTCCTCTAGTTGAAAATCTGCACATTTTCTTTAAGGAATTTAATTTGTATTAATATTTTTCATGGGCTCGAGGTTTTACATAAGCACTCAGTGGCTTACCTTGAATGGGGCTCTACTACTTAGTAAAGTAGAATCTTTAAATGCTTCCTGAACAAAACTGTGTGCTCTATATTGTCCCAGGGCGAAGTACCAGGCAAGTAGAGACCACTCCTATAACCCAAAACCCAGTGGAATTGTTGGAACTAGCCCATCCTCAACTGTTTACTTTGCCATGCCTTGCCTTTCCTGCAGAAGACACAATAAAGCCTCTGGCCTAGGCTTTCCCTTGGCTCCTGCCTCTGCCCCCTAACCAAAAACTGGTACTCCTTCTCTGGCTTTGCATGGTATGCTGTGCCTCTCGTTTCGAGGGGAAGTGTGAGTAACATTAGACTTTTCTTTCAATGACATCTACCTATCCATGTTGTCACTCAGTCACCTTTATAAATTAAGACCCAGGCACATATCAGCCTCCCTTGGCTGCATAATATTACATCTCACCCTCCCACTTCTCAGTGCCTTCACCTTCTCTCTTTTCTGTTGTGCCTACTGTAGGGGGGAAGAATATTCCTTTACCCTCTAGGTTATTCTGGCTGATCTAAGAATTAAATTGACATGAGACAGAATAACAGGAGAAAATCAAACAAACTTAATAACATGTATACATGGGAGAAACCCAGGAAAACTGAGTTACTCCACAAAATGGCTGAAGCCACCACCTTAAATACCATCTTCAGCTAAAGACAAAGGAGGATGTTGAGGGTAATGATTTGGGACTTTGAAGAGGAGGAAGGCAATTCACATGGAGATGGAAAAGTAAAAGTTTGGTAAACAAATATTTGCCATGCCTTGCAAAGACAATGTGACATGGGAGGACTTTGATCAAATGGGCCTTGCTAGGTTCCTCCTTATCTACTTTACCTAGGTTATTTTGTATTATAGGTATCTATGGCAATAGCTCCTTCCTAAAACAGGCCTTCAATCTTAAATTCTTTTAGGTAGTTAGGGGGAAGGTCAAAGTTTCTTCCTGAGTCTTTTGTTCTTAGAAATAAGCCAAAGAGACACATTTTGGGGTGGTAAATTCTGATCCCCCACTCTACCATATTCTAACATTGTATACAATTCAATACTTTTTTTTTTTTCGTGTTTCTTCCTCTGTCTTTCTTGATTACAGTGTAAGCTCCTTGATGGCTGGGATCTTTATTTCTTGTTTTCAAATTCGTTCCACATAGGATAGTGCCTGAAGTCCCGTAGGTGTTCATTGACTATTTGTTAGAGACGTGAATAAGCATGATTTACAGTATCCCTGTTCATCTTCACCATTCTGGGTACACTTTCTAAATGTTTTCTTTATTCTCTCTCAAAGCAGATATTCAGTGTTTTCAAGAATGAAAAGAAATTACATTTTGGAGACTGAACCCTGCTATCATCAAGGTTCCAGCACAGCCATGTGCTCAGCTTCATTCTCTCACTTCTCAGACTTCAGTGTCTCCAGCTCAAATTTTCCTGACATCTTAACTGTTTTTGCCTGTCACAGATATGTTCCCCAGAGCCGTTTTTGCATTTATCTGTGAATAACTACAGAGTTGTTAACTTTCAGCAATTTGAACAATTCACAAATGTTTTTCTTCCTTCCTTCCTTCTTTCTCTTCCCTCCTTCCTTCCTTCCTTTCTTTCTATCCCTCTCTCTTTCTTTCTTCTCCTTCTCTGCCTCCTCCTTCATCTTTTTCTCCTCTCTCTCTTTTTCTTTTACCATAAATAATCTCAACTCCCAATTCAGACACTGTCTCTGTAATTGCAAATGAAATGAGAATTACTTTGCAGCAAAGAAATGAGATCATAATATTCCAAATTTTTATTTCTGGGTTCAGATGTCGCCTTTGCACATTTCCTGTCACTAGGACCATGTCAGCCACTGTCCTGGCATACAAAAGCATTTATAATGGTTCTTTTCAGATAGGTGGAATGTTCCTAAAAGGAAATAAATATATCTCAGCTTTTAGGCTAAGAAATATCATTTGGATTAAAGAGTGCTGCTCCCTGGGTTGGACACCATCAGTGATTATACAGGTGTTGATGCAAATAATCAATAATCATTCTATAGTAGAGAGTTTTATTTGAGCCAAACTGAGGACTATAGCCTGGGAATGCAAAGTGCTCTGGAGCAGAGTGGTTTTCAGCACAACTATATCCAATTTTCAAAGAGACGTACATCAAGCATGACCAGGGGTGCATTCTTTCAAGGGTTCGTGGAGATATTTAGCTACAGATTAGCCCATACACAGCATACGCAGCGAGTCAACATGGCCTTGGTGCTGTGGGAAAGGAGGCATTCAGTCTTATCTTTAAAGAGTGCTGGCGTCAAGGGAAGGGAGGCATAAATTTTTAATCTGCAAAGAGTACATTCTTTACGTTAGGGTAACGATTAAAGCAGAGGTACAATGTATGTTTGATAGGCCATAAGTCAGGCTGCTCTGGTTAAAATAAAACTCAGGCCAAATCAGGTTCAAACCAGAATGGCTTCCCCATATACTTGAAAATGTAAAAATTGTTTTATATCAGAAGTAGGAAAGATGGCTTCCTTAACCTGTTTCAAAGTAGCCCAATAACCTTCCTCGTCTTCCTCCCAATGGCCCTGTCTGGAGTAGTTTCTGAGGAAACCAGAGGAAGAGCTCCAGTTAGTCCACTTGCTTCAAGGCGCTGGATATCACTCCTTCTTCCACTCCATACCCTCCTTGTCTGGAGGCAGTTCTCTCTTACACGGGACCCAACTGAAGTGCACAAAACTGACTTAAAGTTCTGTCTATATGTATTTTAAAAACAACAAAGAATATGAGTGGACTTAAAGCGACATTGGATGTGGTGTGTCCATTTGGTTTTGCAGCTTTGGGGGACATCTGAAAGAATGTTTCTAAACATTTCTTCAATCCCTGCAGTCTACACTGCACAGAATCTGGGTGTGGGCTCTTTCAGAGGGACGAGGCCCTGCCCCGTCCTCGGAGCCTTGAGGTACCCTTTCCCAGGGCCCCTTGCGGTGCCACTTGGCCTTAGCCCGGGCAGAGAGGGTGTCAGCGTGCTGCTAAAGCTGATTGCTCACGGGGAACTACATTACCCAGAAACTTCTGCGCCGCACAGGGCGGGGGGACACTGCTAAGGGAGTTTCCGTACGTGCGGAAGGCGTCTGGGCGGGACTTCCGGCATCTTGCTTGCGGCCGACATTTTGTTGGCTCTTAGAAGCATCCTAGAAAAATTTCGGGAGCTCTGGTTCCGTTCACAGGTGACTGAAGCGGGAAAGTGCGGGAGGAGAACCTGTCTCCACTGCAAACAGTCTCGGCAGTGGCATCGCCCGCGAAGACTCCGCCCCCGGGGCTGAGCAACGGCAGCGCCTGGGCCTCGACCTGGTACTCCTCAGGGCTCCGTGTGGTCCAGACTGTGACGGCGGCGGCCTCGGTGACGGAGCCGGCGTGGGTGAGCCGGCGTGGGTGGGTGCTGCGTTTCCCGACTCTTGGCGCGCGTCCCGACCCTCCCCTCCGAAGCATAAGGCCCCGACTGAGGGGTGCCTGTTAAGGTCATTGCGGCCCAGGCTCCAGGGCCTTCGTGGGTGGAACCCTCATCACTAACCGCCGGTGTGAGGAGGCGCGAGGGGTGGTCCTGGCCGAGCAACTCACAGGAGGGAAGCCTTGGAGGTGTGACTGAGCCGGGAGCATTTGGGAAACGGGGGTCTTCGTGTCTGCAGGGAACAGAGAGTGTGAGTGGTAGTCCTGCCTGGGATGGCCGAGTGAGGCGAGTACCTTTATTGCGAGGACGCTGGGAGCCGTGGAGGGACGTGATCTTGATGTGGGCTCTCGAGCCCAGGAGTGGAAAGAGTTCTTGGACTCTGGGGTCTGGCAGTAGTGCTCATTTGTTCAGAGAATAGCATGAGGACGGCCCCTTGGGCAGTGAAGAGATGCAATGGGTTGAGGGCAGGGCTAAACTTATGAGGCGTAGGTATCTGAGTTATTTCTTTACTAGACAAAGGAAAGATCATGTTAAAAAGTCGTTAAAATGGTATTAGTGCAGGTGGGGTGTGGTTATCGTGCTGTCCTATAACTTCAGATACGAATTAGGTCAGGACGTCCTATATTTCCCAGGGGATGATACAGATGGGCATGTAGGGCAGAATGCCTTGGGCTTCTCTCCTTGGGGCAGCGTTGATCCACATCATAAAATCCTCCCCAAACCCATTTGGCCCCGTAATCCTTTGGGGATATGGATGGTGGTCAATCTTCTGTAAGTTCTTCCTGCTGCACAGTGTTATAATGCTGTCCTTAAGTGGGGCCATAGGAGTACAAGCAGGAAGTTCAGTGGACTGGAAGGTTGTGCCCACAGAGTCCAAGGCTGACAAGGTACACAGATCCTCTGGAGATGAGAGAATCATTTGACGAGAAGTGACCCAGGAGGCAAAATTTTGTTGACATGTGGAAGGTAAACAGTGAAATAGACAACAAATTATAAGAAATATAAGCAATATGATTAACCCAATGAATAAGGCTTTGATAGTAATCCAGAGACGTGGACCTGACCAGTAGTCCAACCAATCATTTAGGGATAGGGAAGACTTAGACATGGGTTTAATTTGGTGACTCATATAGGATAGGAGACCAGAGATATTTTGATAATAGTCAAGAATGTAGACACAACATTTGGTTTTTATAATGACACAAGTGCCCCTTGTGCTGCTGTCAAGACATCCAGTGCCATTCGATTTTGGAGGACTGCCGTACGTACTTGGGATGCTTCTAAATCGAGCAGCAAAAGGCTGTGTTGTGTATTGTTTAATGCTTTCATGATAAGTTTGTTTAGGGCTTCCATGTGCTAGATGACACTTTCAGTTCCTAATTGGGGAAGGAAAATTGAGGCAAGGGGATCATACCAGTGAAAGAATGGGTCCAGCGTTTTTGTAAGTTGGGTAGGTTAGCAGGAGATAGAGTAAATGTAGTTCTACCTTGCATCCAGACAAAGCCTAGGGGTGCTTCATTCAGTCCATCCAGGCAGCAGCCAAGGCCATAAGTGGGAGCCACATAACCATTGAGTGCCCTTAGGGGCTAACCAGTGTGTTGCTCGGCCATCTCTCCCAGTCAGTCCCAAACCAATCAGTATTTTTTAAGGCTATGATATGAGAACACACATAACGGGGAGTTTGTCCCATAGGTCAGGTGCTATTAGGCCACATATCATAAGTGTGATTGGTTTGTTCCCAACATAGAGTGGCCTTTTGACTGAGTTGACCACTAGTAGGAGTGAGCCAAATACATTCGTCCCAAATTTGATATAGTCCATTCTGTGTGTATCAACAGGTTGGGGACTTTACCTTAGGAACTCATTGTTTATGATCCACCTGTGACAAGGCAAGTCTAGTTAGTATTTGGGCAGTAGAGTTGAAGGAAAAGGTTTGATTGTGGCCAGGGAGCTCCCAGGTATCAGAGACGGATGGCCACAAGGAGACATTATGATTAGTAATAGATGAATCTTGTAGAAGAGAAGAGCTAGAATCTAATATCCATGAATGTGTAGTATAGTTTCTACTGAAACACATTTTTTCTCGCTAAAATCAGCCTTATTTTTACAAAAGATACCCAAATTAAGATTAACTGTTTTGCAAAATGTGCATAGTGAAGAGAAGCATTGCACGCCAATCAGTACCCTGGAGGGGAGAGACCCACCAGGGGAGGCTACAAGTACTAGACAGAGGCAAGAGTCCGCAAACCCAACATGTGGTTTCATTATGAAGCTCATCATAATGTTGAGCCCATTTAAAAAAGGAATTGTCTGTAATTATAAAAGGAGATAAGAGGAAAATAATCAAGATAGGGCTCATTTTGTTCTAAAAGGTAGTTTTAAATCACCAGTTTGTTCACAAGAGTAGTCTAGTTGAACAGCAGGGTGTGGATCACCTTTATCCTGTAGAGAAATCATAGGTTTTATGGGAAATATGAGTCCAAGAAGTATTATCTTTTAACTTTACAGCTGTGGGAGTACTTAGAATGACTTGACAAGGTCCTTTCCATTTTGGGCTTAACCCACCAGAATTTGTCTTCCAATCCTTTAATTATACCGTGTCTCCGGGATTTATCTAGCAAGGTGTATCGACAGACAATGGTTCCAGCTTAGGTAAATGATTATCAACATACTCATTTAGTTCCTTTTGTATTAGGCCAGCCTCAACGGAATAGTGGTATAGTTGGTGGAAATCAGAGTCGAACACTATATCGGTGGATTTCCTTCCATACAGAAAGGGCCTTCCATACAGGATTTCATATGGGCTTAATCCTAAACTATTCTTAGGGGTAGTTCTCATCTGTAGAAGGCCAATGGGTAAGAGTGTAATCCAAGTTTCCCAGGTTTCGAGACTTAATTTGGAGAGATGTAGTTTTAGAGTAAGGTTTGCTTTTTCCACTTTCCCAGAGGATTGTGGGTGGCAGGCTGAATGCAAAGAGTATTTAATTTGTAAAGCTGAAGGGACCTGTTGTGTTATTTGAGCTATGAAAGAGGGATCGTTATCACTCTGTAAGGTTTGGGCAAGCCAAAACATGGGATAATCTCCCTTAAAAGGGCCTTTGTTACTTTGATTGCCCATTCACTTCAACAAGGAAAGACCTCAATCCAGCCTGTAAATGTATCAGTAAATACCAAAAGATATTTATAGCGATGACATGGAGGCATCTGAGTAAAATCCAGTTGCCAATCTTCCCCCGATAGGTGCCCCATTATCGTACAGGCCATAACAAAGGAGATTTACTTGAGCACAAGTGGCACAAGAACGGCAGATCTGCCTAATGATGGCCTGGAAATTATGTCCATCAAAGGATTTAGAAAGTATTTGAGTCAATGATTGTTTGCTGAAATGGGTAGCCTGATGAATGCCGTTGACTAATTTCCATTGAAGGCTTTTAGGTATGAAAATTTTTCCCTGATCTTTAATTAGCCAAGACTGTTTTGTTTCCTGGGTATATCCCTTTTCTTGAGCCAGGGTTATTTTTTGATTTGTATAAATAGGACTAATAAGGCCTAAAGCAGGGGGAATGGGGAGTAAGCTTAAAAGATTACTTTGTTTAGCTGCCCATTTAGCTTCCCGGTCAGCGAAGTTATTACCTCTTGTTCTCAAGGGATAAGATCCTTCTGATGTCCCTGGCAATGGACCACAGCCACTTGGTTTGGAAGAAGTACAGAGTTTAAAAGAGCCAAAATCTCTGTTCTGTGTTTGATAGGGGAGTTCTTTGTATTGAGTAATCCCCTTTCCTTCCATATGGCCCCATGTGCATGTAGCACCAAGAGGGCATATTTTGAGTCAGTGTAAATATCAATAACCATATCTTTTGCCAGATGAAGGGCTCGGGTAAGAGTGATGAGTTCAGTCTTTTGGGCAAACATATTGGCTGGAAGGGCTTGTGCCTCAATGATGTGCAAGGCGTTTACTATAGCATAGCCTGCCTTGCGTATCTCCTGTTCTATGAAGCCACTGCTGTCTATAAACCAGCTGTCATCCGCATTATCTGTGGGGGAATCCAGCATGTCAGACCTGTTAGAGTACACTTGTTCTATGACTTCAGAACGTGTATGCACCAAATCCTGGACTGGGTAGTCAGGACTTGGCATAAGGTCTGCCAGATTAATTGTTTGACAGACCTTAAGGATGATCTCAGGGGTGTTGAGGAGGATGGCCTGATATTTAGTTAGATGTCCTCCAGTCATCCATTGATGTCCCTTAGTTTGTAACACAGCTTGTACCTGATGGGGAGTCATGACTGTTAAAGGTTGCCCCATAGTTAATTTAGAGGCCTCCTCAACTAATGGAGCTGTAGCTGCTACAGCCCTTAAGCAGGCTGGGCATTCCAAAGCCACCAAGTCTAGAGTTTTTGAGAAATATTCAACAATTCAGGTCTTTGGGCATAGTCTTTGAGTAAGGGTACCAAGGGCTTGGCCCTGCTGTTCAGCAACATAAAGAATAAAAGGCTCGTTGACATTAGGCAGAGCCAGGGCTGGGGCAGAAGACAGTTGCTGTTGAATTGACTGAAAGGCCTTGTCCTCCTTTTGCGTCCATTCCAGAGGTTTTGTATCAGGTTCTCTGGTTGCGTCATATAAAGACTGTACTGTTACCCCAAACTCAGGAAGTCATAACGACAGAATCCTGCCATACCCAGGAAAGTGTGAAGTTGTTTTTTTGTCTTTGGTGGTCCAAGTTTGAGGATAGTCTTTTTCCTATTTATAGAAAGTGCCCGATGTCCTGGAGTTAAATCATAGCCCAAATAGGACACCTGCTTTTGTGAAATTTGTGCCTTTTGTGGGGCCACTCGATATCCCCGTTGGGCTAAGAAATTAAGGACAAGGACAGTATTGTGATCAGAATCCTCCTTTGTGGGACTACAAATAAGAATATCATCAACATATTATATTAAGCCACCAACAGGAAGTTTGACATCTTGTAGATCCTTGCCTAGGGCACTTCCAAACATGGGGACTATCCGGAAAACCTTGTGCGAGGACTGTCCAAGTCAACTGGGTAGGAAGAGCTTCATTAGGAAACTTCCATTCAAAGGCAAATACAGGTTGGGAGGTTTCATGCAGAGGAATACAAAGGAAAGCATCCTTTAAGTCAAGGACCATAAACCAGTTAGAGTTTTCTGGGATCTGGGAAAATATAGTATATGGGTTAGGCATGATAGCATGAATAGGAACAGTGGCTTCATTAATTATGCAGAGGTCCTGGACCAAACGATAATCTCCATTTGGCTTCTTTACAGGCAAGATAGGAGTATTATAGGGAGATTGACATCGTTTAAGGAGATTGACATCGTTTAAGCAGGCCGTGATTGAGGAATTTTAATATAAGGAGTTGTAATCCTTCAATTCCCTCTGGTTTTGAAGGATATTGCTTCTTATGGGGTACAAGAGAAGAGTCCCACAAGGTAATAGAGACTGGCTGTGCTGCTATAGCTCTTCCTGGAAGGGAGCAGTCCCAAACCTGGGGATCAACTGCTTCCCATATGTGGGGTGGAATATTAGAGGGTATCTGGGAAACAGGAGAGCTTGGAGAGAGTGTGGCAAACAGCTGTCCTCCTCATGTATTAGAATAAATTGGCTTCCTAATAATGGAGTAGGACAAGTAGGTAGGACTAGAAAAGTATGGAAAAACGTCCGAGTCTGATATTGGCAAGATAAAGGAAGAGTTTGATAACAAAACTTAGAGTTTTCCTCTATTCCGACAATTTTTTGATGGGACTTATGAGTTGGGCCAAAGTGTCAAACAAGTACAGAGTAAGTGGCTCCCATATCAATAAGAAAATTGATTTGCTTACCTTCTACATCCAGAGGAACCCAGGGCTGAATCTGTTCTATGGTGATGGGAGCCGTACTGCCCTCTGGGCCCATTCAGGCGGAGTCCTCAGGACCGCATCTCCGGGCAGGGAAGTGTGTTCTTGGCCCCTCCTAGCTCTGGAGACAAGGGCAATCACGCTTCCAACGTCCCTCTCGCTTGCAGAGAGGACAAGGCCCAGGAGGAAGGTCCTTTCTTGGGCACTGTCTGCTCCAGTGTCCAGATTGAAGGCAACAGTAACAAGGGGACTTACCTGGGCCTTTGGCATTGGTAATTTGAGACTTGGATCCCTGGTTAGCCCTTTTCTGTGGCATATCCACAATGGCGGCTGCTAAAATGTGAGCTTGTAGCTTACCCAGTAATTTTGCCCTTTTGTCCTTATCCTATTTAAGAGTCAAGTCCCGATCATTAAACACCTGGGTAGCAACCTCCAAAAGTCTCTGTACAGGTGTTTGAGGACCCAAGGCCAATTTAGTCAATTTTCAGCGTGTGTCTGGGGCAGGCTGACTAATGAAGTGCATGTTTAGAATAGTCATCCCTTCTGGAGAAGTAGAGTCTAGATTAGTGTATTTCAAATAGCTTCAGCTAATCTTCCTTGAAAAAGGGCTGGGTTTTCATCTGTTCCCTGAGTTATTTCCCAGAGTTTGCCAAAATTGACTGGCTTTGTAAATCCCTTCTTCATTCCCTCTATTAAACAAGTAATCATGATTCCCTTGTCTTCAATCTTCTTCATTCCTATAATCCCATTTGGGGTCTGTATTTGGTACTGCAGTGCCTCCTCCTGGATATTTATGTCTGTTTCTAGTATGTAAATCCTCTGCAAATTCATGTGCTCCTGCCCAAATACAATTTTTTCATCTGTAGTGCAGCAATGAGTAAGAATAATATAAATATCGTACCAGGTCAATTCAAACATCATGATGAGCTGTTGAAAGCCACCAATACGTTGGGAAGGGTTTTCTGAATATCTACCCAGTTGTGTCTTTAGTTGAGCCGTATCAGACGTGAAAATGGCACATGGACTCAAATGGTCCCCATTTCTCCCATTTGCTACCTCGTGGAGAAGGAAATGTCTGGGATTCTAAGAGGTCCCACTCCTCGTATGACCTGCAGGACTCGTGAGGGTTGAGGACTCGATTTTAGGTTCCTCCTCATAGGGAGGGAGTATTCTGGTCTTTGAGTCCTCAGGGGAGGTTAATTTGATAGGAGCTGCAGGGGTCTTAGGAAGAGGTCTAACAAGGCAGTCACCATCTAATATATCAGGCGTAGGTTTTTCTTTTTTCTTTTCTTTTCTTTTCTTTTTTTTTTTTGAGGAAGATTAGCCCTGAGCTAACTGCTTCCAATCTTCCTCTTTTTGCTGAGGAAGACTGGCCCTGAGCTAACATCCATACCCATCTTCCTCTACTTTGTACACGGGACGCCTGCCACAGCATGGCTTGCCAAGCGGTGCCATGTCCACACCTGGGATCTGAACCTGTGAACCCCAGGCCGCAAAAGCAGAACATGCTCACTTAACCACTGCGCCACCAGGCCAGCCCCTCAGGTGTAGCTTTTTCTACTTTAGTAGGGGAAGCTAGACATGTGTGACAAACCGCTCTGAGTTCAGGATCTTGATCTAGGGCCACAAATGCTTGACTAGAAGGAATTTCAGACCATTTTCCCAGGCAGCGGCAAAATAATTCTAATTGAAAAGTAGTATTAAAATTTAGGATGCCTGGGCTGGCCCCATGGCCGAGTGGTTAAGTTTGTGTGCTCCACTGCAGGTGGCCCAGTGTTTCATTGGTTCGAATCCTGGTCGTGGACATGGCACTGTTCATCAGGTCACGTTGAGGTGGCATCCCACATGCCACAACTAGAAGGACCCACAACGAAGAATATACAACTATGTACTGGGGGGGGTTGGGGAGAAAAAGGAAAAAAATTGTAAAAAAATCTTTAAAAAAATTTAGGATGCCATTCATGGGCCATTTTTCCTCATTCAGAGTAGATTGAGGCCAAACAGTATTACAGTAAAAGATAGGTCTCTTTTTCGTTAGATCTTGTGGTTCAAATTTTCTCTGGTTATTTTAAAAGGCAACCCAAAGCTGAGTCCTTAGGAATGGAATTAGAAACTCCCATGGTCCTAGGAAGCAAAAAGACAAGAGAAGAGAGATTAAAGAAAAGGATCCATTACCTTGAAATTCCCCCCTGAACCTAGGGCAGCATCCTATCTGTGTTCTGCCTTTGAGGTATAGCAAGGGGTGAGGGGGGCGTCCCCCTGCATTGCATCCCTTGTATATCTTCCCTATTATGCCTGGCAGTAAGAGGTGCCTCATGAATGGTCCCAGAGATAAAAGAATAGAGGAAGACAGTGAAGAATTTTCTGCCTGTCTGGGGGACAGTCTATGCAATTGCATCCTGGAGCCGTTCTCCCTAGAAGGGGTTCCCATACTCAACTGAAGGTTATAGTTTGGTACTTTCTTTGAACCGGAGGCTGGATTGGGACTTTCCCATGGTTCCGAGTGTGGTCAGGAGCCATAGGGAGGGATTCCAGTCCAGCCTTAATAAAAGAAACCTGCCACAGCAATCTTGGAGATTGGCAACCGTCCTAATGACTTAAGTGGTCAACCTGCACTCATGTAGAATTTATATATTAGAGATAGAATTAGGAAGGAATGGATTAATGCATTCTTCATCACCCTCAGACTTAAGGTACTGATTCTCTTTGAGCTGAATGCTATGGTTTGCCCCATAGAGTAGCCATGGGCAGCAAACGTGGATTCATACAGCTGTCCGAGAAGGTTCCAGATGAATAAGTGAATTTAGATCCATCCTTGGAAAAGAGGAAGGCACAAGGAAGAAAAGTGCACTTACCAGAACTTAAGCTCACAAGCCAGTGAAGCAAGATCCCCATAAAGGCCACCAGAAGAAATGATGTGGGCTCAGTGAGCCGAGGAGTCAAAAGAAAGATTTCTTGGACTCTTAAGGGCTGGCAGTAGTGCTCTTTTATTCAGAGAATAGCATGGGGACAGGACCCATGGGCAGTGAAGAGCTGCAGTGGGTTGAGGGTAGGGCTAAATTTATAAGATGTAGGTATGTGAGTTATTTCTTTACAAGACAAAGGAAAGATCATGTAAAAAAGTTGTTAAAATGATAGAAGTGCAGGGGGGGTTCTGGTTATCAGGTGGTCATATAACTTTGGATACGAATTAGGTTAGGACGTCCTATACCTCCCAGAGGATGATACAGATAGGCATGTAGGCCAGAATGCCTTTGGCTTCTCTCCCTGGGGCATCCTTGATCCACATCAATCTGATTAAGAATTTTAAAAGTATCCCAACATTCGCTCAGGGAAAACACACTAGGGTGGTGTGGTGGTGATGAGGATGGAGGCAGGGAGACTGGTGAGCAAGTCACAAACTTCTGGGCTTTTGTGGTGGTGGCTGTCCCAGAGCAGTAGCAGGAGGGTTAGGGGTAGAGAAGTCATTAAATTCTGCAGAGATTTTAAAGATAAAACAACAGGATTTCTTATTGCATCAGATATGACAGTGAAAGTAGAGAGCGAATGGCTATTCAAGTTTTCTTTTTTTTTTCTGTGAACATCTGAAGGGGTGGAAATTCGTAGGTTGGTACAGGGAGCACCTTTCAGGGGAATGAGGAGTTGGATTTTGGACATGGTAAATCTAAGATGTCTCACAGGCCTCTGGACATGCAGGTCTGGAGTTCTGTGGAATGAGCTGTGCTGGAGACCTCTGAGGGATGAGGCCTCAGGTCAAAGCCTGGAGATCAGATTTAGGGGAAGAATATTAAGGATATTATTTTCATGTGGTCCCTGAGGTGAGAAATTGGGGGTCAAGGAAGAAGGAGTGGACATCCCCGAGATTACCTCCAGAAAGGAAGGGTCCTGGCATGTGAAGGGTTCTGACTGGTGTCAGCAAGAGGAGAGGGCTGTAGCATGTTAGGAGCCTGGCCTGAAATGGAGAGCAAGGTGTGAAGTGCTATAGTTTTGCCACCCTGTGGACTCAGCATGCCCCCATAGGCACTGCCTGTGGAGCAGTGGGAAAGTCAACCAGGCCAGTAGAGCAGCCCCAGCCCAATCCAGGGCGCTGGTACATCAGTTCCCCAATTCCTCAGGTAAGGAGAGATAATGAACATTTCTAATGAGGGCCACCAGCAGGCTCACCTTCAGAGTATATGTACCAGGTAGGCTGGTTTGCTGAAAGGACTAGTGTACACCTGGCAAGTATACATAAGCAGGTCATTAAAAATAAAAATACATAGATATGATAATATCTTGGTATATAGATTATACCAATGCTTAATAAGTTGATTGAAGTGCTTGCCTGTAAGTATTTGGTCACAATGAAAAGTCTTAAATATCACGTCTTCTTAAAAGCTTAAACACAAACCCAGAATTTCAAAAACCTTTCACTTCATTTGCACCAAAAATACTTGTGATAATATTAAGTTCATGGACAGTAAAAGATAATTCCAAGTTACTTGACATGTACTAACATGACTAATACAAACAGCAGGCCTGTGAGGTGGGTACTACTATTATCCCTGCTTCACAGATGAGGACACTGAGACACAGATCTTTGTACATAGTCACACCGTGGTTCTGGATTGCTGAAGTTGAATCAAGGAATAGGGCCAGGAGGGGAGGATTTAACAGCTGAGATACTCATGGCAATAGGGACCCTTGACTGGGGCAGAGTGTGATCCTGGATGCATTAACTAAGCATTCTCTGGGTGCTGTGTGCAGGTTTGCATGTGGGAGATACCTGCGTTGTTGGTGTCCTTAGATACGAGGGAGATGTAGTCTAAAGAGTGACGTGTACATAAGGATGGAATCTGAATTCGCAGCCTGAGGGCTCTGGTACTGAGAGCTTTAGGGAGACTGCAAAACTCAAATTTGTTTATGAGAGACATAATCTCTGGACTCCAAGGAAACTACCTGGCAGGAGAACAGAACATTTGGGCCCTGCATGCCAGGCCCAGACCATACAGTGTCTGTCTGTCCACCTGCCTGTTGTTCTAGGCTGGACAAAATGATTAACAAGAAATGAGGAAAGAGCAGGCACCAATCACACAAGGGCCTGCTACCTTGTCTAAGTTACAGAGCTGGGGAGGAAAGTGAATGTGTGGTGTTAGACCAGGAGTCTGGGGGAAAGCGGCTGCCCCTGTGCTCAGTTGTCCATTTCATGCAGGGTCATGTGACTTTTGAGGATGCGTTTATGTATTTCTTCTGGGAGGAGTAGAGGCTACTTGGTAAGTGTCAGAGGTTCTCATATCACAACGTAATGCTTTCTATGCTTTGTGCTTAATGGTCTTCCTGGGTAAAGCCCCATGTATCCCACTTTTCTGGGCTGTGCTCTGCTTTTGGTTTTTTCCCCCAGAGTGCCATTTTCTTCCCATGGCTGGGCGACAGGCACTGCTGTTTGCCCTCATTCCCACACATTGGTCCCTCGGGTGCCAGGGCTCAGCTGTGTATACTGCCTCCTCCACTACCTATGCTCCCAAACTTCTGCTGCCCCAAATCTTTGTCAGAAAGGGTTTGAGGGTCGGGAGTCTTGTGGTAAGCCCAAAGGATGCTGCTCTGCTTGGCCTCTCCTGGGTTGGTCGCTCCATCTGCATTCATGATAGCTCTGTGCTCCAGATTGTGCCCCTTTCATTGACATTTCCTTCATCTATCTGTGTCATGAATTGCAGTCATGGTCTTTGCTTATGGGGCCCACTGGGCTGTTCCTGCAAGACATTTCTGATGTTTATTTTATGATGTTTAGTTTTCTTTTAATGTCTCATAGGTGGGCTGCTCTGGGTCAGTGCTTTCCCACTCACTTGCCCTGTCTTTCCCCTGTGACTTGTATCTTACAGACCCTCTGTGATTGCTGAACTGTAGCAGGGGAAAGAAGTCTGAGTGCCTGACCGAGAGGTCATGACTCTAGCCACAGCAGGAGGGGCTTGGACGGGCTTTGGTGAGTGGGAGCTTGGGGAGGGGTGTGACTTCAGGGCTGGGTTCAAATAGCAGCAGAAACCTGTCCTGTGCCCAATACTGTTTAGTGCCCAGGCTGTAAGCCATACTTTATTTCTGTCTTTTTGTCCCCATTCTGAACTTACATACTCATCATTTCTATTCTGACCTACCATCCAGGCCAAGTTGACCCCCACTCACCAGTGCCCTCTCCTGCTCCCTCTGCAGTGCTCTCCTATATTGGACAATGCTAATATGTCACGAGACAGACACATTTCCTTAAATAGTTCTTCAATACCAGTTACTCATTTCAAATCAGAAATTACCTGGGCATGGACTTACATTTCTATATAGCACTCAGCTATTGCCAGTAGCCAAGGCCCTTCTAAAAGTCATTTGCAGAGTAAGTTGGAGATCCTGCCTGCCTCTTCTCCCTCAACTCACTCCATCCTCATGTCTTTATCCCTTGTGAGCCCTTCCCCATTCTGTGATTCTTAGAGCCCAGTACTACACAGCACTTCTTTCTTTAACCTGATCCCAAATCTGTCATCCTGCCAGCAACCCTATGGACTCAGTCCTCTGTGTGCTAGACACACATTTGTGACGGGGTTGCCCCCTCTCACCAAAATCAACATGCACTTCAACAGCATTTTTTGCCTTTAGATTGTTGGCGTGGAGTGGCAGATGAAGAGGCACCTTCTGAGCAGAGCATTTCTGTAGGAGTGTCACATGTTAGTACTTCCAAGGCAGATTCATCAACCCAGATGCCTCACCCTTGTGACATATGTGGCCCCATCTTGAAAGATATTTTGCACCTAGGTGAACACCAGGAAACACACCATGGACTGAAACCTTATACATGTGGGGCATGTGGGAGACAATTCTGCTTCAGTGAAAACTTTCACCAGCACCAGAAACAGTACAACGTAGAGAAACCCTTAAGAAGAGACAAAGGCAAGGCCTCGTGTGTGAAGAACTGTAGAGTTTGTGAGGACCCTCACTTGTCAGAGAAGCCCTTTACATGTGAGGAGGAGCAGAAGAACTTCCAGGCCACTTTGGGTAGTCACCAGCAAAAGGCTACCCACAGCAAGAGAAAGAAAAGGAGCACTGAGAGTGGAGAGGCCTTTCACATTGGACAAATGCATTATAAGTGCAGTGAATGTGGGAAGGCCTTCAACCGCAAAGACACACTTGTCCAGCACCAGAGAATCCATACTGGAGAAAAGCCTTATGAGTGCAGTGAATGTGGGAAAGCCTTCAGTCGAAAAGCCACACTTGTCCAGCACCAGAGAATCCACACTGGAGAAAGGCCGTATGAGTGCAGCGAGTGTGGGAAAGCCTTTAGTCGTAAAGACAACCTCACTCAGCATAAAAGAATTCACACTGGAGAAATGCCTTATAAGTGTGGCGAATGTGGAAAATACTTTAGCCATCACTCCAACCTAATCGTACACCAGAGAGTTCACAATGGAGCAAGGCCTTATAAGTGCAACGATTGTGGGAAAGTCTTCAGACACAAATCCACACTTGTTCAGCATGAGAGTATCCACACTGGAGAAAATCCTTATGTTTGCAGTGATTGTGGGAAATCCTTTGGTCACAAATACACCCTTATTAAACACCAGAGAATTCACACTGAGGTGAGACCTTTTGAGTGTGTGGAATGTGGGAAATTCTTTAGTCGAAGCTCTGACTTTATTGCACACCAAAGAGTTCACACAGGGGAAAGGCCTTTTGTGTGCAGCAAGTGTGGGAAGGATTTCATCAGAACCTCCCACCTTGTTCGGCACCAAAAAGTTCACACTGGAGAAAGGCCGTATGAGTGCAATGAATGTGGGAAAGCCTATAGCCTAAGCTCCCACCTTATTCGGCACCAGAAAGTTCACACTGCAGGAAGGCTTTAGGGCTGCTTTCAACACAACAGGACTCATAGGTAGAGGAGCACTGTGATTACCCTTTGAGAGGGAGATGTCAATCAGATGTTGATGTTCATATATCTGAACTTTGACACTAGAGAGATACCTTATGAATGCCAGGTACAAGGGAAGCTTTCAAGGCCTGCGTTGCACTTTGAGACCTGCTCAGGTTCCTTGCCAGATTTGTCAGTGTCAATGCCTGTGGCTAAAACCATCTCAACTCTACCATCTAAGTTACCTTAATATCCTCAGGAAAGGCAGAACTTTGTTTCTCTTTTCTGTCCCTGGAGGAAATTATAAGAAATCTGAGTTAAATATGGTCCTCATTGCATCCCAACTGACTGGGAAAGGTGTGGACATGACCCATTTTTAGCCAAGAGGGCCTGAGCTATGTTCTGATAGCAGAAAAGGTTTACTTTCTTCATGGACATTTTTGGTCTTGTATGATACTTGTGACAGATTTTTCCAGCCTTCAAGTCACCGAATCTGGAGAACTCCTTGCCTCGTTACTCTAATTTGTGCGATAATAAAGACATTATTTAAGCCTCTTTTAATCTTGGAAGTTCTTTTTACCGTTTGGAGTGGTTTGAAAACAACTAGGCACTGCCAAATTGAAGAGGTAAACACTGGCGGGGGGCGGGGGTGGGCCTCCGACTTTGTGTCCCTCAAATGGAACAGCATGTTGACAGAAAACTCAGTCCAGTTTTGTTGTTAATTTCCATTGCTGACAAAAGCTCCTTAGGTGAAAATTCAGGGCTTTGTGGGCCTGATTTTGTCTAAATTTCAGTTATCACAGGGCCCAGATCTCACATTGAGGAGGGTGCTGTTGTAATAACCTAGAGTGTATTTGGGAGTAGCACACATTGAGTGTCTTGTTTCCAGCTTATGTTTCATATTCCCCAGCAGTGTTGAGGGGAAGCTATTCCTCGGGACCTGCCATGTGCCATATGCCCTGAAGGCCCGAATCTGGTACAGAAGCCACTGGCTATAAGCCCTGCCATGTCCAGGAAGGAAACAAAATTGATACAGAAACACTTGGTATGTATAATTGGGATTGGAGAGAGTGCAGCAAACAAGATTGGATGTGTACATTGTAAAAAACACATCCACAAACACTCTGGTCACTGTGGTTGTATGAGATTAGGATGTATGGAAATTCTCAGGGTCTCCAGGGCTGTCACTCCTAGGACTAAGGTCAGTGACAGAGCAAGAAATGTGAAGTTTTCCTCGATTCCTATGCCTCCCTGTGCTCTTTACCTGATGTCTTTGCTGTGTGGGCAAGGATTCTAGGACTGAGAGTAGAGAGAGACTCTGGTCCAAGGGTATAGATTTTGTGACCACCCAGAATTCCTGGTGACTTACTTGGAAACAGCTTTCATTGTTTGCCAGTTTTTCTTGCTACTGAGGAAGAGGTTCTCTTCGCAAGGCTTTTGGAGTGAGAGGGTAGTCACTATAGTCATTGCTTAACAATGAGGAAACTTTCTGAGAAATGTGTCATTAAGCAATTTTGTCATTGTGTAAACATCATAGAGTGTACTTAAACCTAGATGGTATACTACACACCTAGGCTATATGGTATTGATCTTATTGGACCACTGCAGTATATGAGGTCTGTTGTTGACAGAAATATTGTTACGTGGTACGTGACTATATTGATGCTCAAGCTTCTGGTTTTCCAATGGCAGTAGGAAACTCAGACTTTTAGGTGGAATCGTCTTTTATAGTTTCAGAGTAGTCAACATGCAACATACTGCACATCCTTAAAGTGTACAATTTGGTAAGCCTTAATATATATATATACATATGAAATCATCACCCTAGCCATGATGTTGGACATATCCGTCACCCCCAAAGTTACCGCCTTCATAATCCCTCTCTCAATGCCCTTCCTAATAGTTCCCCACCAATCCCTAGGCAACCATCGATTTACTTTGAATATAGATAAATTTGCCTTTTCTGGAATTTAAATGGAACCTTAAAAGTTTATTTTTGTTTCCTGTCTTCTATGTAACATAATTATTTTAAGAATCATACATGTTGTGTGTATGAATAGCTCATTCTCTGTATTGCAGAGTAATATTCTGTATGGATATACCACAATTTATCACTTTATCTTAATTGACATTTGGGGTTTTTTTTTTTTCTAGATTCTAAATATTAAAAATAAAGCTGCTGCAAATATTCATGTACTAGTCTTATGGACATTTAGCTTAGGGATTTTCTAATCAAAAGTGTTGAAAGCATGGGCTTGTCTTTTCTTACTGATTATTATAAAGTGTGACAGAGAAGAGATGAATATAGGGAAAACTGTTAAACAGAAAAGACCCAAGACTTGATGATTTGGGAAATTCTCAGCCCATCTTAATTCAAAAGACATTGAAATTAAGAGATTCATGGTCAAGAAAGCATCTTCTAGAGAAAAAGCTGAGGGTGTGGCTGCACAACGTTTTTAAATATCTCGTCAAGATCAGTAGATCAGAATATTGAGTCACAGAAATCTCAGGGCCAGTCTTCCTCAGCAAAAAGAGGAGGATTGGCAGTAGTTAGCTCAGGGCTAATCTTCCTTAAAAAAAAAAGAATATCCATTCCAAGTGAAGGCTGTCTCATAGTAAAGGCTGGAGAAGCCCAGTAGCACCAGTTGTCCTGCCTCTGTAAGTTCCTCTGCACGACAAATTTCTCTCAGGTTAGAAACCAGCAACATGTAGACAACACCTCAGAACCAGGGACCCAAATGAAGTTTATCCTCTTTGGTCATGGGGACGTGTTCCCTCTGTGCAGTCAGCCTCAACAGCAGAGTCCCTGGGGCGCTCACTGGGACCAAGTGCAAGTCATCAGTGTAATAAGTATCAATGAACTTGTACAAACTGCCCAACAATCATCTTGAATGTATAGGTACAAAACAATACCAATAATCAGTGTGTGGCTTTGCCCATGAGTCACTGTTGTGCAAGTACTTCAGCAAAACAGCTCAGGCTTGTTCCAGGCCTGCGGACTCAACTCTCACAGAACATTCTACCCCTGTGACCAATGGCCTTCTTATGTCAAGACAATCAAGTTTAATTGGACAGCAAGCACTTGCCCAATATCATATAATCTGATAGACGATTAAACTCACAGACTATGCATTATGTAATAAACAGTGAGTGATCAGTATGGATTTAAAGAGACAGCTGAAGCATGAAATATTACCAGCAAAAGTGTTTTCCATATTTTGTTCTAATTTTACAATTACTTTGCCTCCTTGATCTACATCTATCTATACTTTATGGTATATACATGTTGAGCTATTAAGAATGTAACTAATTTATTATTGATCAACTTAAATCTTCTACAGGTCAAGTCTCCTACATAGAGATAGCATCCTGTGAAACGAGAACCGAAAACCAGAGCCACATTAGTATTATTCCATGTAGTCATAGTCCAATCAAACAAATGCTGTCCTATGAGTTTTGAAAGATACTATTAAGCATGAGAACAAGGGAATCATAGAAGTAAAGGATGGAATAATCTATGCCAGGAAAATATTTATGAGAATATAGATGTAATATATCAAAAAAGAAAAATCCTTCTTTCAAAACCATGTCATAATTTGGGATAGAGATGATCACTCTCAGGTGATTCAATTTGCTGTGAAAACATGGTAATGCAATACCTGCACCAAAATAGCTTTGCATAGGAAGGGCACAAGGGATAAAACTTCCTGGAGGAAATGACCAATCCGAATCTGACCCTGTGCTTGGTCAAATCTCATGTTGATTTGAGCCATCGATGATCTATTTTTGCTTTTACAAACTGGATTGTAAATACTGTCTTCTCCATAAGTAATAGTGTCCCACTCACTCCTTGGCCGAAAATGCTCCCTGCCTCTTCCCTGTCTCTTACTTTTGTGCAACAGCATCTCAAGGGTATTTTCTGTGCTCCCTGTTTTCATCTCCTGAACTCTGATTTCATTTCTGTGGAATCTCACCCTGTCTTATGACTGATATACCATCTATGATCTAACAGTTCTCAAAGTATGTATTCAGCCTTGCTTCTACTCCCAAATTTCGGACTGATAGCTAATTCCCTAGTTGGCATTATCCTTAGATGTCTAGTAGGCACCTGAGACTGAACAGGTTCATAACCAAACTCCTGATCTTCCCTAAAAACCTATGCCAACTCCAGCCTTCCCTATCCCTTTTGATAGCAACTCAGATTCCACTTGCCCAGGCAAAAAAATCCCAGACTCATCCTTGAATCCTCTGTTTCTCTTCACACTTCACATCTATCCCATAGAATTCCTGTTGGCTTCACTTTCAGAATTTACCAGGGTTTTGACCACTTTTTATCTTCAACCCTGCTCCCTCCAAGTCATCTCGCACCCAGAATCTTCCCTTCCATGGTGTATTCTCAACAGAACAGCTGCGTACCACTTCTGGGCTCTGGGCTCTGCCTGCCTATAAAACTAAGCCCTAACTGTTACAGGAGCCCATGGTGCCTGCAAGATTTACCAGTTCTTGCCCCCTGACTCTGTCTCTCAACCCTCTCCTTCTAACTGCCCTTAGATGCATCACGCTGCTTGCTCTTGCCTGGGCATTCCAGGCAGGCTCTTGGGCCTCTGGGCCTCTATACTGGCTATTTCTTCTGCCTGAAAACAAGATGTACACACAGCTCAACCCCTCCCCTTCTTCAGTTCTTTACTCAAATATCCTCTAATTCATGAGACCTCTCTCCTTACTATTCTAGCTACCATTGTCACACATCCTACCACAGCACACACCACTCACTATGCTCGTTGTCCATAGTGGCATTCCTTTTTAGCAGAGTATCAAAATTATCTATGTTTCTGTTTGTCATCCTCAACTAGAAAATAAGTTACTTGAGGACAAGCTTCTTTACCTGGTTGGTTTCCTGATGTAACCCATTCACTTACAAAGTCCCTGGCACAGAGGACTTGCTTACCACGTGTGTGCTAGAGCAAAACTTGAGTGGTTTTTACCCTCTGGCAACTTTTTCCTGTCTTTCTCTCTCCCTCTCTCTCTCACGCACACACACACCCCCCAAGGCTGTTATTGTGTAGGTTTCTTGGGAGTCAAAAAATAATTTTGAGGAAAGGAATGAAGCCACTCAGGATGGGCAGGAATCAGCATGCATTCTCTGCTTCATTCTCTTGCTCCTTAGACCTGTGTCATCTGCTGGCCTTCCCATGACACCGTATCATTTTTTAGACACCCAAAATAAAACTTTCTTGTAGTTATTTCTGTTCACTTCATCTCTTGGATAATTTTACTAACAAACATTAACTGCTGTCAGTGTTGTGCACAAATCACAGTTGTTTTTCAGACATAATCTCAAATCCCTATGCAGATACCATGAGCTCTAAGCATAGTTACAGGTGAAATGATAATCACTCCCCAGCAGGGGGATGAGCTCACTGAGTCTCAAACCCTTATCTTAGTGTCCAGTGACCCCTTTCCAACCAGCATGGATGCTGCCCCTGCAGTCACTGCCCTGGCATCAAACATCAATTCGGTAAGTAGGTATTTTTTTTCAAATAACTGTTAGGCTCTTAGAAGGAAGAGAATCCATCTCATCGTCTTATATTTCCAGTGGGAAATAGTATATGGATGAAACAGTTCTGCTTCATCCAACAGTTTATGATGAAACATGAACACAAATAAACAGAGGCGGGAGGGAGGTGTTCTGAGGGATTCAGAGGAATGCTGTTGACCATGCCTCACTCCTCTGGGGCTGCCTGGCGTCCCCCCTCCATCTTTCTGTGGCCTGAAATCTCTTCTACCATGTCCCTGACAAACCCACTGACATTGAAACTATTTCCTCTAAACCTCTTCTCTATAGGGACATGAAGCGCAATAAGATAACATAGCCAGTGGCTAGTGCTGGCATTTGGTTTCTTCTCCTCTGGGAGCCAGTTGCACTTAATTGGTCTGTAGTAGAGCGTCTCCAAATTTCCACCCTCCGTGGACAATAGTATGCTTTCATCTCTGCTATACAGAAATAAGTCTCATTGAAGGAAAAGTGACTAAAAGACTACAGTTTTTAAATGTGCTTTGATATTCCTATTCATTTAGTAATATAGTAACGTATCAGCGCTCAGACACCTCAGCTTCTCTGCATCAGCGGGGACTCTGAGAGTCACCACAGCTGTCCACCCACAATTAATAAGATGGTTTGTTATTCTGGCATTCAAAATTCTAACCAGCTATGTGCTTTACCCTTTTCCCGTGAGCAGGATGCTCTTAATGAGGCTATCCAGAGAATACCTGTGAGCAGGGGAGCGCTGAGTCCTTAGTGGACAGATGGGATCAGTAACCACAGTAATTTGGGGATTCTCAGTTGAAGTCTGGATAATGCAAACTTTGTTAATTTTCACACCAAGTCGATTGACCTACCCATTTATTATGTAAACTTATCTTTAATTTAATTTGACTCTTTCCCTTTTCCCTTCACTTAGTTTGCTTCATTGATCTAATTCTATTTGTCATTTTTATCCTAAATGTGATTCCCCATGTTTTCTTTTTAAGGACTGCTATGTCAATATCTGCCACGAAAGTTCTGAAGGAGCCATATGTTTGTAACCTTAGAGTAGACGTTCCTCTCTGATGTGCTCTGCCACTCCTCTGTGTCCTGCTCTCCATCCGGAGGGTGAGCACTGCCGTCATTGCTGTGGATTCTTTCAGAAACATTTGATTTATTTCGAAATATGCAATACCTTCTCTCTTACTTGCTCTTCTGTCTTAATCATTCTCTCTATTCCCTCTACAAAATACACTCACTGAAGTCCTCAGAGCATACATCATTGTTGTTTGGAGGATGTGTTCTTTCACTCCTATTTCTACCCAGAGGGTCTTATGTTTATCAAGAGTCAGTTGATTTCTTCCCCAAATTCTTAATTCTAGTTTTTGCTTTTAAATTTTAATTATGTGATTTATTTAACAAAATGTACACCAGTGGAATAGGATTGCAAATAAAAGTTTTATTTAAAATATTCCTCATTTCGAACATTTGAAAACTGTATAAAAATCTAGATCTTTACAGTAACATTCCATATGAGTTAAAAGTGGCTGTTAAAACTGTAAGTGATTAGGCTGTGATATATATCAATAACATTCTGTACTCCGAAGGTTCCTGAAACATTTTGATATTTTTAGTCCACTTAAAGAACTCTAAAATAGTAATTGCATTTAATCATTTTTTTTATAGATACAAAGGATGACACAAAATATTTATCAGGGGATCCATATTAAAATTTCAATATATAAGAAATTATGGAAAATTATATACCTTAATGGTGAAAAATCAAAGCTCATTTAATATTTAATGAATATTTTCATAATCACATGAGATGAACATTTAATGTTTTTATGATTATTTTTCTCCTAGAATACTTGTTTATAACATTTTTTAGAATTTTTGTCTTTTATCAAACTTATTAATATGGGCACTGAGAATTGTCAGGATAGCTTCCTCTGTTAATATAATTTATTTATTAAATGTTTTAATTGAGTTGCATGAAAAAGTCTCTTTTGTTATCCTTTTTTAACAATATGTATTTTTTTAATGATCTTAGATCTTTCAAAATTATTTCATGGGAAGACTGGGCTCAGGAAGCCATCAGATAGAATTTGTCTATGAAAAAAGACATTCTCTCATCAGCATATTAGTTGCCCAGAAAGGGAGTCTGTGCAGAAAAGGCAAAATAAATGCTTGATATCATCCCCCTTATCTATGAGTCTTCAGAACTGTTTTCCTTGAAATACTCTTAAGGTTATGCAATGTTGGATTATTATTTTTATAATATCATTGGGGCATATGGGTTTTTAACTTAATGATGTGTTTCAGTTCATTCGTAATCATCTTTGGCAGTGAGAGCCCTTTCAAATTGGCACCAGGGCCCTTTACACATAATCACATTTTGTTATCTTTGTTATCTTCCCTGCTGTCTTGTTTGAAAAAGTGTTTCACCTTCATCTTGTAAATTTTCTGTCCCAGACTTGAGATCAAGCTTCTTGTTCAAAAAACTCTGGTTCCTTTTATGAAGAAGTTGTATATAGAATTGACAATATAGGTGATAGAGGTGCTCATTGCAACTAGAACCTTTCCCTGGAAATGGAGTGGAAAAAATAGGTTTAAAAAATATGGTGTTATGGCTGCATACTGATTCTTCAAAACAAAATTAATGATATAGAGGTTTTACAGGACTTCATGGTTTTATATTTATATTTTATTTCTTGTTGCTGGAAACCTTATTTCCCAGTGATGCTGTTATTATTATTTAATTATATCTGTTTAAAAACAATAACCAAATTAGAAAAAGAACAAACAAAGCCCAAAGTCAGTAGAAGAAGGGAAATAATAAAAATTAGGGCAGAAATAAACGATATTGAAACAAAAAAGACAGTAGAAAGAATCAATGAAACAAAGAGTTGGTTCTTCAAAAAAATAAACAAAATTGACAAACCCTTAGCCAGACTCACTAAGAAAAAAATAGAGAAGACTCAAATAAATAAAATTAGAAATCAGAAAGGAGAAATCACAATGGATACCACAGAAATACAAAGGATCATAAGAGAATACTATGAAAAACTATATTCCAACAAATTGGACAACCTAGAAGAAATGGATAAATTCTTAGACTCTTACAACCTCACAAAACTGAAGCAGGAAGAAATAAAGAATCTGAATAGACCAATCACAAGTAAAGAAATCGAAACAGTGATCAAAAACCTCCCCAAAAATAAAAGTCCAGGATCAAACAGCTTCTCTAGAGAATTCTACCAAACATTCAAAGATTTAATACCTATCCTTCTCAAACTATTCCAGAAAATTGAGGAAGATAGAGCACTCCCTAACACATTCTATGAAGCCAACATCACCCTGATCCCAAAACCTGACATGGACAACACAAAGAAGGAAAACTACAGGCCAATATCACTGATGAACATAGATGCAAAAATCCTCACCAAAATTTTGGCAACCCAAATACAGCAATACATTAAAAAGATTATATACCATGATCAAGTGGGATCTATACCAGGGACACAGGGATGGTTCAACATCCACAAGTCAATCAACGTGATACACCACATTAACAAAATGAAAGCAAAAACCACATGATCATCTCAATAGATGCAGAGAAAGCATTTGACAAGATCCAACATCCATTTATGATAAAAACTCTCAATAAAATGGGTATAGAAGGAAAGTACCTCAACATAATAAAGGCCATATATGACACACCCACAGCCAACATCATACTCAATGGGCAAAAACTGAAAACCATCCCTCTGAGAACAGGAACAAGACAAGGGTGTCCAGTTTCACCACTCTTATTCAACATAGTACTGGAGGTTTTGACCAGAGCAATTCAGCGGGAAAAAGAAATAAAAGGAATCCAAATAGGCAATGAAGAAGTGAAACTCTCACTGTTTGCAGATGACATGATCTTATATATAGAAAACCCCAAAGAATCCATAGGAAAACTATTAGAAATAATCAACAGCTACAGCAAGTTTCAGGGTATAAAATCAACATACATAAATCAGTAGCATTTCTATACTCTAACAATGAACTAACAGAAAAAGGACCCAAGAACTCAACCCATTCACAAGTGCAACAAAAAGAATAAAATACCTTGGGGTAAATTTAACCAAGAAAGTGAAAGACCTATACAACGAAAACTACAAGACTTTCCTGAAAGTAATTGATGACGACATAAAGAGATGGAAAGACATTCCATGCACATGGATTGGATGAATAAGCATAGTTAAAATGTCCATACTACCTAAAGCAATCTACAGATTCAACACAATCCCAATCAGAATCCCAATGACATTCTTTACAGAAATAGAACAAAGAGTCCTAAAATTGATATGGGGCAACAAAAGACCCCAAATTGCTAAAGCAATCCTGAGAAAAAAGAACAAAGCTGGAGGCATCACAATCCCTGACTTCAAAGCATGCTACAAAGCTACAGTAATCAAAACAGCATGGTACTGGTACAAAAACAGGTGCACAGATCAATGGAACAGAATTGAAAGCCCAGAAAAAAAACCACACATCTATGGACAGCTAATCTTCGACAAAGGAGCTGAGGGCATACAATGGAGAAAAGAAAGTCTCTTCAACAAATGGTGCTGGACAAACTGGACACCCACATGTGAAAGAATGAAAATTGACCATTCTTTTTCACCATTCACAAAAATAAACTCAAAATGGATCAAAGACCTAAAGGTAAGAGCTGAAACCATAGGCTTCTAGAAGACAATATAGGCAGTACACTCTTCGACATCAGTATTAAAAGGATCTTTTCGGACACCATGTCTTCTCAGATGAGGGAAACAATAGAAAGAATAAACAAATGGGACTTCATCAGACTAAAGAGCTTCTTCAAGGCAAGGGAAAACAGGATTGAAACAAAAAAACAACCCACTAATTGGGAAAAAATATTTACAAGTTATTCATCTGACAAAGGGTTAATCTCCATAATTTATAAAGAACTCACACAGCTCAACAACAAAAAATCAAACAACCCGATCAAAAAATGGGCAGGGGACATGAACAGACATTTCCCCAAAGAAGATATACGGATGACCAATAGACACATGAAAAGATGCTCACCATCACTAATCATCAGGGAAATGCAAATCAAAGCTACACTAAGATATCACCTTACACCTGATACAATGGCAAAAATATCCAAAACAAAAAGTGACAAATGTTGGAGAGGTTGTGGAGAAAAAGGACCCCTCATACACTGCTGGTGGGAATGCAAACTGGTGCAGCCACTATGGAAAACGGTATGGAGATTTCTCAAAAACTTAAAAATAGAAATACCTTATGACCCAGCCATCCCACTACTGGGTATCTATCCAAAGAACTTGAAATCAGCAATTCCAAAAGTCCCATGCACCCGTATGTTCATTGCAGCATTATTTACAATAGCTAAAATGTGGAAGCAGCCTAAGTGCCCATCAACTGATGATTGGATAAAGAAAATATGGTGTATATATATATACAGTGGAATACTACTCAGCAATAAAATAGGATACAATCGTCCCATTCACAGCAACATGGATGGACCTTGAAGGTATTATGTTAAGTGAAATAAGCCAGATAGAGAAAGACGAACTCTGTATGACTCCACTCATAGGTGGAAGTTAAACATAGAGACAAAGAAAACTGATTGGTGGTTACCAGGGGAGAGGGGGGTTGGGGGGAGGGCACAAAGGGTGAAGTGGTGCACCTACAACGGGACTAACAATAATGTACAACTGAAATTTCACAAGGTTGTAAACTATCATAATCTTAATAAAAACTTTTAAAAAACCCCAATAACCATATTTTTACTAACTACATGACAAAAGACCACAGTTAAAGAATGTTTTTTTTTTTTTTTGTCAGAATGTTGTCTTTAATCTATATCTGACTTAGGAGATTTGTTTAAAACTCTTGTGTTTAAAAGTAACTTAAAAACAATTTCTCTCTGCATGATTACACCGCCAACTCTCTATACAGTCAACTTCGTGTTTCTTTATCTCCTCTTTTGGTTCTGTGGATACTTTAAATGTTTATTTAATATAGTGTTGTAGTTGTTCCAGAGTCAAGACTTTAGTGTGAGATGATTCAGAAAAAGTCACCTGTTTGTCAGTTGCCATACTGTGGTCATGGCTCACATAAAAGAACTAGAAGGACGTACAACTAGGATATACAACCATGCACTGTGCAGCTTGGGGAGGAAAAATATAGATATATATATTGAATCCTACTTATCAATAAAAGGGATAAACTACTGATACGTCATCTTGGATGACTCTCTGAGGAGTTAGAAAAGCCAGAATACAAAATGGTTGTGATTCCTCTTCTATGAATTTACAGAACAAATAAAACCTAAAGTGTGTTTTTAAACTATCAGAAAAACAGTTGCCTCTCTAACAGGCAATTGGGAATTTTCTGGTGTCATGGAATTGATCTATACTTTTTGGGGGACTTGAATTACATGGATAAATGCATTTGCCAAACTCTTCAAATTGTACAGTTAAGGTTTGTGCATTTTCCTTAGTATAAACATTACTTAACATAAACATTACTAAAACTATATATTTCTTGAACTCAGGCTAATGATTTTGCTTGTGCCATTGGCTGGATAGCATTTGTGAACCTAATTTCATTGATTCTGAGAGAATCTAGAAGCTATGGCTCACCAGTAGCATTAAACCCATCTAATGCCTAGAACCTAGTTTCTCAATACCATTCTCCACAAAAAGGAAGTAAAACTCCGTGGAGAAAAGGATGATTCCTGAGCAGGGCAAGGAATTTACAAGATGACTCTGGAATTTCTTGTTGCACCAGAAAGAAGTGCCCAAAGAACAATGATGACCTGACCCAAGGGCAAAGAAGCCAGCTTGAGGGAGCTCTCATTGGCCCAATCTGAGAACACCTGAGCATCAAAGTAAATAATGACAGTCATGTATTATAACACAATGAAGTATTTAAGAATCCATGTGGATATGAGTAAATGAACGAATAATAAGGGGAATGGAAAGTCTATCCCAAGTAGAATATCAATTAATAAGTATGGACTGAGAGAGTTAGAAAATCATCAGTGTGGGGCTGGCCCCGTGGCCGAGTGGTTAAGTTCGCGCGCTCTGCTGCAGGCGGCCTATTGTTTCATTAGTTCGAATCCTGGGCGTGGACATGGCACTGCTCATCAAATCACACTGAGGCAGCGTCCCACATGCCACAATTAGAAGGACCCACAACGAACAATATACAGCTATGTACCGGGGGGCTTTGGAGAGAAAAAGGAAAAAATAAAATCTTAAAAAAAAAAAAATCATCAGTGGCTTTTAAAACTAGGGGTGAAAGACTGATATGGATCAGGATATTTACATAGTTTAAAAATATCTCCTACTAGATATTTACTAAATATAGTGGGAAAAATAGTAGATTTAAAGTTGAGAGGCCTGACAGAATTAAAGTACCAAAAACTAACATCATCAATATTGAAAAACAGGAACATCATGTGTGCCTCTTGATATGATGCCACGAGAACAACACACTATTCCTTTTGTTGTTTCTCTGCAAAATATTCAAAAACTTGTTCTAAAAAATTGAAAACATTAAAGAAATAGAGGAAAAATTTCAAAACTAGTGGGCCTGTAATCTCAAAGTGTAAGTCCAGAGAATTCAGCTGAAGGCTGGGGAACTGTTTTATCAAAGGAATCTAAAGAGACATGAAAACTAAATGATATACATGAATTTGAATTTGGTTCTGCACAAAGGAAAATACTTAAGAAGGACAATATTGGAACAAATGATGGAAATGTATTATGTGTTGTTTAAATAATAGTATTGTGCCAATATTGAAATTCCTAATTTTGTTATAGTACTCCGATTATATATAAGGAAATTTCTGGGCTTTCAAGAATTATGCACTGAAATATTCACTTGTAAACGGGAAAAAATCTTTCCAAATTATACACCAATTATTCAGAAAAATATATATATGTATGTGTATGTATAAACACACATGTAGGAAATGTATTTATGTAGAGAAAGAGAGACAAAAAAGGATAAAGTAAATGGAGCAAAAGATAAACAATTGGTAAATTTGGATAAAGGGCCTACAAGTGTATCTTTTAAAATTCTTGCAGCTTTCCTATAAGTTTGAAATTATATCAAAATTTTCAAAATGCAAAAATTATTTCATGTGTTTCACGCTTAGTAGGAAACAGGATCTATCATATAATCAACTCAAATGAATCAAATAGTTTGACATAATTTTGAATCTTCTTGACATTTTAAAAATAAACTAGAACTAGAAGGGATCCTCCTTAAACTTCTAATAAGTATCAAGAACAACAAAAACCTCGCCACAAACACCAAACATAGGATCCATTCTTAAAGTATTTCACCTAAGTTCAGGGATGAAAGAAGAACCATCGCGGTATCTATTGTTCTTGAACTTTAGGCTGTAAGGACTATTTCACAGATAACAACGAGAAAAAATATACATCGACATGGATTGGAAAAGAAGAAATAAATCTGTTTTTCCTCATCTTGTTAAAGCATTTTCTAAGATAGTATCATCATTTTGAGTCTTCCTTTGATCTTCCTCTTCAGTTTTGTAAATCACGCCTACTCTCATGTTTGATTATACCTATGTCCTATTCTTTTCCCTTTCCCATGGAGCCCAGCAGCTTCTAATAATGTGCTGCATAATAATAATATGTAATAACTTGGGTGCATCATTTATTGTCTGTTTCCCTCAACCAGAATAAAAGTTCCATGAGGGCAAAATTATTTTAATGTTCTATGTACTGATATATCCCCTGTACCCGGAAAAGTCTATGACCCACATAAAGTTGAAAATAAATATTTCTGGAAGCCCTGAATAAACATGTCGCTGTAATCCTCCTATCTCTTTGAACCACTCTGGCTAATCCTCCTAACTGTTCAGGTACAGTCCTCGCTTCAGTCTCAGTGCCTCAGAGTCTCAGGAACAAAAAAAGAATCATATTTTGAAGACAAAACCACCAAGATGATTTCAAATCCAGCAGAGCCCTGTGCTCGATGTCTCTCACTTATTCGATCTCAGGGTCCTCTACTTAATTTCCACCGGGATTATTGTTTATTTCAAATGTGTGGTCCCACTCACCTTTCCGCCACTTCTGTTGGATATGTTTATTCACTTTAATAGCTTTCAATAATTTGCGCAATTCATAAATGTTTTTCAGAGATAATCTCCAGTCCCCATGCAGACATTGTCCCTGTGCTTACAGGTGAAATAATAATCACTTTCCAACAGGGAGATGAGATCGTGGAACCCAAACCTTTATTTATCTCAGGGTTGAGCTGCTCCTTGCTACCTCTGCACCGGTGCTGCCGGGCATCCACTTCCCCAACAGCAAATGCCGATCAGGTAAATAGCGATTGTTTTCAGATACGTGTCAGATTCTGAGACGGACTTCATCAGGAAAATTCAGTCATACATAGGAAAAAGTAATTCTGTTTTTTGGGATTGGAACATAAAACCATAAACACAGAAACAGACACACACACACACAGAGGTATATTCAGGACAGATTTTTTTTTAGGAAACCCTTGGCATATTGCCGCCCTCATTCGCTTGTATTGAGCCTGCTTGACATCTCTCTTCTCTCTCTCTCCTGTTGCAGCCGTCTCTGAAATTTCCTCTCCCTTGTCCTGACTAAACACAGAGACCCTCGTTGTTTTCACTCTCAAGGCTTTGTGCTACAGGCATGAGAGGAGCAATAAGATAGAGAAGATGACTCCTGGCTGCTGAGCCGACATCTGGTGTCTGAGTGACAGGAGCTGGTATGTGCATTTTGTTTTGTGTGGAGAGAGTATGTTGGGCTAAACGGAGTCGGTAATAATATGCCTTTAAAATTCTGTCTTAATTAGAAGGATGTTAACATTTATTTAGAGAAAAGGAACGCTCATTCTATCTCCCACATCAGGAAAAATTAAAAGCTTAAAGAAACATGTGGCTAACTATTATGCTTGACAAGAAGTTTTAGGGACATCTTAGACATTTTCTGCCCCAAACCCAGAAGCATCACTTATCTTCAAGCTACTTTGCTTTCTATGACTGAGAAGTGGCATTCAGACATCATAACTTGGTACTTTAGGTGGTCACTCCTATGGACTTGTTTATGATGTTTAGACTCTTTCAATGAAAAGAAATAGGGAATGCATATGTGTTTTAACTTGTACACTACATGCATTATTTCTCCCAAAATTTATAGGGTTTTGAGGGGTTTTTTGTTTGTTTGTTTTAAAGATTTTATTTTTTCCTTTTTCTCCCCAAAGCCCTCCAGTACATAGTTGCATACTCTTCGTTGTGGGTCCCTCCAGCCGTGGCATGCAGGACGCTGCCCCAGCATGGCTCGATGAGCAGTGCCATGTCCGCACCCAGGATCCAAACCAACGAAACACTGGGCCGCCTGCAGCGGAGCGTGTGAACCCAACCACTCGGCCACGGGGCCAGCCCTGGGTTTTGAGTTTTTATTTTAAAATTTGTATGTATTATTTTGTCTTATGCTGAAAGTCATGTTTACTAATTATGTTAATAGACTTTATATGTTTCTAATAGCTTATGTCAGTATAATTTGCAAAATATGAGTATGGACAACAGTTTAATATATCTGTTAGGTATTTTTGCTTTCATATGTACCTCTGTGTAATACGAAATGTTTTTTACAAGTACACATGGAACACTATGCTGGTAGACAGTAAGGGTAATTTTTTCAATTAACTTTGAATTTTATGGATTTTGATATCTGATTTTGATTAATATTTTTCAACAGTTATGTGATATGTGTATATTTGAATAAGTCAAAATGTAACACAGACTACTTCATGAAGCCTAGTTTACGTTTCTATCCTTCCATCCTGTTCAATCTCTGCCCCTGTATTTATAGTCCTCTACTTTCTTAAAAAAAAGAAAAGGAAACATACTCTACTCATGTCTGTATCTTGCCTTTTTCATGTAAGAACATATAGTGGGGAAAATCCGTCTCTGTGCACAGAGCTCTCCTTCCCTCATCGCCACAGCTGGGGAGAAGCCCGTGCTGCAGTGCTGCCACCTGCATCTACGTGGTAGGTGGATGCTGAGCCTTTTTACAGTCCTAATCTTCACTGCGTTGCCTTTGCACACGTGGGCAAAAATTCTAAATACCCACTTAAAGTGAGGCTATATGAGATGTAGGCTAAGTATTGAAAATTGAGGGACATGGTGATGGTGACATATTTATTTTCATTTATTTAATTGTTCATTCAATACGTGTCCTCTAGGTACTGATGTGGTGTTTTCTGCCAGTTTGGAAACGAGGATTATCTTCCTCACTCAGACAGGAGTTGGCCTTGTGGGAAATATCTCTGTTTTTTGTCTTTATAACTTCACTTTGCTCTCTAGACATAATTTGAGACCCACGGATGTGATTCTCATGCAGCTGGTTTTGGCCAACACCATGGTTCTTTTCTCTAAAAGTGTACCTCAGACACTGGCAGCTTTTGGATGGCGATATTTCCTGGATGATACTGGATGTGAACTTGCCTTTTATCTTCACAGAGTGGACACAGGAGTTTCCTTTAGCACTATCTGCCTCTTCCATGGATTTGTTACCGAACCTGACGTGAGTTCGCTCACCCGTTGCGCAGCAAGCCAATCTCTGACACTGGGTGTGTGGAAGAAAGTAGGAATTTTATTTTTTTGCACAGTGCTGAGCAAGGAGAGAGGGCAGCTAACGCTCAAATCCCAAACTCCCCAAAAAGCTAAAAGGAAGGGTTTTTATTTGGGGCTTTAGGTAGGGGAGGGGGAGCATATGGCCTTGCTGGTCGGAGCTTTCCCACCAGCCTGTCTTTGGCCTTGAGACACTTGCAGAGAAGAGAAAGCCTGTGACCTTGCTGGTCAGCAGCTTTCCCACCAGCCCATATCTCTTTGCGGGAGGAGATAGTCCAGGTGCTTGTCCTTGACAGTGTCTGTCTCCATGGAGGATAGTGGATTCTGGAGCCAGGAAGCCAGAGAGTAAGCAGGGAATGAGTGTTTTGGTTTTAACCCCATATATGCTGGGTTTAATGTGGGGAAACTGATATCCAGGTCGGTATCAGATTCCAGGCCATTAAGCTGAACCCTAGTATTTGGAGATGGATGGAGCTCAAGATTAGATCTCTAAAATTCATTGGCTTCTGCTGTTTCCTCTGCTGGATCCTGCATCTCTTGATAAATTCATGTATTCCTGTAATATTAAATGGTCCATTGAACACGAAGAACTTTAATGTGAAAAATGATTATGGATTTTGCTCTTGGCGTATGCAAGAGGGTTTTATAGGCACAATATACACAATGATATATTTTTCCCCTGACATTATGAGTTTAGGCATTATGGTCTGGGCCAGTGGCTCTGTAATTGTTGTCCTGCACACATACAAGCAGCAGGTCCAACACATTTGCAGCAACAGACTCTCCACCATACCCTCCCATGAGGTCAGAGCCACACGCACCATCGTGATCCTCGTGAGCTCTTTGTTACATTGTATTCACTCTACATTGTTTTGACAATTTGGATGACTCTAGCTGCATATCGAGGCCAGTGGATGACGAACTTCTCTGTGCTCGTGGCCTCATGTTTTCCAACACTCAGCCCCTTTGTGCTAATTCTCAACGACATGCGTATCTCTCAGTCTGCTTTGCCTGCAGGACAAGGAAGACTATTTTCTAAACTGCCTGCAGTGCTATGAGTCTGTTCTCTTCATTGCATTCAAATATTGATTTCAACTTTAGTTAATATTGAGGACCTCTTAAATGTCAGGAGTGTGTGACACTATTGCATATAAGGGCAGTAATGTCCCTGTTTGCATCAATCTTAATGTGGAGCTAAAAATGAACATCATGTACATAATGAAACAAAGATTCCTCAGTCTAACTGTTAGGTTCTTCTATGGAGAAGTTTCGGACATTTTTAAATAGTGGAAGGGAGAGAAATTGCTGAGCTTAACATCCGAGGGAAGTCTTTCACTTTGGGCCTTGTAGAGATTTCAGGAAAGTTTTTTGTTAGTTTTGTTTTGTTTTATTTAAATGTGTTTTTGAAGTATTATTGAATTCATCTTTTTGACTGGAGGAAAATCACCTGGAATGACCCATGTAAGGAAGGCGTGCAGCCATACCGGAGTGGGGCGAATCTCCTACATGTGGAGTATGAGAGATGGGACAGCAGCAGGAAATGAGGAGGGTGGTTGTTCTGGGAAGTCACTTAGGACAGGCCAAGAAATCTGAACTTTTATTTTTTTAACTTTTTATCGCGATTACGATAGTTTACAACCTTGTGAAGTTTCAGTTGTACATTATTGTTTGTCAGTCATGTTGTAGGTGCACCCCTTCACCCTTTGTGCCCACCCTCAACTCCCCTTTCCCCTGGTAGCCACTAATCTGTTCTCTTTGTCTACATGTTTAACTTCCACATATGAGCAGAGTCATACAGAGACTGTCTTTCTCTTTCTGGCTTATTTCACTTAACATAATACCCTCAAGGTCCATCCATGTTGTTATGAATGAGATGATTTTATCCTTTTTTATGGCTGAGTAGTATTCCATTGTATATATCTATACCATATCTTCTTTATCCAGTCATCAGTTGATGGGCACTTAGGTTGCTTCCACGTCTTAGCTATTGTAAATAATGCTGCAATGAACATACAGGTGCATGGGACTTTTGGAATTGCTGATTTCAAGTTCTTTGGGTAGATACCCAGTAGTGGGATGGCTGGGTCATATGGTATTTCTATTTTTAATTTTTTGAGGACTCTCCATACTGTTTTCCATAGTGGCTGCACCAGTTTGCATTCCCACCAGCAGTGTATGAGGGTTCCTTTTTCTCCACAACCTCTCCAACATTTGTTACTTTTTGTTTTAGTTATTTTTGCCATTCTAATGGGTGTAAGATGATATCTTAATGTAGTTTTTTTTAACTTTTTATTAAGATTATGATAGCTTACAACCTTGTGAAATTTCAGTTGTACATTATTGTTAGTCCTGTTGTGGGTGCACCGCTTCACCCTTTGTGCCCTCCTCCCAGCCCCCCTCTCCCCTGGTAACCACCAATCAGTTCTCTTTGTCTCTATGTTTGACTTCCACCTATGAGTGGAGTCATACAGAGTTCGTCTTTCTCTATCTGGCTTATTTCACTTAACATAATACCCTCAAGGTCCATCCATGTTGCTGTGAATGGGACGATTATATTCTATTTTATGGCTGAGTAGTATTCCATTGTATATATATACCATATTTTCTTTTTTTTTTTTTTAACAATTTTATTTTTTTCCTTTTTCTCCCCAAACCCCCCCGGTACATAGTTGTATATTCTTCGTTGTGGGTCCTTCTAGTTGTGGCATGTGGGACGCTGCCTCAGTGTGGTTTGATGAGCAGTGCCATGTCCGCACCCAGGATTCGAACCAACGAAACACTGGGCAGCCTGCAGCAGAGCGCGCGAACTTAACCACTCGGCCACGGGGCCAGCCCCATATGCCATATTTTCTTTATCCAATCATCAGTTGATGGGCACTTAGGTTGCTTCCACATCTTAGCTATTGTAAATAATGCTACAATGAACATAGGGGTGCATGGGACTTTTGGAATTGCTGATTTCAAGTTCTTTGGATAGATACCCAGTAGTGGGATGGCTGGGTCATAAGGTATTTCTATTTTTAAGTTTTTGAGAAATCTCCATACTGTTTTCCATAGTGGCTGCACCAGTTTGCATTCCCACCAGCAGTGTATGAGGGGTCCTTTTTCTCCACAACCTCTCCAACATTTGTCACTTTTTGTTTTGGATATTTTTGCCATTGTATCAGGTGTAAGGTGATATCTTAGTGTAGCTTTGATTTGCATTTCCCTAATGATTAGTGATGGTGAGCATCTTTTCATGTGTCTATTGGCCATCCGTATATCTTCTTTGGAGAAATGTCTGTTTATGTCCCCTGCCCGTTTTTTGATCGGGTTGTTTGATTTTTTGTTATTGAGCTGTGTGAGTTCTTTATAAATTATGGAGATTAACCCTTTGTCAGATGAATAACTTGTAAATATTTTTTCCCAATTAGTGGGTTGTTTTTTTGTTTCAATCCTGTTTTCCCTTGCCTTGAAGAAGCTCTTTAGTCTGATGAAGTCCCACTTGTTTATTCTTTCTATTGTTTCCCTCATCTGAGAAGACATGGTGTCCGAAAAGATCCTTTTAATACTGATGTCAAAGAGTGTACTGCCTGTATTGTCTTCTAGAAGCCTTATGGTTTCAGCTCTTACCTTTAGGTCTTTGATCCATTTTGAGTTTATTTTTGTGAATGGTGAAAAAGAATGGTCAATTTTCATTCTTTCACATGTGGGTGTCCAGTTTGTCCAGCACCATTTGTTGAAGAGACTTTCTTTTCTCCATTGTATGCCCTCAGCTCCTTTGTCGAAGATTAGCTGTCCATAGATGTGTGGTTTTATTTCTGGGCTTTCAATTCTGTTCCACTGATCTGTGCACCTGTTTTTGTACCAGTACCATGCTGTTTTGATTACTGTAGCTTTGTAGTATGCTTTGAAGTCAGGGATTGTGATGCCTCCAGCTTTGTTCTTTTTTCTCAGGATTGCTTTAGCAATTCGCGGTCTTTTGTTGCCCCATACGAATTTTAGGACTCTTTGTTCCATTTCTGTAAAGAATGTCATTGGGATTCTAATTGGGATTGTGTTGAATCTGTAGATTGCTTTAGGTAGTATAGACATTTTAGCTATGTTTATTCTTCCAATCCATGTACATGGAATGTCTTTCCATGTCTTTATGTTGTCATCAATTTCTTTCAGGAAAGTCTTGTAGTTTTCGTTGTATAGGTCTTTCACTTCCTTAGTTAAATTCACCCCAAGGTATTTTATTCATTTTGTTGCAATCATGAATGATATTGTCTTCTTGAGTTCTTTTTCTGTTAGTTCGTTATTAGAGTATAGAAATGCTACTGATTTATGTAAGTTGATTTTATACCCTGCAACTTTGCTGTAGTTGTTAATTATTTCTAATAGTTTTCCAAGAAATATGAACTTTTGTTTAAGAAAAATGACAGGACAGTGAAAGGATTCAATCAGGTGGGTGAAAATAGCAGAATTCCTTATTACAAATTTTTTTATAAAATATTTAATTAAAGTAGTTTTATTTGGTTTTGCTAATAATACTGTAACACTTTGTTGTTATTTAAATTTTTTAAAAAGAGAAAGAATGACTGAATACTCAGTCTAAAAAAAAAATCATGTGAAACAGAACAATAAAAATCAGAACATCTGAGTAATATAGGGGTGTGATAAATTCGTTGAAAACATCAATGACCTTCTGAAGTTTGGGGTGGTTGCTCTGTTTTATGCTTCAATTTTCCTATGCAGATGCAGTCTATGAGTCAGAATCATTAAAATAAAGGCGTTGGATATTAATTGACCCTCAAAGAAAACACATTATCAGTTTCTAATGGCCTAAATTAAGTATCTAAATAATTTACAAATTGTTTTTCTCAGCTATTTTCACCTAAATTGAAAATTTCAAGACTGGAATTCCAGACACCAATAGCTGATTTTTTTAAAGTTCTAACTGTTTCTCTCTAGAAAACAGAGTGTTGTTCTTCTATGCTTTAAAAAGTCTTACTCAATTTTTTATAATCTGAAATTCCAGCAACTTTAGTCAAGTCTAGACATTATGTACAAACAACTGTAATTGTGTGTATTGAAATGCCAATAGAGTTTACTTAATAACAAAATTTTTATTATATCTTTATCTTAATTCCAAAATTATCAAATCTATTTTTATTTACCTCCTTTGTTGTTTAAGTATCTATATCATATTTTATGAATATTTTTTGCTTACTTTAAAGAACCAGTCCATCATTTATCAGAAAATTATCTTAATTTTCAACAGATTGAAAATCAGTATAAGGATTATTAATTTGTACATCACAGGTCCAAAGTATAAACAATGATCTCCATTAAATATTAATCTGGTAAAAAATTGTTACTGACTTGACCATTCTTTTATTTTTAATGCAACTTCCTTTAAGCTTGTATTGATAACTCAGAAGAGATTCTACCTCTTGTGGTCAATTAGCTTGCAACAGAAATCTTTACCACCTTAAAAAATACTTTTCTTTTTCCTGAGGAAGATTAGCCCTGAGCTAACATATGCACCATCCTCCTCTATTTTGTATGTGGGTCACTGCCACAGCATGGTTAATGAATGGTATAGGTCTGCACCTGGGATCCAAGCGCATGAACCTAGGCTGCTGAACCAGAGTATGCTGAACCAGTAGGCCACAGGGCCAGCCCCTAAGAGTATACCTTTTCAAAAATATTTTAAAAGCTACCTCACGGGGGCCAACCCAGTGGTGTACTGGTTAAATTCACATGCTCCCCTTTGGTGGCCCGGGGTTCACAGGTTTGGATCCCAGGTATGGACCTACACTCTGCTCATCAAGCCATGCTGTGGTGGTGTCCCACATATTAAAAAAAGGAAGATTGGCAACAGATGTTAGCTCAGGGCCAGTCTCCTCACTAGAAAAAAAAAAAGTTACCTCACAAATCCCACACCACCTACCTACTGTATCCTCCTTTGCACCAGATTATGCAGTTAACAGAAAATTTGAAGCATTCATAACAGCCTTGACACTCATGTAATTACTAATATTGTGCCCCACAGTGATTTAAATATCCCTCTTCATTTCTGCTCATTTGGTCCTTTCCATCCCTGTAATATTTTATTGGCACGTTACAGACCGAAGGTTAAACTATCACTTTAGCCCCTGAAATAACATACCTTGAACATATCTCTGTATCTGATGACCGGGGTGGGCAGGAGGAGAAGTAGAAGGAAGGGGCAAGCCTAGGACACAGCCTCTATCAGGGTTTCTGTGGGGAAGGCAAGGCAGGATACACAGCTTAGGTTTGGCTAGTTTGAATAATTTCCACAGGCTTTGGGGCATATGGGCTGTCCCTAGTTGTCTGGTCCTGGGATGATTTAAGGCAGAGGAAACATTCACTTGGCATGGGAGAGTTAGATAAAGGAGGCGGTGGGGGCACAGCCGTGGGTCGGCTGGGCTGCACTTGAACGGTTTGCGCCAGGCAAGCTGACCTGAGGGAGAGAGGTCAATGACGTTAATTAACTCTTGCTTTGGCCCTGTGATTAGTGGCTGCCAACTTGACAAATGCAGAATCTAAGAAAATACAGTTAGAACAAGTGGACTTGTGACTATTTGGCATTATTTTAATAAGACTTTGAGGTGATAATAGTGGTGACTTTTAGAGAGTAGGGTATAGTTGCCCTAACCAGCATAGAAAATATTTATTCTGAGAGAAGAAAAAGAAGGACCATAAGTGAAAGTAAAAGGACTTCTTACAGGCTAGAAGTTATGGGTTTTCTATTTTATGGCATTAGCCAAGAAAATAGATCTGAAATTTTGGGGGTCTCTAACAATATCTTGGTGGAGATGTAAAATATGCTATAAGTATGAGATATATGATAATATCTTGGTGTATTTCTCAGGGGAAGGAGGAAGGTCTGGCAGTGATGTTGTGAGAGGATAAAAGATGACAATCTAGTAAAGAACATGTTAAGGTTAGTGGTATTTGTGTATAACTAAGGGGAAGGAGTAGTCATGGTCAGAGATGCAGGTCAGGAAGTTGTTATGGTAGGAGAAGGCACTGGGGCGTGAGGGGTCCTGTCCCCAGGAGGTGGAGGGACTGACTGATGTGAGGCAGGTGCCTCCTGGGGAAATCACTAATCTCCATTAATATTTAGAATGGCGGAGATGATGTTAACCATTATTGGATTCCACATTAGGCCTTAAGTATAGGAGTATGTGTTTGGCAAAGAGTCATGAATACACAAGGATCGTGAGCTAAGCAGACAGCAAGCTCAGAAACACAATAGAACCCCTAATATTAAAGGAAAAAAGTAAAGAAATTACCTGTGTCCAGTTTATGCCTTAGGAGATGTAGTCCTTGGGTATCACTGTGATACAGGTTTTAGTGTCCAGGATGAAGTTGTCTCTGGTGCAGGAAACAAAGTCATCTTCAATGGTGAGGCCTTGGACTGGGACAATGTGGACTAGGGTGTCCCTTCCAAGTGGATACCCATCCAGGTTCGTGTGGGTCTCAGCATTTGGCATGTTTGATTGAAACAAGGGCTTACCTGGGGCTTTGGGCCTCCAGATTGTAAACCAATGAAAGCATCTAGTTGAGTAGAAAGAAGATCAACAGTCAACAGAATGGTGTGCAGCTGCACTTGACAGGTTTTATTTTTTTAATAGAATTTTAGGTTCAAATGGGTCCCATATCAGATGAGCAGCTTCTTGGCCAGTGGGACACTCTGTGGTTAATTAGTCCCAAAATAGTAGGCTCCCTTGGTCTGGCCTCCACCCCTTATAAGATTGGGGCATAACCAAAAATCTGTTAAGATAAGTTAAGGCCTAGAGCAAGATAGAAACTCATTTAGGACTGTATTTGGTGGACTGGAATTTTAAAAGTAATTGAGATCATTATTTTTCTCAGTTAAATCAGCTATTTGGGACCATTTAGGGATATGATAGTTCCATTGAATGTTTCTTTCAAGAGTCCAGTATTGTGTGTTTTAAGAAGTGAAATGTGCACCTTGGTTATTATTAGTAATGTTTGTAATGCTAAAGGGAATAGGAGTGTTCCGGCAGGGCCTTGTGTTCTGGTCTTATTATATGCAGAGACTTGTGTGATTTTGATTTATATTTTGAGTGTCTGTGAGGCAAGAGATCCCCAGAGCCCTTTACCTTGAAGGGGACAATTTTTAGGTAATGGTCCATCCATTTATAATAAATGTGAAGATGAGGCCATTTTTTGGCCAGGGCAGTCAGTCCTACTGCCTGTCTGATGGTTGGCCAAGTATTTTGTTTCTTGGATCCTGTTTATGATCAGAGACATCCTGGCTAAGAGATGGAATGTAGCAAGAGGCTATCAAGCTCCATCATGTATGATGGTTGTAGTGTTATTTATAGTCCACAAATTCTCATTGCTGTTCACTCAGTTAACCTCAAGGGATTTTGCAGGTAGCCAAGGGTTCTTAGAGGAGAGGTGACCTTCTCCAGCACCATGGCATGCTATCCGGATGAAGGACAGGAGAGGTCACACCCTCCTGCAGGTGAAACATGCCAGAATGCCCAGATTTAGCTCTATTCTGTCTTAAGGAGGCCTCGGTAGCCATGCCAAGCTTATCAGGTGCTGTTTCCCTGACCAAAAGCATTATGGGTGGTTGTATGGAGAGTCACAGGCTCAGGTCTGTGGGAGCCTCTATTTTTAGGGGAGCCAAGTATTGTAGCCAGCAATTGCTGTTTTAATGAAGTATAGCAAGAAGTTGAGAGGGAAGTTTCTTCCATCAGAAGCCCTTGAGTAACCAATGGCATCAGAGGTGGTCCAGAGACTCCAGAAGATGCGAGAAGAGGTTGTCAAAGCCTCTACAGTGAACAAGTCTCTGAAGCACTCATGGGAGAGCTTGTTGATTTTAATTTGGACAGATTTTAGAGTCATTTGTTGGAAGGAGCCCCATTTAAGGTGGGCTGATATGTAAATGGCAGCATCAGTGAGATTAAATAAAATTTATAAATGAGGAATATGTTGCCACAAGAACCCAAAGAAGACTATAAAATGTTGGACCTGTATGTCACGTGAATCTCCTTGGAGGAGGGTGTCATCAATGTACTGTCATAACTGTGCTCCTGGAGAAAGGTGGATCCAGTTCTGATCTTGTCCTCTGAGACTGTGTGTGATAGCAAAGTTGTTGAGGTACCTGATGGGTAGCCTGTAACAGGTATATTGTGTCCCTTCAGCAGTGATGTCAGACTACAGCCAAGAGGCTGTTAAACAGGCACTGAACAGACCACATTTGCCAAATCTATAAGAGCAAAATATTTACTGGTTGTGGACAAATGGAGTGAGCAATTCTAATATTATTGGATGTAGGGGAGTGGGTCCTAACAGATGGAACCACAGCATTAGGGTTGTAGGAATTCATCAGACACATCCTTTGTTTTTTCTTAGTTTAAAAACAGGCAAAATTGGGCTTTCAAATGAAAAGCAATGGGAATAATCACCTCTTTGTTAGGTTTTATATGTTTTAATCCTTGAAGGTCTTGTTTGAACTTCCATTGGGCCATATTAATTAGTTTAATTGGGAGTCCATGAGGTCCCATTGATTATGCTAACTTGTAAGTGCCAAAGACTTATTTAGAATTTTAATTTATTATTTATTATGTCAGGCCGTCTGTCCTTGCCCAATATGGGATATTTTAGGGCAAGAGATACTATGAATGTGGGAAATTTAGGTACACTACAACTATGCTACAACTAAAGTAAGGCATACCTATTTTTTGTCTAATTTATATTTAGTTCTATTTTTAGGATTATATGGGATACAATGATTACTTTGAGTGGGATACCCTGGTATGAGTATAATTAGAGCCCCAGGATTGATTAAATTGATGAAATCCTGTCAATTGGTGCATTTTAGCAAATGTTAAAGTTAATTTAGAACTTTTGTTGTAGAGACATGAAAGCCAATAGGCACATTTTAAAAACTTTTTGTTATATAAGTTTTTAAAATATATAAATTTTAGTATATAGATTTTGGATTTCCTTTTGGGTCGTATTATGGACCTTTGTTATAATTTAATTATATGATATATATAATTCATCTATTATTAAAATATTATATATAGCTTAATTGGTTATTTTTATATTTCCCCCTGTATCTAGGGGATTTTGTTTAGATAGGTTGTTGTCTTTTTTACATCAACAAACTAATTAAGTAACCTAATGTAAACTAATTAGTAACCTAGGACTAACTGGTATCACGTTGGCTAGAGCTGGCATTTACTGGCTACGAAAGATTTAAAGTTACCTTTTTTTTTCCCCTTAAGCTTATAGCTGCCTAAAGTCACAGGCTTACCCTTTTTTTTTTTTCCTGTGTTAAACATATAGCCACTGGAAGCTGTGGTTTGTAGTTTCTGTCTCTGGCTGATAAGAGGAAGCGGGTGGGAAAGGGGTCTGGGGCCTCCGGTCAGCAGCCTCTCCTTGGGATGGCCCCAAGGTGGCATCATCAGTCTTCCCCTCCCACTTTTTTTTTTCTCTTAAATTTTTCTAGAACGGCCTGTATCTCTAGGCAAGTCAAATTTTTCCTTTTTTTTTTCCTTTTGTCTCCTGTCTGTCCCTGACCACTTTTTTTTTTTTTTTTTTTTTCCATCTTTGGGTCTGTCTTTACCTGGTAAGATCCTGGCAGTCCCCATTGGTCTCTGCTGTGAGTGGCGGCCTCCGTTTCTAGCGTGTCCCTGTCTACCTCTCGTGGCCAGTTGGCTTGCAACAAAAATCTTTACAACCTTAAATTAGGTGTGTACCTTAAAAAAATATTTTGAAAGCTACCTCAAGAATCCCATAACACTGATAATAGTGTATCCTCCTTTGCATGGGTTTATGCAGTCATCAAAAAAGTTTGAAGAATTCAAACCAGCCTTGAAGCATGTGTAATTACTAACGCTGGGCCCTGCAGTATTTAAAATAGCCCCCATTCATTTGGTCCTTTCGATACCTAATATTTTATTGACATTATATAGACTGAATATTAAAATCTCACTTTACTCCCTGAAATTATATACCTTGGACATATCTCCATATTTTGGTGCATGTGGCTTCTCTAGATGCATATTTCTAACTTTTTACCTGACCTCCCAATTTGACTCTCTGGTGGACATCTTAGTGTACCCAAAACTGAGCTGTTTTTCCAGCCCCTGACCCTCCCTCAGTCTTTTCCATCTATGTAAATAAAATCATCATATTCCCAGTTGCTTTTGGCCAAAATTTAGCCATTTCTGAACTTTGAATCATCTTCTCTGTGACTATTTACCCCATGCCTTATCAAGTCCTGTGCAAAAATTTAACTCAAAATTAGTCACAGTCTTAAATGTAAAATCTCAAACAACGGAACTTCTAGAAGAAAATATGTAGAAAAATTGTTGTGTCCATGTTAATTAAATATTTTTTAAATATACCACCCAAAACAAGATGGTCACAGAAAGTGTGATAAGTTAGATTTCATTAAAATTAAGACATTTGAGTATTTAGAAGATTTTTTAAAGGTGTGAGACATTTTGTGTGCTGATAAACAGCAGCACTTACAAGAGCCCATTCACGATGATTAGGTATTATAAATGTTTATATTAATTTGAACCACTTCTTTGGGAAATTTAGGGGGAGCCAGAGCCAAATGTTCTTTCTCTTTCCCCTTTTTCATTAAATAATAAGCCACTGGTCAGCAGAGGTGGAACTGCTTATATTCCATTGATTTGATAGAGAAATTGGGACATGACTATTTACTGTGCTTGGATATTATACACAATATATCCACATGGCTTATTCCTTCATTTTTTTTCAAGTATTGACTGAAATAGCCACTTGTCAATGAGCTCTCCCATTACTGTTCAGTTCATGTTGCATCCTCCTCTTTTCCCTGTTCACACCTCTGTGAAAGGTGACATGAGTGGAGCCATATTAAAACAGAGCCAGAGCAGCTATTTTAAAGGAATTGCCTTGCATATCTTTTTTCTTTATCTTCCAAACTGAACCAAACCGCCAACATTCCAAGAAGTGAGTAAGGACAAGAATATCATGTTTGTAAAGACTGATGACATTGGACTTTGCTGATGACCTAATTGTTAACCAATCAATGAAGTACAAGTCTAGCTTTTTGCCTGATGACCGAACTCAAGGCAATCTATGAAGTACACACCTAGCCTCACCTCATCTAGCACCAATGAACTCTTCTTTAACACAACTCACCTCATCTTCCTCCCTTTTTCCCATAAAAACTCTGAGCCCCTCTCCTGTAATTGGGACACTATTTGTGTTTCTACCTTAATCTGTGCTCCCCACATTGCAATTGTTTGATCCCCAAATAAATGCCTCTCTGCCTCTCATTTTGGGTCTTTCTTTTTAGTTTAACAGACGTAGTGTCAGAAAGCAAAAGCTGAAGCAACCTCATCTTCATGGACCGGCATCCCCTGGAACTGGATTTGGTACCTACAAGAGCGCCTTGGGCTCATCATTTCCATGAATCACTGACTCTTCTGATTGTGGATCCTCTCGGATTCTGACCTCCCTCCATTTGGTTGAGATCAGTGCCTTCTTTTGGGATTGGGGGTGGCTGCCCAGGAGATGATTGTCTCAGTGCTGGTGCAGCCTTTTTGACTGGCAGTCATTGCTGCAGGAGGGGATTCCCTGAGCAGGAGTTTTCCTTGGTCACTGAGTACTCTAACTAAATTGAGGGATTTCCTATTGTCATTCTTGTTTGCAAGCTTTTCTTTACCATGGGACTTTCATTTTCTAAAGTTTCCTGAGAAGTTCCTCCCTCAGGAACTCCAGCTGGTTTTATGTTTAAGAACTATGGTCCTTTTTCTTGTAAATTTTTGTCTTGAGGGACTGATAATGCAGAAGATGATTTAAAATTACAGGGGCCACTCTGGGGCTATTTTGAGCTTCCAAAACTTGTCTTTTTTGCACACTACACTTGGGAACTGTGTATTTATGATGAGAATAAGATTTTTAATTCCTAAAGAGTCACGTATGCCACCTTCTAGCGCACCTGCTTAAAAACTGTGGTCTCAGAAGCCGGAAATATTTACAAAGAACAGCAAAATCTTATTAAGCTTCTTTCATGTTCTGAGAGCTTGGCTTGGTAACCATTAGATTGGGGGCCCCAAAATATGGTCTGGCAGAAAGTGGGTTGTACCCCATTTTCAGCCAGATGTAGCTGGGCAGAAATGGAGATTAAACTCTGTCTGTGGCTAGGGTTCCTACCAAACTGCCACCACCCTCAGGGGAATTACATTGGTCATTAGAAGGAAACTTCTAGTTAGATATGATCATTTAAAAAGTGCACTTAAAAGCAAAGCCTTCAAAATGCTCAAATAGCTTCACTGAGAGTTTCATTGCAAAAAAACTAATGAAAAATTATAGATATGAGGTTCCTAAAAGAAAAGACTATACTACCATAAACAAAAGTCCATTAAGTTAATGTCTTTACCCACATCCCCTTATCTACCTTTGAAGGAGGGGCCCCATATGGGCCCTTCCCAGAGTTAACAAAACTCTGGGAGATGTTCCTGGTAAACTTCCTGGTAGCCAAGGGGAAACTAAAATTAAAAATCAGTGCAGTTGTTTAATACTGCCAGAAATATTTACTATTTGTCCCAGCTAAAAACTGGCAAGATACTTAGAAGGACTTTTTTCAGTAGCTCTAAGGTCAAAAATTTGCCAGAGTAAAAGCTGACATTCAGAGTCTAATAGGAATTTTTACAGGCCTTTTTTCCTAAGTTAAAATAAAACTATGTACTCAGAGGGAAAGAAGCAAATTAGGGATGATGTAGTTGGATGGGTAGATCAACCTATGATGTCATTTAAGTTACAACCCAATTTTTGAGGAATTGAGAGCAACTGTCCTTATCTTACAAATCTTTGCAAAACGGAAATGCAGCTCTAGAGGCAGTTCAGATTCCACCCATTCACTTTCACCAATCCCAAAAACCTCCCCTATTTATCTCAAAAGGCTATAACATTTCCAGAAACTTATCTAGACTATCCCCAATTCCTAAGACTTAAGGAAAAAAAGAGGTAAATGGCTATAGATACACCCTTGCCTAAAATCTAGCATTTAAAAAATCTTCTCTACAAATATTAGGGGAAAAAAAACTTTAGCCGTCTAAGTGAGTAACCCTAATTTATTCCATCTGCCAGAAACAAAATTTGGATTCAACTATTCTTTTATAACTAGTGAGCTTTGAATTACTGTACCTGATTCATGGGAATAATTTTAAAACAGTAGCTGTGGGATCTCTATGTATGTGTGTCTCTATATATGTATGTTATAAATGTGTGATATTTTTTACCTCCAGATGATATTATCAAATTTAATTTGTGGAGAGCTCTATTTAATTGGCTTAAAAACAAACAAGCACTATATAATTTGAGTATACTCTCAAAAATATAATAGAAACTAACTCAAATGAATTTCAGAATCATGTTATCTAGGAAAATATTCAATACTAAAGCTAATTTGTTTGTTGGTTTAATTAAAGTTTTTTTTTTTATTTTTCCTTTTTCTCCCCAAAGCTCCCCAGTACCTAGTTGTATATTTTTAGTTGTGGGTCCTTCCAGTTGTGGCATGTGGGATGCCACCTCAGCATGGCTTGATGAGTGGTGCCATGTCCGTGCCCAGGATCCGAACTGGTGAAACCCTGGGCTGCCAAAGCACAGCGCACGAACTTAACCACTCAGCCATGGGGCTGGCCCCTGTTGGTTTGATTAACATAGGCATGCCTTTAGAGTTATTGGCATTAAATATAAAACTTTTGTTCTACCTAGGTTTACCAAAAGCCAAACAAATTCACGTTACCTCTGTTACAAAATTTGGCAGCAAAAAAATTGATGGCTGATTTTGTCTAGTGTCTCATGAAGTTTTTGCAGGTAATCTAAATATAATTGTTGGAAACAAGTAAACTAAATAGATGTAAGTAAGACAAAAAAGTTTTAGGTGAACTTTTTAACAATAATTATGTGTTATAGCATATATATTTAAAAATAACTTCAAAGTCTCCCAGCAACTTGAAACCTTAGGATTTTGCTAAATTAAGTTAAAATGATAAAAAAATTATTTAATATCCAGATCATTTCCAAATAAGATAAAATATTAGGCATTAATTACTAAACATAGGTTTATCTACTTTTGGCTTCTTATTATGGTAAAATTAAAAGATGTTTGAGTCTATTAATAAACATGTCTTCTGCCACATTAAAAAATTTTATGCTATGAGAACATGCATGTTTTTGGTAAAAGAAGGTATAAGGAATGGAGATGTTTTTGTTAGCAAAAGTACATTTGTCCTAAGGTAAAAATAATTGTGAAAAAGAGGAAAGGACAAATTCTAAATGTAAGAAAAGAAAGTTTGTGGAAAAAGAACCCTGAGAAAAAAGTTTTCTGCATGGTAAAGCCGGCTAACATTGGAATTAATTTAATTAAGTGAATGAGTTCTAATATCAAAAGTAAGCTGGTGCAAAATTAGAGCTTGGTTTTCTCTCTATTGAAAGGACAAGTTTTCTTGGGCTTTTAGTCTGCTCTTGATAAAGACATTATGAAAGGTTTTTTCCTTTACTTTTGAGTAGTCTACCTAAAGGGCAGGGATTTTATGTTTTATCAAAATAATCTGGGGCTGGCCTGGTGGTGCGGTGGTTAACTTTGCACGTTCCGCTTCTCAGCGGCCCAGGGTTTGCCAGTTCAGATCCTGGGTGCGGACCTGGCACTGCTTGGCAAAAGCCATGCTGTGGTAGGCGTCCCACATATAAAGTAGAGGAAGATGGGCAAGGATGTTAGCTCAGGGCCAGTCTTCCTCAGCAAAAAGAGGAGGATTGGCAGTAGTTAGCTCAGGTCTAATCGTCCTCAAAAAAAAAAAATCTCCTATGTTGTTTTTATCAGATCATTCATTACAAGAGCTAAGATTTTTCTTACAACCATTTCATTCTCTGTATTTGCCTGAAAGTCTTTAATTGTAACCATGGTTAAATGGATAACTAAGCATTGTTTCACAGTGACCTATGATCCTATTTGACCAAGTATTTTAAAATCTTTTGATATTTTTTACAAACTTCCCCAAATCAAATTCTAAATAAAATCTTTTTGACCTGGAAATAACTTTCAGGCTTTCCAGAGGTCCCCTATAACACCTCACCTCGAAAGATTTGTTTTCTTTCCTTATAAAAAAAAGGGATGTTAAACTAATTAGGCTTATTTAGTACATTGAATTACATGGGAAGCATTGCCACCTTAATGAATTTTTATTAACAATTACCTCTTTAAAGAGCCTATCTCCAAATAGACACATTCTGAGGTACTGAGGGTTAAGACTTCAACATATGAATTTTGGGAGGACACAGTTTAGCCTATAACACACTCTAAGTTGATGAAATGGTTTCTGCTAGTATAAGTTTGGGTCTTATTGTCCTCACTCAGATTGGAGCTGGGATCCTTGGAAATTCTTCACTCCTTTGTCTTTATATCTTTACTTTGGTCACTGGGAACACGTTGAGAACACTGGCTTGATCCTTAATCAGCTTGTCTTAGCCAACATCTTGGTTGTTTTCCACAAAGGGGTCCCGCAGTCAATGGCAGCTTTTGGATGGAAATATTTCCTTAGTGATGCTGGATGTAAATGTGTCTTCTCCTTTCACAGAGTTTCCAGAGGGGTTTCCCTAACCACTACCTGCCTCCTCAGTGTTTTCCAGGCGTTTAAGCTTTGCCCCAGCATCTCTAGGTGGATGGAACTCAGAATGAGACCCCCGAAGTGCATTGGATTCTGTTGTTTCCTCTGTTGGATCCTGCCTCTTGTGTTAAATAGTTTTATTGCTACCAGTGTCACTGGCCCAAGGAAGAGCCAAAACATGAGTATGGAGAAAACTTATGGATACTGTGTATTGCCCATTCCAGACAGATTTTTAGTGTCACTACATGTAGGCATATTCTTCTCTATTGATGTAATATGTTTGGGACTCGTGGTCTTGGCAAGTGGCTCCATGGTCCTCGTCCTGCACAGGCACAAACAGTGAGTCCAAGACATTCACAGCAACAGCCTTTCCCCCAGAACTTCCATGAGGCCAGAGCCACACACACCATCCTGGTCCTCGTGAGCACATTTGTCTCCTTTTACTCTCTCTCTTCCATTTTGACACTTTGTTCATCCCTGATCATAAACCCAAGCCAGTGGCTGGTGCACACTTCCATGCTGGCGTCTTCATGTGTCAGCATTCAGCACCTTTGTGCTCATCACCAGTGAAACATGTGCCTCTGGGTTCTGCTGTGGCAGCTTGGCAAGGAAAACTGTTTTAACAATCTGGTTAAACATCTATATATCTTCTAACTGTGCAGTTGGATCAGTTATCAATCATTTTTCAAAAATTTCTAGTGAAACTTAGGTGTCTGAAATCAGGCTAGAACTTTGTTGTTCTGTGATAAATAAGAGCAGTTATGTCCCTGCTCTTCCACAGCTCAGAGTGGAACTGTTAATGATCCCTCTACACTATTAGGTAACATTAATCAGCCTCATTGCACTGTGCTATGGAATCTGGACATATTTAAGATAACGGAAAGTAGAGAAATGTTAATTGGGGAGAAAGAATTGGGTTCCACTGTGCATGTGCTTTTCTTTTTTTCGTATTGTTACATGAAATATACATACATATTTGCATATATTTACATATGTATATGTATATATGTGTGTGTGTGTGTGTGTGTATATATATATATATATATATATATATATATATATGTAATTTTTTTAACCAGAGTGGAGTCTAGCTGTTTTAGGCAGATGGAAAATTGCCTGAATTGACTCCTGGATGGGAAAGCATGTAGAGCCCCCAAAGAAGTTTAGAAATCCAGTATTTTAGGAGTATTGACAGTGAGGGGAGAGTGGCAGGCAGAGAATGAGGAAGGTGCTTCTGTCAGACACTGTAGTACAGGCGAAGAACTGGAAACTGCATCCTGAGAATAATGACAGGCTAGTGGCTGGGTTCAGTCAGGAGGGTGACATCATCAGCTCTGCTTCTTGTAAGTGATTTAGAGAGTCATTTGGAATGAATTAAATTATTTTATAACAACTCATATTTTCTAAATGTTTAAATTGTGTATCATATGTTTTAATATTAGTTTACAATTTGAAGATGAAATATCTTCATTTTGCAATGATCAATTTACATTAAATTTAATGTATTTACTCCTCATCCCCTAACAATGAAGACGAAACATTGATGAACTTAAATTCCATTTTCCTATTATGCTTCATGTTTAAATCCACAGTAAAAGCTGGTTGTATTCAGTAATCTCTTATGTTCTAGTTGAGGGTTTCTTACCCTCAGCATGAGCAAGCAGTCTACAAGCAGCACGCTGTGTTGGCTTTCCACTCTACCACATATTTTGCTGGTAGGGAGACAACAAAGCAAATGGATATAGAGACCTTATTACTTATGCAGACAGCATAAGAAAGGCCAGCATGATGTCACTTCCCCATGACCCTTGTACCACAGGATGACACCTAACCAGAGGGACTAGATGATGGTGGTCTGATGAACAAATGAGCAATGGAGTGATCTGTCATTGAGGAGTCCATTCTAGACTACAGCTAAGTGGTTTTCCAGGCTGCAGCTCTAAATAAGGGAAGGCACCCAGGGAGGCAGAGAAGGAACTGCCCCATGGCATCCACAAGAAAGGGACGTGGATGAGAAATAGCCTGTGACAGCTCCTTCCAAGAATGCTGATCTTGCCATGTTCCTGGAAGGGTCACAAGGTTTTCCACTGATACTTAGATCAGACTGCAATTGAGTCTCTCATGCATGACCCAAGTGGATCTGTACAAGGTTGTCAGAACCCCATGGCAGAACCATCCCCTGCAGACTCTATAGACATTTGGGGCTGCATCATTCTTTGTTTAGAGAAGCTCTCCTGGCCTCTCCTGTTGAGCAGCATCCCTGGCCTCTACCCACTAGATCCCAGAAACACCATCACTCAATTGTGGCAGTGAAAGTTATCTCTAGGTGTTGCCAAATGGCCCCTGGGAAGGCAAGACTGCCTCAGGTTGAGAACACCTGCTCAAGTTATTTAAGGTTACTCATGTTTTCTGGTGGATTTTTAATAGGATGTAATTTTCATGAAATAGTTATTTTCTGCTAGTGTTTTGTAGTTCATTGACATAGCCCTGGAATTGGATTCCACAACCTCATAATGTTCAGAGTGCATTTATTGCACCCAAAGTTTGAGCATAATAATTTACTTAAGTTTAACAATTCTATTTTAATAAAAAAGCTCACATATTCTGTAAAGATGTAAATGCTCATGTTTACACACTCTTTTCTAAGGGGATCTTATTTGCATTACCCCACTTCTCTTAAGATTTGCAAGGATAAACTTTTTCCTAAGTGTAGGAGCAGGCCCAAAATGAAGCCAAGTCAGGTGAAGAAAATGATCAGCTCTGAATGATTGGATAAAGATGTGGTCTGTATATACAATGAATTACTACTCAGCCATAAAAAGACCAAATCATCCCATTCACAACAATATAGATGGAACTTGAGGATATTATGTTAAGCAAATCAAGCCAGACAGAGAGAGACTAAGACTGTATGATTTCACTCATATATGGAAGACAAACTAACATGGACAAAGAGAACAGAGTAGTGGTTACCAGAGGGGAAGGGGGTGGGGGGATGTGCATAAGGGGTAAAGGGGCACATTTATATGGTGAGTGACAAATGATAATGTACAACTGTAATTTCACAATGTTATAAACTATTATGACCTCAATAAAATAAAAATAAAAAATGAACTCTGGCTATTATAAATAATTTAGTGAATTTCTAATTTCAATGCATAATTTATTTGATAAAATTAGATTTCCAAATTTTTCGTTTTAGTTTGTTAAAATAATTAACAGCTAACAGTTCTCCAAGAGAATTCATTCTTATTTTGTAATGATTAACCTTTATTAACTAAATTTAAAAATGTTTCACCTTTGTCACTTAGCTGCAAACTTAGGAATGACTTTAAATTCCATCTTTCTCCTATTTCCATTTTCCTCTCAAAGCAAGCATTATTTATCTTCACTTATCCAACTACAATCCTTTTTACTTTAAGAATGTTACTATAATTTTATAATTTTCAGGAGAGAGCAGTATTTTATGGAAGTGGCATGTAATTTATCTACATAACTCCTTGAATTGCATTTTATTTCCAGAGAAAGTAAAACCTTATTTGTTGCACTAAACTCTTATCTTTCCAGATCCCTGGCCTCATGCCCCATCTTTCTCAGTTAATTTTACCATATCTGAATCTCTGATCCATTGACTCACTATGATCCCATCCTCAGTGACCCAAATCCTTCCAAAGAAAGCTGAGATCCAAGGTTTCCTCGTTATAATGAATCTCTTGAAAAGAGATCCGAGGGTCTTGCTCCCTCACTTTCTGGAATTTGGCTAATCATATCTCAAGTCTGTTGAATATAAGCTCCCACCATGCTAGACCACTGGAATAATTATAATTTAAAAACTCAGAAGCAGGCCTGAGCTGATGGAGGAGGACCTTTATAATTAAACAATATGATTTTGTAATAATTCACTGGACATATGAGTAGCTAAACTGGACTTGAGCAGGATTGGTGACCGAAACTTACAGAATACAATTTTTTTGGCAAATGGATGACACAACAGCCAAGTGTTTTCCATTAATTTCATCCAAAGATGGTTAGGTTTGGGGTGGCTATTTCCAGAAGTGGTTTAAAAGGGCACTGTGGAGAAAAGAAGAGCCCTGTGCGGAGCTGAGGTATGAATGTGTGAGGTATGAAAAGTGTGAATGCTGGTAGGTTATCTGGGATGCATTAGTGAGCTGGTTTCCACTTGGAAAATTGGGGCTGAATCCCACTGAGAACATACAGGTTGCCATATAGAATCGGCCCAAGTCATAGAAAGCGGGATTCTGCAGTGTAAATTGTGAAGCTTCTCTGATTCCCTCCATGCATCCATAGAAGGGAGAATTATGGGGCTGCGGAAAAATCTACAGTGTGTGGAGACGCCCATTTTTCCATCCTCTTTCTTGGCCTGTATTCCAGGTGTTTTGCTATTGTCGACATTCTTGTATATGTCATCTTGTACATATGAAGGTGAGGGTGAGCTTCTTGGAAAGACCTTTAAGGCAGGTACAAACGTCTTAAGTGGTCTTCGTAATTACTACACCATCAGTAAGCAATGTAAAAGATCTCTAATATGCGTGCCTTCTCCAACAGTCGGTGTGGTGACTGGCCTGACTTTAATACTCGGACCTTGGGTACAGTTTATTGCAGTCAGCTGGTAAGATAAAGGGGTTAATAAGCTCTTTCCCTTCCCACCCCTGCATAGCCAGTAGGCTTGGATTTTGCAGGTTAAATAGGCGCTTTACAGTTCTACCTGACACATCAAATGCCCGACAACTTAAAAAGTAAATTGACCAGTTTGACCAGCAAAACAGGTTTACTCTTTTGGGGAATAACCAGAAAAATTGCAACTCCACATACACACGCTACTGCCGACCATAGGCAAATCCAGAGTAACAAAGGAAGGGGCTTACTTTTATAAAGGAAAAGGGTGGTGTCGGGAAGGGGGCTGTAATAAAACAAGGAGTCCATTGGAGCAAACTGGGAGTCCAAAGTGTAGAGGTTTCTCATTGGTTGGGTTCCTCCAATCTCCTACTGGCTAAGCTGTTGCCAGGCCGGGGAGAGAAATCTTCCTTCCTCCTGCTGGGCGGTAAAGTAGGAAAGCCCTCCTGTCAGAGATGCAAGGCTACCTGTCTCCTTGTTTACAGAGAGCTCCCCTACAGGCCTTCCGAACTCCAACTTAGTGGAGGTTTCTCTTATTAATTTCACATGCCTGTCAGAAGGTCCCTGACATGGTACACTATAAAAATTCTAAATATGCGAAAGGAGCGTCTGGCTTCTGCTTAGCTCCGGATGTCAGTGATCAAATCCAGAGTTCACGGATACACAGCGTTTCTGGCGAAGCTCCTTGCGCATAAGTCTTCGTACTCGTAGTGACACCGGGCTCAGGGTTAAACGCCCAGGACTGAAAAGGTTAGAGCTAAGCATTCTGGGAATTGCAGTCCGGCTGACGGCGCACGGAGCTCTCTGAGAGTGAAAGGTGGAGGTGTGCTGTGCGCAGGTGCACTGTGACGTCTTTTGACGCCGAATGAGATGGTGTCCGCGGAAGAGGTGAGCCCGCCCACAGCAGAAGGTAGAAGCCTGGCCTGAGACGGAGGTGGCTAGGCACAGGGGATCCCGGAAACTAAAAGTTTTCCACTTGCGTTGATTCTGCTCTGCTTCGCGGGCTTTTGTCTGCCCACAATAACTACCTTCTCGTCTTCTCTTGTGGCTGGGCCTGGTGGTTATATTATGCATAGAGTGAAATCCCACGTGACATCCACCAGTGCCCGTCCATGAGTCTTAAGACTAGACTTGCCTCCTCCAAATATTCAGCTGGAGAACGGAGAGAACATGAAAATTTTAGAACTGCTGTTGGAGGTGCTCACGCCGTTTGCTAATTAACCACAGTAAAATGCATCATGAAAAAGACGGAATGTAAACGTGAACATTTTAACAAAGGTCAGTGTGTCTGGTGGGGGAAAGGCGAGCACCGGCGGTACTATTCCGTTCCATCTCAATTTCTTTTTCTTTTATTTTTAAATTATTTTTTATTGAGTTAATGATATGTTACAGTCTTGTGAAATTCAGTTGTACATTATTGTCTGTCAGTACAACCCCTTCCCCCTTTGTGCCCATCCCCCACCCCACCTTTCCCCTGGTAGCCACTAATCTGTTCTCTTTGCATTTTTAAATTCCTCATATGCGTGGAGTCATACAGAGATTGTCCTTCTCTATCTGGCTTATTTCACTTAACATATTTCCCTCGAGGTCCATCCATGTTGTTGCAAATGGGATGATTTTGTTCTTTTTTATGGCTGAGTAGTATTCCATTGTATATATATACCACATCTTCTTTATCCAGTCATCTGTTGATGGGCACTTGGGTTGCTTCCACGTCTTTGCCATTGTAAATAATGCTGCAGTGAACATAGGGGTGCATGGGACTTTTGGAATTGCTGATTTCAGGTTCTTTGGATAGATACCCAGTAGTGGGATAGCTGGATCTATGGTAGTTCTATTTTTAATTTTCTGAGGAATCTCCATACTGTTTTCCATAGTGGCTGCACCAGTTTGCATTCCCACCAGCAGTGTATGAGGGTTCCTTTTTCTCCACAACCTCTCCAACATTTGTTACTATTTGTTTTAGTTATTTTTGTCATTCTAATGGGTGTAAGATGATATCTTAGTGTAGTTTTGATTTGCATTTCCCTGATGCACAGCAATGATGAACATCTTTTCATGTGTCTATTGGCCATCCATATAGCTTCTTTGGAGAAATGTCTGTTCATGTCTCCTGCCCATTTTTTGATTGGGTTGTTTGATTTTTTGTTGTTGAGTTTTGTGCGTTCTTTATATATTATGGATATTAAGCCTTTGTCAGATGTATTACTTCCAAATATTTTTCCCCAATTAGTGGGCTGTTTTTTTGTTTCAATCCTGTTTTCCCTTGCCTTGAAGAAGCTCTTTAGTCTGAAGAAGTCCCATTTGTTTGTTCTTTCTATTGTTTCCCTCGTCTGAGGAGTTATGGTGTCCGAAAAGATTCTTTTGAAACTGATGTCAAAGAGTGTACTGCCTATATTCTCTTCTGGAAGACTTATTGTTTCAGGCCTAATCTTTAGGTCTTTGATCCATTTTGAGTTTACTTTTGTGAATGGTGAAAAAGAATGGTCAATTTTCATTCTTTTACATGTGGCTGTCCAGTTTATCCAGCACCATTTGTTGAAGAGACTTTCTTTTCTCCATCGTATGCCCTCAGCTCCTTTGTCGAAGATTAGCTGTCCATAGATGTGTGGTTTTATTTCTGGGCTTTCAATTCTGTTCCATTGATCTGTGCACCTGTTTTTGTACCAGTACCATGCTGTTTTGATTACTGTAGCTTTGTAGTATGTTTTGAAGTCAGGGATTGTGATGCCTCCGACTTTGTTCTTCTTACTCAGGATTGCTTTAGTAATTCGGGAACTTTTGTTGCCCCATATGAATTTTAGGATTCTTCAATTTCTGTAAAGAATGTCATTGGGATTCTGATTGGGATAGCGTTGAATCTGTAGATTGCTTTAGGTAGTATGGACATTTTAACTATGTTTATTCTTCCAATCCACGTGCATGGAATGTCTTTCCATCTCTTTATGTTGTCATCAATTTCTTTCAAGAAAGTCTTGTAGTTTTCATTGTATAGATCTTTCACTTCCTTAGTTAAATTTATCCCAAGGTATTTTATTCTTTTCGTTGCTATTGTGTATGGGATTGAGTTCTTGAGTTCTTTTTCTGTTAGTTCATTGTTAGCGTGTAGAAACGCTACTGATTTATGTATGTTGATTTTATACCCTGCAACTTTGCTGTAGCTGTTGATTGTTTCTAATAGTTTTCCTATGGATTCGTTGGGGTTTTCTATATATAAGATCATGTCATCTGCAAACAGCGAGAGTTTTACTTCTTCATTGCCTATTTGGATTCCTTTTATTTCTTTTTCCTCCCAAATTGCTCTGGCCAACACCTCCAGTACTATGTTGAATAGGAGTGGTAAAAGTGGACACCCTTGTCTTGTTCCTGTTCTCAGAGGGATGGCTTTCAGTTTTTGTCCATTGAGTATGATGTTGGCTGTGGGTTTGTCATATATGGCCTTTATTATGTTGAGGTACTTTCCTTCTATACCCATTTTATTGAGAGTTTTTATCATAAATGGATGTTGGATCTTGTCAAATGCTTTCTCTGCATCTATTGAGATGATCATGTGGTTTTTGCTTTTCATTTTGTTAATGTAGTGTATCACGTTGATTGACTTGTGGATGTTGAACCATCCCTGTGTCCCTGGTATAGATCCCACTTGATCATGGTGTATAATCTTTTTGATGTATTGCTGTATTCAGTTTGCCAGAATTTTGTTGAGGATTTTTGCATCTATGTTCCTCAGTGATATTGGCCTGTAGGTTTCCTTCTTTGTGTTGTCCTTGTCAGGTTTTGGGATCAGAGTGATGTTGGCTTCATAGAATGTGTTAGGGAGTGCTCCATCTTCCTCAGTTTTCTGGAATAGTTTGAGAAGGATAGGTATTAAATCTTCTTTGAATGTTTGGTAGAATTCTCCAGAGAAGCCGTCTGGTCCTGGACTCTTATTTTGGGGGAAGTTTTTGATTACTGTTTCTATTTCTTTACTTGTGATTGGTCTATTCAGATTCTTTATTTCTTCCTGCTTCAGTTTGGGGAGGTTGTAAGAGTCTAGGAATTTATCCATTTCTTCTAGGTTGTTCGATTTGTTGGCATATAGTTTTTCATAGTATTCTCCTTTGATCCCTTGTATTTCTTTGGTATCTGTTGTGATCAATTTTAGATTTTTTAATGGTATTAATTGGTTTGAAAAGATAAGTAATTTTCATTTTGGAAGTTCAGATTTTGTTAAATGACATTGAAGTATAAACTTTCTTTTGCTCAGTCATTGCCAATACGTGGAAAAATTTTGAAATAACTCAATGTTTTCCTTTTTTCTATTATTTATCAGCAAAAAAGTTGTTTCTTTTCAACGATCTTATATTATCTCCTTTTTTTTGAAGTCTTCTCATGTTTTCTAAAAGACTTTTAATATACCTACTTTTCACAATAGGTCAGATATGTATGCAATTTTTTGTTTATTTATATAACACCTACAGTTTCATTTCATTTCTTGGGAATGAACAATCTTTAATTTACTGCACCAATATTATGAGCTTAAACAATTTCCTTAATCCAGAACTCTTACATTAATGTTGCCTTGTCTATTCTACTCATTTTCTTTTTTTTAATCTATTTTCTTCTTCTTCTTCTTCTTCTTCTTCTTCTTCTTCTTCTTCTTCTTCTCCCCAAAGCCCCCCAGTACATAATTGTATATTCTAGTTGTGAGTGCTTCTGGTTGTGCTATGTGGGATGCCACCTCAGCATGGCTCGATGAGCAGTGCCATCTCTGTGCCCAGGATCCTACCTGGTGAAACCTTGGGCCACTGTAGCAGAGTGTGTGAACTTAAGCTCTCAGCCACAGGGCCGGCCCCTATTCCAGTCCTTTTCAAATACATTAGAGTCACCTGGAAAGCCTTTAGAATCTGATTGCTGGCCTCAGCTCCAGAGTTTCTGATTGAGTGAGTTAGTGTTAGCGTGCATAATTTGCATTTCTAACAATTCCCAGGGATTGCTGATTCACCTGCTCTGGGAACTGTATTTGTGAAATACATACTGGATCTATCTCAATTTATCAAAGCCCACACAACTTATGAACATTTCTGTGCCCATGTTTATGCTTCATTCTGAGAAGTTTTTTTTCATTTCATTGACTCAGTTTATCCAAGAGTTTCAGCCAGGAAATGGTTCTGTATGTTTTGTATCTAACTGATTTCAAAACTTTACAATTAACCAACAAAAGTTATGAAAAAATAGTTCAAAACTGTAGTCCTTTGGTCATTTTTAAATCTAATTCCTACCTGATAACTATCTATCAGTAATCCTGTTACCAGCTCTTAGTTAATACCAGCCCTGATATCAGTTCCCCTATGGTGATCCCAGCATATATGGGGTTAAAACCAAAAGCACACATTCCCAGTTCCCTGCTTCTTTAGTTACACTCATATGTAAATGTTTGTTTCTTTAACCTAGGACTCCCTGAACTTTACAACCAAATAGAAGGTACAAATTGTTAGAGCCCAGATGGCCTCAAGCTGGCCTCCTACTAATATTGTAGCTAATCACAGGACCTTTAAGTTCTTTTACAGAATAACTAATGTCCAGAGAATATCAAGAAACTGAAGCTTCCCAGAGGAATCCAGAGTCCACCACGGAGACAGACAGCCAAAGACATCACGGGATCCCTTATGTCTCTGCTCCCTGCAGGCAGCTGAAGGCTGGTGGGAAAACTCCCACCAAAGCTACATGCGCCCCTCCCCTACCTAAAACCCTAAATAAAAACACCTACCCATTTCTAGGGGCTGGCCCCTGGCCGAGTGGTTAGGTTCAGGTGCTCTGCTTCAGTGGCCCAGGGTTTCACTGGTTCAGATCCTGGGTGTGGACATGGCAGCGCTCATAAAGGCATGCTGAGGTGGAGTCCCACATAGCACAACCAGAAGGACCCACAACTAGAATATACAACTGTGTACTGGGGGTCTTTAGGGAGAAGAAGAAGAAGAAAAAGATTGGCAACAGATGTTAGCTCCAGTGCCAATCTTTAAAAAGAAAAACCTACCCATTTCTTAATAGAGACCTAGCAATTCTTGAGGCACTAGCCCTTGCTTTGCTCCCTCTGCCTGGCAAAGGAAAGCCTTTCCTTTCCACTCAGGACTCAGTTCTTATTATTTGGATTGGCATCAGGTTCAGACTGAGCTTTTGGTTACATTACTACTCTAGTTTAAGCTGAGTAAATTCAGATTTTAATGGAAAACATGTAGGACTGTATAGACTGTGGTTAGTTTCACTCTGAAGACTTCACAGAACTGTACGTTATCTCACACGGAATTGTAGACTTTCTGCTTTGCTATTGTTCTGTTAGAATCAAATTGGAAAGAATGAGCAGCACAGTGCTGTATTATGTTAGGTTTCAAAACTCTCAGAATCACTTTTTCTCAAATACATTCTTAAACGATGTATGAGGAGTACAGCAGAGCAAGACACACTTCCACATTCTAGCACCGACTATCAGCAAATATTTGTTTGGAGTGGGAAAATAATGATTAAATTCAGGAAGTAAAACAAGTTGAGTGAAGTGTAAAGAGTTCTTCTAGACTTACTCTTCTGACTCAAATACTTTATTAGTGCCTTCGATGCTGGCCATAAGTGTAGTAAAAACTCTTCTGACTTTAGCATTGAATACTTGTATACTTGAATACTTCCCTTCTAAAATAACATGCTGGCTACATACAAAAAGATCTCAGTTTAAAGGTCATTGTCTCTTCAATTATTTAAAAGCCTTACCACTTTCTACTCTTGCACCTGCCAATATTATTGAAAAGTCTGAACTCAATTTCATTATTCTTCATGGGTGATCCATTTTTTCATACTATAAGTTTGTAAAACTTTGTCTTTAAAGTTCTTTTAGTTTTATAATAATTTTTATTTGGGTGTGGATCTTCCCTTTTGAACTCTTTCCTCCTCTTGGGAATATTTCCTCTTTTATTTGTATTATCATCTAGAGATAGATGACTTGCATGCATGAGATAGTAGGAAACACAACTAAACCATGGCACTGGAAAAGGATGGTACACGGAGAGCTAAATGAGCAATGAAGTGAGACAGAATTCTGACAGGCAGACCTGGTGTATGAGGGAGCGTTACACAAGATGTACATCACTTCAGAAATCAGTGATATACTGCGTGATGTTTAGTAGCCTGTGTCACTGCTCCTTTATTTATTTAGTTATTTATTTATTTTTGAGGACGATTAGCCCTGAGCTAACATCTGCCACCAACTGTCCTCTTTTTGCTGAGGAAGATTGGCCCTGAGCTAACATCTGTGCCCATCTTCCTCTACTTTATATGTGGGACACCTGCCTCAGCATGCCTTGATAAGCAGTGTGTAGGTTCACGCCCAGGATCCGAGCCGGCAAACCCCAGGCCGCTGAAGCTGAGCGTGCAAACTTAACCGCTACGCCACCAGGCCAGCCTCTCACTGTTTGTTTAAATGGCCCCATGAGGCGAGCTGCCTTCAGTGTTTCCCATCAGGCAGAAAACCACAGAGTTAGTTCTCTCTGGACTCACTTTGCTACAGAATCACTGGCTTACTGATGCTTCTGAGAAATGCGAAACACAAGCCTGTGTTAGAGCTTTACCTTCATTATTTCTACTCTCTGTAAGCTCGTCCTCCCATCCCTTTGTGTCACATTCCTGCTGATACCTTCCCAGAACCTTCTTGCTTTGCACAGACCAAGAATGAAAGGATGGCCTCTCATTTCCCAGAGACCCCTCACCCATTTCACCACACACATGCACACTGCATCAAGGACCACCTGATAAATGACAAAAGTGGAATTGCAATGGTTTCAAGCATATTAAGAATTTATTAGCAGAGGGGCCGGCCCAGTGGTGCAGTGGTTAAGTGCACACGTTCTGTTTCTCGGCAGCGTGGGGTTCGCCAGTTCGGATCCCGGGTGCGGACATGGCACTGCTTGGCAAAAGCCATGCTATGGTAGGTGTCCCACGTATAAAAGTAGAGGAAGATGGGCATGGATGTTAGCTCAGGGCCAGTCTTCTGCAGCAAAAAGAGGAAGATTGGCAGTAGTTAGCTCAGGGCTAATCTTCCTCAAAAAAAAAAAAAGAATTTATTAGCAGAGTCAAGATACATATTACCTTGAGAAAAATGTGTATCCATCATAGATGCATAATATTAAACAACATCCATGATGGATACACATCCATGTGTCAGTAAGAGTAAACATTGTCCATAACGGCCAAGTCCACCCTTTTCACTGCTGTGGCCATCGCTCTCATGCCAGAAGTTGGGCACACCGCCAGACAGCCAACATCAAGTCCCCACAATTCCAGGCCCAGAGGAAGTCCTCCCTGCACTGACCAAGTCCTCCTAGCAGGGCAAGGCCGCATTTCTACCTTCACATGTTGCTACCAGGAGGTGCCCAAGGAACCTGCCAGCCCTTGAGCCAGGTCTTCCCAGCCAGTCCCTTTGCCAGCCAGTTTCCAGCCTGGAGATCTGAGAGTGCAGGAGTGGTCCCACACTCAAGAGGGGACCTTCAGGGATCGAGGGGCAATGGTAGTCCCCATCTGGAGTCCCTGGTGTAAAAAGATAGTTGAATGCAAGGCAACCTCTAAAAGAAGGAGGCAGCTTTGTGCGTCTAACTGGTTGAGATAAGGACGTACCCGGTGTAAAATGAGGAAGCAGATTTAGGTTTTGCAAGATGTACTGTTAAGTCAGCAAAGCAAACTACAGATCTGTATACAAAGGATGACTTCCTTTTTACTAAGCAAAAAACAACTTGTTTTTATATAGGAATACATATGAATGCACAGGCACACAGGTGGTGGCCTAGTTAAGATTCTGGCTCTCACCACTGGGGCTGGTTTGTCTCCTGGTCAGGGAACCACATCACCCAAATATCAGATGTCATACTGTGGTGGCTGCATGTTGCTGTGATGCTGGAACCTGGGCCACAATATTTAAAATGCCAAGAGTGTCACCCATGTTGGACAGCAGAGCTTCCAGACTAGACAGACTAGGAAGAAGGACCTGGCCACCCACTTCCCAAAAAATTAGTCATGAAAACCCTGTGAATAGCAGTGGAGCATTGTCTGATCTAGCACGGGAATCGACTGGAGGGAATTAACAAAAAAACAGTTACACACAGTTATGCATGAAACTGAGAATGAAGGAGTTAAAAAATCTTCCTTGGGCTAGAAGAGAAAAAAAAAGCTTTGAGATAAGCTTTGCTAACTGCAGCTGTGCACACTCAGCACAGTCAACTATTGTTCAAAACTAACCAGGTCTTTCTGTCCCTCCTTAGTCTATGAGTGAACTGTCTTTCCCAGGAAGTCAAGGTCCAGACGTCTAGATTCAGCCTCACAAGGCCAAACTCAGGCTCAAGATGAAAACTAATCAGAAAAGTCCAGACAGTCAAGGGAAAAGAAATTCAGTCTTCAAGGCCAAACGCAGGCTGGTGGGGAGGTGCCACTCACCAAGGCCACATGCTCCCCCTCCCCTACCAAAAACCCCTACCTTTCTCCCTTTGAGGAGGTGGATCTGAGTTTTAATTTCCATCTCCTTGTCTGGCTTCCTTTTTTGTTTTTTGAGGAAGACTAGCCCTGAGCTAACATCTGCCAATCCTCCTCTTTTTGCTGAGGAAGACTGGCCCTGAGCTAACATCTGTGCCTATCTTCCCCTACTTTCTATGTGGGACGCCTACCACAGCATGGCTTGCCAAGTGGTGCCATGTCCACACCTGGGATTCAAACTGGTGAACGCCAGGCTGCTGAAGTGGGAACAGGCGCACTTAACCACTGTGCCACCGGGCCAGCCCCTGGCTTCCTTTTGACAATAAAGCTCTTTCCTTGCCACAAGCCTGGCATTCCAGTTATTGGCTCTCCTGTGCAGCGAGTAAACAAACCTGTGTTTGTGTTTGGTAACATGCATCCATGTGCAGACAGAATTCTAAAAAGATACCATGCTGCAAACATCAGTTTTCTCCAGTAGAATAATCAGAAACTTTTGACTTTCAGTTTTATAAATGTACATAGTAGAGTACTTCTTAATAAACAACAGTAAATTTGATATTTTATACATTAAAAACTTTCCATGTATGTTGGAAAAAAGAGTGTGCATGTATAAAACAGTTATAACTATGTTATATGGATTTTTAAAATTCTATGTTTTATGGATACGGCAGTGTTTCTCTCTGACTTGGGCATAATCAGTGACTATACAGCAGGAGAGATGTTTTCTCTGGAGACTGGAGGCCCAGATCCCACCTTGTCCATCTGCTTCAGAGCCACCCAGTATCTCCTCCTCCTGTATCTTCTCCATCATGGCCCTCTTGGTGTCTTTTCTTATCACAGGCAGAATCTACTAAAGTTCACAAAAATAACTTTAATACTTCAGGCTGCATGCAATTGAAGTACAATAAGATAATGTTTATTTACGTCTAGCTACCAGTGGATGACCACTATAGTCCGCTTCATGGAGTCTGAAATAATGTCTAAACACTTAAGTGGTCAGTAGCGCTGAAGACTCTTAAGAACACTTAAGGGACCATCCCCGTGTCCCAGTGGTGAAGTTCTAGCGCTCTGCTTCCGTGGCCCAGGGTTTCGCTGGTTTGGATCCTGGTCGCGGACATGGCGCCGCTCATCAAGCCACGCTGAGGCGGCGTCGCACATGCCACAACTACAAGGACCCACAACTAAAAATACACAACTATGTCCCCACATTGCTTTGGGGAGAAAAAAGGAAAAACAAAATCTTTTTTTTAAAAAAAACAAAACACTTAAGACTCCCCAGAAATCGGCCTGCCGCCCCCTAAAGAGGAGCAAAGCCGCTTCCCAGCTCTGCAAGTAGAGCGAGGTCATTTCCCGACAGCCTCGCGCTGCTGCTTGCCCATTTCCCTGGCAGAGAACTATGCGCAGCTTCCTGGTCTGAGCGGCTGTGGGAACTACATTACCCAGAAAGCTATGCGTGGAGCGGCAGCGGCATTCGCCCAATGAAATTCCAGAGAGGGGGCAGTTCCGGGAGGACGAACCGCCTTGAGGCGGCAATTCTGGCGTTTTGGTGGCGGCTTTCGGGTCTATTCACCTGGTCAGACGCTCCGCCTCCGAATCGCCAGGTCCGGACCGAGGTGGCGGCAGAGGAGGCGCCGTCCCCACGGCCCAGGCGGCTCTGAGGCTCGGCGACGCCGCCCGGGGCCCCGCGCCAGGCCCGGGCCAGGGAGCGCCGCGCCCGGCGCCTCGTCTCCCGCCGCTCCCGGCCCCGCTCCGCCCCCGAGGCCGATGGCGGCGGCCGCGCGGAGGGAGCCGGCTCAGGTGAGCGCTCGGCTCCGGCCGGCCCCGCCCGCAGCGCAGCCCTAGCTCCAGCCCTCGGGCGGGCGCTGCTCCCGGGCCTGCAGCCCAGGCCCCGGGGCCGGGCCGGGGAGGCGCTCGTGGGGCCTGTGGCTGCGGGCGGGGGTCCCGGGCGGAGGGGGCGGAGGGGACCGGGTCCACGTTGTGTCCGCAGGGAACAGTGTGAGGACGGGTCCCGCCTGGACCGGCAGGGGAGGGGCTGCTCCTTCAGTCCGAGGGCCCGGAGCCGGGAGGGCTGTGACCAGAGAGGGACGCGGTGCGTGTTGGGGTTTCAGAAGTTGTCCCGGAGCTGCTCGGAGAGAACGGACGGGAAGGGGTGAGGAGGCCGGGGAGGCGCAGGGAGCGGAGTCCTGGTCCGAGGGCGCAGAGCTGGTCCGAGGCAGCTCTGAGGACTGAGGCCCGGAGGCCAGTGAGTGAAGCCGAGGTCACCGGGTCGCAGGGCGGGGCGGGGTCCGGCCGTGGTGGCCTGCCTCTCTCCTGCGACAGAAAAAGCACTTACGGAACCTGCACAGGGAAGGAGAGGGTGTGGCAGCCCCTCAGTGGTACTAACACCAGCCGTGTGGTGTCTGGAATTGTGGCGTCCTGAAACTCACCCTTTCTCCCAGCTGTTGGGTCTGCGACCCTTGGCATACTGCATGTCCAGGCTCCTGAGTGAGGCCAAGGGTAACATGGAGGTGTTCCCATTTCTTTCTTTCTTTCTTTCTTTCTTTCTTTCTTTCTTTCTTTCTTTCTTTCTTTCTTTCTTTCTTTCTTTCCTTTCTTTCTTTCTTTCTTTCTTTCTTTCTTTCTTTCTTTTCTTTCTCTCTCTCTCTCTCTCTCTCTCTCTCTCTCTTTCTTCTTTCTTTCTTTCTTTCTTCTTTCTTTCTTTTCTTTCCTTTTCTTTTCTTTTCTTTTTAAGATTTTATTTTTCCTTTTTCTCCCTAAAGCTCCCCAGTACATAGTTGTGTATTTTAGTTGTGGGTACTTCTAGTTGTGGCATGTGGGACGCAGCCTCAGCATGGCCTGATAAGCGGTGCCATGTCCGCGCCCATGATTCCAACCGGTGAAACCCAGGGCCCCGGAAGCGGAGCCGGCGAACTTAACCAGCGGGCCCCAGGAGGTGTTCCTATTTCTGACACCCAGTATAAACAGCTGTGGAAGGTTACCCCAGGAACGGACACCAGCGTGTGCAAATGCTTGGAGGTGTGACTGACCTGGAGACAGGGGACAGCAGGTCTCCATTCTTTCTGTGAAGAACGAAGAGCAGGGAGTCAGGAATCAGTCCTGCAGTGTGGCCGTCTGAGCAGTTGGGCATCTGTTAGGGAGGTAACGGGAGGCTCGGATACGAGGAAGGAGTTGGTCTTGCCTGGATTTAACAGGCTCCGTCTGGCTGCACAGTGGAGACTAGACTATGGGGTTAAGGGAGGAGGCAGGGAGCACGGAGGACACAGCTGCTATAACCACATGAGTGTTGATGGACCGGAGTGGTGGCCATGGAGGTGGGAAAAAAGTTGGACACTCCGTCCATTTTTTTTTAAGAAGGGTCAAGTAGATTTTTGGACGTTATAGCTGAGGGAGAGGAAGTCAGGGATGACTGCAGTTTTTCTGGTCCTAGCAGCTGAAGGAATCGAAGCTCCCACTGGGATGTGGAAGTTCATGATAGATTAATTTTCCTTGAGAGTATCACAAGATTTTTTTGACCCTGTTAAGTGTCTGAGATGTTTCAGAGAACAGTGGCGGCATCAAGTGGGCAGCTGGACACACAGGTCTGGAAATCTCAGGAAGGGTTCAGGACGGAGATAATGAAAACTGGTGGCTGTTGTGTGGAGCAGGAAGGAGCTGTACTCCCCATTAGGTGGGGGAATGCAGGTCGTCTTGGCAATGCTCTTAGCTGGTCTGAAGGAGGAGCATGCATGATGAGGAGTGGTTTTCTTGCTGTGCGCCTAGTGAGGTGCAGTGGTGCACGCAAACCCAGGTGAAGGGGAGAAGTGACCATGGTAACCATATGGGAGACAGCATGGTCTGGCAGGTGACTAAGGCTTCTGTGGGATGAGTGGACATGAGATGGCTGTGGAGGCAGAGGAGTAACTGAGACAGGATGATGCTGAGCCAGGGCTCCTGCTCATTCACTGATGTACACCTTCACCAGAGTTGTGTGATAAGCTTTGGTGGGGTCTGGGGTGTTCAGTGTTGATGGGGGGTAAGGTGTGGGGCACGTGTGGTCATTTGTGAGAGTCACTGTGCCTAGCACAGAGACCATCAGGGCTGGGGTTCTAAGGAAGGTTGGAGACGGGAGGTTGTGTATCTGAGAAGCACAGAAGTGGAAGTAGGCTAGGGGCATCTGTAGCTCACATGTGCTTCTGAGGGGCTGATGTTGAGAAGGATCAGAGGTGTAGAGGAGGCCTTCAGAGCAGCACTTGGGGATTTCCCTAAATGCAGAGCTGGGAGTGCAACTGTGGGCACTGAAGATGTGAGAGGTACAATCTACGGAATGACATGCACATCGACAGGAAGCGTGAGCCGATGGCCCTCGGGCCCTGGTATTGGAGACTGAAGGGCGAAGCACGAGCCCACGTTTGGCTGCGTCTTGGAGTCCAAGTCTAGAGTCTCCAGGGGAATGGACTGACAGAGTGGATGGGACCCTACAGGCCAGGACCAGAGCTTGGATGACATCTCTGTGCCCCACTACCTGATGTTTCTGAGGCCTGAACACAGTGAATAAGGGGATCCTGAGGATAGGGTGGGCCTCAGTGGCACCTGGCCTGGAATTCCTCTGAGGTGGGGAGCTGGGGGGGAGGATGAGTGTGGGGTAGATGTGTGGTGAGATGGATTGTGGGATCTCAGAGAGAGTGTTGATGGTTTCATCTGTCCCTGTCATTACAGGACAGTGTGATCTTTCACGATGTGGCTGTGTACTTCTCCTGGGGGGAATGGAGGCTCCTGGATGAGGCTCAGAGACGCCTGTACCTGGATGTGATGCTGGAGAACTTTGTGCTCATATCCTGTCTGGGTGAGACTTGCAACAGCCTCACCAGTGACCTGGACTAAGCTGTATTCCCTCCCCACAGTGCTTCTCAGTCGTTTTTCTCATGGACTGTGGACACCGCTTGCTCCCCCAGCTTTCTGGGTGGTGGTGTGTTGCTAGGGCTGGGTATGTGTACCACCCTGTTCTCTCCCCTGCAGCCCCAGTACCTGCTGTACGGAGCCCTCTTAGGAAAGGCATCCAGGCTGGGGGTATTGCAGTGAGCTTCGCGGATTCCACCGAGCTTGCCCTCTCTGGGTCATTGTGTCCAGATCCATATCACTTCTGTATCCCAGGCTTTGTTCCTTCTTTTCCCTGACATTTCCTCATGGCCACTTGTGCCAGGCATGAGACATTGTCATGGTCATTACTTACCTGAACCATGGGATGCTTTTCAGTGCCCTCCTACATGGTTTGTAGTGTTTAGATCTGTTTTCTCTGTTTCTTTTTTTTTTGTCAGGCTTGTCTAGATGTAAAATTGTATACAGTCATCTCTTGGTATCCATGGGAGGATTGGTTCCAGGACCCTCCCCCCCCCATACTAAAATCCAAGGGTGCTCAAGTTTCTTAAATAAAATGGCATGGTCTTTGCATATAACCTACACACATCCTCCTGTGCTCTTTAAATCATCTCTAGATTACTCATGATACCTAATACAATGTAAATGCCATGTCCATAGTTGCCTACACATCACTTTATTCACGTGGATTCAGCATAGTGCTTGGTGCATGGCAAATTCAAGGTTTGCTTTTTGGAACTTTCTGGAATTTTCTTTTTTCAAATTTTTTTGATCCTTGTTTTATTTTTTTCATGGATATGGAACTCATGGTTATGGAGGCTGACTGTATATTAACATATACAACATGTTGATTTGATATGTGTATACATTTTGAAATAATTGCCACAATGAAGTTAATTAAACATCCATCACCTCATAACTTACCTTATTATTATTGTGGTGTTGTTAAGAGTGCTTAAGATCTCGAAATAAGTTTCAAGTGTACAATACAGTAATTATTAACTGTAGTTTCCGTGCTGTATATTACATCCTTAAAACTTACTCATCTTGTGACTGAACATTTGTACCTTTTGACCAGTGTCTCCCCATTTTCCCCATGGCCCAGATGATGGCAATTTATACTCTGTGTCTATGATTTCAATTTTTTTTTTTTTTTTTTTTTTTTTTTACATTCCAACCCCCAGTGAGTAAGGGTTCCCTTACATCTACATCCTCACCAAAAATTCTCTATGCTCTTTTTGATGGTAGCCGTTTTATCAGGTGTGAGGTGGTATCTGCCTGTGGTTTAGATTTGTATTATTTGCCTGATGATTAGGGGGGAGGGGCATTTTTTTCATATACCTGCTGGCCATTTGTCGATCTTCTTTCATAGAACATCTGTTCATGTCCTTTGCCCATTCATTTTTATTTATTGTTTATTTTTTTAAGGAAGTTTAGCACTGAGCTAACATCCTCCACCAATCCTCCTCTTTTTGCTGAGGAAGATTGACCTTGAGCTAACATCTGTGCCCATCTTCCTCTATTTTATATGTGGGACGCCTGCCACAGCATGGCTCCATGAGCAGTGCGTAGGTCAGTGCCGGGATCCGACTTGGTGAACCCCAGGCCGCCGAAGTGGATCACCCGAACATAACCGCTACACCACCCGGCTGGCCCTAGTTTGCCCATTTTTAATTGGAGTGTTCTGCTGCTCTTGAGTTGTATGAGTACTTTATATTTTTTATATATTAACTTCTTACAAGATACAGTGTTTTCAAATATTTTCTCCGTTTTCATTTTGTTGATTGCTTCCTTTGCTATTAAGAAGCTTTTTAAATTTGATGTAACCCAACTCGTTTGTTTTTGCCTTTGTTGCCTGTATTTTGGTGTCATATCCCAAAAAATGGTTGTGAAAATCAACATCAAGGAGCTTTCTATCCGTTTTTTTCAAAGCGTTTTACATTTTCATGTCTTACATTTAAGTCTTTAATCCATTTCAAGTTAATTTTTGTGAGTGGTGTAAGGATCCCAGTTTCTTTTTTTGGCATATGCATACCCATTTTCCCAACACCATTTATTGAAGTGACTATCCTTTCTCCATTGTGTATTCTTGGCACCATTGGCAAGGAGTAGTTGATCATATATGCGTGGCTTTATTTCTGGGCTCTATATTTCATAGATCTGTGTGTCTCTTTTTTCAGTACCATACTATTTTGATTACTGTTGTTTTGTAATGTAGTTTGAAGTCATGAAGTGTGATGCCTCTAACTTTGATCTTGATCAAGATTGCTTTGGATTGTTGAGGTCATTTGTGGTTTGAATTTTAGGATTCTTTTTCTATTTCTAGTAAAAATGCTGTTGGAATTTTGGTAGAGATTGCATTGAATTTGTAGATTGCTTTGGGTAGTAGAGACATTTTATCAATCATAATTCCTCCAATCCAAAAGCATGGAATATCTTTCCATTTATTTGTGTCTTCAGTTTCTTTCATCAGAGCCTTACAGATCTTTTGCCTCCTTGATTAAACTTATTCCTAAGTATTTTATTGGTTTTAATGTTGTTATAAATGGAATTGATTTCCTAATTTCTTATTGAGATATTTGTTTGTTAGTGTATAGATGCAACTGATTTCTGTATATTGATTTTATGTTCTGCAAGTTTACTGAGTTCATTCATTCATCGTGATAGTTTTTTAGTGGAGTTTTTATGGTTTTCTTTATATAAGATCATGTCATCTGCAAACACAGTGTAACTTTTTTCTGATTTGAATACCTTTCATTTGTTTTTCCTACCTTACTGCGCTGGCTAGGACTTGAAGTATTGTTTTAAAAAGCAGTGGTGAGGGTGGGTATCCTTGTCTTGTTTCAGTGATGTGGTGTATCACATTCATTGACTTGCTTATGATGAACATCCTTGCATCCCAAGGAGAAATCCCACTGGGTCACAGTTTAGTGTCCTTGTCTGGTTTTGGTATCAGGTGAATGCTGGCCTCCTAAAATGAGTTTATAAATGTTCCTTCCTCTTCACATTTTTGAGAGTTTGAGAAAAATTGATGTTAATCCTTCTTAAAAATGTCAATAGAATTCATCAGTGAATCTGTTTGTGACCTTTTCATTTGGAGATATTTGGTTACTGATTAAATTTCCTTACTTGTTATTGGTCTATGCAGATTTTTTATTTTTCATGATTCGGTGTTGGTAGGTTGTATGTTTCTAGGAATTTATCTCTTTCTTCTAGGTTATCTAATTTGTTGGTACATAACAGTCCGTAGTAGTCTTAGGATCTTTTGTGTTTCTATGCTGTCAGTTGTGATTCCTCCTCTTTTATTTCTGAGTTAATTTGTTCGTGTTTTCTCTCTATTATAAGTTAATCTACCTAAAAATTTGTCAATTTTTCTTTTCAAAAAACTAGCTTTAGTATTAGTGATCTTTTTGATGTTTTTATAGTTTCTTTTTTATTTCTGTTCTTATCTTTGTTTCATTGTTTGTTCTGCTAACTTTGGTCTTAGTTTGTTCTTTTTCTACTTCCTTGAACTATAAACTTAGGTTGCTTATTTGAGACCTTTCTTTTTTCTTAATGCCAGCATTTATCACTCTAAACTTTCCTCTTAGAACTGCTTTTGCACATTCCACATGTTTTGTTGTTGTTTTCATTTGGTTTGTCTCAAGGTATTTTTTTATTTTCCTTTTGATTTTTCCTTTGACCGATTGATTGGTCAGGATTGTGTTGTTTAATGTCCACATATTTGTGAATTTTTCAGCTTTCATCCTGTTACTGATTTCTAGCTTTATCCGTTGTGTTAGGAAAAGATACTTGATGTGATTTCAGTCTTCCAAAATTTAAGACTTGTTTGACATAACATATGATCTGTCCTAGAGAATATTCTGTGTGCACTTGAGAAGAATGTGTATTCCTCTATAGTAGGATGGAATGTTCTCTGTATCTCTGTTAGATCCATTGGGACTAAAGTGTCATTTAATTCAAATATATCCATATTTATTTGTTTGGATATCCACCCATCGTTGAAAGGGGGATACGGAAGTTCCCTATTAATATTCCATTGCCATCTTTTCTGCCTTCAGATCTGGTTGTATTTGCTTAATAATTTAGATGCTGTGATGTGTGGTGCATATATACATACAGTTTTTACATTCTCTCGATGAATTGACTCCTTTATCATTATATAATGACCTTCTTTGTCTCTTGTGACAACTTTTGACTTAAAGTCTTTTATCTCATGTAAGTATAGCTGCCCCTGCTCTTTGGTTTCCATTTGCATGGAATATCTCTTTCAATCCCTTCACTTTCTCCTGGGTGTGTCCTTAAAACTGAAGTTACTCTATTGTAGGCAGCATATCGTTGGATCTTGTTTTTCTTTTTCTGTTCAGCCACTGTATGTTTTTGACTGGAGAATCTTATTAGGACTTACTGTTGCCATTTTGTTAAATATTGTCTGCTGTTTTGTAGTTCCTTGGTTCCTTTCTTCCTCTCTTGCTGTCTTCCTCTGTGATTTTCCATGATGGTATGCTTTCATCCCTTTCTCTTTTGTATATCTACTATAGGTTTTTCCTTTGTGGTTACCATGAGACATATAGAATATCTTATATTTATAGCATCCTGTTTTAGGCTGATAACAACTTAACTTTGGTCACATACAAAAACTCTACTCTTACACTCCCCCCCATACATTCTGTGTTTTTGATGTCACAATTTACATCTTTTATATTGCGTAACCATTAACAAATTATTGCAGGTGTAGTTATTTTTCATACTCTTTACCTTTTATCCTTCATAGTAGATTTGAATGATTAACACGCTATTACAGTATTAGAGTGTTCTGAATTTGACTATATACTTACTTTTGCCAGTGTGTTTTATATTTTTGTGTTACTAATTACTGTACTTTCGGTTCAGCTTGAAAAACTCCCTTTAGCGTGTCTTGGAGGGTAGGTCAGGTGGTGATGAATCCCTCCACTTCTGTTGGTCTGGGAAAGTCTTTTTCTCTCCTTCATTTCTGAAGGGCACCTTTGCTGGTAAAGTATTCTTAGGTTGCAGTTTTTTTCTTTCAGCATTTAGAACATCATCCAGCTCTCTCCCAGTATGCAGTATTTCAGCAAAGAAAACCGCACATATCCTTATGAGGGTTCCCTTGTATAAGATGAGTTTCTTTTCTCTTGCAGTTTTCAGCATTCTCTTTATCATTACTGCTTGAGTTTTATTATATGTCTTGGTGAAGTCTTCTTTGGGTTGAATTTTTGGGGGGACTTATGGGCATCATGTGCCTGGATGTCCACTTCTCTCCCCAGATTTGAGGAATTTTCATCCATTATGTCTCTCAATAAGCTTTCTCCCCCTTCCCCTCTCCCTTCTCCTTCTTGGGCTCCCATAATGCAAATATTGTTTTGTTTCATAATGTCCCATAATTCAAGTAGGTTTTCTTCACTCTTTAGTTCTTTCGTCTCTTTTCTTCTTTGGATGATTTCAGTTTCAGATTCATTCTTTGGATTGATCAAGTTGGCTATTGATGCTCTCTATTGCATTTTTTCATTCATTATAGTCTTCAGCACCATCATTTATGTTGGGTTCTTTTTTATATTTTCTATCTTTCTGTTGAAAATCTCATTTTGTTTGCATGTTGTTTTCTTTATTTTCTTGAATTGTCTGTTTCTGTTTTCTTGTAGCTCGCAGAGCTTCCTTAAAACAATTACTTTGTATTCTTTGTCTGATGGTTCATAGATCTACATTTCTTTGGTGTGACTGATGGTTTACCGTGTTCTTTTGGGGGTGTCATGTTTTCTGGATTTTTGTATTTCTTGCAGCCTTGTGCTCATGTCTATGCAATACATGGAGCAGTCACGTCTTCCAGATTTGACTGAAAGGTTTTGCTTAGGAAGCTTTTCACCTGTGTGAGGGTGTATCTGTACCATCTCAGTGGGTTCTGGCAATTCCTACTACAAGAAAGCCCAGCAGCTTAGTGTCTGTGCAGGTCTGTCACCTGAGGTCAGCATCAGCAAAGATTGCAGGGGTCCTCAACAGCTAAGGCTGTGGGTGTCCTCAGCAGTGGAGAATTCTGCTAGGGATTTCCTGATCTTTTTCCCATGGGAAATATTTTGACTGAGGGGTCCCTCTTGATGCCAAGTCTGGCTTTTGGGTGCCTTCATGGTGGTGGTGGCATTGGTGTCTGATGAGCAGGCACCTGTGGTGCAGGTATGGATCTGGGTTCTAGGGTATGAACAGATGCAGAGCAGTAGCAGTTCTAGGGTCCCAGGTGCTGAATAGCCTGCAGTGACATTGAGTTGACTCTGTAAGATGTAGTCACACACTGAGCAGTGATGGAGCCTGTAACCAGAACATGGGTGAATACAGAGAGACAGTGTCTCTGGGGTCTGAGTAGCTAGCTAGCCCACAGCAGCCATGACTCTGGTGTCTGGGGTACAGGTGCTTGAGTGACAGCCATGCAGTCAGGTTATGGAGTATGGGCAACCATGGAGCAGTTATGGCCCCAGTGTCTGGGATGTGTGCAAGGTTGAGAGGGGTAACAGCTGTGGTCCTGAAACAGAGCAATATCTCCTTTGGGTGGGGGCACCTCAGCATATTATCCTCAGGCAGGTCTCCTGTGGCAATAGCTTTTGGTTGCCATAATGGGAAACCTGCCACTGTTCTCTGCAGAGCAGGCAACTGGCATCTGTGGCTATAAACACTCGGCCTCCTCTGCTCTGCACACTATGGGTTCCGCAGCTCTAGTGGGGGCTGAGGAGGTTCTCTGCAGCAGAGGCTGCTGGGGTCCTCTGCAGAGCAGGCCATTGGGGACCATGATGGCATCTGCCTTTTGGCTGATACACACAGCCCTACCCTTCTTCCTGTTCCTTTTCATCTCCAGATCCACTAAGTAGATGTCCCCAGTAATCCTTTTTGAGTGGTTATTTACTTTTTTTCTTCCATTGTGTTGCTGTGGTATCTTAATTGGGCTCTTGAGCCCTCCAAAGGCCAGTGTTATGCATAGATAGCTGTCTAATTGTGTTTTGCTGGAAGCAAAGGCTGACTTTCTCTGACATCACGATGACATCACTCAGCTAGATCTGTTTTCTGTGGTCTGTTGTGGGCTGTGTTGCTCTAGGACAGTGCTGGCCATTCACCTCTCCTGTCATTCCCTTAGGACTTGTATTCTCCATGTCCCACATAGTTGCTCAACTAAGGCTTAGGAGGAAGAGTTCTATGTGTGGGACAGGATGGACATCACTGCAGCCATGGCAGGTTGGGCTCAGAGGGGGCCTGCCCTGCTGAATGGCAGCTGGGGAGGGTATGATATCAGGCCTATGTTTAGAACATAGCAGGAGCCTGTCCTGTTCAACCAGATTTGGTGCCATTGCCCGTGGCCACACCCCATTTCTACCTTTCCTTTCCCATATTGACACTTTGCCAATTCATCAATTCTAGTACTCATCACTTCCTCTGTGACTTCCAGACCAGACATAACTCCACCTCTCTGGATTCCACATGTGACCCTTTTCTCTCAACACCTTCTGCAGTGCTCTCGACGGTTGGCCCTCACATGTTGGGCCATGAGTTGTGAACATATCCTTAAATTGACCTTGTGCAGCAGCTAATCTATTGTGAGTGGATTTCCGTAGGCTTGGCTGCACTTTCTACTAAACCTCACATCAGCAGCAGAAAAGGTCCTGCAGGAAGCTGTGGGCAGAGAACAAGTTGTAGACCCTGCTTCTCTTCCTTATGTTTTTGTATCCTTGCACTGGTAAGGTCTCCACCAGTCAGGGACCTTAGAGGCCCAGTAATGCGCAGCAACCAGCTTCCCCCTCAACTGGATTCCAACTCCCTTGCCTTGAAAAGCATCCCATAGATTCACTGTGAGATGAGACAGATGCTCGTTTGTGCTGGGGTTGCCCCTCCCTGTGGTCAACATGTATTTCACCAGGGTTTCTTTGCCTTCAGGTTGCTGTTGTGGAGCAGAGGATTTGGAGGCTCCCTTTGAACAGAGCATTTCTGTAGAAGTTTCAACTGCCAGGGCTCCCACGGCAGCCCCATCTTCCCAGAAGACCCACCCCTGTCAGATGTGTGGTCCAGTCTTGAGAGACATTTTCCACTTGGCTGAGCAGCAGGGAACACAACACAGCCTGAAACTGTTGAGGTGCGGGGCTTGTACAAAACAGTTTTATTTCAGTGCAAAGTTTCAACAGCACCAGGAGCAGCACATGGGAGACAAACCCTTCAGAAGCAGTGTGGACACGGCCTCGTTTGTGAAGAGCTGCAGATTCCATGTGTCAGGGAAGCCCGTTCCCTGTGGGGAGGTTGGGAAGGACTTCCTGGCAAGGTTGGGACATCAACAGCAGCAGACCACTCATACTGGGGAGAAGCCAGACAAAATCACCCAATGCAGGGCCACTTTACCGGGCAAAAATAGTCGTTATACCTGGGGAGAATGCAAGAAGGCCTTTGGTCCCAAACATATACTTGTTCAGGACCAGGGTGTTCACACTGGAAGACAGTATTTTGTGTACCATGAATGTGGTAGGACATTCAGGTACAAATCCTCATTTATTGTGCACCAGAGAGTCCACCCTGGAGGAAGCCTTCATGTGTGTGGAGAATGTGGCAGATCTTTTATCCGAAGTTCAACCCTCAGTCAACACCAAAGAATTCATACTGGGGCAAGACTGTGCAAGTGCAGCAAATGTGGGAAATCCTTAAGCTACCAATCTTTCCTCAGTCATCCCCAGAGGGGGCACAATCGAGAGAACAGCTATGTCTGCAGTGAATGTGAGAAATCTTTTAGACATAGCTCAATATTCATCAGGTACAAGAGAGTTCAAATTGGAGAAAAGGCTTATAAGTGTAGTGACTGTGCAAAATCTTTTACCTCTAGTGCTGCCCTCAGTTATCATCGAAGAGCTCACACAGGAGAAAGGCCTTATGAGTGCAGTGATTGTGGGAAATCTTTTTTCTCTAGGTCCATCCTCCATTATCATCAGAGAGTTCATTCTGGAGACAGACCTCACAAGTGCAATGAATGTGGGAAATCCTTTAAGGACAGATCACAATTCAATAAACATCAGAGAGTTCACACTGGAGACAGGCCTTATGAGTGTAATGAATGTGGGAAATCCTTTAGCCAAAAATCTTCCCTCTCAATACACCAGAAAATTCATAATAGAGAAAGGCCTTATGAGTGCAGAGAATGTGGGAAATCTTTTACCTCTACCTCTGGTCTTAGTTATCATCAGAGAGTTCACTCAGGAGAAAGACCTTATGAGTGCAGTGAGTGTGGGAAATCTTTTACCTCTAGTTCCACCCTCCGTTATCATCAGAGAGTTCACACAGGAGAAAGACCTTATGAGTGCAGTGAATGTGGGAAATTTTTTATCTCCAGCTCCAACCTCCGTTATCATCAGAGAGTTCACACTGGAGAAAGGCCTTATGAGTGCAGTGAATGTGGGAAATCTTTTATCTCTGGATCCAAACTCCGTTATCATCAGAAAGGTCACACAGGAGAAAGGCCTTATGACTGCAGTGAATGTGGGAAATTTTTTATGCGAAAATCCACCCTCTCTAGACATCGGAGAGTTCACACTAGAGAAATGCCTTAGATGGGCAGGGAATGTGCAGTTTCCTGTTTAGTGGAATTAGACTAGTGGAAACTCTGTGAGGAGCCATCTGTTCGAATTGGTTCTCATGCATCTGAACATGCACGGTGGGGAGATTTCCTATAGGTGTCAGTTACGTGGGAAGCTTCTGTAATATGTTGCTCTTTCTAACTTGTCCAAGGATCCTTTCAGATTTATGTCACTCCTAGTTTCTGTGACCAAAGCCATTTCACCTGTGCCATCTGACAGGTCACAGTGTGCATAAGTCACCACCCCAGTGTGCTCAGGGAAGCTGACCTCTGTTCTCCCATGAATTAGAGCAAGTTAGGAGTCACCTGAGCCCTCAGGGGTCAGCTTTCCCTCTGCCTTGACTACCTTGCACATGGACCTGAGTCACTGTTGGCCCAGAAAATACCACAAGTAGGGCTGGCAGTTTGCACAGAATGACTAACTTCTTCAGGACATGTGATGTCACATGATACTTGGGATGAATTGTTCCAGCTGCCAAGTCACAAACTAGAACTACCTGCTGCATGTTGCTTTGTCTTGTACAACAATGATGGCCTTATAATTTAAATCCTCTTTAATCTTAGGTGTTCTATTTACTGTGTGGGGTAGTTCATAAACAGATTCAGGCTCTACAAGCATGAAGGGGTGAACAACTTTTTATGGTTCTCAAACTTAGCGTGCCTGAGGAGAGACAGTATGATGACAGAAAATAACTTCTCAGTTTTGAGCAAATTTCCATTGCTCCCAAAGCCTCCCAGGAAAGACTGCAGGGTTTTCTGGTCCTCATCTGAGGCCTGGATGCTGTGATTCAGGAGGCTCAGTGATGACCCTGAGGAGAGGGTGTGAGAACCTCAAGTGGATCTGAGGGCAGCATGACCTTTTTCCCTTCACGGGAGGTCTCACAGGGGACGTCAGCACTGTGGAGGGGATATCTTCCCATCTACAAAGAGCCATGTGGCCTGGTGTCCACAGTTCATTGGGAAAAAGTCACTAGTTGTAAGACTGTTGGGTCTAGGGGAAACCATAATTGGTGGAGAAACACTGGCTTAAGAGAGTGGAGGAGACTTCAGCCAAATAGATGGAATGTGCCTCTTCTAAAAGTGCATCCAGGAATAGTTCTGTGACAGTGACTGTGCAGGATCAGTTTGTACACAAATCTAAGGATTGCCAGGCATGTTTATCTTGTGTAGCTGAAGTCACTGTCTGAGAATGTAATAAAAATAATTGAAAGGTTTTGTGGATTTCTGTATCCTCTCAGTGATGTTCACCTCAAGGCCATTACTGCACAAGGAGGAAAAAAAGAGAAAAAGGGTATTTGTGGTTGACAGAAGGGGCTCTTGTGACCCAGGCAGCGTTCCTGTTGAGTGAGGTGGCAGTGTCCTTCATTGATTCCCATATTTGCTACCACTGAAGGAAGACTGCCCCCTGAGGGCATGAGGAGAGAGTTGGTGGAGTCGGTATAGTGCTAATGCCATTCAGCAGTTCAATTCCCACTTCTAGAGATCCTGTGAACAGCAGAGTGGAACCCTGCCCAGTGTTTTCGCCCCTTCTCTCACTTTTTGCACCATATCAAACAAAGCTCCTCTGCTATTTATAGGGTTTTCATGGCCAGTTCTTTTGGAAGTGTGTTCACGTACTTCTTCCCAGTCTGTCTTTGTCAGAAAGCTCCGCTGGAGACCTATCCACCGTGGGTGATGCTGCTGGTATTTGAAATACTGGTGGGAAAGCCTTCAGTATCACAGCAACACCAGCCACCACATTATGACAACTGACAAATAGGTGATAGGGTTCCTTGAGTGGAAATGAACCCAGCCCAGCAGTGACAGTGCTGAATTTTAACTGCTAGACCACCGCAGTGTTGGGTTGTAAGCTTATTTTCCAAAAAGAGTGGGATGTACAGATATTTCTTCTCTAGAGCCTATTTTTAAGACTTTATTACAGTGTAATTTACATGTACTAAACTGCATGTAAAGTGTAAAATTCGACAAGTTTTGACATAGGTATGAACCTCTGAAACTATCATAGCCCTAATGTATCTTGATATCTTTACCTCATGTACTTTTATAATCTCCTCACCCTTCCCACCTCTCCAGCTAACAATTTACTTTCTTACAATAGATATCTTCCCATTTTCTTGAATTTATGAGTACTTTTTTTCTGATTTCCTTTTGAATTAGAGATTCACCAATGATAGGTGAGTAGCTCATCTTTTGCTGAGTAATATTTTTTGGATATATCACTGTTAGTTTATCTGTTCATCTGTTTATGAGCTTTTAGGTTATTTCTAGATTTTATAATAAAGCTGTTACAAACATTTGTGTCAGTTCTTATACAATGTGTTTCTTTTATCTTTTGTCAATAAGTAGAGGGCAATGTCTGAGTCACAGGGTAGATGAATGTTTAACTTGAAGAAACTGCCAGACTGTGATCTAACAGGATTTCTCCCTTTTGCTCTCCCACCAGCAGTGTGTGAAAGTTCCATTTCCTCCAAATCACTGCCAGTATTTGATGTGGTCCTTCTTCAGTTTCAGCCATTGATAAGTGTGTGGTGCTGTCTCAGTGTCATTTTAATTGCATTGCCCAAAGGATTCCTGACTTTGGGCATTTTTCGTGTCATTTCCCAGTTGTTTGTCTTTTGTACAATTTCTGGTCATCCCATTTGTCTGTTTTCTTTCATATGAGTTAGGCTATTTCCCTTTTCATTTTCAAGTAAGACACTGAAACAACAAAGACATTGGAATTTTTCTCCTAAATGGCGTGAGTGACATTTTTCTGTATGGAGTCATTGTTTCTAAATACTGGAAGGATATTTCCTCATTGTTTTCCTCAGACTGTCTGTGTCACACATAATGTCATGGCCAGAAACACCCTACATAGTTAAGTTTCGTTCGCATTATGACCTTAACGTCCATCGCTTGAGTCCCGGCATTCAGTAATACAGGAAATCTAGCCCCGGTTCGTAGTGTTTGCCAATTCCCCAAGTGTCAGTGCTCCCACCGTGGAAGCGGGATGTGCTCAGAGAAGGAGCGCAAGATTCCACTCGGGTCCGCGGGCTTTGGCGGGAAACCAGCCTTGGCGTGTGCGGGACACTCCCCCAGGCCGGGCAGCAGCTGCGGGAAGGCGGGAAGGCGGGAGGCTGCAGATGCCTCACACGCGGATCAGCGGCGAGGGTCCTCCCCGAACGTCAGGGGTCTCGGAGACCCGAGTGGCCTCGCCTTAGCGACGAGGGCACAGAGCTGACACCTGCGGTTCCGGTGGCGCCTCCGACCCCACCCGGGACCTTGTGAGCGGGTCCCCTCGGACCACTGTCCGTCTCGCCATTGGCCCCCTTCCCTCCGTCCTCACTGCCGGGTGGTCTCCCAGCGGGGTCCCCTGCCGGGCGTTCCCCGCGCTGTGGGCCGCTTCTCCCGGCGCCCCGACTCCGGGAGGACTCCCGCCTTCCCGCTGGGGCGGCGGCCCCCGCGCCCCCGGGACCTTGGGCAGGCCTTTCCTCCGCGGCGCCACCGCTTCGAGACCCGGGCCGCGTGGGACCCGAAGGGACGCCCGCCCACGGCTCCCTGCGCTGCTGCCCGGGAGGCCCCTGAGGCCGCGGCCCGGCGCCTACCCCGCTCCCGCCCGCCCGGCAGCGCCCCGCCCTCCGCCCCGCGGCCCGGGACGCGCGGAGCCGCCGGTCCCGCCGCTCGGGCGCCCCCTGGCGGCGCGGGGACGTCGGCGCTCGACTCGGCGACTCGGCGTCCGAGGTCTGTCGTCGAGGGAGAGACTGCCGTCAGCCGGCGAGCCCCAGACGCAGACGCCCAGAGACCGCTCAGCAGGGAAGATGCCGAGACCCCCGGGTAGCATGTCGTTTGCAAACGACGGGAGATCGAAGTCAGGGGACCTTCGTGAAAGAAGCCCGAGGGGAAACCCCTCCCCTCTAGGGGACCGAGAGCGACCGCCGCCGTCTCCTCAGACGCCGCGAGCGAGGAGAGGAACGAAGCCCGGACAGTGTTGAGAGCAAACTGACCTTCCTAGAGCTGCGTGCCCACAAAATTACCCTCCATCGGTGCAGGGAGACGGAGCCTCCGTCAGCCAAGCAAAAAGTGAGGGCTTGGTGGCCCGTAAACCTGCCAGCTCGGTCCGTTCGGGGCGCTGTGCCGAAATGCCCCAGGCGGGGTGGCGTGTGGGAGTCAGCGTTTGTTTCTCCCAGCGCTGGAGGCTGGGCAGCCCGGGTCAAGGCGCCAGCCTGGGCGAGTTCTGCGGAGAGGACCCTCTTCCCGGTGCGGAGTCAGCCCTTCTTGCTGCGTCCTCACGTGGGGGGAGGAGCTGGGCGTCTCTGAGGCTCTTCCTAAGGGCACTGGTCCCGTTCACGCGGGCCCCAACCTGGTGCCCTGAGCACCTCCCAAGGGCCCGGCTCCAACGCTATCATCTTTAGGAGTTAGGGTTTCAACCTTTTTTTCTTCTTTTCTTTTGAGGAAGATTAGCCCTGAGCTAACATCTGCCACCAATCTTCCTCTTTTTACTGAGGAAGACTGGCCCTGAGCTAACATCCATACCCATCTTCCTCCACTTTATATGTGGGACGCTTGCCGCAGCTTGGCTTGCCAAGCGGTGCCGTGTCCTCACCGGGGAGCCCAACCAGCAAACCCGGGCGGCGGAAATGGTACATGGGCATTTAACCGCTGCGCCACCAGGCCGGCCCCTCAACATAAGAATTTTGGGGAGACACAAACATTCAGACCATAGCGCCTGCCTTGCAAGAAATTTTAAAAATACTTGTGTAGAGACAAGGAAAATGATCTGGGTCAGAAACTGGGATCTACACAAAGAAAGAAAGAGCATCCAAGAAGGAATAAGTGAAGGTAAAATAAAAAGTATTTTTCTTATTCTTAATTGATCTAACAGAGAACACTTTGTTCAAAATAGTAATACCAACAATGTATTCTATCTGCATATGTTATGTGTATGTGTGTGTATATATGTTTATTATGCTTTTACATGAGTAGGATGAATGACCTCAATGGTACAAGTGACTGGAGCGAGGAATTGGGGTAATTTTGTTAGTATAAGGTACTCACACTACCCAGGAGGTGGTATAGTGTTATTTCAAAGTGGACTTGGATTAGTTGTCCGTGTTGATTTCAAACTCTAGGGCAACAACTTAAAAAAAGAAGTATAACTGATATGCTAAGAAATGAGAGAAATGCAATCCTATAAAATGCTCAGTTAAAAATCACACAAACCAGGAAAAGAGTGGAAGACAAAAATTGGAACAAAGTAGAAATTAGTAACAACTATGGTAGATATTACTCCAACTATATCAATAATCTCTTTGAATGGCAAAAGACTAATTTGTAGACCAATTCAAAGAAATTTTCAGAGTGGTCAAAAACCAAGATCCTGCTATAGGTCGTTTAGGGAAATTGTGGGATAATATATTTGCAGTGTTTTAAGCCTCTAAGTTTGCAGTAATTTGTTACAGGGGCAATAGATAATGAACAGAGGGACAAACATGGAAAGAAATGAAACAATTGAGAAAGACAAGGTTAGAGCACATCAGCGAGTGCTCATTTCTTTATGAAGGTTCTGAATGTGAGTGACCCGTGGGGTCAGTGTGGGTAAGGAAACTGCTTTATCTGCTATGGCTTCATTGCTTAACAGCATCCGTTAACTGTCATCAGGCAAAAGTATAATTTTATATTGATGTTTCCTCCTAAAATTATTCAGGATGATTGGGTTACAAATGACCTTAGGACACAGGGGCCAAAAGTTAGTTGGTGACCTATTTAACCAATTGGAAAGCATTCGAGTCCTTCTGGTTTACCAAAACCCACCCTTGACCTGATCGTGAAGGGTCTGTGAATGGAGGTATGGGAAGGGTAGGGCCTCCTCACTGTCTATTACATGAACTTAAGCCCAATAACTATTCACAGAGTGCATGCAAGTTTATAAATATGAAATCATACTCTAAGAATAATATGACAGTATGAAATTGAACAAGCTTTTAAATGTCATCATTGGCCTAGAAACAGACACATAGATCAATGGAACAGAATAGAGAGCCCAGAAATAAACCCATGCATATATAGTGAATTTCTTTTTGACAAAAAAGCCATGAATACACAATGGGGAAAGGATAGTCTCTTCAATAAGTGGTGTTGGGAAAACTGGACACCTATCTTACACCATAAGCAAAAATCAACTCAAAATGGATGAAAGACTTGAATGTAAGACCTGAAACCATCAAACTCCTAGAAGACAATAGGGGTAAGCTCCTTGCCATTGGTCTTGGTGATGGTTTGGTTTTTTTAATTTGATGCCAAAAGCAAAAGTAAACAAGTGGGACTACATCAAACTGAAAAGCTTCTGCACAGCAAAGGAAACCGGCAACAAAATGAAAAGAGAACCTACCGAATGGGAGAAAATATTTGCAAATTAAATACCTCATAAGAGGTTAATATCCAAAATGTATAAAGAACTCATACAACTCAATAAGAAAAAAAAGTTAATTAAAAAGTGGGGACGGGCCAGCCTGGTGGCGCAGCAGTTAAGTTTGCGTGTTCCACTTTGGCGGCCCAGGGTTCACAGGTTCGTATCCCTGGTGCGGACCTATGCACCGCTTATCAAGCCATGCTGTGGTAGACGTCCCACATAAAATAGAGAAAGATGGTCATGGATGTTAGCTCAGGGCCAGTCTTCCTCAGCAAAAAGAGGAGGATTGGCAGCAGATGTTAGCTTAGAGCTGATCTTCCTCAAAAAAAAAAATTCCATGCTACACAGCAATTCCAATTATGGGTATAATTCCAAAGGAAATGAACACAGGACATCGAGGCAGTATCAGCACTTCCATGTTCCTTGCAACATTATCCACAAAACCAAGATATGGAAACAACCTAAGTACCCGTCAGTGGATGAATGGATAAAGAAGACACTGTGCATAAATATGTACAACACAATATTATGCAGCCATGAGAAAGAAGGAAAGCTTGCCACTTGTGACAACATTGATGGATCTTGAGGACATTATGCTAAGTGAAATAAGTCACACAGAAAGACAAATACTACATGGTATCACTTATACGTAGATTCTTTTTTAAAAAAAGTCAAAGTCATACTCATAGAAACAGCGTAGAAAAGTGTTTCCTTGGGGCTGGTGGATAGGAGAAAGGGCACAAACTCTCAGCTATAACAGGAACAAGGTCGGAGGATCTAATGTAAGACGCGGTGAGAATAGTTGATAACACTGTATTGTAAAATGGAAATTTGCTAAGGGAATAGAACTTAAATGTTTTCACACACAAAAGATAAATAGGTGATGGATGTGTTAATTAACTTTTTCTGGGAATCCTTTTATGATGTACACAGGTATCAAATCACCAGCATACCATGTACACTCTAATATCTTACAATTTTATGTCAATTTAACCCAATAAAGCTGAGATTAGAAAATAAAATAAAATAAAAATTTTAATGTAAATAAAATAAAAACAAAAAAGTCAACCCCCCCAACATGCCTTTCTTGATCAAACTAACAAATATCAAATCTATTTGATACTTCCTATTTTTAAATAATCTGCAAGAGAAAACTCCAGACCCTGATGGACTTACAGAAAGAGTTCCTGAATCATTCAGTGAAAGGATGTATCCAAACTTATTCAGAATCTTTCAGAAATTCCAGCTCATTTTATGGTGCTAGAATAGTGTTGTTCTAAAACTTGTTAATTAAATTCAGGTATGCTTACAGAATGTAATACAAGTTGAAAACATCTCAGGAATTCAAAAATGTTTTATTATTGGAAAGTACATTAAGAGAATTCAGCATATTAAGGGATTGTAAACATCATGTGATTATCTTAATGCAGAAAAAATAAAATACAAATCCATTCACTTTAGAAACACCACACTATGCATAGGAATATATACCCTTAATTAGTTGAAATTTATCAATGAAAGCACTACAATAAACCTAAATTTTAGTGAGAAAATATCAGAAATTTTAGCTTTCAAATTAGCAACCAAACAAGTTTGTTATTATTAGTGTTTAAATTAAATATCATGCCAGACATTCTCGCTGGGGCTATGACACAGACAAAAAAGAATTAAAATAATACAAATACCATTTACAGACGTATAATTTCTCTCAAATTGTATGATTATCTACATAGAAAATTTTCAAAAACTAACATGTTGTAAATATCTGGTGCACTTATGACAGTTCATCAAGATTGCCGCATATGAAACTAGTATCCCAAAATAAATCACTTCCACAAATGAGAATCATAAGGCCAAAAAGGAAATTCTAAAAAATTATTTAACTTATCACCAAAATAAATACTCATACCCAAAAAATTAACAAAATGTTTGTGTGGTGGAGACTGCAAATTTTCTGCTAACGTTGCTTCTCCCCTTCCTGGGCCTGAGCCTGCCCGCTCACATTCCCGTCTTTCCTTCTGGCTGAGTCGTGAGATTTCCACTGTGGGTGGAGTAGAATTAAAGGGAACGTGCCTCTACCCATCCCTGGATCTCAGGGTGTTGGCCTGGCCTCCTCCACATTCTCAGCTGAGAGCCATCTGACACGCTGCCCAGCACCCTGCCCCAGAGTCCAGCCGAGCAGCAGCACCAAAATGCCCGTCAAGCGAGTGCCCTGTCTTGAAAGTGGATTCTTTATCAGCCATCAGTCTTTCCCAGCTCATGCCACTTGGACTGGCCAGAGTCACCCCAAGGCAACATTTGCAAAACACAGGAAATCCTCATTATTGGTAAACACAGAGCCAGTGAAAATTGTCACTGATCCAAGGGGTTGGGGACTCCTGTCCAGGATTAGCAATCACTAGTTCTGTGTCCTGATGTGCACAGATCACTGTTGTCGTCTAGTGTCTCCATATATGTGACTAGGAACTGGTCAACGCATAGTATTTAACCATTCATTCATCTCTTGAATAAATGTGATCACTGCCTGGCAGCTTTATTCTATACTAGTCAAATCTGGACACACACCCAATTTTCTGAAATACATAAATGGATAAACAAAATGTGTTATGTCCAGAGAACAAGATACTACTCAGCAACAATAAGCAGTTAACTATTGCTAAATGCCACAGAATGGAGGAATCTCAGGAACATCATGCTGAGTAAAATAAGCCAAACACACGGTATGTATTCCATGTATATAGCATGTTTGAAAAGGTAACAGAAACCTATTGACAGAAATCAAATCAGTGGTCATCTGGGCTGGGGGAGACTGACAGCAGCGGGATACGAGGAATGTTGAGGGAGACGGGAAGGTTCTGTGTTTTGATTATGGTGGTGGCTGCGCAAGTGCAAACATTTATCGCAACTCAGTGAACTGTGTGCTTCAAATGGGTGCACTTTATTGTTTCTAAATCTTGCTTCAATGAAGTGGGAGAAAACTCTTAGTTTGTTTAAATGGTCACTAGGATTACCAGCCCAACCCTTTCATTGTCCAAAATAGGACTCAGTCACGGAGAGGGCTACCTCTGTGTGGGAGAGAGGAGAAGGGACTTGTCCAAAGTCACACAAATTGGAAGTGTCAGGCCTGAGACCAGAATGCAGATCTCTTGACACCCAAGCAGGGTTTCTCTCACACTTCTGCCTCCCAGGTGAAGGCCTTGTCTGCCTTCCCTGAGCAAACATGGGCACATCCTCCAAAGACAGGCCCTGGGTCAGGGGCCACAGGGCACGGTTCACTCTCACCTCCAGATGACCATAATGCCTGATCTGCTGGTTGGCTTGTCCAGTAGTTTGCATCGTGAGGATAAGCTCGGCCTGCCAGGGCGGGGACAGGAGGAGAGTCGTCCCCCAGGGCTGGTCTCTGCAGGAGCTGAGAGACAGAGACTCCTGAATGTCTTCAAGGATGTTGAGGTCTAAGGGGCACTGAAAAAGAGTCAGGAGAGTTCTGATGTCTTCATTTCTCCAAGTTAGAATTTTTATTTGCTTTTGAATTCTCAAGGAGAGAACCTCACCTGTCAGGTAAGTTCTCCATTTTCTATGAGTGCCATGACAGGTCCCCAGAGGGAAAATTTAGTCTGTTAAAGGACTTACAAAGAAGACAGTGGGATGTCCACTTGTCCTTGGAGGAGGCTAGGAATTAGGTGGGTGAAAAAGATTCTTTACTTTTGCAGTTGTCTATTGTTGCGTGAAAACATGACACCAAACATAGGTGCAAACAATGCATTAACTCCCACATTTTTGGAGTCAGAAAATCGAACAGGGCTCAGCTGGGTGAGTCTACTCTTCCATGTGGCATAATGGTAATCACTTGGCGATACTCAGGTGCTGTGTGAGTTCATTTAGAGTGTCTGGGATGACTTCACTCACGTTGCTGTGCCTTCTTATAGATGGCTGGAAGGCTGGGACCAGCAGGAACTTTCAACCAGGGCGCTTACACATGGGTAGACTTCTTACATGGCAGCCTAGGGTGTACCAAGAGACCCATGTAGAGGTTGCAAACTATTTGTATCTTGTTCTCAGAAATTTAAAAGGAAATTACATCCACCAATTCTTATGGTCAAGCAAGTCATCGAGTTTCAGGGTGAGATGAAATAGACTCACTTTTCAATGGGAGGAATAGCAAAGAATTTGCTGTCTTCCTTCATATACCACAAACACCTCCTGGGAGCTCTGTAGCAACAGGGACGCTGTGATTCACGGCCCAAGGACCAGTTGGGTAGAAAGACCAAAGTAATCATAACATGGTGCTGCACTAAATGATGGAGATTGGAATGTTATGGGGAAATTGAGGGCAGAGCAAGACTTAGCTAAGCCTTTGTTACTGAGCTCTAAGGGACTGGTGACCCCCAATGGGGTCCTTTTGCCTGGAGCCACTCTGCCAATAGAACAAGACTGGGTTCAGAATAGCAGAGTGGAAACTGTATTCATTGATCAATGAATGGAGGCAGAGTTTGTGCTCTAAAATACCTTCTCCCTGAAGGGAAGGTGAGCAGGGTTCTTATGGATTTGAAGGGGAGGGGTGTCCATGTCATTGCTCAGGGTTTGAGGGCTTTTGGGACATGCACAGATCTTCTCTTCTCGTACAAGGCACCTTTTGCACACATTTCCTTTTGTGCAAAGCACCCCATCGCCATCTTGGACCTTTCTGCTTTGGTCTGGTTCTGCCGCTTGGCCATCTGTCATTGTTCTGTCTTGGTTCCTGTAAGCAAACACAACTTAAAAACAAAGCATTAGACATGGAAAATGTTTTAGGGACTTCCCTGGGTGACAAAATCCCTCCTCTATGTCCTGCTCCTCATTCTTGAGGGGCAATGGATAAAGTTCTGTCTTCCATAACTACTTCCAGCTGACCAGGGCGTCATCATAGGGGCCCATAGAGGAGCAGAACTTATCCCCAGCTACTTTTAAATATGTTTGGTTGTCATCCGGTTAGACTCCCAACCTCTCATATCCCTGGTTAATACCATTAGGAATTTAATTAGTCTTTTGCTAGGAAAGGAAACCAGACAGTTTAGAATACAAGGCCCAAAGAATAGAAGAAGCAGAATAGCCCCCAAAAAGTGATAGAAACCAAGTCAGGCTGGGGAGAGACTGTTTAACCCCATTCCAGATCTGTTTTGTTAGGTCTGGTTGGCCTTTTTCATTTAACCAATTAGTCTCTTTTTGTAGCCTGATGACACTGTAGATATAGGTACTCCAGGGGGAGCACAAATCAGAGTGAAGATTAGTTATGAGAGATGACAGAAAAGGAGTCCCAGCACCTCCATGAGAGTGGGATGCCAGCCCAACAAGGACTTATCTTTGTGTCTCCAGAATAAGAGCTTCAGGTCTTCACAACTTGAAGGACCCACAACTAAAATATATAACTATATACTGAGGGGATTTGGGGGAGAAAAAGCAAGGGGGGGAAAGTTTTCCTTAGATTTCTGGACAAGGGTGCTTTCATAGCAGTCTGCATCTCCAAAAGCTTCTTGTCCCATTTGTTTTTCTTTCAGTCTTAGGAATCTGGGATAGTCTAGATAATAGCTCCCAGAGAGGTCACAAGTTTTTGAGATTATCAGGGGAGATTAGTTACTTATCAAAGGACTGACATGCCCATCCAGTTACATTATCCTTAATTTGCTTCTTTCCCTCTGGGTACTTAGTTTTATCTTAATTTAGGGAAGAAGGCCTAAAAAAATTCCTATCAGGTATTACATATCACCTTCTGATTTGGCCAAACTTCTGATCATAAGTTACCAAATCTTGTCAAGTTTCAGTGGGAACAAATAGTAATTATTCCTGACAGCACTAAACAGTTCCATTAATTTTTTTATTTTGTTTTCCCTTGACTTTTTTAGGGTAGCAGTTTCCCAGAAAATCTCTCTGAGTCTTGTTAACCCTGGGAGGGGCTCATATTGGGTCCTCCCTCAAAGGTAGATTACGAGGGTATTTGTAAAGCCATGACTTAAAAAGTATACTTCCTGACTGATGTTGCATGATTGGAACATTCCTTCTAACAGCTAGTGTACAAGTTTTGGAGGCTGAAAGAAGCCCCAAAGTGGCCACTGTAATTTTAAATTATCCTGGGTTATCTTGATCCAAAGATTCTTTTCTTTCTGCAGTAAGGATCCTTTTTATAGCTGTTTTTGGAATCAATTTGGCCACTTAAAGTGAGATGTCCTTTACCATGCTTAATTAACATTGCCTGAAGGCTGGATTTATATGCCCTCACAAAATCAAGCAAAGGAAATGTTTCCCAGTGAGACACAATATTTATCCCCACAATATAATTTAAAATACAATCAGGCATAAGACATGTAATTACTTTTATATAAAACCCATAATTCCCAGCTGGTCCTGTTGGAAGAAGATTAGTGCAAAGACAAAAACAAAACAAAAACCCTGAACAACTGTTGTTACCTCCTTCTGTTGCTGCCTCAAAACCTCCCACTTAGATGTCTTGCCCATGAGGGTTGGGCACCCCCAAGTGTGACCTGGGTTGATCAGGCATCCCTGATCCCATGCCTAGTCTGTCCCTCATGGACTGGTACCTGTCCTTTGGAGAGGGGCTCCCTTAAGGGACCGACAAAACCGTTCCCTCCTCAGTCCTTTTCTGGGCTCCCTCAGTCCATTCCTAGGGAGAAGGCACTCTTGTGCCTCAGTCCTGCCTGCAGGCACACCTCCTGTTCTGATGTTAAACCAAAGGGAAACTTTATGTTGGCTTGTAAGAGATCCCCCTTGACTCAAACCAAGCAGCAGAAGACAAAAGTCTAAGTGCAGCAGCAGGTGCTGGTTTAGTAAAAGTCCGTGGGGAGAGATCAGTGGACAAGCACCAGGCAGGACAGTCCTGGTTTCTCTCCCATTCATGAGCCTCCAACAAGGTAGGTGAGTCAGCCCAGTATGTGCTTCCGTAGCCCATTGCTTCACCTGCTGAGAGCTGAGAGGCCAGAATCAAGGAGAGGAGCCAGCAACTATTCCATTCTCTTAGGGGTTACGATATTTTGTTACCAAGCCCTAAGGGACAGGTGACTAAAAGTGGGTCCTTTTGCCCAGCGGTGCTCTCACCAATAGAATGAACTGGGGTTCAGAATAGCAGAGCAGAAACTTTATTCATTGATCAATGAATAGAGGAGGCAGAGCTCATGCTCTAAAACATGTCCCCAAAAGGAAGATTAGCAGGGTTCTTATGGGATGTGAAGGGGAAAGGGTCTCCACATCATTGCTCGGGGTGGGGGGTGGGGGCATTTGGGGCATGCACAGATCTTCCCTTCTTGCACATGGCACCTTCTGCACACATTTCCTTTTGCACACAGTACCCCATCGCCATCTTGGACCTTTCTGGTTTGAACTGGTTCTGCCATTTGGCTATCTGGCATTGTTCTGCCTTGGTTACTATAAGTAAGCACAACTTAAAAACAAAGTGTTACACGTGAAAAATGTTTTAGGGACTTCCCTGGGTAACACCTTGGGTAATAGAGAAGAGTTCTCAGCCGTAACCTGGAGGAGAGGTGAGATGTCCTCAGGGGAGAATCGAGGGCAGGTCCCGTTTCATCACACTTGCCTCTTTCTCCAGCATGTGAGGTCCATAGGAGCAAAGGTTCTGAGTCTGTTCTCTCCACAACTGCAGCCACAGAACTTCACATGGGGTGTCATTTGTTCACTAAGAGTTAATGGGAAGAGATGAGCAGATATGAAAATGCAGGCAAGTGCAAATATATAGTGTCAAGAGATTTTCACATATTGAAGTATATGGGGTAACTATTCGGGTTCAAAACTGATTCTGCTTGAAATGAAAAGCCTGACTTAAGGCCTATCAAATGTACATTGTACATCTGCTTTAACCAATAAAGTAAAGAACGCACTCTCTTACTTATCTTAAGTATCCTTCCCCTCCTACGCTAGTATAGGTAATGGCTATTGGTAACGCCCTTATTAGTCCCTTTCCTGACATCAGGACCATGTTCACTTGCTAATTTGCAACTGAATGCCACTTTGAAACTTTGATAAAAATGTGTCCTGGGTGTGTTTAATATATGTTCTTTGTTCTAAAAAGATATGACTGTACTGAAAACCATGCTTCTCTGGAATGCTTTCTTCCTTTCTGGAAAAGCCCTTCCTGGGTCATAATCCTCACTCTGGCTCACCTTATTTCTCTTATCTATAGAGTGGTTATTGGTAATTTTGCATTGACACTTCTTGGTGTAGTGTGGCAGTATTTCAGAGAAACCCATCGGAGACCAGCTGGAATCTACTTTGAACCGGTGTTTGGTACCACACAGGCCCTTTGAGCTCCTCTGGCTTCCTGACAGTCTTCAGGTGCCCCTGGTGAGTTGTTCTGAAACCTGGAGCTCCTTGTTTAAGTCATAGGTCCCGACTTTTACTTGAGCTGTTTCAAGTCTTTTAAGACTAGGTGTCTTAAGGGGGTACGAGTGTTACTGCCTACAACATAGGTTCTTTACCCTCCACACAAAAGGGGCCAAATAAAAACTGGAACACCAGGCTTATGGCAAGGAAAGGGTTTTTATTTGGGGTGATATCAGCTGGGAGACGAGAGTGAGCCCTCAAATTTGTCTTGTTTCATCTTGTCTCCCTGAAAGAGGGGAGGCAAGAGGTTTTAAAGGTTTGTGAGGAATGTGCTTGTTTGTAGAGAGGTGGGGAGAGTCAGTGGCCTTGCTGGCTGGAGCTTTCCCACCAGCCTGCATTTGGCTTTGGGATGCTGTTTGTGGGAGGAGGAGAGGATGATAAGGAATCCAGGTGGGCAACCTTGGCTGTTTGTCTCCATGGCAGATAGTGGGTTCTGGAAGCAGGGAACCAGGGAGTAAGCAGGGAAAGAGTGCTTTGGTTCTAACCTCATACATGGTGGGTTTAATGTAGGGGAACTGATATTGAGGCCAGCATCACCAGTACACTTCCTAGTTAAGAGAAACCTAGCGGTAATTTCCTAGGCCTGGGAGCCTAGGGGGAACTTTGAAGTGAATGGGTCAGGCTGACCATTAATTTGGCTTCAAACTGGAAAGAATTGTGTCTATAAACTCTGAGAAGATTGTTTAATAGCAAAATGAGAGACTGAAAACTCATTCAACTCCAAAGAGAAGAGACATCAGCTCCTCCCAGCCATAGCACATCCTCAGGTGACTGAGAACCTAGTGGGAGTGTCTAAGGTTGAGCCTTGAGATGTACAGCAGTCCTATAGGGAATTCCATCATGATTGTTCACTTTAAGTAATCAGTTGCTCTTCTGGGGTGTGCATCTGAGGGTTGGTGGTCCACTGCTCTGAGCCCCCAGAGTAGTTTTAGACTGCTGGCAGGAGGAATCAAGACAAGTAAGAGAATGCTCACAACTTTTTTAGGGAGTGATACTCCCAAGCAGCACACTTCTGCTCCACTACACTGTCCTTAGAAATTGTTTAGACTTTGTAGTAAAATGAAACTTAAAGAAAGTGGGAAATCAAGCTTCTAAAAGCCAACCAATTCCTGAATGGGCAGCCTCCCCTTGGAACTCTGGCTGGCTTCATATATAATACATATGGTGGAGTGGATACTTGCAAGTGCTTAACAAAGTGGGGATAGCTATAAATGATTGGATCTTTGAATCAAGATAACCCAGGATAATTTAAAATTGCAGTGGCCACTCTGGGGCTCCTTTGAGCCTCCAAGACATGTACATTGGCTATTAGAAGGAATGTTCTAATTAGATAAGATCTTTTAAGAAGTACACTTATTAAATCATGGCTTTATGAACACTTCTGTAATCTACCTTCAGAGGAGGACCCAATATGAGCCCCTCCCATGGTTAACAAGACTCTGAAACTTACAATGATAGCTGATTTTGTCTAATGCCTCATGATGTTTTTGTAGGCAATCTAAACATAATTATTGGAAACAAGTAGACTAAATAGATGTGAAAAGACATAAGTTTTTGGATGAAGCTTTTAACAATAATTCTGTGTTATGGTGTATGTACATAAAAGAATTTCAAAACTTTTGGTGACTTCAAACCTTAGAGTTTTGTTAAATTAAGTTAAATGATAGAAATTTATTGAATATCTAGGTCATTTCCACATAGGATAAAATATTAGACATTAATTACTAAATATAGATTTATCTACTTTTGGCTTCTTGTTACAGAGAAACTAAAAAATTTCAGGGTCTATTAGTAAACATGTCTTGTATTTTATTAAAAGATTGTACTATGAAGTAGCATTTTTCTAGAAATTATAAAAAGTATTTATAAATTTGCCAAGCCACAGAATGCTAAGGTAAAGACAGTTTATAATTGCTTACTTCTTAGTTTTTACTAAAAATTAAGGTCTTAAGGGTTAAGAAGTCTAATTAATATACGTGATTAAAACTACTAAAAATTAGTAATGAAAACATCTTTGTACTCCAGAAAAGTAAGATGTAGGTTTTTGGTAAGGAAGGTATAAGGAAAGGAAATATGTTTGTTTGTCTTGTTAAGAAATATAAATTTGTCCTAAAGTACTAGGAAAAACAAAAGAAGGCATGGGACAAATTCTGAATGTACAAAGAAAGTTATAGAAAGTTTGTGAAAAAGGAACCTTGACAAAAGAGTTTTATGCATGACCAAGCTGGCTAAGATTGGAACAAATTTAAGTAAGTAAATAAGTTTTAATATCAGAAATAAGCTGGTGGCTGGTGCAAAATTAGAATTTGATTTTCTCTTTCTTAAAAGGATAATTTTCCTGGACTTTTAGGCTGCTCTTGATAAAGAGATTATAAAAGGTTTTCTTTACTTTTGAGTGAGTCTCACTTTGGTTAAATGGATAACTAAGCATTGTTTCACAGTGACCATGGTTTCACAGTGACTCAAGATCAGCAAACACTTGATCTTGTTTGACCAAATGTTTTAAAACCTTTTGATATTTTTGGCAAGCTCCCCAAAATTGAAATCCTAAATGAAGTCTTTCTTTTGACTTGAAAATTTCTCTGAGAATTTTCAGAGTGCCCCTGGGATTTCTCAAAGAAATTTGTTCTCTCTTCCTATAAAGAGGGAAATACTAAACTAATTAGACTTGTTTGGTATACTAAATTGTATGGGAAGCATTGTCAAGTAAATGATGATAAACCTTCTTAGGTTATATGGTGTAGGTAAATATTATTCACCATCTTAATCCTGCTGCCTTGCTTCCAGCACCAGAGGAGGAAAACGACCTTGACTGCATTCTATTATCTAATTTGGTCTACAGATGGATTTTACTTAAAGAATAAGCAAGGACATTAAAAATCTGGATATGCTGTCCAGCCTCGAGAATGCCCACTACTTTCTATTAACTCTGCTAACCCAGTGAAAGATTTCTTTCTTTCATAGGCTCAAGAAATCACCATGGAAGAAGAGAAACAAGGGTGGCAATAAAAAGGAGGGAATTTTTGACGTTACCACGCAGATGTGGTTTGGGCCTGATAACAAACTATAGTACCTATTGGAGCACAATTGCCACTGCTCCAGTATAATACATCAATTAACCCATTGGGCACATTAAAAAGATGATTTTATGGGGAAAACAATAAATTTGGAAACTTTCTCCTATAGTGGCCCAAAGCATATGCTTGTTGTACTATGTGTCCTAAATATAATCCCAGGAAAATACGTGTCACAAGGTCACTTTCTCCTTCCTAAGGGACCCTTTGAGGTATGTTGATTGAACTTCGTCCAAATTCCACTATCTCAAGTATATAAATATCTTAGTAATGATCTGTGTGTTCTCACATTGGGTTGAGGCCTTTCCTTGTGGAAGAGCAATGGTTTTAGTAGTAGGTAAATTATTAGAAAGGATAATTCCTGCTTAGGGAATTCCTGCTGAGTTACACAGTAACTGGAGAACTCATTTTACTGGACAAATAATTAAATATATTTGTGACATTTGGCCTATAATGCAAGATTTTAACTAATGGGAGAATCAACCCAATTGGCCAAGATTTCAGAAGCTCTAATCTCTCATGGCCAAATGAGAATACTCATGCTAGTACTTCTCAATCTTAGATCTACACGTTTTGGTAAATATTGACTGTCTCCTTTTGAAATAATAACAGGATGGCCTATGCAATGAGATGAGGAAATGTATGAACCAACTTTGCTTAAGGGAGATATATTACATTGTTGCCAGGGTCTAATTGAGGTGCTTAAGAGAAATGAAAGGTTGGTAGGTGCTTTCTTTCACAAAGAGCTCCTTGGAGACAAAGATCTTAAGGATCATGGACTACAAACTGGAGAATTTGTTTATTGGAAGAGGCACCAGATAAAAGACTCTCTGCAGCCCCAGTGGAAAGAACCATGACGGGTACTTTTAACCAATCCGTGCACTGCAAAATTAAAGAACTTAGACTCATGGATTCACATTTCTCATTAAAGAAGTCTCCACCTGAGTGGATTTTAACTCCTGTTTCTGACACTTGACTTCAACTGACCAAGAAAAATACCTCCAAATCAGGAGAAGAAGACAGCATCTGTTGTAGACAGCTGTCCCAAGACTCTGTACCAGGCCTGTATTCCCAAGCTTTTATCTCTTCATTTAAACCCTTGTAATGCTTAGCTTATTTTGTCCATTTAAGGCTTTCACAATACTATCATACTTAAAGCAAGTGATTGGTTTGGAACAGACTGGTCTTGAAGGCCAGTGGTTAGGTGGAACAAACCTCTGGCCTTGGCTACCACCCAGATGGCTAGAACACTGCAAGCTGGGTTTCCCTTGGATGCAGGGAAGGATTCATCCTGAACTAATAACTATTGCCAATCTTCCACTCCTTAAGGCCAGATGGGCTTGTTCAGTGTCCCACTGGTACCACCACCTAGCGGCTATACTTGTTCCTTCCTTGGGGCTAGATGTCACATCATGTATGGAAGCCCTGACTAAATTTACCCAATAAGCCCTTAATGATAGTCAAGCAGGAATAGCCTTATTGAATACTGACAGATCATGATGAGAAAGTCTGTCCTTCAAAATAGAATGGCTTTAGATGTATTAACTGCATCCCAAGATGGTACATGTGCAATCATTCAAACTGAATGTTGTGTTTTTATATCTGATGACTCCTCCAATGAGTCATCTCTGCTAAAGCACATAAAAGGTAGATGAATGCCCTAAGCAACCCTACACCTAGTCTTGATTTGTTTAGTTGGCTCCCTTCTGGTATTGACTCTCTTTTGTGATCTGGATTGCAATCCCTATTTCTATGATTACTTGGATTTCTTGTATTAGTCATAATATTCAAAATAATTAGTTTAGTTTTGTTTTTTTTTTTTACTTAGTGTTATAAGACTGGCATGCAGGCTAGGGTAATGATTGCTCAGTGACTTGAGATGGTCAATTGATCTTGCAACCCTGGATGAATTTCCTTTTCTGATTAAGACTACATCTAAGACTTCATATTCAAGCTAATAATTTCAAGTGTTGAATTATCTGTTCTATGATTGTTATAAACAATTTAACTATAGGAAGTCACATAAAAGCATATGTACAATGTATGTGCAATAATCTAAATAATTGACAAATTATATAACCTATGAAATGCTTCCCCTGTTAATATATCCCTCTATGCCTGTGCACTATATCCTACTATTTCCCCGTCAACATGGATAACTGGACAAATCAATGAAATAAAATCCTAGCATTGAGAGACATGATGGACCAGGACAGGCAGCAACCACCCTAGCACCAAGGGACAATGTTTTGCTTATCAACGCTTTCTAGCCAAAGATTATTGATCAAAAGGGGAAATGTCAAGAGATTTCCACATATTGAGGTATATGGGGTAGTTATTCAGTTTCAAAACTGATTTGGCTTGAACTAAAAAGCCTGATTTAAGGCCTATCAAACATACATTGTACATCTGCTTTAACCATTGAAGAAGTCACTATCTTAAGACAAGAATGCATATTTCCCCTCCTGTGCTAGTATAGGTAACAACTATTGGTAACTCCCTTATTAGTCCCTTTCCTGATATCAGGGTCATGTTGACCTACTAATTTGCAACTGAATACCTCTTTGAAGCTTCAATGAAAATGTATTCTGGGTGTGTTAAATGTATGTTTTTTTGTTCTAAAAAGATATAAGACTGTACTGAAAACCATGCTTCTCCAGAACACTTTCCTCCTTTCTGGAAAAGGCCTTCCCAGGTTGTAATCCTCACTCCAGCTCAAGTAAAATTCACCTTATTTCTCCTATCTCTAGAATGGTTATTGGTTATTTTGTGTCAACAATAGAATATTCAAAGAAGGCGAGGAGACATAGGAGGCTGAGGTTTCTGTGAATGGAGAGGGTTGATAAGCGGTGAGGCTGCAGAAGCTTAACACCATGTCTCACCAGTTAAAAAATGAATAAAATAACACTCACTCATAACACTTTCTATTGAAGGTAAGATGTTCATAATATGATATGACTGTTACATAGGACACTATACAACTACCTACTATGCTTTAATTGGGAAGAAAACATGCATTCAAACTGAGGAGTATTTTTCACTTGCTTGTGTGATTTTCACAGGAATGTGAGCTGCCCTGGCCACAGCCTTCCCACCCTCAGTTGAGGCCAACTTCATCCTTCCAGTTGCTGAGCCCACAAACCAGGGACCATTCTTGATTCATTCTTGCTCTCACTCCCCACATCCAGTCCTACAGACGTCCTGCTGGCTCTGTCCCTACAGTGTATCCCCAGTGGGGCCACTTTCCATCACTGTCTCTGCAACCAGCCTGGACAGAGCCACCATCTTCTCTTCCCTAGGTTTGCTCATTGGTTGTCTGACTGTTCTTCCTCTTCCTTCCCTTCTTCTTGGCAGCATATTCTCCATTCATCAGTCAACATGAACCTTTCAGTGGATGAATCATGTAGTGTCTGTATTTTGGTCAAATCCTGTGACGGCTCCCATTTTACTTGGAGAAAATTCAAAATTCTTATAGAAATCTAGACAGCCTTACTTACAGGTCTTTCTCCCATGTTTTTCTCGACCTCCTCCTTACACTCTGTCTCACACCTGGTTCCATGTGCACTGGCCCTTGGCTTTGCCTGGGACATGACACTGCTGCTTCCTGGGTTGAGGTGATATACACAAGACATCTGCCTGGCTTACTCCTCCATCTTTTCTCAAGCACTGACTGAAACAGTCACTTGTGCATGAGGGCACCCATTACTCCCAGGTGATGGTGCATCATCCCCTCGGTCCTGCTCATCCGCTAACCCAGCTCTTTTTTTTTCTTCGAAAGCACTTACCATCTTGTAACATATTGAAGACTTTATTTATTATTTGTTATTGTCCATCTTTCTCCACTATAATATTGGCTCAGTAGAGGCAAGTCTTTGTAAGTCATTTTTCCTGGTCCCTCTCAGACACCAAGAACAACACGTGACAGACAGTGATGCTTGACCAGTGCCTACTGAAGCTGTGAGGAAAGGCTTCTGCACTTTCACTTTCCCCAAGGTCATTTCTAACTCTCAGCCATTTTGTCCTAATGGATTCTTTCTTTCCTTCTCCCTTCCAGGCTGCCACAGTGCAAACTTATCAGAATTGAAAAATAATCATATTTTGGGGGCAGAACCCCTCTGGTTGGCAAGAAACAATGCACAGCCTTGCTCTCAGCTTCCTTCTCTCCCTTCCCAGACCTCAGTGTCCCTGTCTCCCTGTCACTGTCACCTGGTCTTGTCCAGGCCCCTGAGAGGTGTTTTCCCTGCCCAGTTCTCAGTCTCTGTCTTCTCTCTAATTGCTTAATCACGACAAATGGTTCCTAATCACCTTTAGTAATTTGCACATTTCACAGTTATTTTTCTGGAAAAATTTCCACTCCCCATGCAGACACTGTCCCTGCACTTCCAGGGGAAAGGAAAATCAGTCCCCAGCAGGGAGGTGACCTCAATGTGTCCCAGCCTCATCTCGGGGATAAGATGCCCCCTTTGCACTTGTGCTCAGGGCGTGACCATGGTGGCTACTGTCCCAGCAAGCAACGGCATTTGGTAAGTGGGCCATCTTTTTAGACAGAGAGCCGGATTCCCAGGAAAGCAGAATGTTTCTCTAGAAACCTCCTGAGAAATACGGTGTGGACATGACTTCTCTCCCCACCCCCTTGGTTGAAGCTGAACACAGAAAAAGACATGCAGGAGTGACATTTTCTGAGGGTTCATGAGACGCAGTCACTCTCACCTCCTGTCCCAGGGGGCCTGATGTCTCCCTGCACCTTGTCTGTGAGCGCCCATCTGGAATCCTCTCCCTGAGCGCAGACCCCTCCCTCTCAGCCCCTGCTCCTGCTCACAAGATGCTGCCAGTGTGCTCAGCGCTTGGCTTCTGCTTACACACCTGGTGTCTGATGGCACCTGCGACAGAGGACTTTCGGGACATCTGTGCTGGCGTGTCCTGCTTGCTTGGCTGTGATGGTGTGTCTGTGAGAACTTTCTGTGATCAGTGCAAAACCGGTCACCTCCATCTCCTTGACTCTGGGTTCTGCGGAGCAGCACGCGCTTTCTGGCACCAGTAATTTCTGAGAACACTTCTGGGATGGGTGTGAGGAAGGTGAACTGTGTCTCCCATGCAGTGAAATAGAAATCTCGTTTTTGTTTAAAGTGAGAGAGACTGCCAGGCTTAGGGAGCAGGAATGATCGGGGATTACAAACGTGTGAACGTCTTCCCGCGACTCCGCCCTGTAACCAGATTAGAAGTGCGGTGACAGCCTGCGATCCTCTGCGTCTGCCCCAGATCCGCCGCGTGTCCGAAGCTGTCAGCCGGCTCGGTCTTCCAGCGGCGAAAGCTCCGCCTGCTCCAAACGGGAAGAGCTGCGGGGCGGGCGCGCGCCTGTCACCGCGCGGGCAGCAGGATGTGCCCGGTGGTCCCGAACTGGGCCTCCGCAGGACGCTTTGAGGAGGGAAGGAGAAAGGCCTTTGTTTTTCCCTAAATGAGCGCCGTTCTTAAAGGGCACCAGGGTCCTCAACCACAGCTGGTCCAGGATTCGGATAGTTTCTTGTTTGAAAATATTTACCCAAATTTAGCTGTTCTCTTTCTTACTCAATTGTCTGGCCTGTGTATAATTCAAATCTATTTTATGACTCCTTTATAATTTCTCAGGGCCTTCTCCTCCTTCTCTTATTTGGATTTTTGATCAATTTCTACTACACTTTCAATTTGTTGTAACAAACCTTTTACTTTAGTCCTAAGAAAAATTTGAACAGATTTTTGTGCATATACATGAAGTGCATATTCTTTTCTCATCCACTTTTCTCTCCATCTTCTATAACTCACACTGAGGTTAATCTGTTATTGATTATTGTGTATCATTCCAGAAACATTTTTAATTTTTTAGCACCTGTTTCTTTTAACTAATCTGTACTTCATCTAGATTCTACTATTTTCCAAATTTTAATGCAGGGTAAATCACTTATTGTAATTTAATAACTTAATTACTAAAGTAAACAAGTAAGATAGTATTGCAAAAATAAAGACAGTTCTTGGTTTGTTTTTTTTAAAGATTTCATTTTTCCTTTTTCTCCTAAAGCCCCGGGATACATAGTTGTGTCTTTTTAGTCATGGGTCCTTCTAGTTGCGGCATGTGGGATGCAGCCTCAACATGGCCTAATGAGTGGTGCCATGTCCATGGCCAGGATCCAAACCCTGGGCAGCTGAAGCGGAGCGTGCGGACTTAACCACTCAGCTACGGGGCCGGCCCCTACACACATTCTTATATGATTAATCTACATTATTTTGTGTGTTCATATGCCAGTATATGAATATATTTATTTATCTCAGTGGTATGCACTAAAAATTTCCCAATTGTCCAACTGGGTCCATATTTTTATACCATGTATTTAATAAACTTTCTGCAACTAATTTTTATCTCATTTTTAATTATACACTAAGTTCCTAATATTTTTTATGCCTTAAGTCTTACCTTTCTGTTTTTAAAAATTAAGAAAATTAATAGATCTAATGACTTTTCTATCTCTGTATCTATTTTCCTATCTGCCTGCCTATCAAATACTTAAAATTACTTTTTGGATTCTCTGTTCTATATCCTTGGTTCGCTATAAACAAGCTGTATTTGTAATTAAAAAAAAAATTGTCAGGGCTATTCCATTACCCTCAGTTTCATTTCCTATCTTCTTCTTCTTCGTCTTCGTCTTCGCCTTTGTCTTCTTCTTTTTTCCAGTACAGGATATTTGGGAATGTTGCATTTAGTTATAAATTACATGCTTTATACACACTGATTTTTAGTTGATCAAAATATTTAAAATGTCAAAGCACTCCATGCAAGATAATTGTTTCTCTCTGAACTTCTTTAGATCTTATTTTCAGTTCCTCATTTTCTTGAAATATTTATTCCATATTTATTTAATTATGTGGTTGTTCCCTATATTTGCACACACTTTCTCAAAGCACTTTTTTCATCATATGTGCAAATATAACACTGTCTCTAGAGAGAAAAATTTGCAAATTATTCATTTTACCTAGCATTTGTGCATTTTCTAAACTCATAAATATTAATGATTCATTTTATTCCATTTACTAATTAGCAATTTATTTAGCAATATTTCAACTGAGTCATCTCCACAGGTTAAAAGGTAAGTGTGTGATTGCCATGGAATTCAGTGTGGTTGTACTTTTGCTTTCTGGATTGTCCCTGCTAGAGATACTGGATACAGAATTTTAAAAATACTGGATTTCAACATGTGGTCTTATTTCTGAACAAGTTTCACATGCTGCTAATTATAACCACTCTAATACTTAAAAGGGTGGCTTTTGGTGTTGGAAAAAATGACAGTTGTACAAGAGGTAGTGCTCCCTTAAGAAACCACAGCTTTATCTGTTACTGAGGTCTGGAAGCGGGAGTTAAGTCTCACCTAAACAGTAGATGCGTTTTGTCTGTTTGCTTTGGGTTTTAAATGGAAATTTGTTTCTTGTGGGATTTTGTTGTTGTATTTTTTTCTTTGAGGAAGATTGGCCCTGAGCTAACATCTGTGCCAATCTTCTTCTGTTTGGTATGTGGGATGCCACCATGGCATGGCTTGATGAGCAGTGTGTAGATCTGCACCCAGGATCTGAACCCATGAACCCCGGGCCACCAAAGCAGAGCATGTGAACATAACCACTATGCCACTGAGTCAGCCCCGAAACTTGTTTTCTTTTTTAACTAAGGATTTTTTTTTTGAGGAAGATTAGCCCTGAGCTAACATCCACCACCAATCCTCCCCTTTTTGCTGAGGAAGATTGGCCCTGAGCTAAGATCTGTGCCCATCTTCCTCTGTTTTATATGTGGGATGTCACCACAGCATGACTTGATAAGCAGTGCATAGGTCCTTGCCCAGGATCCAAACCAGCGAACTCCAGGCCACCAAAGCAGAGTGTGCAAACCTAACTGCTATGCCACTGGGCTGGCCCAGAAATTCGGTTTTTGGGGGGTTTTTATTGAGTTCATAATAGTTTACATCAATGTGAGATTTCAGTTGTACATTATTTCTTGACTGTCACCATGTAAGAGCTCCCTTTCACGCCCAGTGCCCACCCCCCACCCCCCTTCCCCTGGTAACCACTGAACTGTTTTCTTTGTCTGTGAGTTTGTCCATATTCCACATATGAGTAAAATCATCTGGTGTTTGTCTTTCTCAGTCTGCCTTATTTCACTTAGCATAATTCCCTCCAGATCCTTCCATGTTGTTGCTAATGGCACAATTTTGTCTTCTTTATGGCTGAGTAGTATTCCATTGTATATACCACGTCTTCTTTATCCAATCATCAGTAGATGGGCACTTGGATTGTTCCATGCCTTGGCTATTGTGAATAATGCTGCAATGAACATACAGGTGCATATGTTACTTTGGATTGTTGATTTCAAATTGTTTGGGTAGATACCCAGTAGTAGGATAGCTGGGTCATGTGGTATTTTTATTTTTAGCTTTTTGAGGAATCTCCATACTGTTTTCCATAGTGGCTGCACCAGTTTGCATTCCTACCAGCAGTGTATGAGGGTTCCCTTCTCTCCACACCCTCTCCAACATTTGTTATTTTTAGTCTTAGTGATTATAGCCATTTTAACAGACGTAAGGTGGTATCTCAGTGTAGTTTTGATTTGCATTTCCCTTATGATTAGTGATGTTGAACATCTTTTCATGTGTTTACTGGCCATCTGTATATCTTCCTTGGAAAAAAGGCTGTTCATCTCCTCTACCCGTTTTTTGATCGGGTTGTTTGTTTTTTTACTGTTCAGTTGTGTGAGTTCCTTATATATTATGGAGATTAACGCCTTGTCAGATGTATGATTTGCAAATGTTTTCTCCCAATTCGTGTGTTGTCTCTTTGTTTTGATTCTAGTTTCTTTTGCCTTGCAGAAGCTCTTTAGTCTGATGAAGTCCCACTTGTTTATTTTTTCTTTTGTTTCCCTTGTCTGAGAAGACATAGTATTCAAAAGGGTCCTTTTTAGGTTGATGTCAAAGAGTGTACTACCTATATTATCTTCCAGGAGTTTTATGGTTTCAGGACTTATCTTCAAGTCTGTGATCCATTTTGAGTTTATTTTTGTGTAGGGCATGAGATAATGGGCTACTTTCATTCTTTTTCATGTGGCTGTCCAGTTTTCCCGACACCATTTGTTGAAGAGACTATCTTTTCTCCATTGTATGTTCTTGGCACCTTTGTCAAAGATTAGCTGTCTGTAGATGTGCGGTTTTATTTCTGGGCTTTCACTTCTGTTCCATTGATCTGTGTGTTCAGATTGTCTGTTTCTTCTTGACTCAGCTTTGGGAGGTTGTAAGAGTCTAAGTATTTATCCATTTCCTCTGGATTATCCATTTTGTTGGCATATAGTCTTTTGTAGTATTCTCTTATAATCTGTTGTATTTCTGTGGTGTCTGCTGTTACTTCTACTCTTTCACTTTTAATTTTATTTATCTGAGCTTTCTCTCTTTTTTTATTTGTAAATCTGGCTAGGGGGCTTGCCAATTTTATTTATCTTCTCAAAGAACCAGCTCTTTGTTTCATGGATTCTTTGTACTGCCTTTTTTGTTTCAATAGCATTTATTTCTGCTCTGATTTTTATTATTTCTCTCCTGCTGACTTTGGGCTTTGTTTGTTCTTTTTCTAATTCAGTTAGGTGTATGGGTTTCTTTTTAATTAATGATTTTTTAAAAAATAATCTAGATTTGATGAAGTGGTAACACAAATGTCGACAAAAACTTGGAACTGGGAGCAACCACCCATTTCCTTGGGCCTTGCATTCTGAGTTTTCTTGTTTTGCCACCATGGCTGGCCTCTTTCCTTTGATTTGTCTCTCTAAATAGAGAAGGCATTTAAATTTTTCAGTCTGGCTTCCAAAAAACAACAGAAATATAGTAATAAAAATAGACTGCAATTCACCATAACACTATCTGAAAATTGCAGGCTAAGTGACGCACAGTAAACAATTACAACGCCCAGGAGAAAAAAAAAAAAGTTGCAGCAAATAGAAAACAACTTCTCAATATTTGTTAAATATTGAAATAAGAATTTTTAAACATTAATATGGAAATTTCCAGACATCTACAAAGGATGGGGAGGTGATATAATAGACTATGTCAATGTATAACCAGCTCCACCAGGACCGATCCAGGGCTCAACTCATCTTCTGTCTAATTGCACCCAGTTCTCCTCCAGGAATTACTTAAGTTCAAGCAAATCCTAGCAGCCGTATAATTGCATCTCTAAATACATCATTGAGTTCTCTAAAAGACAAAGACATTTTTCTTTTTCTTGTTTACAGTACCTTATCCTCCATAAACATATTAATTCTTTGGTATCATCAAGTACCTGGTCGTTGTTAAAATTTGCCTGTGTTTATTAAATATTCAGATTTTTTTTTTTTTGAGGAAGATTAGCCCTGAGCTAACTACTGCCAGTCTTCCTCTTTTTGCTGAAGAAGCCTGGCCCTGAGCTAACATCCATGCCCATCTTCCTCTACTTTATATGTGGGACGCCTACCTCAGCATGGGGTGCCAAGCAGTGCCATGTCCGCACCCGGGATCCGAACCAGCGAACCCCAGGCCATTGAGAAGCAGAACGTGCAAACTTAACTGCTGTGCCACCGGAACGGCCCTATTCAGAATATTTTGTTTGAATCAGCATTCAACCAGTTTTCTAACCCTTATATCATATTTATATGTCCCTTGATTTTGTTATATTTTACAGATACCCTCCTCCTTTTATCATGAAATATTTTGTTTCATTGAAGAGGTCATTTACCATATAGAACTCTCCTTATTCTGACTTGGCTTACTGCCTCCTTGAGGTATCTTTATACATGACTTTTTTGCCCCATAATTCCTTAAACAGATATTCTACTTAACCTAACATTCAGGTGGACTCATTCATAGGTGTTCATGTCTACTTCTTTTTGCATCACCAAAAATATAATATCCTTCCAGTAGGATATTCACCATTGACTGGCTCCTAAAGGGTTTGATAACCATTGATGTTAAGTGGCTGTATGCTCAGGATAAGGATGATCCAGGTGAGCTGACCCTTTGCCTCTGTTGGGTGGAAACCATCTACCAAGAAGAGAAAGTTTCCTGAGGTATAGTTCTGAAAGGAAAGAAAGATCTTGATCCTTCCTCTTTATTTCTACTTTTTCATTGTAGTGATTTGGTTCCTTACCATTCCCCAAATATGAGGATTTGTTTTGCAGTATTAAACATATGTTTGTATATATTCATTTGTTTTAATCATTACAAATATTACTTGGTGCCATAAACATCCCACCCTTTGCCAGTGGGACTCCTTCATGCCAACCTTTCTGTTCTGTTCCCATGAACCTGGTGGTCTTTGGTGGCCCCTCTGCTTTCTTGTGCAGGAAGGTTCTGAGCTCCTCCCCTGCACTGCCTGCTCTAGATGTGGATCCAGCAGTTTCTTCAGGAAACTTGGGTTGCTTTCCATAAATATATATATATATTTTCACTATATACATGCATATATAAAATTTGGAAGTGAATTACTCATTATATCTATTCACAATATTATTACCTAAACATTTTACTTTTATTTTGTCTAATTTTTTATTAAAGCAGAACATATATTCAAATAATTTTCCTTAAAATTCAGTGGAAATATTTTGTCTTTGCTTAGTTAGACCCTAATTTGGAGAATAAAGTTATGTTTATTTCCTTCTCTTTTTTTTTTGGTTTTCTCTTTAGGTTTATGAATTATATTTGAAAATATTTTTGGCAATTTATGTATTTGAGAAAAATATGTATAAACTTCTAGACCAAACCAAGATACAGTCAGAGTAGTTGAACTTCATCTTATCTCCTCGGCACTTTCCTCTCTTCCTCACAGGTACCCATTTTTAGACTTTTTAAAATTTATCCTTGAGCCAGCACTGATGGCCTAGTGGTTAAAGTTCTGCACTCTCACTGCTTCAGTGTCCTGAATTCGAATTCCGGTGGCAGAACCACTCCACCCATCTGTCAGTCGCCAAGCTGTGGTGAGGCTCACATAGAACTAGAAGGACTTATGGCTAGGTTATACAATCAGGCACTGGGGCTTTCAGGAGAAAAAAAAAAAGGGAAGCTTGGCAGCAGATGTTAACTCAGGCAAATCCTTCCCTGCAAAAAAAAACGATTATTCTTCCAGTTTTTGTTTTTTTTTTTTTTGAGGAAGATTAGCCTGAGCTAACATCTACAGCCAATCCTCTTCTTTCTGCTGAGGAAGACTGGCCGTGCGCTAACATCCTTGCCCATCTTCCTCTACTTTATATGTGGGACACCTGGCACAGCATGGCTTGACAAGCAGTGCATACGTCTGCACCGAGGATCCGAATCGGCGAACCTGGCACCACCAAAGCGTAACGTGCGAACTTAACTGCTGTGCCACCAGCTGGCCCCTCTTCCAGTTTTTGAATACAAAGATATAGACATACACACAAAAAAACATATGAATGCATATTTCTCTCTGGTTCTTAGTAACATAAAGCTAATGACACAGGATGTTCTGAGAGTTTCTTTTTGTTTCTTTGGGCATCATGGAATACCCCATCAGGGCAACAGTAAAGAGAACGTCCTCACAGCGGCTCAGCTTCCAGGTTCCATGGGGGGTCGGTGTCAGGATTCATTCTGTCCCACACTGAGTGAAGCTAGGAGGTTTCCAATCTTTGTCGTTTAGAAATGATGCTGCAGGAAATAGATTCGTGGTTCCGAAGGGTCTGTTCTTCATGTTCATTTGTTGCCCTTGTTCTTTCTTCCTATTTTTGCCTTCTATGCTCTTTCTACCTTTTGTGGTTTTATTTGAGCATTCTATGTGATTTCATTTTGTCTCCTTCCTTAGCATATCAGTTATACTTCTTTTTTAACTGTTTTTAGATGTTTCCCTAGAGTTTGCAATCAACATTGACAACTAATCGATGGTTTTTTCTTCATATTTACCATGTGAATCTGGTCGAGCTCCTGGAGGTAAATCTCTCAGTATTGGGGGGCTCCCTTATGACTGGGCCCCTGGAGTCTCTAACTCTCAGAGTTGTCAGCACTGGGCCTCCAGCAATTCGCCAATTACAGTTCAGGTTTCCAGCCCAGCACTGGTTCCCATGGCAGCTTCTGCTTAGGAGTTTCTCTCCTCCGCTGGTCCATGACTCCATGTGTCACCCATGTCTCTCTAATCTTGGGGGCAGCGGTTTGCCCTGTGTCCTACCCTCTGTTACAGATCCAAGAAGAGTTGTTGATTTTCTAGTCTGTTTAGCTTTTTACTTTCTGTAACATTGGAATGGTGATTTTCAAGCCCCTATGTGCAGGACCAGAAACCAGAAGTCATCCTTTATGTTCAGATTCACTGGGAATAATGGGTTTTTTGAAAAAAGGCACTTCCTGGATGTTATGAGAATAACTCAGCTTTCTGTTTCAGTCTCCAGATTCCTCTGATTTAAATAAAATCAAACTGCATCATCTCTACACGGACGGATGGGTTTCTATTAGCTTAAAGTGGGGTCTTACCTTCCTCACTCAGACTGGTGCTGGAATCCTTGCAAATTGTTCACTCCTTTGTCTTTATAATGTTATTTTGCTCAATGCACATGTCTTGAGACCCACAGAGCTGATTCTCAACCAGCTGATCTTAGCTAACAACCTAGTTCTTTTCTCTAAAAGGGATCCCTCAGACAGCGGTGGCTTTTGGATTGAAATCTTTTCTCAGTGATGCTGGATGTAAATTTGTCTTCTATTTACACAGAGTGGCCAGAGGCGTTTCCCTCAGCACCATCTGCCTCCTCAGTGGCTTCCAGGCCAATAAGCTTTGCCCCAGTTTCTCTGGGTGGCTGGAGCTCAGAGTGAGATCCACAATGTTCATTGGCTTCTGCTGTTCCATCTGCTGGATCCTACTTCTCTTGTGAAATATGGTGATTACTGTGAATGTAATTGGCCCAAAGAACAGCAAAAACACGAGTGTGGAAAATGTTTACAGGAACTGTTCATCACCCATTCCTGAGAAACTGGTATTCTGCGTATCTGCAGTCATTTACGCCTCCACTGATGGTGTGTGTTTGGGTCTCATAGTGGCTCCATGGTCCTTGTCCTGCACAGGCACAAGCAGCGAGTCCAACACATTCACCGCAACAGACTTTCCCCCAGACCCGCCCATGAGGCCAGAGCCACACGCACCATCCTGACCCTGGTGAGCATGTTTGTCACCTTGCACTCTCTAGCAGGTATTCTATCATTTTGGATGACCCAGATTGAGAACCCACACCCCTGGCTGATGAACACCTCTGTCTTGGTGTCTTAGACTTCCCAACATTCAGCCCCTTTGTGTTCCTTTTCAGTCATACCTGTATCTCAGAGTTTTGCTTTGTCTGCTGGACAAAGAACACAAATGCTCCAAGCATGGTCTCTGGGCCATAAGTTCTCTCCAGAACATCCCACCATTTATTGGAGTGCTTTTCTCAACATTTGTGGGCTTACATGCAAGGACTTTGAGATTCAGGATTGAATAAAAATTATAGCAACTATGACCTCATAATTCTTAGTTGACTGGCAAAACATGAACATGGTATAAATAATTACTCAAATGTATGGCAGTTCCTGAAAAAATTAAACTTAGAATTACCATATGATACAGCAATTCCACTATACTGAAAAGAATGGAAAGCAGAGATTCAAACAGATGTTTGTACCATAGTGTTCACAGGAGCATTATTCACAACAGCCAAATGTGAAACAATCTGATGTCCACGGATGGATGAATGGGATGAACAAAATGTGGTGTATACATACAGCAGGTTATTATTTGGCCTTAAAAATGAATTAAATTCTGACACATGCTACAACATGGATGAACTTTGAAGCTATTATGCTAAGTAAAACAAGCTAGACAAGAAAAGACAGCTCTCGTATGATTCTGTTTGTATGAGGGATCTAGAGTAGTCAAACTCGTAGAGACACAAAGTAGAGGACTAGTTACCTGGGGCTGAGGGGAGAGGGGAATGGGGATGTTTGTCTCCCGAGTTTGGAGGCTCAGTTTGGGGTGATGTAAAAGTTCTAGAGATGGATAGTGCTGAGAGTTGCACAACAACGTGAATGTACTTGATCCCACAGAATTCTATACCTAAAATGGTTAAGATGGCCAATTTTATATTATGTCTATTTTACCACAATAAAAAGTCTAAAAATAATAATTACTCAAAGATGACTTTCTAGAATGGTAGTGGCATTCTCTACTGAAATTTGAGAATTTCATGATAATGCCATGTCAGGAATTTTTGGTGTTTTGGAGTTCTGAGGTAGAAACTGTTGGGGAAATATAATTATAAACAAAATCTCTGCTGACCCACAAAACCTCCCCACACAAGTAGAAAACAGTTATCTTGTTGAATAAGCATGAAACCAGGATGTGATGCGCATCATGGGCAACCCACCAGAGAGACCACAAGGTCTGTAAGAACTCTCAGCCTTGTGCATAGTCAGGCAGATACAACCCAGGATCACATGTTCTCAAGATCAACAATAGCTAGCCCTCAGGTAAGAGGACTTGACAGCACCGTTTGTCATACACAGTCCGTCTTAAATTCACCTCATAATTAGAGTCGCCACTGGTATTTGCCAGTTGCCTTTATCCTAAGGAAAAATAAACTTCTTATGTCTTTATGGCAGGAGGGAATTTTGTAAGTTGGACCCAGGCTCCTGCTGAAGTTAGGCTCCTACTGTCCCATGGAGACTGGGAGACATGACCCAAGCTTTTCCCATGATTATATTTCAGAGATGTCCTCGGGTCTTCAAGAAAAAGATTCCTGGGTTGTAAATCTGGCAAGAATCTTAAATATTTATACATATATCCAAGGGGCAAAGGAAGAATTCACAATTACAAATTTTCTAAACCAAATACTCCAAGAAAAGTGTTGAGCGTGTGGAGTGGCTTTCCCTTTTTCCTCAGGGATTTATTTTTCCTTTTTCGGATTTGTATTTACCCTTACAAAACTCACTGCTGATCTGAACTGTAAGCTGATATCCAAAAGATTTATTTGCATTTTCTAAGCATATTGGGTGAAGTTTCTTTCAAACAGATGAAAAAAAGCCTAGGAATATCTAGATTGTGGACGTTTTTCAAGACTTCAAAGAATTGTAGAGTTTAAGAATAGTGTGTGTGTGTGTGTGTGTGTGTGTTGTCAATGCAAAACAACCAATAACCATTCTATAGATAAGAGAAATTAGATGAGTTTTACTTGAGCCAAAGTGAGTATTATAACCCAGGGAGGTCTTTTCCAGAAAAGAAGAAAGTGTTGTGGAGATGCTTGGGTTTCAGTATATTTGCATATCTTTTTAGAACAAAGAACATACATTAAACGTGCCCAGGATATATATCATCAAAGTTTCAAAGAGGTATTCATTTGCATATTAGCCGATCAATAGGATCCTGATACAGGGAAAGGGCCTAAGAAGGTCATTACCAATAGGGAGTTACTAGTAGGGCATTACCAAGAGGGGAAGTGTATATTCTTATATTGAGAGAGTGCATTCTTTCATGGTTAAAGCAGATGTACAATATGTGTTTGATACGCTATAGGTCAGACTTCTTTATTTCAAGCAGGACCTGAATAGTTACCCCATATACCTCAATATGTGCAAATCTCCTGTCAGTGTGTGTGTAAGATAAAGCAGGGGAAATAGTGATCCTTTTTTCTGCCAGGTCTTGATGGACATGAAGATATAAAAACTTTCCAGACGAGACACAATGTGTCACTGAGTGTTTATTCACGTGGGTGAAATGATCAGATTTCTTTTAAGAAATTCAATTGAAATAAATTTATTTTGTTGATCATTAAATTTAACCACCATTAAACTTCAGTTGCAAGTATTAAAGGAATATTTTGGAATTTTTTTATGAAATGAAAACAATTTTTAGAAAAATTTGATGGTCATTGGCACATAATGGCAACATTCAAAGAGCTGAATTTTTATTTCTTCTTTATTATCCAAAGTTAAATAATTGTCTTTAATTATGACTAATTTATGAACATAATACTGGGTCATTGAAAAGTCATCTCTGTGGTTAAATGTACAATATGTGACTAAATGTAATTCTGTGATGACTGCTTTACACAAAATTGATTTGAAAATTAATATTGTTTTAATTTTAATACTTAATCATGTAAATTACTGTTTAATGTCAGTAAATATGAAACACATAATTGTCTAAATAGCATTTCAATCCAATATTTAGGTAACACGGATGTTATGAATGATAAATCATGCTGATATGTTACATTTATTATCTATGATAAATTCAATAGCAACATTATTTCCCATAATGAGAGCTGCTTCTTTTCAAAAGAAGACTATATTCCAATAGCAAATTGAGAATCTGCATGTTTTCCTTGAATATCTTAATTTGATGGTTTAGTAGTTTTGTCATGGACCAACTGCCCCAAGCAACTCAAAGGAGGTTTTGGAAGCACTTAACTGTTTCTCAGTTATGTTAAGAGATTCTATCACCAACTGCCCTGAACCAATTCAAACCCCATCACAAGAGCAACGCCTGTGCAGATGGCCAAGAAGTGCCAAGAGTTACCTTTGCCTCATTTTAATGTTAAGATCTCCACCCCAGGAGGAGCTTAGTCCTTATTGCCATAACATGTGATGTATGTGGAAGCCTGTTTTCAAACTGCACCTGCCCAGGTGAATACCCGCCTCTACATGTGACGACGGAACTTCACTTTTGACTATTCATTCCCCATCTGAAATAAAAGTCCCCTGCTTAGGGAGCCACAGCTTTGGAAATAATTACCTGTGGTCTCCTTATTTACTGCAAATAAATTATACTTTGTCTGATAACTACTTCTGGTGAAGCCTTTGATTTCAACTCACCAAGAAGCAGACCCACTTTGGTTCAGTAACAGGTTTCACAGGCTACAAGTTATAGTAAGTGCTCCGTGGCTTACCTAGATGGCTTCCGAATGGGATGCCTTTACTTTGAAATGTGCAATCTTTTCATTGTTGTCAGAAATATTGACTTTGAAATCTGGCCTAACTCAAGATCCTCAAAGTCATCTGTTGTTCATTTCCTGCATTTTTTAAAAGCGCACATACGATATGAAGATTTTTTTTGTGCCTCTGACGGTGCCCCACGTCTGTTAGACTCCAAAACTTAATTCTAATTTGTCTAAGTGTAAAGAAAGTTCCACTCTGAGAATTGGTTTTTAAAACTATCAGAATGACTTTTTTTTTCTTCACATGTATTGTAGGTTGTGGCTTTGATAAAGTAACAGGGTCTGAGTCACACCCTCACTATGCAAGGTGTGACTACTACAGCGTGACAAAACTACTAAACCATCAAATTAAAATCTGAGAGCAGATTATGTATGGGGTTAAGGGAGGAGGCAGGGAGCCCAGGAAGAGGCCATTGCAATAGTCCAGGTGAGTGCTGATGAATCAGAGTGGTAGCTGTGGAGGTAGGAGAAACATTTGGATTGTAGGTCAAGTTTTTTAGAAGGGCCAAGTAGATTCTTGGATGTTTTAGGTGAGGGAGACATAAGGAGGAGTCAGAGATGACCCAAGGGTTTTTGGTCCTAGCAGCTGAAGGGATGGAAGCCCCATCAACTGGGATGGGAAGTTGGTGTTATACTAATTTTCACTGGGAATATGAGGAATTTTGCTTTGGCCCTGTGAAGAGTCAGATGTTTTAGAGAACTCTGAGAGAAGTCATGAAGTGGGCAGCTAGACATATAGTTCTGGAAATCTGGGGAGGGGTTCTGGCTGGAGACATCCAAAAGTGGTGGCTATTGTGCAGGCCAAGGTGGAGCTCTGGATCACATTTAGGAGGGGAATTTACATCATGGTGGCAATGCTATTAGTAGGTCAGGAAGAAGGAGGTGGTGCCAAGGAGTGGGTCTCTTACTCGGGGTGGTGGGCACAAACACAGATGAGGGAGATTAGTAGTCACAAAGAGGGGAGGTGAATGGGAGGATGGTCTGGCAGGTGACCAATGCTCCCATGGGATGAGTGGACATGAGATGGTTGCAGAGGCATAGGAGTAATTGAGACAAGATGATATTGAGTCTGGGCTACTGTTATTCACCACTGTATGGAATCAATAAAATTGTGTGGTGAGCTTTCTTGGGGTCTGAGGTGTTTCAGTCTTGCTGGTGGATAAGGTCAGGGGCAAAGGTTGTCTTCTGTGAGAGTCACTACACCTGTCATGGGGACCAGTGGGGCTGGGATTTAAATGAAGGTTTTGAGGAGAGGAGTGGGTTGTGGCTGCTGAGGAGACAGCAAGTTCAGCACAGAAGTGGAAGAGGGTCATGGGGTCTCAAACTCACATGTGGTACTGGGTGGCACATATTGAAGAAGGGATCAGGGGCAGGTGGAGAGGCCTCCAAAGAAGCATTCAGGGCTTTCCCTGGCATTGGGATCTATCAGAGGTCGGGGGTTGTGCTGGATCGTGTGTGAATTTGTCAAGGACTCTCTGGATGCCATGTGCCAAGTCCATGGGTGGGTCCAGGGAGACACCTATGGGGTGGGGCGGGGAGGTGGCTGTTGGAGGGTGACTCTGGTGTCTGGACATGTGAGAGAGATGGTCTACAGAATGATGTGCACATCGAGAGGAAGTGTGAGCTGATGGCCCCAGGGCCTTCCTGTTGGGGACTGAGGTGGAATTGAGAAGCCAGGTTGCCTTGTGTCTGGGAGTCATGATCTTGGGGGCCCCAGGGTTATTGCCTGGCAGGAGGGGTTGGGCCCTGCAGTCCAGGCCTACTGCTTAGACAGAGTCTATCTGCCCTCCTGCCTCTTGTTGCTGAGGACTGAGCAGGGTGTTCATGGGACCATGAGGAGAGCGTGGGCATCAGTGGCACCAAGGACTGGCACCTCCTCTGAGATGCTGAGCTCTGGAGGAAGGTGAGTATGGACGTGGGTCCTCAGAGAGGCTGCTCCTCATCTCATCTGTCCCCATTATGTCAGGTGCTATGACATGTGAGGACACGCTTGTGTATTTCTGGGAGGGGTGGGGTACCTTGATGAGCTCAGAGACACCTGTACCGCGAGGTGATTCTGAAGAACTTATCACTTATATCCTAGTATCCTCGTTGGGCAAGGCACTCACACCCTCCCCAGTGACCTGGTCTAGGTTGTACATCCTCCACCCCCCGATTCTGCTTTCCCTGGGGGGTGCTCTGTCCTTCTCACATTAGGACCATGGGCACTGCTTCCTTCCCCATTTCCCTGGGAAGGTGCTGGGGTTGATAGGGCTGGGTTGCTTGCACTGGCCTCTCCCCTCCCCTGCAGCCCTGCCTCTGCTGCCCTGAAGCCCCATAGGGAAAGATTCTGGATCAGAAGTTTACGGTGAGCCTAATAGAGCCTAGTTTGCTTGCCTCTGCCTGGCCAGTGACTGTGTCCAGATCCATGGCACCTCTGTACCCCAGGTTTCTCCCTTCCTTTAGCTGACGTTTCCTCGTGCTGGTTTGTGCCAGGAATTACTTGCGTTTACATGGTCACTACTTCCCTGGACCATGAGCTTTTTTTCAAGACCTCCTGCTTGGTTCTCTTTGTAGTGTTTAGACCTCTTTCCTGTGGTCCATTGTGTGCTGAGTTGTTCTGGATGAGTGCTGCCCACTCACCTGTTCAGATTTTCCTTCAGTACTTGTGTCCTCCATGTCCCACGTAGCTGCCAAACTAGAGCCCAGGGGAAGAGTCCTCTGTGCTTCACAGGATGGACATGACTCCAGCCATGGCAGGGCGGGCTCAGAGGGGACCTGTCCTTGGTGAGTGGTAGCTGTGGAGGGTGTGACGTCAGGCAAATGTTTAGATCATAGCAAGAGCCTGTCCTGTTCAACCACAGCTTTGGTGCCACTGCCAGTGGCCACACCCCATTTCTACCTTTCTTCCCCATACTGACACTTTGCTAACTTGTCAATTCTACTGCTTGTCATTTCTTGTGTGACTTCCAGCCCAGGAAAATCTCCACCTCTCTGGACTCCACATCTGACTCGTTTCTCTCCCCACTCCTTCTGCAGTGCTCTCCAACACTGGCCCACAAATGTTGTGCCCTGAGGTGTGAACATATCCTTAAATTGGCCTTGAACTTCTGCTAATTTGTTGCAATTGGGTTTTCCTGGGCTTTGACAGGCCTCTGCACAGCCTTAGGTGTATCCAGCACACAAGTTCCTGCGAAAGCCTTTGGTGGAGGAAGGAGTTACAAATCTGTCTTGTCTCCCCGTGCCACGCCCTGTCCTTGTGCCCTAATCCTGGTGAAGCCTCTACCATTCTGTGACCTTATAGGCCCAGTAATGCACAACTAGACCCCCCCTCCCACTTCTTGAAAAGAATCCCATTCCTCATTCCTGGACGTAATTCAATGGAGTAATTCAGTTGGATGTAATTCAATGTGTCAGTGTAGACTCATTCCTCCCACCACCATCAACACGTACTTCACTGTCACTTCTTTGCTTTCAGGTTTGGTGCAGAGCAGAGAACACAGAGCTACCTTCTGAACAGTGTTTCTGTAGAAAGAGTGGCTCAGGTCAGGACTCCAAAGGCAGGTCCCTTCATCCATACATCCACCACATGAAATGTGTCTCTCCATCTTGAAATACACTTTTACATTTGACTGAGCACCATGGAAAACATGGTGGGCAGAAAGTGTGTATAAGAGAGCACCCTGTACCAAGCAATTTTATTTCAGTGCAAACCATCAATGTTACCAGGAGTAGCACATTGGTGAAAAACTTCAGAAGCAACAAGGACAGGGCCTCATTGTGAAGAGCTGCAAATTCCATGCATCCAGGAACCCTTTACCTGTGTGGAGGCTGGGAAGGACTTCCTGGCCACCTGGGATATCTCCATAAGCAGGCCACTCACACCAGGGAGAGGCCAAACAAAATCATTGAATGTGGGGTAGCAGAAAATGTCATCACAAATGGAGCGAATGCAAGAAAGCCTTCAGCTGCAAATGCAGTCTTGTTCAGGACCAGGGTGTCCACAATGGAGAAAGGTGTTAGGTGTGTAGTGAGTGTGGGAAATCTTTTTGCTGCAGCCCCACCCTCAATCATCATTGGAGACTTCACGCTGGAGAAAGACCTTAGTTGTGCAGGGAATATGCAATTACTTTGTTCAGTATAACAAAAGTGGAGCAAAGCCTCTGTGACTAGTCATCAGACTGATTTGAATCTCGTACATCCAAACATCCAGGGGAGATTCCCCGTAAGTCTAATTTATGTGGGAAGCATGAGTAGTTGTGTTGCACTTTCTACCTTGCCGAGGGGCCTTCTCAGATTTACGTCATTACGTTTCTGTTGTTGAAGCCATTTCATCTCTACCACCTGGCAGGTCCACACAGTGTGCATCAGTCACCACCCCACTGTGCTCAGGGAAGCTGACCTCTGTTCTCTCAGGTATTGGAACAAATTAGGAGTAGCCTGAGCCCTCAGGCTTCCACATTCCCTTCTCTCTGAGTGGCTGGGGCATGGACTTCACCCAGTTTTGTCCTAGAGGATACCTAATGAATTCTACCAGCACCTTTCCAAGAAGGACTACCTTTTCAGGGAAATGTTGGTGTCAGGTGACATTTGTGAAGAGTTTTTCTAGCTCCCAAGTCACCAACCTAACAACTACCTGCCACACGTTGATTTGGATTGTAGGATAAGAAAGGCCTTACTGTTTCAGTCCTCTTTTTCTTGGGGATTCTATTCACTGTATGGGGTGGTTTATAAACAGATTTGGGCTCTGCAAGCATTACAACTTTTGTGTAGTCCCTCTGAAGGATGAGTGTTACTGTTCAAAATTGGGGTTTTCTTGCCAGATGGGCATAATCAAGACAATTACAGCATCAGCCTTTCGGAAGAGAAGTCAGCTTTATTCTGCGAGATGGAGCTGCAGGGAGACAGGGGAATGTGTACCCTCAAATCTGTCTTCCTGATTCAAGGTTGGGGAGAAACTTAAGAGGTTAGGTAAAACAGGCTGGCACTTGGACATGCTAGCCAGACAGGTTTTGATTGGAAGGCTTCAAGCATTTATGGTAAGGTTCTAAACATTTATGATGAGGTTCCAAACAATTATAGTAAGGTGGGGAAGGTATTTTAACACCAGATCTTCCTGAATGATGGATCCCTCCCTTCTGATAAGAATGCAACTTTTAAGTTCCAGCCATGTCCCTGGCTTTCAGTTCCATGGGGAGGAGAATCTGGGTTCTGTGGTTATTTCAGGTCAAGATTTCTTCTTCTGGGCATGCTCTGGCTACGTGACTTTGCAAGTTTTCCAAAAGACAATTTCTTAATTACTGTGTTGATAGGATGGGGTCAGTTGAACTGGTCCTGGATGCCCACACTTACAACAGTATTAGAGCGAAAAATGGCACATGAGTTTTGGGCAAATTTGCTTTGTTTCCCATGACCGCTCATGAAATATTTGTCATCTTAATTCATGGCCTGAATGTCTAGGTGATCAGTTGCAGAAAGCAGTCTCCGAGAATCTCATATGGCCCCTTTAAGAATGGGTGACCCTCCTCCGCCCTTGGAGAGAGAAGCATCATTTCCCGACGTTCCCTGCGGTAGATCTTCACATTTTCCCCTGGAGGCCCCGGAGCAACCTCTTTATCTCGGCCTCCGCCTGTGGGCACTACATTACCCAGAATTCTCTGCGACGAAAAGTTGCGTCGCTCAGCCAACGACGGCTCAGAAGGAAGGCGTTTCCATTTGGCCACACGGCTGAGGCGGGGCTTTGGGCGTCCTCCTCGAGGGGTCATTTTGGTGTTCGTGGGTTGGTTCACTTTGTCAAAAGTTCCGAAGGGCCAGGCGGAACCGAGGTAGCGCGCGAGGAGTCGCCGTCCCCGTGGCCCAGGCGGCTCTGAGGCTCGGCGACGCCGCCCGGGGCCCCGCGCCAGGCCCGGGCCAGGGAGCGCCGCGCCCGGCGCCTCGTCTCCCGCCGCTCCCGGCCCCGCTCCGCCCCCGAGGCCGATGGCGGCGGCCGCGCGGAGGGAGCCGGCTCAGGTGAGCGCTCGGCTCCGGCCCGCCCCGCCCGCAGCGCAGCCCGAGCTCCAGCCCTCGGGCGGGCGCTGCTCCCGGGCCTGCAGCCCAGGCCCCGGGGCCGGGCCGGGGAGGCGCTCGTGGGGCCTGTGGCTGCGGGCGGGGGCCGGGCTGCGGGCGAGGGTCCCGGGCAGACGGGCCCCGGGTCCGCGTTGTGTTCGCAGGGAACAGTGTGAGGAGGGGTCCCCCCTGGACCGGCAGGGGAGGGGCTGCTCCTTCAGTCCGAGGGCCCCGGAGCCGGGAGGGCTGTGAACGGAGAGGGACGCGGTGCGTGTTGGGGTTTAAAAAGTTCTCCAGGGCCGGCTCGGTGGCCTAGTGGTTAAGTTCGGCGCGCTCCACTTCAGCCGCTGGATTCGGTTCTGGGCGGGGAGCTACACCGATCGTTAGCAGCCATGCTATGCTGGCCGCAGCTCACACACAAAAAGAGGAAGATTGGCAACAGATGTTAGCTCAGGGAGAATCTTCCTCAGCAACAAAGAGGAAGATTGGCAACAGCCGTTAGCTCAGGGCGAAACTTCCTCAGCAAAAAAGAGGAAGATTGGCAACAGATGTTAGCTCAGGGCGAAACTTCCTCAGCAAAAAAGAGGAAGATTGGCAACAGATGTTAGCTCAGGGCGAAACTTCCTCAGCAAAAAAAAAAAAGAGAAAAAAATGTTTTCCAAAGCTGCTCGGAAAGAACAGACGGGAAGGGGTGAGGAGGCCGGGGAGGCGCAGGGAGCGGAGTCCTGGTCCGAGGGCGCAGAGCTGGTCCGAGGCAGCTCTGAGGACTGAGGCCCGGAGGTCAGTGTGTGAACCCGAGGTCACCGGGTCCCAGGGTGGGGTCCAGGGGAGGCGTGTGCACGTGGAGCCCAGCCTGGTGGCCTGCCTCTCCCCACAGGTTTTGGGACGCAAAAAGCTCTTATGGAACCTGCACAGGGAAGGAGAGGGTGTCCCAGCCCCTCAGTGGTATTAACACCAGCCGTGTGGTGTCCGTGATTGTGGCGTCCTGAGACTCTTCACTTGCTGCATTCACAGCTTTTGGGTGTGGGGACCCTGAGGATACCCCTAAGCCGTGTGTCCTGAGTGCAGGCCGAGGGTGACATGGAGGTGTTCCAATTTCTGATAACCAGTATAAACAGGTGTGGAAGGTTATCCCAGGATACCAGCGTGTGCAAATGCTTGGAGGTGTGACTGAGCTGGAGACAGGGGACAGCAGGTCTCCATTCTGTGAAGAACAAAGAGCAGGGGGTCAGGGATCAGTCCTGTAATGTGGCCGCCTGAGAAGTTGGGTGTCTACTATGGACATAATGAGAGGTCTGGATAAGAGGAAGTAGGTGGTGTTACCCAGGTCTTAACAGGCTCCTTCTCGTGCAGAGAAGAGCACAGACTGTGGGGTTAATGGAGGAGGCAGAAAGCCCAGGAGGAGGCTACTACTGTAATCCCGGTGTTGATGAACCAGAGTTGTGGCCACGGAGGTGGGAGAAAAGTTTGGATTCTAGGTCCGTTTTTAAAGACGGGCCAAGTCAATTTTAGGATGTTGTAGTTGAGGGAGGGCCAGCCCCGGTGGTCTAGCAGTTGATTCAGCGCTCTCACTGTGGCAGTCTGGGTTTGTTTCCCTGTCAGGGAACCACACCGTGTTTCTGTCACATGTTATATCGTGGCAGCTACTTGTTGCTGTGATGCTGAAAGCTGTTCCACCAGTACTTCAAATACCAGCAGAGTCACCCATAGTGGACAGGTTTCAGCGGAGCTTCCAGATTGAAACAGGCTGCGAAGAAAGACCTGGCCACCCATTTCCAAAAAACTTGGCCATGAAAATCGTATGAATAGCAGCTGAGCAGCGTCTGATATGACAATGCTGGAAGATGAGAAGATGGAGCAAACAAGACTGGACAGGGTTCTGCTCTGCTGCACACAGGATCTCCAGGAGTGTGAATTGACTTGATGGCACTAACAGCTACAAAGTTGAGGGAGAGGTTAGGGATGACTGCAGGGTTTTGGGTTGTAGCCGCTGAAGGGATGGAAGCTCCATCAAGTGGGATGTGGAAGTTGTCGGTAGGTTTATTTTCCTTGGGAATATCAGAAGTTTTATTCAGGCCGTGTTAAGAGTCTGACATGTTTCAGAGAACAGTGAGTGGAGGCGTCAAGTGGGCATCCGGAGACCCAAGTCTAGAAATCTGGGGAGGGGTTCAGGATGGAGACTCTCAAATGGCTACTGTGGCTCTTGTGTGGACCCGGGCGGAGCTGTGGATCACATTCACGAAGTGGAACGCGGGATATAGTGATAATGCTGTTGGCGAGTCAGAAAGACTGGGGTGCATGCTGAGGAATGTTTCTGTTGCTTAGCACCTGGTTGAGGTTCCTGAGTATGAGAAACACAGGTGAGGGAGGGCCGTGGCCATGGAAGGGTGTGGGAGAGAGCATGATCTGGCAGGTGGCCAAGGCTTCCATGGGATGAGTGGGTGGGAGATGACTTCAGAGGCAGAGGAGTAAATGAGACAGGTTGACAGTGAGACTGGGGCTCCTGCGAATTCACTACTGTTCACATTCACCAGCATTGTGTGTTGAGCCCTGATGGGGTCTGGGGTGTTCGAGTCTTGGTGGTGGATAAGATCTGGGTTGAATGTAGTCATTTGTGAGAGTCACTGTGCCTGGCAGGGAGACTGTATGGGCTGGGGTTTTAAGGAAGATTAAGTGGGGAGAGGCAGATTGTGGCTGCTGAGGGGACAGAAAGTGCATGACAGAAGTGGAAAAGGGTCATGAGTATCTGAAATTCACATGTGGTTCTCGGTGGCTGATCTTGAAGCAAGGATCAGAGGCAGGTGGGGAGGCCTTCAAAGCAGCATCTGGGGCTTTCCCTGGCTGTGGGATCCATCCGAGGACTGGGAAGGTACTGGATTGTGTTTGAGTTTGTGAAATGCTCTCTGGATGCCACATGCCATGTCCACGGGTGAGTGCCAGGTGATGCCTGTATTGTAGGGCAGGGAGGTGGCAGAGCTCTGGGGACTAAAGATATGAGAGTGTGGTGTCTCCATAATAATTTGCCTTTATGTAGGTATTGTGAGCTGAGGGCCCCAAGGCCCGTATAGTGGGGACTTAGGGGTGAAGCATGAGCCCACGGCTAGCTGTGTCTTGTAGCTACACTCTGGGAAATGCAGGGAAGTTGCTTTGCAGGAGGGATGGGGCCCTGCTGGCCAGGCCCAGAGCTTGGGTGGCATCTGTGTGTCCCCCTGCCTGTTATTTCTGAGGGCTGAACACAGTGATGATTGGGACCCTGAGGAGAGCGGGTGTCAGTGGCAGCAGGACTTAGTATCCCCTCTGAGGTGGAGAGCTCTGGAGGAGGAAGAGTGCGGAGTAGATGTGCGAGATGAGGGCTTGTGGGTTCTGAGAGGGAGAAAGTTCATGGTTTCCTCTGTCCCCATCCTGACAGGACAGTGTGACCTTTGGAGACGTTGCAGTGTACTTCTCCTGGGAGGAGTGGAGGCTCCTTGGTGAAGCTTAGAGGCACTTGTACTTCAGTGTGATGCTGGAGAACTTTGCGCTCATATCCTCGCTGGGTAAGGCCCTCTCCCTCCCCATGACCTGGACTAGGCTCTGTATTTCCTCCCACTCCTTTTCCCTAGGAGGTGCTCTGTCCTTCTCACATGTGAACTGTGGGAATTACATCCTTCTCTTTCTTTCTGGGTGGTGCTGTGTTGCTAGGGCTGGGTGTGCACCGCCCTCTTCTCTCCCCTGCAGCCCCAGTACCCTCTGTACTGAACCCTCACAGGGAAGGATTCCAGGTCAGTAGTCTTGCAGTGAGGCTAGTGGATGGCGCCTTGCTTGCCCTCTCCGTGGCTGGGTGAACGTGTCCAGCTCCATGGCACTTCTCTGTGTTTGTGACAGGGTTCGCTCCCTTCCTTGACTGACATTTCCTAGGACCTGCCTGTGCCAGGAATTGCAGGCATTGTCATGATCACTACTTACCTGGACCATGGGCTATTTTTCAGGACTTTTCTATGAGGTACTTTTTATAGTGTTTCTGCCTTCTCTTCTCCCTGCCCCCCAATTCCTACCCACTCTGCTTTATTGAGGTATAATTGAGAAATATATTTATATGTTTATTTAATATATTTAAGTATATTTACTTATATACATATATGTACATATGTGTACTTATATACATATGTGTATTTAATATATTTATTATTTATATGTATATTTAATATAAAATATATTTAAAGTGTGTAGCATGATGGTTAACATATATTATGAAAGAATTACCACAAAGATCTTAATTAATCCACCCATCACCTAAGCTAATTGTCTTTGTTTTTGTTTTTTGGTGAGAACACAAGATCTACTCTCAGCAAATTTCCTTGTACAGTATAGTATGAGTCACTGTAGTCGGCATGCTGTACATTAGATCCTCAGAACTTATTCATCTTATGAATGAAATTGTATCCTTTGACCAACATCTCCCCATTTCTCCAGCCCTCAGCTTCTGGCATTCTACTTTCTGTCTCTATGAGTGTGCCTTTTTATTTTAGAGTCTACATATAAGTAATATCATACAGTATTTATCTCTGTGTGATTGGCTTGATTCACTTAGCATAATGTCCTCAAGGTTCATCCATATTGTTGCAAGTAGCAGTTTTTCCTTCTTTTTTATGGCTGAATAGTCCAGTGTGTGTGTGTGTGTCTCACATTTTCTTTATCAGATGAACACTTAGTTTCCTTATCGGCTATTGTGAATAATGCTGCAATGAATAGGCACATGCAGATATTTCTTAGAGATACTGATTTTGTTTCCTTGGGATATATCCCCAGAAGTGGGAATGGTGGATCACAAGTTCTGTTTTTAATTTTAATTTTAATTTCTTGAAGAACTTCCATGGTATTTTCCATAATGGCTGCACTAATTTCCGTTACCAGCAACAGTGTTTAAGGGTTCCCTTTTCTCCACATTAATTTGATACAGTCCCACTGGTTGATTTTAGCTTTTGTTGCCTATGAGTTTGATATCATATGCAGAAAATCATTGCCAAGAACAATGTCAAGGAGGCTTTTCTCTGTATTTTCTTCTAGGAGTTTTAAGGTTTCACTTCATACATTTAAATTTAAGTCTTTAATCCATTCTGAATTCATTTTCATGCATATGATAAGATGAGAATCCTGTTTCGTTCTTTTGCGTGTGGCTATCCAATTTTCCCATCAGTATTTATTGAAGAGACTGTCCTCCCCCCATTGTGTTTTCTTGGTGCCCTTGTCAAAGATTAGTTGACTGTATATGCGTGGATTTACTTCTGGGCTCTCTCTGTTTTGTTCCATTGGTCTGTCTGTTTTTATGCTGGTACCATACTGTTTTGATTACTGTAGCATGTAAGATAGTTTGAAATCAGGAATGTGGTACCTGCAGCTTTGATCTTCTTTCTTAAGATTGCTTTGGCTATTCAGGCTCTTTTCTGGTTCCATTTGCTTTTTAGATGTGATTTTTTCTATTTCTGTGAAAACATTGGAATTTTAATAGGAATTGTGTACAAAGAGTAGATTGCTTTGGGTATTATGGCCATTTTAACAATATTAATTCCCCTGATCCAGAGATAATGGGGTATCTTTCCATTTATTTCAGTCTTCTTCACTTTCCTTTGTCAGTGTTTTCTAGTTTTCAGTGTATACGTCTTTCAACTTCTTGGTTAAATTCATTCCTAGGTATTTTATTGATCTTAATGCTGTTGTAACTGGGACTGCCTTCTTCCTTTCTCTTTCACATAGTTCATTGTGAATGTACAAAATGCAAGTGATTTTTGTATGTTGATTTTTGTATCCTACAAGGTTACTGAATTTGTTTATTCATTGTGACAGTTTTTTGAGGGAGTCTTTAGGGTTTTCTCTGCGTAAGATGATGTCATCTGCAGAGATGATTTTACTTCTTTTTTGGTTGGCCTGCCTTTTGTTTCTTTTCTTGCCTAATTGCTCTCTAGGACTTCAGGCCCATGTTGAATAGAAATAGTGAGAGAGTGGCTATTTTTATCTTGTTCCTGATCTTAGAGGACAAGCTTTTAGCTTTTTTTTTTTTTCCTGCTTTATCTCCCCAAACCCCCCCTGTACACAGTTGTATATCTTAGTTGCACGTCCTTCTAGTTGTGAGATGTGGGATGCCGCCTCAACGTGGCCTGACAAGCAGTGACATGTCCGTGCCCAGGATCCGAACCCTGGGCCGCCGCAGCGGAGCGCGCGAACTTAACCACTCGGCCACGGAGCCGGCCCCAGCTTTTTACCATGAATTCTTTGTAGACTGTAGGCTTATCATATATGACATATATTCTGTTGAAGTATGCTTTTTCTATCCCTAATTTGTTGAGAGAGTTTTTTAACTATTTTATTCAGGTGACATTGGTTTATAATATTGTGTAAATTTCAGGTATACCTTATTATATTTCAGCTTCCGTATAGACTGCGTCATGTTCACCACCGATAGTCTAGTTTTTATTCATCACCATACATATGTGCCTCTTTACTCTTTTTTCCTTCCCTCTACCTCCTTCCCCTCTAGTAACCACCAATCTGTTATCCTTATCTGTGTGTTTATCTTCCACCTATGAGTGAAATCATACGATATTTGTTTTTCCTCTATTTCACTTAGTATAATACCCTCAAGGTGCATCCATGTTGTCGCACATGGCACAGTTTTGTCCTTTTTTATGGCTAAGTAGTATTTCATTGTGTATATTTGTGTGTGTGTATATAATAATATAATAATACTGCAGTGAACATAGGGGTGCATATATCTTTTTGAATTAGTGTTTTCATGTTCTTTGGATAAATACCCAGAAGTGGAATAGCTGGATCATAGGGTTTTTAAATTTTTTGAGAAATCTCCATATTGTTTTCCATGTGGCTGCACCAGTTTGCATTCCCACCAACAGTGTATGAGGGTTCCCTTTTCTTCACATCTTCTCCAACACTTGTTATTTCTTGTTTTTTAATAATAGCCATTCTATGGGTGTGAGGTGATATCTCATTGTAGTTTTGATTTGCTTTTCCCTAGTAATTAGTGATGTTGAACATCTTTTCATGCGCCTGTTGGCCATCTGTATATCTTCTTAGGAAAAATGTCTGTTCAGATCCTCTGCCCATTTTTTGATCTCGTGGTTCAATTTTTTGTTGTTGAGTTGTATGAGTTCTTTATATATTTTGGAAATTAACCCCTTGTCAGATATATGATTTGCAAATATCTTCTCCCAGTTGGTGGGTTGTCTTTTCAATTTGCTAATGGTTTTCTTTGCTGTGCAGTAGCGTTTTAGTTTGATGTAGTCCTATTTGTTTATTTTTTCTTTTGTTTCCCTTGCCCAAGGAGACTGGTATTCAAAAAGATACTGCTAAGCAGAATGTCAAAGAGCAGACTGCTTAGGTTTTCTTCTAGGAGTTTTGTGGTTTCAGGTCTTACATTCAAGTCTTTAATCCACTTTGAGTTAATTTTTGGGTGTGGTATAAGGTAATGGTCTGCTTGCGTTCTTTTGCATGTGGCTGGGCAGTTTTCCCAACACCATTTATTGTAGAGATTTTCCTTCCTCCATTGTGTGTTCTTGGCTCCTTTGTCAAAGATTAGCTGTCCATAGATGTGTGGTTTTATTTCTGTGCTCTCAATTCTGTTCCATTGGTCTGTGTGTCTGTTTTTGTGCCAGGACCATGCTGTTTTGATACTATAGCTTTGCTGGATGTTTTGAATTCAGTGAGTGTGATACCTCCAGCTTTGTTCTTTTCTCAGGATTGCTTTGGCTATTTGGGGTCTTTTGTTCCATGTGAATTTTAGGATTCTTTGTTCTATTTCTCTGAAGAATGTAGTTTGGATTCTGAATGGGATTGTATTCAATCTGTAGGTGCTTTCGGTAATATGGACATTTTAACTGTGTTTACTCTTTCAATCCATAAGCAGAAAATATCTTTCCATTTCTTTATGTCTTCTTCAATTTCTTTCAATAGTTATATAGTCTATTAGTCTTATAGTCAATAGTCTTATAGTTTTCAGTGTGTAGATCTTTCGCCTTCTTGGTTAAATTTATTCCTAGATGTTTTATTCTTTTTGTTGCAGTTGTAAATGGGATTGTATTCTTGATTTTTCTTTCAGCTAGTTTGTTGTTAGTGTATAGAAATTCACCTGATTTTTGTATGTTGATTTCCTACCACACAGCTTTAATATATTCATTACTTATTTCTAATAGTTTTTTGGTGGATTCTTTAGAGTTTTGCATATGTAGAATCATGTCATCTGCAAATAATGACAGTTTACTTCTTCCTTTCCAGTGTGGATACCTTTTATTTCTCTTTATTGCCTGATTGTTCTGGGTAGGACTTCCAATACTATGTTTAATAAGAATGGTGAGAGTCAGCATCCTTGTCTTGTTCCTGTTCTCAGAGGAATAGCTTTCAGTTTCTCATCATTGAGTGTGATATTGGTTGTGAGTTTGTCATATATGGCCTTTGTTATATTGAGATACTTTCCTTTTATACCCATTTTATTGAGAATTTTTATCATAAATGGATGCTGCATCTTGTCATGCTTTCTCTGTCTTTTGAGATGATCCTGTGGTTTTATCCTTATTTTGTTAATGTGGTGTATCACATTGATTGATTTGCTGAAGTTGAACCATCCCTGCATCCCTGGACTAAATCCCACTTGATTGTGCTGTATGTTCTTTTTAATGTATTCTTCCATTTGATTTGCTAAAATTTTGTTGAGGATTTTTCCATCTATGTTCATCAGCTGTACTGGCCTGTAATTTTCCTTTTTTGTGTTGTGCTTGTCTGGTTTTGGTATCAGGATAATGTGGGCTTCATACAGTGAGTTAGGAAGCATTCTGTCCTCTTCAGCTTTTTGTGAGAGTTTGAGAGGGATAGCTATTAATTATGTCTTCTTTGAATGTTTGGTAGAATTCACCAGAGAAACCATCTGGTCCTCGGCTTTTGTATTTAGAGGAGGTTTTTGAGTACTGTTTCAGTCTCTTTACTTGTGATTGGTCTATTCCAATTCTCTATTTCTTATTGATTCAGTTTTAGGAGGTTTTACAGTTCTAAGAATTTATCCATTTCGTCTAGGTTATCCAATTTGTTGGTGTATAGCTTTTCATAGTATTCTCATAATCCTTTTCATTTCTGCGATATCCATTGTAATTTCTCCTCTTTCATTTCTGATTTTATTTACTTGAGCCTTCTGCCTTTTCTTAGTGGGTCTAGCGAAAGTTTTGTCAATTTTCTATATCTTTTCAAGGAACCAGCTCTTAGTTTCATTTATTCTTTCCGTTATTTTTTTAGTCTCTGTTTCATTTATTTCTGCTCTGATTTTTATTATTTCCTTCCTTCTACTGACTTTGATCTTGGTTCTTCTTTTTCTAGTTCTTTTAGGTATAGTGTTAGATTGTTTATTTGAGATTTTTCTTGTTTCTTGAGGTAGGCTGTATTGCTATAAACTTCCCTCTTAGTACTGCTTTTGCTGCATCCCATAAGTTTTGGTATGTTGTGTTTTCATTTTCATTTGTCTTGGGGTATTTTTTTATTTCTCCTTTGATTTCTTCATTGATCCAATAGTTCAGTAGCATATTGTTTTGTCTCCACGTATTTGTGACTTTTTCAGCTTTTTTCTTACAGTTGTTTTCTAGTTTCATACCATTGTGGTCAGTAAAGATGCTTGATATGATTTCCATCTTATTAAATTTATTGAGGCTTGCTTTGTTTCCCAGTATATGGTCTGTCTTTGAGAATGTCCCATATGCACTTGGGAAGAATGTGTATTCTACTCCTTTTTGATGGAATGTTTTATATGTATTAAGTCCATCTGGTCTAGTTTTTCATTTAAGGCCACCGTTTCCTTGTTGACTTTCTGTTTGGATGATCTATCCATTGAGGTAAGTGGAGTGTTAAGTCCACTACTACTATTGTGTTGCTGTCAGTTTTTCCCTTTAGGTCTGTTGAAAGTTGCTTTCTATACTTTGGTGCTCCCGTGTTAGGTGCATATATATATAAATAAATGTTATGTCTTCTTGGTGGAATGTCCCTTTTATCATTATATAATGTCCATTTTTGTCTCTTATTATCAGTTTTGTCTTGAAGCCTGCTTTGTCTGATATAAGTATGGCTACACCTGCTTTCTTTTGGTTGCCATTTGCTTGGAACATCATCTTCCATCCTTTCACTCTGAGCCTATGTTTTTCTTTAGAGCTGAGATGTGTCTCCTGGAGGCAGTCTATTCTTGGGTCTTGTTTTTTTAATCCATCCAGCCACTGTGTCTTTTGATTGGTGAATTCAATCAATTTAAATTTAGAGTGGGTATTGATACATGAGGACTTAATATTGCCATTTTATCGTGTGTGTTCTAGTTGTTCTATATTTCCATTGTTTCTTTTTCCTTATATTTCTGACATTTCCGTTTGGTGGTTTTCTGCGATGGTTTTTCTCCTTTTTTTCTGTATTTATGGTTTGTGACTCTGCTCTGATTTTTTGTTTTGTGGTTACCATGAGGTTTGTATGAAAGATCTCATAGATGAGATAGTCCTTGCTCTGTTGATAGCATCTTATCTCCATTGGCCTATGCAGGTTCTGGGGTTTTTTTCCTTTCTCTTCTGTGTTTTTGTTGTCACAAATTATTCTTTGTTGTGTTGTGAGTTTGCAACCAAATTGAAGTGGTTATAGTTCTTTTTGCTGCTTTCTTTCCCTTTAGTTTTTATGTTATAATTGTTTACTAACCTGTTCTGGTATATGGTTACAATTTTCTGATTCTCTCTGTTTATCACCTTGCTCAAAGCTTTGTAAGCCTTTTCCTTTTTGTTTCATGTAGGAGGGCTCCTTTCAGCATTTCTTGTGATGCTGGTCTGCTGGCAGTGAACTCCCTCAGCTCATTTGTCTGGGAAAACTTTTATTTCTCCTTCATATCCGAAGGATAATTTTGCTGGATAAAGTATTCTTTGCTGATAGTTGTCTCTCAGTATTTTGAATACATCATTCCTCTCTCTTGTAGCCTTTAGGGTTTCTGCTTAGAAATCTGCTGAAAGCCTGATATGAGTTCCTTTGTAAGTTATTTCCTTCTCTCTGGCTTCCCTTAATATTTTTTCTTGTCATTGACTTTTGACTTTTTTTTTTAAGCTACTTTATTTTATTTATTTATTTTTTGAAGAAGAAGAAGATCAGCCCTGAGCTAACTACTGCCACTCCTCTTCTTTTTTGCTGAGGAAGCCTGTCCCTGAGCTAACATCCGTGCCCATCTTCTTCTACTTTATATGTGGGACACCTGCCACAACATGGTGTGCCTAGCGGTGCCATGTCCACACCTGGGATTCGAACCGGTGAAACCTGGGCCACTGAGAAGCGGAACATGCGAACTTAACTGCTGCACCATCAGGCCAGCCCCCAACTTTTGACATTTTTAATATTATATGCCTTGGAGAAGGTCTTTTTGCATTGAGATAATTAGGAGTTCTCTTATCTTCATGTACTTGTATGTCTAGTTCCTTCTCCAGGCTTGGAAAGTTCTCAGCCATTATTTCTTTGACTAAGCTCTCTGCTCCTTTATCCCTCTCTTCTCCTTCTGGGATACCTATTATCCTTATTTTACTTTTCCTAATTGAGTCAGATATTTCTTGTAGAATTTCTTCATTTTTTAAAAAAAATCTTAGATCCTCTTCTCCTCCACCTGAATCATTTTTAGACTTCTATCTTCAGGCTCATTAATTCTCTCTTCCATGTGATCTACTTCTTGAGAGCGTTTTTATCATGTAAGTATGCTGAATTTTTTTAAATGCTTTTTCTGCATGTATTTTGATGATCATGATTCTTATCCTTCATTCTATTAAGGTGGTGTATCATATTGATTGACTTCCATACATTCAGGCATCCTTGCATCCCAGGGGTAAATCCCACTTGATCTTGGTGTCTCATGTTTTTAATGTGCTTTTGAATTGGGTTTGATAGTGTTTTAGTGAATATGTCTGCACATATGTTCATCATGAATATTGGGTTGTAATTTTCTTTTTTTAAAGTGATCTTGTGTACCTTTGGTAGCAGGATAATGCTGGCCTCATAAAGTGAGTTTGGAAGTGGCCCATTCTCTTTGATTTATGGAAGAGTTTGTGGAGGATTGATGTTAACTTTAAATGTTTGGTAGACTTCACCAGTGGATGTACCTGGTCCTGGGCTTTTCATTGTTTGAAGATTTTTGATTACTGTTCAATCTACTTACTAGTTATACATCTATTCACATTTTCAATTTTCATGATTTAGTCTTGGTAAGTTGTTTTTGTAGGAGTTTATCCATTTCTTCTATGTTATCCAATTTGTTGGCATTTGTTGATAGTGGTCTGTGATGATCCTTTGTGTTTCTGTGGTGTAAGTTGTAATATTCCTCTTTTATTTCTGATTTCTTTATTTTTTATTTTTTCGAGGAAGGTTAGCCCTGAGCTAACATCTGTGCCCATTTTCCTCTATTTTTTTATATGTGGGACACCGGCCACAGTGTGGCTTGATAAACAGTGCATAGGTCCACGAACTGGTGAACTCCAGGCTGCCAAAGCAGAGCATGCAAACTTAATCACTGTGCCACCGGGCTGGCCCTCTGATTTCTTTGAGTCTTTTTTTTTTCTTTTAGTGTATCTAAAGCTTTGTAAATTTTGTTTATGTTTTCAGAAATGAAATCTCTATGTCATTTATCTTTTTTGTGTTTCTAGTCTCTGTTTCATTTATTTTAGCTCTACCCTTTGTTCTTCTCTCTCTAGTTCCTTGAGATATAAAATTAGGTTGTTTATTTGAGATCTTTTTCTTTCCTAATGTAGGCATTTATTCTAAATTTCCTCCTCAGAAGTGCTTTTGCTGTATCCCATAAGTTTTGGTATGTTGTGTTTCTATTTTCTTCATCTTAAGGTATTTTTTGGTTTCTTCTTAGACCCATTGGTTTTCAGGATTGTGTTAATTTCCACATATGTTTTGAATTTTCCAGCTTTTCTCCTGTTATTGGTTTCTAGTTTCATACCACTGTGGTTGGGAAGATACTTGATATTATTTCACTCTTCTTAAATTTGTTAAAACTGATTTTATGACCTATAACATATGATCTGTGCTAGAGAATGTTCTGTATGCACTTGAGAAGAATGTGTATTTTGCTGCCCTTTGGTGAAATGCTCTGTATGTGTCTATTAGGTCCATTTGATCCAAAGTATAGTTCAAGTTCAAACTTTCCGTATTGGTTTTCTGTCTGGATGACCTACCCATTGTTGAAAGGGGAGTATTAAAGTCCTCTATTATTGTTGTGTTACTGTGTGTTTCTGTCTTATACACCCTGCCACTCTTCCTTGTATCACACCCTATTTTTGTATCCTTCCCATGGTGAGGTCTCCACCATTCTTTGACCTTAGGTGCCCTGTAATTCATAGCAGCACTTCAACTATTTTCCAACTTTCTTGTCTTGAAGAGCATCCCATAGACTCATTCCTAGATGATGCAGATAAACATTTGTGGTGGGATTGCCTGCTGCCTGTAAGGTCAACATGTACTTCTCCAATATTTCTTTGTGTGCAGGTTGCTGCTGTGGAGCAGAGGATGTGGAGGCTCCCTTTCAACAAAGCGTTTTGTAGGTGTGTCACAAGCCACAACTCCTACTGCAGCTTCATCTTCTCAGAAGATTCAACCCTGTGAGACGTGTGGCCCAGTCTTGAGAGACATTTTTCCACTTGGCTGAGCAGTAGGGAACACAACACAGCCAGAAACTGTTGAGGTGTGGGGCCTTTGTGGAGCAATTGTGTTTCAGTGCAGACTTTCAGCAGCACCAGGATCAGCACATGGGAGAGAAACCCTTCAGAAGCAGTGTGGACAGGGCCTCATTTGTGAAGAGCTGCAGATTCCATATGTCAGGGAACACTTTTCCTTGGGGGGAGGTTGGGGAGGACTTCCTGACAAGCTTTGGACATCTCCAACAACAGGCCACTCACACCAGGGAGAAGCCAAAGAAACTCGCCCAATGCGGGTCCACTTTACCAAACAGAAGTCATTACACCTGGGGAGAGTGCAAGAAATCCTTCAGCCCCAAAGGCCCACTTATTCAGGACCAGGGTGTCCACACTGGAAGTCATTGTTTTGTGTGCCATGAATGTGGGAAAACGTTCAGGTACAAATCCTCATTTCTTGTGCACCAGAGAGTCCACACAGGAGAAAAGCTTCATATGTGTGGAGAATGTGGCAAATCTTTTAGGCAAAGTTCAACCCTTAATCAACATCGAAGAATTCATACTGGGACAACACCGTACAGATGCAGCAAATGTGGGAAATCCTTAAGCCACCAATCTGTCCTCATTCATCCCCAGAGAGGGCACAATGGAGAAAATAGCTATGTGTGCAGTGATTGTGCAAAATCTTTTAGTGATGGCTCAGTGTTCATTCAACACAAGAGAGTTCAAATTGGAGAGAGGCCTTATAAATGTAGTGACTGTGTGAAATCTTTTACCTCTAGCTCTGCCCTCAGTTATCATAGGAGATCTCACAAAGGAGAAAGGCCTTATGAGTGCAGTGATTGTGGGAAATCTTTTTTCTCTAAGTCTGTCCTCTGTTATCATCAAAGAGTTCATTCTGGAGAACGACCTCATGAGTGCAGTGAATGTGGGAAGTGTTTTATCTTTAGCTCCCAACTCCGTTATCATCAGAGAGTTCACACTGTAGAAAGGCCTTTTGAGTGTAGTGAATGTGGGAAATCTTTTACCTGTACCTCCACCCTCCACTATCATCAGCGAGGTCACCTTGAAGAAACACCTTATAAGTGTAGTGACTGTGCAAAATCTTTTATGTCTAGCTCTGCCCTCAGTTATCATCAGAGATCTCACACAGGAGAAAGGCCTTATGAGTGCGCTAAGTGTAGGAAGTTCTTAAAGGATAGAAGCCAATTCAATCAACACCAGAGAGCTCACACTGGAGAAAGGCCTTATGTGTGCACTGAATGTGGAAAATCTTTCATTCAAAGAAATTGCCTCATTTCACACCAGAGAGTTCACACAGGGGAAAGACCTTACAAATGCAAGGAATGTAGGAAGTCTTTTACCTCTAGCTCCAGCCTTCGTTATCATCAGAGTACTCACACAGGAGAAAGACCTTATGAGTGCAGTGAATGTGGGAAATCTTTTACGATAAGTTCTGTCCTCCGCTATCATCAGAGGATTCATAGTGGAGAAAGGCCTTATGAGTGCAATGAATGTGGGAAATGTTTTATCTTTAGCTCCCAACTGCATTGTCATCAGAGAGTTCACACTGGAGAAAAGCCTTACCAGTGTAATGAATGTGGGAAATCTTTTAAGAATAGATGGAAGTCCATTATACACCAGAGGGTTCACACTGGAGAAAGGCCTTATGTGTGCAGTGTATGTGGGAAGTCCTTTACCCGAAGAAATCTCCTCACTATACACCTACGAGTTCATTCTGGAGAAAGGCCTTATGTATGCAGTGTATGTGGGAAATCCTTTACGCAAAGAAATCACCTCACTACACACCTAAGAGTTCATTCTGGAGAAAGGCCTTATGAGTGCAGTGAATGTGGGAAATCCTTTATCCAAAGAAAGAACCTCATTTTACATCAGAGACTTCACACAGGAGAAAGGCCTTATGAGTGTAGTGAATGTGGGAAATCTTTTATCCAGAGAAAGAACCTCATTTTACATCAGAGAGGTCACACAGGAGAAAGGCCTTATGAGTGCAGTGAATGTGGGAAATCTTTTACTTCTAGTTCAGGCTTTTATTATCATCACAGAGTTCACACAGGAGAAAGGCCTTATGAGTGCAATGAATGTGGGAAATCTTTTACTTCTAGCTCAGGCCTGTATTATCATTACAGAGTTCACTCAGGAGAAAGGCCTTATGAGTGCAGTGAATGTGGGAAATGTTTTACGTCTAGCTCGGGTCTCCATTATCATCAGAGAGTTCACACAGGAGAAAGACCTTATGAGTGCAATGAGTGTGGGAAGTCTTTTACCTCTAGCTCAGGTCTCCATTATCATCAGAGAGTTCACACAGGAGAAAGGCCTTATGAGTGCAATGAATGTGGGAAATCTTTTACCTCTAGCTCGGGCCTCCGTTATCATCAGAGAGTTCACACAGGAGAAAGGCCTTATGAATGCCGTGAATGTGGGAAATCTTTTACTTCTATCTCGGGCCTCTGTTATCATCACAGAGTTCACTCAGGAGGAGGGCCTTATGAGTAAAACATGTGGAAAATCATTTATCACTAGTCCTAAACTCCATTGTCGTCAGATGACACAGAAAGGTCTTGTGGGAGCAGTAAATGTGGAAAATCTTTTACGGGAAAATCTACCCTTTCTCAATGTGGAGGAGTTCACATTAGAGAAACACGTAGATGTGCAGGGGATGTGCAATTCCCTGGTTCGGAGTAAGGACACCAGAGGAAACTGAGAAGCCATTTGTCTGAGTTGAATTTCATATATCTGAATATGCACAGTGGGGAGATTCCCCATAAGTTGTGGGAAGTGTGGTATGTTGCATTTTCCAATCTGTTGAGGGTTCTTGCCACGTTTATGTCACAGCCAATTTCTGCACCAAAGCCATTTCACCTCTACCATCTGGCAGGTCCACACAGTGCATCAGTCACCACCCCAGTGTGCTCAGGGAAGCTGACCTGTTTTCTCCTCTATGTAAATTAGGAATAACCTGAGCCCTTAGGGAGGTCAGCTTTCCCTCCTCCTCCACTCCCTTGGGCATGGACATGTGTCACTGTTGTCTCAGACTATCACGAGTTCGCCTGGCAGCTTTTCACAAAGATGACATTTCCCAGGACATGTTGGTCTTACGTGATACTTGTGAAGTTTTTCCAGCTTCCTAGTCACGAACTGGAGAACGGCCTGCTGCACATTGCTTTGTCTTGTACAATAATGAAGGGCTTCCTGTTTAAGTTCTCTTAATCTTGGGTGTTTTCTCACTGTGTGGGGTAGTTTACAAACTGTGTGGGCTCTACAAACATGAAGGGGTGAACAACTTTTTAGGGGTCTCAAACTTTGTGTGCCTGAGGATAGTGTGATGGCAGAAAACAACTTGCCACTTTTGAGTAAATTTCCATTGCTCCCACAGCCTCCCAAGAAAGACTGCAGCGCTTTCTGGTCCTCATTTGACCCCTGGATGCTGTGGTTCAGGAAGCTCAGTGATGACCCTGAGGAGAGGGTTGGTGTGAGAACCTCAAGTGCATCTGAGGGCAGTGTGAATTTTCCCTTCCTCACAGGAAGTCTCACAGGGGACGTCAGCACTGTGGAGGGGATATCTTCCCCAGATCTACAAAGAGCCATGTGGCCTGATATCCCCAGTTCCATTGGGCAAGGGTCACTGGGTCCAAGGGAACCATAATTGGTAGAGAAACACTGGCTTAACGGAGTGGAGGAGACTGCAGCCAGCTAGATGGAATGTGCCTCTTCTGAAAGTGCATCCAGAAATGGTTCTGTGGCAGTGACTATGCAGGATCAGTTTGTACACAAATCTGATCACCACCAGGCATGTTTATTTTGTGTAGCTGATGTCATTGTCATCAAAAATAAAAGATTTTGTGGATTTCTGTAGCCTCCCAGTGCTGTTCACCTCAAGGCCATTACTGCACAGGCAGGAAAGAAGAATGGGGATCCACAGCCCAGGGATGTGGCTCTTGTGATCCAGGCAGCATTCCTGTTGACTTGGGTGGAAATGTCCTTCATTGTTCCCCATATTTGTTGTCACTGAGGGAAGACTGACTCCCCAGAGGGCATGAGGAGACAGGTGGTGGAGTCAATAAACGGTTGCCAAACCTATTTTTCAAAAAGAGTGGGGCATACATTTTTTTTCATCCTAAACCACTTTTTAAAGTGTTATTAAGGTATAATTTACATGTACTAAACTACATGTATGTAAAGTGTACAATTTGATGTTTTGACATGAGTGTGAAGTTCTGAAACCATCATCATAGTCCTGATAATGACCTTATCTGTCTCAGTATATTTGCCTGACATCCTATCATAATCTCTCCTTGCCTTTCCCATCTCTCCAGCTAACCATTCATTTACCTTCCTTTATAAAGATACCTTTGCATTTTCTTGAATTTATAGGATTGGAATCATAAGCTGTTTAGTCTATTGGGGTTTGTTTTTTGTTTTTTACTGATTTCCTTTATGTTTCATAATTAGAGATTTACCAATGATAAATGAGAAGTTCATCTTTTATTTCTGAGTAATATTCTTATCTTTGGATATACCACTGTTCATCCATTCATCTTTTTATGGTGGTTTAGCTTGTTTCTAGATTTAAACAATTGAAAATAAAGGTGTTGCAGACATTCGTATTAGTTCTTTGTATGGTTGTTTCTTTTATCTTTTGTCAATAACATAGAGTGCAGTGTCTGAGTCGTCACAGGGTAGATGAATGTTTAACTCATGAAAAACTACCAGACTGTGATCTAACATGATTTCTCCCTTTTGCTTTCCCACCAGCAGTGTGTGAAAGTTCCGTTTCCTCCAAATCCCTGCCAGTACTTGATGTGGTCCTCCTTCAGTTTCAGCCATTGATAAGTGTGTGGTGCTTTCTCAGTGTCTTTAATTGCATTGCCAAAAAGATTCTTGATTTTGAGCCTTTTTTCATGTCTTTCTTTGCCAGTTGTTTATTTTTTGTACAATTTCTGTTCATCCCATTTGCCTATTTTCTTTCATATGAGTTATGGCTATTTCCCTTTTCATTTTCAAATAAGACACTGAAACAACAAAGACATGCTGGAATTTTACTCTTAAGACAGCTTGAGCGACATTTTTCTGTATGGAGTCATTGTTTCTAAATACTGGAAGGATATTTCCTCATTGTTTTCCTCAGACTGTCTGTGTCACACATAATGTCATGGTCAGAAACACCCTACATGGCTAAGTTTCGTTCGCATTATGACCTTAACGTCCATCGCTTGAGTCCCGGCATTCAGTAATACAGGAAATCTAGCCCCGGTTCGTAGTGTTTGCCAATTCCCCAAGTGTCAGTGCTCCCACAGTGGAAGCGAGATGTGCTCAGAGAAGGAGTGGAAGATTCCACTCGGGTCCGCGGGCTTTGGCGGGAAACCAGCCTTGGCGTGTGCGGGACACTCCCCCAGGCCGGGCAGCAGCTGCGGGAAGGCGGGAAGGCGGGAGGCGGCAGAGGCCTCACACGCGGGTCAGCGGGGAGGGTCCTCCCCGAACGTCGGGGGTCTCGGAGACCCGAGTGGCCTCGCCTTAACATCGAGGGCTCAGAGCTGACACATGCAGTTCCGGTGGCGCCTCCGACCCACCCGGGACCTTGTGAGCGGGTCCCCTCGGACCGCTGTCCGTCTCGCCATTGGCCCCCTTCCCTCCGTCCTCACTGCCTGGTGGTCTCCCAGCGGGGTCCCCTGCCGGGCGTTCCCCGCGCTGTGGGCCGCTTCTCCCAGCGCCCCGACTCCGGGAGGACTCCCGCCTTCCCGCTGGGGCGGCGGCCCCCGCGCCCCCGGGACCTTGGGCAGGCCTTTCCTCCGCGGCGCCACCGCTTCGAGACCCGGGCCGCGTGGGACCCGAAGGGACGCCCGCCCACGGCTCCCTGCGCTGCTGCCCGGGAGGCCCCTGAGGCCGCGGCCCGGCGCCGACCCCGCTCCCGCCTGCCCGGCAGCGCCCCGCCCTCCGCCCCGCGGCCCGGGACGCGCGGAGCCGCCGGTCCCGCCGCTCGGGCGCCCCCTGGCGGCGCGGGGACGTCGGCGCTCTAGTCGGCGACTCGGCGTCCGAGGTCTGTCGTCGAGGGAGAGACGGCGGTCTGTCGTCGAGGGAGAGACGGCCGTCAGCCGGCGAGCCCCAGACGCAGACGCCCAGAGACCGCTTAGCAGGGAAGATGCCGAGACCCCCGGGTAGCATGTCGTTTGCAAACGACGGGAGATCGAAGTCAGGGGACCTTCGTGAAAGAAGCCTGAGGGGAAACCCCTCCCCTCTAGGGGACCGAGAGCAACCGCCGCCGTCTCCTCAGACGCCGCGAGCGAGGAGAGGAACGAAGCCCGGACAGTGTTGAGAGCAAACTGACCTTCCTAGAGCTGCGTGCCCACAAAATTACCCTCCATCGGTGCAGGGAGACGGAGCCTCCGTCAGCCAAGCAAAAAGTGAGGGCTTGGTGGCCCGTAAACCTGCCAGCTCGGTCCGTTCGGGGCGCTGTGCCGAAATGCCCCAGGCGGGGTGGCGTGTGGGAGTCAGCGTTTGTTTCTCCCAGCGCTGGAGGCTGGGCAGCCCGGGTCAAGGCGCCAGCCTGGGCGAGTTCTGCGGTGAGGACCCTCCTCCCGGTGCGGAGTCAGCCCTTCTTGCTGCGTCCTCACGTGGGGGGAGGAGCTGGGCGTCTCTGAGGCTCTTCCTAAGGGCACTGGTCCCGTTCACGCGGGCCCCAACCTGGTGCCCTGAGCACCTCCCAAAGGCCCGGCTCCAACACTATCATCTTCAGCGGTTAGGATTTCAACATGAATTTGCGGGAACACAAACGTTCAGACCATAGCGCCTGCCTTCCAAGAAATGTAACAGCACTTCTTTAGAGACAAGGAGAATGATCTTGGTCAGATACTCGGATCTATATAGAGAAAGAAGAGTGTCGAAGAAGGAATAAGCGAAGGAAAAATAAAAAATATTTTTCTTATTCTTAATTGATCTAACAGAGAACACTTTGTTCAAAATAGTAATACCAACAATGTATTCTATCTGCATGTCTTATGTGTATGTGTGTGTATATATGCTTATTATGCTTTTACATAAGTAGGATGAATGACCTCAATGGTACAAGTGACTGGAGGGAGGAATTGGGGTAATTTTGTTAGTATAAGGTACTCACACTACCCAGGAGGTGGTATAGTGTTATTTGAAAGTGGACTTGGATTGTCAATGTTGATTGCAAACTCTAGGACAAAAACTAAGGGAAGTAAAAAGTGAGGCATAACTGATATGCTAAGAAATGAGAGAAAATGAAATCATATAAAATGCTCAGTTAAAACCACACACAACAGGTGCTGGCCCTATGGCCGAGTGGTTAAGTTCGCACACTCCGCTTCAACAGCCCTGGGTTTGGCCAGTTTGGATCCTGGGCATGGACATGGCACCACTCAGGCCATGCTGAGGTGGCGTCCCACATGCCACAACTAGAGGGATCCACAACTAAAAATATACAACTATGTACCATGGGGTTTTGGGGAGAAAAAGGAAAAATAAAATCTTTAAAAAATATACAAAACCACACGGAACAGATAAAGAGTGGAAGACAAAAATTGGAACAAAATGGAAATTAGTAACAAACATGGTAGCTATTATTTCAACTGAATCAATAATCTCTTTGAATGGCAGAAGACTAATTCAAAGACCAATTCTAAGAGATTTTCAGAGTGAGTCAAAAACCAAGATTCTGCTATAGGTTGTCTACAGAAACTGTGGGCTGATACGTTTGCAAGTGTTTTAAGCCTCTGAGTTTGCAGTGATTTGTTACAGGGGCATGTAAGGGCACTAACTTATGTGCCCCCTTTTTGTTCTGCTTTTTCTCCCCAAATCCCCCCAAACCAGTGAAACCCTGGGCTGCCGAAGCAGAGCACGTGAACTTAACGACTTGGCCATGGGGCCAACTCCCCTTTGTACCCCTTTAAGCCATGTGTCCTTGAGGCTCCTTGTCTGGGCTATGCACCAGCTCTCACATTGATAACAGTCCTGGGCTTGGCCAACCCAGCGGTTTTCTCATGGGAGAGTTAACACAAAGACCCTCGAAGTCTGAGGGAACACAGAGGCTGTCCAGCAGGGCTCTGGTCCTTGGAATGCAGGTCATACTGGGATGATCTCCCATGGCAAGCATGCAGCCTTTGTTCCTCTGCCTACTTAAACAAGCTTCTCTCAGGGGGCAGTAGTGGTTACACATTTCCTGTCCAGCCGGCGCCATTGGACCTTCCCTATAAGTAACTCCCAGTAAAGCCATATGTCTCATTCCCTGTCTCTGGATCTTTTCTTTGGTCTCTCAACAACCTATCCCACACTCCTCACCGAGCTGGGCATATGGCTGGTGAGCCAGCCGGGAGACTGAGAAAAACCCCACGAGCACCAAGACTATGGGGGATGGGAAAGGGAAATCTGTGGGGGTAACCCCGGCTTGGCTGATATCCTCCCTGTGGGGCCCGGTTGCCAAAATCTTTGATGGATGGGGCCCACCGTGTGAGTACTGGAACGCCCTGAAAACATCAAACGTCAACGCCTAGGGGTAAGTCTTGGGTGTGAGAAAAGCCCAGGCTGTTGCTACGCCTGTGGGGTAGCCCCTCCTCACCGTGGGATGGCTAGCAATGAAGGCAGGGGAAGTCCTGGGCGTGATAAATGATGAGAAAGCCCATATTTCTAGAAAGTCTGTATACAGGGAAAGTAAAACGTATGTTTTCAGTAAAGAAGGTATAAAGAATAAAGATATTTTTCTTTGTTTTTTTAAGAAAGATAAATTTGTCCTAAAGTACTATGAAAGAAAACAAGAGAAGGCATGAGACAAATTCTGAATATAAAAAGTGCCAGAAGATTTGTGGAAGTAAAACCCTGAGGAGTTTTGTGTGTGGTCAGTTTGGCTGAGATTAAAATAAATGAGTTTCAATTTATCAAAAGTAAGGCAGTCACAAGAAGCGCCGCTGCCTCTGCTCGGCCTCCGGTGCGTGGGTGCTGGCAGGGCCAGGGCAGGCCCAGCGGCGCCTGGGCGCGAAGCGCCTGCGGGGCAGGGGGCGCGCGGGGAGTGCGTGGTCCAGCCACTGGCAGCGGGGCGGAGGCGGGGCGAAGCGGGTCCCTGAGTCCCGAGTGGCTGGTGGCCGGGACTCTCCATCCCTCCTCTGGGTGGGCAGCACCACTGAGGCTGAGCAAAGCGCGGAGGGAGAGAGCACTCTGTGTGGTGGCTGCCGCAGCCCCGGGGAGCAGAAAACACCCCTGCGGGGAAAAGTGATAAACAGCCAAAAGCTGTTCTGGTGGCTTTAACAGCGCCCCCAGTGACAGCCTGAGAACACCCTAGTCCCCTCCACTAGAGGGAAGGCCAAGGGACATTGACCCATCCCTGCAGTGCCTTGCAGGTGGCTTGGGTATGGGGGACCGGAGGCCACATAACATAACAACGTGTTGGTCTACAAAAACAGAAGGCATTTCGTCGGGGGTGGAAATGAGTAAAATGGCTTCCGGCGCTTCTCACCCCAGCCTGCGGCAATGGTTCTATAGCACCGCAGGTGCACAAAGCCCCCTGATGTTGCCTTGTTTCATTATATTGATGATGTCGTGTTAACCTCCCAGTCTTTTCCAGACCTTCAAGAAGCCTCCCGCTCCCTCGTCACCCACCTACACCAGGGAAGATGGGTGGTGAACGACAACAGAGTACAAGGGTCTGGGTTGTCTGTCAAATATCTGGGTGTTGTCTGGTCCGGTAAGACAAAAGTGGTTCCTGCTACTGTCATAGATAAGATCCAGGCTGTCTATCCTCTTTGTAAGTTGGTGCAAAAGAGACTGGCAGACCACCGAGCCTTCACCCAAGCCAAAATAGCAGTGAAACAAATCAAGTCCTTGGATGTTTGTCACAAGGACAACCGTGTGAATTGGACGTTTCTGGTTACCCAGAGGGGTTCGGATGGAATCTCTGACAGAGGCAAGGTAATAAATGAGTGCCCGGTGGCTTCTGGTCTCAATTGTGGAAGGGGGCTCACCCTGTGGATGGCACAATGGACATGACAGTGGACTATTAATGGTCACCTGCTGTGGGGGATAGAGCTCCAGGATGATATTTGGCAGCAGGTCCAGGGAATGACAATAGCAGTGTACCATGTGTCTGTATCTCAGGCGACAACGCTGCCAGGAAACCAACAAGCAGACGAGTTGGCTCCGGATCCATCTCCTGAAAGAAATACCAGCCGAGAGAGTGGCAGAGTGGCTACACAAGAAGACTCTACACAAAGGACAAAGGACCCTATAGGCTATTGCCAAGGCCTTGGGCCTCTCCCTGTCCTATGCTGATGTGGTGCAGGTCTGTCAGGTGTGCCCTTCTTGTTCCTTGCAGAAACCCTAGGCCATTCCCCTGAACACAAGCCAAATTGCTAGCGGCAACCAGCCTTCTCAACGCTGGCAGGTGGCCTACATTGGGCCCTTGCCTCTCTCTGATGGCTGCAGGTATGCCCTCACTTGTGTGGATACGTATACAGGACAGCTACAGGTATACCCCAGCAAGAGGGCCACACAGAAGACCACCATAAGTGGCCTGGGATACCTCTGTGCTGGGTACGGTGTTCCCACAAACATCAACAGTGACCAAGGTATGCATTTTACTGGCCACCAGATACAGACATGGGCTGATCAAATGGACATATATTGGCATTTTCACCTGCCATACAACCCCACGGCTGCAGGGCTGGTGGAACAAATGGATGGCTTCTGAAACAGCTGAAGACAGAAGACAGGACCCTAGCCCACTGGACAAGAGGCCTGACAACTGCAATACGTCAACTGAGTGAACGTGAGAGGCACACCTGACCCACTGCGTATCAAATGTTGACACAAGGACCTGATATGCCAGACATCTACAGACAAGGGCTAATCAAGGAGAGACACTACAACCACAGGTTGGCATTCAGAACAACTTGATTTTGCCTCTGCCACAAGAACTCCCTACCGGGACCCACATGGTCACTTCGCCCTGGGACTGGGAGCTGGGGCCTGGCTGGTGGGGTCTCTTAGCCCCTTGGGGAACAGGCTTAGAAGAAGATATCATAGTAACACCCTTCATTGTGGAGAAGCCATCTAAAACCTCCAAACTTACTAATTGAAGGCCTCCAATTCCCCAAGGTACGTTCATCCTTTCTTTCTGGTATGTTGTTGTTCCTCCCTTCTCCTGTATCTGTGTCCCTGCAGTGCCCGCACCAACTGGACAAGCAGTGTGGTATTGCCAGCCTGGTCTGGAACCACAGACCAGTACCATACTGACTTAAGACACTGCAACTGTGTATGTCTTGCTGAACGGTCATGACCTCCCCCTTATAGTCTCCTCTAAACATCTTACTTTTCGTTCTTAGGACGTCTGCCAACCTTTTCGCTGCTTGGGCACACGCTGTTGCTGGTGTACAAAATCACTCCAACTGCTTGGTGTGCAGTGAGCTGCCTCTCTCTTCAACCACAGGGTTACCATGGCGTTCCTGAGCTCCAACACCTCTGACTGGAGAGCCCGGCAAGAGTGGAAGAGCATCGTCCACTTTCCCACTTCTACTCCCCTCCCACCAAGAAACCTGTCCGTGCCCTCTTATGCTACTTCTTGAAAGTATATCTTCCAGCTTGTTCATGAGCAGGTAAATATAACCCCAAAGGTGGGGTACTCTGTTCTTGAAGGTGTAGGATGGTTAACTGCTATACAAATAGAATTAAGAGGTTCCGTTCCCTGGTGCATTGAACGTCACAATGACTCCACACCACCAAATGAAAGCATCTCAAAAAATGCGGGGTAGACATGTAAAGCAATGTGTCACCAAACAATTATTATTACTGCTGATATATGGCTGGGAAAACAAGACAACACCATCAAAGGAGACTATGCCTCTCCTCTGGGTGATTGTGGGCTTGTGGCACTTGTGGCTGGCCCTATCTGCCTTATAACTGGACTGGCAGATGCACATGGGGGCGTCCCTACATCCCTGCATGCATCCTGTCTTCCCTTCAATAGCTTCCTTCTAATTGGGAGGCAGTCCATGCACGCCATCGTGTGTGACGCACTGCAGGGTGCTTTTACCCCCTTGCTATCTTCTCCCCACAGGCTGCAGTTATTGATATAGAATGGTAGGTGTTTGCCCTAGCCCAACATGTGGCAAAAGTCCTCAATGATACGAGACATGCAATAACTCTACTAAATGAAGAAACCTCCCAAATGAGACAAGTAGTGTTACAAAATAGAATGGCTTTGGACATACTTACTGCAGCCCAAGGGGGAACCTGTCCCCTGATCAAAGTAGAATGCTGTGTATTTATCCCTGATTATGCCCACAATGTTTCCTCTGCAGTGGCCTCCTTATTTGCTCATGTACAGGCTATTGACAACCTGTTCACTGACTCCATATCTGCCTGGATACAATCCCTCCCCTCCACCTGGTGACATGTTTTCTTTGGTGTCCTTGCCTTTTAACTACTTCTTTTATTTTCATGTTGTGCTCTCTATTGCCGTTGTGATCTCTGGCTGCAGTGCTCCTCTGTGTCTCGCTCAAGGGAAGCTGCAGAAGACTGGCACAATAAGATTGTAAGAGCCATTCGGACACATGGAGGGCAGAGTATAGGGGCACTAGCACACGTGCCCTTTAAACCATGTGTCCTTGAGGCTCCTTGTCTGGGCTATGGCTCAGTACTAATGATGATAACAGTCCTGGGCTTGGCTAACCCAGTTGTTTTCTCATGAGAGAGTCAGAACAAAGACCCTCGCAGTCTGAGGGAACACAGAGGCCCTCCAGGAGGGCTCTGGTCCTTGGAATGCAGGTCATACGGGGATGATCCCCCTTGACAGGCATGCGGCCTTTGTTCCTCTGCCTACGTAAGCAAGCTTCTCTCAGGGGGCATTAGTGTGTGCACATTTCCTGTCCAGCCGGTGCCACTGGACCTTCCCTATAAGTAACTCCCCAGTAAACCTATATGTCTTGTTCCCTGTCTCCAGGTCTTTTCTTTGGTCTCTCGACAACCTGTCCCACACTCCTCACCCAGTTTGGCATGTGGCAGAACAGGGCAATAGATAATGAATAGTGGGATAAACATGGAAAGAAATGAAATAATTGAGAAAGACAAAGTTAGAGCAAGCCAGCGAGTGCTCACTTTATGAAGGTTCTGACTGTGAGTGACCCCATGGGGTCAGTGTGGGTAAGGAAACTGCTTTATCTACTGTGACTTCATTGCTTGACAGCATCCATTAGCTGTCATCAGACAAAGGTATAATTTTCTATTGAGATTTCCTCTTAAAATTATTCAGGTATGCCTGGGTTAGAAATGACCTTAGGAGGGGCTGGCCCCTGTGGCATAGTGGTTAAGTTCAGCGTGTTCCACTTCAGTGGCCTGGGTTTGTGGTTTTGGATCCTGGGCACAGCCCTACACCACTGTCAGCCACACTGTGGCAGTGACCCATACATAAAGTAGAGGGAGACTGGCACAGATCTTAGCTCAGGGCTTATCTCCTCAGCAAAAAAAAAAAGGAAAAAAAGAAAAACCAGAAATGGCCTTAGGAGCCAGCCCTGGTGGCCTAGTGGTTAAAGTTCAGCACTTACCACTTTGGCAGCCTGGGTTTGATTCCTGATCACGGAACCACACCACCCGTCTGTCAGTTACCATACTGTGGCAGTGGCTCACATAGAAGAACTAGAAAGACTTACAACTAGGACATACAACTATATACTGGGGCTTTGGGGAAGGGAAAAAGAAAAAAGGACCTTAGGACTACAGAGGGCAAAAGTTAGTTGGTGACCTATTTAGCTAATTGGAAAGCATGCAAGTCATTCTGGTTTAACAAAACTTGCCCTTGACCTGATTGTGAAGACTTTGTGAATGGAGGTATGGGAAGGGTAAGGCTGCATCACAGCCTGTTGCATGAGCTTAAGCCGAATACCTATTGCACAGAGTGTATGCAAGTTTATAAATATAAAGCCTAACACAAGAATAATATGAGGGTATGGAAATGAACAGGCTTTTAAATGTCATCATTGGCCTAGAAACAGACATGTAGATCAATGGAACAGAATAGAGAGCCCAGAAATAAACCCATGTGAATATAGTTAATTTATTTATGAAAAGAAAAAGCCAAGAAGACACAATGGGGAGAGGATAGTCTCTTCAACAAGTGGTGTTTGGAAAACTGGACACCTATCTTACACCATAGACAAAAATCAACTCAAAATGGATGAAAGACTTGGACTTATATAAGACCTGAAACCATAATACTCTTTGAAGAAAATATATGGGATAAGCTCCTTGCCGTTGGTCTTGGTAACAAATAGAAGAACAAATAAAAAATAAACAAATGGGACTACATCGAACTAAAAAGCTTCTGCACACCAAAGGAATCCAGCAACAAAATGAAAAGGCAACCTACCAAATGGGAAAGAATATTTGCAAATGGTTTACCTGATAAAAGGTTAATATCCAAAATATATAAAGAACTTATACAACTCAATAGAAAAGAATAACATTTAAAAATGGGGAGAGGAACCAAATAGACTTTTATCCAAAGAAAATGGACAAATGGCCAACAGGCACATCAAAAAGGGCTCACATCACTAAATATCAGGATATGCAAATCAAAACCACAGTGAGATAGCACCTCACACCTGTTAGAATGGCTACCGTCAAAAAGACAAGAGATAAGAAGTGTTAGCAAGGATGTAGAGAAAAAGAAACCCCTGTTCACTGTTAGTGGGAATGTAAATGGGTGCAGCCCATGGAAAAGTGTAGGGAGGTTCCTCAAAAAATTAAAAATAGAACTCCGTACTACCCAGAAATTCCAATTATGGGTATAATTCCGAGGGAAATGAACATAGGATATTGAAGCGATATCTGCATTTCCATGTTCATTGCAGCATTAGTCATAATACCCAAGATATGGAAACAACCTAAGTGTCCGTCAATGGATGATGGACAAAGAAAATGTGGTATATATATATATAATGCAATATTATTCAGCCATGTGAAAGAAGGAAATCTTGCCAATTGTGACAATATCGATGGCTGTTGAGGACATTATGCTAAGTGAAATAAGCAACACAGAGAAAGACAAATGCTACATGGTATCATATGTAGATTCTTTAAAAAATAATAAAGTTAGGTAGGTGAAAGGGATAAAGGGGCACATACGTATGGTGATGGATAAAAATTAGACTATTGGTGAGCATGATGCAGTCTATACAGAAACTGATAAACAATAATGTACACCTGAAATTACATGATGTTATAAACCATTATGACCTCAATTTAAAAAAAAGTCAAAGTCATAGAAACAGAGACCATAAAAATGATCCCAGGGGGTTTGGGAGTGTGGGAAATAGGGGAAGTGGGTGAAAGGGCCAAACTTTCAGCTATAACAGGAGCAAGGTCGGAGGATCTAATGTAAGAAGCAGTGACTATAGCTGATAACACTGTATTGTAAAATGGAAATTTGCTAAGGGAATAGAACTTAAATGTTCCCACACAAAAAAAAGATAAATAGGTGATGGATGTGTTAACTTGTTGTGGGAATCCTTTTATGATGTACACATGTATCAAATCACCAGCATACCATGTGCACTCTAATATCAGAGAATTTTATGTCAATTTTAACTCAATGCTTAGATTGAAAAATAAAATAAAATAAAAATTTTAATATAAATACAATAAAAACATTAAAAAAGTCAAATCCCCCGACATGCCTTTCTTGATCAAATTAAAAAATATCAAATCTATTTCATACTTCCTATTTTTAAATAATCTCCAAGAGAAAATCCCAAACCCTGACAGACTTACAGAAAGAGGGTTCCATGAATCAGTCAGTGAAGGGATGTATCCAAACTTATTTGGAATCTTTCAGAGATTCCTGTTCCCCAGCTCATTGTATGATGCTAGAAGAGCGTTGTTGTAAAACTTGTTAATTATTTTCAACTATGCTTACAGACTGTAATACAAGTTGAAAGCATCTCAGGATTTCAAGAGTGGTTTATTATTGGAAATACATTAATAGCACTCAACATATTAACTGTAAAAAAGTCACATGACTAAAAAAAAAGAAAAAGTAAAATACAAAGCCATTCACAATAGAAACACCAGACCATGCATAGGAAGATACACCCTTAACTAGTTGAAGTTTATCGATGAAAACACTACAATAAACCTGAATTTTCATAAGAAGATATCAGAAATTTTGTGTTTTAGATTTGCAACCAAACAAGGCTGTCATTATTAGTGCTTAAATTAAATATCATACCAGACATTCTCGCTGGGGCTATGACACAGACAAAAAAGAATTACACTAATTGGAATACCATTTATAGACCTATAATTTCTCTCAAATTGTATGATTATCTACATAGAAGATTTTCAAAAACTAATGTCATGAATATCTGGTGTAGTTATGCTGGTTCCTGAAGTTTGCCACATATAAAATAAGTATCCAAAAATAAATTACACTTCCACAAATGAGAATCATAAGGCCAAAAAGGAAATTAAAAAGAAAATTATTTGCCTTATAACCAAAGAAAGATTACTGATACTCAGGATAAAATTAACAAAATGTTTGTGTGGTGGAGACTGCAAATTTTCTGCTAACGTTGCTTCTCCCCTTCCTGGGCCTGAGCCTGCCCACTCACATTCCCGTCTTTCCTTCTGGCTGGGTTGTGAGGTTTCCACTGTGGGTGGAGTAGGATCAAAGGGAACATGCCTGTACCCATCCCTGGATCTCAGGGTGTTGGCCTGGCCTCCCCCACCCTCTCAGCTGAGAGCCATCTGACACGCTGCCCGGCACCCTGCCCCAGAGTCCAGTCGAGCAGCAGCACCAAAATGCCCGTCAAGCGAGTGCCCTGTCTTGAAAGTGGATTCTTTATCAGCCATCAGTCTTTCCCAGCTCATGCCACTTGGACTGGCCAGAGTCATCCCAAGGCAACATCTGCAAAACACAGGAAATCCTCATTATTGGTAAACACAGAGCCAGTGCAAATTGTCACTGAACCAAGGGGTTGGGGACTCCTGTCCAGGATTAGCAATCACTAGTTCTGCGTCCTGATGTGCACAGATCACTGTTGTCGTCTAGTGTCTCCATATATGTGACTAGGAACTGGCCAACACATAGTATTTAACCATTCATTCATCTCTTGAATAAATGTGATCACTGCCTGGCAGCTTTATTCTATACTAGTCAAATCTGGACACACACCAAATCTCCTGAAATAGGTAAATGGATAAATAAAATGTGCTATGTCCATAGAACGAGATACTACTCAGCAACAATAAGCAGTTAACTATTGCTAAATGCCACAGGATGGAGGAGTCTCAGGAACATCATGCTGAGTAAAATAAGCCAAACACACGGTATATGTTTCATTTATGTAGCACATTTGAAAAGGTAACAGAAACCTATTGACAGAAATCAAATCAGTGGTCATCTGGGCTGGGGGAGACTGACAGCAGCGGGATACGAGGAATATTGAGGGAGACGGGAAGGTTCTGTGTTTTGATTATGGTGGTGGCTGCGCAAGTGCAAACATTTATCGCAATTCAATGAACTGTGTGCTTCAAATGGGTGCACTTTATTGTTTCTAAATCTTGCTTCAATGAAGTGGGAGAAAACTCTTAGTTTGTTTAAACGGTCACCAGAACTAATAGCCTAACCTTCTCATTGTCCACAATGGGACTCAGTCACAGAGAGGGCTACCTCTGTGTGGGAGAGAGGGGAAGGGACGTGCCCAAGGTCACACAAAGTGGAAGTGTCAGGCCTGAGACCAGAATGCAGATCTCCTGACACCCAAGCAGGGTTTCTCTCACACTTCTGCCTCCCAGGTGAAGGCTGTGTCTGCCTTCCCTGAGTGAACATGAGCACATCCTCCAAAGACAGGTCCTGGGTCAGGGGCCACAGGGCACGGTTCACTCTCACCTCCAGGTGACCATGATACCTGATCTGCTGGTTGACTTGTCCAGTAGTTTGCATCGTGAGGATAAGCTTGGCCTGCCAGGGTGGGGACGGAAGGAGAGTCGCCCCCCAAGGCTGGTCTCTGCAGGGGCTGAGAGACAGAGACCCTGAGTGTCTTCAAGGAAGCCTGAGGGGCACTGAAAAGAGTCAGGAGAGTTCAGATGTCCTGATTTCTCCAAGTTAGAATTTTTCTTTTCTCTTGAATTCTCAAGGAGAGAACCTCACCTGTCAGGTAAGTTCTTCATTTTCTTCAGCTCATTGGACCATGACAGGTCCCCAGAGGGAAAAGTGAGTTGTGAAAGAATTTACAAAGAGAGGGTGGGACGTCCACTTGTCCTTGGAGGAGGCTAGGAATTAGGCGAGTGAAAGAATTCATTACTTTTGCTGTTGTCTATTGTTGCAAAAAAACATGACACCAAACATTAGTGGTTTAAAATATCAAACAATGCCTTAGCTCTCATAATTTTGGGGTCAGGAAATTGAACAGGGCTCAGCTGGGTGAGCCTGCTCTTCCCCGTGGCATCAATGGCAATCACTTGGCGATACTCGGGTGCTGTGTGGGTTGGTTTAGAATGTCTGGGATGACTTCACTCACGTTGCTGTGCCTTCTCATAGATGGCTGGAAGGCTGGGCTCAGTGGGAACTTTCAACCAGGGCACTTACACGTGGGTAGACTTCTTACACGGCAGCCCAGGGTGTTTCAAGAGACCCACACAGAAACTGCAAACTCTCTGTCTTGTTCTCAGAAATTAAGAAAAAAAATCCATCCACCAATTCTTTTGGTCAAGCAAGTCATCCACTTTCAGGTTGAGATGAAATAGACTCACTTTTCTGTGGGAGGAACAGCAAAGAATTTGCTGTCTTCCTTCATATACCACAAACACCTCCTGGGAGCTCTGTGGCCACGGGGACGCTGTGATGCACGGCCCAGGGACCAGTTGGGTAGGAAGACAAACAATCAGAACATGGTGCCGCAATAAGTGAGGGAGATGTGAATGTTATGGGAACAACGAGGGCAGAGCAAGGGTTAGTGAAGCCGTGGGTGATAGAGAAGGGTTCTCAGCGGTAACCTGGAGGAGAGGTGAGAGGTCCTCAGGGAGGAGTCGAGGGCAGGCCCTATTTCATCACACTTGCCTTTCTCCAGCATGTCCATGGGAGCAGAGGCTCTGTGTCTGTTCTCTCCACAGCTGCAGCCACGGTACTTCACAAGGGTGTCATTTGTTCATGAAGCGTTAGTGGGAGGAGATGAGGGGATATGAAAATGCACGCAAGTGCAGACACAGACTATTCAGGGAAGGCGAGCAGAGACAGGAGGCTGAAGGTTTCTGTGCGTGGAGAGGGTGGTAAGAGGTGAGGCTGCAGATGGAAGCTTAACACCATGTCTCACCATTTAAAAATGAATAGAATAACTCATTCACGACACTTTCAATTGAAGGTAAGATGTTCATAGTACGATATGACAGTTAAATAGGACACTATACATCTACCTACTATGGTTTAATAAGGAGTAAAATGTGCATTCAACCTGAGGAGTATTTTTCACTTGCTTGTGTGATTTTCACAGGAATGTGAGCTGCCCTGGCCACAGCCTTCCCACCCTCAGTTGAGGCCAACTTCACCCTTCCAGTTGCTGAGCCCACAAACCAGGGACCATCCTTGATTCATTCTTGCTCTCACTCCCCACATCCAGTCCTACAGACATCCTGCTGGCTCTGTCCCCACAATGTATCTGCAGTGGGACCACTTTGCACCACTGTCTCTGTGATCAGCCTGGACAGAACCACCATCTTCTCTTCTGTGGGTTTGCTCATCGGTTGTCTGACGGTTATCCCTCTTCCTCCCCTTCTTCTCAGCAGCATATTCTCCACTCACCAGTGGTGTCTGCATTTTGGTCAAATCCTGTGATGGCTCCCATTTTACTTAGAGTTATTCAAAATTCTCATAGAAACCTGGACACCCTTACAGGTCTTTCTCCCGTGTTTTTCTCGACCTCCTCCTTACACTCTGTCTCACACCTGGTTCCATGTGCACTGGCCCTTGGCTTTGCCTGGGACATGACACTGCTGCTTCCTGGGTTGGGGTGATATACACAAGACATCTGCCTGGCTTACTCCTCCATCTTTTCTCAAGCACTGCCTGAAACAGTCACTTGTGCATGAGGGCACCCATTACTCCCAGGAGATGGTGCATCATCCTCTCGGTCCTGCTCATCCGCTAACCCAGCTCTTTTTTTTCTTTCATGGCACTTACCATCATGTACCACATCGAAGATTTTATTTATTATTTGTTATTGTCCATCTTTCTTGACTATAATATTGGCTCAGCAGAGGCAGATCTTTGCGATTCATTTTCCCTGGTCCCTTTCAGATACCAAGAACAATGTGTGGCAGACAGTGATGCTTGACCGGTGCCTACTGAAGCTGTGAGGAAAGGTGTCTGCACTTTCTGCAAGGTCATTTCAAACCCTCAGCCATTTTGTCCTAACTGATTCTTTCCTTCTCCCTTCCAGGCTGCCATGGTACAAAGTTATCAGAATTGAAAAATAATCATATTTTGGAGGCAAAACCCTTCTGATTGGCAAAAAATGACGTGCAGCCTTCTTCTCAGCTTCCTTCTCTCCCTTTGCAGACCTCAGTGTCCCTGTCTCCCTGTCACTGTCACCTGGTCTTGTCCAGGCCCCTGAGAGGTGTTTTCTCTACCCGGTTCTCGGTCTGTCTCTCTAATTGCTTAATCATGACAAATGGTTCCTAATAGCTTTTAGTAATTTGCACATGTCACAGTTGTTTTTCTGGGAAAATTTCCACTCCCCATGCAGACACTGTCCCTGCACTTCCAGGGGAAAGGATAATGAGTCCCCAGCAGGGAGGTGACCTCATTGTTTCCCAGCCTCATCTCGGGGATAAGATGCCCCCTTTGCACTTGTGCTCAGGGCGTGACCATGGTGGCTACTGTCCCAGCAAGCAACGGCATTTGGTAAGTGGGCCATCTTTTTAGACAGAGAGCCGGATTCCCAGGAAAGCAGAATGTTTCTCTAGAAACCTCCTAAGAAATACGGTGTGGACATGACTTCTCTCCCCACCCCCTTGGCTGAAACTGAACACAGAAAAAGACATGCAGGAGCGACATTTTCTGAGGGTTCATGAGACGCAGTCACTCTCACCTCCTGTCCCAGGGGGCCTGACGTCTCCCTGCACCTTGTCTGTGAGCGCCCATCTGGAATCCTCTCCCTGAGCGCAGACCCCTCCCTCTCAGCCCCTGCTCCTGCTCACAAGATGCTGCCAGTGTGCTCAGCGCTTGGCTTCTGCTTACACACCTGGTGTCTGATGGCACCTGCGACAGAGGACTTTCGGGACATCTGTGCTGGCGTGTCCTGCTTGCTTGGCTGTGATGGTGTGTCTGTGAGAACTTTCTCTGATCAGTGCAAAACCGGTCACCTCCATCTCCTTGACTCTGGGTTCTGCGGAGCAGCACGCGCTTTCTGGCACCAGTAATTTCATCTCTGAGAACACTTCTGGGTTGGGTGTGAGGAAGGTGAACTGTGTCTCCCATGCAGTGAAATAGAAATCTCATTTTTGTTTAAAGTGAGAGAGACTGCCAGGCTTAGGGAGCAGGAATGATCGGGGATTACAAACGTGTGAACGTCTTCCCGCGACTCCGCCCTGTAACCAGATTAGAAGTGCGGTGACAGCCTGCGATCCTCTGCGTCTGCCCCAGATCCGCCGCGTGTCCGAAGCTGTCAGCCGGCTCGGTCTTCCAGCGGCGAAAGCTCCGCCTGCTCCAAACGGGAAGAGCTGCGGGGCGGGCGCGCGCCTGTCACCGCGCGGGCAGCAGGATGTGCCCGGTGGTCCCGAACTGGGCCTCCGCAGGACGCTTTGAGGAGGGAAGGAGAAAGGCCTTTGTTTTTCCCTAAATGAGCGCCGTTCTTAAAGGGCACCAGGGTCCTCAACCACAGCTGGTCCAGGATTCGGATAGTTTCTTGTTTGAAAATATTTACCAAAATTCTGTTGTTCTCTCTTACTCAATTGTCTGGCCTGCGTATAATTCAAATTTATTTTTATAACTCCTTTATGATTTAACCGGGCATTCTCCTCTCTCTCTTATTTGCTTTTATTTGTTGTTACAAACTTTTTACTTTGTTCCTAAGAAAAATTTGAACAGGTTTTTGTTCATATAAATGAAATGCGTGTCTTTTACTCACCCACTTTTCTCTCCATCTTCTATAACTCACACTGAGGTTAACCTGTTGTTGATTATTGTGTATCGTTCCAGAAACATTTTTTATTTTTTCGCACCTGTTTCTTTTAAATAATCTGCACTTCATCTAGATTCTACTATTTCCCAAATTTCAATGCCAGGTAATTCATTTACTGTAATTTAATAACTTGCTAATTAGTAAAGTAAACAAGTAAAATATTATTGCAGAAATAAAGACAGTTCTTGTTTTGATGAATCCTAATTTGAATTCTATGGGAAACATGTAAATTTTAGGTGATTATAAAATTTTCTGTCAAATCAAATGAATAGAAAAATTTATTTTTTACTTAATAATATCATGTAAATGTAGAAAGATTCTATTCTCATTCTGCTTTAAGAAATACCAAACAGAAACCACAATTAACTCATTTAATTTTGTTTAGATATGATCACGCAAAATTCTAAGATCAAGATTCGTTACACAAAGTGAAGCTGTGCCTCTAAGTCAAACGTTTGGCAAAGAAATGTATTTTTAATGAAGCATTATATGGCTTTTAAAATTTATTTTACATGTGCATGATAATTTTGAGAGAAACGCATTTTATATTTGATGGTACTTTTTGTCCCGAGAAAGGCTTGTTTATATAATTTATCTGCCAAGAAGACATATGCTCTCATCTCATTGTTTAGGATGGGCACTTAAAATCTTACCAACAACCTCCCTTTCATGTTTTGTTATATAAAATATTTTTCTAATATTCTGTATTTCATCTTTATATTTTTGTCTTTCATTTTATTTGTCTATTTATTTGTTTAAGTTTCAGTGCATGGTTATGTATCCTAGTAGTTCGTTTTAGTTTTCTGCTTGAGCGGCTGCCACCACAGTATGGCAACTGACAGACAGGTGGTGTGGTTCCACGACCAGAAACGAACCCCAGCTGCGGGGGTGAGAGCACTGAATCTTAACCGCTAGACCCCAGGGCTGTCTCTGTCTTTCGTTTTCCGTGAGTTCTGCTAGCGCATATTCTAATGTTCCTAGATTATTGTATGATGCCCCACTTTCTTCCTACTGCTTCATGTGTATTTGCCTCAACTCATGTTTTTAAAAAGTACACACATCCTATATGATTAATCTACAGTATTTTAATTTGTATGTTCATAAGCCAGTCTAGGAATACATTTATCTCAATGACATGCAGTAGAAATTTGCCATTTTTCCAACTACATGTCCAAATATTTTTATGCCGTGTATTTAATAACCTTTTTGCAACTAATTTTTATCTCATTTTTAGTTATACACTAAGTTCCTAAATTGCTGTATACCTTAGTTCTTAGCTCTCTGGTTTTTAAAAAATTAATAGATCCAATGACTTTTCTATCTCTGTATCTATTTTCCTATCTACCTACCTATCAAATGCTTAAAATTATTTTTTGGACTCTCTGTTCTATATCCTTGGTTCGCTATAAACAAGCTGTATAATTTAAATGAATATTTGTGAGAACTATTCCATTCACTCAATTTCATTTCCTTTCTCCTTCTTCTTCTTCTTCTTTTCTTCTTTCACCATTACAGGATATTTGGGAAAGTTGCATTTAGTTATAAATTACGCTTTTTGTACACACATGTTTAGTTGATCAAATTATTTGAAATATCAAAGCATTTCATGCAAGATCATTGTTTCTGTCTACATTTCGTTAGATCCTATTTTGTGTTCTTCATTTTCTTGAAATATTTATTCCATAAATAAATATAAATATTTATTTAATTCCGTCGTTGTTCTGTACATTTGCACACGTTTTCTCAAAACACTTTTTTCATCATATGTTCAAATATAACACTCTCTCTAGAGAGAAAAATTCGTAAATTATTCATGTTACTAAGCATTTGAGCGTTTTCTAAACTCTTATAAGTATTAATGTCACTTTATTCCACTTACCAATTAGTAATTTATTTAGCAATTATTCAGCTGAGTCATCTCCACAGGTTAAAAGGTAAATGTGTGATTGCCACGGAATTAAGTATGGTTGTACTTTTACCTTCTGGATTGTCCTTGCTAGAGACACTGGATACTGAATTTGCAAAATGGTGGATTTCAGCATGGGATCTTATTTCTGAACGATTTTCATGTGCTGCTAATTGTAACCACTCTAATGCTTGAAAGGGTGCTCTTTAGTGTTGGAAAAAGTAAAAAGTGTACTGAAGGTAGTGCTCCCTTAGGAAACCACAGCTTTGTCCGTTACTGGGGTCTGGAAGCGGGAGTCAGTAAGTCTCACCTAAACAGTAGATGGATTTTGTCTGTGTGCTTTAGGTTTTAATTGGAAATTTGCTTTTGTAAAAATTAAGGATATTTTTTAAAAACAATCTAGAGTTGATGACATGGTAACACAAATGTTAACGAAAAGTTAGGACTGGGAACGGCCACCCATTTCCTTGGGCCTTGCATTCTGCATTTTCCAATTCTGCCCGCATGGCTGGCCTCCTTCCTTTGACTTGACTCTCTGAATAGGGAAGGCATTTAAATTTTTGCACCTGGCTTCTGAAAATGATAGAATACAGTAATATAAAGAGACTTCAATTCACCACAACACTATCTGAAAATTGCAGGCTAAGTGATGCACGGTATACAATTATTGTGCCTGGGAGAAAAAAAGTGTTGCAGCAGACAAAGAGTAAAGTCTCCATATCTGTTAAATGTTGAGATAAGAATTTTTAAACATTAATATGAAAATTTCCAGACATCTACAAAGGATGGGGAGGTGAATAATAGACCATGTGGATGTACCACCCAGCTCCACCAGGACAATCCAGGGCTCAACTCACTTCATGTCTAATTGTACCCAGTTCTCCAGGAATTAATTAAGTTCAAGCAAATCCTGGCAGCCATATAATTGCATCTCTAAATACATCATTGATTTCTCTAAAAGACAAACACACTTTTCTTTTTCTTATTTACAGTATCTTCTCCTCCATAAACATATTAATTCTTTGGTATCATTGAGTACCTGGTCATTGTTAAAATTTGCAAGGGTTTATTAAATATTCAGAATATTTTGTTTGAATCAGCATCCAACCAATTTTCTAACCATTGTATAATATTTATATGTCCCTTGATTTTGCTATATTTTACAGATACCCTCCGTCTTTTATCTTGAAATATTTTGTTTCCTGAAAGAGGTCATTTATCATACAGAACTCTCCTTATTCTGACTTGGCCTACTCCCTCCTTGAGGTATCTTTCTGCATGACTTTTTTGCCCCATAGTTCCTTAAACAGATAGTTATTCTACTTAACATTCAGGTAGACTCATTCATAGGTGTTCATGTCTACTTCTGTCTACTTCTTTTTGCATCACATGAAAATATAATATACACTTGTCTCTATTTTTGTGACATTATGATCCATGTAATCAGGAGGTTCCTGTATCATCAGCCAGATCCATCCAGTAGGATATTCACCACTGACTGGCTCCTAAGGAGTTTGGCAGCCACTGAGGTTCAGTGACTGTACAGTCAGGGTAAGGATGACCCAGGTCGGTCCTTCTTTTGCCTCTGTTGGGTGGAAACCATCTACCAAGAAGAGAAAGTTTCCTGAGGAATAGTTCTGAGAGAAAGAAAGATCTTGATCCTTCTTCTTTATTTCATTCACGTTTTCATCGTCGTGATTTGGTTCTTTACCATTCCCCAGTTGTAAGGATTTTTTTTGTTTTTTTTTTATAGCGGTATTAAACATATAGGTTTGTATATATTCATTTTAATCATTACAAATATTACTTGGTGCCATAAATGTCCCACCCTTTGCCGGTGGGGCTCCTTCATGCCAACCTTTCTGTTCTGTTCCCATGAACCTGGTGGTCTTTGGTGGCCCCTCTGCTTTCTTGTGCAGGAAGTTTCAGAGCTCCTCCCCTGCACTGCCTGCTCTAGATGTGGATCCAGCAGTTTCGTCAGGAAACTTGTCTTGCTTTCAGTAAAGAGGATATTTAAAGACTATGTATATATACTATATGTGTGCATATGTAAAATCTGGAAATGAATTACTCATCATATTTATTCATAATATTATTACCTAAACATTTTACTTTTATTTTGTTCAATTATTTATCAATGCAGAACAGGTAATAAAATAATTTTGCTTAAAATTCAGTGGAAATCCTCTTTGCTTAGTTAAACCCTAATTTGGAATAAAGTTACATTTATTCCTTATTTTTTTAGATTTTCTCTTTAGGTTTATGAATTATATTTGAAAATATTTTTGGCAATTTATGTATTTGGGAAAAATATGTATAAACTTCTAAACCAAACCAAGAGACAGTCAGAGCAGTGGAGCTTCGTCCTGTCTCCCTGGCAGTTTCCTCTCTTCCTCACAGATACCCATTTTAGAGTTTTTAGGATTTATTCTTCCATTTTTAAAATATAAAGATACACAAAAACATATCAATGTATATTTCTCTCTGGTTCTTAGTAAAATAAAGCTAATGGCACAGAATGTCCTGAGGCTTTCTTTTTGTTTCTTTGCACATCACAGTAAGTCCCGTCAGGGTTACAATCAAGAGAACGTCCTCATCGCGACCACAGCAGCCCCGGCTCCCTCGTAGGAGGCGCCGGGATTCATTCCACCCTGCGCTGACTGAAGCTGGGAGGTTTCCAATCTTTGTCGTTTAGAAATTATGCTGCAAGAAATAGATTTGTGGTTTCAAAAGGCCTGTTCTTCATGTTCGTTTGTTGCCCTTATTCTTTTTTCCTATTTTTGTGTTCCACGCTTTTTCTGCCTTTTTTGGTTTTAATTGAGCATTTTATATAATTCCTTTTTTCTCCTTTCTTAGCATTTCAGTTATACTTCTTTTTTGTTGTGGTGGTGGTTGCCCTGGAGTTTGCAATCAACATTGCTAACTAATCAAGGGGATTTTTCCTTAAATATTTACTGTGTGAATCTGGTCAAGCTCCTGGAGTAAATCTCTCAGTATTGGGGGGGCTCCCTTATGACTGGGCCCCTGGAGTCTCTAACTCAGAGTTGCCGGCACTGAGCCTCCTGCAATTCACCAATTACAGTTCAGGTTTCCTGCCTGGCACTGGTTCCCATGGCAGCTTCTGCTCTTCAGTTTCTCTGCTCCGCTGGTCCGTGACTCTGTGTGATCACCCATATGTCCCTCCAATCTCAGGAGCAGCAGTTTGCCCTGTGTCCTACCCTCTCTTATGGGTCCAAGAAGAGTTGTTTGTTTTCCAGTCTGTTTAGCTTTTTACTTTCTGCGAGGTCGGTGTGGCAAGTTCCAAGCTCCTTAACGCAGAACCAGAAACCAGAAGTCATCCTTCATGTTCAGATTCACTGGGAATAATGGATTTTTTGAGAAAAGACATTTCCTGGATGTTAGGAAAATAACCCAATTTTCTCTTTAGTCTCCAGGTTCCTCTGATTCAAATAAAATCAAACTGCATCATCTCTACATGGACGGATTGATTTTGTTTTGTTTTGTTTTTTAAGATTTTATTTTTCCTTTTTCTCCCCAAAGCCCCCTGGTATATAGTTATGCATTTTTAGTTGTGAGTCCTTCTAGTTGTGGCATGTGGGATGCCACCTCAGCATGACCCAAGGAGCGGTGCTATGTCCACGACCAGGACCCGAACTGGCGAAACCCTGGGCCACTGAAGCAGAGCACGCAAACCCAACCACTCCACCACGGGCTGGCCCCTGGATTGGTTTCTATTAGCTTATATTGGAGTCTTAGCTTCCTCACTCGGATTGGTGCTGGAATCCTTGGAAAGTGTTTTCTCCTTTGTCTTTATAATGTTACTTTGCTCACTGCACACGTCTTGAGACCCACAGACCTGATTCTCAACAAACTGGTCTTACTTAACAACTTGGTTCTTTTCTCTAAAGGGATCCCTCAGACAGTGGTGGCTTTTGGATTGAAATCTTTTCTCAGTGATGCTGGATGTAAATTTGTCTTCTGTTTACACAGAGAAGTCATGGTGGTTTCTCTCAGCACCAGCTGCGTCCTCAGTAGATCCCAGGCCTTTAAGCTCTGCCCCAGTTTCTCTAGCTGGATGGAGCCCAGAATGTGATCCCCAAAGTGCTTTGGAGTCTGCTGTTTCATCTGCTGGATCCTACATCTCTTGGTAAATGTTTATTACTATGAATGTAAAAGACCCAAAACACAGCAGGAATATGAGTGTGGAAAACACTTACAGATACTGTTGGTCACTGAGTCCTGAGAGACTGGTATTCTGTGTATCTGCAGTCATTTACTCCTTACTGATGGTGTGTGTTTGGGTCTCATAGTGGCTCCATGGTCCTTGTCCTGCACAAGCACAAGCAGCAAGTCCACCACGTTCACCGCAACAGACTTTGCCCCAGACCCTCCCACAAGGCCAGAGCCACAAGCGCCATCCTGACCCTGGTGAACATGTTTGTCTTCTTGCACTCTCTAGCAGGTATTCTATCATTTTGGATGACCCACCTTGTGAATCCACCCTACTGGCTGAAGAAAACCTCTGTCCTGGAGTCTTAGGCTTTCCAACATTCAGCTCCTTGGTGTTCATTTTCACTGAAACCCGTATCTCGGAGTTGTGTTTTGTCTGCTGGACGAAGAACACAAATGCTCCAAGCATGGTCTCTGGGCCATAAGTTCCCTCCAGAACATCCTACTGTTTATTGGAGTGCTTTTCTCAACATTTGTGGGCTTATATGCAAGGACTTTCAGATTCAGTATTGCATAAAAATCATAATAACTATGACTTCATATTGCTTATTGGTTTGTCAATAAATGAACATGGTATAATTACTCAAATATATGGCTGTGCCTGAAAAAAATTAAACTTAGAATTACCATATGATCTATCAATTCCACTATACTGCAAAGAATGGAAAGCAGAGATTCAAACAGATATTTGTACCCTAGTGTTCACGGGAGCGTTATTCACAATAGCCAAAATGTGGAAACAATCCAATGTACACGAATGGATGAATGGATAAACAAAATGTGGAATATATGTACAATTGGATATTATTCAGCCTTAAAAATGAATTAAATTCTCATACATGGTACAACATGGGTGAACTTTGAAGATATTTTTGTAAGTAAAATAAGCTAGAAAAGAAAAGACAGCTCTCGTATGATTCTGTTTGTATGAGGGATCTAGAGTAGTCAAACTCGTAGAGACACAAAGTAGAGGACTAGTTACCTGAGGCTGAGGGGAGAGGGGAATGGGGATGTTTGTCTCCCGAGTTTGGAGTCTCACTTTGGGGTGATGTAAAAGTTCTAGAGATGGATAGTGCTGAGAGTTGCACAACAACGTGAATGTACTTGATCCCGCGGAATTCTATACCTAAAATGGTTAAGATGGCCCATTTTATATTATGTCTATTTTACCACAATAAAAAGTCTAAAAATAATAATTACTCAAAGATGACTTTCTAGAACGGTAGTGGCATTCTATACTGAAATTTGAGAATTTCATGATAATGCCATGTCAGGAATTTTCGGTGTTTTGGAGTTCTGAGGTAGAAACTGTTGGGGAAATATAACTATAAACAAAATCTCTGCTGACCCACAAAACCTCTCCACACAAGTAGAAAACTGTTATCTTGTTGAATAAGCATGAAACCAGGATGTGATGCGCATCATGGGCAACCCACCAGAGACCGTAAGGTCAATAAGAACTCTCAGCCTTGTGCATAGTCAGGCAGATACAACCCAGGATCACATGTTCTCAAGATCGACAATAGCTAGCCCTCAGGTAAGAGGACTTGACAAGACTATTTGTCACACACAGTCCATCTTAAATTCACCTCATATTTAGAGTGGCCACTGGTATTTGCCAGTTGCCTTTATCCTAAGGAAAAATAAACTTCTCATGTCTTTATGGCAGGAGGGAATTTTGTAAGTTGGACCCAGGCTCCTGCTGAAGTTAGGCTCCTACTGTCCCATGGAGTCTGGGAGACGTGACCCAAGCTTTTCCCATGATTACATTTCAGAGATGTCCTCAGGTCTTCAAGAAAAAGGTTCCTGGGTTGTAAAACTGGCAAGAATCTTATTTAGCTTTTAAACATACTTACATATATCTCCAAGGAGCAGAGGAAGAATTTACAATTACAAGTTTTCTAAAGCAAATACTCTAAGAAAAGCGGTGGGTGGGTGAAGTAGCTTCCCCTTTTTCCTCAGGGATTTTTTTTTTCCTTTTTCGGATTTGTATTTACCCTTACAAAGCTCACTGCTGATTTGAACTGTAAGCTGACACCCAAAAGATTTATTTGCGTTTTCTAAACATATTGGGTGAAGGTCCTTTCAAATAGAGAGAAAAATCCCAGGAATATCTAAATTGTGGATGTTTTTCAAGACTTCAAAGAATTGAAAGGAGTTTAAGAATAGCGTGTGTGCGTGTGTGTGTGAGAGAGAAAGAGAGAGAGAGAAAGAGAAAGCAGAGGATGTCGTGATCATTTCTTTTGCCAGGTCATGACAGACACGCCAAAGACCAGAAACTTTCCAGAGGAGACATGTTTATTCACATGAGTCAAGTGATCAGAATTCTTTTTAAAAATTCAATTGAAAAAAATTTTACTTCAGTGTTCATTATATCAAACCACCGTTAAACTTCTGTTTCAAGTACTAACGGAATATTTTGGAATTTTTTTTTATGAAACAAAAACAATTTTTAGAAAAATTTGACAGTCATTGGCAAATAATGGTGTTGATGAAAATAATCCATAACCAATCTATAAATGAAAATTTGGGTGAGTTTATTCTGAGCTTAAATCTGAGGATTATAACCCGGGAGAGTCTTTCCACAGAGGAACAGAGCACTCCAAAGAAGTGGGGGTATACAAGGTGGTTATATACCCTCAAAGAGAATGTTTCACATATGATTGAAATGTCCCTTTTACAATAGTCAGGAGGCTGCTCTGTCAGCACAGCGATTGATGGAAACAGCAGATAGGCCTGCTGTCTCAGTGAACCCCACAGGGTGGCAGGTCTGTTGCCTCGAGCTGGGCGGTCACAGATGAGCGCTGCAATCAGTTCCCAGCCTAAAGAAAGATGCTTAATCTTTAAGGAGATGCCAATGTTGGGAGGGGGAGGGAAGTTGCACCTTTATCTCAAAATGTCTAAGCAGATATACAATGAATGCTCAATGGCCACAGTCAGGCCCTTTTGGAAAAAGAAAGTCAGGCCGAATTAGGTTTATACTAAATGGCTTCCTCATATACTCCAATATCTCCTATTGCTTGCCATTTTTATTTGTCAATGGCAACTTTGAAAGACCTGAATTTTTACTTCTTCTTTATTATCCATATTTAAAAAATTATATGTCTTTTATTATGACTAACTTATGAACATAGTACTGGATCATTGAAAAATCATCTTATCTGTGGCTAAATGTACATGTGGCTAAATAGAGTTCTGCGATGTCAGAAGTGGAAGTGGGTCATAGGGTCTCAAACTCACATGTGGTTCTGGATGGCTAATATTGAAGAAAGGATCAGGGGCAGGTGGAGAGGCCTCCAAAGCAATGTTCAGGGTTTTCCCTGGCATTGGGATCCATCAGGGGTCTGGAGATGTGCTGGATCATGTTTGAACTTGTCAAGCCCTCTCTGGATGCCATGTGCCAAGTCCATGGGTGGGTCCAGGGAGATGCCTATGAGGTGGGGCGGGGAGGTGGTGGTGGCTGTTGGAGGGTGACTCTGGTGTCTGGACATGTGAGAGAGATGGTCTACAGAATGATGTGCACATCGAGAGGAAGTGTGAGCTGATGGCCCCAGGGCCTTCCTGTTGGGGACTGAGGTGGAATTGAGAAGCCAGGTTGCCTTGTGTCTGGGAGTCATGATCTTGGGGCCCCAGGGTTATTGCCTGGCAGGAGGGGTTGGGCCCTGCAGTCCAGGCCCACTGCTTAGACAGTGTCTATCTGCCCTCCTGCCTCTTGCTGCTGAGGACTGAGCAGGGTGTTGATGGGACCACGAAGAGAGTGTGGGCATCAGTGGCACCAAGGACTGGCACGTCCTCTCAGATGCTGAGCTGTGGAGGAAGGTGAGTATGGACGTGGGTCCTCAGAGAGGCTGCTCCTCATCTCATCTGTCCCTATCATGCCAGGGTACTATGACATGTGAGGACACGCTTGTGTATTTCTGGGAGGAGTGGGGTACCTTGATGAGGCTCAGAGACACCTGTACCACGAGGTGATTCTGAAGAACTTATCACCTATATCCTCGTATCCTCATGGGGCAAGGCGCTCAAACCCTCCCTAGTGACCTGGTCTAGACTGTGCATCCTCCACCCTCTCCATCCTGCTTTCCCTGGGAGGTGCTCCGTCCCTCTTGCATCAGGACCGCGGGCACCGCTTCCTTCCCCATTTCCCTGCGCAGGTGCTGGGGTTGATAGGGCTGGGTTGCTTGCACTGGCTTCTCCCCTCTCCTGCAGCCCTGCCTCTGCTGCCCTGAAGCCCCATAGGGAAAGATTCTGGATGAGAAGTTTACAGTGAGCCTAATGGAGCCTAGTTTGCTTGCCTCTCCCTGGCCAGTGACTGTATCCAGATCCACGGCACCTCTGTACCCCAGGTTTCTCCCTTCCTTTAGCTGACGTTTCCTTGTGCCAGTTTGTGCCAGGAATTACATGCATTCTCATGGTCACTACTTCCCTGGACCATGAGCTTTTTTTCAAGACCTCCTGCATGGTTCTCTTTATTTGGGCCTCTTTCCTGTGTCTGCTTTGTGCTGAGTTGCTCTAGGCCAGTGCTGCCCACTCACCTGTTGGTTTTTCCTTCAGTACTTGTGTCCTCCATGTCCCATGTAGTTACCCAACTAGAACTTAGAGGGAAGAGTCCTCTGTGCTTCACAGGATGGACATGACTCCAGCCATGGCAGGGTGGGTTCAAAAAGGACCTGACCTTGGTGAGTGGCAGCTGGGCAGGGTGTGATATCAGGCTCATGTTCAGATCATAGCAGGAGCCTGTCCTGTTCAACCACAGCTTTGGTGCCACTGCCAGTGGCCACACTCCGTTTATATCTTTCCTTCCCCATATTGACACTTTTCCGACTTGTCAATTCTACTACTAATCATTTTCTCTGTGACTTCCAGCCCAGGGATAATCCACCTCTCTGGATTCCACATCTGACCCATTTCTCTCCCCACTCCTTCTGCAGGGCTCTCCACCATTGGCTCATACATGTTGTGCCCTGAGGTGTGAACATATCCTTAAATTGGCCTTGAATTCATGCTTCTTTTTTGCAATTGGGTAGTCCTGGGTTTAATATGTCTCTGCACAGCCTTACATGTCACCAGCACACAAGTTTCTATGAAAGCCTTTGGTGGAGGAAGGAGTTACAGACCTGTCTTGTCTCCCTGTGCCACACCCTGTCCTTGTGCCTTTCCTGTGGTGAGATCTCTACCATTCTGTGACCTTATGGGCCCAGTAATGCACAACCAGACCCCCACTCCCACTTCTTGAAAAGCGTCCTATAGACTCATTCCTGGATGCAACACAATGGAGTAATTCAGTTGGATGTAATTCAATGAGTCAGTGGAGACTCATTCCTCCCACCACCATCAACACGTACTTCACCGTCACTTCTGTGCTTTCAGGTCATTGGCGCAGAGCAGAGAACAAAGAGCTACCTTCTCAGCAGTGTTTCTGGAGACGGAGTGGCAGGACTCCCAAGGCAGGTCCCAAACATCCAGCCCTGTGAGATGCGTGCCTGCATCTTGAAACACATTTTACTGTGAAACACATTTGGCTGAGCACCATGGAAAATATGGTGGGTAGAAACTGTTTACAAGGGAGCAGCATGTGGCAAATAATTTTATTTCAGTGCAAACCTTCAGTGTCACGAGAAGCAGCACATTGGTGAAAAACTTCAGAAGCAACATGGACAGGGCCTCATTTGTGAAGAGCTGCAAATTCCATGTATCCAGGAAGCCCTTTACCTGTGTGGAGGCTGGGGAGGACTTCCTGGCCACCTTGGGACGTCTCTATAAGCAGGCCACTCATACCGGGGAGAGGCTGAAGAAAATCACCAAATATGAGGGTGGTAGAAAATGTCATCACAACTGGAGCGAAAGCAAGAAAGCCTTCAGCTGCAAAGACACTCTTATTCAGAACCAGGGTATACACCGTGGAGAAAGGTCTTAAGAGTGCAGTGAATGTGGGAAATCTTTTAGTTGTAGCTCCACCCTCAGTTATCATTAGAGCCTTCACAATGAAGAAAGACCTAGTTATGCAGACAATATACAATCTCTTATCAAGTTAAAAGCAAACTCGAATATTATTTTACCCTCACAATAAGTTTATTCAGGAATAGCCAAAAGAATTGTAATTCGGGATGTGCATGCTAAGGCAAACCAGAGACAAATCCAGTAAACAAAGAAGGGGAGCTCCTGTTATAGAAAAAAAAGGGAGTAGGGACGGGTTGTTCTAAAGGATAGCGCACTGGAAGAAAGTAACAGTTCAGGGCAGCAAGGGCTTCACTGAGCTACAGCGTTTCTCATTGGCTGGGTTGTTGGTGGGTGGGGAGAGAAATCTTCTTTCAGCAGTAAAGTAGTTTTGCTTCCTGTCAAAGATGCAAGAGTGTGTCTCTTCCTGTTTGGTATAATCGACCATGGCTGATAGGGCATGAGAGTTCCCCACACAGGCCTTCCTGGCTCCAATTTACTTAAGGATTCTTTCAATAATTTACACAGTGGGAAATCTTTTAGCTATAGCTCCAACTTCAATCATCATTGGAGACTTGACACTGGAGAAAGACCTTAGTTGTACAGGGAATCTGCAGTTTCGTTGTTCAATATAACAAAAGTGGATCAAAGACTCTGTGACTAGCCATTGGCCTGATTTGAGTCTCATACATCCAAACATCCAAACAACCAGGGGAGACTCCCCAAAAGTCTAATTTATGTGAGAAGCATGCGCGGCTGTGTTGCACTTTCTACCCTGCACAGGACCCTTCATGGATTTATGTCATTACCAGTTTCTGTTGTCGAAGCCATTTCACCTCTACCACCTGGCAGGTCCACACTGTATGCACCAGTCACCATCCCAATGTCTTCAAGGAAGCCGACCTGTGTTCTCTCAGGTATTGGAGCAAATTACGAGTAGCCTGAGCCCCCAGGGCTTCCGCATTCCCTTCTCTCTGAGTAGTTGGGGCATGGACTTCACTCAGTTTTGACCTAGAGGATACCTAATGAATTCTAGTGGCACCTTTCCAATAAGGACTACCTTTTCAGGGAAATGTTGGTTTCATGTGATACTTGTGATGAGTTTTTCCAGCTCCCAAGTCACCAACCCAAGAACTACCCGCCACACTTTGGTTGGGTTGTACGATAAGAAAGGCTCAATGTTTCAGTCCTCTTTTTCTTAGAGGTTCTGTTCACTGTGTGGGGTGGTTTATAAACAGATTTGGACTCTGCAAGCATTACAACTTTTGCAGAGTCTCGAACTTTGGGTGCCTTTGAGGGAACAGTATTAGGGCACAAAATGGCACGTGAGTTTTGGGCAAACATGCCTTGCTGCCCATGGGATTTTGGGAAACATCTGTCACCCTAATTCACGGCCTGAAGGCCTCGGTGATCAGTTGCAGAAAAATGTCCCCCAAGATCTGCATACGGCCCCTTTAAGAAGGGGTGAACCGCTCGACTGCCTTTGGAAACAGAGGCGTCACATCCCAAGGCCCCTGGTGGTGCAGCAGGACCTTTCTTCTGGAGTCCATTGGCCTTACACTGTGGGCACTACATTATCCGGCATGCTCCGCGAGGAAAGAGGAGTCATTCAGCCAATGAAGGCTCAGAAAAAAAGCATTTCCGTTTGGTCTCAAGAGTGGGGCCGGGTCTTCCGGCGTCTTCTTCAAGGCAGTCTTTTCTGCTGCTCTGGGGTTTGTTAACTCTTTGAAGAGTTCCGGAGGAGCACCCGGGACCGAGGAGGCTCCGTCCCCGCGGCCCAGGCGGCTCTGAGGCTCGGCGACGCCGCCCGGGGCCCCGCGCCAGGCCCGGGCCAGGGAGCGCCGCGCCCGGCGCCTCGTCTCCCGCCGCTCCCGGCCCCGCTCCGCCCCCGAGGCCGATGGCGGCGGCCGCGCGGAGGGAGCCGGCTCAGGTGAGCGCTCGGCTCCGGGCCGCCCCGCCCGCAGCGCAGCCCGAGCTCCAGCCCTCGGGCTGGCGCTGCTCCCGGGCCTGCAGCCCAGGCCCCGGGGCCGGGCCGGGGAGGCGCTCGTGGGGCCTGTGGCTGCGGGCGGGGGTCCTGGGTCCGCGTTGTGTCCGCAGGGAACGGTGTGAGGAGTGGTCCCGCCTGGACCGGCAGGGGAGGAGCTGCTCCTTCAATCCGAGGGGCCTGGAGCCGGGAGGGCTGTGAACAGAGAGGGACGCGGTGCGTTTTCGGGTGTAAAAAGTTCTCCAGGAGCTGCTCGGAGAGAACGGACGGGAAGGGGTGAGGAGGCCGGGGAGGCGCAGGGAGCGGAGTCCTGGTCCGAGGGCGCAGAGCTGGTCCGAGGCAGCTCTGAGGAGTGAGGTCCGGAGGTCAGTGAGTGAACCGGGGTCACTAGGTCGCGGGGCGGGGTCCAGGGGAGGCGTGTGCACGTGGAGCCCAGCTGTGGTGGCCTGCCTCTCCCCACAGGTTCTGGGACAGGAAAAAGCACTTACGGAACCTGCACAGGGAAGGAGAGGGTGTCCCAGCCCCTCAGTGGTACTAACACCAGCCGTGTGGAGTCCGTGATTGTGGCGTCTTGAGACTCTTCACTTGCTGCATTCACAGCTCTCGGGTGCGGGGACCCTGAGGATACCCCCAAGCCCTGTGTCCTGAGTGCAGGCCGAGGGTGACATGGAAGTGTTCCCATTTCTGACAACCAGTATAAACAGGTGCAGAAGGTTATCCCAGGAACGGATACCAGCGTGTGCAAATGCTTGGAGGTGTGACTGAGCTGGAGACAGGGGACAGCAGGTCTCCATTCTTTCCGTGAGAAACAAAGAGTAGGGAGTCAGGAATCAGTCCTGTAATGTGGCCGCCTGAGAAGTTAGGTGTCTATTATGGACATAGTGAGAGGTCTGGATAAGAGGAGGTAGGTGGTCTTACCCAGGTCTTAGGAGGCTCCATCTCCTGCAGAGAAGAGCACAGACTGTGAGTTAAGGGAGGAGGCAGAGAACTCAGGAGGAGGCTACTGCTGTAATCTCAGTGTTGATGGACCAGAGTTGTAGCCATGGAGGTGGGAGAAAAGTTTGGATTCTAGGTCCATTTTTGAAGGAGGGCCAAGTTGATTATTGGATGTTGTAGTTGAGGGAGGGCCAGCTGGTCCACTGATTAAGATTCGGTGCCCTCTGGGTGGTCCCCATGACCAAGTGGTTTAGCTGGCCCACTCAGCTTCGAAGGCCAAAGGTTTCACCAGTTCGGATCCTGGGCATGGATATGGCACCACTCATCAGGCCACACGAGGCTGCGTCCCACATAGCACAGCCAGAGGCACTCACTACTAGAATATACAACTATGTACTGGGGGACTTTGGGGAGAAGAATAAAAAAAAGAAGAAGAAAGATTGGCAACAGTTGTTAGCTCACTCAGGTGCCAGTCTTTAAAAAAAAGATTCGGTGCTCTCACTTCCGCAGCCTAGGTTTCTTCCCCAGTTAGGGAACCAAACTGCGTTTCTGTCACATGTCGTACTGTGGCAGCTGCTTGTTGGTGTGATGCTGAAAGCTATGCCATCACTACGTTAAATACCAGCAGAGTCACCCATAGTGGGCAGGTTTCCGTGGAGCTTCCAGATTTGAGACAAACTAGGAAGAAGCACCTGGCCAGCCATTTCCAAAAAACTTGGCCTTGAAAACCCTATGAATAGCAGCAGAGCATTCTCTGATACAGCGCTAGAAGATGAGAGGATGGTGCCAAAAAGACTGGGCCAGGTTCCGCCCTGCTGCACACAGGATCACCAGGAGGCTGAATTGAATCGATGGCACCAACAGCAACGAAATTGAAGGAGAGGTTAGGGATGACTCCAAGGTTTTGGGTTGTAGCTGCGAAGGGATGGAAGTTCCATCAAGTGGGATGTGGAAGTTATCGGTAGGTCTGTTTTCCTTGGGAATATCAGAAGTTTTATTCAGACCCTGTTAAGAGTCTGAGGAGTTTGAGAAAACGTTGAGTAGAGACATCAAGTGGGCATCCGGAGACACAGGTCTGGCAATCTAGGGAGAGGTTCAGGATGGAGACTTTCAAATGGCTGTTGTGGCTCTTAGTGTGGACCCGGGCGGAGCTGTGGATCACATTTACGAAGTGGAATGTGGGATATAGTGATAATGCTGTTAGCGAGTCAGAAAGACTGGGGTGCATGCTGAGGAATGTTTCTGTTGCTTAGCACCTGGTTGAGGTTCCTGAGTATGAGAAACACAGGTGAGGGAGGGCCGTGGCCATGGAAGGGTGTGGGAGAGAGCATGATCTGGCAGGTGGCCAAGGCTTCCATGGGATGAGTGGGTGGGAGATGACTTCAGAGGCAGAGGAGTAAATGAGACAGGTTGACAGTGAGTCTGGGGCTCCTGCGAATTCACTACTGTTCACATTCACCAGCATTGTGTGTTGAGCCCTGATGGGGTCTGGGGTGTTCGAGTCTTGGTGGTGGATAAGATCTGGGTTGAATGTAGTCATTTGTGAGAGTCACTGTGCCTGGCAGGGAGACTGTATGGGCTGGGGTTTTAAGGAAGATTAAGTGGGGAGAGGCAGATTGTGGCTGCTGAGGGGACAGAAAGTGCATGACAGAAGTGGAAAAGGGTCATGAGTATCTGAAATTCACATGTGGTTCTCGGTGGCTGATCTTGAAGCAAGGATCAGAGGCAGGTGGGGAGGCCTTCAAAGCAGCATCTGGGGCTTTCCCTGGCTGTGGGATCCATCCGAGGACTGGGAAGGTACTGGATTGTGTTTGAGTTTGTGAAATGCTCTCTGGATGCCACATGCCATGTCCACGGGTGAGTGCCAGGTGATGCCTGTATTGTAGGGCAGGGAGGTGGCAGAGCTCTGGGGACTAAAGATATGAGAGTGTGGTGTCTCCATGATAATTTGCCTTTATGTAGGTATTGTGAGCTGAGGGCCCCAAGGCCCGTGTAGTGGGGACTTAGGGGTGAAGCATGAGCCCACGGCTAGCTGTGTCTTGTAGCTACACTCTGGGAAATGCAGGGAAGTTGCTTTGCAGGAGGGATGGGGCCCTGCTGGCCAGGCCCAGAGCTTGGGTGGCATCTGTGTGTCCCCCTGCCTGTTATTGCTGAGGGCTGGACACAGTCATGAATGGGACCCTGAGGAGGGAGCAGGTGTCAGTGGCAGCAGGGCCTGGTAACCCCTCTGAGGTGGGGAGCTCTGGAGGAGGAAGAGTGTGGAGTAGATGTGTGAGGTGAGGGCCTGTGGGTTCTGAGAGAGAAAGTTCGTGGTTTCCTCTGTCCCCATCCTGACAGGACAGTGTGAGCTTTGGAGATGTTGCCGTGTACTTCTCCTGGGAGGAGTGGAGGCTCCTTGATGAAGCTCAGAGGCACTTGTACCACGATGTGATGCTGGAGAACTTTGCACTCATATCCTCGCTGGGTAAGGCCCTCTCCCTCCCCGTGACCTGGACTAAGCTCTATCCTGATTCACCCGCCTCTCCCATGGGGTTCTTTCCTCTCACAGGGGAATGTGGTCACTGCTTTCTTCCCCATGTTTCTGGGTGGTGCTGTGATGCTGGAGCTGGGTGTGTCCACCGCCCTCTTCTCTCCCCTGCAGCCCCAGTACCCTCTGTACTGAGCCCTCACAGGGAAGGATTCCAGGTCAGTAGTCTTGCAGTGAGGCTAGTGGATGGCGCCTTGCTTGCCCTCTCCCTGGCAAGATGAATGTGTCCCAACTCCTTGACACTTTCATGTGTTTGATGGCTTCCTTTAGCTGCCATTTCCTCTTGCCTGCCTGTGCCTGGAATTGCAAGCATTGTCATGGTCACTATTTACCTGGACCATGGGCTTTTTATCAAGACACTCTTGTGCAGTTTGTAGTGTCTTTCTTTTCTTTCTTCCAGCATTGTCGTTCTTTTAAATGTTATATATTTAAAGTGTACAACATCATGATTTTGTATATCTATAAGTTCTGAAGTAACTGTATAATCAAGTGAACGAACACTTCTGTCACCTCATATACTTTTATTTTTTTAGTAAGGACACTTAAGATATACTCTCCTAGTAAGTTTCAAGTGTAAAATACAGCATTATTAACTGTAGTCACCGTGTTGTACATTAGATCCTCAGAACTCATTCATCTTATAACTGAAGGTTCGTACTTTTTCACCAACTATTCCCCATTTTTACCACTCCTCAACACCTGGCATTCTACTCTCTCTGAGCCAAACATTATTTGTCTGTGTGTTTGTTTTAGATTCCCCATATAAGTTATATCATACAGTATTTGTTTTACTCTGAGTGGTTTATTTCACTTGGCGTAGTGCCCTCCAGATTCATCCATACTGTCATATATGGGAGGATTTTCTATTCTTTTAAGGCTGAATAATAATCCCGGTGTGTGTGTATACATCACGCTTTTTTAAATCCATTTATTCATTTTTGGAGTCTCAGGTTGTTTCCGTATCTTGTGTATTGTGAATAATGCTGCAGCGAACATGAGAGGGCAGATTATCTCTCCCACATTCTGATTTCATTTCCTTCAGATACATGCCAAGAAATGGGATTGCGGGATCATGTCATAGTTCTATTTTGAATTTTTCGAGGCACTTCCATACTCTTTTTCATAATGGCTCAACTAATTTCCTAACTAACAATGTGCAAGGGCTCCCTTCTCTCCATACCCTTGCCAACATTTCTCTCTCCTGTTCTTGATGATAGCCATCCTAAGGTATGAGGTATTATCTCATTGTGGTTTGGATTTGCATTTTTCTGATGATTAGTGAGGAAGAGCAATTTTCCATATACCTGTTAACCATTTGTGTATCAAATTTGGGAAAATGTCTAATCAGAGCCTTTGCCGATATTTTAATTAGATTGTTGTTTTGCTGTTGAGTTAAGTGAGTTCCTTACATTTTTAAAATACTATCCCCTTAGGACATCCATGGCTTGCAGATATCTTCTGCTTTTCTATAGGTTTCCTTTTGATTTTGTTGATTGTTTCTTTTGCTGTGCAGAAGCTTTTTAGTTTGATGTAGTTCCACTTGTTTATATTTAATGTTTTTTCCCCTGAACTTTTGGTGTCATATCCAAAAAATCATTACCAACACCACTGTCCAGGAACTTATTCTCTGTGTTTTTTCAAGGGGTTGCACGTTTTCATGTCTTACCTTTAGCTCTTTAATCCATTTCGAGTTCATTGTTGTTAGTGGTGGAAGAAGCATGTAATTTTCCAGTTTACTCAACACCATTTATTGAAGAGACCATCCTTTCCCATTGTGTGGTCTTGGCGCCTGTGTCAAAGATTCGTTCACCGTATATGGCTGGGATTTTTTCTGGGCTCTTTGTTCTGTTCCATTCTTCTGTGTGTGCTTTTATGCCAGTACCTCGCTGTTTTGATTACTGTAGCTCCCTAATGTAGTTTGAAATCAGGAAGTGTGATAGCTTCAGCTTTGCTCTGCTTGCTCAAGATGGCTTTGGCCCTTTGAGATCATTTGTGGTTCCATATGCATTTTCACATTCCTTTTCTTTTTCTGTGAAAAATTCCAATGTAATTTGGATAGAAATTGCATTCTGTACGTTGCATGGGGGAGTATAGGCATTTTAACAATATTAATTCTTCCAATCCAAGAACATAGTATATTTTTCCATTTATTTGTGTCTTCAGTTTCTTTCATCAGTGTCTTACAGCTTTCAGAGTCCAGTTCTTTCACCTCCTTGGTTAAATTTATTTGTATGTTTTTAATTGTTTTTGATGATGTCCATGGATCGGTTTCCTCATTTCTTATTCAGATATTTCTCTGTGAGTGTGTAGAACACACTGATTTTTGTATGTTGATTTTGTGTTGTGCAACTTTCCTGAATTCGTTTATTAGTTGTAGGAGTATTTTGGTGGAGTCTTTAAGGTTTTCTATCCATAAGACCATGTCTTCTGCAACCTAGTTTTACTTCCTTTCTTGTGATTTTGATGCCTTTTGTTTTCTTTTTCTTACCTAAGTGCTCTGGCTAGGCCTTCCAGAACTATCTTGAGTAGAAGTGAGGAAGGTGGGCATCTTTGTCTTGTTCCTGATTTTAGAGGGAAAGCTTTTAGCTTTTATCCATTGAGTGTGGTGTTTGTGTGGGCATATCATATATAGCCTTTATTATATTGCGGTACATTCCTTCTGCACTTAATTTCTTGAGGGTTTTTAACATGCAAGTATGCTCAATTTTCTTAAGTGCTTTTTCTGCATCTATTCAATGATCATATGATTTTTATCCTTCATTCTGTTAATATGGTGTGTCCTGTTTATTGATTTATATATGATGAGCCTTATTTGCATCCCAAGGATAAATCCCACTTGATCATAGTGTAAGATTCTTTTAATATCCTGTTGAATTTGGTTTGCTAGTAGTTTGTTGAGAGTTTTTCCTTCTATGTTCATCAAGGATATCGGTCTGTAATTTAATTCCCTTGTAGTTTCCTTATCTTGCTTTGGTATCAGGGTATAATGCTGACGTTCTAAATTGAGTTTGGACATTTTTCTTCTTCAGTGTTTTAGAAGAGTTGAGGAAGAATTGGCGTTAACTCTCCTTTAAATCTTTGGTAGAATTGACTAGTGAATCTGTCTAGTCCTGGGCTTTTCTTTGTTGGGAGATTTTTGATTAATGATTCAATTTCCTTACTCATTATTGGTCTATTCAGATTTTCTATTTCTTTGTCATTCAGTCTTAATAGATTATATATTTGTACGAATTTATCCATTTCTTCTGGTTAATCTAGTTCATGGTAGACTTTTAAGATCTGGTGTTTCTACAGTATCAGTTTCAGTGTCTCCTGTTTCAATTCTGATTTTATTTGTATCTTCTCTCTTTCCTAAGTTAGTCTAGCTAAAGGTTTATGGATTTGTTTGTTTTCAGAAACCAACTCTTAGCTTTGTGGATCTTTTCTATTGTTTTTCTAGTCTGTATTTCATTTATTTCTGATCTTTGTTCTTTGCCTTCCTTCTAAATTTGGGCTTAGTTTGTTGTTCTTTTTATATAGTTCCTTGTGATGTAAAGTTAGGTAGTTTGAGATTTTTATGTCTCCTTAATGTACGCATTCATTACCATTAACTTTACTTTTAGAACTGCTTTTCATAAGTTTTGGCATGTTATAGTTCCATTTTCATTCATCTCAAAATAATTTTATCAGCCTTTTGATTTTTTTCTTTAACCCATTGATCATTCAGGAGTGTGTTATTTAATATCCACATATTTGTGAACTTTCCAGCTTTCATCCAGTTACTGATTCCTAGTTTCACACCTTTGTACTCAGGTAAGACTCTTGATATGATTTTAGTCTTATCAAATTTGTTCAGACTTGTTTTATCACCTAACATATCTGTCCTAGAGAGTATTCTGTGTCCACTTGAAGAATGTGTATTCTTCTGTAGTTGGATGGAATGTTCTGTATTTGTTTGTTAAGTCTATTTGGTCTAAAGTGTAGTTCAAGTCAAATATTTCCTTATTGATTTTCTATCTGGATGATCTACCCATTCCTTTTTTTTTCCTTCTTCTCCCCAAAGCCCCCCAGTACATAGTTGTATATTCTAGTCATGAGTGTCTCTGCTTGTGCTAGATGCGACACTACCTCAGCATGACCTGATGAGTGGTGCCATGTCCGTGCCTAGGATCTGAACTGGCGAAACCCTGGGCCTCCAAAGTGGAGCGCACGAACTTCACCACTCAGCCACGGGGCTGGCCCCCATTCTTGAAAGATGGGTATTGAAGTCTGCCCTTAGTGTTTCGTTGTTGTCTTTTCTACCTTCCAATATGTTGGTACTTGCTTAAAATATTCCAGTACTCTGCTGGGTGCATATATACTTATAATTGTCACATCCTCTAGATGAATCGACTCCTTTATTGTAATATAATGACTTTCTTTGTCTCCTGGCACAGGTTTTGACTTAAATCTATTTTGTCTGGTATAAGTATAGCTACTTACAAGTATAAGCTACTGTCTTTTGATTTCCATTTGCATGGAATAACTTTTGATTCCTTCACTTTCAGCTTATTTGATTCCTTAGAACTAGAGTGTGTCTCTTGTAGACAGCATGTAACTGGGTCTTGTTTTGTTTATCCGTTCAGCCACTGTGTGTCTTTTGATTGGAGAATTTTGTAAGGACTTCTCGATTGCCATCTTGTTAATTGTTTTCTGGCTCTTTTGTAGTCTCTTTTTTCCTTTGTTCCTCTCTTCCTTTGTGATTTGATGATTTTCCATAGTGCTGTGCTCTGATTCCTTTCTCTTTATCTGTTGTAGGTTTTTTCTTTGTGGTTACCATGAGGTTTACAGAAAACATCTTACAACAGTCTGTTTTAAGCTGATGACAGCTTAATGTCGATCACATAAAAAGTACCCTTTTAGTATCCCACCCCCCCCCCCCCCCGCATTTTATCTTTTTGATGTCACAGGTTATATCTTTTCATATTGTGTAACCATTAAGGAATTATTGTGGCTAGGGTTGTTTTTAATACTCTTATCTTTTATCCTTTATACTAAAGTTTGGTGATTTACACATCACCATATTGACAGTATTGGAGCATTCTGAATTTGTATACTTGCCTTTACCAGTGTGCTTTATATTTTCATATGTTTTTATGTTACTCTAATTAGTGTCTTTTCATTTCACCTTGAAAAACTCACCTTAGCGTTTCTGGTAAGGCTGGTTGAGTAGTGATGAACTCCCTCAGCTTTTGTCTGTCTAGGAAAGCCTTTCTCTCTCCTTCATTTTTGAAGGACAGCTTTGGCAGATAAAGCGTTCTTGTTTGGCAGTTCATTTCCTTCAGCGTTTCAAATTTATCATTTCACTGCCTCCTCGTCTAGCCTGTTTCTGCTGAGAAGTCTACTTACAGCCTTATGGGGGTTCCCATGAATGTGATGAGTTTCTTTTCTCTTGCTGCTTTTGAAATTCTCTTTGTCTTTGATTTTTGAAAGTTTTTTTGTAATGCATCTCTCTAGGGATCTGTTTGGATTGAATCTATATGGGGACCTCTAAGCATCACGTACCTAATTGTCCACATCCCACTCCTGATTTGGAAGTTTTCAGCCATTATTTCTTTAAATAAGCTTTCTGCCGCTTTCTCTCTCACTTGTTCTTGGGGCACTTCCATAATGTGTATATTGTTTCCCTTGATGGTATCCCACCCCCTCTGCATTTTATATAGATATAAAATGTGGTATAATTTACATAATCTTTCTTCAGTCTTTTTTCTCCTCCAACTGGATGACTTGAAATGACCTGATTTGAGGTCACACGTTTTTCACCTCCTTGATCAAGTTGGCTGTGAATGCTTTCTATTGCATTTTTCATTTCATTCATTGTAATCCTCACTCCAGAATTTAATTCCTTATTTTTAGTATTTCTACCTCTGAACTTCTTCATTTGTCCGTATATTTTCCTGATTTCACTGTGTTGTCTATCTCTGTTCTCTTGAATCTGGGTGAGCTTCCTTAAAACAATTATTTTGAATTCTTTGTCCAGCGGTTTGTAGATCTTAGTTTCTTTAGGTTTGCATGCTGGAAACTTACTGTGCTCCATTGATGATGTCATGTTTCCTTGATTTTTCATGTTCTTTATGGCCTTTTGTGATATCTCCACATTTGATGGATCAGTCACTTCTTCCAACCTTTAGGGGCTGGTTTTGGTGGAGAAAGACCTTCACCTTGGGTTGGTTGCAAGGTCACCAAGCTGCATGGCTCGTAGCAGTAGCAGTTTGGGTCCCCCAGCCATGTAATCACCCTGAAGCTTTGTCAGCTGAGGTCACAGGTAACAAACATTGTAGGGATTCTGAATAGCCAAGGCTGCAAGGTAAACTAACAGGTACCTAGGCCTGGTGAAGCTGCAGAAGGTGTGACATCAGGACTGTTTTCAGATCATACCAGAACATTTCCCATTTAACTAGTGTTTTGTTGTCATTGCAGTGCCACACCCCATTTCTACTTTTCCTTCCCTATGATTGATACTTTGTCTTCTAGTCAGTTCTACTACTTGTCGTTTCTACTCTGACTTTCAGCCCAGGGAAAATCTCTACCTCTCTAGACTTCATACATCACCCATTTTTGTCATAGCTCTCCCTGTGTTGCTCTGGAATATTGGTGCACATATGCTGTGAGGTGTGCATATATCTTTCCTTGGCCTTGAACAACAGCTACTCTATTGCAATAGTTTTTTCCAGAGTTTGGGCTCATGCTTCTACACAGACTCAAATCACCAGCAGTAAAGGTCCTGCAAGAGTCTTTTACCAGAGGAGCAAGTTTTAGAATATGCCTCTCTTTGTGTCCCATCCTTGCCTTGTGAGGTCTCCACCATTCTTTTGCCTTAGGGACCCAGTAATGCCCTGTAGTCCCTTCCCCAACCCCAATGGAATCCAACTCCCTTCTCTGGAAAAGCATTCCATAGACTTATTCCTAGATGTGACAGAAGCACATTTGTGATGGGGTATCACTCTTCCTCTAAAGTCAACATGTACTTCACCAGGGTTTCTTTGCATTCAGGTTGCTGGAGTGGAGCAGAGGATGCGGAGGCTCCCTTTGAACACAGTGTTTCTGTAGGTGTGTCACAGGCCAGGACTCCCAAGGCAGGTCTGAGAAAAAGTCATTTCACCCGGGGGGAATGCAAGAAACCCTTCAACCCCAAGCACATACTCATTCAGGACCAGGATGTCCACAGTGGAAGACAGTGTTTTGTGTGTTGTGAATGTGGGAAAACATTCAGGTACAAATCCTCACTTGTTGTACACCAGAGAGTCCATGCTGTAGAAAGGCTTCATGTGTGTGGAGAATGTGGCAAATCATTTAGACAAACCTCAACCCTCAATCAGCATCAAAGAATTCATTCTGGGGCAAGGCAGTGCAAGTGCAGCAAATGTGGACAATCCTTTAACCAAAAATCTGTCTTCATTTATCCCTGGAGAAGTCATACCGGAGAAAATTGTTACTTGTGCAATGAGTGTGCACAATCTTTTAGCTGTAGTCCCACCCTTATTCAACAACGAACAGTTCACACTGGAAAAAGGCGTTATGAATGCACTCAGTGTGGGAAATCTTTTAGACGAAAATTTTACCTTATTGTACACTGGAGAGTTCACACTGGAGAAAGGCCTTATGAGTGCAGTGAATGTGGGAAATCTTTTACCACAAACTCAGTACTCATTCTCCACCGGAGAATACATACAGGAGAAAGGCCTTTTCAGTGCAGTGAATGTGGGAAATCTTTTTCATCTGGTTCCAAACTCAGTAATCATCAGAGAGTTCACACAGGAGAAAAGCCTTATGAGTGCAGTGAGTGCAGGAGATCCTTTCTCCAAAGATCCAAACTTGTTATACACCAGCGAGTTCACACAGGAGAGAAGCCATATGAGTGTAGTGAATGTGGGAAATCTTTCACCACTAGGACAACCCTCCTTTATCATGAGAAAGTTCACACAGGAGAAAGGCCTTATGAGTGCAGTGAATGTGGAAAATCCTTTATCCAAAGATCCAAACTTGTTATACACCAGAGAATTCACACTGGAGAGAGGCCTCATAAGTGTACTGAATGTGGGAAATCTTTTATCCAAAGATCTAACCTTGTTAAACACCAGAGAGTTCACACGGGAGAGAGGCCTTATGAGTGCAGTGAATGTGGGAAAGCCTTCAGTGTTAGGGGCACCCTTCGTGATCATTGGAGAGTTCACACTGGAGAAAGGCCCTATGAGTGCAGTGAATGTGGGAAATCATTTAGAGTAAATTCTCATCTCATTCAACATTTGAGATTTCACACTGGAGAAAAGCCTTATAGATGTAGTGAATGTGGGAAATCTTTCTCGTCTACCTCGAGTCTTCGTTGTCATCAGAGTATCCACACCGGGTTAAGGTCTTATGAATGTATTGACTGTGGGAAATTGTATACCAGTAGCTCCACACTTACTCGACACCGGAGAATTCACACAGGAGAAAAGCCTTATAAGTGCAGTGAATGTGGGAAGTCATTCTGGCGTAGTTCACATTTCAGTGAACACCAGAGAGTTCACACTGGAGAAAGGGATTATGAGTGCACTGAATGTGGGAAATTTTATAGGGATCGCTCAGAACTCAAAAAACACCAGAGAGTTCACACTGGAGAAAGGCCTTTTGAGTGCAATGAATGTGGGAAATCTTATACCAATAGCTCAGCACTTGCTAAACACCGGAGAATTCACACTGGAGAAAGGCCTTATGAGTGCACTGAATGTGGGAAATCATTTAGGTATAGTTCACAATTCACTGATCACCAGAGAGTTCACACAGGAGAAAGGCCTTATGAGTGCAGTGAATGTGGGAAATCTTTTTCGAGGAGTTCACATTACAATCAACACTGGAGAGTTCACACTGGAGAAAGGCCTTATGAGTGCACTGATTGTGGGAAATCATTTAGGTATATTTCCCAAATCAGTAAACACCGGAGAGTCCACACTGAGCAAAGGAGTTATGAGTGTAGTGAATGTGGGGAATATTTTGCCTCTAGCTCGACACTCATTCAACACCAGAGAGTTCACGCTGGAGAAAGGCCTTTTGAGTGCAGTGAATGTGAGAAATCTTTTACCCAACGCTCTGCACTCCGACAACATGAGAGACTTCACACTGGATCAAGGCCTTAGGAGTGATGGGGGGGTAGGAGGCAAACGTGGGAAATTCTTCGGCTAAAGGACTGTGTTCCTTCCACATCAATGGTTCACACTGCATTGAGCCTTATGAGGGCAGTGAAGGTGGAAAATGCTTTCCTAAAACTCCAGTCTCATTAAACACAGGAAAATTCACAATGTAGGAAGTACTTATGCTGTACCAAATGTGGTTAATCATTTTCAGTTTAGCCCTTTTGATAATTTTGTCATGCTATTTCACTGTTGTTTCAGTTGTATTGCCCTAAGTATTCCTGATGAGCAGTTTTTCAGATGTTTATTTGCTGTTTGTATGTCTTTGGTAAAATGTCTGCTGATATCTTTTGCCTGTTCTTTTATGAACTTCAGTTATTTTCCTTTTCTTTGACAAATAGAATACTGAAGCAACAAATATGTATGTTGGAATTTCACTCTCAAATACATAAGTGACTTTCTTTTTTAATGAAATAATTGTTTTCAGTATTAAGAAAACTTATCCTAATTTTTTCAAAAGTCTTGTGCTATGCACAATGTAATGGATACATATACATATTCTTAATATTAATTTGCATTGTTAACATATTCTTCATCTGTTTCTTAAGTCCAGACATTCAATAATACAATAAAGTCTTGCTTTGTAGTGTTTGCTCATTTTTCTCATCCATCATTGGTGGGTTGGAGCAGATGGGGGACCAAGCGGCATCAGGATGGATTGGATATTCAAAGCCCCATGGGGAGGGAAAGATCAGACACCCTAAGGTACCAGTTTGAATCTCAGATCCCCATCTATCACTGGAGCTCAAGACAATGGCTTCCTCCTCTAGGCCAAAGTTTCCTCCTATATAAATGGGTATTAGGAGTGACCCTGCCCCTGGGTTGTCAAAGGAGGTGAAGAGCCAAAGTATCCATTCACTGCGCAGCAGCTGCACGTGTGGTTTTCCACCTGCATGTGGTGATGATCCTGGGGAAAGGCACCCCTTTGTCCCTGCAGGCAGGAGGGGGCTGCAGGGTACTGATGTCTTGGTGTGGGTTCCCCACCAGGGAATGTCTGAGTGACTCACTAGAGCTCCTGGAGGCTCAGTTCACTGACTGTGACGTGCGGGTGATGACAGCATTGACCTTGGTCTCTGTGAGGATCAATAAAAGGAGCAAAACACACCAAGCTCTTACCTCCTTTCTCACCATGTTCTCTGATTCTCACAACAACATGGGGAAGTGGGAACTATTCGTATTACTGGGGAAAATCCAGGGTCAGAGAAATGAAGTGGGTTCTCCAAGTTCATGCAATGGACACGTGTCAGATTCAAGAGGCTGGATTCATACCTCTAAGTCTTATCTCCAGAGCTGCATAGTTTAATCCCTTTACCTCAGCACGTGAAGCTCTCAGCCCAGGGCAGACACACGGTGAGGACCAGGGAGGCACAGCTGCTGCTGCTGCTATTTTCATTGTTGGAATTATTGTCATGATTATTTCTCCCCATTCCTGTGATGTCCCAGAGCACTTACCATCTGCTGCCAAGTTCTCAAGGGAACACCAGCGATTCTTTCTATGGCTTCACCCATGGGAGGCTTTTCTCTCAGCCACAATTGTGTGAAGTCCAGAGGCTGCATCCTCCTCCCCTTTGGGCCCAGCACAGAGCTCAGGCATTCTGTATGTGCAGGTGATGCTGTAGACCTGTGGGCTCCTGGTCTCACTGGGTAAGGGCTCCCCTCTCCATGCAGGGATCCACAGCCTCCTTGATTCTGCCCTCTCAATCCAGGCCTGGGTGGTCGAGAAGAGCAGTGAACTCACCTTTCCTCCTCCCTGTAGCTCTCACCATGTTCTGGACCCATGTCCTCCTTTCCAGTCTCCCTATGTCTCTACTGGGAATCTTTGGGTAGAAACACCATCTTTCTAAACACAAACCCTCATCCCAGTGCCCAGCACGTTTTGGCCTCAGTCTGAGCTCCTTATTCCAGATTCCACAGGAGGGAACCTGACTGACCCAGCCTGGTTGGGCCAAGTGTCCCCACAGCACAGTAGCAGGGTCATGGGTAAGGAGCTGTTCTCAGACGGTGAGTCATGCAGCACTTCTGGGAAGACCTTTCTCATGGGTGCTCGTCAAGTACCTTCCTAAACAACACAACCTCAGTAAAAATGCCCTTGAGGGCTGCACCATCGTCCCTTGTTTCCTACAGCCTGGGCCATGCCCCTGCAATGATCCAGGAGAGGATTTAGAGAGCACACAGAAACAGCATCAGGTGGCATACTGACCTAGGCATTATACTCCTAGATATTAACTCAAAAAAATGAAACATTTTCATATAAAGGCTTGATATAAATGTTTGTGGTAGCTTTATCTGTAATTGCCAAAACCTTGAAACAACATAAATTTTAAAAAGACAGATGAAAGGATAACATTGTATTCTACCCATACAATAGATTATTCTGAAATAAAACAATAAACTAGTCATACACAACAATAAAGCTTAAACTAATTATGCAGTAGGATAGAAACCACAAGAAAGGAATACAGATTTGATTTATTTAAAATTCTAGAAAAGTAAAATTAATTTATATAGAAATAAAGTCAATAAATGGTTGCCTAGGGAAGGAAGACCATGGAAGGCAGAGAGAGAGGGATTCCCTAGGGGCAGAAGGTAATGTTGGGAGAGAGTTGTGTTCATTATCTTGTTCATGATGATGGTTTCTCCAGGTATGTGTGGGTGTTTGTGTGGCTTGGGTGGGAAGAGAACATCCTATTCTTATATGTATATATATTTACATACATTTGACACAAATATGTCAAACAAATATGTGCCCTTTATTACATATAAATTATACCTCACTAAGCTGTGCAGAATTAGTTCCACATGTAATTTTGCATTTTGTACCTCTCTTGACACCCCAGGAGATTTGAAAATGCTATATTTTTACCACCTCTCTCTTTAGGAGGAGGAGCTCTGCCTCCATGGCAGAAAAAATTGTAGCTTAATAAAGGCTATTTTCCTCTGAGCCACCAGCAACTAGAAGTGGGTCACGCAAGACCTGTCTGTGAACCACGAGCCCTCTCTCCTCTCGAGCCCTGTTTTCTTGCCTGTGCAGCAGCGCCCTCCAGGTAGGGCCATGGGCATCTGCAGAATCTTTAGATTGTGTGTCGGGCCAGGGACCTGGGCCATGAGGGACACAGCACTGGACATACTGAGAATTTCTGTACACGCTCATGGTGCACCTCTGTATTCTTGGGAATATTTGTGGAGGCGCCCCAGAACGAGCATGTCTTCTCACTGAGAAGGCCAGCTGGTGGAATTAAGGGATGTGCATCACACATGTGCCCTCTCCATGTCCCCCATCACAGGGAGGAATTGTGAATTTTCCAATTTTGGACACGAGGAAATGGAGGCCAACAGCAGGGAGGGACTTGGTCAAGGTCACAGTCCCCAGAAGGGGCACAGTTGAAATTCACACTAATGTCTCCAGGCTCTGCAGCTCCCTGGTGCATCACGGGCCATGAGAACTGCACAGGGTCAGTGGTTCTGCGAGCCCCATGGTTCTCTCCTTGTCCCTAGGAAAGAGGGGGCTAGAAGCTAGAGAGTGCTGGGGGCAGTGGGGAACTTAGGGAGAGGAGTGGCCTGATGGACAGAGGGGTTGAAAGAGGTGTGAGGGAAAGAGAGGGCCAGAGTCCACCCATTCCTGAAGATAGCTAGAAGTGAGCTGATTGCTCTTGTAAAGCCCGCCTCATCCCACCACACACTCCTGCCCCCTGAGACCACTGTTTTGAGGCGTTCTGAGTAAAGGTATCTGCCCCCTGTGCTCAGACTGATTATATCCCACCAAGTATCCTCGCGCACTGACATTCATGCATCAAATATGTATGAGTCTCCAGGTTGGGCCAAGATGTGCACCTGGCTCCATGTTCTCACTCCTTTCAGGGCATCGTCAAAACGGCAGGGATGAAGGTGAGGGTGATTCTCTCTAAGCCAGGCTGTGCCTCTCGTGTCACTCAATCCACGGACACCGTGTGATTGTATGTGTGTCTGTTGTACACACCAGGTTTGGGGTGTCCCTATCACGTGCCTGTCTCACAAGTCTCTGTGCAGTATATGTGTTTTCCTATTGCCACACCTCCTGTGGTGTGTCAGCATTCCATCTGGAACCACAGTTCCCTGGTGTTTTGCATGTGCAGATTGTGTGTCTCGTGTGTGTCACACATGTGTTTTGTGGTCAGTGTGGTATATGTGTGTGATGTGTATGTGGGTCCAGGCTGTGTTGAGGGTGTCAGCATCCCACACCTGTCACACAGTGTCCTCAGTGTAGAGGGGCAGCCCCATGTTAGACTGAGGTTTGTTAATACCACTTATGGGTTACACATGGTCGCTAAGATTTGTGTGTGTCTCTAGAATGTGCTGCAGTGTAACCAAGATTATTGTCACACACTTGGGACCTACAGAGGCTGAAATGTGTGTGTTTGCAGGCTATGCCATGGTATGCTAGGAAAACACAGTCACACTGTGTGTGTTTGCAGGTGTGTCACCATCTCTCACTTACCTTGGGCCACACATCCGTCTCCCATCTCATTACTGTCTAGTTTATAGGAAATATGGGAGAACCATGAGCAACTTAAACAGCAACAGAGATAATGTAGAAAACACAAATCTAGTCTGACCAGGTTTAATAGACAAACGACTCAGCAACTTCAAGAAATAAAAAGAATTAAATAAAAAGAATTAACTGAGAAAAATGATATCTGTAGGTAAAAATAGATTTCTGAGATATAAATCATAGGAATATATTCACAATCTGATTGCAATGAACCAGCTTTAAAGAAAAACACGTTTTTGAGAGATTAGAGATAATTGGGCACTAATAACGTATATTAGTTTAGTTTATGTATTTTTATTTGACTACATTGTTAGAGTTGTGAAAGAGCCCTTAGACTTTGGAAATGCCTCTGAAGAGATTATATGTTAAAAGACCAGATGTCAGGATTATCAGGAAAACAGCCCAGTACTGTGCTTAAGAGTTGATAAAGAAAGAATTATTATGACATGATAAACAGTGATGGAAAATTGGGAAAGGGGTTCATGGGACTTCATAACACAGTCCTTTCCATGCATGTCTGTATTTGAAAATATCCATTACAGAATGTAGGATGTGTCTTAGTAGCAATAAATTTATACGTAAAGGGGGTGGATGAAAAAGGGTGGGAGGGAACTTTTGGTCTCAGGGGCTTAAGCATGTATCAAAACACAAATTATAAACTTTGAATACACAGAACTTATTATGGATCCTCCTTTTTTCGTGAATTCTGTTTGGAAATTCCTACTTTTTTTGGAAATTCACCTATTTGCTAAAATTTATTTGTAATCCCTAGATCTATGCTAACAACAATTTTACACGCATTTGTGAACTTGTGCAGAGCTGTGAAAAATTTGAGTCATGCATTGTGCATGTTCCCTACAAGGAAACTACAAGATCTACGAGGCAATGCTCAGCCTTCTCCTTTTAGTGCTAATGCTATAAACATGTGTCCTTTTGTGGTCTATTTCTTGCCACATTTGTGCTTTTTCTTGGTGATTCCACTGTTTAAAATGGCCCCCAGTTTCTGTCTAGTGTTCCTAAGCACAAGGCTGCAATGTGCCTTAGAAAGAACACATGCGTGTTAGATAAGCTTTGTTCAGGCATGAGTTACGGTGCTGTTGCCCATGAATTCAATGTTAATAAATCAACAATACATGACAAATAAGGTGCCTTTAAACAGAAAAAAGCATGAAACAGTGTTAAGAATTGACGAGTTGATGAAAATGTTGTGACCAGAGGCTCTCAGGAAGCTCAACCTGTATGTAGAGAACATAACTACCATGAATAAGAGTGGCTTCGGAGAATATAACTACCGTGAAGAATTAAAATCAATTGTATTTCAATAAAGCTGTTAGAAAAGCAAAGGTGATTCTCAACATTTGTGTCTTGCCAGTTATTTCACCATGCTTTACTATTGCGTATGTTCTTGAGGTTATTTATGACTGCTGAATCCGTATGTGGGAACAGAATGCAGTGTTGTGCTACTGCACATCTCTTCCCAACTCCACTTTCACTGATGTCATCTTGGAAGCTTGAAATTGGCCATGGAGGGAGTGTGTACACCAGGGAAACTGACAATCACTACAAACCAGGCTGGCTTGTTTTATTGAATGCCTAGACTTTAGAAAGTGATGAACACTGTGTTAAGAAAGCAGATTATACTAAGAAGTCTAAGTGTCTATGGCAGTTACGTTATGACTACCACAAAACTTCGAGGATATCTTCTTTACTACTCAAGAACAATTGTTATGGACTGACTTGTGTCCCCCGCAAATTCAAATGTGAAAGCCTTAACCCCCAGTGTGACTATAATTGGAGACAGGGCCTAAAGACATAATTAAGGTGAAATGAAGTCATAAGGGTGTGGCCTTATTACAATATTACCGCTGTGTTTATAAGAAATAGAAGATACCAGGGAGACACACGCACAAAGAAAGGGCCATGTGAGGACACAGCAAGAAGCTGGCCATCTGCAAGCCAAGGAGAGAGGCCTTGGAAGAAATTAACCAAGGCTGGCACCTTGATCTTGGACTTTTGGATCCCAGAACTGCAAGGAGATAAGTTTCTGTTGTTTAAGCCACCCAATCTGTGGTATTTTGTTGTGGCAGCCCAGGAAGACTAACACAGACTTCCTCAAAAGGAAAATAAACTGTTTTTCCTTCTCTGTACTCACACCAATTCTCAGTACTTCACTTCTAACTCCACAAGTGTGGGGTTCTGACACCAACCAATTCTCCAGCTCTCCATGGATGCCAGCTGGGTGTCCAGCAGTTCAATTGAATTCTGACAATTACCTACCTGGAGTTAGCACAGACCCCACAGGTTAAGGACTCAGTCCCACAAGATGGTCCCCACTTCAGATGCCACTCACAAGTCCAGGTTATCAACCGTGCTTCTGACCAACTGGCTATAAATTGGAGGTGCTGATGACTAACTCCGGTCAACAATTTTCAAGAATGGCTCCCAGAACTGAGGAAAAGTTTCCTTACTAGATTACTAGTTTCTTATAAAATGGTTTCTTATAAAAGGGTACAACTTAGTAATAGCCAGATGGGAGAGATGCATAGGGCAAGGTATGTGGGCAGGGTCATGGACCTTCCATGCTCTCTCTGAGTGTGCCAGTCTCCTGGTACCTCCACATGCTCACTAACATGGACACTTTCCAAACCCTCTCCCTCTGGGTTTTTATGAAGGCTTCATTATGTAGGCATAATTGATTTAACCAAGGGCCATTGGAGATTAAGTTCATTTCCAGACCCTTGCTCCTCCCTAGAGGTCATGGTTGGGACTCAAAGTTCCAACCCCCCAGTCATATGGCTGGTTTCCCTGGCAACCAGCCCCCATCTTTAGGGGTGGTCCAAAAGTCATCTCATTAACATAAAGTCAGGTGTGGCTTAAAGAGGCTAGTTAGGAATAACCAAAGGAACTCCTTTCACCTTTATAGCTCTCATCACTTAGGAAATTCCTAGGGTTTTAGGAGCTCTGTGCCAGGAACAGGGACGAAGACCAAATACGCATTTCTTATCACAATATCACACTGTCATAACAGAATACCACAGGCTGCGTGGCTTACACAACAAAAATTTATTTTCTCACACTTCTGGAAGCTAGAGGTCTAAGATGAACATGTCAGAGTTAGTTTTTAGTGAGGCTCTTTCCCAGGCTTGTAGATGGCCACCTTGTCAGTGTGACCTCACATGGCTTTTCCTCTGTGCGTGCACATGGAGGGAGAGAGCCCTCTGGTGTCTCTTCCTCTTCTTCTAAGGGCACCAGTCTTATCAGATTAATGTCTTACCCTTATCATCTCATTTACATTAATACCTCCTTAATAACCCTCTTGCCAGATACACTCGTGTTAGTGATTAGGCTGTCAACATAAGAATTTTGGGAGAGACACAATTCAGTCCATGACATTCTGCTCTCTGGCTACCCAAAAGTTGTATGCTTCTTGCATGCAAAACACATTCACCCAATCACCACAGCACCAAGAATCATAAACCATTCCAACATCCATTCCAAGTCCACAGTCTCACCTAAATATATAAATCAGATATGGGTGAGACTCTAGGACTCATCCTGAGGCAGAAGTCCTTTTCAGGTGTAACCCTGTGAAAGCAGAGAAGTTAGGTGCTTTGGAAATACACTGCTGGGATGGGTATAAGATAGACATCCACCGGGCCGGCCCCAGGGCAGAGTGGTTAAGTTCGCGTGCTCCGCTTCGGCGGCCCAGGATTTCACTGATTCAGATCCGGAGCATGGCACCACTCATCAGTCACGCTGAGGTGGCGTCCCACACACCACAACTAGATGGACCCACAACTAAAATATACAACTATGTACTGGGGGGACTTGGGGAGAAAAAGCAGAAAATAAAAAAGAAGATTGGCAACAGTTGTTAGCTCAGGTGCCAATCTTTAAAGAAAAAAAGATAGACATCCGCAGTCTAAAAGGGTGAACTTGGAGAAAAGAAACGGGAGATAGGAGCCAGCCCAGTGGGTAGCAGATAAGTTCGCAGGTTCCATTTCAGCGGCCTGCAGTTTGCCGGTTTGGATCTCTGATGCAGACCTACGCACCGCTTGTCAAGCCATGCTGTGGCAGGCATCCCACATGTAAAGTAGAGGGAGATGGGCATGGATGTTAGCTCAGGGCCGGGCTTCCTCAGCAAAAAGAGGAGGACTGGCAGTAGTTAGCTCAGGGCTAATCTTCCTCAAAAAAAAAAAAAATTTGAGCTTTTTAATCAATGTGTAACCATATCACACTGTGGTTTTAGTTACATTTCCCTGATGTTTCCTGATGTTGAACATTTTGTCACTTGTTTATTTGCCATTTGTATGTCTTCTTTTGTAAATGTCTTTTCATATCTTCTTGTTTTTAAAATGACTTTTGGCTGTTTCCTTTTTCTCTAAGAGAGAAGGTAGTGAAACAACAAAGACTGAATCAGAACGTCATTCATTCTTCAATGATGTGACTTCTTTGCTGTAAGGAATGACTGGTTTTGAATTTGGGAACATTTCCTGAGTGTCTTTTGTGCTGTTCACAAGGCAGTGGCCATGCACAGTATACGCTGTAAAGGTTAATCTGCTTGAAGAAAAGATTCTCCATCACCTTCTTAATTCTAGATATTCAACAATACCATGTATCAAGCTATGATTTGTAGTGTAATTTTCCTGGTGTAAACGCTCCCACCATGGCCCATTTAAAACTGCCCACATGATGTCATTGCACATGGAGTTGGGAAGAGTTCCCAGTGGTACACCATGATCTTCCATTGCTGGCCTACTGGTACAGTAGCTGTCAATAACCTCTAGAAAAACATAGAAGATAATAAAATGTAGTGAAATGGTTAGAAAGTGAGAAGTTTTGTTTGCTTATTAAACATTTTAATGGCAGCGTAACTTACTCATATGAAACTGCACAGACTGAAATGTACATTTTTATGTTTGATGCATGCTTACACCCTGACTCCAAAAGTGTCCTCCTGCCTTTTTAAATGCATCCTTCGCAACATATAAAAATACAGATGCAATGACGTATTCTATATTTTGTTATGACTACTTTCAGTATATACAAAAATGGAAAAGAGTGTTAGGAAGACACATGAACTCTTCCCCAATATATATATATATTTTTTTTTTAGAAAGATTAACCCTGAGCTAACATCCACTGCCAATCCTCCTCTTTTTGCTGAGAAAGACTGGCCCTGAGCTAACATCTGTGCCCATCTGCCTGCCACAGCATGGCTTGATAAGTGGGGTGTAGATCCGCCCCTGGGATCCCAACTGGTGAACCCCGGGCCGCTGAAGCAGAGCGTCCGAACTTAACCACTACGCCACTGGGCCAGCCCCCGCTTCCCCAATCTTTTATCATTATCTATCATTTCATGGCCATTCTTATTTATCTCTCCCCATGTACAAGAGGGGAATATATTACTTATAATTCCAAACATCGTATCATTTAATGCATAACCTCTTCAGAATGCATGTTTGAAATGGAAGGTCTTCATAACCCAATAACTATTACACAAAACAAAAATATTTTAAAATATGTTAAGTATGTTATCAATTCTCCATTTTCCAAATTGTCTCAGAAATATGTTTGTTTCTTAAGTCAGATGAATTTCAATCAGGATCCTAAGTGTATCCTGACAGCTTTTGGAAGCTGTGTCTCATAAATCTCTTAATGTATAGTTCCACTTACCTTTTTTATTCTTTTTACTTATCTATTGAAGTTGCTGAGTGATTTGTTCATTAGAATTTGTCACATTCTAGAATTGGCTTCTTGAATCTGAGCACCCTTAACTGAGCACCCTCCCCCATAATCCTGTGCACTAGATATTGATGAAATGGGTGAGGAGATTTGGTCTCAACAGACAGGTGGGTGATGTTGACTTTCGGGGAAATAAGAACAAAATATTTTCCCAATCCAGAAATCCTCTTTACAGTAGTAGTAGAGACAAAACAGGTTTATTATTAATTAAGCATGAAACCAGAGTTTGATGTGCATTACAGGCAATCTGCTAAGAAACTGCAGACAGAAAAATAATCTCACTTTTCTGTATAGACAAGCAGATAGAACCCATTACATATGTATGTTCAAGATAAACAATAACAAGTTTTTAAGTAAGAGGACTTGACAGCACCATTTGTCACACAGAGTGCCTAACTTTACCCAGTAGTTGTGACTCTCTGGAAGCTTTTTGGCTTCATTCAGAGGAAAGGCAAACATATCCTTGTGACAGGAGGTTGTTTTCCAAATTGGAGAAAGGGGAGCACTGAGGGTTGGCTCCTTCCCTTCACCGGAACTGGGAGATTGGAGAGCTCTCTCTCACGAAGTCTGTGTTTCACAAAAAGGCTTTCAGGATGTTTTCAGTTTAAAGAGATGGCTTCCAGCTTATTGAGAAAGACATTCCTGTCATAAACCTGGAGGAACAAAGAAGCAGCCAGCTGATGAAAGGACTGGTTTGTGGCTCAGAGCAACTCAGCACACAACAGGAAATGGGGAAAACAATATAATACTACGAAATCCTCAAAAGAGGTTCTTACAAGAACAGTACCTGGTACGTGTAAACAGTGATCCGTGACGACATGTGCAGTTCATAGCAGAGACGGCTCCTAGGAAATGTCACCCAGAGGAAGGGGACAGAACCTGAAACATGGAGGTATCACCCTGTCTCTGTGCTAAGGAGAAAGCAAGCCAGGTGAGCTCCATTAGGCTGACTGCCAGGTTCCCTATTCCCTGACACTTCCCTTCCCTCTTTGAAGCAGCAGGTGTTAGGACTGCTGTTGGGGAGAGAGGCTGGGGGAAGTGCACACAGCTCAATGCTGTGCAATGACAGAGATGACTTTGGGGAGGGAGGGAGAAGACAGAGACCCATTCAGGATGCTTGGAGGGATGTGAAGTTCTTACCCATGGATACAGTCAGTGCACAGTTCTCCAGCATCACATTGTGGTGCACGAGCCTCTGAGTCTCATCCAGGAGCGCCCACTCCTGGGAGAAGTTAATGGCCACATCCTCCAAAGGTCATACTCTCCTAACGGAGAGGTTCATTCTATGATTAGCTTTTCTCTAAACTGTATGTTGATCCCCCGACATCCCTCCCCTGGACACCCTATTCCCAATCTCCCCACCTCAGAAAAGGTAAGAGGCCTTGGTGCCCTCTCTCAACTCATGGTCACATTGATCACGGTCTCAGTGCACAGCAAGACTAAGAAAGTGGGCAAATAAATAATATCTTGTCTCTGGGCCTGGCATGTGGGGCCCCACCCCCTCTTACCACGCAATTCCCCTGGGTTCCCCAGATTCTGCCTCCCAGACACAACCAAATATAGGCTCACCCTTTACCCATATGTGGTTAGTGCCAGGGACCTGAGGCCATCAATTCATCCCCCTCTCCACAAGCACATATGCATCTTCTTGGCTCACCACACATTTGTTACTGCCCAAGGTGGGGTAATCTGCCCGCAGCAAGACATCCCAATAGTCAAGAGACAAGGTGGTAGGAGAGAAAGGGTTTTTTTTATTACAGCTTGCTAGCAAGAGGGAAGATGACTAATGTCCAAAAGAACCATCTGACAGAACAAAGTCTACAGGCCAGTTATAGAGGGGACTGGTCTCTGGGTGCGGGCAGACATCTGGTCTTAGTTCCTGATAGTTTGTTTTACTGGATATGCATCAGAGACAGGAGCAATACCCTATACCCTGATCTTTCAGTCATCATTGATGATAATGGCTATCAGCATAGATTCTCTGGCCAGGAGTCAAGGAACTGAAAAGAACAAAGTTATCATCTTATTGCAGCTGGGAGGGGCCATAAAACCTACAGAGCCTACAAATCCCCTGGAGACAGACCCTTACTCATCTAGGCAAACTAAAGCACAGAGTCAAAGGGGCTGGTGAGTCAGGGTTAGTTAATCAGAAGTCATTCAAAGTTATAATATGGTTTTTTTTTTCTACAATATGGCTTCCCTCATGTCAACCTTGTGTTGAACCTGTATCATACTGAGCACCAGGCATCCCGAGAGTGCTTGGCAAATGCAGACAGGAGCTGGTACTACCCCAGACTCTGATGGTCCCCACTGCAGCCTTGACTCCTGCTATGAAGGCCTCTTTCCTGACTCTTCCTTGCTTCATCCTCAGGCACTGTGAACCACCTCCAATCTCAGATACACACAGCTCTCTTCCATTTGTGTGGCACTTGCTGCCCGAAAACCAGTCACAGCCTTGCTCTGTCCACCTAACTCATTTGAAGCCCAGCCCCACTGGCCCTCTGCCTCAGGCCCAGTTGCTCTACTAGAGTGCCACTGTGTCCCTAAGCTAATCTGGCCTGAGTGAAACAGCCCAGTCACAACAAAATCCTGGTGACTCTGCAGAGCAGGGGATAAACAGCAGGCCTCAGCGTCATCTTACCTCAGTTACACCTGTGCCTCCACACCCGTTCACGTTCAGTCATTCCTCAGAAGCTGTGGTCCCCTGCCAGATCATCCTCTGTGCCACACCTGTGCTTGTGATGTCCCCACCCCCACCCAGGTATCCAGTCTAGACATGCACTTGTGGCACCTACCCTCCCCTTCCTGATTTGCTATTAGCATTACCATCACGTCTAGGATTTCTCCTACAAACGTCACTAGAAGCTCCCCCTGGTGCACATACCGATCACCACCTTTTCTAGATGTGTCTATCTAGAAGCCCTTCCCATAGTTGCAGACCTGTGTGTGCAGTTGCCTGCTAAATAAGTCCACTCCCTTGTGCTCTGAAATATCTCATACTCTTAACTTGGCCAAAAATAAAACTGCTGATACCCCCATTGAAAATTACTCCCATTATGGAACACCCATTCAGTTGATGGAGCCTCTGTCGACACTTCCAGGTGCTAATGATACCAGCACTGATATTGGTTCCCCTACATTAAACCCAGCATATATGGGGTTAAAATCAAAGTACTCATTCCCTGCTTACTCCCTGGCTTCCTGGCTCCAGAATCCACTGTATGCCATGGAGACAAACAGCCAAGGTCACCCTCCTGCAAATTCCCTTATCATCCTCCCTGTAAGCAGAGTCTCAAGGCAGAAGGCAGCCTGGTGGGAAAGCTCTGAACAGCAAGGCCACAGACTCTCCCCACCCCACCACAAACAGACATTCCTTGAACCTATAAAACCCCTTGCCTCCCATCTTTCGGGGAGACGAGACAAGACAAGACAAATTTAAGGGCTCACTTTCATCTCCTGGCTGAGATCATCCGAAATAAAAACGCTTTCCTTGCCGTAAGCCTAGCGTTCCAGTTTCTATTTGGCCCCACTTGTGTGGCAGGTAGAGAACCTATGTTTGTAGTGGGTAACACTAACCACAAAAATCTGGGAGTCATCCCTCACTCCTATCTTTCTCTCACCATCACAATCAGAAAATCCAGGCAGCCCTATTTTAAAAAGTGATACAAAACCCATTCACTTCTTCCACCTCCACCACAACCCCAATGTCTTGGAAGGGGGTGGAACCAACCAGAGCCCTGAGAATGGGATTCCCACCAGGCAGATGCCTGAGGGCAGGAATCTCATCCAGCACAACAACAGGGACAGGACCTTTGCCCCAGTGGCTCTGGAAGGCCAAGCATCCAGCCAAAGAGGATTATTCTGAGCCACAAGATCTCATGATGTTTGTCTTGGGAGGTTTTGGACCTGCTTGGGACCCCTCACTCCTTCTTTGTTTCCCATTTTCCCCTTTTGGAATGGAAATATGTATCCCATGCCTATGTCACCATTGTATACTGGAAACACCTAACCTGTGGGTTCTCAGGTTCGTAGCTGGAGAGGAATTTTGCTTCAGGTTGAATTGTACCTTGAGTCTCACTGATATTTGACTTAGATGATACTTAAGTGAGTCTTCGGACTTTTTTCTATCACAATAACCTACTCTATAATTGCGTAATTTTTCTTTCAGCTTTCACCTGTGTACGTAAAAGAATGTAAGCTGCATGAGTGCAGGGGTCTTTATGAGGTCTCTCACGCACCTACAACAACAGTGTCTGATTCTGAGTATTTGCTCAATGAACACTTGTTAGAGCCGTGCATAAACACTGACACCTCAAATTCTTGTTCATTTTTACTAATTTGGCTGCTCTTGATGTCCATTTCAATTCTTTCTCCAAACTCGTATTGCTTAATGTTTTCAAGAATAAAACCCCTACCAAAAATTCTCAAAACTGTTAATTTTCTTCAACATCCTCTGATATTTCCCCAGTGTTATTGCTGCCACTATAGTTGAATAACTACGTAAACACTAGTAACTTTCTGAAACTTGCATTTCACAACTGTTTTCCTGAGATAATCTCAATTCCCTATGAAGAACTGTACCTGGAAGCACTGGGAAACGATAATCAGCAGCAAGGACATGAGATCATAGGCTTAAGATGCCCTGTTTATCTCGGTATTTGGGTAATCCCTTGGCACATGTACTCTGACTATGAAAGTTGCAACCAATGACCCCTACCCAAACAGCCTTAGTTAAGGAGCTCTCTGTTTGAGATAGATCTCTCTTCACTAAAAGGAATTGAGCATATCTTAGGATATGGAGTCAGAAATATCATACAGACAAAAATATTCTTCAAGGAGTAGGACACAATCACTGATTCTACAAGCGAGAGAGAGGTTTTCTATGGGAACCAGAAGTCGAACTCCTGGTTCTCCACCTAATTCAGAATATCTCTCTTCTTTCTGCCCAGTCATGGCCCTGTACAGTCTCTTCTCTTGTTCCTAGCCAATCTTAACAGAACTCACAAAACAGATCATTGCCTCAGGCTATGTGCATTTGAAGAGCAATAACATAAAGGGCCCAGCTACACGTGGACTCATTTTATGTCAAACTGACTCTATGGAATGACATGGCCATTTAGATCAGTAGACTTGGGAGCATCTCAAATACTAGTTTTATATCATGGGAGCAGCCTGAGCTTCACCGAGTCTGAAATTACGTCTCTTCTCTGCCTTTAACAAGGAGCAAAGCCCACCCCTCTAGGTCGGGGCATCATTTCCCACCTACGCCACAGGATTCCACGTGCCCAATGTTCTGGTTGGTTCTAACAGAGAAAAACCCTCCTCTGCCGCCTTTAGAACGCCCGGAACTACATTACCCGGAAACAGGAGCAGAGGTGAGCCAATGAAAGGCCACGATAGAAACATTTTCGTGCGACTTGAACCCAGTGAGGCGGGACTTCCGGCGTCACCCTTGTGGCGGCCATTTTGTCTGCCATGGGTAAGGTCTGGTTCCTGGGCGCTGGGTCAGAGACTCAGGTGACGAGATAGAAAAGCTGCCACAGAAGGCGCTCTTCCGGCTGCACAGAGCGGGTCTAAGGCTCGGCGACGCCGCCCGGGGCCCCGCGCCAGGGAGCGCCGCGCCCGGCGCCTCGTCTCCCGCCGCTCCCGGCCCCGCTCCGCCCCCGAGGCCGATGGCGGCGGCCGCGCGGAGGGAGCCGGCTCAGGTGAGCGCTCGGCTCCGGGCCGCCCCGCCCGCAGCGCAGCCCGAGCTCCAGCCCTCGGGCTGGCGCTGCTCCCGGGCCTGCAGCCCAGGCCCCGGGGCCGGGCCGGGGAGGCGCTCGTGGGGCCTGTGGCTGCGGGCGGCGGCCGGGCCGAGGGGGCCGCGGGGCCGGGCAGAGGGGACCCGGGGCTGCGTTGTATCCGAGGGAACAATGTGAGGGGGGGTTCCAGCCTGGACCGGCAGGGGAGGGGCTGCTCCTTCAGTCCGAGGGCCCCGGAACCGGGAGGGCTGTGAACGGAGAGGGACGCGGTGCGTGTTGGGGTTTAAAAAGTTCTCCAGGAACTGCTCGGAGAGAACGGACGGGAAGGGGTGAGGAGGCCGGGGAGGCGCAGGGAGCGGAGTCCTGGTCCGAGGGCGCAGAGCTGGTCCGAGGCAGCTCTGAGGAGTGAGGTCCGGAGGTCAGTGAGTGAACCGGGGTCACCGGGTCGCAGGGCGGGGCGGGGTCCGGCCGTGGTGGCCTGCCTCTCCCCACAGGTTCTGGGACAGGAAAAAGCACTTAGGGAACCTGCACAGGGAAGGAGAGGGTGTCCCAGCCCCTCGGTGGTACTAACACCAGCCGTGTGGAGTCCGTGATTGTGGCGTCTTGAGACTCTTCACTTGCTGCATTCACAGCTCTCGGGTGCGGGGACCCTGAAGATACCCCCAAGCCCTGTGTCCTGAGTGCAGGCCGAGGGCCATAGAAGTGTTCCGATTTCTGGCCACCAGGATAAACAGGTGTAGAATGTTATCCCAGGGACAGGTATCAGTGGGTACAAATGCTTCGAGGTGTGACTGAGCAAGAGACGGGACAGCAGGTCTCCATTCTTTCTGTGAAGAACAAAGAGGTGGGGGTGGGCGGTTCAGTAATGAAGCCGTAATGTGGTTGCTTGAGAACTTGGGTGTCTATCATGGATACAGTGAGAGGTCTGGATAAGAGGAGGTAGGTGGTCTTACCCAGGTCTTAGGAGGCTCCGTCTGGTGCAGAGAAGAGCACAGACTGGGTTAATGGAGGAGGCAGAGAGCCCAGGAAGAGGCTACTGCTGTAATCCCAGTATGGATGGACCAGGGTTGTGGCGATGCAGGTGAGAGAAAAGTTTGGATTCTAGGTCCATTTTTGAAAAAAGGCCAAGTTGATTTCTGAATGTTGTAGTTGAGGGAGGGCCAGCCCTGGTCGTCCAGCCATTAAGATTTGGCATCTCACTGCTGCAGCCTCTGTTTATTTCCCTGTCGGGGAGCCACACTGTGTTTCTGTCATATGTCATGCTGTGGCAGCTGCTTGTCGGTGTGATGCTGAAAGCTAGGCCACCAGTATGTCAAATACCAACAGTCATCCAAGGTGGACAGGTTGCAGCAGAGCTTCCAGATTGTGACACAATAGGAAGAAGGACCTGGCCACATGTTTCTGAGAAACTTGGCCATGAAAACCCCATGAATAGCAGCGGAGTATTGTCTGATACTGCACAGGAAAAAGAGAAGGTGACTTAAAAAAGACTGGGCAGTGTTCTGCTCTGCTTTGCAGGTGTTGCTGGGAGTCTGAATCAACTTGACAATGGTAACAGTAACAAAGTTGAGGGAGAAGTTAGGGATGACTCCTGGGTTTGGGGTTGTAGCTCCTGAAGGGATGGGAGCTCCATCAAGTGGGATGTGGAAGTTGTCAGTAGGTTTATTTTCCTTGGGAATATCAGAGGTTTTATTCAGGCCGTGTTAAGAGTCTGAGATGTTTCAGAGAACAGTGAGTGGAGGTGTCAAGTGGGCATCGGGAGACCCAGGTCTGGAAATCTGGGGAGGGGTTCAGGATGGAGACTCTCAAATGGCTATTGTGGCTCTTGTGAGGACTCTGGTGAGCTGTGGATCACATTTATGAAGTGGAATTCGGGATAGAGTGATAATGCTGCTGGTGAGTCAGAAAGACCCCATGCTGAGGAACGATTTTCTTGCTTAGCATCTGGTTGAGGTTCCTGAGTATGAGAAACACAGGTGAGGGAGGGCCGTGGCCATGGAAAGGTGTGGGAGAGAGCATGATCTGGCAAGTGGCCAAGGCTTCCATGGGATGAGTGGGTGGGAGATGACTTCAGAGGCAGAAGAGAAAATGAGACAAGTTCACAGTGAGGCTGGGGCTCCTGCAAATTCACTACTGTTCACATTCTCCAGAATTGTGTGTTGAGCCCTGTTGGGGTCTGGGGTGTTCGAGTCTTGCTGGTGGGTAAGATCTGGGTTGAATGTAGTCATTTGTGAGAGTCACTATGCCTGGTAGGGAGACTGTAAGGACTGGGGTTTTAAGCAAGATTGAGTGAGGAGAGAGGCGGATTGTGGCTGCTGAGGGGACAGAAAGTGCATCACAGAAGTGGAGGAGTGTCATGGGTATCTGAAATTCACATGTGGTTCTTGATGGCTGATCTTGAAGCAAGGATCAGAGGCAGGTGGGGAGGCCTTCAAAGCAGTATCTGGGGCTTTCCCTGGCTGTGGGATCCATCAGAGGACTGGGAAGGTGCTGGATTGTGTTTGAGTTTGTGAAGCGCTCTCTGGGTGCCATGTGTCGCGTCCATGGGTGAGTGCAGGGAGATAGATGCCTGTATTGTAGGGCAGAGAGGTGGCAGAGCTGTGGGGACTGAAGATGTGAGAGAGGTGGTGTCTGCAGAATGATTTGCGTTTACTTAGACGTTGTGAGCTGAGAGCCCCAAGGCCCTAGTGGTGGCTCTTTAGGGGTGAAGCATGAGCCCACACTGAGGTGTTTCTTGGGAGATGCAGGAAAATTGTTTGACAGGAGGCATGGGGCCCTGCCCACCGGCCCAGAGCTTGGGCGGCATCTCTGTCCCCCTGCCTGTTATTGCTGAGGGCTGGGCACAGTCATGAATGGGAACCTGAGGAGAGAGCGGGTGTCAGTGGCAGCAGGGCCTGGTCTCTCCTCTGAGGTGGGGAGCTCTGGAGGGAGGAGTGTGGAGTAGATGTGTGAGGTGAGGGCCTGTGGGTTCTAAGAGGGAGAAAGTTCATGGTTTCCTCTGTCCCCATCTTGACAGGACAGTATGACCTTTGGAGATGTTGCCGTGTACTTCTCCTGGGAGGAGTGGAGGCTCCTTGATGAAGCTCAGAGGCACTTATACCTCGATGTGATGCTGGAGAACTTTGCACTCATATCCTCACTAGGTAAGGCCCTCTCCCTTCCCGTGACCTGGACTAAGCTCTATCCCACCTCACCCCCCTTTCCCTGGGGATTGCTTTGTTCTTCTCACATGTTGACAGTGGGCACTGCTTTCTTCCTCAGCTTTCTGGGTGGTGCTGTGTTGCTAGGGCTGGGTGTGTGCACCGCCCTCTTCTCTTCCCTGCAGCCCCAGTACCCTCTGTACTGAGTCTCACAGGGAAGGATTCCAGGTCAGTAGTCTTGCCATGAGGCTGGTGGATGGCACCTTGCTTGCCTTCTCCCTGGCCAGGTGAATATGTTTGGATCCATGACACTTCTGTATCCCAGGCTTTGATGGCTTCTTTTAGCTGACATTTCCTTGTGCCTGCCTCTGTGTGGAATTGCAGGCCTTGTCATATGTTTGCTACTTACCTGGATCGTGGCCTATTTTTCAAGACTGTCTTGCACGGTTTGTAGTGTTTAGATCTCTTTCCTTTTGTTCCAGCTTTGTTCTATTAAATATTACACATTTAATGTGTACAATGTGATGATTTCATTATACATTATGAAATAATTATGTAATCAAGTTAATGAACACCCCATCACCTCGTATTCTCTTTAAGGTGAGAACACTTAAGATAAACTCTTCCAGCAAACTTCAAGTGTAAAATACAGTATTTTAAACTGTAGTCACCATGTTATACATTAGATCCTCAGTAGTTATTCATCTTATAGCTGAAAGTTTGTACCTTTTTACCAACAACTCCCCATTTTAACCTCTCCTCAGCCCCTAGCATTCTATGCTCTATGAGTTGAACGTTTTTGCTTGTGTGTTTGTTTAGATTCCCCATATAAGTGATTTGTCTTTCTCTGACTGGCTTATTTCACTTAGCATAATGCCTTCCAGATTCATCCATAGTGTCATATGGCAGGATTTCTTTCACTTTTAAGGCTGAACAATATTCCAGGTGTGTGTACATCACACTTTTTTTTATCCCTTCATTCGTTTATGGACGCTGATATGTTTCCATATCTTGTGTATTGTGAATAATGCTGCAGCAAAAATGAGAGGGCAGATTATCTCTCCCACATTCTGATTTCATTTCCTTTCGGATGTGTATCAACAAATGCGATTACGAAATCGTATGGTAGTTCTCTTGAATTTTTTTGAGGATCTTCCATACTCTTTTTCATACTGGCCATACCATTTTTAAAGATTTTATTTTTCCTTTTTTGCCCCAAAGCCCCCCGGTACATAGTTGTATATTTTTAGTTGTGGGTCCTTCTAGTTGTGGCATGTGGGATGCTGCCTCAGCATGGCTTGATGATCGGTGCCATGTCCGCTCCCAGCATCTGAACTGGCAAAACCCTGGGCCACTGAAGCAGAGCGCACAAATTTAACCACTCAGCCAAGAGTCCAACCCTCTCCTTCATTTTGAAGGACAGCTTTGGTGGATAGAGCATTCTTCCTTAAAGTTTTTTTCCTTCAGTATTTTGAATTTCTCATTTCACTCTGTCCTGGTCATCCCAGTTTCTATTGAGAAATCCACTTACAGCCTCATGGGGGTTCACGTGTATGAGTTTCTTTCTCTTGCTGCTTTCAAAATTGTCTTTGATTTTTGAAAGTTTTATTATAATGTGCCTCAGTGGAGATCTCTTTGGATTGAATCTCTGAGGGCATTTATGAGTATCATGTACCTGGATGTCCACCTCCCTCTCCTGATTTGGGAAGTTTTCAGCCATTATTTATTTAAATAAGCTTTCTGCCCCTTTCTCCCTCACTTGTGCTTGTGGCATTCCCATAATACGAATATTATTTCCTTTGATGGTATCCCATAATTTACATACACAGTGTTTTTTCTCTGACTGGATGACTTGAAATGACCTGATTCTCAGTCACACACTTTTCACCTGCTTGTTTAGGTTGGTTGTTGATGTTCCCTATTGCATTTTTCATTTCATTCATTGTATTCTTCAGCTTCAGAATTTCTGTTTAATTTTTTTCTCTCTATATCCAAACTCCTTGATTTGTTCATGTATATTTTCCTGATTTCAGTGAGTTGTCCATCTGTGTTTTCTTAGATCTGGCTAAGCTTCCTTAAAACAATTGCTTTGAATTCTTTGTCTAGCAGTTTGTGGATCTGTGTTTCTTTGGGTTCACTTGCTGAAAACTTACTGTGCTCCATTGGTGATGTCATGTTTCCTGGGTTTTTCATGTTCCTTATGGACTCTTGGTGATTTCTCCACATTTGATGGATCAGTCACCATTTCGAAACTTTATGGACTGGTTTTGGTGGGGAAAGACCTTTATTTTGGTTTGCTTGCGAGGTCACCAGCTGGGTGGAATGTGGCGGTTTTGGCTCTGGGGAGGGACTAGCCATGTAATCACCGTGGAGCTTTGTCAGCAGGGGTCAGGGGTAACAAAGATTGTAGGGATTCTCAATAGCAAGGCCACAAGTTGAACTCACAGGTATCTGGACCTGCTGAGGCTGGGGAGAGTGTGATGTCCCCAGATCTGTGTTCAGATCATCCCAGGAATGTTTCCCATGTAACCAATGTTTTGTTGTCATTGCAGTGTCACACCCCCTTTCTACTTTTCCTTCCTTGTGGTTGATACGTTGTCTTCTAGTCAGTTCTTCTACTTGTTCTTTCTACTCTTGCTTCCAGCCTGGGGAGAATCTCCATATCTCCAGACTTGATATCTCACCCATTTCTCTCATAGCTCTTCCTCTATTGCTCTACAGCATTGATCCACATGTGCCATGAAGTGTGCATGCACCCTTACATTGGCCTTGAACAGCAGCTGCTGTCTTGTAATTATTTTTTCCTAGGTTTGGACACGTGCTTCTGTACAACCTCACGTCACCAGCAGTAAAGGTCCTGCAGGAATCCTTTGAGAGATGAACAAGTTTTAAAATATGCCTGTCTTTCTGTCACACCCTATCCTTGTGTCCATCCCTGTTGAGTTCTCCACCATTCTTTTGCCTTAGGGGCCCAGTAATGTCCAGTAGCCACTTCCCCAGTTGGATTCCAACTCCTTTGTCCAGAAAAGCATTCCATAGACCCCTTCATAGACGTGACAGATGCACATTTGTGATGGGGTTTCGCCCTCCCTCTAAAGTTAACATGTAGTTCACCAGGGTTTCTTTGCGTTCAGGTTACTGGAGTGGAGCAGAAGATGTGGAGTCCCCCTTTGAACACAGCATTCCTGTACGTGTGTTACAGGCCAGCACTCCCAAGACATCTTCGACTTCCCAGAAGATCCACCCCTGTGAGTCATGTAGTCTGGTCTTTAGAGATATTTTCCACTTGGCTGAGCGCCAAGGAACACAACACAGCCAGAAAGTGTTTGGGTGTGGGGTGTGTACAAAACTATTTTATTTCAGTGCAAATCTCCAAAAACACCAGAAGCAGCACATGGGAGATATACCCTTTAGAAGCAGTGTGGACAGGGCTTCCCTTATGAAGAGCTGCAGATTCCCTATGTCAGGGAAGACCTTTATCCATGAGGAAGTTGAGAAGGACTTCCTGGACAGCTCTGGATATCTCCAGGAACAGGCCACTCACACCATGGAGAAGCCAAACAAAATCACCCAGTGCGGGGATACTTTACAAAGCAGAAAAAGTCATGACACCTGGGAAGAATGCAAGAAACCCTTCAGCCCCAAAAACACACTTGTTCAGGACCAGGGTGTCCATACTAGAAGACACTGTTACATGTGCCGTGAATGTGGGAAAATATTTAGGTACAAATCCTCATTTGTTGTTCACCGGAGAGTCCACACTGGAAGAAGGCTTCATGTGTGTGGAGAATGTGGCAAGTCTTTTAGGCAAAGCTCAACCTTCAGTCAGCATCAAAAAATTCATCCTGGAGCAAGGCAGTGCAAGTGCAGCAAATGTGGACGATCCTTTAACCAAAAATCTCTCCTTATTTATCCCTGGAGAACTCACACTGGAGAAAATTATTACTTGTGCAGTGAATGTGCACAGTCTTTTAGCCATAGATCCACCCTTATTCGACAACAAACAGTTCACACTGGAGAAAGGCGTTATCAGTGCACACAGTGTAGGAAATCTTTTAGAAGAAAATTTTACCTTATTGTACACTGGAGAGTTCACACTGGAAAATGGCCTTATGAATGCAGTGAATGTGGGAAATCTTTTACCAATAGCTCAGTACTCTTTCTCCACCGGAGAGTACATACAGGACAGAGGCCTTTTCAGTGCAGTAAATGTGGGAAATCTTTTAGCAATACTTCAATACTCATTCTACATCGGAGAGTACATACAGGAAAAAGGCCTTATGAGTGCAGTGAATGTTGGAAATCTTTTAGCCACCCATCTTACCTCACTCAACACCAGAGAATACATAGTGTAAAAAGGTCTTATATGTGTAATGAATGTGGGAAATCTTTTATCTCTCGCCCTGGCCTCCGTTATCATCAGAGAGTTCACAATGGATCAAGGCCTTATGAGTGTAGTGAATGTGGGAAGTGTTTTACCTC